>NC_045630.1:4062500-5312500 GCF_009829155.1 Mustela erminea | reverse complement strand
ATCAGCAGGCTTGGGAGGTACCCAGTAGAGGCCAGAAAAAAAGGGGAGGAGGGCCCTGGAGAGATCACTTCAAGAAAAACATAAGCATAAAATTGATCAATTTATGTTGATCATATTGAGAAGAGTAGCCTATTCCCAGAAAGTTTGGAAATGAATTCATAATTATTACATGGAAGCCTAAGCAAACAAAAAATAAGCCAATTCTTTATTTTAGGGGGAAAAAGTAGTCCCTGACAGTAAAGAGAATCAAAGAAGACTCAGTGGTTGAAACGGACCTATGTCTGCCAAGCAATAAAATGTCACATATGATTTTTATATTGTTTAGTGTAATTTTATTTATTATTTTTACTTATTCATTTATTTGATAGAGAGAGAGAGAGATCACAAGTAGGCAGAGAGGCAGGCAGAGAGAAAAGGGGAAGCAGGCTCCCCGCTGAGCAGAGATGTAGGGCTCGATCCCAGGACCCTGGGATCATGACCTGAGCTGAAGGCAGAGGCTCAACCCACTGAACCACTCAGGCGCCCTTGTTTAGTATAATTTTAAATGTTGATTTCCTAAAAATAATAGTAACATAGCTCCTTCAGTAGACAGAAAGTGAGGAAGTATGGGTATGGTGGTGTGGGGGGGTATAAGGAAATAAATCCTTGTCTTCTATAATCAGAAGTGAGTAAGCAATGTCCAAAACAGAAAATTTTGGGGAAAAAATAGCAATATAAGCATATTTAGAAATACGAGAGTAAAAAACAGAGGAAATAGCTAAAAGATTTTCATATGGTTGCCCCTAGGAGCAGGCAGTAGAATGGGGAGAGAGATTGGGCACATGGGTACATTTGTAAATTCTAGAAGTTATAGGGCTATTGAATATCTATATATATACATATATGTGTATATATATATACATGTTTTAGTTTGATATACTTAAAAAGATTTAATGACAGGAGAATAGGAAATGAAAGTGCTTTTTTAGTGATAGGAGGCAAAGTTCCCATTAATTTAATGGACTTAAGGCAAAAATGAAAATCATTGTGCTAAAGTGTTCTGTCTTTAGGCTAAAACACATGTTCATCAGGCTTGATGTTGTCAAAGAAAAAGCAAAACAAAACTCCACACCCCAATCCAATGCATTGAATTATAAATTATAAAGGCACATCAAAATAAAATTGAAACAGAGTAAAGATTCTGTCTTAAAGGCACGGTGAAATTATGGTCTTTGTGATCTTTTTAAGATTCCAGAAATGAAACATAAATCCATTTGTTCACTATTTTATGTCTACTTTCCAGGCAGATTCTTAGAAATACTTTACAGGAGGGTGTGGAAATAGGGTGTGTGAACCTCTAAGGCGCTTGCCTAAAGTAAGCAGACCATCTTGATTTTCCTCTTCAGTGAAAGACATTTCATTTTCTTTTTCCAGGTTCTCAAAGACCCATTCCCCTGGTGCATTTTGCTGCACAGAGGCCCTTGTAAATATTAATCACTTTGGGTTTGTACAGCAGAAGGCTCTCTTTTCATTCCGTGGGGTTTGTTGCGTGCTTCCAGCTGGGGAGAAGCTGTCTTTCCTCGGGTTTTTGGATTCTCCTTTGCATCCGGGATCTCGGCCAGCCAGTGGACTACTGGGCTATTGCAGACTCCAGATTATGTTCGAATGATTCTCTTTCCCCCTGCCCTGAAACCATCACCATCATCAGTGTGGACAGGCTGTTCTTTTTTTTTTTAAGAAAGCACGAGAGCAAATCTCATGTGTGTCAGATGTCAGAGAAACAGTGTTATGTGATTTCCAGCAAACCAAGTTCTCCCTTCCAGTTTACCCTGGTCCCACCAACAGGTAAGTTTCTGCTCGGTTCAGGGGCCACTCATGGCATTCACTGCGTGGCACGGAAGTGGCCTAAACTTGCCTAGTGTTCAGATTCTAAAAATACCTTGGCTAAGAGGTGCGGTGGTGAGCAGAGCAGTGGGGAGTATCATGTGTTAAGGGACCATCTGGACCGCCAGGAAGATGGAAGGGGCAGAAGAAGGAAGTACGGAGAGTAATTTGGCTCTACTTTCTCGAGTTCTTTTGCAGCCAGAGTTGCATTAGGGCAGCTCTTTAGAAGGCTTTCACAGCGAGGCAGGGAAAGGTTCATCATCCTCCCTCCAGCGTGGATGAGCACCTGCCAGGCACGGGGTCTGCCTTGCCCTTTAATCATGTCAGGGAGAACAGAGATGAGAGGCTTTTCATGATCTTCTGAGATCTCCAAAGAGCTATCTAGAAGTGCTCCCCTACCCATTTTGTGAACTTCAAAAGTCTCTACCTCCAAGAGCAGAGATCCAGACCATCTCCCCAAGGGGATCCTCCTGCTTTCCTGGATCACAAGTACCTCAAGGACAGAAAAAGTTCACGTACAATTTGGCATCAGACATGAAACCCAATGAAGGTCTTTTCCATGGCAGGACAAAGGATGCATGACCATGGACGCATGGTCAATGAGGAACTGAAGATGCCTAGAGACATGTCTTCTCCTTTGGATGTTTAAAAATGATATTTATGGTGTCTGGGTGGCTCAGTCATTAAGCGTATACCTTCAGCTCAGGTCATGATCCCAGGGTCCTGGGATCGAGTCCCACATCAGGCTCCCTGCTCAGCGTCCCCTGCTTCTCCCTGTCCTACTCTCCCTGCTTGTGTTCCCTCTCTGTCAAATAAATAAATAAAATCTTTTTAAAAAAATTATTTAAGGGGCACCTGGAGGTCAGTTGATTAAGGTCTACTTCTTGGTCTCAGCTAAGGTCTTGATCTCAAGGTCAGGAGTTCAAGTCCTACACTGGGCTGTACGCTGAGTGTAGAAGCTACTTTAAAAAAAGTTACTGGGGCATCTGGGTGGCTTGGTCATTAAGCATCTGTCTTTGGCTCAGGTCATTATCCTAGAGTCATGGGATCAAGCCTCACTTCGGGGTCCTGCTCAGAGGGAAGCCTGCTTCTCCTTCTCCCACTCCCCCTGCTTGTGTTCCTACTCTTGCTGTCTCTCTTTCTCTGTCAAAAAGTAAGATCTTTAAAAAATTCAAAAAATTTAAGAAGTCATTACTTAATTCAAAGGGATGCATGCTTTCCTATGATTATAGCAGTATTACCTACCATAGCCAAATTATGGAAGCAGCCTACGTTTCCACTGACAGATGAAGGGATACAAGGAAGTGGTGTAGAGACACAGTGAAATACTATTCAGCCATAAAAAAGAAAGAAATTGCCATTTGCAATGACATGGTTGGAGCTAGAGTATAAAACTTAGCAAAATAAATCAGAGAAAGACAAGTACCATATGATTTCACTCATATATGGCATTTGAGAAATGAAGCAAATGAGTAAAGATAAAGAGAGAAAGAGACAAACCAAGAAACAGAGTCTTAACTATAGAGAACAAACTGATGGCTGCCAGAGGGGAGTGGGGGGAGGGGTGGGTGAAACTGGTAAGGGGATTAAGGCATGTGCTTGTCCTGGTGAGCCCTGGGTGTTGTATGGAAGTGCTGAATGACTGTATTGTGCACCTGAAACTAGTAGAACACTGTATGTCAACCATACTGAAATGTAAGAAAAGTGATTATTATTCTTATCCAGGACATATTTTCTTTTATTTATCTTTTTATTTTTTTGTTCATAGCCAACGGACCAAACTCCAAGGAGTGATTTTTACGGAGTTTTTATTTTTTTATTTGTATTTTTTTTTTAATTTTATGAATTTATTTGGGAGAGAGAGCACATGCGCAAGAGCCGGGTGGGGGCAGAGAGAGCAGCAGACTCCCTGCTGAGTGGGGATCAGGACCTGAGCCCAGGGTAGGAGCTTAACTGACTAACCCACCCAGGTGCCCCTTTTACATAGTTTCTAAACGAACAAAACTTTACCCAATTTTCTTCCCGACTGAGGCTACCAAGAGATTACTTGAAGCAAGAATTGAAGTTCCAGAGACTTTTCAGAGGTGCAGCAACTATCTTTACACCAAGAGCTCCCATCTCTGTTGGTTCTGTTATCTCTGTGAAATGATCCTAATTTCCTTAAAAAAAAAAAAAAATCAAGACACATACAGGCTATTCCTCTGCCTTGATTACTAGGGTCCATCCCCTGACCTACCTTTAAAACCCAACCAAGTAGTCACCTTTTCTGGGAGGCCTCCCCTGCCGTTGTCCCATCTCCCGACTACATGAAGTTATCTGCTCCTGTGTGGCTGGAAGGTCTTCGGATGGTTATATGAATCACCGAATTGTAGCTTATTGTTTACTTTGTAAGAGCCTTGAGGGCAGAGACAATGCCCTATTTACATGTAGGCTCCCTAACTTAAGAACTGGCGTACCTTAGAGCGGTCGGTAAATGTTGGTTGAATTGAATTGAATGGTAATAAAAATGTTTCCTTATCTGTAAATGTAATCATACGAAATCTCATCATTCTATTAAATGATCCCATGTTTAGTTATATGCTTAACAAATTGCCTTTATTAAGATTAAAATTACATGAAATCAGTGTCCTGGAACATCATCGACATATGGCCGTGCGGCTTTCAAGTCACATAACATCACCAGCTTGGACTTAGTTGATCTGACAAAGCGAGGTGCTCATTGGCATTCAAGGAAATGTCAGACAACACCATGGGGATGGAGGATGGGGGTGGGGAGGGGGAGAGGGAGTTGTTTCAATTAATTTCAGTTGCCAAAGGGAAGTGATTCACTTCCAAGTGATTTGTTTTGACTCTGATATTATTTTCCTAGCACGGATCTGGTCTTACATCTTCTAGTAATTGGTTTAATACCATAGGGTGTTATTTGGCCCTTTTTCACATACGCACTGAACAACTCACTTACAAAATATAAGAAAGCACTTATTTTAAGAACTTGCCGATTAAAGAGCTAGATTCTCCCACTGTTAAGTTCGGTTCTCAGGGAAATTAGGAGGACTATTAGTACAGAGTTACTTTAAAAGCAGTGAAAATTATTGGGGTTAAACCCATTGGATTAGGAAAGAATAGGGGAGAGGGGTGGGAATTTCATCTTTCTAGACTGGAGAAATAAGACCGGGTGTATTAAAGCCTTTCACTAATTCATTTGTTCATTCAACAAAATTACACTGAGGCTCCCAAATAGCATGGCTGTGGCCATGGCATACAATGGGATCTTCCAAAAAGTGCTGGAAAGAATGTCCCAGAAGCTTGACAAATTAAACATCCTTCTCTAATAACTCAGCTGAATGTCCTAACTTATTTTGGCTGCTGAAGCATAAAACAAGTTATAATTGGGGTCTTAGAAGGATGGTCAACATAAAGCCGGACTCAGTCTCATCTGAATTGGATTAACCCTAATATTGTGTCCTTAACTGTATATTTCTGCAGACAGGACTTAATCTACAAAGAAGCACTGGTGTTAGCAGGGTTTGTGTGCACACAGTTCAACCGTGAGTTATTGCTTATTTGTTTGTTTGTTAATGAGCTATACCCTTTGGTATGAGAAAAATAGGCAATTGAGTGTCTAGAATCTGGCTTCTTCTGGGCTTCATCCTTTGTTTTCAAGAACCTCAGAATCGGGGCACCTTGGCAGCTCAGTGGGTTAAAGCCTCTGCCTTCGGCTCAGATCATGGTTCCAGGATCCTGGGATCGAGTGTTGCATGAGGATCTCTGCTCAGTGGGGAGCCTGCCTCCCCCTCTCTGCCTGCCTCTCTGCCTGCTTGTGATCTCTGTCAAATAATTACATAAAATCTTAAAAAAAAAATAAAAAAGACCTTCAGAATCAGATAATTGAATGTGGGTGTTCATCTGAACCAATAAGCTATCATGTAAAAACAGTAATTTTGTACCTGTTACACCAAGTGTATAAGCTATGGTCTCTGTCTTTACTGGGCTTTTAGACTCTCAAAGGGAAGAACATATGTATAAGAAAATTTACAAAATTGGAGAAACATGCCAGGTGCTTACTGTGAAATAGACCATAGGTCCATATAGTCTGTAGAGATCTACTGCAGTAAGACCCAGGCCGGAGAGTCTGGGCGGGGAACTGGAGGAGGGAGGACTTGACTAAGGCCTTGACAGAGGGGAATTAGGATTGTAGGGGTGGGAGAACTGGAGGGCCTGCCAGGGGGCAGGGAATGGGGTGGGGTGGGGCTGCCAGAGAGGAACAAACAGGCCGGTTTTGTCCCGGTGCAACGTTAGCATCGACCAGTTTATTAACTGGAGTCTGATGCCTGATTTGGGGCTGTGGCGTATGTATCATGCGGCCTGGATGTAGTTGGGTATTGAGAAAATGGCAGAGGTCGCATCAACAGGCAGACGGTGGGTATCTCGGAAAACCTGGCAAGTCTGGTAGCCGTGGGTCTGGGTCCCTGGAGGGCGCACATCCGGGGAGGCTCCGCAGAGCAGAGCGAGGCTTCTCCTTCGAGGAGGTCCCCGCCTGGCCCACTTGCTTTGCTTCCCCCGCTCGCGCTCACCAGCATTCAGGCAGTGCCCTCCTGCGAGGTTGTGCTGTGGTGACCGACACTCGCCACGACCTCGGTGACTCACGACCCCCAAGTTCGTCTCTCACGCTTAGCACGCGTCGCTACAGTGGGTTGCGGCCGTGCTGTGCGCGTCTCCCCTGCCCTCTGGGCTCTGAAGAAACGACACCTGCCCCGGATTTAGTGTCCTCCGGGTGGGGGGTGGGGGGAGGAGACAAGAGACCGGAGGCGCCTCTTAAAACCTGCGCTCCGACCCGGCACGGGTCACTGCTTCCGAGAGAGCCCTGGGCGCGGGCAGGTCACACGCGAAGCCCGCGCGGGGCTTTGGGAAGACAGAAGCCTTTCCCGGAGCTTCAGTGACTGACCCGGAACCTGCGACACGGTCTGAGTTTACTTGTCCCCTGGTGAGGACACGTGTCGGAGCGCGGGGTGGGAGCGAGGAGCAGAGCGCGGGCAGCCGGCGACCAGGCTGCTGACCGACGGCACATCGGACGCACACGCACACACACACACACGCACCGGACACACACACACACACACCATACACACACACACACCCCGGACACACACACACCCCGGACACACACACACCCCGGACACACCGGACACACACACACACACCATACACACACACACACCCCGGACACACACACCCCAGACACACACACCCCGGACACACACACACCCCGGACACACCGGACACACACACACACACACACACCAGACACACACACACCCCGGACACCCCGGACACACACACACACACACCATACACACACACACCCCGGACACACACACATACACACACACACACACCCCGGACACACACACACACACACACACACACACACCCCGCGCCGGGAAGGCCTGGCTCTGGGAAGCGGCGCCCACACACACCGGCCCGACGACCGAGCGTGACAGAAGCTAATCGCGGAGGAGGAAAGGCCTGGATCCCTCTGCTCCCGTCTTTATTTACAGCAAAGGACAGAAGCTTCGTCGCCTTGGAAACAGCCAACAAAGGCCGAGCGCAGAGCTCTGAGGACGGTGGGCCGTCCCAGGGGCGCTGGGCTAAGTGCAGGGGTGGGGGTTCGGCCGCGCCCCGGCCCCGGCCTCGGGTATCGTGCGGTCAGGGCTGCTCCGGCGGGAGGAAAAGGCTGTTTGGCCTTTGATGGCCGCAGCCGTCTGCGGAACACGGACGTCCTTGTCTCCGGTGTTCAGCGACGAGCCTGCGGACAGAGGGCAGCGTGGCCACAGCGCTGGAACCCGTGACTGACACGGGGGACAGTCGGTCTGTCTGCTGGACGCCTGCGCTCCGCGAGTCCTGCGGTGGCTTTCCAGCCTCTCCGGCCTCTGTTCGGAACAAGCCACAGCCACCTGCGGACTTTGCCTTGGTCCCCAAAGGTCATCTGCGCGCTGCTGCCTGCACCTGTCTAGCTCCTACCCTTCTCTTGCCTGTCTATGCTGAGTCGCATACACACGGCACTGGTAAAAATTCTTTCTTTTAAAGATTTTTATTTACTTCTTTATTTTAGAGAGAGTGAGTGGACGGGGGGGAGGGGCAGAGCGGGAGGGAGAGGGAGAGAATCTCAAGCAGACTCCGCACTGGGCGCGGAGCCCGATGTGGGGCTCGATCTCACGACCCTGAGATCATGACCTGAGCAGAAACCAAGAGTCAGTCACTTCACCGACTGAGACACCCAGGCGCCCCACCAGGGAAATTCTTTAAGAAGCTGGATGGGCTTCTGTCACAGAGCAGAAGGTGACTCTGAATTAGAAGATTGGGGCACCTGGGTAGCTCAGTGGGTGAAGCCTCTGCCTTTGGCTCAGGTGATGTTCTCAGGGTCCTGGGATCAAGCCCACCATCGGGCTCTCTGCTCAGCAGGGAGCCTGCTCCCCGCCCCCCCTGCCTGCTTGTGATCTCTCTCTGTGTATCAAAATATTTAAAAAATAAATCAGAATATTGCTCGCTCTTACTGCTGTGTCATCTTAGAGCCCTGTGGATGCCACCGTCACAGTGTTCTTGGCCTGGGAAAGAGGACTTTGAGCTTCTTCGGGTTTCCAGGCATTACCAGTTAGGTAAGAGCACACAGTGAAGGGAGCCCAGCCTGTCTTAGTCCCACTTCCCGGGGTCCTGGGATTGAGCCCCGCATCGGGCTCCCTGCTCAGTGGGAAGCCTGCTTCTCCATCTCCTACTCCCCCCGCTTGTGTTCCCTCTCTCACTGTGTGTCTCTTTTTCTCAAATAAATAAATAAGTCTCTCTTTTTAAAAAAAGATTTTATGTATTTATTTGACAGAAAGAGACAGCCAAACGGGGTGGGTGCAGAGGGACAAGGAGAGAGAATCTCAAGCAGACTCCAAATTTAAGGTGTTCTTACTACTATATATTAGTGATGGTCACAGGAAATCTGTGATCGTGTTCAGAATATTGGGTGCTGATGTGATTTGTGTCTTATTGGCACCATCTGTAGTTGTAGTCTAATAGTCTAAATGCCAGCACTCCTGGCATTTTTAAGTGAGCAGGTACTATGGCAGCAGTTTCAGAATACAGAGCAAGGACAGTGGGGACTGCTGGGGAAGCCATCGGGGAGACACGCTAACTCGGACTGGAAGCCCGGTTTCCCCTTTTAAAGTGTAAGAGCTGGGCAGCCTCTCTGAGCCTCATTTTCCCCTCTACGCGGTGGCCTTTGTGACTTCCTCTTAGGGTCATTGCCAAGTTTATGTGAGTTACCACAGGGAAACTGAAAAGCAAAAGATGTGACCCATGGGCTGTGCCCTATAAATGTTAGTTCCTGAGGCTGAAAAGAGAGTTTAAGAGCAGCACTCCAGGAACTTTTACTCAGTTTCTGAGCAAAAGACTGATAAACTTACGAGTCAGGAAACACTTTCAGTCAGAGATAATATATTTTTTTTATTTTAGTGCGAGAGAGAAGCACCCAAACTTAGCTCACCGTCTTCCTTCAGAACAAGGGGAGGGCTGGAGCACAAGCCCTCCCTCCGTGAGATTGGCGTCTTTCGCCGAGCGAGATGTTGCAACTTCTTTTTATTTAAAACAATTAGAAAGTGGGGCGCCTGGGTGGCTCAGCGGGTTAAGCCTCTGTCTTCGGCTCAGGTCATGATCCCAGGGTCCTGGGATCGAGCCCCACATCAGGCTCTCTGCTCAGCGGGGAGCCTGCTTCCCTCTCTCTCTGCCTGCCTCTCTGCCTACTTGTGATCTCTGTCTGTCAAATAAATAAATAAAATCTTTAAAAAATTATAAAGTTTCAAGGGGACGAAAACGAAACGAGAATGAGAAAAACGAAATGAGAAAAATCCACGGGGAGAGTGAAAAGGCGAACGTCGGGCTGGGAGGAAGATTAGGTTCCCTCCAGGCAGCGGAGGGTCAGCGCATCCGGCCGTCCTACTGCAGACAACACGGTAGGAAAATGTGCAAAACCCTGAAAAAGGCATTTCACAAAAGAGCTCACAAACGTCCTAGAGGTGACTCAGCTCTGCAAGTCCAGAGGGAGAAGCGGAGCCACCGCCCGGGGAGAAGCTCCCCTGCTCTCCGAGGGTCCCGCGGGCCCGTCACACGGGCGGGAGGACCCCGACACACTCAGGAGAAAGAGTCTCCTCTTCAGTCACACCCTGAGGCGCTGCCGGAGAGTGAACAACAGAACTATTTTCCAGTAATTATCGAACATTATTTTTCATCAGTGTCTATGATTGTTTTTAAGTCATTTGGAAAACTTTGCTGTTCAGGCCGCCAGGAGAGTTTTGTTCTTCTCAGCGACCCCGCTGGGTTGTCTTTGTGGAGTCCCGAAGCGGAGGCAGTCAGGGGAGGCCGCGGAGGATGTCAGGGGAGGCACATCACACAGGCGCTTCCAGTGAGGCGCTTCCGGTGAGGCGCTTCCGGCGAGGCGCTCGCGCACGACGGCTTCCCGGCAGGTAGCGCAGGCGTCCCCTCGCCGGTCAGGAGCCTGTCGCCGCGCGGCTGCGCCCACAGAACCACGTCCCGGAATCTCTGTTCCTGGGTCGCCCGCGCTCCTCGACGAGCACCGAGTCCTGTCAGGTGGGGATACAGTGGGGGCTGCCGGAGCCCCAGGACGGGCTCTTCTAGAGAACACCGCAACGCTTTACTTTTTAGGAGGGACCAGAAGCTATCCGGTGAGGCGACGCGCCGTGAAACAGGGAAGGACGAGCTCAGCATCCAGTTAGGGAATGAGACGGTCCCCGGGAGGAGGCATGGTCGGAGGTCACGGATCCTGCTTCAGCCCAAAGATGTCACTGCGCTGCTGAGGAGATGCGGCGGCTCCTGGGACCGGGACGGGGGTGAGGGAGCAGAGCTTCCGAGTTAAGACTGGGTTTAAAGGGAGCGTTTCCATGATTTAAAAAAAAAAAAAAAATAGGACTCCATATAATGGCTTCTACTTCCTCCTCTCCTCCTCCTCCTTCTTTCACAATTTAAGAACGTCAGGAGCACCACGGGGGCTCAGTCCGCTGGGTGGCCGACCCTGGATTTCAGCTCCCATCGGGACCTCAGGATCCTCGGATCGAACCCGCGTCGGCTCCGCGCCCAGGACGGCGTCGGGTGGAAGATTCTCTCTCCCTCTCCGTCTCCCTCCCCGCCCCTTCCCCCCTCCTGCGCACGCATGCGCGCTCTTTCTCTCTCAAATAAGTATTCAGAAAAAGAAAGGAATTTAAGGGTTCCGAACGCGTCCTGTCCCCCGGCCCCGCTTCCCGCGAAGCGCAGCTGTGGAACCCGCGGGGGCCGCCCCAGGAATCTGTGCTGCTCGCGGGGCGCGTGGAGCGAGGGACGTTCGGGGGAAACACTCAGGACGGGGAAAAGGCGTTGAGGAGGGCGCGCGTTCCGCAGGCTGACTGGGAGCAGGACGGTAACCCCAACCGAAGGCAGGGTACTTGGTGGGGTCTGAGGCACAAGACTGCAGAAAAGTGAGACGCCTCTCCGCGGGAGCCAAACACCCGGCCCCTGCGGTGGCCCGGGGAGGCCCCCTTCTGTGGCAGGCACGGCGGGTGGCCCTGCGCAGAGAGGACACGGCAGGACAGCTTCTGTGGGACGTGCTGATGTCCTGCGGGGACGCGGCTGGTGCTGCGAACGGGAACTTTGGGACAATCAATGATAACGTGACTTCATTTGTACCCACAGGCCCGGTAGGGTCTTGGGACATCTGGGGTGTATGATATCAATGTGGTTTGCATGGTTTATTTAATTTTTTTAAAGAATTTATTTATTTGAGAGGAAAGAGAATGCGCAGGTGCACATGGGTGGGGGAGGGGCAGAGGGAGAGGGAGAAGCAGACTCCCCCCGGAGCAGGGATTCCCCACACAGGACTCGAGGGGAGGACCCTCAGGGATCTTGACCCCACGGAAGGCAGACGCTCAACCAACTGATTCACCCAGGTGCCCCTGCTTTATTACTATTATTTTTTTTAAACAGAGGAAAGAGGATTCAACTTATATTGTATAGTAAGACCGTCACTTATTTTATATTATTAGGAAATGTGATATTCCAAGTAAGTTTTCCAAACTATTGGAATAGCCCTCTAAGATCGCACCATTTCAATCTTTCTGATGGAAAGACTGCCAAAATACACTACACTCTGGTATTTTCTCAAACAGAAAAAGAAGGAATTTAACCCTTCCCTGGTATCTTCAAGTCATCATGAGCACTGATGACTTTTTGTGCCATGGTATGGCAAGGCCCTTGGGCTGTGACCTAAGAGCCCTCCCGAGATAAGTTGGGCCTGGTCTTCTCTACTTTGTTGGTTCCTGTGTCACTCTGCTGGCTTTTCCCTCTTGCGTGGTTATCGGCTGTCAGTGACACGTCTTGCTTCTCTGGAGGGGACAGTGTCTAGGAATCTACTTTAAACTCATCATCCTTTTAATTCGATATTTAATCTGCTTTGGATCTAGAAGTCATGACTTTTACGCATGTTCTCTCTTAAAAAAGCAAAAAAAAAAAAAAAATGCATTCTGACACAGGGTCCGAAAGGTTTGCCCAGGAATGAAGTGCAAATCTTTAAGATAGTCATTTTGTCTCTTTGGAGACATTTTGATTTAACTTTTGTTCTTGACTGTGTTGCTCCAAATTGCAGTTACCGGATAAGGGGCTTCCAGGGAAGTGGTTTTAGTGTACGTATAATTGAGATCCTGGGGAGATGGGAAAAGATGATGGTAGCCCCCCATCTTACCCCGAGCAACATTATCCTATTTGTTTTATGGAAATTGTAGTTAATATTTGGAATTAATTAGATTGTACAATCAGTTTCAAAAGCATAATGCAGTGGTGTATAAAATTTAATAATGCATAAAACTTGTTATGGAAATTTAAAATTTTAGGGCCTAGATGAAATTCAAACATGAATTTTGTATGAAGAAATGAAGCAAAATAGTTTTGTTAGAGTAATTTGCTTTATTACAAGGGAGAATAGCCACGGCATCATTTAAATACTATATTCATCACACGCAGTGCTTCCCAGCAAACTAATTTAAGATAGACTCTAGACTTGATAAATATCAAAAGGGTATATCACTGTCCTGTCTCTGCCTGTTTTTTTTTTGTTGTTGTTGTTTTTCTTTTTAGATCGGCAGGCTTAGTAAAAACGGATTTTTTAAAAGAGGCATTATCATATACAGAGAAGACTGGAAATCATAAATGATGGGAGCAACTTCCCTTGATTATGACAGGAAGTCTGCATATGTAATCTTTGTAGCGAATAAACATCTTCAATTTCTAGTATTATATCATCCAATTCCAGGAAAACATTATCATAATATGAAATAGATGAGAAAGTAAATAGCAATCAGAACTATCTGGCAATGGAAGTACTAGGTTTTTGTCTCTCCTGAGTTGGAGCTGCTTGGCTTAATAAGAAAAGCTGATGGAAGGTGGTCTTGGGTTCAAATCCCAATGCCTATGTGACTTTGGGCAAGTTTCTCAATTTCTCTCAACTTTTGTCCCTCTGAGCATCATGCAATGGAAATGATCTTTCCTTCACAAGGACGGATAATATTTAAATGGGATAGTATACATTTAGCACTTCATCCTACATCCCTCTGTTGGGAATCTGTAGTCCTACACCATTGGTGTACTGGTTCTCACCTCCAATCCCTCTTGTATCTAATATCTTTGTAGAGTCCTCCAGGCACCCGGCTGGGAAGCTCATGGTTGTCCCTTTCCTCCCCTTCCTCCCACTAGTTCTGAATGACTCCCTGCTCCCAATTCTTGCTTGAGTTAGGAGTCAGATGTATCTACTTTGAGATTGCCTGATCTACGCATGCTACAAATTATGTTTAACCGTCCCTGGTGAATACTCTATAACCTGGAATTTTCTTGAGGGGAGGAATTATAGTTTTTATCTCTGGAGATGATATCTATGGAGCTGAAGTAAAATAAAAGAGAAATAGCTTAAAAAATCCCAGTTGGCTCTCTCCCTATTCCCGCTTAGGCTCACGATGCTGGCTTGTGTGGTTCTGGTGTCACTGGCCTTGCCCCGCCAAGCCAGGCAGGTCTGGTCTCCAAGGGGATTTCTGGGAGCCTTGTGGGTATGTCCCACGTTCCTTCTACCACCTGCGATGGCAGCACTGGGGGACCACTGTGATCCCCAGGGCCTTCAAGTCTCTTGCCTGCCGTCAAATGGTGAGGGGAGAGGCAGAATGGGACGGATCTCAGATCTAGCCAATGCCGGAACTCAACTCATCTTCTCACTCAATTTTCTCCTTTAATACATCTGATCAGAGGGTGCCTGGGGAGCTCAGTCACGTAAGCATCTGACTCTTGGTTTTGGCTCAGGTCATGATGCCAGGTCCTGGGATTGAGCCCTGCTTCCTGCTCACAGGGGAGTCTGCTTTTCCCTCTTCCTCCTCAACCCCCCCCCACTTGTGCTCTTTCCTTCTCTCTCAAATAAATAAATAAAAACTTAAAAAAAATGCATCTGATCGGGTTACCCATGGCATCCCCCATTTTGTACCCTTTCATTTACTTGAGCTTCCCTCTCTGAGCATTGCTGTCATGCTGGGTTGGTGCTACTAGTCACTTCGGTTTTTTATTTGCCGGAGTTGGGCAGAGTTCTCTCTCTCCCCTGCATTAAACTTGATCAGAGAAGTGCTGGAGCTTCTCGTGTCTCATCATCCTACAGAAAGTTGCATAGAATTGTCTTTATGAAAAGGGCTGAAATTCATCATATATGCCCTAGTAAGGCATGGGGCACAGCAGGCATCTACTCTGACGGGTTGCTTCTCTTTTCAGTTTGGTCAATGCTTGTGCCAAACCGTGTGCAAAATATTTTGAATATCCCCTCCGATTCCAGAGCTGCTTCTCCGTAGGAATCCACAGATGAGTGCTCATGGGAGTCTGAGCCAGAAGTTCAACCAGAGTTTAACCAAACCTTGTTGCCCTTCCCCTTGAAAGACCAAGATGGACTGGGATGTAGAGTCAAGCCCTCAGTACCAGAGTCATTTAGGAGAGTTTTTCTCCCAGAAGTTTCCTAGACCTTTAAGCAAACAGGTGTCTGCTGATCCATTGTCCTCTGCCAGGTATGTCCAGACACCAACAAACATGAATGCTGTGCAGTTGGGGCTCAGTCAGAAGGGTCCAACTCTCCTGATTGTAATGCGAGGGGAATGGGCATCATGGTTACTTTCCATTTCTGGTTAAGTAATAACAAACTCCTTTTATATTAAAATCTTCTATGCTTATGATCTTGTCAGTCCTTGTCATTTAGTTTTTATTTTGTGTATTTCAAGGTAGGTCGCTAATCGCATACAAATTCATGATTGTGATAGCTTCTTGATGGATTAACCTTCTTTTATCACATATTTTTATTCCTTTTTCCTTAAATTCTAATTTTCGTGATAATAGTGCTAAATAGCTTTCTTATTAAGGACTTCATTCATGTTTTCTTCTAGAATTTTTATTTTTATTTTTTACATTTAAAGCTTTGACCTATTGGGAATTGATCCTCGTCTAGGTCTGAGATACAGACCCAATTTTATATGTAATATATATTAATGCATACACACATGTATTTTGCTTTTGAAATATGTATATATCTGCACAAATCCATATGTACATACTGTTACAAAGTCTCTCTCCCTCTCTCTTTTTTTGAGTTTGATAGTTTTGCGGTTACCTTCACCCTACCTGCCAGGTCTCTAGTCCACATCTGGGTCTTCTGGTGGTGGTTAGGGCACCTGCAATATTAGAGAAATCCAGGGAGCAGATCTGTTCACTTCCTGGTTGCCACGCTGTGTCTTGGTCTTCCTATTTGGCTAATCGTCAGCTTCCTAAAAAGCTGTAGCCTCAGGCAGCAGTCAGGAAGCAATTCTGTTCAGCTTCCGTTCACAAAGGCCTGTGAGAGTGAGTGTGAAACGGCACAGGTGAGAAGGTTGCTCCTTATGAGTCCCAGGGAAATTTGTAAATGACTTGTCTCGCCAGAGAGGAGGGCTGGTTGAGTAAACCACGGTTCACACACACGATGAAGCACGCAGGTATAAAAAAAGATGAGTAAAATCTCCATGTCCTGATAGGGATGATGCAGGTCAGTGAGAAAAGCTTGGCATGGAACAGTGTAGATGGTATCTTATCTTTTGTGAAAGAAAAGGAGAGAAATAAGAATTTATATAGTTGCAAGAAGAAATGGTTAAGGATAAGCAACAAATTGCTATAAATGGTTTCCTAAAGAGGAGGAGAAGTAGGGACTGGGGTGAACAAGGGAATTCTGTGTATCATAAAATGCTGTAGTTGAGTTGTGATTTTTCTAAGATGTGTCTATAGAAGATGATTTATGTAAGATAGAATTATAACAAAACCACACCAGATAAAAAAGAAGGGTGTGTGTGTGTGTGTGTGTGTGCACGCGCGTGCGTGTATTCTGACTCTTCTCTGTGGCACTAAAACTCCAGGCAGTACTTCGTGCCTCCCGGGCTGGAACTCTGACGGGCCCCAGGACACACTCCCTCATGTGCTCTTCCTGATTCATGGAAATGGTAACTGCCTTTGAGTGCGCTTTTTTTTTTTTTTTCCAGTTTTCAGTCTTTATACTTTATCTACCGTTGCTGTATATTTATAGCAGAGGAAATGCTTGGATGTGTGAAGCTTCTCTAGCCATGGAAATCTTTTTCCTCTGGTTTTAACCCTTATGATTGAAAACCCTTTAAAATATTTCTTTTCCTGGGGCACCTGGGTGGCTCAGTGGGCTAAAGCCTCTGTCTTCGGTTCAGGTCATGATCCCAGGCTCTTGGGATCAAGCCCCAAATTGGGCTTCCCTATTTCTCCCCCTCTCTCTCTTTGCCTGCCTCTCTGCCTACTTGTGCTGTCAGATAAATAAATAGAATCTTTAAATTAAAAAAAAAAATAGGGGCGCCTGGGTGGCTCAGTGGGTTAAGCCGCTGCCTTCGGCTCAGGTCATGATCTCAGGGTCTTGGGATCGAGTCCCGCGTCGGGCTCTCTGCTCAGCAGGGAGCCTGCTTCCCTCTCTCTCTCTCTGCCTGCCTCTCTGCCTACTTGTGATCTCTGTCTGTCAAATAAATAAATAAAAAAAAATCTTTAAAAAAAAAATAAAATAAAATACTTATTTTCCTGCCTTAGAAAGTCTAGTATACTCAGTATAATTAAGTATTTCTTGGCTGATAAACCATGTTAGAATGAAGTTTTTAAACCATAAATGTTAATATAAAAGCCATATTTCATAGAATTTAAAATGCCATTGATTATAGGATATACCATTATTTCATGTACCATTTAAAAAGGCTGCCAATTAAACTATGATGCAATGTTTTGTTGCATATCCTTTGTAAGATGCATTTTGATTTCAAAGATATTAAGATGTGAAAAAATAAATGTGTATCTTAGGGTAGATAAAACATAGTTATAGATATAGACCTGAAACATTAAAAGGTCAAATTAAATGTGTACTCATCACAAGATGTTCCAAAAACCACAAGGAAATATTTTGCCTAGAGCAATGCTCAGTACCTGGCAGAAAATTAAGAATGCTTGTGAGAAAATAAAGCCTTCACACAGACATTGGATGATCACTAAAATACAGAGAGAGGTATGAAAAAAATTGTTTTAAAAAAAATTAAGCATAGACTATGTCCAGCTCCTGAGCTATGACCTTAAGTATAAGAAGATAAAAAATAATGAGGACAAGATGGACGGCCCCTTGAATGCTTTATACTCTAGTGAAAGAGACAAATGGAAACAAATGTAACAAACATAGTCGGACACTGGAGGAGAAAGCAGGATGGAAGGTGTAGATTTGGGGGTTGTCTTCAGAGAGATAACAGCTGAAATTGTGGGGATAGATAATGACATCAAACAGGTTTGCAGCTATGAGGGGAAGGACAGGGACAAATCCTTGGAGAGTACTTATATTAGATGGGAAGAAAAAGAGGATCCAATGAGGAAAACCAAGACCTGGTTAGAGAGATAAGAGGAGAAATTGGAGAGCAATTTGCCACTGAAGCCAGAGAGAGAGATGGGTTAAGAAGGAAGGAAAAATCACCATTGTCAAATTGCCGAGAGATGGAGAGGATGAGGAGTGAAGATGTTATCAGAACTGGCAGTTGGGAGGTCATCAGTGACTTCCAATAAAGTAATTTCAGGAAAATGATTGGAGCAGATGTCAGACCATAATGAGTTGATGAGTAAATGCAGGAAGAGTTTATCTTGAAAAGCTTATGAGAAGGGATAGGAAGAGGCTGGAAAAAACAGGAAGGGCAGAAATGGAATCAATGAATGCAGGAAAAAAAGAGACACCAAAACTCATGGAAACAGAGCAAAGGGCTGGATGTCTAGATGTAGTCAAAATGTCAGGATGGGGAGGCAGATGGCCGCCAAGGCAGAGAGGACAAGGGATCAGGCAATCTTTGGTCCAACTCCTAGCTCTGTTGCTTACTGTATGAATTTGGGCAAGTTACTAACGCTGCCCTTCAGATATTAAGAAAGAATACCCAGAAAGAAGACAGATACTCCAAAAACACTCATACAGTAAATATGATACATTTCTCAGAGGTTTTTTTTTCTCTTCTTACGATTTTAATGTAGGCTGATGACATAAGTCCAAAGCATTATTCTAGGAAAGAAGGCTACAAGGGGATTAAATGATGTATTTCAAGTGCACAGCTTTCTGACAGTTCAGCTTTTAAGAGTATCTAGGGTTGGAGTTACAAATGGATTTCATCCTGCATGCCAGGGCTGATGAGATGCCAATGACTGCCCGAAGCACTGGCTGGGCAGAATCATGTTTGAGTAAGAGTCTAGGCTCAGCATAAGAAAGGGCTGTGGATGAAAGAAGTTGGCCAGAGGCTTGGAAGCGATGGTGGTAAGAATAGCACAGTGAATTTGCTGACCCTGAACCAGAGGCGGAGAATGGGCTGTGTATCCATCAGGTAGTTTTCCATCAATGGTATTGAGCTTTTTGATAAGTATTGACTTGTTAAAAACATCAGTGTCCATTTTCTGAAGAGTACAAATACTCTAGTTTCTACCTTCAGAGTAGAAACATAAATTGCAGCAGTCAGCTATAGCCAGGGGTTTGACGTCCTTTTGTTAATGTTAATACATATGATTGGAATCTGTGCATTCATAATAGAAGTCCTCTCCACATGTTCAAGGTAGAGGACCATGGAAACACTGGAGGCAAGATCAAAATGTTCCCTGGCCAGACTCTGGGTACGAAGTAAGACATGGAGGAAATGGAGATAAGCTCCTGTTGCTTCATATACGATGGCCATAGATCATTTTATTTTGAGAACTTTTAAGTTACTACTACCAAGCTTGCTTTACTGCAATGAAGTATCCATAGCCTATGCATCTTTAAGCAATGAAACAGTAAATTTCGTGTGTGTGTATGTATGTATGTGTGTGTGTATATTATATATACATACATATATATATTATATATATATAATTAAAAACAGCGATACCATGTTTTCCAATGAAACCTTGTCTTGAACTCCAATACAGGTAAAGCAGAGCCTTTCTGATTAAAGAGGAGTTGGAGGAGTGATTATCATCCCACTTTAAGGGGCTTGGAAGCCTCTGCTATAAGATTAATTAGTTACGAAATGCAGCCCCAGGTCATTAAGCACATTAATTTGCTCTATTAGAATGATAATCTTTATGAACAGGCAAAATGTTGGAGATGTTCATAAAAAAATGACAATTTTTAAAAATTTAGTCACTTAGGGTCATTACAATCATTAAAACACATCCCCCAGGGCCTGGATTCCTCAGTCTTTTTAACAAAACTAACCTAGCAGCACCAAGAGTTAACTTCCGTACAAGGAAGGCAGTGCCAGACCCAAGCCCACGCTTTTCTTAACATCTCTGTGCCTCAGTTTTCCCCATCCTGTAAAACTGAAGCAGCTGGCAGTGTTCCCACACTTGATTCCCTGACCTGTGGAGTGAGGGCTATTATAGTGGTAAGGCCACATGGAAGCCACTAGATCGGCCACGATCTAGGAAAATAATATACCCAAAGCAACACTGCTTATTGGAGGGATTGGAGACATCAGTGCCACCATCAAGGATTTGGGAAATGTAGGGATGGCTGTTCCTAGCACATCCCCACGAAACTCTCCCATGTGCCTTGTACCGAAGACAGGTGGATCTCAGAGAACGACAGTGGATTATTGTCAAGCCGAGCTGTGGTGATTCCGCTTGCAGCTGCTGTACCAGATGTGGTTTCGCTGCTTCAGCAAATTCACTGGAAACTGGAAACTGGAAGAAAAACTCCTGGAAACTAATATGCAGCTACTGGGCTGGCAGATGCCTTTTTCTCCATCCCCATCCATAAGAACCACCAGAAGCAATTTGGTTTCAGCTGGCAGGCCAGACACCGTCTCTGTCCCACTTCCCAGCTGTATGTCATAACTGAATTCATAGGAATCTTGAGCTCCTTTCCCTTCCACAGGCTATCACACTAACCCATTACACTGACGATATCATGCTGATTGGACCCAGTGGCCACTTAGACTTATTGGTAAGACCTTGGTGTATCGAAAGATGGGAAATAAATCTGGCACAAATTCAGGGGCCTTCTATCTCAGTTAAATTTTTAGGGGTCCCGTAGTGTGGGGCATGTCAACATATCCCTTCTAAGGTAATGCATTAAGTTGTTGCATTTGGCCTCTCTTACAATTAAAAAAAAAAAAAAAAAAGGCACAATGCTGAATGGGCCCCTTTGGATTTTGGAGGCAACATATTCCATTTGGGAATGGACTCCATTTTCCAAGTGACTCCAAAAAGTTGTTGACTGAGAAGACTCTGTAATGTGTCCAGTGTGCCAGGCAAGGTGCTCTGCCGTTTGGGCCATAGGGCCCAGCAGATCCAAGGGTGCTCGAAGGGTCCGTGGCAGGTAAGGATGCTACTAGGCGTCAATGGCAGGTCCCAACAGGTGACTTGCAGCTTGGACTCAGGATTTTAGAACAAAGCCCGACATCTATCCTCTATGGATAACTATTCTTCATTTGGGAACTAGCTCCTGGCCTGCTACTAGACCTTAGTAGAGACCTAAAGCTTAACCATGGGCCACCAAATTACCATGCGACCTGAGCTGCTCATCATCTGGCTCACGAGGAGGGATACTACACTCTGAAAGAACTATGTGAGTTTACTAATTTATACAGACAGAAATCTAGGGAGCATGTGTGGGAATGGGTATTAAGGGTATGGGCTGTCAGCAATCCTAACTGTGGCTTGTTGAACTATCAACTACATAATGAAAGTAACATATATATCACCTATTGGTTTTGTTTCTCTGGAGAACCCTAATATAGGCAAGTTATGTAACATTTATTGTCTCAATTTCTTCATCCTGGAAAATTGGGGAAAACACTTTCTACCTCCTAGAGTTGTGAGGATTTAAAAATTTTTTTTTGATATACGGAGTTTGCTGAGGTCAAAGCAGTGTTTTATACATTTTCGTATTTTTATCACCTAGTAGAGCTTATGGCAGAATGCAGATGTTCATAAATATTTGTTGAGTAAATGACTTTATCAATTTTTAAAATAATCCTAACATATATCACTGTATTATTCATTACTTTTTATTCAGTAAATATTTATGAATACCTACTAAGCCAAGGCATAAATATTTTCATTAAGAGGAAAATAAATCATTGATACAGACTATTTTAAACTTACTTTTTTTCTCACAGAGCTATCCTTCCTTAAATAAAAATTCATTCCATGAAAATTTCTTTTTATGGAAAGGAGATAATGAATAGCACATGCAGTAGCTTCAGTTACTTTCAGAAATTCGTGTTAATTCACTTTTAAAACTAAAGAGCTAAACAAAGATCAAATAGAAGCTAGGAATTCAAGTAGTTATTTAGGCTCTTTTTCTTAGGGGAGGTAATTTCAAATTCCCTGCCGTCAGAGCAGGGGTAGGTAATTGACTGTGTTCCAAATAGTTCGATGATTTTGAGACCTTCCCCCACGGTACTGCAGGTGAATCTAATTTAGGTTGTATTTCCGGATTAATTGCAACATGATTGAAATTTGCATTTCCTTAACTGTGTTGGATGGTGTGGCTGGAAACAATTAATTATCTGGTGGCCCAATTACTTGGTCTGAACAGTCCCGCACGCACCCTGCGGCTTCATTACCGCGAACCCGTCGGTCCCACCCCGGGTTCCCCGGGCTCGCACGCGCTGGAATCCCAGAGGCCGGGACCCGTGAGCGAAACGCGAGCCGTTGGGGTAACCGCTCTCCTCGAGATCCGTTTATCTTCAGCGCAGAATCTGCAATTCCACTCGGCGGAAACTTCAGTTCTCTCTTAAAAACAGACAAATTAGGTTTGAATTTTTTTTAATTAAAAAATTATATTTAAACAGTCTCTACGCACTACCCGAGGTGGGGCTTGAACTCAGGGAGCCTGACGCCCGGCGCCTCCCGCGCTACCCCTGGGCCACGCGGGCGCCTCGCGACGCGCTTCTCCAACCTCGCTCCCGGGATGCGCTTTTCTTCTCAGCCTTACAGAGGAGGAGGAAAAAAGCCGGAAAAGCCTAGGACTTTTCAAAGACTTCGTAGTCAGGCGGGGTCGCGCCCCGGGAGAGGCACCACGAGGGACTCGCAGAACCGGACTGCGACAAAGTCCCCCACCGCGGGCGCGCCCGTCCGGTGCGCCCGGGGCAGCGCCGCAGAGCCGAGCTCCGGGCGAGCTCCCGAGTTCCGCCGCGTTGCCCGGTCCTCCGCTCCCGTTCCCGGCCGGCTTCGCTCACACTCGGCCCCCGCCCGCGACAGGGGGAGAACGCGCACCCTCGGGCGGGGACCCGGCGGGCGGCCCCCCCGGGCGCGAAGCCCGCAGGAGCGGCAGGGCCGGACCTCGGCGCCCGGAACGCCGGCTCCGGGACGGCGGCGACCGCCGAGCGGAGCGGAAGACCCCGGGGCTCATCCGGACCCGCGCGAGACACGCCCCCTCGCGGTGGCCCGGCCGCGTCTCCAGCTTCGCCGACTTGGGGGCGGGGACTAGGTAGGATTCAAATTTGAAGCGGGACGTCCGCGCCGCGCTCAGCAGGTGCCTCCGGCCGGCTCCCCGCGGCGGGCGCTTCCGCCCCTACCTGCCCCGCGGGCCGGAAATTACCTAGCGGGGGAGCGGCCCCTCCTTTGTTGTGCGCGGCTCTCCAGCGCCCAGAGCCTTAAAAAGTGCGCGGCGGAGGGGACGCAGGGGTGGCCCGCCCGCGAGCCCTCCACGCGCCTCCACGCTCTCGGCCGCCGTGTCCCCTGCCCTTCCTTTAAAAATGCCACTGTCCACTGGGGGCCGGCGGAGTAGAGCTAGGAGAGCGGAGAGGCGGGAGGAGAGGGAGGACTGTGAGAAGTGACGAGCGCTCCACGTCCCACACAGGTTACGCTTCGAGAAGGAGCCCAGGAGAGGTAACGCATGCGCCGCCTGCGTTTCAGGCGCGTGGAGAAAGCTGCGCATGTGCAGAGCCCAGTGGAAAAAAAAATGCAGCGGAGGGGTGACTGGCAGGTTGAGGGCGCTTTCGCTACTGGAGAACCACGGCGGCCAAGAGGCGCGTGCGCAGAGCGCCCGAAGGGGTGGGGCTCCTCCAAGGGGACGGCCTCGCGCGCCCCCTGGCGCGCGCCCGGGGAGAGGAAAGAGCGGGAGGGGGCGGAGAGGAGGGAGGAGGCACGGAGGGCGGGAGGGGGGAGGGGAGCCGGAGCGAGGGAGGGTTTATCGACCGGGCGATTTTGGTTAAAATATTCAAAATGGCGGACGGAGGAGCAGCGAGTCAAGATGAGAGTTCAGCCGCGGCGGCAGCAGCAGCAGGTAATCATTACAGCATTTTACATATTCATATTCATACTCAACCCCGGCTCCCGCTGCCCCCCCCGCGACTTAGCATAATTTATTAGTACTCAGGATTATTATAATTAACGGCGGGGAGATGGGGGGCCGGGGAGCACGGAGCCCCCGCCGGGCGCCGAGCGGAGGGGGAAAGAGGCTCGGAGCGGCCAGGCGGAGGGGAAAGACAAGGGGCAAAGGGGGCTGCGATCCACCGCCCTCCTCCTGCCCCCGGCCCACCCCGCCGCCGCGGCTCGCCCGCCCGCCCGCCCGCACCGGCCCTCCTCCTCCGCCGGCCGCCGCCGCCTCCTCGCCGCGGTGCCCGAACCCGAGCGGGTCCGCGGCGGGTCCGCGGGGCCGGGGCACAGGGAGAGGACAATAAAGACATTTTACATATTCATAGCCGTGGGCCGGCGGGGCGCGGGCGGGCGACCCGGGCCGGGCGGGCGCGGGGTGGGGGGGGGCGTGGAGGGGGATGGAGGTGGCGGAGAGCACAATGCCGGGGAGGCGGCGCGGCCGGAGCGGACCCCGGCGGCCGGACAGCCGCACGCGTCCCGCCCCCCCCACCCCCCGCCCCGGGAGAGGGCCCGGGAGGGGCGGGGGGGCGGCCTGGGGGTGCGCCCGGGGAGAGCGTCCTGCCGGCGCCCGCGCCCCGCCGCCGCACGGGGGGTCCGAGCGGGGCTGCGCCCGGGGGTCACGGCCCCGGGCACCTCGGCCGCGCCCCGCTGGTCCCCCGTGCGGCGGCCTGACCGGAGCCAGGCCTGCGCTCTAGGTGGGTAGGGGCGAGCGGTCGTGGGCGCCGGGAGGTGGCCTGGGGAGCGGCGGGGGTGGGGAGCCCGCGCGGGGTCCGCTTCGCCCCCTCCGCGGCGGACAGGGCTGAAAGGCGGCCCTCGTGGAAAGTTCCCGTCGGAGGGGGTTGTCCTCCGGGGCAGCCGCATGTGCTCCGGGCCGTCGGTCCGCGGTGCCCGCAGGTCCTGGAGAAGCCCCCGCGCCCTCGTGGGTCGTGCCTTCTCCGGGGAGCTGGGTGGCAGGTCCCTGGCGTGGTCTGGTCTTCATCTGCCCCCGCGCGTCCCGCGCCCCCGCCCCCGCGCCGCCCCCGCACCCCGACAGACGGGGCCGGGGGCCCTCGCTCCCAGGCCCCAGCAGCGCCGGAGGCCTCTCGAGAACTCGGCTGTGGAGGGCTGCCCTCCCGCGCCCGCCCCCGAGCCGGCCTGACAAGTTGAGAGCGTTCCAGATCGCCCCTCTCCCGCTGGGGGGCCGGGGGGCGGGGGGCCCCCTCCCCGGGGCCGCGGGGTTGCTTCCCTGCTGGGCGCCGGGTCCTCCTCGCTCTGCGGAGCCGAACCTCGCTCATTTGAATAATGTCTAATTCGGGGAGGTTTATATTATTGAAATGGCCGCCTGGCTTTCCCCGCCTCTCATGTTTAGTAATTCAGACCTTTAATAACAGCCACTCACAGCCCAACGCCGTGTTTATATTTTACATTCGCCCCATGTGCTTTTGTGGTTCGATATGATTCTTCTTTTTTTTTTTTTTCCTTGGCAATCCACGGGGCTCTGAGATCAAACCCAGGCTGTGCTGGGAGAGCAGGGGGAGCTAGGCCTGGCTCCTCTAGCAGTTGCCTAGGCCTCGCTCTCTGCCGCCTGATTTATTTACTAATAACCAAAATGACTTTCCCCCTCCAACTTCCATGCACAGACCCGTCCTCCGCGGGCAGGACCAGCCCTCCTGGGGCCTTCACCGGCACTGAAGCAGCTCCTAGCTCGGCTTCAACTCTGTCGTGTTTTGTTTTCTCTTAAAAAGACTTTCTTGGAGTTTGCAGCAATATTAGGCCTAAGGAAAAAAAAAATCTCATTCTCAGAGACGAAATGGACCTATTTTGATTTAATACAAATAAAATCACTTTAGTGATAGTTCTCCCCTGCCCCTTGGCTTCTACCTCTAAGTTAAACACTTTCAGGCTTTGTAAAGGGCTGCAGTATTTGTAAAACCAATGGTTTTCTTTCTCTTTTTTTTTCCTTCTCCCTAGGAGTTGTAGAGTAAGTGTTTTAGAAATTCCAATTAACAGCAGTTTCAGAATGTCTCAGTGCTGCATTTCCCTTTCAGCTTCTTCATTCTGATTTAAAATGGGGCTGATATTAATTTTGTGCTATCCCTCCCTGTCAAGGCCTGCTTGTTTTAATGTAGCACTCCCTAAAGACAGAAGCAGGCTTATGTTTTCTTTGAGTGTTTGTGTCTCAGTTAAATGAGAGAACATAGAAGAATAAACATAGGCATTGTGTCTCCCCTGATCTTGGAACTTCTTCTCCTCCCAGCACACCCACCCATCTTTAAGTTGTCAAAATTGATTTTATGTTTTATGTAGAATTAGGACAGTTGGTCTGAGAAAGTCAGGCTGACTTTTGTTATTTAGAAAAAACAGTAATTTCCATTTTTCAGTCTTTCCCTTGGTAAAGTTTTCTTTCCTTTTTATTTTATACAGTTTTAGTGTGTTTCTTAAAAACACAGTGTTGCTTCTCACTGGTGTTTTTTTTTTTTTAATCCCTGCTGATAAAGTACCAGGGAAGTGTTATTTAGCACTGATGTGTTAAGCCTTTGAAATTATGAGGCACTTTATGGTCAGTTGCTAGGTACATATTTTTGGAGACATTAGTCTTCAGTTTAATTTGTAACAAAATTGTAGATTTGATGGGCTAACAGCAAGCCAATTTCACCTGACCAGTTCTCATCATTTTTCCTCTCTCACCTTCGGTAGGCAGGCCCTGAATGTAGCAGGAAAAAAAAATCTGTAGCTTTCATGTGAATGTCCAGGTGAATGACTGTTTCGGAGACCTGAAGCATGAGGTCGAATGGACAAGAAGCAGTAATATGATTTCATGCCTTAAATAGCATATGTTTTTGCACCCGATTCCCAAGATGTGGTCAAACTGATGATGTCATTGGACAGAGGACAAGGTGCAGTTAATTTGATTTATTGTCCAGGGGTGAAGTGTAGCAGTGAAACCTTCTCATAGGGAAACCATTTATCTCAGGACAATTTCCTTTATAGCTGCAATTTAGCCACTACCGAGGCTGTAGATATTTTATCCAAGATGATAAAATGTATGCTGCATTTTGTAAACAAAATTACACCGTTTGAATTTTTGTAATAGAGGAAAGGATCAGTATTGTTAACTGGCCTTATATTTTGGTTGGCATTCCATGCTATTGTAAAAATTAATTTCTTCAAATTCTCAGAAGGAGACTAGGGGTTTTAAGGAAGTATAATCATGGAAGAGATCAATATAAATGCTATTTTAGAGAGGTTCTTTGTGATCTCCCAAACTCAAGTAAGAAGCTGCCAGGCTAAAGGAGAGATCATTTGCCCTCGAACCTATTTCAATGAGTAAAGCAAAGTTGATGAGCATGAAGGCTCTGTATCTTTTAGGTTGGAATTATAGTGTTTACAGTAAGGTAGATACTTGTAAGAAAGCATGTGCTTTGCAAACAGTTTTTTAAAAATAAATCGAACTTCTTTTTGGATAAGGTTGTGTATTTATTTTGAATGGTGATTTTTAAAGTTGTTATGTTGTGAGGTCATGATTCTACCTGTGATTTCTGACAGAATACTTTCCTTTTAGACGTTTTTCATCATAGTTTCTATCAGTTTGTTTTAAAGTACTTATTCAAATGCTCTGAGAATGTTGTAGGATGCTGTGCCTTATTCCTAAGTGTTCCAACCTTGATACAGAATTTTAGATTACTGTTAAGCTTTAGTTTATAATCTTTCTGTCCCCTTATGCATCTGTCAGGCAGTTTCTCAAAAGTTTTCAGAAGATCCACTGCCACTTCCTTCTTAACTTACCCCACCTATTAATTATAGTGGTACTTTTGAGGTTAGATCTTGAAAATTAATGTGACAGCTGACCAAATATTTTTAATATCTGAAAGGACCATTCTGTTTCCAAGGTGTTAACTGTAATTTTTAACATCTTTCCCAAACTAATTTTGAATTCCTTTCATTTTGTCATTGTCAAAAATCCCAGTAGTCAAGGAGAAGCAAACAGTGACTATTATTCAGGTTTGAATTGTATAGTATTATTCTGCCATATTTTTAATTTTCTATTCTCTGCATCAATAAGCAGCATAAGGGAGAAGAAATAAGTGTGTTTTATTGCTGCCTAGATTGAAGTAATTGTTAATCTGTTATTCATCTGGTTATTGGATTTTGGAATAAGTTTAGGGCTCAGAATATTAAATTGCTCTTATCAAGCCACCAAAGATGTTTAAAGGAGCCTTGAATATCTTAGGTCAGTGCTTCTAACATGACAGAACTAGAAATTTGAATGTTATCTTTCATATGTATTTTGCATTAAAAAGGAAATATTTGAAGTTTCTTGAATCTAAATTATTTGATCTTGGATTTATTTGTGTGTCTCTGTGTGTATGTTTAAGTTTTTAAAACTGGTCACTCACTTTAGTGAAATGTGTTTGCTTTGTACTTAGGAAGACTGTAATAATACGTAGTAGTGAATGCCGTCTTATTATTAACGGTTGTTTTGTTTTGTTTTTATGTTGAAAAGCCACCGCTTTAGTCTTTGCATATGTCTTTCAAGCACTATTAAAATTAGTTTTCTTTTAAAATACTGGTATATGGCTGTCATTAACTTGCTTTTATACAACATTATTTGTTCAATCACACAGTTTTTGTGACTAGTAAATACTATGAAAGCACAATTTTAAGCAGGATGTGTTTTCCCAATGGAAGTGATTATGTTTAGAACTATTTAATAATTGTTTCCTGAACGGAACAAGTCATGGGCAAAACATGCTCCTTTTAGGTCACTAATGTTCTTGTTTCTGTTTCTTCTTTTAATGTTAAATGCTTGGGCGACATGCTTATTACTTATTTCTTAAAGGAAATCAGTGTTCGGTGTTAAGAGTATGTATTTAGTTATCATACATCTCTCTTCCTTGAGTTTCTGTATCCCTTCTGAATGAATTCTTTCGTCCTCTTCCTCCTCTCTTTTAGGAAACTCTTTGGGCAGGGATTTTGCTTAATTCTTGTATTGTATTGCTTAAATAAGATAAGTATTCTTTGCAGGGGATCGGGCTTGAAAGAAGTAATGATTACAGATTGTAGAGAAAAGCAGTTTCCTTATCCATCTTTTGCTCAACATTTTTGCACATTTTGTGAATAAAGATAATAACTGAAGTTACATTTCTTCTTAGGTTATTTACACTGATGTAAGTATTAGCCAGTTGTGTCCGTGGAAGGAGGCGAGCTTAGGGCGCTTCTACTCCGCCATCTTTCCAGCCTTCCTCCTGTAGTTCTTTTCTTTATTTTTTTTGTACTGAAACATTTCTACGTTCTAAACTAGCTGTGAACCCTTATAAACTCTTTCAGCAATAATAACAGTGGGGAAAAAATAGTATGAGTGACTTTCTGATCCATTTACCACATATTTAGAATTTGGAATATGAGAATTATCTTAAGTTTCAGGTGCTCTGATTTAAAGAAGCTCCTTACACGGTGTGCATGTAGTTGATAGTGTGCATGTAGTTTATACAGTTCGGTGTGTCTTTACTAGAGGGTGTTACTGAGCATTTGATAGGTTATCTTGTTTGTGTTCCATGGCTGATAGAGCTTCCTTGTTTTTTGTTTTCCAATTAAGCAAATACTCAAGTTTTCACTGTTGCCTAGATTTGCTGACAAGACTATTAATGAACAAAAGAAGAATCAGTAAACCTTTAGATTTATCAGATTTTTTTAAGTACTGTCCATAAAACTAGGTATTCATCCAGAAAAGGGTATATAATATTTATTAAAAGAAAAAAAAAAGACAATGTGAGAAGAACTACAATAAGCTCAGTGTGAGTACTGTTAGTAGTTTTACTTAGTCTGCAACCTTGAAAGTCATTGCAAGTACAGTTTAATTTGTCGCATGATTTATTTCATAATTCTCCGTAACTTCATTGGTTTTTATGTTGGAATCATAACAATAGTATATAAAGTTCAATCAGTAAAATAAAAATTATGGGTGGTTTTTTTTTTTGTGGTTTTTTTTTTTTGACTAGTCAACTTTCTCTTCGCAGTAGAAGTTTACAATACAAGATATAAGCATTTATGGCTGGGAAATGAACATTTGTTTTTTGTTTAACGTGGTCACCTCAAATAATGGAGTTGTACTGACTGGCTTTGTAACTTATGGACTGAATATACTTTTTTAGAGAAAAGTGACTCACCTGTTTTCTTGTTTTAGTACACTTATTTTAATGGTGTGCTTAATGAAAAAAAAGTTGTTTTTGTTTTTTTGCTGATTCATACTGCAGCAAGAAAGTATATTCTAATCAGTCTTTTAAAACAGTTATTTCATTGCTTACAACATGTATCTGCTGTGTATCTGGTCTTATGCCAGTTGTCTTTGGGGATAATCAGGGAAATGGAAGACTCTGTTGTGGAGGAGTTGGTATGTTTTCTTTGCAGAGAAAGTTAAAAAACAGTGTGTGTAATTATATATTAAAATATGTAACAGATAATAATGATCAGAGTAGAGATCAGGGTGTGTCCAAATTTGTAGGCACCAAAGCATCCTAGAGCCGTTATGGCTGGAAGGTAGTGTAGATACCATCTGTCCTAAAGCCTTTGCAGATGAGGAAGTGCTCTCACCGTGGGTTAGTGTCTTGCCCTCAGTCTTACCTGTTAAGCATCAGAACACCAGGCTTCTGACTTCCTAGGCTCCTCCTCCCCACACCCCCAGTCCTCCCTCTACCACACTGCTGCCAGTCAGAGGAGACTTGAAGGAGAAGATGAGTCTTAAAGCTGAGCTAAGAAAAGCAAAAAGAATTTGGAGGAATGAGAAGACAGGGAAGCGCATTGCTGGGGAAACAGGATCGTAGTTGAAGAATGAGGCATTTGTTCTATGTGCGGGGAAGCCTTTGGAGGTTGTAGGAGTAAGGAATCCTGTGATAGAAGTGATTTTTTAGGAGTAATATGGTGGTGTGCAAGATGGTTGGAAATAGGAAGCAGAGACCATCTGTGGAAACCAGTATTTAAAAATTGAGGCATGTGGTTTGTTGACTAATAATTGCTTTTAGCACTGTTAGAGGTACAAACAGGGCAGTTACCTGACCTCGACAGGCTTTCAGTCAAATAATGATATTATAAAATAGAGAATCCACGATAAATATGTTGAAGATGTGTCCAGGTGATCACACAGAATAAGGACCTTGGGAAGAAATTCTTGCCAGGTCTTTATATGAGGAACTGTTTTATTTCTGAGCAGTGGTTTTGTTTTTAGTCTTCTGCACAGTGGATTATCTAAGTGACATAGTTTCCTTTTAATCAACTACAGTGTTTAGACCAAGTTATTAACCTGAAGGGTGAGATGGGTAATTATGGAATGCGTTTTTCTTAGCCTCCTCATTCCCAGTTCCATTTTGTGTCGTTAACTTTTGTTTTAAATTTCTTTTATTGCTTCCATCTTTAAATGCTTGTTATTTTGTGTTTCATGTGGGCTGCCTTTATATCCTTTCTGGAGCAAGTCAGGTGTAAATAAAATGAAATTACCATCACCATGACATAATGATAATGTCTGTATTTTTATAGTACTTTAAAGTTTATAGCAGCACTCTCATTTTCATTACCTCAGTTGGTCCTTTCAGGCAAGTATTATGATGCCCATTTTATAGTTGAGTAAAATAAAGCATAGATTAAGTAGCTTTCACAAGGTCATGTGCTCGGTAAGCACGAAGTGTTTAGGGAACAGCAGGACTTGCAGGTCATTTACTGCTGAGCCTGTGCGGTGCGGAGTGGTGGGAGCTGGTTTGGGACTCCGTGCGGGAGAGCTCTGAGGGCTCGGCTTTGGTGGTGTGGGAGTCTGGATTTCTGCTGCTGCGCAGTAGGGAGCCATTGAGGTTTTTTTGGTTGTTCTGGACTGGCCATGATCAAAGCCCTTAATTTTAAGTGTTTAGCAGCCAATTAGAGTCAAGGGGGATGCTAAGGTTTTGAGCTTAAGATTACCAAGAGCAGTGCCAAATAAAGAGAAGTGGGGAGGTGGGAAGAGGGAGCCATTTGGAGAATGGGCAATGAATTCAGTTTTGGAAATGAGACATGATTGGGTGGGCAGTATTAGGTTACAGATTCATTGTGACGGTCAAAACCGTTCTGCTGAACTCTGTGTGTGATAAACATACACATATTAGGATGGAGATCCGTGCTTAGGCCACTCTGACTGAGCATGGAGTCTGAGCCTCTTAAATTCCAGACCTCTCGTTCCGACTTTGCCACTGACTGTGCTGGTTTCCCCGACAGCAGGATGGTGATGACCTCAGTGCCAGAGCGATGCTGTGGGGAGTCACAAACTGATGGCAGAAGCATTTTTAAATACTGTCATAGTTTTTCTTACAGGAGCGCGTGGGTAAAATCAGCAATTTTATTACTTGTGCTGCTGTAGAGAAGGAGAAGCTTCAGCTTCAGAACAATTCTGTGGGCCCTTCCTGCGGGTGGTCAGGGTCTGTGGGCGGCCGCGCCTCGGGAGAGGAGGACACTGCCCGGGGCCTGCGGCGGGTTTGACCAGCGGAGGCGCTGCCCTTGCAGCGAACATGAACTCTCGAGGTGTCTGTTGTCTAGCCCCGTCCCTGCCTGTCCATTCCTGTCTTCGGCTACTTCCTTACAGAGCGTGACTCAACAGTTCCACCCAGGAAGTCCCCTTAGACAGGCCCACCACAAAACACTGTTTCTGTGGCAGGTTTCAGTTTTTTTAAAAAAATCTACCTAAAACTTGGTGCCAAAGAGCTGTTCAGGGAGGGTGGCAGTATTTTACTCTGATGCTTGTCTGGGCTCTTTTTCATCCTCTGTCCCCAGCCCCTCCCCATCCTGCTCCACAGCCCCGTCCCAGCTTGAAAGGAAACGCACCAGGGCTTCTAGGTGGCCCAGTCGGTTTAGCATCTGCCTCCGGCTCAGGTCCTGATCAGGTCCTGATCCCAGGATGAGCCCCACGTCAGGGGAGGCTGCTTCTCCCTCTCCCTCTGCCTACCTCTCCCCGCCCCCCCCCCCCCACCACTCCTTGTTCTCTCTCTCTCTCTCTCTCTTTCAGATAAATAAATAAATAAATAAAATCTTAAAAAAGAAGAAGAAGTAAACCTGCTGCTCCGGTCACGCCGGCACCTGGGTGCTCTGTGAGCAGCTCTGCGCGCATGGGCCCTGCGGAGTGTCGTCGTGTGTGGTGTGGTGTCTGGGTTGAGAGACCTGGTTCTAGGTCACTAATCAGCTTTGTGACTTCCAGACAAGTTACTTCACTGGTATTTTTTTTTTTCCCTTTTCTTCATATTTGTAAGTGAAAGAGTTTTCACACTTTTAAAAGTCATTGGAGTTTTTTTGAGTTCTTTTTAAAATGAATTTTAGGCAGATGCTTATTGTGACTGAAACAGCCGTCGGGCAGGGAGAAGCACCCTCCCTCTTTCCTGTTGTGGCCCTTAAGACACTTCCACGGGATCCTTAAGGACTCTTGCTGAGCACATTGTCTGAAAGCTGTTGTCCTTGTTTACCATAAAGGACCTGTCTGCTATTCTGTCTCCAAAAATAGCTGATCTCTCAAGCCTGTGCTACTGTCCTAGTTTCTCTGACTTTAACACTTAATTTGTGTTCGTTTAGCTAATTCAGCACTTCATTATACACAGTCTTATTTTCTTCTGTAATTGAGTTATGTAAGTAAATCTTGTCTCCTCTAAGAGCCTTGAAAGCAAGAACACATTGCAAGGGACAGAGAAGACATTTAGCAGATAATGCTTGATGGATTAAATTAGGGGTTCTCGGTCTTTGCTGGGATTAAGAATCACCATTGGAACTTTCTCAACATGCGAAGCCCGAGGCCTTACTCCAGAGTTTCTAACGCAGTTGTGATCTGGCCATCCCTAGTTTCAGAAAGCTTTACAAATGATTCAGGAGCATTGAATGAGTAGGATAATTTAAATTAGGGTAGTTGCATTTCAAGACTTGCTTAGACTGTTTTGAGCAGTGGTTCTTAATGTACCAAAAAGGCTCTATAATGGAAAGATACACAGAACTAGGAAACCTAGGTCTGGGGCCCCTGGGTGGCTCAGTCCGTTAAGCTGCTGCCTTGGACTCAGGTCATGATCCCAGGGTCCTGGGATCAAGCCCCAAGTCAGCAGGGGCCTCTCCCTCTCCTCCCTGCTTGCACACGCTCTCTCTGTGTCTCTCTCAAATAAATAAGATCTTTAAAAAAAAAATGGAGGAAGTTGAAGTCCTCTTCAATACCAAAATTAAAAACATTAACAAAACACCCAGGTCCTTATTCTGCTTGTAGCACTATGTAGCTTTCTTTTCTTTTCTTTTTTTAAGATTTTATTTATTTATTTGACAGACAGAGATCACAAGTAGGCAGAGAGGCAGGCAGAGAGAGAGGGGGAAGCAGGCTTCCCGCTGAGCAGAGAGCCTGATGCGGGGCTGGATCCCAGGACCCTGAGATCATGACCTGAGCTGAAGGCAGAGGCTTAACGCACTGAGCCACCCAGGCGCCCCGGACTGTGTAGCTTTCTGATGCTTAACTTTTCAGGGCCATAGGATTCTCATTGATAAACTGTGGTTTGTTTTCATCCTTCTTTCCTTTTTTTTTTTTTTTTTAAAGATTTTATTTATTTATTTGAGAGAGAGAGAATGAGAGAGAGCATGAGAGAGGTTAGCTGGAGAAGCAGACTCCCTACCAAGCAGGGAGCCGGATGTGGGACTCAATCCTGGAACTCCAGGATCATGGCCTGAGCCGAAGGCAGTCGCTTAACCAACTGAGCCACCCAGGCACCCCTACTTCTTTCCTTTTAAGCTATGGAATTCTTCAGTACTGTGTTTTGGGTGAAGGCCAGTAAACATAGATATTTTAAGTAGTTTGGCTTTCATCTAAATACCATTTTAATAAGTATATTAAGAACATAGACTGACTGATAGGGATGCCTGGGTGGCTCAGTCGTTAAGATTCTACCTTCAGCTCAGGTCATGCTCCCAGGGTCCTGGGATTCCACCCCTCATTGGGCTCCCTGCTTGGTAGGGGTCTGCTTCTCCCTCAACCTCTTTTTCTAGCTTGTGTTCTCTCTTTCTGTCTCTCAAATAAATAAAACCTTAAAAAAAAAATAGACTGATAAATTATTGAACACCACATCTGAAACTAATGATCCTAGTGTAAGTTGGCTAATTGAATTTATATTAGAAAACAACAAACAAAAAACCTCCAAACAAAAAAAGATTACAGAGCATGATAGACTTGATCCTGTCTTCGCAATAGAGCTCAATCATTTGAGATAGGTAGTCCAGAAAGGTGGTATTTAGATTTTAAACTTGAAATATATTATTAGAATGTGAATGAACAAGGACAGCGCTTATCAGGAACTGCAGTAGCTTTTCAATGTGAGCATGAATTGGATTCTTATTAACCAACCCAACTGGTCCTTCTGCATTCACTTAATTCAGTAAATATTTATAGAGTGTCTTTTATTCCTTGCTATGCACCCAACGATTAGAAATAAAATAGTGAGTAAGATGGATACAGCTTTAGCCTTCAAAGCTTACAATCTGTTGGGTAAGTCCTACATTAAATAATGCTGTTCTTACTTAACTGAGTAAAAAACTCTGGGAAATCCAGAGTGCTCTGAGGAAGATACGGCCATAAGCAAAAGATACCTTATGGGACACCTCATCTGGACGAGAGGATTTGGGAAAGGCTCCCTATGGAAGTGATGTTTACACTGAGGCACGAGGGATGAATGGAAGTTCATCAGTGCAAGGCCAGTAGGAAGTCGGATTGCAAATGTTCATACGTTACTCTTGAAACTGGTGAAAACACAGCACTGTCAAGGAACTCAAGTTTGGTCTGTCTGATCCGGAAAGAGTAAGATTTAGCTGAAGATGATTTTATTAGAAGGCTGTTGTTTTTTTATGATCTTTGTCCTTTTTAATGGCCAGATACACAGGCACAATCTGTGGAAGAGATTTTCATACCCTCCAGCAAGCGTATTAATTCCCAGTGACTGTCACAAAGAACATTTACCGAGTGTTTGTGCCATTACAGAGTGCTTCATGTGCGCTTTTACATTACTCTTTCCAGTGGCCCGCGAGGTGTGTGCACTTGTCCTGCTCCTCTTCCATGTGAGAAAACTGTGCTCGGAGGAGGCTCCGTGGCGCACTAGGTCTCTGACCAGTTTTGATTGGGCGGTAGGCAGTTAAGAGAATTATCATGCTCTTAACCATTGAATTCTGTCTCAAGGCACTTGGATGACGAAGTATACAGCAACTGTTATTTTTGAGTTTATCCTTAGTGCACTGACACAGTTGTGTGGTCCAGCGCCGGCTATATATTCATCTCTGTCTTGCTGTTTGGAGAGATGGACAACTGATGACCGCATCTGTTACTGACTTTCAGGGTATCTCCAGATGTTGGTTATTAAAAATATTTCACAGGGTGCCTGGGTGGCTCAGTCGGTTGAACATCAGGTTCTGTGCCCAGCGCAGAGTCTGCTTGTCCCTCTCCCTCTGCTCCTACCCCTGCTCTCTCTTTCTCTCTAAAATAATAAATGAAATATTTAAAAAAAACATATTTTGAAACTGTACAGATTGCTGAATCTGGTATCCTATAAATCCTGAACATTTTGGATTTCTGTTAAGAAATTAAACTATTTGCAGATGTTAATATTCAGATAAATTTTATTTGGGGCATCATTTATTTTATATTTTTTCATGTTTTCTACATAGGAAATTAGGACTTAGACTGTTACATATTATCTTGATTAGCATGTCTTTAAAATATTTTACAGAGAGGGAAGCAAACCATAAGAAACTGTTGACTTTAGAGAGCAAACTGAGGGTTGCTAGAGTGGAGGTGGGTGGGGGGAGTGCCAATCACGGTGATTGGCATTAAGGAGGGCACTTTTTTAAATTAAATTAACATAAAATGTATTATTAGCCCCAGAGGTATGGGTCTGTGAATCTTCAGGCTTACACATTTCACAGCACTCACCATAACATAACCCAGTATCCATAACCCAGCAAGCCTATCCCTTCCCTCACCCCCTAGCAACCCTTAGTTTGTTTCCTGAGATTAAGAGTCTCATGGTTTGTCTCCCTCCCAATCCCATCTTGTTTCGTATTTTCCGTCCCTATCCCCCATGACACTCCATGCCCTGCCTGTCAAATTCCTCAGATCAGAGAGATCATATGATAATTGTCTTTCTCTGATTGACTTATTTCGCCTAGCATAATACCCTCTAGTTCCATCCACATCATTGCAAATGGCAAGATTTCAGGGTTTTTTGATGGCTGCATAGTATTCCATTGTATATCTACACCATGTCTTTATCTGTTCATCTGTTGATGGACATCTAGGTTCTTTCCATAGTTTGGCTATTGTGGACATTGCTGCTATAAAAATTCGGGTGCATGTGCCCCTTCAGATCACTACATTTGTATCTTTAGGGTAAATACCCAGGAGTGCAGTTGCTGGGTTGTAGGGTAGCTCTATTTTCAACGTTTTGAGGAGCCTCGTGCTGTTTTCCAGAGTGGCTGCACCAGCTTGCATTCCCACCCACAGTGTAGGAGGGTTCCCCTTTCAGGGAGGGCACTTGTGATGTGCGCTGGGTATTGTAGGTAAGTGGTGAACCACTAAATTCTACTCCTGAAACTAAAACTACATTACATGTTAACTAACTTGAACTTAAATAAAATCTTGGAAGAAAATATAAATAAGTAAATAAATAAAATATTTTAATGTTTAATGAGTTGTGACTTAAAGTTGATGTACAGGTAAGTTGCATGCACTTGTCTACCATCCCTCCTACCCTCCCTTTACCCCGTACCAAGCTGCTGTCGGACCAATGGTGTAGCTTTCATTTGAGGAAATGCGGCCGTTGATTATTGTTTCTGAGAAGTCAGTCATTATTTCATCGTACTGGTGTTCTCAGTCGCATATACCTTGTTTAGTCTTGCCCAGTGTCACCCTGAGTAGTTATGCTATTTGTGTCTGAAGCATTTTCTTTCCACTGCCTTGCTGAGAGCCACTCCCCCCACTCTCCTGGTGCTTTCTCACGCAGTCAGCCAAGAATGCTCTTCAGGGAGACTGATACGTACACACTCGTACACCATGCCAGTCAGCTAGAAAGGAATTGGTGAAAGTCCTTTGATGTTATGAGAGACAGTGTAAACATCACTACAGCCTGTGAGGACGAATTAATAATTTAATGAGTATTGCTGTAAGAAGTCACGTTGTGAGTTCAGGGACTTAGACGGTGGTGTCAGGCGCCGTGGCGGGCTCATGATGCTGGACTCTTGTCTTTTCAGTGATGTGATGCTACAGGGACCGGTAGGATACTGGGTCACTAATTGAGCCCCTTTCTGGAATGTGCTCGTGAGTATGTGCCCATACCCCCGGTGCACAGAGCGTCATCCTGGGTGTGCCTGACCCCTCACGTATGTGCGCATAATTTTGAAAAGGAATCCTAGTGTACATCTGTGATGTAATCCACGCCTTCCTCTTTTCTTAAATTTTTGCAAACCTCCCTCCCTATTTAGGATTTGTTCAGGTCAGTGAAATAAACAGGGTTTTTGTTTGTTTGTTTGTTTGTTAGCTAGGTATAACCTTTGGGTTATGAAGGCTAACTTATTTTTTCTTTACTTTTTTTTTTAAGGTGTATTTAGTTGAATAACTTCTAGGGGCATAAATAGCAAATGATAAATTAATTGTTGAATTATGACTCAGTGTGGCCATAGCTGATCAAGGGTGATTCTTTTATTTTATTTATTTATTTGACAGAGAGAGAGAAAACACAAGTAGGCAGAGAGGCAGGCAGAGAGAGAGGGGGACGCAGGCTCCCTGGTGGCTGGATCCCAGGACCCTGAGATCATGACCTGAGCCGAAGGCAGAGGCTTAACTCACTGAGCCACCCAGGTGCCCCTCAAAGGGTGATTCTTAAGTTGAACAGAGAGGCCCAGTGAAGTCAGCAGAGGGGCAATTTCTACCTTGTCTTATAAAACTGGAAAATACTGACATGGCTGCAGGTTTCAGTTCTTCAAAACTAACAGAACCTGCCCTTCTTTTCCCTAAAGAGTTTATTTATTTGAGAGAGACCAGGGCAGGGGGTGGGGATAGGTTGTTAGTGGAAGAGAGAGAAGACGACCCGCTGAATAGGGAGCCCTGACACGTGGGGCTCCATCCCACGATCTCAGATCACGGCCGGAGCCTAAACCAAGAGTTGAATGGTCAACCGACTGAGCCACAGAGGTGCCCCGGCCTTTTTTTAATCTAACAATTGTTAATAAATAGCCTTCCACATCTTACGTCATCTTTTTCAGTGGTTACACAGTATTTTACTGTATAGGTGGACCAGCCAGTTTACTTGATCTCTTTTGATGTTAGGTTTTTTCCCATAGTTATAAGCATCCATCTATAGTGATTTTTTTTTTTTAAAGATTTTAAATATTCTCTATACCCAACATGGTGCTCAAGCTCACAACCTCAAGTTTGAGGTGCATGTTCCACCCACTGAGCCAGCCAGGCATCCCTATAATTTTTTTTAAAAATATAAATTCTTAGGAATAGAATTACAGGATTAAAAAAATTACAGCTTTAAAGATTTTGGATATGTTGCCCTTGTGTATTTTTACCTACAGTATGGATTTTATCTGCAGTATTTAATAGTATCAGTTTCCCCCACAAGCTCTTTTAAATTTTTGCTATGTTGATAGATGAAAAATATCTATCAACATATTTTCATTTTCATACTTTCACTGTATGTTGGGCATCTTCTAAAAATTTTTTTCTGTATATTTTTCAGATGTAAAACAATGAGGTTTTGTTGTTGTTGTTGTTGTTGTTGTTTTTGCTGTATTGCACTGATTCTAGCCTTTCAGAATATTTGTGATTTTCCTGAAAATTTATAATTTAAATACTCTTTTCATGAATACCTTCCCCTTATTCCTTCTAATAATTCTTACCTGTCTATTGAGAAGTAGTTTAGGGATGAGAGAAGCAATTGGGTCACGGGCCGGGAACTCTTCAGCTTCCTTATCGCCTTCCCCGTTTCCCCAGACTTTCAGAGTCCAAGTCAGAGTCCTTTTTCTCTGTTTCTGTACATCCTATTCAGCCATCTAAGGTAGCACTTTTAATTATTGGTGAACTTGTTTCATTTTTTCGGAATAGCCTGAGCTCTGTGAGGTTAAGGACTGCATTTTATCCATGACGTTTAACACATGCTTCCTATGTTTTTGGCGCTTAACAAGGATGTGTTTATTACTTGTTTCCTGCTTCTACAGAATTAATTTTACATCTGTTACACCAAATAGCATCTTAAACACTGACCTGTATCAGCTCCCTAATGAGATGAAGCAAAGACAAAAAGCATCACCCGAGAAGCCGCACCAACGCTTAACAGTCTTCGCGCTTTATTGCAGTTTGACCTCCGTAATTTGGCCGCGGAGGCGGCTGGTTTTAGCGCGGAGCAAGCGGGCAGAGCCCACTGCTTCCTTAGCTGAGCACTGCGCAGACGGGACGGGTGTGGCGGGGGAGCTGAAGAGCGCGGGCTGTCCCCGGGCTGCGCGTGTCCGGGAACGCGCGCGTGTCCGGGAACCCGCGCGTGTCCGGGGACGCGCACGTGCCAGCCCTCGCGTCCTCCGATGGTGGGGACTGGTCTGCTGGTGCGCGGGGGTGGCAGCGTTTCTTCCCACAGCTTAATGGAGTGGACCAGAGGGGACAGCCCCTGAGAGCTTGTGTGTGGAGTCCTCACCCACCCAGGAAGAGCTGGGGGCCCTCCGAGCCGCGTAGCGAGGTCCAGCTCGCTCCTGGGCACCCCCGAAGGCTTGGGGCCGATTCGGCTGGTTCATGGGGTGCTGGCCGGGCCTGCGGGGGGGCGGTCCTTAGGGACTGGGCTTCTGCGGCCGCGGTGCCCGCCAGCCCTCGGCGGGGCCAGAGTGCTGGAGCGGGCGCCCCCCGCGCCTCCAGCGCCCAGGCCGCGCGGCCTCCGCTGCTGCCTGCCCCGCAGCTCCTGCGCGCTTGGGAGCCCGTCTTGGCCTCGGTTTCAGCGGACGACCTCGGCCCGCTGGGGGCGCGGTCAGCAAGTGCTGATGGACGGGAATTTGGTTTTCCGGTTTTCTTCGGTTAGCGCACGTCTAGTGCAAGACGGGAATGAATTTGTATTCCTGAGAGAGCCCGGGCTTATCACCAAATGAAAAAAAGTCATGGCCCATGTAATCTAAAATTAGTAATTATGAATTATTTATTCTATTTCCTAAAGCATTGGTGTTCGTTTTATAGATCAGATATTTAAAATTATGAAACTTTGAGTAAAATCGACTTTCCAGGGAGATCCAGCACGTGTATCTGCTCTCTCCGCCGTCCTTGGCACAGATTTCCCACCGTGGGAAGCACGAGGGAAGGGAGCAGAGCTCTGTCTCCGGACCGGCCAGATCCGCGCTGGAGTCTGTTTCCTGGCTGTGGGCCAGTGGGCTAGTTACTTCGCCTCTTTGTAGTAATCTGCAGAATAATTTATTTCGTGGCGTGCCTGGGTGGTTCAGATGATTAAGTATGTGCCTTCGGCCCGGTCCTGGGATGGAACCCCGGATCGGGCTCCCTGCTCGGTGGGAAATTTGCTTCTCCCTCTCCAGCTCCCCCTGCTTGTGCTCTGTCTCTCTCTCTCTCTCTCAAAAATGAATGAATAAAATCTTAAAAGAATAATTTATTTCATTTAGCAACTTTATTCGTAGCATATATTTTCTGAATGTTTACTGTTTGCAAGGCAGTCTTCTGAGTTTGTGATAATGGCCGTGGTGCTTGCTTTTATGGGGTATCCCATGTGCCAAGGTTCTCTTGTCTGTGACTGTTACACATTTGCCCTCTTTCCCTGGGTCTGTAGCTCACTTCCCTTGCACTTAGCAGGGCTTTGGTGACAGCCAGATCTTACTTGTATGCAGACTAACACATTGTTTAAAAGAAATGGTGCATTTTTGAAAGAGTAAAAAATGATCAGCAGAAACATCTACCTGTTTTAAGTGATCTCTCCTTGACCCTTGTATGGTAGTCTGTAAATGCTAGCTGTATTTATCATCTTGGCAGTCAGATGCTGCATTTTTCTAGCCATCTATTAGCTGTTCCGTCAGAGAGGGGACAGTTGCAGTCTGGGTAGGGACTGGTCAGTGGCACTGTGATCTTAGCACAGTCATACCTTACCCTTGTACAGAATGTTCCTTTTAGCACAGAGAAAGTAGAGTGAGCGTAAATTTTTACTCTGTGTGCTCTTAGTTTAATTTTTTTGATCAGATATTTGGGAGGGGAAAGTAAGGGAGGAATGGAAAGATAATGCTGTTTGGACAGTATAAGAGTTTATTTAGACATAACGTACTTGATGGAACTCAACCTAAAATCGTTCCAGTGCTGGATTGAACTGAGGTCTAACTTGTGAGCAAACACCGGGTTCTCTGAGACATGGGTGGAAAGAAATATAAAGAAGCTGACCATTGGGAATAGAACTTAACTTCTGAGTGGAGATGGCTCAGTGGTGTTCTGTGTGAACCGAAATTGACATACAGCAGTGACAACATTGTAAAGTCTCTTGGTGCCTAGGAATGATGACAGCGGCCTTGAAGGAGAGAGGCCACCCAGCAAGAACATGATCATGCTTGTTGTGGTGTTTACACATCTATGGAGATGACGCTGGGTTGTTTAGAAAGCCAAGAGGTCAGTAGTCTCAGATTTTTGCAATGTGTAGGGCTTTTCCTAATACTTGAGGGGCGGGGAAGGGCTCAGATAAGATACAACTCAGGTTAACAGTCTGTTTGTATCCAGGTAGTATCCTTTTGGCCATTTTTCAAATAGTTATGTTTTTTTGTCATTTTTACAGTGTTGAGTGATGCCTGTGGAACAATAAACATTTCTAAGTATCATGCATAACATTAACTATACAGTAAGTTTGGTTAAGTTTCCACAGTCATTTTTTTAATTTGTCTAATTTCATTTGTCTAATTTACATAAATAAGCCAATTATTTGGGTATTTCCTCATCTTTTCTCTGTACCCTTTTTCTTAATTTTCCTTCATTCTTTTTCCATTTAATTGAGAGTTGGCTGTTTTTGATTTTTCAATCCATACATCCTATTCTCCAAATCCTTCCTCTCCTTTGACTTCTCATGTGACACTTTTTTCCTGACCCCTTAAATTTAGAAAGAAAATTGTTCTTATGATGCATTATGCAGACTGTCCATTTGTTTCATTTTGACCTGTCCCCACCAAATTTAAGGTGGTTTTTAAAGATTCAAAAACTAGCAAGAAATACAAAAAAAAGATGTAAAATAAAATCAGAGGCCCAATATAAAAATCAAATATTTGCTTTCAGTGGAGCATAAATACTTCTCTAAACTTCATATTAGGTGGTGCAAATAAATTTATGCCCATAACATTTTAAAAGCAAACACGCTTTTGTTTTAAGGAAAGTGCAATTCTTTGACACTAAGATTAGAAGGAAGTTTCTCCTCAGAGGCTCTACGAACAGGCTGGCATCGTGTGGAATGAGCCCTGGCCGCACTGCAGTGTGCTGTGGGCGCACCAGTGGATTTCATGGCGCCCCTCTCTGTAGGCCAAACGGAGCACCTGGGGGACCTCAATTAGAAGCCCTTCTGGGTGGAGAGGTGAGGACCATTCAAAACCAAGTCTGAGCTAAAAGAGGAAGAGATTTTGGACTATTGAGAAGGATAGTGGACTATTGAGAGGTAGTGCATATCCTTTAGTCAATCTTCTATCAATATGCCTTCTCTGAACTTTTGGTTGAGGAACAGAGTATATATCTATGTTCACGCTAGTGCAGGAGAATTGGCAGTAAGAAGTTTTTTCAGAATAAATATGAAGCTGCACTGTGTTTGAAATTCTGTTTGTTGGTGCTTCCTATCGGAGGTGGAGAGAGAGAAGGTGGTCTTGCTCAGGAAGATTAGGGGGCTACTCAGGCGGCCCCTCAAAGGGTGTTACTACGTTGGCAGGCTCATTGGCAGGCCTGCTTCTAACTCAATTCGATTACCGAAATTGCAGATAACTCAGTTCAAGGGAACTGTTGCTAACCAAATACGGGATCAGACAGAAATAGAAACAATGCTTGTTTGTGCGAACCTGTCATAAGAAATGTACTTGCATGGTAGACGAGAATCCTTGACCGTTCAGCAGTACGCAGTCGTGCTTTAGGAGAAGCCAAATTATAATCAGAAGAGTTGCTTAATGACTCTTCCTTGGTCAAGGCCAAGAAAATGAGTTAATTATGCTAATGGTCAGGACATACCTTTTCTGCTCGGTAAAGTATATTTTGCCCTGAACAGTCCTGGGCACCTCCTGAAAATTTTTGTTTTCTAGGCTTCCCTTTCTATTCTTAATCTAGGAACTGTCCTCTAAAAACACTGTTTGCTACTGACAGAGAAACCTTGGTTAAGTAGGCTACTTAAAAGGTGTTATAAATAAGGGAAAAGTTTGATATTTGATATTTGCATTATGTGTGAATTTCAGCTCCTCATTTTGTTCTTGTTTGCCAACCTGTTAAGGCGTAGTTAGCTCTCAGTTAATAAATATGGCTATCTTGCACAGTTTTCACTGCTTTGCCAGCGTAAAAGAACATATCTTAAAGTGCTGCCTGTAGGCAGCAGTTCATATGGTAATTTTAATGCATATGACAGGTGTACACATGCATATTAAATTGCTCTGGTGGTTTAATGGTTATATTTTGGCATTGTAGTCAAATTTGATACTCCGATCCCGCCTTTCTTCTTATGTTCATTCTGGCAGGTGTTGGGAGTGCTAGAAGCAGAATACATAGCCCCTTGAACAACAATATGCTTTGAAAGTGATCACTTTAATGCAGACATGAAAATTACTTGTCAGCATGAAACCAGGGTTTAGGGGCCTGGAATGATTGAAATTCATTAGGTGGAGGGCCCGGTGGTATTTAGGACAGTTGGCTGTTTGAAAAAAGAGATTGTGTGTCAGGATCATTCCTTATTCCATACACAAAAATGAGCTCTGGAGTGATTAAAGATTTAAATGTTTAAAGAAAAACTCAAAAAAGTACTAGGACGAAAGTAGGAATAATTTTACTTTAGTTTTAGAAATGGAAAGCCTTTCTGACATGACATACAACTCATAATAAGATTTGATAGGTTTAATTGTGTAAAAATATGTGAGGTTCTACCTGCCAAAAGAATCTACAGATATAAATAAACTATGTAATATGTGGAGAAAATACTAGCAGCCTATATGATAGAGTTAATTTTTTCTTAATATGTTAAATACTTTTAGACATCCAAAACAAATGACAAGTATCTCAGTAGAAGAATGGTCAAAAGTATGAATAGGCAATCGCTTAGGGCTGTGAACAAATATTTGAGCCCTGATGAAGATTCTCCGCCACAAAGACAGAACCTCCTTCAAGTTAGGAAGATAAAAACTGAAATGAAAGGTGCTTTCGGTGGGGTAATGGGGAAGTTAACATGTTAGCTGGGAGAAGAGAGTCGTAATCAATTTGGCAATTACGTAGAGGTGATTTATGAGTGTCTTTTATATACTTGGTAACTTCATTACTTTAAAGGAGGAAAAAATATTTAAAATCAGGAAGTAGCTCAGTCGTGAGGGGATTCCTGCTACTCCTGCCCTGCTGTGTGGGACGGCAGGCGGGTGCTTTGTTAGGCCCGCCCCGGCTTGTGCGTGATCATTAGTTTGTTCCAAGACAAGCGTCTCACAGGTGATTGAAGGTCATCTGTTGTGTTAACTCACTTTTCCTTGTGCTCCCGCACAAACATGAATAAACGCGTCCAGCGTCCTGATGAAGGTACCGTTTTGTGGTGGTTTGAAGCCCCACCCGAATTTTTCAGCATTATGGGAATTTCCATTCTGATTCAGAACTGAACTCTGGAACTTGTGAGTTCAGGGACTCCTTGTTTTGTAATGAAGTTGTCACCCAGGAGATAGGAGTTAGCTAGCAGTCTCCTTCTGTCCTGTTTCTCATGGCCCGCAGAAAGCAGTGACCTCCACCCGGCCGTTTCCTCTCTGAGACCTCCTTGTCTTCTCCAGGCACGACTGCAGATGGTCTACAGAATCTTTTCTCTGGTGCCGGGTGAAATAACTCCCCTGTCTATCTGTCTGTCTGTCTGTCTAGATATTTATTTATGAAGATTTTATTTATTTGACAGAGACACAGCGAGAGAGAGAACACAGCAGAGGGAATGGGAGAGGGAGAAGCAGGCTTCCCACAGAGCAGGAGCCCAATACCGGGCTCAATTCCAGGACCCTGGGATCCTGACCTGAGCTGAAGGCAGACGCTTAACGACTGAGCCACCCAGGCGCCCTGAAATAACTCCTTTAAAAAGGAGTAAGAAATCTCCTGTTTCTAAGTACAGCTGGCTTGTAGACATAGTGGTATCAGCAAAGTTAATTGAGCGGATGCAGTGATGCTGTTACAAGGATTTTAAAGCAAGATTTGCTATAGGTAAATTAACAGCAAGTTTTTTTGCTTGAGCTGAAAAATTAATTAACAATCTCAACTGGTGGTATTAGCTTCACAGAATTGTTCTGTGTTATATAAAATAATTTATCACGGTTGTTTTTAGCTCATGTGCCCGCCACTGTTTTCTGTTTATTGCCTCATTTAATCCTACTTCAGCACTACCACGTGTATACTGTTTTCTGTGCTTTAGAGATGTGGAAACTGAAGCACAGGGAAGTTACGTAATTTTCCAGTGTTAACTGGGAATTGATGAACTTAAGTTTAAAATAATTTGAGAGTATTGCTTCCAGTTTTCAGCTAACTTTGCTTGACTTCCTTATTTGATTGTTTAAGGAAGATATTAACAGCAGAAAATCTGTTACTGTCGATTGCTTTTCAAGATTTGGAAATCTATTGAGTGGTAAAATATTTTTAGGGACAGTCGTGCATTGAAGGGCTGCTTACTCTTTTGCACTTGTGGACACTTGTACTGTGGACATTAATTGTGGCTGGAAAGTAAGAACCAGCTTTAACACTTTTAGTTTGGGGCATTGAGGTATCAGTTCGGAGCTGTTCAGCCTATCTGGTGACCGTCGGAGTAAGTGCCATGAATGCAGCTTTCAGCACTACACAGGGTGATAGAAACAACAGGACAGGGGCGCCTGGGTGGCTCAGTGGATTAAGCCGCTGCCTTCGGCTCAGGTCATAATCTCAGGGTCCTGGGATCGAGCCCCGCATCGGGCTCTCTGCTCAGCGGAGAGCCTGCTTCCTCCTCTCTCTGCCTGCCTCTCTGCCTACTTGTGATCTCTCTCTGTCAAATAAATAAAATCTTAAGGAAAAAAAAAAAAAAAAGGAACAACAGGACATGGATGTCTTTGAAAAGTATGTGTGTTCCAGCTTTCTGGTCTGGACCTCTTGGAAGAGCTGTTTGCCCTTGATGATTCTGAAAGACGGTTAACGTTAGTATTTGAAAAACAGAATGAAAAGCTCCTGGTGTGAGAACCCAAATCACAGAACTTTCTTACACTGGAGTTATGTTGAAACAGTAAATGCTTAAGTCTATCCCACAGGATGGTCTGGGCTCTAGAATTGACTTGATTTTGTCCTGAGGTAGATGAGAAAAGCAAATGGATGCTTTTTCCCTGTAGCTTAACTTTTACTTATGTACCTTTTATGTAAACTTAATCCAGATCAGGAGCCACAATTTAACTGATTTATGTGGACCCAACTTTGCATATTTGGAATTGTTACTTGTTTTCATTAGCAGAGTAACCAAAAAAATGAAATATCTTCATGAGTTTGTACTAATTGTTTTGCTGTGAAATGAAACTCAGATGTAGTAATATATTTATGATTCTTGCTTTGGATAGGATAAATATATCTCTACATGAATAAACAATTCAGAAAATGGTATATCAGTCCTGCTTATTAATATGCAAACATAATGAGTATATTCTCTCTCTCTCTCTCTTTCTCTCATTCTTTAGTCTCCCAGAATGAGTGCTTTTTTTCTTTGAGTTGAATCTTGAAGAATTCTCTGAGTTGATCCTTTATTCTTGACTGCCTCTATGTAACTTACAATCCCTGCTTCTGCTTTTGTCTCTACTTTGTATCTTAACGTGAAGCATTATTTTGTGGTAATTAAGAATACTGGCCCAAGAATCTGACAAATTGATGTTTGAATACCTCACCAGTAACTTTCTTTCTTTAGCAGATATTTCATGCTTATTATGTGTCAGACATTATTTTAGGCACCTAAAAGAAAGAAAGAAAAACTAGGCTCTGAGAATTTACCTGTAAAAATCCTTCCTTACATACCTATGTTTAGGATTAAATGTAATAATGTACATAAGTTGCTGAGCACATTGCCTAGTAATTGGAATCCAAAAATTTTTCCTACCCCAGAACCTATTAATTTATATAAGCTCTTTCTTCTTACTATTTTCAGATCTTATGATGACTTGGAACCTCCTGATAAAAACGCAAGTGTAAACAAGTGCTATAATTTTTAATGTGTCATACAAAGTTATAAACATACAAAGCAAATGATTATCCATATAAAAAAAAAACTCCTTTGATTATAAAATGTTGTAAACTGTGGAAGACAAAATTTTTCAATAGCAAATAAAACAAAGCCAACAACATGTTTAGTGTTACATAATTTTTATTCTTTTCAAAGTGGGTTTTATTTTCCATTTTATTTTTTTTTAAAGATTTATTCCGGGGTGCCTGGGTGGTTCAGTCAGTTGGTCTGCCGTCAGCTCAGCTCAGGCCATGATCCCAGGGCCCTTCCTGGGACTGAGCCCCGAGTGGGCCCCCGCTGGCTCTCCCTCTCCCTCTGCCCCCAGCCTCCTGTTTGTGCACACTCTCTCTCTCAAATAAATAAATAAGATCTTAAAAAAAAAAAAAGATTTATTCCAGAGAGCGACAGCAAGTGTGCATGTATGAGTGGGAGGAGGGGCAGAGGGAGAGTAACAGATTCCCTTCTAGGCCCAGAAGGGAATCTGCTTCTCTCTCAAACGAATAGATAAAGTCTTAAGGAGAAAAAAAAAAAAAAAAGACTAGAGAGTGTACTGTGGACCTTTGAAAACCCGGTGGGCTAGGTGCCTAGCCCTCCCCCTCCCCCCAATAATTTTGCCTCCCCCCAAACTTAACTACTAGTAGCCTACCTGTTGACTGGAAGCCTCATTGAAAATATAAACAGTTGATTGATGTGTATTTTATATGTTATGTGTATTATATGCTGTATTTTCAGAATAAAATAAGCTAGAGAAAAGAAAATTATAGGGAAGAGAAAACACATTTACAGTACCATACGGATATTTATTGAGAAAAACTGTGCATATGGGTGGGCCGGGCCAGGACAGGAGTGAGGGACCTCGGCTGGGGAATAGCAATGTTCTGCAGCCACTGGTGGCCTCGGCTCAGCAGGGGCAGCTGCAGGGCAGCCTGACAGACAAGGGCTCCCAGACAGCCCGATCTGCCTGGAGGGAGACCACTAGCCCATGGCCATTGGCAGCTTCGGCTGCACATTAACGTGCTGGCTTCTGGGAGACCTCCAGACTGGGTACCACACCGCGCAGGGATTGATGCCTTGCTGGAAGGGGCGCCAGGTCCACAGCTACCCTGTTCCACAGCAGGGAGGACTGGGGTGGGGAGTGGGGCTCTCCTACTCAATGCAAACCCTTCCCCTGGGCTCATTCCTCTGTGTCAGCCCAGCATCTTGCCCACCAGCCACTTAGCACATGGGGGCTCCCAGGAGATGCTGATGGCCTCCCCAGTACTTAAAGGGCAGCAGGTGTGATCCCTCTACCAGGTGCCTAAGAGTCAGCCCTGTGGAGACGAGTGGGCACTTGTAAACAAATGCCATGTGTTTTTGCTGTCAACTCTTCAAAACAAACAAAAATCCGCGTGTAAGTGGATCCACTCAGTTCAAAGCCATGTTGTTCAAGGGTCAAGAAAGGAGTGTTGGACAGAAGTCATAGCCGTTGTAGCTTAATTACAGAAGTGCTATCCCATTTTTTTTTTTTTTTAAGATTTTATTTATTTATTTGACAGACCGAGATCACAAGTAGGCATAGAGGCAGGCAGAGAGAGAAAGAGGAGGAAGCAGGCTTCCGGCCAAGCAGAGAGCCCGATGCGGGGCTTGATCCCAGGACTCTGGGATCATGACCTGAGCCGAAGGCAGAGGCTTTAACCCACTGAGCCACCCAGGCGCCCCATCCCATCTCTTTTGCACTGTTGTGTTAGAAGCAGATCACTTGGTGCAGTCACACGCCAAGGGGTGGGGGATACACAGAGGCTCCAGCAGCAGGATTTGGGCTCATTTGGGGCCAGCTTAGAAATCTGTCTACCATGGAAGCGTCAATAATTTTTAAGGGTGTAAAGGGGCCCTAAAATTAAAAAAAGTTAGAGTACTGCTAATCTAGACATACTAAATTGATAGACTATGTCTGGGAAATAATCCCTTCCATAAAAAGGTATTTTTTGGGAGTCCGATCTTGGGCCTGCTGAGTGAAAATGAAATGAGGAAAGCCTCTGATTTTTATGTATGTCATTTTCTGAAGAGAGGGATGAATAAGTATTACATATTTTACATAGCGGTTTTCTAGCAACATCTTTTAGGAAAGGACACAGCGTAACAGGAAGAATAGCAGATGTTGTAAAAGCCGGAACATCTCTGAAATTTGTCATACCGGCTTTGAGAACACAAAGCGCAATTTTGTCCCAGTCACTGAAACTTCATGTCATTGGTAGGAGGAGAGAATGCAGTTAATTAGGGTACCTGACCGACAGGAGAAATAGCATCTAACCAACATTTGTGTTATCCTGTGGGACCTGAGAAGCCAGAGTGCTTGCGTTCTCAGCCAGATTTTGAAGAGGTTCCACTCCCCAGTTGCCACTGTGACTTCAGTGGTCTTAATCTCTAGGGACAAAAATTTTGTTATCTGGTAAATGGGGCCATTTGTCTTCGGACTTAAAAATGTCTTAAGATGCTCTGCATTGGGGTAGAGAGAGAATGAATTACCAAAGCTGTGATGAATCTTGCCATTTAAAAAGGAATGGATGTGAATGATCTTGTTCAATCTAAGTGCCACAATAAAATCTTACCACAATTTTTAGAAATTATTTGGGTCCTATAATGGATTTTAGCCATACTGGAATTTGTCTGGAACATTTTAGCAACCATTTAAAAATTATTACCCCAAATTCCTTCTCTTTGAGAATTGAGTTCAAGAGTTGCATGCTCTTCTGACTGAGGGGGCCAGCTAGGAACCCCTGGAAAGATCTTTAAAATGTTTATGACTCTTGGTCTGGAGATGGTAAGTTTGAGCCCCACAATGGGTGTCGTGATTACTTAAAAATAAAATCTTTAAAAAATGTTTTTCATTTCAGAATATGAAATATAGTTAGATTTTTGGTTTGGGAAAGCCCTCTAATGACACTGCTACCTCACATCATTTTTTTGTTTTTTAAAGTATCGGGGCACCTGCGTGGCTCAGTGGGTTAAGCCTCTGCCTCCAGCTCAGGTCATGATCTCCAGGTCCTGGGATCGAGCCCCGCATCCGGCTCTCTGCTCAGCAGGGAGCCTGCTGCTTCTCTCCCTCTGCCTGCTGCTCTGTGTACTTGTGCTCGCTCTATCAAATAAACAAATAAAATCTTTAAAAAAAATGATGTGTTTATAACCTTAGTTGCCATTAGAAAATAAGTAAATTGGGTTGTGTGGGTGGCTCAGTCGGTTAAGTTTTTGACTCCTGATCTCAGCTCCAGGCTTGATCCCAGGGTGGTGGGTTCAAGCCCTGCACAGGGCTCCAAGCTGGGCATGGAGTCTACTTAAAAACAGCAACAAACCATAAGTATGTTGTTAACTGTGAACAAACGGTGCTTTAAATTTAATTCTAAATGTAACTTTGTAAGTAAATCAGGTTATATATGCATCATTCAATTATTGTATCTCCAATTTTTAGAAAGAATTTGAATTTATAAAGGACCCTTATGAAGCAGTGCGTAAGTTTTAATAAATAAATTACATAAATTAATTTTCTCCTCCCAGCTTTTCCCTCTTGCAGATCTCTTCCTCTTTCCCTCTTTTTGTTTATTGTTACAAAATTTTCTGAAAATAGTACGTCCCCCATTGAATTTGTTTTGAGCTATATAGTACTTCTGAGGCTTGTATTTTCTTAGTAGTTGGAACATGGGATTTTTCTAAGTTCTCTTTTTTTCCTGCCCCTAGTATGATGATCTAGGATATATACTCTACCATACAGTTAACTTCTCAGTAGGAATTCTGTTGTTGGTCAGTAATGTAAGTATAATAAATCTTTCTGACTTACTGGGAAAAAAAAGGAGCTTGGCTTCGATACTTTTTTTTACATATATATGTTGAAAAGGTGTGCTTAAAAAGTTAGCTTAAACAAAAAGTGCAGGTACAATGATTACAGCACACAATCAAACCGTTCATGTTTTGAATTGTTTGAATTTTGCTGCCTCTAGGGGTTTTTCAAGCTTTATGTAGAGAGAGACACAATGGACTCTAGTCAGTTTCTGATCACCAGTGAGGGTGAAGTATCAATTTCTGGTAATAGAATGAACTAATATTTATGAAAAGTTGTGTGGTTGGGAGTTGTATGTTTTACTTTACAATGTATATAACAGTTTTACTTCTTTTAAACCATTATCAGATTTATTTTGGAAAGACTTAGTTGTTTGAGTAATACGTGTTTAAGCTGTTTGAGTAATGTGCTTGTATATTCTGAATTTAGAAGCATTGCAGAGATTTGTGTGTGGTGATTCTTTGCAGCACAGTGCTCTTCAAGGACTTGGGGTGGTTATATGTTTTAACTTAAGAGTTTGACTGTAGCACATTTTATAAATGATAGACATTAAGTTAGTAGATGAACTTGTTTGCTGCCTTGCATAAAACAATCCTCTAGACTAGAATAGCTGATTTATTCATTTATTTTGACATTCATTGTTACCCATCTAGTACAGTGTTCTACTGATTTACATACATCACTTATTCTTAAACCCCCTGAACTTAAATTAGAAAAGATGGCTTCCATCCTGGAAGAACTCACAGTTCAGTTTGGGGGAGGGGGAAGACAGATGTATCAGTGAAAATTATAATACCTTGTGATAAATATTGTGAGAATATAAACCCAAGCTTGCAAGTGGAAGAGACTCACTTAGCGCAGGTGTCTTACAGGGAGGAGGGAGAGGAAGAGCCAGGGGAGATGTGGATCCAGAAGCTAATAGAAATTAGGTTGGGAATATAGGGGTCAGGGAAGTCTGCTGTATTGTGGACTGAAAATGAGAACATCTAACTAACATTTTAAGTTTTTAGCCAGAAGAATAGCTAACATTCCATATAGTGCTTATTATGTGCTGGTCACCATTCCAGGTATGTTCTGTGTATTAACGCCTTTCATTTTCACACCATCTTATAATACATAGGTATTATAATTATATCCCCATTTTACGGATGAGGAAACTGAGGCACAGAAAGATGTGATAACTTGTCTAGGAAATAACATAGGTAGGAAGCTGTAGAGCTGGAAGTCAAAGTCAGGCTGTCTGATTTCAGAGTTTGGGCTTTTACTATGCAAGACGTTAAACCATGGGTTGCACTGGAAATAAACCCTTTTTAATTAACTTGTATTACTGAATCAAGTATATTATTTTCATAAAATGTGAAGCAATGGATCCTGTCCATTTCTTTCCACTTTGGGAGGAATCCTGGACATCTTTATCTTCTTCTTGCCTCCAGACTTGCTCCAGTTACCAACCCTTTTAAACCTCAGCGGGATCCCACTTTGTTTTGGCTCCCTTGCATAACCAGCCTTTTCCATCTCTTTCCTTTTCTCCAAGCTTCTTTGAACATAATGTAAACTCATCAACTCCCTTCATCTGCTCTACACCTTTAATTCCTTCCTCCACCCATTGAAATCTGGGTTCTAAAGAGAAGTTCATGGGGACACCTTCAGGATTGTGAGGACCGGCCTGTAGGGCTGTGCCTTCTGTTTTTAATTTTGCTAGCAGTGCTTGGAAGCCCAAAGTGTATGAGTGGAGAAGACAGTCAGATGGAATCTGCCAGGCCTAGGAGCGTTGTTGGGAGGTACAGAATGACGAGGAAGCAGGGGAGTGGAAAGTAGCGATAAGAAAGTCGTTAATGGACCTTATGGTCTCCGTGATTGATACGGAACTGAAGAAAGGAGCCGATTAGTGGTCTCAGGAGACATGGAGGGCAGGAGGTTTGCCTAACTAACTTGTTGAGTTGGGGGCTAGTAGATCTGTAGTGGGACTGAGGGAGTGACAGATCCAAGAGGAGTGGGGTTGCATTGCGAGAGTTTAAGGTGTTAGAGAAAGAAGAGCTCGGTGGTGGGGAGGGGGGTTCAGGATCTGGCTTTGGTGTGAACAGTTATTTCAGTGGAAGATACTCCTAATTATAGTATCATAAGTAAAGGAACTCCTAACTAAAGGAACAGTTATTTAAGTGGAAAATACTCATCCCCTGGGGTGCAAAGAGGCCTTGTGTGTTCAGTGAGCACTGTGATGAGAATGAATGCAGAGTTTGCAAAAATGCTTTCTATTATCTCTGCCCCTTGCTCGCTGTTAGATGAAGATACTCATTTTATTAATGGGGATGTGTTTACTTTTGTAATTGACATATTAATTTTGTTTGCATAGAATAATGCAAAGGCTTTAGTGACAAGGAACATTATTTGTATGATCAGGTTGTTGTATGTGTCTTCTTTTTGGTATATTTCCTAGCATAGCAGTATTTTGACCTTAACTGTCATTCTGGGCGATCTGTTCTGGCATTTTCTTTCCAAAAATCAAAGAAGAGAAAAGGATATGAGATGAAGATGTGGATGGACACTCATCTTTACTAGTTCAGAGTGTTTGAATTATGCTGATAGTTTTGGGGAATGTTCACCTGGGTCGGGTAGAAAGAAGGCAATAATCATGGTTTGGGAGATACCGTTGTTTTCTTTTTGTTGTTCTTGTTTATAGGTTCTTATCAGAATTTAAATTATGGTGTTTAAATTTTAGTAAAAATGGAAAATGATGCTTAATAGTACTTTTGTATTTGATGATGTCACCACAGGAACATCAGGGGAAAAAATGTAATCTTCTGTTTGAGAGAATTAGTTCATTGTCAGCCTCCCCCCAAAAGAATACGACTTTGGGGCTAAACATTGATGTACACAAGCAACAAAGGTAGTAGTACAGTCTGTTGGTTTTCTATGAGCTTTGGGCATAACTGTACCTTTAGTGGACTCTGGAAGCACCCCCCCCCCATTATTTAAGTCAACAGAGTGGATTAGACAGACTCTAAAACATGGTTTCTTATAACCTCATAAACAGAGGAAATCTAAGTGCCTGGAATATATTATGTGCTTCAGTTTTCTGGTGCACTGTGGTGTTATTTTAAAAATATATCTTAATAACACCCTGTCTACTTTTATTGTAAGTTATTTTATTTCTTCAAATTTTGTTACCTTTCCTACTTATGTTTAGATTAGATTAAAAATGGTACACATACACAGACTTTATTTTGCTAGGATTCTGTAAAAATAATTAATGTTATTGTAGTAGCTTCAGAACTGTGTCCCTTAGGAGATCAGTAAAGATGTATAACCAACTCAACAGTTTCAGGTAATAGATTGATGTGTGTATGAAAGAGCGACCTATTTTAAGAAAATCTCATGAGCAGACTACGAGGTTTTTAGCTTTAAAACTAATCTTGGATTCATTTGTCCCTCAGAAAATTAGAGCCAATATTTATCAGTATTTTCCTGAGTATGGAGAGAAAAGAGTTTAGAGAGAGAGTTTTAACTAATATTAGTGGGAAATTTTAATTTTTATTTTTTTTAAAGATTTTATTTATTTATTTGATAGACAGAGATCACAAGTAGGCAGAGAGGCAGGCAGAGAGAGAGAGAGGAGGAAGCAGGCTCCCTGCTGAGCAGAGAGTCCGATGTGGGCCTCGATCCCAGGACCCTGGGATCATGACCTGAGCCGAAGGCAGAGGCTTAACCTACTGAGCCACCCAGGCGCCCCTAATTTTGATTTTCTTTCATGTTTTCTCCATATCAGGTACTAGGAAAATAACATTTTTCCATTAAAAGGTCATACCTCTTAAAAGTTCCCCTGGTTTGACAGCCTGAGCTTGTGTCCTGACCATAGGATGTTTCCTGCTTGACATAATAGGCTTTGCAGAGTGAGTGAAGACACGCTACCATTTTTGTCATCACTGAATATATGGTGTGACAGGCTTCATGATGTATAGTGTAAAATGATTTTCTGTATTTTGTCATTAAGAGACAAGGATGGGAGAATAGATATGACATAAGATAATATTAAACTTTTCCTGTTTATTCTGGATACACTGATTATTTAAGTCAGATGTATTTCTTTTCTAAGGGTTGGCAATTTTCTCCATTTTTTAAATGTGTTTTCTTATCTTTTTATGTCATAACAAGATCCCTCTGGATGCTTCTACAAATAAAGGCCATCCTGTTTGCTATTAGGATTATCTGAACAGATCTCCAGAGAGTCTATATTTAGAACCAGTAGTTCAGGTTTCATGTGTTGTGTCTTTGCAAATGAGGAGAAGCACAGATGTTTGCAGTTTCTTCGTAGAATATACCCGCAAAACAGCAGTCCCCACCAAATCTTCCCTGAAAGACTTGAGGAATTCAAGTGCGCTTTTCCAAAGTGCTATCCAAATTTAATTCCTGTATAGTTTTCCATATTGAAGAAGCCCATGCAGGAATGGCTAATGATGAAATTTTGTAGGGGGACCTGAGATCCCCAGATCTGTTTCCACTGTTAGTTTTTTCTCACCGTGAAGGGGAACTAGCACCATAATAAACTCCATTGTTGATAATTTGAGAGCACTAACCAGATAATTATCTGTATTCTGTGTAATTGTGTAGTTAAGTTGCAGCTTTAAAAAAAAATTTTTTTTTTATAAATGTATAATGTATTATTAGCCCCAGGGGTACAGGTCTGTGCATCGCCAGGTTTACACACTTCACAGCACTCACCATAGCACATACCCTCACCAATGTCCATAACCCCACCACCCGCTCCTGACCCCTCTCCCCCAGCAACCCTCAGTTTGTTTTGTGAGATTAAGAGTCTCTTACGGGGGGTGCCTGGGTGGCTCAGTGGGTTAAACCCTCTACCTTCGGCTCAGGTCATGATCCCAGCGTCCTGGGATCCAGCCCTGCATTAGGCTCCCTGCTCAGCGGGGAGCCTGCTTCCTCCTCTCTCTCTGCCTGTCTCTCTGCCTACTTGTGACCTCTGTCTGTCAAATAAATGAATAAAATATTAAAAAAAAAAAGAGTCTCTTATTGTTTGTCTCCCTCCCGATCCCATCTTATTTCCTTATTCTTTTCCTATCCCCCAACTCCCCATGTTGCATCTCCACTTCCTCATATCAGGGATATCATATGATAGTTGTCTTTCTCTGATTGACTTATTTCGCTAAGCATAATACCTTCTAGTTCCATCTATGTCGTTGCAAATGGCAAGATTTCATTTCTTTAGATGGCTGCATAGTATTCCATTGTATATATATACCACATCTTCTTTATCAATTCATCTGTTGATGGGCATCTAGGTTCTTTCCATAGTTTGGCTATTGTGGACATTGCTGCTATAAACATTCGGGTGCACGTGCGCCCTCGGAACACTACATTTGTATCTTTAGGGTAAATACCCAGTAGGGCGATTGCTGGGTCAAAGGGTAGCTTTATTTTCAACTTTTTGAGGAACCTCCGTGCTGTTTTCCAGAGTGGCTACACCAGCTTGCATTCCCACCCACAGTATAGGAGGGTTCCCCTTTTTTCCGCATCCTCGTCAGCATCTGTCATTTCCTGACTTGTTAATTTTAGCCACTCTGACTGGGGTGAGGTGGTATCTCATTGTGGTTTTGATTTGCATTTCCCTGATGCCAAGTGATGTGGAGCATTTTTCATGTGTCTGTTGGCCATCTGGATATCTTCTTTGTAGAAGTGTCTGTTCACGTCCTCTGCCCATTTCTTGATTGGATTATTTGTTCTTTGGGTGTTGAGTTTGCTAAGCTCTTTATAGGTTTTGGATACTAGCCCTTTATCTGACATGTCGTTTGCAAATATCTTCTCCCATTCTGTCAAGTTGTCTTTTGGTTTTGTTAACTGTTTCCTTTGCTGTGCAAAAGCTTTTGATCTTGATGAAATCCCAGTAGTTCATTTTTGCCCTTGCTTTCCTTGCCTTTGGCAGTGTTCCTAGCAAGAAGTTGCTGTGGCTGAGGTCGAAGAGGTTGCTGCCTGTGTTCTCCTCAAGGATTTTGATGGATTCCTTTCGCACATTGAGGTCCTTCATCCATTTTGAGTCTGTTTTCATGTGTGGTGTAAGGAAATGGTCCAGTTTCATTTTTCTGCATGTGGCTGTCCAATTTTCCCAACACCATTTGTTGAAGAGGCTGTCTTTTTTCCATTGGCCATTCTTTCCTTCTTTGTCAAAGATTAGTTGACCATAAAGTTGAGGGTCTATTTTTGGGCTCTCTATTCTGTTCCATGTGTCTGTTGATCTATGCGTCTGTTTTTGTGCCAGAACCATACTGTCTTGATGATGACAGCTTTGTAATAGAGCTTGAAGTCCGGAATTGTGATGCCACCAACTTTCGCTTTCTTTTTCAATATTCCTCTGGCTTCGAGGTCTTTTCTGGTTCCATATAAATTTTAGGATTTTTTGTTCCATTTCTTTGAAAAAATGGATGGGATTTTGATAGGGATTGCATTAAATGTGTAAATTGCTTTAGGTAGCATAGACATTTTCACAATATTTGTTCTTCCAATCCAGGAGCATGGAACACTTTTCCATTTCTTTGTGTCTTCCTCAATTTCTTACACGAGTACTTTATAGTTTTCTGAGTACAGATTCTTTGCCTCTTTGGTTAGGTTTATTCCTAGGTACCTTATGGTTTTGGATGCAATTGTAAATGGGATTGACTCCTTAATTTCTCTTTCTTAAGTTACAGCTTTTATTAGATTTGGTTTTTTACTTTTTTTGCAAACTCCGAACGCAAGAATGTTCATAACTGAGCCACAAGTGCCCAAATGAGTAGTATTTCTGGCCAATAGAAAAGGTGGACAGTCCTCTGAGTGTAGCTGCATTGGGTGGTTTCCTTGCTCACAGCAGCGTCTACAGGGTGACTAGGTTATAGCTTTCAGTCTGATGTGTTTTAGCACTAGAGAAAAAAGGCACATATCCCTCTAGGATGGCATTTCTAATGTTTCTTATGCCAAAGACTGCTGGCTGGCATTTTGCTAGGAGCCTTGGGTATTGACTGATTTATGTATGTATTTAATTCAAATTTACATAATCTAATTGGGCCTTCGGGTTTTTAAGAAATGGCCTTGTTTTATTGCAGTACAGTATTCATTACAATGCATATTTTTAAGTGGACTAGCCCAAAGAGCCCGTTATGATGAGTTTGCTAATGAAATATGTCTGAAACTCGGACAAACTTGATCATCACTTATGAGGCCAAGAGTTTCACTTCAGAAGGGAAGCCTGTAGTACTCACTTTTAATGGTTTGAATTATGCTTTTATTTCTCATCAACCCGAGACTTTGTAGCCTCTGAGAATTTACTCCTGGTACAGTAAGTTATCATTTTGTAGCCTCTCAGAATTTACTAACTCTCTTATACAATAAGGTGTCATTTTTTCCCCCCACTAACATGTTTCATCCTTTATTTTTCTAGTTCTTTTTTTTCCCAGAGTGAAACTTGGAACTATATTAAGGGTTTTTTTCTTTTTTAAAGTATTTTGTTTATTTTAGAGAGAGGGAGAACGCGTGCGTGCATGATTGAGAGCCAGCACAAGGGCGGGAGTGTGAGCAGAGGGAGGGGGCGAGCCGACTCTGCACTGAGAGGGAAGCCAGATGTAGGGCTCCATCCAGGGCCCTGAGATCATGACCTGAGCCAAAATCAACTTAAGTGACTGAGCCACCCAGGTGCCTTTATATTAAGGATTTTAAAATTTTATTTGAATTTTTTAAAAAGATTTATTTATTTATTTATTTGACAGAGAGAGACATAGAGAGGAAGCACAAGCAGGGAAGTGGGAGAGGGAAAAGCAGACCCCCCCTGAGCAGGGAGCCCCATGTGGGCTTGATCCCAGGACCCTGGGATCATGATCTGAGCCGAAGGCAGATGCTTAATGACTGAGCCACCCAGGCACCCCAAGGATTTTTTTATTTTAAAAAATAAAGTTCCTCTTAGATTTTTTTTTTCCTTTTTAACTTGATGCTAGGTTTGTTTGTCTCAGTGTGGAAAAGAATAGAAAATACTGGCTGAAGGAAATTTTAATGTCTTTTCTGTATCACTTCATTTTTTACCTATTTGCTCCCTTCTTTTATGATTCTAGAAAAAAAATATGGCAACTTTTTTTTTCAAGAGGAAAAATTTGGATAATCCATTTCAAACTAGGAAAATGCCTTAGTGTTCTTTTAAAAACATTGTATAAGATAAGAATATTGATCTTACTTAAAGGTTATAATGGAATACAGATAAAACATTTAGTAGTCTCACTTCTGGCTAGTGAAAATTTGAGGACCAGAACATTCTTTAGCTGCTGTGTTCCTGAATCTCAGCTCCCTGAGGACAGCTGCCGAACCTCTTGTTCTCCTTATTAATATACTGAAACTAGTGTTTGGCCCTGAAGGTAGGCAGGAAATATTTATTAAGTTGGATTTGACATAGGGAGTGGTTGTTTCTTTGAGTATTTAATTATAATTCATAATAGAGCTGTGTTCCGTATCTTGATTCCCGCTGCATAGAAAGCTAATGCAGGCAGTATTAGTTTTATTCATCGTTAAAAAACAACAAGTACTCCTGATCATAGAGGACCTTGAAGCTGAAGTTAGAAACATTGGTCCTTGGCTTCAGCAACTGAGCATACAGGACAACGTTCTGTTTTTGGTTATCAGAGGAAAACATGGTTCAGGTAGTTTTCTCATCTGTCTTTTTGCTCATCCCCTCACCCAGTGTATAAAAATTTTTACTTAGTTGGAATGCCTGAAGATGGTATGTTATGGTAATTTTCTTCCATTGGGTGATTTTTGGTAACTGTAATTCACAGCGATGTATAAGATTTACATTCTGTAACATTCCATAACGTTTATTGTTTCCCTACTGTCAGGAACAGTTTGAAGGATTGGATATATTTAATAGGAATTGTTTTCCTCAAGTAGATTATCACCTGTAAGTGGTTTTTGCCTGGAGAGATAGGTTAGGTAATGTTAACTGCCCTGAAGCTTTTTCGTAGTGCACAGGCCTGGGGCTGAACTCTGCTTTGGTGTGTCTGGTGTGGCGTAGGTTCAGGCATCTGTGCTTTAGAGCTTTTCGGATGATGCTAAGGCCTGTTTGCTTTTGAGAATTACTTTTACCTGCAAATAGGTGAGTGCAATAGATTGTTATGGGTGCTGTGAGCGAGAACTGTACTGGGTGTTGTGAGGGCACAAGGAAAGAAGTCCTAGCAGGTACCTCGGGACAGGTTTCATAAAAGTGGAGACACCTTAGTTGAGTCTTGTTCTCCCAAGTGGTTTAGAGTTAAGGGAATCCCTTGAAGTCGCAGAGTAGCCCAGGCAAATTTCGATCTACAGAGCAAGGTGAGCAAAAAGACTGGTAAGAAATAAGTGATTAAGTTTTGGAAATTGCAGTAATTGGCATGATTAAACTATAAGGTGAAGATGGTAAAAAATAAGATCGTTTTTATACTACCAGAAACAAGGAGACATTAAAAAGTATTTTAAAGGGCGCCTGGGTGGCTCAGTGGGTTAAGCCGCTGCCTTCGGCTCAGGTCATGATCTCAGGGTCCTGGGATCGGGTCCCGCATCGGGCTCTCTGCTCGGCGGGGAGTCTGCTTCTTCCTCTCTCTCTCTCTCTGCCTGCCTCTCTGCCTACTTGTGATCTCTCTCTGTCAAACAAATAAATAAATAAAATATTTAAAAAAAAAGTATTTTAAAAAAAGAAAAAACCCAAAATATAAAGAAGGAAGAATAAGATTGGACTTGAACTTTGGAGGGATACAGGTGACAGTATGGAACATGGATTTTGGGGTGGTGGAGACCGGAGGTGGGCGATGGGTCGGAGACAGTCTCAACACCTGGTCGGGAGTGGTGGGAGGGAGGCCTGCACGCAGGGAGGGGGGTGCGAGCAGCTGGGGGGGAAGAAGACTGAAGAAGAAGCTGAGGAGGTGGAGCCTTGGAGAATTTGTGACTGACTGGATTCCGGAGATTAGGAGAAGACGGTGATTTCTCCCATAGATGGAGAGTGTGAGTAGTGGGCAGGAATGGAAGGGAAGGTTTAAAGGCTCATGAAGTTTTGGAAGAAGATAGTGGGCTGGGGATGTAGCTGATGGAGGAGCGAAATGGCCGCGGGGCCTCAGTGGAGGGATTTACCTTGGGTAGGAGAAGGTGTAAAGAACATCTGTTTGGTGTGAAGCGTCGCACTCCTTCCCGCTCCCAGCTCCTGCCCGATGTGTGGCGCCGACTCCGCTCTGGCATTTACGTTGTGTTCCCTCAGGTGAGTGATCGAGTGACCGGGCAGCAGCTTCTCAAGTGAAGGCAGCTTCCGTTGTTGCTGGAGCAGAATGGGAGGAACTGTCCTTGCTGAGCCTAAACCTGGGCCCACGAAGGACACGGGCGGCTGCAGTCAGCTGGTACCGCATGGCGCCCAAGAGTGAGGTCGGAGTAAGAAGAGAGACAAGTTGAGCCGGAGGGAGGGAGAGAGGGAGACGGAGACGGAGGAATAGGGCCTTGAAGACGCTGCTTGAGGGTGGGTCGTCTGGTCTCCTTCTGGCTATTCCAGTCACTTGGGCCACCCCTGCCCCCTTTTTTAACTTATCTGTCCATGATGGATTTCCTGTGCATTGAAATTGATAGGATCCTGAAGTGATAGAGAAATGGTAGTGATTTGTTGTTGTTGAGACAGGAGAATAAATGTTGGAAATAACAGGAGTTCTAGCTGAAGACTTGGTGAGCATGTTCACACCAAATAACTTTGAGTTCCTAAGCAGGAAACAACTGAAATTAAGTGACTTGTTAGAGATCAGTCATCTGACAAGTAATAGCGAGACTAGAATTCAGATCTTGGACGTCCAGCTCAGCGGTTTTTATACCACATTATCTTACGTAGGCTAACAGGAGAGTTTAAAAAAAAAAAAGTGATTGTCTTTTGATGAGCTGCCTGTGGATAAAGGGAGAGATGTGTCTCCCCCCAACCCCCACCCCTTTTAGTGATAGTATTGGACAAGCTCTTTGGGATACAGCAGTACAATGACTTTCCTGCTCCGAAGCGCCTCAGTGCATATCTATTGATGTATTAGGGTCTGGGTACACTGGTTACAGCTACACAAATCTTTATTTTGAGGCAGTCATAATTTTGAGTCGCTTCAGGGAGAGAGATACTTATAAAGCAGTAAAATCCTGTTTGAATGTGGCAGTGCCTTTTCACTGTCTGGATGTGCTTGTGGAAAATGTCTCCCTAGGACCTTTAATTTTGTTCCTAAATTTATAACAGAGCCACTTCCTGATGCTATCTAGTGCTCAGGGTACTTCTGGTGATAAGATTGTTATTAAGTTGGGTAGGTGAGCTGGAGACTGTATCCTGCAGGGAGCCATTTATTGTTTTGTACAGGAATAGGTAGTGCTGGAGATCATGTCTCATTTTGGGCATCAAATGGTCTCTCACTTTAAAATCTGACACTGGCACTACTTTTTCTTTGATTTAAACAGAAAAACCAGCAAATGCTCATATGCGCATGAGAAAGATAACTTAAAAACAACCTCTTTTGAGGCATTGGCTCTATTTTATTTGTTCTATGGAAAATAAAAACGAGGAAGAGCACTACAGTAACATTATATACACCTGTGTCCAAATGATGAGAAGTAGATGGCAGTTTGGTCCAATGTCAGTTACTATAACTCTTTCCCCTAGAAAAATATCTTTCTTTTGAGCCCCAATATCGATTTTTAGTTGGAAATGTTAGAAATATATAGGGCTAAGAATATATATATAGTAGCTACAAATCTGAAGAAATTGGCTGAGAAATAAAACAAAAGCTTTATTAAGGACTGTCTGAGGCAGAAGAGTATTGGAGAAATTGGAAAATGCAGACTACAGATGATTGGCTTTCTAGGAAATACTAAGGGATCCGTTGAGACGAGACTCCGGTGACTGGTCCTAATGATACCCTCGTGCGTTGCTCACTGGGCCGAGCTGTGTTACCCTCTCTGCGCGCAGGAGTCTTGGGATGCAGATGGTGTTTTTAACCATCGTTTTACAGAAGAGAAGTCCTGAAATTTAGGTTAAGTACCTTGCCCAAGGTTTCAGAGCTGAGCTATCAATACCGGACCTGAGGTTTGAACACGGGCACGTTGATTCTCATGCTCCACTCTTAATCAGTAGCTCTGCTGCCTGCAGGTGTGTTGTTAACTCCAGAAGTGACCACAGAAGGAATGCACCTCATTTTGAAAAAGATTTTATTTTCTTTTTTGAGAGAGAGAGAGAAAGAGAGAGCGAGCAAGCACGAGAGCAGAGAGGGTTAGAGGGAGAAGCAGACTCCCCATTAAGCCAGGAGCCCAGTGCAGGGCTTGATCCTGGAATTTGGGGATCATGACCTGAGCCGAAAGCAGACGCTTGACCAACTGAGCTACTTAGGTGCCTCAAATGTACCTCATTTTTTGCTATTTCTCATGGCTTGGGTATGTCTCCATCTCTTGAGGGCTGTGACTTTAGGGACAAGAATCAGCAACTCCTCCCCATTATATTTCTTTCGTATTTATTCCTTTTCTGAATGTGATCCTTAGGCACTTTTTGGTGTCCTGGCTGTTACCTGTCTCTGTCCTTTATTTCCTTGATAGCACTTACCGTACGTTGCAAATCATTGTATAATTGTGTTTTCTTTGTTTGTTTTGTTTTTGTGTTTTCGTCACTAATAATAATATCCTGTATTTATTGAGCCTTTCCTAGTGGTCTGGTTTGTTCTATATATTTTACTTCTATTATTATTTCTTTTCTTTTTTTTTTTTTTTAAAGATTTTATTTATTTATTTGACAGACGGAGATCACAAGCAGGCAGAGGCAGGCAGAGAGAGAGGAGGAAGCAGGCTCCCTGCTGAGCAGAGAGCCCGATGCGGGGCTCGATCCCAGGACTCTGAGATCATGACCTGAGCCGAAGGCAGCGGCTTAACCCACTGAGCCACCCAGGCGCCCCTATTATTATTTCTAACAACTCTTTTAGATAGATAACAGATAAGGAAACTAAAGCATGGGGAGTTTAAGAACCTGCCTAAATTTCCACAGCATTCACCATGGCTGTTGCTCTTAATTAGAGGCTGGCAAACCTTTTCTGTAAAGGGCCAGATGGTAAATATTTTAAGCTTTGAGGCATTTCAAGAATATGATATAGATACTTTTTTTAAATGGAGATACTTCTATAATAAGAGAAAAAAACATTTTCCATGTATTTCTAGTTACTGAAATTCAAAATACAATAATTGAGTAAAAATTTTTGTGATATGTCTATTTTTTAAAAAAAGATTTTATTTATTTAACTATCAGCACAAGCAGGGGGGGCAGCAGGCAGAGGAAGAAGCAGGATCCCCACTGAGCAGGGAGCACGACATGGGACTCCATCCCAGGATCCTGGGATCATGACCTAAGCCGCCCAGGCATCTTTGATTCAGGTCTGTTAATGAGGATAATAGAATTGTTGGGGGGGAGGCGGGTAACATTTCACTTAATTGGGGTTCAAAATTAGTGTCCTCTGTTATCAAATCAATTGAAATGTTCTTCTGTAAAGACTCTTCTTAGCCTGCGGACGGACCACATGAAACAGGTAAGAGGGCAGATTTGGCTGCAGCCTGTAGGTCGCCCGCTCCTGTCCTTAGCTGCGGCCATGGCACTAACTGTTCAAGGCCGCAATTCTCTGTCAGGGGTGGAGATTATCATTACCTGGAAGCCTTAAATTAGAAGGCTCCAGTCATTATTCTGGGAGCTACAAACACAGTACAAATCTTTGCTTTTATGGAATTAACTGATGGTAAGTGCTTAGTAGAAAAATAAAGCCGAGAAGGGAATATGGAACAGGGTGTATGGGGAGGTTTGAGATTTTAGGGAGGGTCTCTCTGGGGAGCTTGAAGCCCCTGTGTGCCTCTCCCCAGTGGCATTTCCTTTCTCCAAACCTGCAGATAACCATCATTCTTCATGCGTATGTCGAACAACTCTACCCAATGCTTTTAAAACATATGTATGTATGATAACATAGATTTTTCTGCAGTTTTTTACATGTAGTATTATTTGTCCAGTTTATTCACATTAATATGTATTGCTTTAATCCATTTGTGTATCTGTTATCTGTCACTTTGTGACAAGCCCCCAGACGTAACTGACTTAAAATAGCAACCACTGGTTCATGGCTCATGAGACTGTGGTCAGCCACGTGACTCGCGCATCAGGGCTGGGCTTGCTCCCGGAGTCCGGCCAGGTGCTGGAGTTGGCTCCGGTTTGGGCGGGTCAGGATGAGGTGGTTTCTGCTTCACATGTTTTATCCTACGGAAGGCTGGCCCAGTGTTGCTCTCCAGGCAGTTGAGCGGGGTTATAGGAAAGCAAGAGGAAGTGTGCCTGGCCTGGAGGCTGAGGCTAGGAACTGGCACATTCTTTTATTAATGCACATTTCTGATGTTCTCAGGTCTTGGCGCTTACACGCAGTGCTGCTGTGCGTGTCCTTGGGTACATGTGCTGCAAGAGTTTTGTTAAGGGGTGTGTGTGTGTGTGTGTGTGTGTGTGTATGTGCGTGCACGTGCACGGGTGAGAAAGTATGCATGTGCACATGTGTACGTACACACGTAAACCGGAAGGGAGATTGTTGTGTGTTGTGGGGGATGCCTGCTGTTAGCTTGGTTAAGTATTACCGAGTGACTGGATCAGTTTGCAGCCCTAGCAGTGGCGTAGTTCCCGCTGCTCCCACATCTTTGCTGAGGAGTTTTCATTTTTGCCAGCCCCAGTGGCTGTGAAATTGTGTCTCATAGCGGGTTTAGTTTGTATTTCCTTTCTTATTAATGAGATAAGCACCTTTTCATATGCTTATTGGTCATTGTGTCTCTTCTGTGAATTGACAGTTAATATATCTTACCCATTTTTAATTGGACTGTTTTGTCTTCCATTGATTCATAGCAATTTTTTGGATTCCAATCCTTTGTTGGTATTATGTGTTATAACATCCTTTCCCAGTCTGTGGTTTGTCTTTGCATTTTTTTTTAAAGATTTTATTTAATTATTTGAGAGAGAGAGAGAGAGGGAGAAGGCCAAGCAGACTCTGTGCAGAGCCAGAAGTGGGGCTCAGTCCCAGGACCCCGAGATCATGACCTGCGTAGAAAACGAGTCAGAAGCTTAACTGACTTCCCCCGTCTTTGCATTTCTTAAATGGACCTTGAGTAACAAGTTTTTAATTTTAATACTGTTGGATCTACAGCCTTTTCTTTCATGGTTTATACTTTTTATGCCTTGTATTTACTTGAAGTTATAAAGTTTACTTTTTTACTTTTTGGTCATAAATCAACTTGGAATTTATTTTTGTGTATGGTGTGAGGTCAGGACATTTTCATGGACTTACAGTTCTTCCAGTGTGATTGGTTGAAAAATTTTTCCCTTTCCTCTGCTTTTATGCAATGTCAGCTCTGTCATACATTGAGTTTCTATGTGTACACAGGTTCTGCATTTCCTTTAATGTGAATTTCATATAATGTGAATTTCATATGTGTCAGGGAGGAAGACCTCCCTCTGGGTCCTTCCAACTGGACTTAGAATCAAATCGACATGAGACAAAGTAAAGGAGAAAATTAAATTTAATAGATGTCCGTACGTACAGGGAATCCACAAGACATGAAATTCTGAAGACCGGCAACAGGAAGCTTCTAGGAGCTAAGGGAAAAGGGAGGGGCCTGAGCACAGGAAAGGGAGAAGACTCAGCAGAAAGGTGAATGGATATGTTTAGCAAAACAAGATTGTTCTATCATGCAGATAATGCAGTTCCTCCTTAATACTTCAGTGCCCTTGCAGGCTCTACTTTCCAGTGTAAATCAAGGCTGTTGGGGGAGGCAGAGGGCCTTGCCTGCGTCTGCTGGGTCCTTACTACTTTTAACTCGAAATAATCTTTATGCCAAAGGGGCCCATTTTGGGGCAGCCTACCCTGGGCCCCGACACAGTAGAAATGCCTAGTTTTTACTTTTGAAGCTGGTACTTTCTGTTTACTACCGTCATCCCCCTGTATCTGTGGTTTGGCTTTGCGTGGTCGCAGCTCCGCGTGGTCGCAGCTCCGCGTGGTCGCAGCTCCGCGTAGTCAGCTGTGTTCCGGAGGCGCGTCGATGTGCACATCGACATGCACATCGACATTCCGACTGGGCAGAGGTCAGGAGTGGCCTGATGCTCTCCCGCAGCGCCTGTGCCACCCCCTACTCCGGAGGGTCCCATCCCGTGGGCATTTCTCCCCACATCATCAGTGCGATGTGTGAGTGCGGTACAGTGAGATACTCGAGAGAGTCCATTCCTACAACTTTGATTGTGACATGTTGTTACAGTTGTTTTGTTTCATTATTAGTTATTGTTAATCTGTTACTGTACATAATTTTTAAATGAAACTTTATCATAGTTAGGTATGTATGTATGTAAAGAGAAAACAGTGTATGTTGGGATTCTGTATTATTTGAGGTTTCAGCATCCGGTGGAGGTGGTGGAAAGTATCCTCCGTGGGTAAGCGGGGGTGGGGGGGGTGCTGTTACAGTGTGTTAGTGCCTAGGTCATCCTGAGTTAGTGTCCTTCATTCCTTTGAATAATAATAATCGGTCTTTTGGTTGCTCGCTCTGTGCTAGATTACTGTACATGTTACTGATGCTTCGATGCATTTGTTCATTTGTCTCATGACCATACTAGGAGTGAGCTGGTTTTTGTTCTCCTTTTAGAGATGAGTAAACTGAGGCACAGAGGAGGCCTGATTAGTTGGGATTATGAACCCAGGCCAGCTGGCCCACAGGTCTCAACTTCAAACCACCACGCCCTCTGCTTTTTCTCATTGAATGAGTTAAAAGTGACTCTTCTAATCTCGAACAAAATTTGTTCAATTACTGATGCTTAAGGTGGTAATTATTAGACTGAGTCAGGCTGGGGCCATAAAGATTTATTTAGTTTGTTTTTAAAATTTAATTTGGCTTCCTAAATGGTCATCTTTGAGATTTCCCTTTTTTCCTGAGGAAAATGTAGAAAATGATTTTTTTTGTATTTTGGAAAATGCTGTGTTTTCAGATTTCTGGATTTTACATCTGAGGGCTAGTAGAGGACTTCTGTGTAAAGTGAATGGGGCCAGTGAGCATGTACATTTATAGGTCATTGTTTTTTAAACCAAGATGTAGGGAGGATATGACTGTTGGAGCAACCTGAGGGAACACATTGTTTTGGATAATCTTGCCTCTTCTTGCCTGTCTAGCTGTGCCTTTCAGAAGCATTCTTCGTCCCGGCTAGCCAGCTGCGGTCGCTCCGTTCCACACTTCCATGGCACTTGTCATCTATGCCAGCTCTTTTGAAATTCATAGTTTAGAATTTAATTGTTTGATAACAATTTTATTACTTTTCTGAGTGCTGTGGAAATTGTCTTATGTTCCTAGCAATATAGTGATAAGCTTCTTAGGACAGGGGTGGTATTTTATAGTTCTTATTAATCGTCTATACTGCCTCTTAGCACAGTAGCTAAATACAGTGCAGGTGCTTAATAATTGTGTGTGTGTGTGTGTGTTTAGAGAGGGAGTGGGGGAGGGCCGGAGGAAGAGGGAGAGAGAGAGAATCCCAAGCTGAGCATGGAGCCCAGCACAGAGCTCGATTTCATGACCCTAAGATCATGACCTGAGCTGAAATCAAGAGTTGGATGCTCAACTGACTGAGCCGCCCAGGCGCCCCTGTTCTTTCTTTAAATGCGACTCCGTGAACAAGACTGGAGTGAGAAGGGGTGTATTTATTTTCAACTTAAAATTTTTGAGTCTTATTACACAAAGATTTTTAAACAGACACTTTGTTCAAAGAATTGCAAGAAACAAAACATGAATCATAAACAGTTCCTGCCCTCCAAAGGAATAGGCTATTAGAACAGTTTACAAACTGTAAATACAGTTGTTAATTTTGTGTACGTAAGTACCCATCTTCCTTTCACAAAAAGGACTAGAAATTTTTGATGATTTAATCAGGAAGATCAAACGTATAAGGAGAGAGAAAGTCATTCAACATAAGCATGGAGTAAGTTACAAAGCACTGGGGCTGTGAGTATCTATAGAAGGAGAAGTTGTTTTGTACCTGCGGGGGTTTGGAGTGAGACTGAGGGAGGTAGCGTGTGACCTGGGCCCTGAAATAGGAAGGTAGGATTTTGACAGGTGAACTTGGCACGGAGGGTGGGATTGTGTTTAGAAAGATGGAACAGTATGAACCAAGGTCTAGTAGAGACAGAAGAAGCTGGCTGTGTTGGAGCAAAAGTAGTTCAGTTTGGCTAGAATATAGGGAAGTAAAAGCAAGTAAGTTAGGGTCAGTTTGTATAGAGTCTTAAATATCAGGCCAAGGTGTTTGTTTGGACTTAATTCAGTAGACGGTGGGGAGCCACTGAAGTTTTCTGAGTAATATGATATGAGCCATGCTTTGGAAGATTAATCTGGTTACATCGTAGGTGATGAATGAACAGGAAAATCCAAGTGTTTTTCGTTGTTGGTTCCTTTTTGTTTTCTGTATAAAATATAATTAAAACAAACATAAGCTTAATTTGGTCATTAAATAATGCTAAATATCTTCATTAATTATTGTGTAAGAAAGTATATATTTGCGTTCTTACGTTCAACTACCTTTTAAAAGTAGTTGAGGCCCTATTTACCTGTTGGATTCTAATTTAAAAATTTTTTTATATGACTGGCATTTCTTTGGGGGCTTCCCCACTGTCAGAAGTCATTGTTGCATTTGTTTTGTTTTAACAAAAATACAAGAGAACAAATCTACACCTTTTTTTACTTTCTAGTAAGTTTAAATCCTTGAGGGTTGTAGCATCACATGGACTCTGTGGCCAATGGCTTTAGGAGGGAGATTGCTTTGGAATTCGGCAGGGACCGCGCCCCTGTTTCCATGAGCATGAGTTACTTTTCCCCAGATTATTCTGGTACCTGCCACCAACAGGTACCGTGTCATGCTTTGCTTTGTACATATAAGCTCATCTCTTGCCTAGGTAGAGTTCAGTTTCATCTCGAGCGTGAACACCGTAAATTTTAGGAAGAGCTGTGTGTTCTCTCTTGTTCTGGAGACCCCACTTACCACCAGCAGAAATGGCCTTGGACCATAGCCTTTCAGAAGTAATTGTCATTTTAGAAGCCCTGTTCCCAGTAGGCCTCCACAGGCTCCAAGATGGCAGAAAGAGCAGAAGTACTTGTTGCGTTTGGATTCTATTTTGCATTCGGATTCTTCTTCAGTTAGTTATACACTACAGAGAGCTTAATTTCCCAAATACACTGTTCTGCTTGTAGCATTGTAAAGCTCAAAAAGCCTTCAGTACCCCTTCCTTTGGCCACTGAATGAAGTCTGAAGTTAATAACCCAACAATCAAGGCCCTCCGTCATTTCTCTCCCACTCCCTGACTGCTTCAGGAAAACTGTTCCGAAAACTTCTGTGGTGTCCTGTTTGTCTCATTTACTCTGTTTTCTAGGACTTTCTTATAGTCATAAGATTAAAAAGGGGGAAAAGTATGTTGAGGCCCTGAGAACTTAAGAGACTAGATTATGTCTGGCAGAGCTGTGATGAAAGCATTATCGTTTGTTCAAAAATTATTTTTTGGGGTGCCTGGGTGGCTCAGTGGGTTAAGCCGCTGCCTTCGGCTCAGGTCATGATCTCAGAGTCCTGGGATCGAGTCCCGCATCGGGCTCTCTGCTCAGCGGAGAGCCTGCTTCCCTCTCTCTCTCTCTCTGCCTGCCTCTCCATCTACTTGTGATTTCTCTCTGTCAAATAAATAAATAAAATCTTTAAAAAAAAAAAAAATTATTTTTTGTACTTGCTAGGTATGAGACGTTGTGTCACACCTTGCGGTTGTGATGGTAAGTGACACAGACGTAGTCTCCGCTCCTGATATCCCGCAGTCTTGAGAGACACACATTAACCATGAATTATAATTAAACCAGTGTTGTAATTACTAACCAGGGTGAGCGGCCCTATCAAGGAAGAGTCCTTTGGGGTACTTGGGGAGAATATAATGGGGGAAGGGGGCAAAGCAAATTCACAGTGACACGTTGGGGAAGGTCTCTTTGTGGAAGTGAATTTTCCAAGCTGCGAATTGAAATGTGAGCGCTGCGGTGATCATGGGAGCCAGGCCACGAGTGAGAAGTGCTTTTCAGGCTGAGAGAACCGTATGCACGAAGCCCTACCCCATGGAAAAGAATTTGGGGTAGTAGAGAACCTGAAAGAAAGGTCAGTGTGGCCAGAAGGTGTTTTGGTTACTGAGAATTCAGATGACGCTAGAAAAGTTAGGCAGAGACCAGATCTTACAGAGCTGTGTAGGTCATATTAAGGATTTTTCATTTTATATAAAGTGCAGTGGGAAGAAAGTGGCAGCTGAAGGGCTTTTGAGTTGAGCACAACCATTTATGTTTTAAAAAACATTAATTTACGATTAATAATATATCTTAAAATCTGACCATTTCTTATCTTCACTACCCCACTCTGGTCTAATGTCATGTAAATTAACTGGTCTCTGCTTCCGCCCTTACAGCCCTACAGCCTATACTTGACATAGTCCCGTGGTGTTTTCCTTTAAAGTGTTAAGAGCACAGTTCTCTGCTCCAAATCTCCTCATGGTTTCCCATTTAATGCACAGTAGAAGGCAGAGGCATGCTGCCACCTCAGGGTCTTTGTACTTGCTCTTCTCTTTGTCTCAGATACTTTCCCCATATGCACATGCTTCACTTCCTGACCTTCTTCAGGTCTTCATACAACTGGTGAGTCTGTCCCTGGCCACGCTGCGTAACACCAGTCTCCACTCCTGCCCATCGTTCCCTGCCTGCTCTTTCTGCCTCCTACTGCCTTCCCACATATGTTACATTAGAATTTAAGTTTCCGTAGGTAAAGTATTCTGTAAGAAAATTTCGTGCACCAGTGTATTCTCAGTGCATAGAATGCCTGGCATATAGCAGACGTTCAGTAAATATTAGTTGAATGGGTGGGTGGGTGGGTGGATGAGAAGGGGTTGGAAGGGTCTAAAGTAAAAGCTGAGTAGAAACTGAGAAGGCTCTTTGGATGAGTCATGATGTTGGCGGAAATGAAGGTTGTGAAAGTTGCAGAGAAATGATGGATTTAGGATACATTTTGGATATATATTGGGTTCAACATCTATACTTGGATAGTTTACAGTTCCTAGTTCACTTAACAACTTCAGTGTTCTTTCCGTTAAACCACATGAAACGTATTGTTAGCTGGTGATATGTTAGTAACCAGATGAGTCTTTTTTCTTTTTTTTAAAGTCTGTGCCTACTGGTGCCATCTTATTCACTGGTGACTGTAGAATGTGGTGTGCAGGTTATTAAGAATTTGATAAATATTTCGAGTGCTTAACATATTTGTTACTTTTATAAAATTGAATGTGTGAGACAGTAAAATTAGCAGAAGTAAAATTAGCATGCAGTAGTTGTTTTAGTTAGCCTAGGGTAGTGGTTCTCCAGTGAGGGATGATTTTGCCTTCTGGGGAGCATTTGACAATGTGCAGAGACATTTTTTTGGGCCTCATAACTTGTGGGGTGGTGCTGATGGCAATAGTCGTTGGAGGCCGGGAATGTTGCTAAAACGCCCCACCATGCGCACATTAGCCCTCCTCCCCCCACAGAGTTATCTGGTCCAGAACAATGGGATTAAAACTTCACTTTCTGTCGGAGCCAAACCTACAGTTACTCTGTTACAGCCGCATCTAACATAGCTTCTTGTTCACGCAGGCTCTGATCAGAACAGTGGGTCTTAACTTTTAAACAAATACACATGACTGACACGTGCATGCTCGCGTCCTTAAGTCCGGTTGAAAGCTACGTCTGCAAAGTAGTTCCCTTGACAAGGTTATCTGTCTGTTTATGCGAGCCTTCGTTTTTAACAGATGCTTTCAAAACTCGTAGGAAAGTCTTTAAAAAATCTCCTTATTGGTACCACATTTTCTTCTGAGGGTGGATTTGGAAATATCCAGTACTTTCTGAAGGTACTTTAATGAGTAATGATGTTGTGTAGTAATTTTTTTGTAAGATGAAATTGAAATATGACCATAAAGAAATAATTGTTTCTAAAGGTAGTTTATTTTTACTTATTTATTTGAGAGAGAGGGCACGAGTGGGGTGAGGGGCAGAGGAAGAAGCAGACTCCGCCCCGAGCAGGGAGCCTGCCCAGCTGGCACTTCGGAATCATGACCCAAGCCGATCCGAAGGCGGAGGCTTAACTGACAGAGCCACCCAGGCACTGCAAAAATAAATCAATTTTAAAGCTGTGATCTTTTATTGTTTTGAAGCAACCTTTTGTATTAATACATAACATAGCTAAGGATCTTTGAGTCCTGTATTTATATTCATGGATACCTAAAATTGGCCAAAGGTTCCTAGGGCTTTATCTCCATCTGAAATTTTTCACTGATTTTTAAAATTCTTTTTAGTTTAGTTTTTTTTTTAAAGATTCTATTTATTTATTTGACAGAGACACAGTCTCTGAGAGGGAACACAAGCAGGGGCAGTGGGAGAGGGAGAAGTAGACTCCCCTCTGAGCAGGGAGCCTGATATGGGGCTCCATCCCAGCACCCTGGGATACATGACCTGAGCTGAAAGCAGATGCTTAACGACTGAGCCACCCAAGTGCCCCTAATTTTTTTTAGTTCTTGACTTTAAATTGGAAGTGTCAGGGCACCTGGGTGGCTCAGTTGGTTAAGCGTCTGCCTTCAGCTTGGGTTATGATCCAGGCACCCTGGAATGGAGACCTGGGTCTGGGTCTCTGCTCAGCGGGGAGCCTGCTTCTTTCTCGCCCTCTGCTGTTCCCCGCTCTTGTTCTCTCTCTCTCTCTTTCTCTCTCTCTCAAAAAAAGTGTCAAAGTGTCAAAGATTAATGTGACTTTTTTTTTTCTTTTTAAATATTAGGCTTTGAAATGTTGCGGAATGCTCATCTGTGTGTATCCTGCAGGGGGCGCTGGTGGTTTTGCAGAGTTTTTGGTGCTGTTTACCACTCAAGTAAAATTCCCCTAAACTGGAAAATTATTTAATTACTGGTTCTGCTTGTAGAATGCTGTCTTGTAATTGTTGAGAATCAACAGTTTTATTACTGTTATTTTAAGAGCTGTGGTGTAGCAGAAAAAAATTGTAACAGGTTCTAAGGACATAATTCATTTTGTTCCTTATTTATCTATGTTATTTCTTGTTACAGTCTCTGGGAAAATTAAATTTATTCCAACCCTGAGTGATATTCTCTAACTCCTTTAAAGTTCCCAAACTTCATCAAAACTGGCAAGAGAACTAATTTTTACAAATGAATTCCTTTTGAAGTCCCCCCTTTCGCTTCCCTTTGTGTGTTCGACTCCCCCGCTCTTCTCCCTCTCTTTCTCTCCGTCTGTCAAGTTCAAGAGCAGCTCAGATGCCATGAATTAGGTGAAACACAAAAGGGGGAAAGGAGACCCTTTTGAAGAACAAAGGCCTCCCATTAGGCTGCCATGTTCTTTTTTGACCAAACGTGCCCCCTGCATGGTTTCTATTGTTGCCCACATGCCCTGCACATAAGGTAAATACAGTAGATCCTCATTACCTCACGTCTTCCTCCTCTTCCTCCTATGCCACACACAGCCAGTGAAGCTTGCGGGCTTTGATGTCGTTAGGCATTCTTATACAGTTGCTTTATCTCCTTTAAAAAACTACAGGGGTAGAAATGGCCGTGGAGAGCAATGCACACCAAGTAAAACCCCACACTGAGAGAAAATTAGCTGATAGAGAAGCTGCAACCCAAGAATCCAGGGCAGGTGGAAGGAACCAAAGATTTTCCTGCTTTTATTCTTCTGCTCTGGGCCTTTGAATACCCTGTATTTTTAAAATAATAACTTTGATTTATGCTCCCTATAGGTTGGTGAGTTAGTTTTTGCTTTCTTTGTCTATGTAACAAAACACACAAATGGGAATAAATTTAATTGCTGAGAACAGTTCTTGTCCTCATGAGAAACTCCTGCCAGTCTGCGCCTGCTTATTGGGTGTTTGCTCTGGTGTCACGTAGATGGCTTCACTGTGGGTGTGTTGTCTTCGCAGTACTTTTCACTGGGATGGAGCAGAGAAATGATTTTTTAAAAAGCTTTAAATGGGAAATAACAAAAGGGATAACCTATGTAGAAGAAACTTAAAATTTCACGGAAAATTATTTCATGTTTTACGTACTTGAAATTTAGCCTGCTTATGGTCAAGTTGTTTAATGTTGCTGGCAAAGGTTATTTGCTTTTACAAGAAGTGTGAGGTTCTATATATTTACATACTGTTAATCATTGAGAAAAACATGATCAGGTTAGCAAGTCTTTAGGAATGGCCTTAATTCACTGTGAAGATGGCGTATCAGATGATTAGAATTTTAGAATATGGTTTGATTTATTTTTATTCTTCAAAGAAATTGGATAGTAAGTGCTGTGTGGTAGGGTTTGGGGGCTGTCCAAAAGATTTGGGAGAGAGAGAATGTCGATGGGGAAAGAAAGAATGATATTTCCTTTTTTTGTATTTTTGAATTAAAAATTGCCATCTAGGGAAGAGCAAGGTTAGAGCTTCTGACTGTGTTTTATTTGATGTTGAACTTATGGTGTGCTGCTTGTGACAACATACGGTAAGGGTGTTGCCTTTTTAGGATTATAGAAGTCATTCAGTGGAGTAAAAAAAAAATTAAATAATTCCTTTGTAGGAATTTGTGGGAACTGTAGTGCCATTTTATTTGAAATTTGAAAATTCTATGAGGAAATTTTTAGTATTTGTTTCTTTTTCCACAGGCATTCAAATAAAAATATATAGTACAATAGCCCTTCTCCCTTTTCTTGGTACTGAGGATTTTTTTTTTTTTTTTTAATACTAAAACCTCGCTAGAGCACTTGAAGTAAAACAAAACAAAACAAAAATTAAACGTGTTAACTACTTGAGGAAATGTTTTGACCTTCAGTGGACCCTGAATGTTGCTTTTCAGGAACTGTATCCCTTGGTTTTTTGTTTTGGGGGAGGGGGTACAGTAGTTTGCAAGAAATCCTTTGGTTTATGTAGTTGACAGCAGAATAAAAGGCAAAGAGCTTCTTGCTTTGTGCTGTGTAGGAAATTACCATTTCTGTTGTCTGTGCAGGACGCTCTAAAGATGGAGCCAGGGAGCCTCAGAGGCCAGAGGGAGAGAGACTTGCAGTTCTAATCTTTTCTTGCTGTTGCCTCTGGTCATAGGATGGATTGTTTTTCTGCTTTTGTTCCTTGGGGTGGCATCTGTCTTTAGGAGAAATCACTTCACAGTCAAACACAGATTGCTGAACTGTGGCATTTTTGCTGTTACTGTTATGCTGAATTCACTGGGAACCGTTTCAATATAGGTGCATTTAAACACTTGTTATTTATGAATGGGGAGAGGTGGAGAGCGAAATCTCATTCTTTACTGAATGCTTCATCTCCTGCCCATCACCTTTCACAAACACAATTCTGCCCTAGCACATGGCTTTTCACGAATGCCTGACTATTTATGCTAATCTGAGAGATCCCCTGCACCAGGGATTGCACATTTACACACTTTCCACATAGAAAGACACTTACGAAATTGATGATTTCTTGACACTTTCCAGTTTATGATTGTACCTTTCCAAATTAGTATTGATTTTATTTCAAATATTATACTTTGATGTGTACTTATAATGTTTCAGTTATTAAAGTAACATTTTAGGACTTTGTGGCTTTAAATTTAAAGAGATGCAAGTTTTTAACATATTATGAAACATTGCCTTCGTAATGATAACAATAATAATAGTAACTGGAAAAATAATAAAGTTAAATAATTAAAAAATAGAGAAGGCTACTTAACCAGGGAAGTGGAGACAGAGCATTTTAAAGCAGTAGATCATCTTTTTTCTTGAGATGCCATCTGAACAGTTACAGGCGAGATTTTAAACATTAAGTGTATTTGTGACTAAAACCTGCCTTCTCAAGAATGCAGCCTGATTGCCACAACCTCACAGGGCTCTCACTGTATAGAACCAGACTTAAATGATGGCTGAAAGAGACGGGGCATGATAAGATTGGCTAAATCTATATTTATTGAAAGATTGAGCATGAAAAGATTTGGAGCTCTACGGGAGTTCAAGGAAGTAGGATTTATAAAAAATTGCAACGAGTGACTCCCCCCACCCCCCCACCCCCCCGCCATGGGTAGATTTTGATTTAAAAACATCCAAGGGACTGGCAAGCTGTACCCTGGGGAGGGGGATGTGCGAGGAGGGAAGGAATCTGATGAAATCGGACTTTATTATTATTTTTTTAAAGATTTTATTTTTATTTATTTGACAGAGAGAGATCACAGTAGACAGAGAGACAGGCAGAGAGAGAGAGAGGGAAGCAGGCTCCCCGCTGAGCAGAGAGCCCGATGCGGGACTCGATCCCAGGACCCTGAGATCATGACATGAGCCGAAGGCAGCGGCTTAATCCACTGAGCCACCCAGGCGCCCCGAAATAGGACTTTAGAAAGTTACTGTGGAAGGCTTGAAACTGGGAATGGAGAAAAAAAAATTAAAGAAATATCAAGAGAAATATTTTTATAGACATTCATAAATTTTTTTTTCTGTAAATATTGTTAAAAATAACATAGGGATGGCATAAAATGGTCCTCAGGCTAAGAATGAGTTTTACATTTTTTGCATTTTTAAGTGGACAGATATAAAAAGCATAATACTTCATGACACTTGAAAATTATATGAAATGGACATTTGTGGATCCATAAAGTCTCACTGGGACACAAGCATACCCTCACGCTTAGTGTCCGCTGTGTAGTGTGTTTGGCTGCACCACGCGTGCGGCAGGGACACAGGTGAGCAATTGTGAAGAGACTGGCTCGGAAAGACGTAAATGTTTGCCTCCTGGCCTTTTCCAGAACGTGTTTGCTGTAATAAAGGATTGCCTGCAGAATGTCAGAGTGAACAGTGTAGACTCTTTGCTAGGGTTAGGTATGTTTGATTTGTGTTTGTTTTCTGTGTTCTCGTACATATTCATCAAGAATCAATGCTCTTTTTAGTGAGTTTTGTTAATTCTGCAGAATGCCAAGATAGTAAATAAAGCCCTTGCGGGGTGGGGGGGCTTGTAATGCTTTTATGGGGGGGGTATCCTTATTCAGGTTCATTCAATATGTTCCTACTCATTGAGATTTCAGAAGATCAAGCCATACTGAGAACTCAGTCTGAACTCAGTTTTGTTGTGCTCTCTCTTGAGAGAGCATGGGAGATGCCATTGTTTGAACACCAGGAGAGGTATTTACTGCTGTTACGGAATAAAATTCAGCCAAGGAAATTCAGAAGTCTAATTAGCTGTATTAAAGGATTCATGAATTAGATTGCATCCCATGTAGCAAGTAGAGGGGAACTCTCAGGAGTTGTACAAAAATGGAAGGTTTTTATTGGGAAGGAGGATGGAGCAAGAAAGTTATTCCCGAAAGAGAAGGATTGTTCCAGGCGAGCTCACTTTTCCTTCGGGGTAGAGGCAGGTTGTCTTATCCTCTGGACTACGTCATTTTCCTTTGGGGGGTAGAGAGGACCCTTGTGCCAGATTACCTCACCATCACCAGTCAGAAAACTGCTGACTGACCAGCTGTGAGTACGTTTCTGCGGGCGGTTGAAAACAATCAGATTAGGTTTTGAGCCTCAGCTTGGTGACTTGGCCTGAGTGCTGCTATTTTGGGCCTGTTCTTCACGCTGCTGTTTGTGCAAGTTTGAGGTCTTAGAATTAGTACCCAAAGTTTGCCCCATTTGAGCCAACTACATTGAAATGGGCAGTGAATCTTTCTTGAGAGTATTAGGCCTTCCAAAATTTGTAAATCGGCCTTTTAAAATGCATTTAAAGAATTGCACTGTAGACTTGCTCATTAGAACAGTTGATTTGTTGGGGTTCCTGGCTAGCTCAGTCTGCAAAGCTGGTGACTCCTTGATCTTAGGGCCCAGTGTCGGGGTAGAGTTTACTTAAAAAATTAAAATTTAAAAATAATAAAGTTAAAAATAAGATAAAACATTTTCCTTTCTCTTATCCTCTGGACCAGTAGCTTCTGTGCTTCCCTATTATACCTGCTAGGAGGTGGCCCTTGTGGGGAAGTAACCCGGAGCTCTCCTGGGCTTCTCTGGGAACAGATAGGACGACCCGCGCATGCTGGGATCTACTGCTGATTTGCCTGGCTGGAGGGAGCGGTGCAGACAAGAGTTTGAACTTGTCCATTTCCTCTGGTTCTTCTGCCTTCCTCCCTCCTAACAGCTTCACATGCTCAGGAGAATAGAATTAGGGATTTTGAAATGTCATAATGAAATAAATTATTGGGTTTAACCAAATTATAGAAGTCATAGTTAAAAAGAAGTTATTTAATTTCCTTGTATTTCTTCTCTTAAATAATTGAGCCTGAACCATGAGCACTTTGTTTATGACTAATTTCTGTGAAAAAACAAAGGTAGTAAGTGTAGATCAAACTCCTGATTTATGCTGAATGACCACTAGCTGCAAATTAAGTGACCCCCCCCCCCCACCCACCGAACTAGGTCTCTTTTCCTAATCATATCTAAAGAATGACAAGGTTGATATTTTCTTTTTTACTGCTTTTGGTTCACATTGTATTACTCTATGCAGGATTTTAAAAAGTACTTTAAGTTATTATGCATGTTTTTACTCACTTATTAGAGCTGTAATCTCTAGCAGGAAATATTTTGCAGTTAAATCCATTGCTTCTGTCTTCTAGTCACACCCTTCCTCCCCAGCACTTTTAGGTAAAGTTTAAGGAATTTTGTAATAATGTGCCTGGATATAGAATGAAGCTGTCAAAAATCCATATAGCTATAGAACTAATCACAGTACTCAGTTTGATTATTTTGATTTCTTTTTTAAGATTTTATTTGTTTGTTTGACAGAGTGTGCACAAGCAGGGGAAGCAGCAGAGAGAGTGGGAGAAGCAGACTCCCTGCTGAGCTGGGAGCCCCACATGGGGCTCGACATGGGGCTGGATCCTAGAGCCTTAGGATCATGACCTGAGCCACCTAGGCACCCCAGTTTGATTATTTTTGATAATTTCTTTCCCTAATTTTTTTTTCTTAGCCTTCTAGCTCCAAGTACTGCCTAAAATAATACCTTTTCTGGTAAATGTGTAGAGGAGATGTGGCAATATTTGAAGAGGCCGATGTAATTTTAAATAAGTTACCTATTCATGTTGTTTGATTGGCTTTGCTTTTCGAAGAGTTTGCTGTATGTATTTGGTGTGTGCTCTGCTTTAGAAAACTTCAATATTTACTCACTGCCCTGAGTTCTAACGTAGTTAATATGTTTGGTAATTAGGATTACCTCTCTATAGACTCAACTGTTCCATCAGAAAGATTGAGGAGTTAAAGTAGTTTGGTTCTTATTTGTTAATAAGTTCAGTTGTGTATATAAACCATGAATTTTGGTAAAGTTACTTTTTTTTTTTTAACAAATCAGTTTTTGTAAGAATTCTTGTCACTTTTCATTAATGTCAGCATCTCCGTCTAAGACTATTGGCACTCCTTCCACTTTCCTTTGCAGTCTTTTCTTGTTTTCAGCCTTTTTTCTTATCTTTTTGAGATACTTGTTTGGAACATGCTGTTTTAGCCCTCAGCTTTGCTGCTGCTGAATTCCAGGATTAAGTTAACTTTTATCAGATGAATGAGATCATTATAGATGGTGGAAGCACTGTGATGAGACCAGCAGTGTTCGCTCGTTCATTTGCTCATTCGTTCTTTCTTTTTCCTTTTTGGAAGTCCTTGTGCATTTTGCAGCAAGGAAGGAAGGAAGGTAGTGGTGAGGAGCTTTATCAATTTGCCCAAAAGGAATTAGTGTTTTTGGAAGGAGTATAGAGGAATGGTTTGATTTTTATTTTATTTTGTTATTCTTGCAGTGGTTGTCCTTTTTTCCCCCTGCAGATTATTAGAAGTTTCATTTTACTGTTTCATGACTTCCCTTGCTATGTCTGTGATAAAGAAAAAGGACTGATTAAACCACACAAGAAATCTGTTGTCATTATTTAATAGCTTTATTTCCTTTTTAATTAATTTTTCTCCTTACCATTTATATTTATGCGTATTTTTTGAAAGTCATGGTTTCTCCTACTGGAATGTATGTTGCATGCGGGCACAGGTATTGGCATGTTCTCTGTGCTGTCCCCAGCGCCTGAATAGTGAGCCGAGCTCAGGCGGTCCTCGGATACCTGTAGAATCAGTGCACCGACGTGCAGACCGCGGAGGCCAGGCCGGGGGTGGCAGGCGCTCTTGTCTGGGAGCAGCTTGCTGAGGAGAAGCCACGCTCCCACCAGTAACGTTTTCTTAACACCAAGTCAGAGTCTCTGGAGTCTCTGGAGTCATTCCCAGTAGCCCCCCTCACTCCCCAAATCCTTATTATAGCAAAGTTTGTGTATTTTCTATTCTTTAGGAATTCCCAGATCTGCCCAATTCTCTGTCCAGCTTCTCTGCGGCCCCAGTCTGAAGAGCAGCAGCGCACCCCTGTCTTGCAGAATAGCGCCGGTCCCCCCAGTGCCCCCAGTGCCCCCAGTCTTCCTTTAACTGATTCTCTACACTGAAGCCGGGATGATATTTGAAAATACAAATCCAGTCACGTCATTCTCCCGCTTAGAGTGATTTCCGCTGCTCTTAGGCTGAAGACGAACGCATCCCATGCCCGAACGCATCCCATGCCCGCTTCTCCAGCCCTCCTCCTCCTCCTCCTCCTCCCTCCTCCCTCCTCCCCTCCCTCCTGGCACTTGAGGCACCCAGGCCTTTGTTCACGTCCTCACAGGGGCCGAGCTCTGACCTTCCACATCCCCTTTTGCCCAGTCAATTCCATTTCATTCTCCAGATCTAACAGAAAGAGAGTTTCCATAGGAGAACTGCTTCTTGATGTAATGTTTTCCATTTATAGCATTTATCATAATTTATCATTGATGTCTGCGATGAGACCGAGAACTCCCAGAGGATGGAACCATGTCTTGTATCCATTGCTGAACTCCCGGTGTCTCTAACACCTGGCACCTGGTAGGTGATTAATAAATAAATAGTGGTTAAATGGCTTAAGTTTGTCTTTTCTGTAGATTTAAGGGATCCATTACTGGTCCATAGATTTTACTTTCAAGAAATCTTAGGGCACAGCATAATCTTTTTAGGCCTCAAAGTTAAGGATAATATTATGTTTATCTTTCAACACAAGTTAGAAACTAATGATCTAGTAAAATCAGCTGATTTCTGAGCCGGACTTGAATCTATTCAGGGTGTCTGGGAACTCCCATTTTTTCCTGCCCTGACATGCTTCCTAAGAGAAGATATGCTGATTTAGGGATTTAGCTTTAATTCAACAAACATTTGAAGACCTATGTTATACCAGATACTTTGCAGACTTTAATCGGCTATTTCCCCTTCATTTATCTTTCAGTGATAATAGAATTTAAAATAATTTTAACCTAAGATTTCGTTTTCAAGACCTCTGTTTCATATGATTATGTATTTGGGTGTTTGAGTGTGATTCTTTAAACAGTGCACTTTGTAAGTAAAATGTTCACTGGAAAGCTGTTTTTTCACTTGGCTGATAAGTTAAATAAATGCTCTTTAATTAGTACATAACTATGCATGTTAAAGGTATTCAAATGCTATTGGAATAAGGTTTGTGTCCCCAAGTTCTTCTCTTTCCCCTGATCATGATGGTTCTTAACCGTTACTGCGTAAGCCTGATAGTATCTAATGGTTTCACATTATATGTAGAATACTGCCCAGATATTTGGTTGGGGTTGGCAGTATGTAACAAATGTCATTAATGGACGAGAATTAGCAAACATAATTGGGGGGAAAAAGGTTTAATCTTGAGGAAGAAATTCAATCCCCTGTTTTACAGATAGAATACAACCACCGACTGCTCAAAGATATGGACCAAGAGCTGTTACAAGTTTTCAAATGTAGGCTTATGCGGAACCATTTCTGTTTCCCGTAGATGTCTTCCCAGCCGTGACAGAATGTGTATACCAGAGTTAAGGGCATAACCTGTGACCTACCCTTGCAGCTCAGATAACTATTGAAATACTTGGTAAATTACTTAGAAGAGCTTGAGGAATATGTAAAAGCTGAGAAGAGATGTGATTCAGAGTGGGGGCGGATACGCAGTTCTTGGTGGAAGGAGCTACAGCATAGACGGTCCAAAGGGAACAAACCAATATTTGTTGGAGTTGGGCAGTGATGAATGGGATCAAGTAGAAGGCTTAGGAAGCAGGTTTCTTGGGAGGTGAGGAAAAATTTTTCCCCTATCCTTCTAGGTTCTTTTGACTGAACATTAATTAAATTCATGTTAGATTAGCAGGAGAGAGGCTCCAGATAGGCAGTGGGGCTTTATATGCATCCTGACCCAAGGAGAAGGGGTGAGGGGGTCTGGGGCCTCAAAGCAGAGGAAGAAACATCTCCTCAGGAAGATGAGGAGAGCGAATGACAAACAAATGTTTGTCATCAGGTAGAATGGTACACCGAGGAGAAGCTGAACAAGCCAGCCCCGCAGACACCCGGCATGCCTCGCCCGTGTTCTTTGTGGTTGTCCCCAGTGATAGCTCTCTTCCTGGACCAGGCCCCTCAATCTTAGAGGCAGTTACAGGGGAGGTAAAAATAAACAAACCTGAACTTTCAGGGCCTTTCATCTTCAGCCTAAGATAATGCACATGTCAAAGTGACACATTTTGGGGAGGCTCTTTCTGAACCCCTTCACTGTGTAGAGTGAGAAAAAGGTGGTGATTAGTCGGAATTACGATTGGAAACATAAGCTAAGAATTCTGACTTAAGACAGTTATTTGTATTTTAAAATATAGTACAAATTTGTGATGTAAAAAAACTTCCTCTGTTGGTCTTGTGAAAATAAAAGTGGACATGATGGGTAGCAAAGATGTTTTATATTTGAGCTTGACTTTTGTTTGTTTTGTCTTTGAGGTTTTATAGCTGGTCTGTTCATTCAGAGAATTTGGAAAAATAACTCCGAACACTTCTCATTAGTGAACATGTTGTTAGGCTCTCAACAAAACAATTTCTGGAGCCTTTTATTTTGTGCCAGTATCAGCCAATGTCACTAAAGGGTATTGTTGGGGAGGAAGAATTTCTCCTGCCTGTCCAGGTCCTTGTAGCTAGACGAAGAATCAAGAGTTGACAGGAGACAGAGTAACAGGAGAAAATAAAACTTAATAGCATATGTATGGAGAATCCACATAGACATGAAGTCACAAAGACAATGAGGCTTATTTGAGCTTGGGAGAGGAGTAGGGGCCTAAGGGCACAACAGGGAGAAAATGCATTAATAGGAAGCTGAGGAGAGGTTTGGAAAGCAAAGATATTGTCCTACCCGTTCAGATTGCAGAGAGGAATCTTCGTTAATACCTTTCATGCTGGTAAAACGACAGTTTTGAGGGGGCAGGTAAAGAGCTTTTCCTGAATCTCTGGGTTTGGATTACTTTTAACTCAAAATAATGTTCGTGCCAAGGTGCGCCATCTTGGACAGCCTGCCCTTGGCCTCTACAGTATGAATAGTGCTATGATAGTTACCTTTACAAAGATAGTTGATAGTTGACATTACGTTTTTACATGACCCCCCCATTTTTTTGAAGGTGAGAATCAAAGTGGGTTATAAACCGATTTTGCTTTTCTTTGAAATTATTTTAATTTAGGCTTTTGTGAACCTTTGACTTTCCTTCCCTTTTCATCAAGATGGTTTCCTTTGCATGTTCTTCCATGTTCTTTATTTTTCAGCCCCAGCTAAGCATAGAAAGGGTGATCTTTCTTCTAACCCCTTCCCTGAAATTAATTGTGCTAAATTACCAGCTTCTTAGATATCATGCAGTCCTCATACCAGAGGCATTTATTAAGTGTCCATATGTGCTTGCTGCTATGCTAAGTGTTGTAGTAATAAAGTAGGAACTCTTGGGACTCATGTCTATTAAGGGCTTTTAAAGTGCCAGGTAACACTAATACAAATCACATTATCAAAGGCATTCATATAACTAGTGTCCCTCTGCCCCTGTCCCACCAAGCTAAGTGCCTTAAATGCTTTAAGATTGCATCCCCATAGGAGGAGGGTGGAGTGTTTAGTTTTCATTTGGGTCTGGTTTAGATGAAGAAATGTAAGTTATACAGTTCTCCAGAGGTCCATTTATAGGCTAGTCTTACTTAAAATGTACATAAAGTATTTGGGAATGCTCTCTCAGTAGCAGAATGCGCAAGACTGCGATTGTCTGAATGAAGAATAGTGGCAAAAGAGCTATGGTGTGCAAGTTAAAAGTAATGCGTTTGGGGGGAAATATTCTAGTTAACACTTGTAGGATTATGGTTTTCAAGCTATTGCTAGGGAAAGAGAATTGAAAAGTTACTGTTTATTATTATTGCAAATAGCAGATTGATGTACTGCGGCCAAAAGACTAGTAAAAGAAAGGTTATTGGAAACAAAAGAAAATATTTTTCTACTCTTACACCAAAATGATCTCCGTATGTTATATATAGATTTGGACACATCGCTTTGGCAAAGAAGGAAGGTCCAGAAGAGCGACAATGAAAGACCAGAAAGACAAAATAATTGCAACACTTCCATCTGGGTTTTTATAAAATGTAGGATATGTAGGCTTTCATTCAAGCGGTTGTTTATTGAGGGACAACTGTGCTCTAAGCCTTGTGCTGGTCTCACAAACGTTGTTCTTTGTTGCCTTTGTCAAACAGGATACTACTCGTCTGTGTGAACTGTGTCCCACTAACTATTTTTTTTACGCTGTTATGGGAAAACAAAAAATCAAGAAATACAACACAAATAAAACCTTGAAATTGTGTAAGATCACAGGTTTTAAATCTTGAATGAGCGGAATAACGAAATGCAGAGTTTGGTTTTGTTTTATCAACATTTGGGACACAGGGTTGATTGAGTAGGATTTGAGAAATGGGGTTCTAGAGCCGGACTATCTGCATTTGAGTCTTGGGTTCGGAGCCTGCCTCTGTGTGTCTTGGCTGCCTCATTTATCATCTGGGCTGTTTTGAGGATAATGTATGCAAAGAATTTAGAACAGTTACTGAACCACAGTAAGGGCTCAGTAAATGGTAGCTGTTAATTTGAGGAACACTAGAACTTCTTAAGGATTTGGAGAACTAGATACTGGACAAATGAAAAATAAAAAACATCCCCACAATTAATCAGCATGTCCTTAAACAAATTTACTGGCAAACTGAAGATCAGATCCAGTGGAGAATGCCTTCCAGTAGAATGTAAATATTCATGTTTTTAGAATCCTGGGATATAATTATGGTGCTTGAGATTTATTAAAAGGGGTTTTAAAGGGTTGTTTGAATAACAAAAGATTGGCCTGCTGAATGTGGAAGAGCATTCCAGGAATCAGGATTAGTTTAAGAGGAGAGTTCAAAGCTGGAAAGGGAAGCACAGAAAACAGGATGTTAAATCCGTTTGGATGGGTCTAGATCAGTGTTCTCAAACGTGGGCACATTTGTCTCTGAGGAGACATTTGACTATCGAGACATTTTTTATTGCATTGCCCCGAGTTGGGGCAGAAGGGCGCCACTGGCATCTAGTGGTTCGAGGCGGGGCGTGCAGTGAAATATCCTGCAGTGCCCACGATAGCTCCCCTAGCAGAGACTTGCCAAAATGTAAGTAGTGCTGAGGTTAAGAGTGTAGTAATGGCTACCTGGTAATAGAAACCTACATTTATAATCTTATCTCCACCACTTCCTCCATAAAACAAATATGAACACAGATTTAGCTCAGTTTAATCTAATTTGCCATGGTGCATACAAACACATTCTTAAACTGACCACCCTGCTCTCAGTGTTACCTTTTCTCTTTTTTTTCAGTAGATCACTTTATTCCCAATGGAAGAAAATAACAATAGATTTAGATTAAACGTATCAGGGATATGGGGCGCGTGGGTGGCTCAGTGGTTAAGCCTCCGCCTTCAACTCAGGTCACGATCTCAGGGTCCTGGGATCAAGCCCCGCATCGGGCTCTCCGCTCAGCAGCGAGCCTGCTTCCTCCTCTCTGTCTGCCTCTCTCCCTACTTGTGATCTCTCTCTGTCAAATAAACAAATTAAATCCTAAAAAAACAAAAACAAAAACAAAAAAAACGTATCAGGGATCTAATCCCAGCTTTTCCATTCATTTCCTATGTGCCATCAAGCAAATTATCTTGCTTTTCTGAGTCCACCCCCCGCCCATTTTTTCTCACCTATAAAATGAGTGTAGTTAATAGTTACATCCAGAGTTGATAGACAGACTCAGTGAGTCAAGGGCAGAAACTCAGATAGAAACAGATTGGCCATAAATGACAGGGAATCCCTGGAAAAGGCCTCGTAAGACAGGTTTTGTTATCCTAGCTCATATGCCGAAGTTCAAGATTTAGTCTCCAGTCCGACGGGTTCAGAACCCCATTTATCAGTACGTGTCTTTAGACAGGACTCTTACAAACCAGGCTCAAGAACGCCAGTTTGTAGCTTCAGATTGTTTCCATTGCTTGGATCTTCCTTAATCTTCCTGATCTCTAATTGTTAGTGTCCAGAACTCACAATCAGACCTTTCTCTCTTCTTGCCACTCTCTTTCCCTGGGTATGTTCCTGGTTGCAAATACTATCTGCAATTTAACTCTCAAACTTATATATCCTGCTCTGTCGTCTTCCTTGTTTTCAGGTTTTTTGGTTTGCTTTTTTAAAAAATATTTATTTATTTGACAGATTACAAGTAGGCAGAGAAGCAGGCAGAGAGAGAGGGGAGGCAGGCTTCCTGCTGAGCAGAGAGCCCCATGTGGGGCTCGATCCCAGGACCCTGGGATCATGACCTGAGCTGAAGAGGCCTTAACCCACTGAGCCACCCAGGCGCCCCTCTGGTTTGCTTTTTAACACTAAGTAGCTAATGTTACTGAAATTTCCATAATGCCAGATGCCTGGCTAAGTGTTCTACATACTTTTTTTTTTTTTTTAAATTACAGTACAGTTAACATATGGTGTTACCTTAGTTTCAGGTGTACAATACAGTAATTCAGCAATTCTGTGCATTATTCAGCTCACCATGGTAAGCGGACTGTTCTTAATCCCCTTCCCCTCTTTCACCCCCGCCACCACCAGTTTGCGCTCTTTTTAAGAGTCTGTGTTTTTGTCTTTTTTTTTAATTCAGTCAGCCAATATATAGTACGTCATTAGTTTCAGATGTGGAGTTCAGTAATTCATCAGTTGTGTATTGTCTTTTTTATCTTTTCTCATTTGTTGTGTTTCTTACTCCACATGTGAGTGAGATCACGTAGTGTGTGTCTTTCTGTGACTGCCCTGTTTGACTTAGCAGTACACCCTCTAGATCTATCCACGTTGTTGTAAATGGCAAGATTTTGTTCTTTTTATGGCTGAGTGATACTCCATTTTGTGTGTGTGTACACATATATATGTATATATCACATCTTTATCCATTCATCTGTGGATGGACACTTGGGTTTTGTTGCTTCCACAAGGTGGCTGTATTAATAATGCTATAGTAAACATAGGGGTGCGCTTTATTCCAGACCTGCAGATTCAACTGTTTGCTAAAACTCTGCCATGGGCACATCGACTTAACCGTATTCAAACTCCTCCTTTCCCTCCACTCCCAAGTCTTCCCGTCGCGGGCTCGCTGTCCTCGGTAGCTCCACCACCGCCCTGCCCGGGGCTGCAGCTCGAACCTGGTCGTTACTGCGCTCATCTCCTTCACTTAACTGTCAGCGCTGCCAGCCCTTCCGGCTTACTGTGCTCGTACCTGTTTGCTGTCCGTTCTCTTAGCTGCTGCCGTACTTCTGGCTTCCACTCTTGCCTCGGGACATGTGTTGGTTCAGTTTTCAGATTTAGTCCCTGTAACCTGCATTCATAGAGCTACCAAGTAAACTGTCAAAAAAAATGGGCTTTTAAAATTATTATCATATCACGCTAGGCCTAAAACCCACACAGCTTTAACGACAAAATTTAAACTTTAAGTTGAGCTCAAAGTTCAGCTTGAGGAAATGATCCTGTCCTTGCCCACCTTTCCACCCTCACCCCCGACACCTGCTCACCTTCCCCTCCGACTGGCTCGTAGATTGGCCATTTCCTGGGCTGCTTGTGCCTGTCACAGCTTTTTCCCTTCCTGTGTTTGACATTGTATTTATTCCTTTATTTTCAGCTGGAGTGTAGTTGGAAATGTTCTGCTTTTTCTGTTCTCGTCTGCCTCAGTCTTCTTTGCTTCCCTTGTTTCTGCCTCTCAAGGAAGCGGCAGCTCCGACCGCGCCTCCGGCGGGCGCATCTCTTCTCTGCCGGTGCGGCATCCTTGCAGACGCTGAAGGCGAGGCTTGCTCCCGAGGCAGACTGTCCGGCCTCAAAACAGCCCTGCTCTTTGCTGATTCGTCTCCTTGGGCAACTTACTCAGCATCTGTATCATTCGGTTTTCTCGTGCAAAATGAGAGCAATACTAGAACGTACCTTACAGGCTTGTTCTTCTGAGAGTAAATGAGTTCCTGTGTCGGACTCAGGGCCTAGCGTGCCTGGCACCCGGGAACCCGGACGGAGCGGTAGTTTGTTGTTATCTTGTGCGTCCCTCGTTCGTAGCAGATGTTACTGGCACCGAATCACCAGTTTAACATGTTCCCTTTTCCAGTGAGTTGTGAGCTTTTTTGAGAGAAGGGACTAAGTTGTACTCAACTTAAATTTTATTAAAAAATACTTATGGGGCATCCACTAAGTCAGGGATAGTTGGCGGAGCCCAGACTGTGGCCTGCTTTTGTAAGGCCCTTGAGGTAAAAGAATGGTTTTTACATTTTAAAAGGATTATTCGTGGTGGGGGGAGGAGGGCAACCAAAAGAGGGAAAAGTATGTGAGCGGAGAGCAGGAGCCCACAAAGCCTAAGATACTTACGACCTCTGATACATTTATTCGTAGAAAACATTGCTGATGTCCGAGCAGAGGCCAGAAGCAGTGGCACTTGCATGGGATGGTTGGGTGGATAGATAGTGAGTAGGTCCTACAGATCAGGGTTGTGGGTATTTGTGCGAGGAAACGGCAGCTACATTGTGAAAATACGAAAGTCACTGGAGGAGGACGCCCTGGTGGCTCAGTGGGTTGTGTGCCTGACTTGGTTTTGGCTCAGGTCATGAGCTCATGAGATTGAGCCCTGCGCTGGGCTCTGCATGGGCTTGGAGCCCACTGAAGACGCCCTCTGTCTCACCGCCTGCCCCCGCCTGCCCCGGAGAGTCCAGAGTCATTGCTTTCTCATTTGGTGACATGGGTTTAGACTGTCTGTTCTTCGTGTGTAGGGACATTTTCAGGTCCTGCGTTTTTCTGTTGTGTTTGAGAAGTTGGGTATAGGAGTGCTGTTCAGATTCCCAGGTCTCAACGTGTGAAAGAAGACAAGCATTTGCTGGCTCCTGCGGTTGTAAAAATGAGAAGTTACGGGGGGTTTGTGTTTTCCATGAGGCATTCCTGCGCATCCATGCTAGTAAACAAATAGTAAATACTGACTTTAAGTTTAACTGGCTTCATATATTTTGCCTGTGTAGATTTGTAGAAATAGAGAAGGCTGAGTCATAGTAAATTTAGACTAGATTCTTTAATACTTATTTTTGCCGTTCTTAGGGACTTTGGCCAAAGCAATTTACCGTCTATCTTATTTTCTTTTTATGGCATTGAAACAATTTCTTTTCCCTTTTATTTCCTTAATGATTCAACTTTCTATTTGCTCTAAATAGTATATGTCTTAAAGGTAATATCCAATTATAATAAATATTGATTTTTAACATTTTTATAAAAAGATTTATACTTACTTATTTGACAGAGCGAGAGCACAGCAGGCAGAGCAGAGCGGCAGAGGGAGAGGGAGGAGCAGGGAGCCCGATGTGGGGCTCGATCCCAGGACCCTGGGATCATGACCTGAGCTGAAGGCAGTCACTTAACCAACTGAGCCACCCAGGTGCCCAAATTAATTATTTTTTTTTTTAAGTTAATTGGCAACCATTTGCATATTTCTAACCTGAAAATACCAAAATGTATTTCACAGGTTGGTCAGTTGCGTAAATCACAAAGGCAGGTAGCAGTATAGTGAGAGCTGGAAGCCCAGTGCTTCGACTTCCGCACGTTTTGCTCCCTGGTAGACTGCACTGACTGCTGGTCCTGCGGTCCTGCGTAATGGATGTTCTTGGTGCAACTAAGATCGATGCATTTTAATATATGTAGTTCCCACCTCTGTATTCTGATTTGGAGGAAAAACTTTGCCCTAGAACACTGCTTTGTGGAAAAGACTTTATGTCACTATTAGGTTATGTTTTCCTCTTAAAGGGATTTTTTTTTTTTAACAAAAAATGGAGAATAACTTGATGTTTAATCTTTAGTGTTAAGCTATAAAATTTCCCTCCATGCTGCCATGAGCTTTAATAGTTAACGATGATAGACTCTCTGCTTTAATATTTTTCTTAGACTTTTTCTTTGAGAATTCTGTTAATGCCTTTCACAATAAATATTTGTTGAATTGAACCTGCTGAGTCGATGAATTGTTTTGCTTTGCTGAAACAGATTCTCTCACAAGTGTAAAAGAAGAACTTGTGGCTACTTGCTGTCTGTACTGGGTTCATTCCTGTCTATGAAACTTTCAGTGTATTTTTTCTTATTTACTTAGATGTGGAAATGAAATGATACTGTAAATCAGTTGTTTGCTATGATGTTAGTGTAAGAGCAGGAAGCTTGAAATCGGAAGATCAAGTCTGTGCCTCGACTCTGGCACTTTGGAGAGCATTTGTGTTAGGGCAGTCTGCGTCGATTCCCTCATCTGTAGAAGAAAGAAGAGAGTAAGGCTTCATAGGGTTTTATTAGGATTAAATGGGATCACATTTAAGCCTACCTAGCACGGTACCTGGTACGTGAAGAGTGGATAATAAATATTTACCGGATTAAAAACCAAACAGTGCTTCAGGTATGTCTTAAGACTATTTTACTAGAAGTTTTATAGAATCACAAAACCTTAGAATTAGAGGGGCTGTCAGAGTTCAAGGCCAGCCTTCCTTGTAAGAACTTAATTCCTTCTCTGGTACCCTTGCCAGGTGTTCGTTTCCCAGCTGCTAGCTTTCGTCTTCAGACCCGACTCCTGGCAGGTTTTCCGGAAGCTCTGACTTGAGACTGCTGAGGGTCTGGCTTCGCCAAAGACCCGGCCCTGGAGCGCGCTCTCGGGAGATGGGTTGAATCCGGTGTATTTACGGGGGCTTCTCACTGCAGGAGTCGGTGGAACACAGTAAAGGATATAGGGCAGCCACGGAAAATCATGAACCCGAGTCATTGCCTTTAATAGGAGATTAGGGGAAGGTAAAAGGATAGTGAAAGGAAGGGCCGGAGCAGGTTATGGCCAGAGAGGAGACTCCTCGATGCACAGCTTCAGCCTGGCCTCCTCGTACCCACCGAATGTAGTACAGAGAGAAGTTCAACTGGAAGTGATACACTCGGATTTATTCCATTTTTAAGTAAATGTTCTGATTTTTAAATAGTTCTCCCTTAACTACTAACTTGAAATAGATTCCCTTTTTGTTACTTTCATCTCTTTATTCTAGTTCATTCTCTGTAGCCTTACAGAGTCAATACCTTTCTCATCCCTCGTATCAGATCAGACACCTGCCAGCTTTACCTCTAAAACACACAGAGACTCGGTCCCTTTTGCTACCATCTGAGCTTAGGCCACCATCATTTGTTTTCTAGATTACTGTCATACATGGCCCAGAATCAACCAGTAAGTTTCCATTCCAGCATTTGTCAAAACCTCTGTAGTCCTTCATTCTCAAAACAACTGCAGAGAACAACTGCCCCTGATCTTTATCTCCTGAGTTAGAGTGAAGCTGAAGAAACACTCCCCTAATTCCTGTTTTCTTGTAGGAATTGCTGAGGTATTGTCATTGTTCCTATGTTCCCTTGGGTTGCCGAACACTCAGAATGTCTGTTGAAATCCAGGCAGGGAGGAGAGGGTCCACCACATGACAAGGTGGGGTAAAGGAAGAGCGATCACGGGGTGTGCTCTGGGCTGTGGGAACACAGAGGAGCAGACAAAACTCAAAGTTTGCTTGTGAAGATTGAAATTGCTTGTTTTAAGCAGTTAAAACTCTCAGACTTCTGTTACTACACCAGATTATTCTGAAGTATTCTGCAAAATTCCTACAAATGCCCATGATATAGCTCTTTAATGTTTTCTTGCAAGATTAAGGATATAGGGGATTTCGCCAGGGCCAGTGAATAGGAGAGGGTGTGATCATCTAGCTAATGGAGGGCCCTTGGCCCGAGCTACATTCTAGATCCTTCTGTTGTAATGTCTGAAGACTAGACTTTTTAGGATGGTGAAATGGAGCTGAGATCCCTTCATGAAGTTGTAACTCTTGAATACCTATATTCTGTAGCAAAAGGGTAGGCGAGGAAAAAACCCACCCACTGGCAAAGTATAGCAGTGAAGTCTTTTTTAACTTTAGATCTAGGGAGATGTCCTCCTGAGAATTCATACCAGAGCTCTTTTTAAGAAACAAATTCTGAGTTTGAATTCATGCCACCTGTGTGATCTGGGAAACCAGGAATAAGAAATAAAAGTGATAGTGGGGTAGAGGCAAATATATGGTCTTTTTGAAGGAACGTACTTTCAACCCAGGCTTCTCAGACTCCTCCAGAGCCTGTATCCCCAGATTATAGAACCTAGGAAGGAAGAAGCCAACATCAGAGTTGCAGCAAAACAACCAACAATAGAAGTAGACTCTCCCCATCTCCATGGACCTTAGATTATTGGAATTAGTCAGATTATCATTCAAATTAACATACAAATGTTTTAATAATAAAAGAGGGGCGTTGAAAACCCGGGCAAGAAGCAAAGTAAAAAATGACAAGGTAGATTTGGCAAAGGAACAATTTCTAGAAAGGAAAAAAATTTAGAAACTCAGTGGATAATAGTGGACTACGAACTTTTTAAAGAGTGAATTAATAATAGAGCTCAGGAGATTAACCAGATGTAGTACTAGTAGTTATGGATGAAAGGCAGGAATGAGAAGGTAGGAGATTTGGAGGATGGGATGAGAAGATTTAAAATGAATCTAATTTTGGAGTTCAGAGAGAATAGAAGTAGTTCTCAGCTATTGTCAATTCAAATACTATATAATGGTTGAGAATTCTCTAGAATTGATGAAAGGCATGAATTCTCAGCTTTAGGAAGCACAATGAAACCCTAAGTAGGATAGATAAAAATTCTGTCCCTAGAAATATTATAGTGAAACTTCAGAAAATCCAAAGAAATAATCTTTAATAGGGGACGGGAAGAATAGATCATTGCCCACACAGAGCCACATTTCACAGTACTCAGTAGCAGTAATGGAACCCTGAAGACAATGAAATTATAAAATGCTGAGAGAAAATAACTATTAGTCTTAAAATTATTACCCAGCTAAACTTTTATTTGAAAATAAAGATGAATTGACATTTTAAACAAATAAAAACTGAATTTGGTGCTGTCATACCTTCACTGAAAGAACTTTAAAATGATATACTTAAAGAAGGAAATTGAACTCGGATGGAAAGACCAAGATTCCAGAGGGAATGAAGCAGATACTGGTCACTTGGGTAAATCTAAGTAACCTCCATACACCTGTCTTAAGATGTTGGTACTGAGTAAATGCTGGATTGACAGATAGTTGATCCATCAACTTTCCTGAGAGAGTGTGCTCTCTCATTCCTCCGTGGCAAAGGGGGACACTGACTTCTTAATTTAGAATTTTTCAAGGGAAGCTGGAATTTCAGCAGGACTCCCAACATGGTTAGTCTTATTTTACAAAGTTAGGAGACACATTCAATCTCTTGGATGTGATTTAGAATGGCTGAATTTCATGAAAGATTTCTATTTATTGGTTGCCGAGCAAATTTTAAATTAGGTATCAACAGGGCGCCTGGGTGGCTCAGTGGGTTAAGCCGCTGCCTTCGGCTCAGGTCATGATCTCAGGGTCCTGGGATCGAGTCCCGCATCGGGTTCTCTGCTCCGTGGGGAGCCTGCTTCCTCCTCTCTCTCTCTCTGCCTGCCTCTCTGCCTACTTGTGATCTCTCTGTGTCAAATGAATAAATAAAATCTTTAAAAAAAAATAAATAAATAAATTAGGTATCAACAAACTTTACCCCCTGTTTACCAAGATCTTAAATGTCACTCTTGATTTTTATTTGAAGATTTGAATTTCTACTCAAAATGTTCTCAGATTTTACATCCATTATTTAAAAGACAGTTCTAGATTTATTGTTTCTGAGAACCCATGCTAATCTAAGGCAAATTTTAAAATAATAAATGAAATAGAATTTGATACTCTTTAACTGGCCAAGAACATCACAACCAGAAACTTCTCTCTCTCTTATGGTCCTGACTCTTAAAAAAGTATTTGCTAGACAGAATTTTTTCTAACTGTTGAAATTCAGCTATGTTATCAGTAGTATACTTTCAGTAGGATTTTGTTAGGAGGGCCAAAGTCAATAGATGAGTTCTCTCGACACATATTTTTATATATTTTTGAAAGTTGTTTTTTTGTTTTTTTTTTTAAAGATTTTACTTATTTATTTGACAGAGATCACAAGTAGGCAGAGAGGTAGGCAGAGAGAGAGGGGGAAGCAGGATCCCCACTGAGCAGAGAGCCTGATGCAGGGCTTGAGCCCAGGACCCAGAGACCATGACCTGAGCCAAAGGCAGAGGCTTAACCCACTGAGTCACCCAGGCACTCCTGAAATAGTTTCTTTTAAGGAGTTTTGTGGACTTAAGTTGATATCCTTGATCCACCATTTATTGGACTTTCTGGGCACCATTCATTTATTTATCGAGCAGGTATTTTTGCACACCTGTCAGGTTCTCGCCTGCACTGAGGTTGCTGTAGCGAACAAGATTAATAAGGTGCCTGTGCTCAGGAAGCTTGCCTTCTAGTGGGGCAAGTAAATGAGTTTTAAAATTATCAGAAGTACGTAAAAAGACCAAAATAGGGTGACATGATAGTAACTTTGGGGAGAGGGGCATGTGTTTTGGTCTGAATGGTGAGGGAAGGCCTCTTTGAGGAGATGACCATCAGAGCCTGGAAGAGAGGCGAAGCCTCCTGAGCAGGAAGCCTCCCAGGCTGACCGAACAAATCGCAAAGGCTGTGAGGCCCGTATGAGCCGGTGTTTCCAAGCGCTACAGGAGCATATTAATGTGGTTAAAAAGGACCGTGCGTTGTGTAGAAATTGATTTTGATTTTATAATGGTGTGAGAATCACACTGGAGTGTCATAACTTCAGTTCATATCTTTTACTGGCCCAAGTGTTGCTGCTGTAATTTTTACTCTGTTCTGTTTTCAGCCGGTGAACTCAGTAACGTTTGATTGGAGATGTTTGATTTGTTTGCTGGTATGTGGTCATTTTTCATTTGGGCAGTTTGTAGTGACCCCACTGTAATATAAAAACATTGAAATATTTGCTAAACTTAGTTGAATTATAAATCTAGTTTTTTACAGAGGGTGATAAGAGAGAATAACAAATGATCATTGTTTATTACACATGGAAGAAACTTTAAAGGGAGTATCCAAAATGTTAAATTATGCTATAGAATTTAAGCATCTAGTCTCTTTTCTTTAGAATAAATCAGTTTCATAAATATCTAGTTATTCAGTTATACTACATAAATAAGAAACCCTTAAAATCACAGGAAAACTATGTTTCTCTTTTATTTTGAAATATACATATATTTGTACTCTTTTTCAAAAAGTAAATACTTTTTTTAGCTATTACTCTTGAGTCCTGTGCTGTCTGTTCTAGCTCTTCAGCCTGCCAGACTGAAGCTTTCCAAGGTCAGAATCCTGTCTAATGTCTGGTCCCATGGAGAGAGTACAGGGCGTTACACATAATAATCTCTTAAAATTGTTTGAGTGCCTGAATGAACAAATGAATGAATATATGAACTTTACTGTGGAGGTAGTCTTTGGAGAATAATTAACCAATAATCGGCATACTTAAAAAGATAGATATTGACTGCTTTTTTAGAAAGTGCCTTTGTCATATTTGGAAAATTTAAGCATTTCTGAAGGGGGTGGGGTAGCCAGTGTGAAGAACACTCATATGGACCCAGAATCCGAAAACGGATCTGAATTGAAGCTGTGCTGTCACTCATGAAGTGTTCTGAAGTAAATCATGCTGTCTTGCTCGTAGTTTCCTTGTTTGTCCAGTGAAGGGATTAGATTGATTGTTGCTAACATTTTTCGCTACTCTAAAACCCTATGGTTTTTATCCTTTGCTATTTGCAAGAGCCAGGAGAGATAAATGTTGCCTTTTATGTTAGATTTGATTCTAAATCTAATGATACAGGACAGTGGTGCTTAAACTATTTTTCGTTAAATGGTAGAGAAACGCTGAAAAATGTTTAGTGGGGGTATGAGTACACAGTGTGCTATGTTATGATTAACTGCCACTTCTGTTTTCTTTAGTGGCCTGTACTCTTCATCTGCCTATCTAATTTTTCTTGGTATTGAGATTATTTTAGTACAAACAAGTAGTGTGTTTGTAAAAAAGGGCCCAGCCAGTATGGTAAGCTGTCTGGATAGTTTAAAAAAAGAAAAGATGTCTGGATAGTTGATGGTTTCTAAGTACGGGCTGGTCTACAATACAGTACATGTTTTTAAAGTTTTATTTTCTCAGAGTGGGAGGAGGTGCTAGGTACTTCTCTCTTTAAAATTAAGCATAGCATTCTCTTTTATACCATGTTAGCATATTGTTGACGAAGTTTTCTAAAGTGAAAATCTGTTTAGTAGCATATTCAAGTTTCGGATAGAGAATTTTTTTTTTAAGATTTTATTTTTAAGTAATCTCTGGAACCCAACATGGGGCTCGAGCACACACCCCGAGATCAGTAGTCACACGCTCTACCCACTGAGCCAGCCAGGCACCCCAGAAGAGAGAATTTTAATAGCCTCATCTTGTGTCCCAAATAGCGTGAGGTCAGGGGAGATGATTGGAGTGACGTGACTGCGGGTGCTCTGGTTTCTTCCTTTGTGGTGGCGGCTGAAGTCCGGCTGCCCCGGAGAAGGGCCGCTGCCCGGGAGCTCCTCACGCCCGGCTTGCCTGGCACACTGTCATTACTTGTTTTCTTTCCAGTTCACGTTAGGAAATGCACTTACGTTACCTTAATAACCTCTTCTCGGTGCCTCTGGATTGGGGAGAATGAGCTAGCGAGCCTTCTTACGGGTAGATTATAGTTTTTCTATCTTTTTAGTCTCTTTTGTAACAATCTGTGTAGGAGAGGGAGGAATGATAATATGTACTAAATCCTAAGTCAGGATAGGTTCTTGATCGAATTTCGCTAAAATGCCCCCCATTTATTGATCCTTTTTCTGATAATTGTTAACCATTCCTCATTGTTTGGAATTGCTATCTTGACTTTCTACTTTGAAAGTTATTAGCAGTTCTAACGTATTTTGGCTTTACTCTCTGGAGGGAGCACTGAGTATATACAAGGTTATCGAATCATCTGCCATTAGGTTAATAGCTTTAGGATTTTCATCTAGAGCTTTATAAAGTCCTGCCCTCATTTTTGTGGCATATGAACATTACTTCAGGGGCCAAAATTTTAATAAAATGTTCTTTTTTTTTTAACGGTGTTCCGTGGAACCGGTTGCTTGATGTTCTCATAACCAGTGTGATGTGAATGTGTTGTGGACGGTCTGTCTCTCTACCATGTTGACCGGAAGGCCTTTCTGTCTACCACTTTGAACCCCTTGAGGGTCATTGTTAATTTTTTGTTGTAGTTTTCTGATGAATGGTTCGACTATGAAGTAAGTCAAAACTTTAACAGGTATGTTCTGGAGGTGCTGTTTCTACTATAGGTAGCACAGAAAGGGTCTGTAGTGGCTGCCATCATATTAAAAAACAATTACTTTATTTTGTCTCAAAACAAACAGTACAACTAAAAAATTTCGTTTACTTCTACAGTTGAGTCATGAGTTGACAAGCTATTATATGAAGTTCGAGCAAGGACAGCATTTTGAAAGTTCTTCCAGTTAGCTTTTTTGCATTTAGGTAAAATGGGACCCTAATCTAGGGCAAAATGTAGAGGTGGCAAAAAATAAAAAAATAAAATAAAATCCAGTTTTGTATTATTTTTGGGCAACCTGAGCTTTTTATCTGGAAAATCTTCCTTTGTATTTGCTAGTTTCCTCTTAATTACAGAACTTTCTTTTATTATAACAAATCTTTATATTTAAAACCAGTATTGGGGTGCCTGGGTAACTAAGTGGGTTAAGCCTCTGCTTTCGGCTCAGGTCATGATCTCAGGGTTGTGGGATGGAGCCCCGCATCGGGCTCTCTGCTCAGCAGGGAGCCAGCTTCCCCATCTTTCTTTGCCTGCTGCTCTGCCTACTTGTGATCTCTCTCTCTGTGTCAAATAAATAAATAAAATTTTTAAAAATAAAAAAATGAAACTGATATTGTCAAATGCATTAAAAATAATTTAAGAAACGTTTAGTAATAGAACAATTTCACAAAAACTATGTATCTCTTGAAACCAAAAAACAGATGCATATGCTAAAAATTAACCATTTGTTGTAAATCTGTACATATATGTGCCTATAGGTACAGATAAAAGTGGAATCATACCCAGAACTCATCTAACATAGTCTTCCTTATACGCAGAGCACTTTACTGTGAAATATGGGGACTATTTGAACATTACTGACTTCTCTCATGGAGGCTGTTCTTTTGAAATCTGATAAGCTAGAAATGTTGGTGCAAATATATAACTAAATTGATATACGAAATAGGAAAGAATAGTTGAGACTGAAAACCTATAACTTAATATTGACCAGGCACAATTAATAAGACCAGATTTTGGAAATTCCAGTTTGTACATTACGTATGTGCATGCACATTAGGAGGTTTGCAGAGTTGCCTCTAACATAAGTGGTAACTACATTTCTTAGCAGACTCCAGTAACTGATCTAATTATAATCAATGAGCACCAAATTAGTAACTCTAAATAATTTAAATATATGTTATTGGTAGGTTGCTTTTAACTTCAGATAATGAAAACTCAGTCTGGCTTCAACACAAGGAAACTGGCTTGGCTCACAGGATTGAGAGACCCAGAGCTGCAGGGTCAACAGCCTGTGCTCTCTGTGTTGCTTTGCCCTGGGGTTCTTTCCATGATGGTTGCAAAACACCTGCTAGCAGCAGCCAGAGAAGTAGCCTCCTGGTTGAAATCTAGAGAATGGGGAGTAGCCACTTACTTTCTATGAAAAGTGAGACTAACTGTCCCAGAAAGGTTCAGGAGCTCTGTCCTTGATTTCATTGGCTAGAATTGAGTTATGTTCTGGATTACAGTCTATTCCTGAACAAGTCAGTAGCTGGGATTGATCATTCACCTCTTTCCCTTGAGCTGAGGTCATTTGCTAAACAGCATTGCCCATTTCCAAATGGGGAGAGTTGGGGTCGCCATCAGCATGTACTGTTACTGTAGTCCAGAGTGAAACCTCAGAATGAATGGAATTAGCAGCTGCTGTAAAAAGTAGTATAGAGGTTCCTCAAAAAATTAAAAACAGAAATACTGCATGAGACAATAATTCCACAACTAGGTATTTACCCGGAGAAACTGAAAACACTAATTAGGAAAGATATATGCACCTCTTTGTTTGTTGCAGCATTATATACAATGACCAAGATGAATATGTAACCCAAGTGTCCCAGCTTTATCCATAATGAATGGAGAAGATGTGATTACACACACACACACACACCAGATTATTCAGCCTTTAAAAGAAATCTCACCCTTTGTGACAACATGGATGGTATTATGCTAAGTGAAGTAAGTCAGAGAAAGACAAACACCTTATGATTTCACTTATATGTGAACTCTTCAAAACAAAACAAAGGTACAAATGGAAAACAGAAACAAATTCAAAATACACAGAGCAAATTGGTGCCAGAGTGGAGGGAGATGTGGGGATGAGCAAAATAGGTGAAGGGGATTAAGAGGTACAGACTTCAGTGATGAAATAAACGAATCATGGGGATGAAAAGTACAGAGAAAGGATCACAGTCAGTAACAGCATAGTAACGTCGCCAGTGGCGGTGAGCACTGTGTAGTGTATGGCATTGTCAGTCACTGTGCTGTGCCTGAAACACAACACTGTATGTCAACTACACTTCAATAATGAAAAAATTTTTAAATCAATAATTAGCATTTGGGGATCAGTTCTGGACCTCTAGTAGCAGCAAGACAATACTTTGACAGTCATTGGTATAGTGAGAATGGGCTGAGGACAGACCCTGAGCAACACCAACATTTAACAATTACAACGAGGGGCGTGTGAATCAGTCTTCTAGTTAAATTTATTTTGTGTGTATTTTTAATTATGAGCTACAGAAAGCTGTTATTTGGCCTTATTTCATTAGTTCTAACAGCATATTTCATATTTGATTTGCTCAGTGGTTTTCTCTCTTGGTCTCTGGTCACTTTAATGTCACTAGCATGGTGTTTCTTTCAAAGAAAGAAGAAAGTGCTGCTCATTGTCTTAAAGGAAATAGAGAAGAGATTATAAGTGGGGTTTCTTTAACTGAAGTTAAAGGAAAAATGAATGGGTACTTTGTAGCGTATTAAGTGTCTAATGAGTTAGATACGAAGGAGGAATGCATTCTTGTATGCCCCTTTTTTTGGAAGCTCCTACAAGTAGAAACTTCAGACTTACGCCTACCTACATGTTAGGTGTCTTGGAAAAATTATTATTTGTTTATTATAAAGGAATAAATGATAAGGTTTACTGCCCTGTGTCTGAAGACCTCAGTGATTAGAAACAGTTTGTGATCAGTAATGGACTGTAACTGGTAGTGGGTTGAGTATCTTATGTGCGAGGACCCTCTTCTTGAGGTATCACGAGCAGACAGTATAACTCTTGTCTTCTTGTGCTTGGCATGTGTAGGACTACTGTTGACCTCTGCATCGTATTTTTTAGGCAATGAGTTACTAGCCAACAGACTCAGTTGAGGGGCCCATGAGTTCTCCTTTACATTTTGTGGAAAAACCGATTGCTGGGCCTCCACCCCCCAGAGTTTCGGATTCAGTAGTTCTGACGTGGGACCTGAGAATTTACGTTTCTAGTAACTTCCAGATGATACTGATGGTGCTCTTCCGGTACTGCACTTCGGGAATCGATGTTGTGAAACATTTATGTTTAATGAAAGCAAGGAGCAGTCGTACTGAATTTGTTTAAGGAGAAGATACATGGTACTTACTGCTGTTTAGGTCAGACTGTATTGGTTTTTCTCTCTGGTGGTTGGCTATTACATTACATGACCCACAGGGAATACACCCTCAAATTCTACTTCTTTAGTAAAAGAATAGTTACCTTTTGATGATTGACATCTCTCAACTTTTGACAGATGCATTGATTATGGCTGCTGGGCTGAAAGCTACTTTTGGCCTAGATGAAAATACTGGCATTATTTTGCTCGATGATCCCAAAGATAGGATTTTTTTTTTTCTATTTCTTCTTTTGTAAGATATGGTAATTGTTATTTCACTCAGTGAGTATTGAAACTTTAAACCGGTCTGAGGCCAGTACAACCCTTTGCTGTTGCCAGCTGTGCATGTTTCTATGGAAACTCAGTAGGGGCTAGCGGGATTACTGTTGTAAGGAGCACACCTGGCTTATTTGCATCCAATTTAAGTTGGGGAAATTTCACAAAAGAATGAAAGGTCTGTAGACGTGTCAATGGACAGTCAGAAGGAGCTTGTCATTTGTAACCATCATATTGGTCTAAAGAGGAAGAGTGGGGTGGGTTTTCCTTACTCATTATAGTTCATGTTTCTGGAGGGCTTTGGTTGATATGCTAAAGTTTATATTTGTCTCATTGTGTTTTGTTTTTGTTTTGGGAATATCCTTTTAAATATTCTAATATATATTCGTAATTAAATATCTTTATGGTTTTAAAATTCTCTTAAAGAATTTAAAGTGCATGTAGATCAGACTCTTTTTCAAGAAAGAAGGAATTTAATTTCTTTCCAGTTATACATTGTAATCAAATGTCTTAGTTTTTGACCACAGTTGCAGAATTATGGCAGAATTTCATTGTTGATCTCTACTTTCAAGTGTTAGGAACTACTGTGAACCCCTTCTCTCAAAAAAATAACTTTTTTTTTTTTTTTTAAAGAAGGCAGTTGGAACTATTTATGTATTGGATTTTGTTTGCACCATTGAACTTAAGCCTTGTTTCAGAGTTTCATAAATGGTTAGGTCCATCACTGAATGTACAGAAAATATTATATGGACTAGTTACGTGAGCACAGAGTTACAGAGCACAGATACATAAAATTTAGGTGCTTTTTACTAATAAGTTACACTACTCAGTTATACTGACTTATCCTAGTTGTACTAATTAGTTATGCTAATTCAGACATAGCTACATGGTACAGGTGTGTGGCAAATGAGAGCGCAAGTATTGACTCCTCTTCCTTGGTTAAGGCTGCTTGAACTTTCTTTCTTTCTTTCTTTCTTTCTTTCTTTCTTTCTTTCTTTCTTTCTTTTTTAAGATTTTATTTATTTATTTATTTGACAGGTCAGAAGTAGGCAGAGAGGCAGACAGAGAGAGTGAGTGGGGGAAGCAGGCTCCCTGCTGAGCAGAGAGCCCGATGGGAGGCTTGATCCCAAGACCCTGGGATCATGACCTGAGCTGAAGTCAGAGCCTTAAACCACTGAGCCACCCAGGCGCTCCCACTTGAACTTTCTACCCGTCTGAATTCTAAGGTTTTCTGGCAGAGTGTGGTGATCAGCGAGTGATGGTGAATTTCCATACTTGTGTGTGCCAAATATTTATTTTCTAGAGACAAAATTGTAATCCTGTACCTTTTTTTTTTTTTTCAGAATATTTTGCAGTGATGGTCGTGTATATTGATCTGTCACCTGGGAACATATGTGTGTGTGTATATATGTATACATATGTGTATGTATATATGGTGTGTGGATGTGTGTTTATATAAAGCCAGTTGAAGTAGGTTCTTGTAAATTTGGAAGGAGGTAACATTGGATTTGGGGATTTTTTTTAATTAGTGAAATATACTCTTTAAAGAAAAAAGTAGGCTATTTTATTCAGCTTTATGAGAGAGTAGCACCTTATAATACATGTTCCAAGGATCTTCTAATTCACCTCCACGTTCTGAAGTCAGGGCTGGTGCTAGTATCCCCATCCAGCAGATGAGGAAGCAGCACAAGGGCGGGGCGCGCCTCCAGTCCCCTGTGCTCAGGCAGCGAACTACACCCTCACCGGTGGCCCAGTGCTCCCCACTGTGTATAATTGTTCACCCTTAAAGTGTCAGGTTATTTTATGCAGTTGACTCAGTATTGCCTTTTTCTCTTTTTGTATTCATAGACTGGAAAAGTAAGAAGAGCTTTCCTGCCTTTTTAATTACCAAACTACTCTCAGTTTTCAATGAATCAATTCAAAGAAAGAATGCAGTCTTTCTATACCTGGTAAATATTTTCTGCTCATAAAAGCTGTTAATTAAGTAGCCTCTGATAAATCCAGGTGTTTATGATGAGTGCCTTTAATTTTGTGGAATGACTATAAAAATGACTTACCATATTTATATATGATATTAGCTCTGAAATTTGTTTGATATTTATTGATGCGATGGAGTGATCCTTAGAATGCCTGTGACCTAGCCGGCGACAGAAAACAGTTTAGGATTGGCCCTAGTACTAGATTAGGATGTGCAGGGTGGTTTCTTTTGTTTTGTTTTGTTTTTGTTTTGGGGACATTTTTGTTTGGTATTGGAAAAAGTTGTGAATTTGGTGCAAATAGTGTACATAAATATACTAAGTTTTCTCTTTATTTGGATAATATAACAGTAGCAGTAACCCCTATGTGGCAGTTTAGTAGTATTTTGTAAATAATAGTTTTACAGAATTAAGCTAGTAATCAGAATATTAAACCTACATTTTTTCATTTTACGGATGACCTAAGTGAAGATTAGCGAGCTCAAGTAACTTGCTTAAGAAAGTTGAGCTAGCTGGTCTAGAGCTGAGGTCAAACTTTAGATCAGAGCCTACATATTTTGATTCCTACTCTAGTGCCTTTTCAAAATTCTTATTTTTTAAGTACCTTAAGTAAGAATTAACATGCCTAAGAGAGTAAACAAATCATAACGACATTTCCTATGGGTCTAATGTATAACTTAAAATGTTAATTTAGGAACAGAGAGGACAAAATGGATCTATATATATGCCACATAGAATACTTTATCTATATTAACAATGGTATTAACATTAATAAGCTACTAGGTACCATTTAAGCTTTTAGATACACTTTAAGCCTGAGGTGAACCCTTGGGCATATTTTGGACCTGTTTTGCAGAAAAGGAAACTGAGGCTTTCAAAGAGAGTGCTGTAGCTTAGGATGTTTAGAAAGTGGAGTTTAAAACCCAGTGCTCTCAGACTTAAAAGCACATTACTAAGCTGTGAAGCCTGTTGATTTTTGGAATTAAAACTCAATCATAAATCCAACCCATCCCATGTTAACTATTATTGATTATAGAATAATTTCCTCTCGTAATTCAGCCATCCAAAACTCTGAGCCTTTTAGGGACATATTGAGGTAATGCAGAGAAACCATGTCTCCTCTCTAATGATTTTAACCATAAGAATCATATTAGCTCTTTTTATAATGTCATTTAAATATGTAGGTCTTACGCCTCTCTACAAAAGAAAGGTGTTTATAAAATATTTGTATATTCTAAACATGTGCTTAAACTACACTAACTAGAGCAAGTTGAAAGGCGTATTTCCTGTGATAGAACATTTGTCTCCGTGTTTTTACTTATTATAACCGACCAACAACGAACAGTTATTATTTTTCTCAAGTATTTTTCAGACAGACCTTTCAAAATTAGTTAAATGTTAATGAAAGAAATCAGTGTTACAGCAAGGAGTATCATTCGAAAATTAATACATTTCAAGTGTTTGACTGGCTGGAGGATAAGTAAAAGCTTATTATCTGAAATGAAACAGTAATGATGAAAGTACAAAGAAAATGCCGTCTTCTTTATTAAAGTACCCAGCGTACCTGAGTTTGCCCAAACCAGGTGTATCTTTGCCTTAAAACCTGACTTAGCCCCTAAGACTCGCCTTTCCCCACAAATCTCCCATTTACCACCATCCCCTGCCTGGCCCAAGGAGGGTGGGAGTGCTTAGAATGTAGGCGATGAGATACTAAAAATACACTTTATTAGCAGATCGTGTGAGGTAACTGTTTTATTTCTGGTAGTGTGGAGAACTTACAGCAAAGAAATGTAATTTGTGTGCATTTTAACCTGTACCATTCGGAATAAGAAATGTAATTAGATAGCCTGGAATCTCTCTACTTGGGGCAGTCATATGTTAGGACTGGATGAAAGGTGAGATACACTGGCAGATTTTATTGTTGGTTTTGTTAAATTCTTTCTAACCGGAGCTTGCGAAGATGGTATGAAACTTACCGATACAGTGATGTTTTGAGAAGATTCCGAAGTCGCTTACCTGCCTTCATGTGTCTTAGAGCTGCTCATCGTCCGAGTAGAAGGGGAGGAGGTGAGGCGGGGCTGGGGCGGCGAGTGGGTCTTGACTCCCGACTCCGCTGGGCATCTGCGAGGCACAGTTTTAGCAGAAGTGTGGAAGTACAGGAAGTAGAGCCGAGAGAAGTGCTGTGTACAGAATTAGGTGTTGCTTTTGTTCGGGCGATCATCTTGTTAACCCACCATATTCTTTTCATCGTTTGCTTTCGGCAGCACCAAGTGCTCCTGTTTCCAGTGCTCTGAGTCACAACCACCTGGGATTGCTTTCGGCGCTTATGCATCGGTGTTCTGGGGTTGGTTGGTTTGTTTGCTTTTGGTTTCGGTGGGAGGGTCAAGTTTTAAATTTTCAGAAAACTGTAGTTAACAGTACTTCCCTGTAATACTTAAAAATTTGCACAGAGGGTAGATCTTGGGTGAAGTGCTCTTGCTACACATGCAGGTTTTAATGAAGAAAAAGGAGGGGAGGAAACTTGGAGGTCATGGCCACGTTTATGGCCTTGTTTGTACTCTCAGAGGAGTATACTTACCGCTGAACTTACCAAGTTGTATACATTAAATATATACAGCTTTTGTATGTCAAATAAAACTCAATAAAGTGTATTTTCAAAAATGATTGCAAAGAAGAAAAATTACACTTCTTAAGTTATTTAAGGATGAAAGCATGAGGAAAAAAGCAGGAGTCCGCCATGTCCAGATAATTGTAACATTATTAAGACTCTGTTCTTACCATGTACAGCAAAGGTGATCTTGAGGCCTGTGGATTAAAAGTCAGTTAAAAAACACAGAAATGAAAAAAAAAAAAGGAAAAAAAAACCCAGAAACGTTCAAGAGTTTCACTTAAATTTTTTATTATAATAGAAGAAAAATCTTGACAGTGGTATTTATTAAATTTTCTAGCGCATAACAATACCATTGTCATTTTTATAATTCTTGGTTATTTTCAAAATAACTTCTATTCTCATTTTAAATTTAAGAGCAAACGTGGGTGATAGCATAATCTTCATTTCTCAAATGAGGAAATTAAGGTTCAGCTGTTGCGTTAAGTTTCTTAGGGGTGCCATAGCAAGGCACCATACACCAGGTGGCTTAAACAACAGAAATTTCTTACCTCATGGTTCTGGAAGCTAGAACTTCAAGATTGAGGTATTAGCAGGGTTGGTTCCCTTGGAAGGCTGTGAGGGAGGATGTTTCACGTCTTCCTTCTTGTCTTGCCTCTGTTATGTATCTGTGTCCAGATTTTCCCTAAGGATACCAGGACGATGGGAGTGGGGCCCACGCTTGACCTCCTCTTAACTTGATCATTTGCAGAGACCCTATTTCCAAGTTAGGTCACACTCTTCTTCTGGGGGACACAGTCCAACCCGTAACAGACAGTACGTCTTTCAGTCAACATCTCTTAAGTAAGGAGGTTAGACATGCCACATTGTCGTGCTGATAAAATTATAAGTTTTAAAGACATGTAAAAATAGATATATATAATATATTTAAAATTTATTTGCTGATATTGCCTTTTGTCTGGGTATATTTTATTTAAAACTATATGAGATTCTAAAATATTTAATAGAGGGATGCCTGGGTGGCTCAGTCGGTTAAGCGGCTGCCTTCAGCTCAGGTCATGCTGGCATCGAGCCCCGTTTCGGGCTCCCTGCTCAGCTGGCAGTCTGCTTCTCTCTCTCCCTCTGCCCTACTCATGCTCTCTCTCTCTTTCTTACTCTCTCTCAAGTAAATAAAATCTTTAAACATAAATAAATAAGGTGGTAGTTAATAGAATTTGGGGTTGTGATAGGTTTCTGGCTCTTTTTTGGGTATGTGGTATGTTACCGGTTGTGGAAAGGTTGTTCAGTTCTCAGTGCTCGCGTGGACTTTCACTCATGCAGTGTAGAGCCTCACAGTGTGGACTCCTCCATATCTTGAGATGTCCATCAGAATACCATTTAAATTGTTTCAAGTGCGCTCTGACCGTAGGTAATCTGTGCGTTTCGTGATTCTGTAAGAACTGTGCTCCTGTCTCTGTTAATGTGCACCTTGCAATCTGAGATTTCTAGGGATGGGGATGACAGGGCTCCACTGGAATTAGAGTAAAACACTGGTAGTTTGTTGAGCTCTCCCCCCCTTTTTTCTTTTTTTTTCCTTTGCTATTGTTTTATTTTGATTTTAAAACACTCCCAGTACTTCAGTGAATAATCCTATAAATAAGGACATTCTGCTGCAGAGCCACAATACAGACATAAAATGCAGGAAATTAGCGTTATTACTTTACTGTCAACTAATCCATAGACCTGATTCGGATTTGCCAAGTTATCACAAAAATGCCTTCATAGTAAAAGTACCTACTGCAGGATTCTATACAGCATGTAATCATCCTATCTCTTTACTGTTCTTCAACCATATTCCTTAGTCTTTAATTGATTTTCAAGACTGTGACACTTTGGAAGAATATATTTTGTGGAATATCTTTGAATTTGTATATGTGGTTTTTGATTTTTTGTGGTTTTTTGAGTTTTTTAAAAAGATTTTATTTATCTATTTGACAGAGATCACAAGTAGGCAGAGAGGCAGGCAGAGAGAGGGGGGGAAGCAGGCTCCCTGCTGAGCAGAGAGCCCGATGTGGGGCTCGATCCCAGGACCCTAGGATCATGGCCTGAGCCGAAGGATCACTGAGCCACCCAAGTGCCCCTTTAAAGATTTTATTTACTTGTCAAAGAGCACAAACAGGGGGGTGGCAGGCAGAGGGAGAAGCAGGCTCCCCGCTGAGCAAGGAGCCTGATGCTGGGACTCAATCCCAGGACCCTGTGATCATGACCTGAGTCAAAGGCAGGTGCTTAATTGACTGAGTGACAGGCGTCCCTGAATTTGTGTTTATCTGATAGTTCCCCATAATAGATTCAGGTTCTACGTCTGTGGCAGGAATATCACAGAAGTGATGTTGTGTTCTCACTTCATCTTTTCTGGTAGTGTACAATTTTGATTTGTCCCTTGACTAAGTGACCTTAACTGATCGCTTGATTATGGTGATGCTTACCAGGCTTCTCAGTAAAGCTGCGTCTTCCCTTTGTAATTGCTTAATATTTTGTAGGGAAACTACATTTTCATCATCAAATTTTTGATATTAGATATTTTATTAGGTAGAGCATTTTGACTGAATTTATATGATGATGGTAGTTTCCAAATGCTGACTTTCTATTATTCTTTCTATATTTATTTGGAATTCTACAAGGAAAAAACCTTCTTTTCTCCCTGTTGATTTATTTATTTCAACATGAATTCCTATGAGTAATGGTTATAATTTTTTACAGACTTTTATTTATTCACTTGAGAGAGAGTGTGAGCACGAGGGGGGTGGGCGTGGCGGAGGGGACAAAGGGAGAAGCAGACTCCCTGCTCAATGAGGAGTGTGACGTGGGGCTTGATTCCAGGACCCTGAGGTGACCTGAGCCAAAGTCAGACGCTTAATTGACTGATACTTAACTGACTGAGCCACGCACCCCAGTAGTGGCTACAATTTATTGTTTTTATTTATTTTGTCATATTGCCTGAAATTTAGTCAATAGAAGGTTCTTTTAAACTTGCTTTTGTGTCTTTTCTGCATATTCCCGTTATTCTTAGAGCAGTCCACTACTAATTTCTTCACCAAAACAGTAAAAAGAAAGAAAGGAAAAATAAAATGCAGAGTTTCAGCCTAGAAACAAAAAGCCTCCATAAAGATATAAAGAAAATATAAAGAACTAAATGAAAATTTTAGAACTGAAAAAAACAATAACTGAAACAAAAACTCAGTGGATGGCTCACAGCAGAATAGAGGGGACAGAATGAACTGGAACATAGAACAGTAGAAATTACCCAATTTGAACAAAAAGGAGAAAATAGAACAATAAATGAGCAGAGCCACAGGGACCTGTGGGACTGACAGACCACAGAGGAGGAGAACGGAAAGGGGGGTGGTCTGTAAAATTCTCGTAGAAAGACTGGCTGAAAACTTCCCAAACTTGTCAGAAGATACAAACCTATAGATTCTAGAGTCTGAGCAAGTTCTAAACAATATAAACCCAAAGTAGTAATAATAAAGTGTTGGTAAACTAAAGACAAAGGAAAGATCCTGAAAACAGTGAGAGAGAAATGATGCCTTTCCCTGTGGAGAAAAACAATTCCAATGATAGTGGATTTCTCCTCAGAAACCATGGAAGCCAAGAGGTAGTGGCATCACATTTTTCAAGTATTGAGAAAGAACTAAAAATACCAACTTCTGTATTCATCAAAAATATCCTTCAGGAGTGAACGGGAAATCAAGACATTCTTAGATGAAGGAAAACAAAGCATTCTTCTCTGGTAGACCTTCCCTAAAAGAATGGCTAAATTAACAAAATATGTAGTTTTAAATCAACAGAATATACTTAGGACTTGTGTACCAAAGACTACAAATGCTGGTAGTAAATCAGTTTCTTTAACTTCAGGATTTCTTACATAGTTGCAAGAATGAAGCCTGAGGATATTGGTGAAGAAATTGACACATTAATCATTGGAACAGAAACAAAACCCAAAATAGGTTTACACAGGTATAAATGACTAATTTGTGACTAAGGTACGAAAACATTTGGAGCAAATAGAGGAAGGAAAATCTTTTTGACAAACAATTAAAAAAGAATTTAAAAAAAAAAAAACACCTTTACTGTTCACACTAGGAAGAAACATAGAAGGAAACCTGTAGAACAGAGGACTTGATGAATAGTTCTTAAACATGACCCCAGAGGGGCAACTGGCTGCTTCAGGCAGTACAGCATGCTGCTCTTGATGTTGGGGTTATAAGTTCAAACCCCATGTTGGGAGTAGAGATGACTTAAACATAAAAATCTTAAAAACAAAAACCCAAAACACGTGACACCAGAAATACAGCCTACAAAAGGAAAAATTTGATAAATTAGACATTACCAAAATTAAAATATTTTGCTGTGTCCATTAAAAGGATGGAAAGGCAAGCTCCACAGTGGGAGAAAATATTTGCAAAGCACATATCTGATAAAAGGCTGTTATCTACAATACGTAAAGAGCTCACAAAACGCAGCCCTATGGAGGAAAAGGAACCCTCATACACTCTTGGTGGGAATGTAAGTTGGTGCAGCCACTGCAGAAACCAGTATGTATGTTCCTCAAAAATTAAAAATACAATTACCATATGAGCTAGTAATTCCATTACTGTGTATTTACCAAAGAAAACACTAATTCAACAAGATACATGAATCCCTATGTTTATTGCAGCATTATTTATAATAGCGAAGATGTGGAAGCAGTGCAAATGGCCACTGATAATGGAGAAAGAAGTTGTGGACACACAAAGAAATATTACTCAGCCATAAAAAGGATGAGATCTTGCCACTTGTGAAAACACAGACAAACCTATAAATCAGACCTATAAATATAGGAAAAAACTAATGGTTGCAAGAGGGGAAGGGGTTGGGGGGAATAGGCACAAATGGGGGCGGGGACTGAGAGATCTAGGCTTCCAGGTATGGGATGAACAAATCACAGCAATAAAAGACAGCGTAGGGAATATAGTCATGGTATTGTAGTAGTGTTGGACGGTGACAGGTGGTAGCTACACTTGTGATGAGCATAGGAGACATATAAATTTGTTGAATCACTGTGTTATGTACCTGAAACTGATATAACATGTGTCAGCTGCACTTAGACCTCTCCTCCCACACACAGTGAAACTCAGTTCTAGAAATCGAAACAGTCCTTTAGAAAAGGGAGATTTGGGGATTTTTAGAAAAATCCAAAAGAATTGAATAGACATGTCGCCGAGGAGGATACACAAATAATAAGCATATGAAAATACGTTCTGTATTGCTACAATGAAAAGTAATAATATCAAATGCTGGTGTAGATTTGGAGAACCCGGATCTCTCATACATTGTGGAACCCTAAAATGGTACAGCCATTCTGGAAAATATTTGGAAATTTCTTCAAAAACTAAATATACACTTAACCATGTGAAAAGAAAAAGAAAAAGAAGAAAAGAAAAGAAAAAGAAATGGTTCTCCTCTATCGTGATTGCAGTGGTGGTGTTGTGGTCTACCTACACATGTGACAATAAGATGACAGAACTACACATACCCTTTTTTTTTTTTTTTAAGATTTTATTTATTTATTTGACAGAGATCACAAGTAGTCAGAGAGGCAGGCAGATAGAAAGGTGGAAGCATGTTCCCTGCTGAACAGAGAGCCTGATGCGGGGCCCGATCCCAGGACCCTGGGATCATGACCTGAGCTGAAAGCAGAGGCTTTAACCCACTGAGCCACCCAGGTGCCCCTACACATACCCTTTATACCAATGTCATTTGCTTGGATTTGATAGCATATTGTAGGATGAACTATTTCAAACAAAAAGAGATACTGTCATTTGTATATGGTTTTGGAGAAACAAATAGTTACCTGACAAGGAGGGCAATAAAGGAAGATCTGAGGTCATAACTTTTGAACCTGTCTTTATATGTTAGGTGGATAGACTTAATCATGAGTTCATCCAGGGAGGAAAGATCCTGTAGAGAGATTGGCAGTCCGTACATGTTTTTGGAATGACTGCTACTACACTGTTGACATTGTTAAAACGTATTAGTAACATCTGATTAGTCAGAAGAACATCTTCATTAGTTGAGTAGAGAAATGTGTTTTTAAATTTATATCTCACATAGACTCTGGGATACTTATTACCCATGTATCTTCACACAAATTTATGAAACCGAGAATAAGAGACACACAGGACACCTCACCGATATCGTAGATGAAACCTAATAGTTCAAAGGGACGGGTGGGAATCATTAAGCAGCATGGGGTTTCAAATAAAACACAATAAATAAAAGCCTGTATTTCATGGATTTAAGAAATGGAATCAGAGAAGTCACATTGCAGTTGTTAGGAGAACTCTAATATTAGCCAGAGATGTCAAGACAGGCTGTAGGCCTGTGTTAAAGCCGGGTTGTCACCTGCTCTTCTCCTCCGTGGAATCTTCTTACTTGGTGGTCGTGTTTGGGGTGATTGTCGGGTTCTTCTGTCTGATCAGCTGGGAGCATTCTGTGTCTCAGCCTTGTGCCCCCACTTCCTGTCCCACTGCCCGGCTGCAGCGAGTCCGTATTTGTTGAATGTGCTCGTGCATGAAATCAGTGACTGCAAAACTCCATAAACTAGGAAAAAGAAAAGACATTTACACCATCAAATCAGATGACAGGCTGAGCTGGACAGCAGTGCGACGGCGACCCTTCCGTAGAGCTGTGCGGAGTTCAGACTTCACAGCCAGAAATGCAGGATGGAATTCTACAGTGACGCGTCTACTAGGAGTCGCCGTAGTGGTCGCCCGGGTGGCAGGTGGGTTCCGTGCACGACAGTGTGTGTGTCGGCAGAAGTTACGGAGAAGCGCAGAAGCTCCAGCCTCTTCACCGGAGCTCGCTGCTGTCCCGCGGGGCGGCTTTCCTAGCGACCCGGTGGCCGAGGGACTCCTCCGATCACAGCTGCCTGCACTGTCTGTCCGTGCCGTCTGCGGCCCCTCGGAGGCCGGCCGGCCCGCAGCACCGGCCCTTGTCTGCGCTCCCCAGCCTGTCCCGTCCGGTTGGGCTCTCACCTCGTTCCACGGTTTAAACCGTTATCATATCAGCTAAGGGGTAGAGAAGGAGGAGATGATGTCTCTGTGAAAACTTCAGTTGAATGTTTTGAAAAGTGTAGATAAAGGATAATTACTGAAAATGCTGCTGAATTAGATGTGAGAAAAGAGCTGTAAAATATTAGGGATAAATTGTTCTTTAAAAAGGAAAGAAAAAGATTCTGTGCTCTCAGTGCTTGATGTGTCTTTTAAGTTCTTGCCTTTTTCTTTTAAAGGTTTGTTTATTTTAGAGAGAGAGAGAGTGTATGCAGGGGGTGGAGGAGTGAGGGAGAGGGAGAGAGAATCCTCAAGCAGACCCTCCCCGAGCGCGGGGAACAGCATAGGCTCCGTCCCAGGGCCCTGAGGTCCTGACCTGCTCCGGAACCAGGAGTGGGCTGCTTAACTGCCTCAGCCACCCACGCACTCCACATTCTTATCTTACCTTTTTTTATATATATATATTTTTAAAAGATTTTTATTTATTCATTTGAACAGACAGAGATCACAAATAGGCAGAGAGGCAGGCAGAGAGAGAGAGGAGGAAGCAGGCTCCCCACCAAGCAGGAAGCCCGATGCGGGGCTTGATCCCAGGACCCCGGGATCATGACCAGAGCCAAAGGCAGAGGCCTTAACCCACTGAGCCACCCAGGTGCCCCTTGTCTTACTTTTAAAGCAGTTTTTCAATTTGTGGGTCATGAAGTCAATTCAGTAGATTGAAATCAACAGTTAAAAAATATGTATCATATTGCACTACATCTAAGAAGGAGCATTGTTTCATGAAATTCTTCTTGAGTTTTTTATATTCTTAATATATATGTCAAATATGAAAAGCTTGAAAAACAAACTCAAGAAATTGAAACTGAAAATACTGGAGTAAGTATTAAAGGATATGATTCACCCAGAAAAGAAGAGGAAACTCAAATGAGTGGATTTAATTTTAAAGCAAAGGCTTTGATCCACCATCAAAAGATGAGTAAATAAATGTATGCTTATGTACTTTCTTTTTTTTTTTTTTAAAGATTTTATTTATTTATTTGTCAGAGACAGAGGGAGAGAGAGTGAGTGAGCACAGACAAAGAGGCAGGCAGAGGGAGAGGGAGAAGCAGGCTCCCTGCCGAGCAAGGAGCCCGATGTGGGACTCGATCCCAGGACCCTGGGATCATGACCTGAGCCGAAGGCAGCTGCTTAACCAACTGAGCCACCCAGGCGTCCTTGCTTATGTACTTTCTGTTAACATGAAATGTTTATGATATAATGGTTTTATAATATTTAAGTTGACCTTTTTAATTGACCAACTACAAATCTCCGTGTCATGGGTAAGAGTTTCAGCATGTTTTATTTTACTTAAACTTTCCTCTCATGCCTCCTTGTTATGTCCTTTAGCCCCTGCTTTCTCTGCCACTTAGTAGTGTGACCTGTGAGTCATTCTCTAGGTCTCAGTTTGGTTTTTCGGAAAGAAAATCATCCCTACGATCTCTTGTTATCGGGCAGTGCTTATTTGCCAGGTTGATAAAAATAGATTCGGTCTTGGTGTTTGCCCATCGAAGATTTTTCGTAAATACAGCAGACATTGTTTTCTTAAATCTGTTCCTCTTAAGCTCTGAAATTCCATATTGCAGCCTTGGGGTGGGGGGGATGTTATTCACATATACTGTGATATTCCGTGCAGAGGAATAGTGGCAGTGCTGATACCCATCACTTGATTTTGGATCTAAGAAATTTCCAGATCCTAGAATGTTCTTTTGTATTTGAGCCTTAGTAAATTATTTTAGGCTTTCTGTGGATGATGAGTTTTGGGATGAGGTTTTTGGTAAGATAACGGTTTATAATTCTTGAGCTAATAAAACATTTTTGTATTACTGAGCATCTGCTGAAGCAGTGTCATTGTTTTCTGTAAAGAAGCTGGTGAGGAGATTAAAGTAGTGGTAGATTTTTTTTTTTAAGATTTTATTTATTTATTTGACAGAGAGAAATCACAAGTAGATGGAGAGTCAGGCAGAGAGAGAGAGAGAGGGAAGCAGGCTCCCTGCTGAGCAGAGAGCCCGATGCGGGACTCCATCCCAGGACCCTGAGATCATGACCTGAGCCGAAGGCAGAGGCTTAACCCACTGAGTCACCCAGGCGCCCCAGTAGTGGTAGATTTTGAAAATAGGTGAGAATTAAAAAGACAATTGCAGGAGCCTGGGTGGCTCAGTCCTTAAGCGGCTCAGTCCTTAAGCGGCTGCCTTTGGTTCAGGTCATGATCTCAGGGTCCTGGGGTCAAGCCCCACGTTGGGCTCCCTTCTCAGCGAGGAGTCTGCTTCTCCCTCTCCCACTCCCCCAGCTTGTGTTCCCTCTCTCCCTGTGTCTCTGTCAAATAAATGAATAAAATCTTTAAAAAATAAAGAGGCAATTGAGATTGCCTAGGCGTGAAAGCAGTGGGGCTAGGGGATGATAAATCCTACTGAGAGGCAGACGGGATGTGCCGGTGACCAGTTGCTGATTATACCTTCCCGTTCCCCGGACTAGCTGGACGGCCAGTCCTGGGGTGTACAGTCGGCTGTTCATCTGACCTGTGACCAGGTTGGAATTTGATAAGTGAGGTCGGTGGAGTACAGGCCTGCTTCTGTTCCCTCATACACAAAAGATGTGTTTTAAAAATCTAGTTTGTCATTGAGTTGTTATTGTCCTCAGTTGCCTTTCTAATGAGACCGAGACTAGCCATATGATCATGAGTGAAGAACTACTCTAATACAGATGCTGTGAGCCATGAATTCTGGATTCTGGAAGAGCATTTCTTCCCATTCTTAAGGAAAAGGCTCAGGGGTGCCTGACTGGCTCAGTTGGAGGGGCATGCGACTCTTGATCTCAGGATCAGGAGTTCAAGCCCCACGCTGGGTGTAGAGATTACTAAAATACTACTACTACTACTAATAATAATAATGAAAAATACAAAAAGCCTCAGTTTTAAGCCTGATTTTGAAGTATGTGAATTTTAACTTTGTCTTTCAGCTCCTTTTTATACTACTGTACGCTACTATTTCCTATTTTCTGCTTTCTGTGAACCCTTTCCCCATCCCCCAAGTACAGGTCAGCTAATAGCATTTATTTTATAAGAGTATTTACTGGCCTTTTTCCAATGGGAACAATTATTACCACCCTACAACTCCTCAGTGAGGTGTTAAAGGAAAGCAGTTGAATTGGATTAATTTGTGCTAAAGTGTGAATGACTGACAGCCCTACAAAATTTTCCAGAAATTTCTATTTTTAGAAGGGTATTCTTTTTAGGTTAAGTTTTAATCTGATATTTCAGACAGAGGGCCCAATAAAGTGAATGCCTGAGCTTTGTGGGAAAACTGTTCCCTTCTTTTGGGTCTAACTTTGCCTTGGTTGGGGGAGTGCAGGGGAGGGATGGATGGTAGCCAGCCTCCTACAGTCCATCTGTAGAGGCCTAGACAGCCTTCTAGTATTTAAACCTGCCTTTTAGAATGTGCAGAATACCTACATCGAGGGTGGCGAATGGGAGTTTTCTTGTCCTGTCCATTGTAATGAAGTCCGCTGCATGGGTGAGGCTCCCCGTCACTGTGGACAGCTGCATCTCAGCACTGCCTCCGCTTGCCCCTCTTTCTGTTCTTGGAGTGAGGACAACGAATGACTTGCAGCAGAGGGGACAGGGGTCCCTCTCTGGATAGCAGCCTCTGTCAGCTGGTGAGCTCTAGGCCCCCTGCTATGCAGAGGCCCTGTGCCACTCTCTTGGCTTGGGGGGCGGTGGTTAGTACACTGCCAAGGCCCCACCCCTGAAAGGGCACCTTCCAGCAAACACTTCGTAGTTGGCAGTGATGGCCTGGCTGAGGCTTCAAGTCCCACTTAGCTGATTTATGAAAGACCAAATTGGTGTAAGAAAGGTAGCTTAGAAGTGCCACTGCAAACAGCATAAAAAGTAGATGGTGAGTTGCAGAGATCGTCTGTAATAAGTACAGGCAGTAAACGTAAAGTTTTATGAAGACGAAAGTGGAGGGAAAGAAACATACACTGATGTCCCCTCCTTACCAGTCACAGTCACGCTTCTGATATTTTCTCACCAGGTACAGCTTGTATAGTCCAAGGCTTTCAAAACTCATTTGAATTTTGTATTTTGTTGTGTAATACAGTCTTTATTGTTTTACTACGAAGTGTTGGGAATTATTATTGAGTAAACTTGGTGCTCTTGAAGGTGGTAGCTTGCTTATCCTGTGTCGTGGTCTCTGTCCACTGGCACAGCTGCCTCCTGCCTCGCCCCACGATCGGGTCTGAGAGGCACAGGCCCCTTTATCCTCACAGCAGCCTCGTGGAAAAGATCTCTCATTTTACAGATGAGAAAATTAGGGTTCAAAAAGGGAAGGCACATAGTCTCCCTGGTACAGAGTGGCAGTGTTACCTTTCTCTCCTGTGAACTCTCCCCTCATAGGAATTTTGTGATTCTGCACAACGGAAGGACTAGAAGTACAAATAGAGTGCTTATCTAGAACTTGAGAGAGGGTTTTGGTTCTGTTCCTACCTAATTTATTGACCTGCAAAGAAATCTTTTTAAAGTTCTGTTATAGAAGTCTTGTCTTTTGTGTCCACGTATGCATGTTGAGTTTAATTTCAACCTTAATGTTGGGAAAACATACGTACTTTGGGGACACCTGGGTGGCTGAGTTGGTTGAGCATCTGCCTCTGGCTCAGGTTGTGATCCCGGGGTCCTGGGATCCAGTCCCACAGCAGGCTCCTTGATCAGAGGGGAGCCTGCTTCTTGCTCTGCTTGCTGCTCCCCCTGCTTGTGCCCTCTCTCTCCCTCTCCCTCTGACACATAAATGAATAAAAATCTTTTTAAAAATACATATTTTTAATAATCAGACACATGGCATGCTTGAAGACTAGTTCTAAATAAAAAGTTGTTAACGGGGTAATACCCTGGAGAACTCCCCTCAATTCTAGTGCACTCTTCTGTGTATCTGTACATACTGGACTTTTAAACACAAAATCTTTGTCACTAGTTATTAGTGTCCTCACTGCACTGAAAACAAGCTGTGTTAATCTGCTGCCCTTTTTAAGCCCCGCATGTCTGCTACTTCCGTAAGTGGACCACTGGGCCACAGGGTGTAATAATAGGCAAGAAAGAGCTCAGGTTTTGATATCAGCAAAATCTGATTTTAAATCTGACTCCAAATTATTAGTGTCACATTGGGTAAAGTGCTTTAGCTCACTCTGCCTCAGTTTCCTCTTTAAAAAAAAAAAAAAACCACAAAGCAGTCAGTTATACCTACTTCGTGGGATTTTTATAAGTCTTTTCCTGAGTTGTTTATGGTGATTACAGTGGAATGTCCTGTCATAATGCCTAAAGAGTTTTGGACTGATGTTTTACCTTGTAAATTTACTTTAAATTGAATAGATATATTCTCTAGTAAAGAGTACAAATATATATATTTCCTATACATGAAGTGAAATTTACTTGAAAAGACTAAGTCCATAATTTGTATGACCCATTTTTTTTTTTGGTGATTGATATTGTAAATGATGAAACATCTTCTTTCGATTGATTTCGATGAGGGAAGGGTGCTTCATGATATGTGGCTAATCTGGTCTGTTAATTTAGTAGCCTGAAAAGATTTATAAATGATGAGTTTCCATACTCTTGAAAATAATTTTACAGCTCTTGCACTACTTCTGGGTTTATATTGTTACCTTGTTTTAAAGTAGGACTTTCCCCAGACAGTGCACGTTAATATTTGGAAAATTCCCTATCAGTAGGCTAGCACCATCTTGACAGCCCTATGTTCTGCTTCTACCTTGCTAATTGTTTCCTTGGGATTATTTGGATTGTGTAGAAAGCTTTTTGCAAATCCTCTTATTACTGAAGTCATTGTTGCCAGCAGGAATAAGATTAAAGGTGCTTAAGTCTGTAGAGTTGTTTCTAATTTGTACGTGTCATTTCAGTGCCATTTTAACAGAACTCTGTCTCCTGTCTCTTCCCTTCTCCCCTGGTACTATCTCAAGTTAGGTCCGAGGAGCCAGGCCAATGGAAGAAATCTCATTTTATCCTCCTAATTATTATGCTGGCACTCAGGAGATAATTTTTCCCTTCATGCACTGCCAATTAATATGCAAATGGGCTGATAAATATTTATGCAATGATTTAAATTATGCAGGGAGTGCTTTCAGTGTGTTCTGTAAATGAATTGTTCGTGGACTTCAAAGTGCTGGCTGCTGTGCTAACGAGGAGAGATTTGCATAAGGCCCTAATCACACGCATACTGATTAAGCTTCATTATGGAAACTGCCAGCTGCAATCTTTGTTTCTATTTTATTACAAAAAGGGGAACTTTTCATGCTTCAGTTGCCTTGACAATGTCAGTCCTAGCTGGTAGGAGAGACTAAAACTCCTCTGAGCAACTGAAGTTTCCTTATTCAGTTGAAGATTGCTATGGTGTAACTGAAGTTGTATTTTGCCTCGCCCCCTAATCCACTTTCCACCTCCCACCCTTGTTCTCTGAAGAACATAGTGTAGATTTGTTAGCAATAGTAGTACCTTCTTCCCCCACCCCAAACTGCTACCTGTTTCTTCCTTGCTCTGGACTGTCTGAACCTCTAGAAGACCTCACAGCAATGCTGGACTGCAGTGACTATGTTCTAGGTGGGTACCAGCACAGTTCTTTCTTATAAGCTTTAGTATGGAAATGGCGTGTGTGGGGTTGACTATGCATAAATGCTTAATCGCATATGCAACCAGCTCGGGGAGGGAGGGGAGAGGTGGACTGCGCAGAGAAGTAGGAAAGCATTTGCAAGGCAGGAGCATACTTGAATTTGCAGTAGGTCCCTCCCTACCACCAGCTCTTCTGGTTCAGAGGACATTTCAGTACATAGTGTGGATTTGGAATTCACCTTAAAGAGAGTACCTTTTTGCTTTTTGGAAATTTCTATTGGGAGCATTTCATGTAGTCCTAAAAACACTCTAAATCTGAAACAATATTATAAAGTGTACCTAAAAAATGTGTACATATTAATAAAAATGTTTTGCATACCTAATGTCAATGTCTTATATAAAAACCAAAAGTGGACAGTGAAAAATAAGGCGGAGCCCCAGTGGCAGAATGGCTCCCATGAATACTGACGCAGAGGGCCACGGCAGCGGTTCCTGCCATAGGACTGTTGGTTGATCCGTTTCCAGCTTTGAGAAACTATCAACTTTTCAAATTTTGGCCGATATTAGCCTTTTTTATTTAAAAAAAAAATCAACTTCTGTTCTTCAGAAAACAATTTTAAGTGCTGGAAAGCCTGTATTTAGAGTTCTTTCTGTAGAACAACAAACCTGTTAGGAGAGGGGGTGTGACGCTTGATTATATAAACTGTCTTTGGTAACTGAGATTTAAAATAGATTGAGACGCAGGGTGACTCCTGGTGGCTCTATTTTGTGTTGAGATTTGTCTGTTTGTATGCAAAATTCTTGAAACCTCCTTACCTTACTCTGGTCACCTGGGGAGTCAGATGCTATAAACTCCCAGGACGGAGGTACTTTAGGTTGAAAACCTTTGCAAGTGATTTTTTTTTTTCCTGTACATCATTTTTTGTGCTTGAAAATTTGAAGCTTAACCCCTCCACCCCCATCTCCTTCACAGTTGCTAAGGATAAAATTAAACGATAGCTCTGAAAATGTTTACTTTGTTAGGCAGAAGGAATGACCTAAACTCAAGACAGTAGTAATATTTGTGTAGCACAATAACAACCACAATCAAAACAACAAACTGATACCAAGAATTCCATCCGAGAACAGTTTGTAGACTGTGTGTTAGACTCATACACAGCTCGCTGTGCCCAGAAAGAAAAAAAGAACAAACAAACTTCAGATATCAAAAGAGAACTTACTTGTATTTACTCTTTTATATCTACTATGTTGGGAACTCAAGAAAGAAAAGAAAAATACCTTTGAAATATTTTTAGCATTATATTTTAGAATTGGAAATTGTATCTACACTATTTGTAACAAACAGTAACTGTCATTTGAACAGTTTTCACATTGTTGTACAGTTAGTCAGAATTTTGTTTTATTTACATGTGTCTGTATGTGTGTGTGTGAAGTAATTTTGTTCAATGTCTCTAAAGCTAGACAGTTCAATAGAAAATGCTTAGAAGAGTCACACAGTACCTGTGACATAATTTTTAATTTAGATGTGTGGAAATAAGGGTATGAGTTTCACAAGCACAGGCTCATGACTTGTTAAGAATTATTCCTACTTCTTTGTATAAAAGATATGTTACCCTTTTTATGAATATTAACTGGTTCATACTTCTCCCACTTTCTTTTACTATTCTAAAGGAAGCATTGAGCAGAACGTATGTTTAAGGGTATATTAACATTTGTTCTGATCTTTGTGGACTTCGTAAGATTTTGGTTAAGTCATTCAGAAAGCTGGTTTTCACTAAGTTGTACACCTGTTCCTTTCAAACCTTAGTACGCTTTCAGTGACATTTAAATTTTTCTGTGCAGTAGATGCAAGGAAGTTATAGAACTACTCTCCTTTATGACCACAGAAAAAACAAATTTGAATCCTTCGAACATCTGAAGAACAAACTAAAGATGATAAAACTGCTTAAGACTGTAAGACAAGCATCTGTTTCAAAACCTGTGTTAGAAACGCTATCACACAGCGTCCAGGTTGGAAATGAAATTTATGAGGAGGACTCTTGATTCTCTCTCATCACTTGTGCATTTGGATAAAGCAACTATGGACAGGGTGGTTGGGACTTCTGATGATGGTTTTGGTTTTCTAGTTAAACATTAAAGCAGATGACAAAATGTACCCTTGAGTGAAAAAATCAAATATATGTGGTTTACTTATTCTAAACTAATAATTAGGGGCGCCTGGGTGGCTCAGTGGGTTAAGCCGCTGCCTTCGGCTCAGGTCATGATCTCAGGGTCCTGGGATCGAGCCCCGCATCGGGCTCTCTGCTCAGCGGGGAGCTTGCTTCCTCCTCTCTCTCTGTCTGCCTCTCTGCCTGCTTGTGATCTCTCTGTCAAATAAATAAAATCTTAAAAAAATAAATAAATAAATAAAAATAAATAAATAAACTAATAATTATAGTTAAATGGTTCTTAACTCAGTAGGGGAAAGCGGGGAACTTGGTTGATAGTAAACTTGATTACAAATATGCTAAGTTTGGGTTTATAGTAGAAATACAGTAAGGTATGTATTAAATGTATATTTAGGTTTTACCCTGTTAAAAAGGTGGAAGAAAAACAGACTTGTTCTTGTCCCTTGTATATCTCCTGGGATACTTTATATTGCTTGATGAAAATTTTTTACTATGAAAACCTTCATTAAAGAGATAACCCTCAAGGAGATAAGCCCAGGTCAGGAGGTTCATATGGGATATCACATAGTGTTTTTAGGTGGGTGTGGTTGTGGTTCAGTTTTGAAATTATTAGAATATCTGTCATGCCTTGTGGTGCACCTTCTTGGACTGGCTTACGGTTGGGTTATGCATTTGACATATTCTCACTTTGACGCATAGTTTGGGTAGGGAGTAGATAAGGAGATTTTTTTCTTAGACATGCTTTCTTTTTATTCTGTGAGGTTGAGTTACAGTACAGTCTTTTTAGGAAGAGTACTGGTGAATTGTTTTGGTTGTAACTAACAAATGCGAAGGCTTATGAGAAAAAGAAGCTTTCTTTGAGAGTAACATGTTTACTCTGTAAGGTGCTTGGCCCTAGTTTGTTTCTTTGAGGTATTTTATGCTTCATATTTTATTTATTACATTTACATGTTAGACTCTATTGTAATTTTTTTCCGGTTAGATTTCAGTTATCTTTGTTAGGAGAAAGTTAAAATTCTTTGGAAAGTGAGTTTATTTGTGGATCACTTCAGGGTTAAAGGAATCCTGAATTTCGTTCAGATAAAACTTTTATTACAATTTCCAATGTTTTAGTGTTGACACTATCTGTTTTTGAACATTAATTAATGTAACAGTCAATATTCTTTGATGTTTTTGAACATTAATTAATGTAACATAAATTACACAAAACATCAAAAATCATGTTGTGATGTAACACTAGTTACATTTGATGTTTTTGAACATTAATGTAACATTAGTCAATATTCTTAAACCTTTCCTTTGCCACAATTTTGCCTTCCTAACCACATCCCCAATTTTTAAAAAACCTCATTCACCTCTCATTCATTGCAGACTCAAGAATGAACAATCCGTCAGAAACCAGTAAACCATCTATGGAGAGTGGAGATGGCAACACAGGTAAGAGATGATTCCCAGATCCAGCTTTTTAACTAGATCTAACGGAGTTAAGAGAAGAACTTTCCATTTAACCGTGACTTCTGTTCGGCAAATGAAGAGCAGTTGGAGTGTTGAGTTGTCAAATGTAATTTAGTGCTTGCGGGAACTGGTATTGTATTTGCTTAAGATTATTTAGTTTTGGTTATTTCCCCCCAAAATACAAACGCAGTGATCCAAAGGGGCACATGCACCCCAATGTTTATAGCAGCAATGTCCACAGTAGCCAAACTACGGAAAGAGCCCAGATGAACATCAAGAGATGAACGGATAAAGATGAGTGTGAGTGTGTGTGTGTGTATGTGTGTGTGTGTGTGTGTGAGAGAGAGAGAGAGAGAGAGAGAGAGAGAGATGGAATACTACGCAGCCATCAAAAGAAACGAAATCTTGCCATTTGCAGCGACACGGATGGAACTAGAGGGTATCATGCTGTGCGAAGTAAGTCAATCAGAGAGACAATTATCATATGATCTCACTGCAATGAGGAATTTGAGAAACAAGACAGAGGATCAGAGGGGAGGGGAGGGGAAAATGAAGCAAGACGAAACCAGGGAGGGAGACAAACCACAAGAGACTCAATCTCAGGAAACAAACTGCGGGTTGCTAGGGGTGGTGGATAGGGATGGGGTGGCTGGGTGATGGACGTAGGGGAGGGTATGTGCCATGGTGAGTGCTGTGGAGTGTGTAAGACTGAGGGTTCACAGACCCGTACCCCTGAAGCAAATAATACATGGTATGTTAATTAAAAAAACAAGAGATTATTTAGTTTCTCCTGCAGATTGCTTCATCTCTTTGCTGCCGTTTTTCAGAGAAACTCTGAAGCAGTTGAGAGAGGAGTCCTTTATGGTCAAATAGTTCTGGGTGTGAATTAGGGATTTGTTACTAGCTTTGGACTTAAGGCAATTTCCCCATTCACCTATAAAATGGAGATAATATATTTCATAGGTCATTGTGAGTATTAAAGGAAACGGTTAAGCACAGTGCTAATAGCTACACAGTAACCATTCAGTAGAACGTTGCCCTTGTTACTGGTGTTAATCAAAATAGTAAATATTATCCACCCCCCATTCAGTATAAATTGAAGTTATGATGATGTCAGTAGATAGTTAAAAACACACACCTATTTCTAATCTGTTCTTTCATCTGGTAATTTTTAAAAATTTATACTTGATTTAACTCTTTATCAGGAGAAAATTAATATCATGTAAATGAGAAACCTGAGGCCCCATGAGAGAAAGGCAAATCCGTGAAGGGTAGAACGTCTCTACAAGCCCTGCTGTTCATTCATTGCATCGCTCCGAGGACATCCCGCCGGGCGTCCTCATCGTCCACCAGAGCGGGCGCCGGGCCGGCCCGGTTTCTGGGGAGGAGGCAGGAGTTTCAGTACTCGGCCGTGTGAGACGGAGTCAGGGGCAGGGCTACACAGACAGGAACAACTTCTGAAGTAAACTAGGTTTTTCGCTTGCAGAGGGGGTTGCCTCTTTGACCCATCATTTTTTTTTTTTTAAAGATTTTATTTATTTATTTGACAGGCAGAGATCACAAGTAGGCAGAGAGGCAAGCAGAGAGAGGGGAGGAAGCAGGCTCCCTGCTGAGCAGAGAGCCCGATGTGGGGCTCGATCCCAGGACCCTGTGATCACGACCCGAGCTGAAAGGCAGAGGCTTTAACCCACTGAGCCACCCAGGTGCCCTTGACCCATCATTTTAAAACTGCCCGACTGTGGGAGGTCGTATGCCTGGGAGTCACCCCTGGAAGCAGCCTTTGTTTTCACCTCTGTCGGCCACGACATCTTGTAATTTGAAGCAGATGAGTCGAACCAGTATAGTGGTTCCCGCCTCCATATCTTTCCATTCGAAATTGTTCTCCACATGGAGGTACTTCTTAAGCTTTTAATCCCGAAAGTGAACCTGTCTCTTGGTGGGAGTTGAGCCATGGAACAGCCCGCTGCACTGAGCGGGGCGCCCAGAGCGCGCCAAGGCCAGCCGGGGAGGCCACCGCGGGACCTGCTGCCGTGGGACCTGCCGCCGCAGGGAGAAGGGCAGCGTTCCCTTCTGTCTGGGCTGTCGGCTGCAGTCTCATTTTTGCTGTTTCTCTGTCCTCTGTTCGGGTGCTCTCTTGCATCATTTTGTAGCACGGATCCATCTGCCAGTGTTCTGGCCAACGAGCTTAGGTGTGGGACTTGTTTGCAGAGGGAAGCAGGGCGGTTGATCCCGCAGGACGCTGGGGGGTGTACAGGGCACTTGCGCCCAAGGAGCCACTTCAGAGGACAGGCGTGCATTCCTCAGGGAAGACAGACTAATGGTTGGGCCAGCACTGAAAATGTGGCTACCCTAGAGTCCTTGAGAAACCCCTACGAGTAATAGACGTTTCATAGCTACCGTTTGTTGAGCACCTACATTTATTTAATAATCCCCCGAAGACATGTTTTAAAAAATCTTAAGCACTGTTCCCATTACCTGATTTCAAGTTGAGTTCTTAATGACAGCCCTGTAAGTTAGGTATTATTATTTCAAGGAGTAGGAAGTCAAGGCACAAAACCAGCCAGGAAATAAAGGCAAAATGAGGATTTACACCCTGCATATGGTTTCTTCCATGAATTGCAATAAAATAAAACAAAATTTAAGCTGTGCTTGATTTCAGGTAAAACCATTTTCAGAACCATGTATAAGAGAAGTTCTAGATGGAGCACTTGCTAAAGCAGTCTTGGGAATTTCTTGACTTGTTTTAATATGCAGTGTGTGATAGACTCAGAACTGGGCAGTATCAATATAGATTTTTACTTTTTAATGTCTCTAAAACTCAGCATTTGTTGCTTTTGTAAAATTACAAATCACTTCCATGTTACAGACCTTTACATGCACTTGAAGATAACTAGAACCTTGAATGTCAATTTCTGAAACGTTAAGAGCCTCTCACTCTGTTCTTAGCATCTCCCACTGATGTCAGTTCGTTAGTTTAGGAATATAAGAACAACTTGGAGTTCCAGTTTGCCTATTAACTTAAAATGCTCAGTGTATCAGATATAGATAGATTTCTCAGACATTACATGCCTACAAATTGATTTTTATTTAAAAATAAAACAGACCTACAGATTGTTTAATTGTAAAGGATGTACGGAGTCTTCGTTTCTGCTACTTGAATGACAAGTAAAGTTCTCAGTAGAAAGAACGCTTAGTGGTGTAAGAAGACGGAAGTCTTACCTTTTCTTGGATTTGGAATACTTTTGTGTAGATTACTAAAACTTTAAATATTTCTAGAAAAAATAACTTTGGTTTGTGACATTTTAGAGGGAGTAATACTGTGGAATTATTTAAGATCGCGTTTGAGAGGTGTCTTCTTTGCCTTTCTCCTGCCAGAGCGATCGTGTAAGTTGAGCAGGTAAATCTGATGGTGCGCTTTGGTCAAACAGCCCTGATGTGTTCCCAGAAAATCTGTAGTTTAGCTTTATCAATGTATTGACTCATTAAGTGCCTGTTACATGTAGAATATTGTGTGTGGTGTTTATTATAAGGTGCTAGTGCTAATAGATGAGATTCCCTTTCAAGAGTTAGCAGCCCGTTAAGAAAACAGATACACAGAGAAGAGATTCTGGGTAGATTATTGTAATGCAAGAGGAGGTATAGAAAAATATCAGAGTGGTATTTCTTTGAGGAACTTTGAGTATTTTTTTCCTTGACATATAATTGACATTCAACATTATATTAGTTTCAGGTAGACAACATAATGGCTGAATATTTGTATACATTGTAAAATGACCACTAAGTCTGTTTCTTCCTGTCACTGTGTGAAGTTACGTAATATGCAATACAGTATTATTGAATACAGTCATCGTGCTCTGATTACATCCCTGACTTACTATTCTGTGACCGGAAGTTTGTACCTCATGACTTCTTTTCCCTTTTTGCCCAACTCCCAGTCACCCTTCCCTTCTGGCAACCACCAGTCTGTTCTCTGCATTTATGAATTTTGTTTTGTTTGTGTTACTTTTTAGATGCCACGTGTCCTGAGATCTGTGGTATTTGTCATTCTCTGAGCTCCTTCACTCAGCGTAATACCTCCAGGGTCCATCCATGTCATCCTGAATGGCAAGACTCCCCTCTTGGTTATGGCCGAGTGGTATTCCGTTGTGTGCATAGACAGCATCTTCTTTATCCAGGCACTCACGGATGGACACTAGGGTTGTTTCCATTTCTTAGCTATTGCGAATAATGCTACAGTGAACACGGACATGTGTGTATCTTTCCTAATTTGTGTTTTTGTTTTGTTTTGTTTTGTTTTTGGATCAATATGCAGAAGGAGAATTACTGGTATTTCTATTTTTAGTTTTTTCAGGCTCCTCCATACTGTTTTCCATTGTGGCTGAACCACTTTACATTCCACTGACAGTTACTAAGGTTCCCTTTTCTGCCCATTTTCACCAGTACTTGTTACTTCTTGTCTTTTTGATAGTCGCCATTCTAACGGATGTGAGATGATATCTCATTGTGGTTTTCATTCGCATTTCCCCGATGATTAATGATGTTCAGTATCTTTTCATGTGCCTGTTGGCCATCTGTACGTCTTCTTTGGGAAAATTGCCCATTTTTTTACCCAAAAAATGAGTTGTGTGAGTTCTTTCTATATTTTGTCATAAATTGACTATATGTGCATGGGTTTATTTCTGGACTCTGTACTATTCCATTGATCTGTGTGTCTGTTTTTATACCAATACCATATTGTTTAAATTATTATATATTATAAATTATTATATCTTTGTAGTATAGTTTATTACAGGCAGTATGATGACTCCAGCTATATCCTTTAAGAACCAATTGATTGGTTTATTTTAAAGGAAGAGTGAGCAAGCGGGGGGCAGGGGGAGATGGAGAAACCCGAAGCCGACTTCTCACTGAGCGCAGAGCCTGATGCAGACCATCTAGATAAGAGAATAGTAATGATAGTTCTTACAGGTTTTTGGACAAAGATGCTGCCAAGGATATTGCCTGTAGGGGAAGCAATAACTCCATTTCTTCTTCCTCCCAGCCCTTGATAACATCTGCTCTATGTTCTGTCTCTAGGAACTGGCCTCTTCTAGATATTGTATATAAGGGGAATCACACAGTATTTTTTCTTTTGTGTCTGACTTATTTCATTTAGCATATTTTCAGGGTTCATCCACGTTACAGCATGTATAACTGGATAATATTACATTGTGTGTATATATTATATATACACCACATTTTGTTTATCCTTTCATCCATTGACGGACAGCTGGGTTGTTTTCACCTTTTAGCTACAACTACTGTGAACACTGGTGCACAAGTCTTAGAGTGACTCTTTTCAGTTCTTTTGGCTAAATAACTAGTAGTGAAATTGCTGGGTAAATCAACACAAATTTATTATCTTTATGGTTTGGAGGTTGAAACTTCTAAAACTTAAAACAGTAAGGCTTGCATTCCTTCAGGAGCCTCGATGGAGAATCCATTTCTTTCCCTTTTCTAGCTTCCATAGGCCACCTACATTCTTTGGTTTATGGCCTCTTCCTCTACCTTCAAAGCCAGAAGTGAGGTGTCTTCAGGGCGGTCATTCTGTGTGACTCCTGCTTCCATCATCCCATCTTCTTTGACTCTTCTTGCCTCCCTCTTCCTCTTATAGGCTCCATTGTGATTACCCTGGGTCCACCCAGCTACCCGGGCATACAGTCTCCCTATCTCAAGACTCTTAAGGTAATCAGATCTGCAGACTCCTTTTGCTGTATAAAGGAACTATTCACAGCTTCTGGGGGTTGGGACATAGACATCTCTGGCCATTGTTCTGGCTGCTACACTTCTTTATCCTGAATTAAATCTGTTCCACTGTATTAGAGATAATATTTGGAAGAGTAAAAAAAAGTTGTGTAAAGTTTTGTAAACATCAGTAGGAATAACCAAAGCAGGTTTTTTTGACCTTAAAGTCTTGCTGACTCTTAATCAAAGGGCAGACTTCTACTTCTGACAGATGGTCACCTCCCCTGTGCTTGGGCTCATCCACTGACAGGGAATCATAGTTTCTGATACATCTTCTTCTGTTGTTGTACGGTTCTGTTATCTATATTCTTTTTGAATTCTGTCCTTAGGAGTAACACAGATTGAAATGATTTTCCATAACTTTTAAAAAAATGAAAGCTCTTTTGGAAGTCATTGCCATATTTTAAGTCTTCAACATGTACTTGATATTTATTTTCAAATGCTAATTTGTTATGTTATAATTTATTATAGAGTAATAATTTATACTATAGTAATAGTGGCTGTCATTAAGTATTTACCAGGTGTGTTAACCACTTTGTGTGGATTGTCTCAGTTAATCCTTGTAACAACCATATGAGGTTACACTGTTACACTGTTTTTCTCTTTTTATGAATCAGGGAATTGAGGCTCAGAGATGTTTGGTCACTTTTCAAAGGTCCCATATACCTGTAAAAGTGAGCAAAGCTGTTCTCTTGTCCTTTGAGCTATGTTGTTCCTTATGTCTTGTTTTCCATGTGCAAGATACTGTACTAAGTATGATCACTAAAGTTCAATCAAACATTGATTTTGTTCTCAGTAAACTTATCTTACAGAGAAAATATCTTGAAAATGTAGGAGCAGATTCATAAGAAGTATGCAGAGGTCTGTGAGATTTCGGCATGGGGCAGGTTGTTTCTGGCTGGGAGGGCGAGGGAAGGCTTTGTGGAAGGTGGAGCTACCGCTGGACCTAGAGGGCTGGGCCGGATTTCCGCGTGCCGGTGGGGGCGGTGTGTTTGCTCGGCCTGAAGAAGCAGTTAAGCCAAGATGGGAGAAGGAGACCCATCCTAAAGTTCTCTGATCCCTTCCGAGTCTTCCCTAGAGCCCTGTGATTTCTAGATCCTTTGTCGTTCTGTCATCCTCACAGGTCAGATGACCCGGCTCTTCAGACTTCAGTACAACCGTGACCGTCCCCGTCAGCTGATTGTTATTTTTGAAAACTTACCATTGGCTTATTGTAATTATTTTTTATAATTAAGGTAAAAATGATGTTAGATTTAAATTTTTTAAATATAAAGTGTTTTTTTTTTCTGGTAATATTTAATTATTTTGAAATAATGAAACCTGTTTCAAAGCATCTGACTAACTTGCTGATTCATTGAGTTTGGGGTCAATTAACTCTAAGTCTTTTTTCTTTTTACCTGAATTGCGATAGTGCTAAAGCTCCTCCCCATTCTGTTCTGACTCACTTGATGCTTCATTCAGATGATTTTTCCCCTGGGAGGATGTCAAGATCTTTTCCCAGCTGAAAGACCAAATAAATGTATTAATGCAACCCAATATATGTCTGATTGCATTCCAAAAATATTTTATCAGAAGTTTCTAGAAACCAGGGATATTTGTTCTGTGAAATGTATTAGTGCTGTGGCTGATTTTACAAATTATATTAGTAAGAGAGCTTGAGCAGACCTCATTATCTCCAAGATAAAGAGAAAGGATCCTGAAGGGCCAGGGCACCAGTGAATACACCTGCTAGTCGTCATAGTAATTGAAGAATCTTGAAGTCTTGAACCAGCCAGCACTAGTTTTGGAAAACATTTCCAGATAAAATACGGCGTTTTCAGAGAAGAATCAGATATTCACTGAGGAACAGGCCTCACATAAAGTTCTCATCAAAACAGTAGAGCAGTTGCAAATTTCAGACTCAGAAGAGCTGTTTTCCCTTTGAACTTTCGTTTATCCAAGGGCCATTTCTGATATTCTTACTGCTGTTATCATTATCATTTTATTTTATTTTATTATTTTTTTATCATTATCATTTTAAACTCATTACGTGTTTCACTGTGTAGACTACGTTCTCTACTGGCCAGAGTGCTCTTACATAAGCCTGAGGGTGGAAATACCAATACTGATTTTTCTTGGAGTTACTGGAGTTTTAAATAGTGAGTAGTTCCCTGGGTGGGTGAGACTGGCCGGAGCACTTCTGGAGAGCCTTGGGAGCACAGTGGTGGGCGTTCTGTGTAGTCTAGAAGCAAAAACCACATGCCTGTATGAAACGGGGATCTCCCCCTGGTGTTCAGTTTGGTAGATATCAGTTATAAGATACTGCTTCTAAGAGCTTCTGACCACTGCGTATCAGAGAAGCTTGTCCTGGCCCTCCCCACTGGTGCATGTGGGGAGGATGGTGGTGGTGGTGGTGGTGGTGGTGGTGATGATGATTTTAGGTGTGCGAGGCAGGGAGCTATTGTTACTGAACCTGTGAGAGTACTAAGTGGCATTGGAATTAAGATTAAGTTTTTAATGAATGAAGGAGTGAGTGATCCTTTTGCCAGGAGTAACCAAATAGCAAATACAGAATTTTAAAAGTAGTATCTGTTTCATTTTACTCATTACCAATAAGAATTTGGGACATTAATAAAAGAGGATTTATTGCTAAAAGGCCATTTTAAGTACAGATTGTGACCTTCCTGTAATTTTCTCCTTTTTCCCTTAGAGGGAAGTTTTGTTTCCGGCCATGTTAAGTATGTGTGTGTGTGTGTGTGTGTAAAAGAATTTTCTATATGTGTTATACGTTACATTTCACTTGGAGCAAAAGAAGTAGACTCATTGCTCTTTCAGTGAGACCCATGACGTGGTGCTCTGGCTTGGAGCAGTGGCAGCGGACACCCGGGGTCAGATTGAATGCGCATTCGTGGGAAGGAGAGCGGAGATTGCGGGGGGAGCAGACAGACACCGGCCAGCGCGATCCAGCAGACGGGCCTGCGTTTCGGTCGGCCGCGGCTGGGGCGCCAGGCCGGAGCTGGGACGGGCCGCGCTGCAGGGGGCTCGCCCGGGCCGGATCCAGTAGGTTCTGAAGCTGCGGCGCAGAGGCCGCACGTGGTCCCTGCGGGTGAGACGCAGCGTTCGGAGGACGGAACCCGGAGGACGGAACCGGCCGCCCGTGCGGAACGGGACGTCCGAGCCGGGAGGCGGCCCTGGGACGGGAGTGGAATGAGCCAGGACAGGAGCCGCGGACGGACCTCCCCACGGCTCCGACGGGCCGGCGGAGGAAGCGGGGCCGCCACGGAGCCCGCCCCGCCCGGGACCTGGGCCGCGGCGTCGTGCGGCGTCCGCGTCGGAAGGAGGTTCGGTCCCCGCCGCCCCCGCCGCCCCCGCCGCCCCCGCCGTCCCCGCCGCCCCCGCCGTCCCCGCCGTCGGCGCTCCGTGGCCACGCGTGCGGGAGCTGCCGTGCTGGGCCGCGCATACACCGACCTTTCCGGCGCTACGGAAGCTGCCCCTGGTCGGTGCCTCGTTGACTCCGGAGCCACCACGGGGACGAGCCGCGAAGCTGGCAGCGTCCACGGGGCTAGCGGGCAGGGCAGCCGGGGCCCGCGGCGAGGTCAGGACCCTGGAAGCTTAGCTGCGACCCCGATCGGTGACAGTTCGGGGTTGCCAGGGGGCTTTTAAATGGCTTTAGGTTCGAGGCACAGAAAGAAATTTCTGCGGACAGAATTGAGCGACTGGGGAAGGGGCCGGGGATGACGAACGTCCGCAGCCCTTGTGGCCGCGCGGCTGTGCACCGCGGAGGCCTCGAGCTCGGGCCCTGGAGCCAAACCCCCCAGTTCAGGTCCCTGGTTCCTTCCCCTACAGTCGTTACTTCGGGCATATTCCTCCTGTGACACAATTTTCTTAGCTGTGAAGTGGCAAATAGTAACAAGTCCTTGTTTAAGGGTGATGTACACGTTGAAAGCCAGTAGACGTGCGACTCAGGAAGTGCTCAGCAGGGGACAGCGTTCATCTCGAATATGACGATGACGGCGGTGATTCGGGAAGGAGAGAGCAGGAGAGGGAGTCCAGCGTGTGTGTGCGAAGGAGAGGAGCCAGGCGGAGGTGGTATGAAAAGCATGGATGCGCGGGCATCAGAGCTCCCAAGGAGGAGGGAAGCGTGCGGTTTCTGGGCGCTGGTCTGTGGAGTAGCTTGGAACAGAATAAGCCCCCCCCCCCCCCATTTAAGGTAAGGAAATGGGAGAGTGGAGGAGTTAGAGATACATACAGTTAACGACTGTAGATAAGTTTGTAGGTAGAAGGGAAGGGAAGAAAGCCCTCTAGATAGGACTAGGAAGGAGGCAATTAGGGCTGTCCTTGTGATACTGGGAAAATGAAACCAGGGAACAAATTGCAGTGAAGTCTGGGAGTAGATAGTTCATCCAGATAAATAAACAATATAAGAAGGATTGATAGCAAAGGGTTATAATTCAAGCTGGGAACTTGCCATCAGATAAAACCAGAGGCTCCAGAGTTTCACTGCAGCTTCTCGGGCACTTTGTGTTTGAAAAGAAGGCAGGAAACTACCACCTTTTAGCAAACTTCCATCTCAAAGGTTGAAGTTGAGTAAGGAATACTCGACTAGGTTAGGAGGCAGGAGAAAGACGGAGCAGAGTAAATGTTTGGTAAATTTTTCTGTCAACAAACTGTTGGCATGGTATTACAACTTTAGAGCAAGGACTTTATTTCTGGTTTTCTTGGTCCTTGAAGCATTCCCTGTAGGTGACATGCTTAAGTTACTTGAAAAAGACGTGGTCTGAATAACTAACTGGTAGGTCATAAGCCATTCATTTCTCTTCAGTTGGGCAGAAAGTTGTGTTTCAGTAATACCTTTCATCCAGATAGACGTTTAACAATTTGACAGACGGGGTGCCTGGGTGGCTCAGCGGGGTAAGCCTCTACCTTTGGCTCAGGTCATGATCCCGGGGTCCTGGGATTGAGCCCTCCATCGGGCTCTCTGCTCAGCAGGGACCCTGCTTCCTCCTCTCTCTCTGCCTGCCTCTCTGCCTTCTTGTGATCTCTGTCTGTCAAATAAATAAAGAAAACAAAACAAAACAATACCACAGTTGGACAGACTAACCATTCATGGAACTCTTGTCCTGCATCACTAATATGCAGTCATCTCCAAGGTAATATATATATAAGCAATTTTTTAAAAATACATCATTATTTAGGAAGTGAAGACTAGACAGTATGATAGCAGGGGACATTTTTAGTCGATACCCAATAGTCACCCATCCTGTAGATGATCTGTAGCATAATTTCTGATTATGCTTCTTGCTTTTGTGGTGATGTAGAACTTTTCTAAGCTTTAAGTGGTTTTCTTTCTGGATTTCCGTTATCCCAAATTCTTCCCATTTTATGATGACTCATAAGGAAGAAACCACCTACACACACCCACACACACAGACACATGAACATAAGCTAAGTTTTCCTTGAAGATCTTTTAGCTGTTATTATGTTAGTTATGTCCCATAGTTACATGACTTTCTGTAAACTTGGTTTAGAATTTGTGCTTGCTTGTTACGGCAGTGCAGTAACAGGCGCAGACCTTGTTATTCCTTCTAGGGCAGCTGAAGTTTAAGCTCTTGGCAAATTTCACTTTGAGTGCCTTAAATTTACTGACAGGCAGATTCCACAGGGGTGGCCTGGCATTACTTGGTCTAAGGCATAGTGTAAGTAGCCAGTCGGGCCGTGAGGCAGGCAAAGCCCATAGGGAGGTCAGAATTGTCCTGTGCTGCAGATTTCTTTTTGTTTTTGTTTTATTGAGGTGAGATGTGTATAGCATAAAATGAGCCATTTAAGGTGAACAATTCAGTGCCATTTAGTATAGTCACAGTTTGTATAGCCCCCACCTCCGTCTGGTTCTGCAGTGTTCCCATCACCCAAAAGGAAACCTTCACTCATCAGGCAGTTGCTCTCCATTTTCCTCGGCTCCTCAGCTCCTGTGCCTGTAGTTGTACCCGTTCGGGGTGTTTCATATAAATGGAATCATAGGCTACGTGACCTTTTTGTGTCCAGCTTCCTTCACCCAGCAGAACGTTTTCGAGGTTCGTCCATATTGTGGTATGTCTAATTCATTCCTTTTAACGGCTGAGTGATAGTCCACTGTGTGTGCATATATTGTATGTACGATTTGTTTATCCAGTCATCTGTTGATGGACACTCGGATTGTATCTGCTCTCTGGCTGTGGTGATAGTGCTGCTGTGCTCATTCGTGCCCAAGGATTTCTTTGAGTACCCGTTTTCACTTTGGGATGTATTCCTAGCAGTGGAATGGATGGGTCATATGCTGAGTCTATGTTTAACTTTTTAAAAAAACATCAGACTCTTTTCCACAGTAGCTGAAGCATATTGCATTTCCACAGCCAATGTACGAGGATTCCAGTTTCTGCCAACACTTCTTATTTCCCTTTTTTTCCTGTTAATAGGTATCCTAATGGGTTGAATAAGCTACTTTTATTTATTTATTTTTTATTTTTTTTTATTTTTATTTTTTTTTTTTTTAAAGATTTTATTTATTTATTTGACAGAGAGAAATCACAAGTAGATGGAGAGGCAGGCAGAGAGAGAGAGAGAGAGGGAAGCAGGCTCCCTGCCGAGCAGAGAGCCCGATGCGGGACTCGATCCCAGGACCCTGAGATCATGACCTGAGCCGAAGGCAGCGGCTTAACCCACTGAGCCACCCAGGTGCCCTATTTATTTATTTTTAATGTACTTTTAAAGTAGCAGCTCTGCGCTCTTTTTTCCAGTAGTGTCTTTGTGTATCTCCCTCTGCATTATGGTCAGACTGTCTTGGAGAATGAGATGAGCAGTGGCTAGTAATCAATTTGTGTTTACATCTGAACCAATAATTTTCACTTTTCATACCATGGCGGGTCAGGCCTCACTATGTAACCCTAAACCACCTTTATATCCTAATCTCCCTTTCTTAACCATGCTAGAACTCGCAAAGCACTTTGTACCTTTCTTTGAGCAAATACCATATTCTGCCTTGTTTTGTTTGAGGACGGTGAATGTACTGGATTCTGTTTGTGTACTACTTTCTGCCATCTTTTTGTAGGTAACTTCTTTAAAGTGCTTGTCTTTTACATTATAATTATTTGTGTTCTTGTCTGTCACGCATAGCTAGCTGTGAGCAACTTTTGGTGTGGGAGTATGACTTGTTTACCTTTGTAAACCGAGGACCTAATAGAATGTCTAAAATTGTTCATTCGGATTCCTGGATGTTAAACTTGTACTACAATGTCCTCTACTTTTGATAGAGAAATTGACATTTTCCTTCTTCAAATAGCCAGTTCTTGTTAATTCCATCTCATCCTCTTAAGATTCAATCAAAATGTTGCCTCCAAGAAGTTTCCCTGCAATCACCTTTTCCCTTCTCCCTTACGGGCCCCTTGCTGGGTCCCGGTCCCAGCGTGTGAGTATCTGCTGCTGTTTCCCCTGCCGTGCTGTGTGTACCTTTTACGGAACTAGAACCACAGTTGTTACTCTGCACCTCCACCAGACTCCCTATTCCTTTTTCTTTTATTTTTTTATTAGCACTTATTTTTATCTAATGTTCAGTATTTTTTCATTTGTATTGTCTCTTTCCCCACACTAAAATGTAAGCTCTATGAGGACATGGTTTCTGTCTCTCTTCTTTCTTGTTCTGTCTCTTGCATCTCGAACAGCGTCTGCCACATAGATATTTGGTGAGTTTTTCTTTAATGCGTGAGTTAATGGGCCTGAGAGCTACTTAAGAACAGGACTGTGTCGTTTTCTTCTTTACATAACCTCAGCACTTGGCACACCAACGCACAGTATCTGTTGAATATAGCATTTATTCTTACAGGAGGCTCTCTCCTCTGCACAATATATTCTTGGTTCTCTTTTGTTGTTGTTTATATCTAAATAATTATATAAAAGCAGAAAATGTGCCTGAGCGGAAAGAACAGTCTCTGTGCACGTGGGAGGTGATTCAGTCCTAAGTTTCACATATACAGCCATAACAGTAGGTTTCTCAGAAGGTAGTCCCTATAAAGGTAAAACCGTTCATTTAAAAGGAGAGATTTCTTTTCAGTTGTAAAGATGGACAAAGCTATTGGTTAAAAAGTTAATCATTTAAAAAATAGCCAGATAATCTCTGTATCAGTATTCCAAAGTAGTCACTATCGGAATAGATCAAAAACAGTAAAGGGAGCGTAGAGTTCTGGGCGGATCAGATTTGTAAGGGGAGACCACGTGCGCTGCAGATGAGAGTAAGTTCCCAGTTTAATTAGCCAGAGATACCAACTGTTACTGGAAGCAAAGAAGCCTCAGCACAGGCGCAGTGTATTTAACGTGGCTTCTCCCTTGTCCCCAACATCGTTAATTGGGTGGGGGTCAGCAGCTGCCTGTGACACTCTCCTTCCAAGTAGGGTCTTACCAGATCCGAGAAGAAAAAAGGGTACCTTGCCCTTTTATATATTCAATGTTTAGGTCTCCACTCAGAGTTAATAATTTTTGATCCTCCTTTGAAATCCAGGAATATTTACAAGTATTTTCAGGGATTCCAGAAATCTCACATCTCTATAACCAACGTCTTTACTCTGATTTAATTCTCTTTGGTGATGTGAGTGATTCTGAATGTTGGTCTGAGCACCACTGTAACAAATCCATTTCCATGCATTTAGCAAAAGAATCTGAGGCTACTGACATTAGAAAAAAGAGATTTTTTTTTCCTTTTTAAAATATGGCTTCTTTCAACATAGCTGTATCCTGAAGAGACTACGAAAATACATTACTGTAAGTTTTAAATTCTGGCCTTAACATGTTGATCTGTTGAAAAACACTAACGTTATCTCTTCAGTAAGGATTAAGTGTCCTTACTTAAGAAAAACTAGGCCATAGAGGCGTTAAGATTTGGGCAAGATTGGCACGCCTGGTGGCTCTGTTGGTTGAGCTTCCATTCTTGATTTCAGCTCAGGTCATGATCTCAGGGTTGTGAGATTGAGCCCTGTGTTGGGCTCCGAGCTGGGCTTGAACCCTCTTAGGATTCTCTCTCTCCTGCTCCCTCTGCCCTCCCCACCCCTCCAAAAAAAGATTTGGGAAAGATTTTTCTAGTTAAATTGGCCCTTAAAGGGGGTAGACTCCGGCTGCATGTTGAACACTACCTGGGACTTTGAGACCTAGAGAAGACGGCGGAGGCCATCTGCGGACCCTCCCGTGACGATATCACCTTGGGTTTCTGTCTGTCCTTCCTTCCCCCATTCTTCTCCTCCTTTCTCTGTCCTTCCCTCCCCAGTATGTTATGTTTCCTGCCCCATTTATACATTGTAACATGAGCGTTCGGAAGTATAGATTTCCATTCTCAGTTACGGAGAAAAACAGTAGGAATAGCGACAATGAGCAAACTGTTCCCCTTGTCCAGAACTTTTCAACTTTCTTTCTGTCTTGCTGTTTTTGTTTTCTGAAAATGGCTACCTTTTGATTACCGAGAAAATTGTATTGATTTGAGCCAGCTGCCTCCCTCTGCTTTATATTTTTTTCTTTCACCCATCTTCTCCTTTTCATTTGCCTTTAAGAAATATCCTTTTTCATTATTCTGATCTTCCATTTTTCACTCTTAATTATGTGTCTTCTCATTTCTTTCAAGTTCCTGTCCTGTCTTTTCACCCCATTTGGTTCTAAATCATCAGTGTATCCCTTCCCATAGAATCTTTCCTCAAAATACTGAGGTATGCATGGCTTGATCAGCCCACAGACCCCACCCCACCCGCAGTCTGCGCCTCTCACTCCCACCACTGCCGGACCTACGAAAGGAAGGCGCGCCCTCACGCTTTGGCTTCATGACCGCATGCTTTTTCCTTTGCTCCTTGCCATTTGGATGTGTCCTTGAAATTTTACTGCAATTATTTTGTCATTGTGGATGTTTTACTGTTTTAATGTAAATGTAATAATCTTAGAAACCTGTATGTAAACATGTATGTATCTTTTAAGTACTCCTATGTCTACCACTCTATGAAACAAAACATTACCGTGTCCCAGGAGGGGATGCTGTGGGGTCCACCCTGGTCATCGTCGCTGCTTCTGCCACAGAGGTAACAGTCATCCCAAATTCAGTGTTAGTGGTCACGTTGCTTTTCTTTTCAAACTTTTTCATCTGTATATTTACTGTCATACTCAAATCATACTTAGATTCATCTGTTGCTGTTACATAAATTGAATCATACTGTATTCTGACCGGTTTCTTTTGTTCAACATTGTATTTTTGAGATTCATCCAAGTTAGTGCATATGTTTATAATTCACTTTCACTGGATATAATATTCCATTAGATGAAGATATTACAAGTTTTCTATCCATTCTATTATTGATGGACATTTGGGTTATTTTTAGGCTTTTGTTACTACAGACATTATTGCTATAAAGTAATTTCGTACTTATCTCTTATGCATGTGCATGAAAGTCTCCAGAGGGTACGACCTGAGCTTATCCAGTGCAATTCCAGGACTGCCGGCCACTTTTCCAGAGCATTTGTACTGGTTCATATCGCTACCAACGGCAGATAAGAATTTCACAGTCTGGCCACAACTTGATAGTAACCAACTTTGTAATTTTAGCCAATTTAGTGGCTATAAAATGGTATTGTATTGGGATTTTAATTTCATTTCCCTAGTTTCCAAGGAGGCTGAATCTTTTCTAGTGTTTGTGCACAATTTATGTTTCTTCTGTGAAATTCCTGTTTGTTTGGGCTTTTTTCTGTTAGTTTGAGGTTTTTTTAATTGATTCATAGGCATTCTCTCTGTGTTCTGAATACTAATCCTTTGTTGTTGTGTATGTATTACAGATATTTTCTCTTTTACATTCTCTTTTTATAGCACTTTGATGAACACAGCTTTTAATTTTGAAGTAAACTTAAATCTTTTCATTTTTGGGGTCTTGGTAAAGAAATCCTTTTCCCAAGGTTGTCATGATGTATTCTTAGTTTGTCTTCTGAAAATGTAATAATCGTGTACTTTATATTTAGGCTTTTAATCCTTCTGAAACTTTCGTTCCTTCCTCCTTCCCTCCCTCCCTTTTTTCCTCTCTTTCTTTTATACGGCATGGATTGATCTAATTTCATTTTTTTCCCAAATGGATACCCAGTTATCCTTTTATCGAAAACTCCAACCTTTCCTCACTGAGGTACCGTACTACCTATCGCATTGCAAGTGTCTAAAGATACGTGTGGCTTCCAGACTCTAATCTGATCTGTTTGTCACTGTACAAATACTACACTGTTCTGATTATTGTTGGTCTATTATAGCTCATAATATCTTAATAGGATGGGTCCCTCAACTTGCTTTTTAAATTTTTTTTAAGATTTTATTTATTGTTTGTCAGAGAGCGAGCGAGCATGCACACGGACAAGCAGGCAGAGGCGGAGAGAGAAGCAGGCTCCCTGCAGGGGGCCTGATGCGGGACTCGATCCCAGGACCGTGGGATCATGACCTGAGCAAAAGGCGGTGGCTTAACCGACTGAGCCACCCAGGCATCCCAGCTTGCTTTTTTTAAAAAAAAGCATTTTCACCCTTTGCCCTTCTGGATCAATTTTAGAATTCTAGTGCCTCCAGCGGGCTCGGTTGGAAGAGCATGTGATTGTTCATCTTAGGATCATGAGGTCAAGTCCCATGTTGGGTAAGAGGAAAAAAAAAAAAATTTAAATAATTTTAGAATCAAGCTGTCAATTACACACACACCCCAACCCTGAAAAGAAAGGAAGGGAAAAGAGAAAATAACTTGTTGAGATTTTGATATGAAATTGCTTTGAATCCAAAGATCAGTTTGTAAAGAATTGATTGATATCTTTATAATGTTGAGTCTTCCAGTAAATGAGCATTTATTTATGTCTTCTTACAATTTTAAATAAGGTTTATAGTTTTCCATCGATTAGGACTTGCTATAGTTTCATAGATTTAGTCCTAGGATTTTATATTTTCGAAGTGTTAAAAATAATATTGAACTGTTCAAAAATGTTTTCATTTGGTGTATGAAAGCAATTTTAAAATGAATTTTGTGTGCTGTAACCTTATTAAATTCTTTTTTTTAATTAACATATAATGTATTATTGGTTTCAGAGGTCCAGGTCTGTGATTCATCAGTCTCACGTAATACTCACTGCTCATTACATCCCATGCCCTCCTTAGTGTCTATCCCCAGTTACCCCGTCCCTCCATCCCCCTTCCCTCCAGCAACTCTCAGCTTGTTTCCTGTGACGAAGAGTCTCTTACAATATATCTCCCTCTCTGGTTTCATCTTATTTTATTTTTCCTCTCTTCCCCTGTGATCCTCTGTTTTGTTTTTTAAATTCCATACATCAGTGAACTCATATGGTAATTGTCTTTCTCTGATTGACTTACTTCCCTTAACATAAAATCCTCTAGTTCCATCCACATCACTGCAAATGGTAAGATTTCATTTTTTGATGGCTGCATAATATTCCATTGTATTTATATACCACATCGTTTTTATCCATTGATCTGTTGATGGACATATGGACATAGAATCTTTGGCTATTGTGGACATTGTGCCATAAACATTGACTTTCAGAGGAATCTCCACACTGTTTTCCAGAATGGCTGCACCACCTTCCATTCCCACCAACAATATAGGAGGGTTACCCTTTCTCTGCATCTTTGCCAGCATCTGTTCTTTCCTGACTTGTTAATGTTAACCATTCTGACTTGTGTGAGGTGTGGTATCTCACTGTGATTTTGATTTGTATTTCCCTGATGCCGAGTGATGTTGAGCATTTTTTTATGTGTCTGCTGGCCATCTGGATGTCTTCTTCACAGAAATGTCTTCATGTCTTCTGCCCATTTCTTGATTGGATTATTTGTTCTTTGCTTGTTGAGTTTGATAAATTATTTATAGATTTTGGATACTTGCTCTTTATATGATATGTCATTTGCAAATATCTTCTCTCATTCTGTAGGTTGTCTTTTTTTGTTTTTCAACTGTTTCCTTTGCTGTGCAAAAGCTTTTGATCTTGATAAAGTCCCATTAGTTCATTTTTCCTTTGTTTCCCTTGCGTTTGGAGACATGTCTAGCAAGAAGTTGCTGCAACCGGGATTGATGAGGTTGCTGCCTGTGTTCTCCTCTAGGATTTTGTTGGATTCCTGTTTTACATTGAGGTCTTTCATCCATTTTGAGTCTGTTTTTGTGTGTGGTATAAGGAAATGGTCCAGTTTCCTTCTGCATGTAGCTGTCCAGTTTTCCCAACACCATTTGTTGAAGAGACCGTCCTTTTTCCATTGGACATTCTTTCCTGCTATGTTGAAGATTCGTTGACCGTAGAGTTGAGGGTCTATTTCTGGGCTCTCTATTCTGTTCCATTGATCTTTGTGTCTGTTTTTGTGCCAGTACCATACTGAAGTGTTGATGACAGCTTTGTAATAGAGCTTGAAGTTCATAATTGTGACACCACCAGTTTCAGTTTTTCTTTTCCAACATTCCTTTGGCTATTGAGGGTCTTTTCTGGTTCCATACAAATTTTAGGATTGTTCATTCCAGCTCTGTGAAATATGTTGATGGTATTTTGATAGAGATTGTATTGAATGCATAGATTGCTCTAGGTAGCATAGCCATTTTAACAATATTTGTTCTTCTAATCCTTGAGCATGGAATGTTTTTCCATTTCTTTGTGTCTTCCTCAATTTCTTTTGTAAGTGTTCTATACCTTTGAGAGTATAGATCCTTAGCTCTTTGGTTAGGTTATTCCTAGGTATCTTACATTTTTTGGTGTAATTGTAAATGGGATTGATTCCTTAATTTCTGTTTCTTCTGTCTCATTGTCAGTATCTAGAAATGCAAAGGATTTCTACGCATTGATTTTATATCCTGCCACTTTGCTGAATTCCTGTAGGAGTTCTAGCAATTTTGGGGTGAAGTCTTTTTTTTTTAAGACTTATTTATTTGTCAAGGAGAGAGGGAGAGAGAGTACAAACAGGTGGAGGGGAGGGATAGGCAGAGGGAGAAGCAGTCTCCCCCCAGAGCAGTGGAGCCTGCAGGACTCAGTCCCAAGACCCTGGGATCGTGACCTGAGCCTAAGGCAGACACTTAACTGACCAAGCCATCCAGGAGTCCTTGGGGTGGAGTCTTTTGGCTTTTCCACAGACTATCATGTCATCTGCAAAGAGCAAAAGTTTGACTTCTTTGCCAGTTTGCCAATTATGATGCCTTTTGTTTTTTTTGTTGTTGTCTGTTTGCTGAGGCTAGGACTTCTAGTATTGTGTTGAATAGCAGTGGTGGTAGTGGACATCCCTGCTGTGTACCTGACCTTAGGGGGAAAGCTCTCAATTTCCCCCATTGAGAATGATCTTCGCCGTGGGCTTTTTGTAGATGGCTTTTATCATATTGAAGTATGTTCCATCTATCCCTTCACTGAAGAGTTTCAGTCAAGAAAGATGCTATACTTTAAATGCTTTTTCTGCATTTTTTTCTATTGAAAATAGAAAAGAAATCCTTTCTATTGAGAGGATCATATGGTTCTTGTCCTTTCTTTTATTTATGTATTATATCACATTGATTGATTTGTGAAGGTTGAACCAACTTTGCTGCCCAGGAATAAATCCCACTTGGTTGTGGTGAATAATCCTTTTAATGTACCATTGGGTCCCATTGGCTGAGTATTTTGGTGATAATTTTGGCATCCATGTTCATCAGGGATATTGGTCTGTAATTCTTTTGGTGGGGGTCTTTGGTTTTGGGATCAAGTAATGCTGGCCACAGAAGAAATTTGGAAGTTTTCCTTCCATTTGTCTATTTGAAAGAGCTTCATAAGAATTGTTAGTAATTTTTCTTTAAATGTTTGGTAGAATTCCCCTCGGAAGCTCTCTGGCCCTGGGCTTTTGTTTGTAGATTTTTTATTGCTGCTTCTATTTCCATGCTGGTTATGGCTCTGTTCAGGTTTTCTGTTTATCCCTGGTTCTGTTTTGGTAGTTTATACATCTCTAGGAATGCATCCATTTCTTCCATATTGTCTAATTTGCTGGCGTATAGTTGCTCATAATATGTTTGTTCTTTTAATTGTTTGTATTTCTTCAGTGTTGGTTGTGATCTCTCTTCTTTCATTCGTGATTTTATTTATTTGGGTCCTTTCTCTTTTCTTTCTGATAAATCTGGCCAGGGCTTTATCAGTCTTATTAATAATTCAAATAAAAAGCTCCTAGTTTCTACTATTCTTCTGGTTTCTGTGTCATTGATTTCTGCTCTAATCTTTAGGATTCCTCTTCTCCTGCTGGGTGTATTCTTTCTTTGCTGTTCTTTCTCCAGCTCCTTTAGGCATAGGGTTAGGTTGTGTACTTACGACCTTTTCTTGTTTCTTGAGAAAGGCTTGTATTCCTGTATACTTCCCTCTTAGGACCACCTTCGCTACACTGCAAAGATTTTGAGCAGTTGTGTTTTCATTTTCATTTGTTTCCATGAATTTTTTAAATTCTTCTTTAATTTCCTGGTGATCTATTCATTCTTTAGTAGGATGCTCTTTAGCCTCCATGTATTTGAATTCTTTCCAAGTTTCCTCTTGTGATTGAGTTCCAGTTTGAAATTATTGTGGTCTGAAAGTATGCGGGGAATGATCCCAATCTTTTGATATTGGTTGAGACCTGATTTGTGACACAGGATATGATCTACTCTGGAGAATGTTCCATGTGCATTGGAGAAGAATATGAATTCTGTTGCTTTAGGATATAAGATTCTGAGTATATCTGTGAAGTCCATTTTGTCCAGTATGTCATTCAAAGCCCTTATTACCCTGTTGACCTTCTGCTTAGATGATCTCTCCATTGCAGTGAGGGGGTTGTTAAAGTCCCCTACTATTAATTGTATTATTATCAATGTGTTTCTTTAATTTTGTTATTAATTGACTTATATAATTAGCTGCTCCCATGTTAGGGGCATAAATATGTATAATTGTTAGAACTTTGTATTGAATGGGTCCTTTAATTGTATAGTGTCCTTCTTCATCTCTTATTATAGTACTTGGCTTAAAAACTAAGTTTTCTGTTATAGGAATTGCTACCCCAGCTTTCTTTTGAGGTCCATTAGCACTCCATTAGCATGATAAATGGCTTTCTGCGCCCTCACTTTAAATCAGGAGGTGTCTTTGGGTCTAAAATGAGTCTCTTGCAGACAACATATGGATGGGTCTTGCTTTTTTTATCCAATTTGATACCCTCTGTCTTTTGATTGGGGCATTTAGCCCATTTACATTCAGAGTAACTAGTGAAAGATACAAATTTAGTTCCATTGTATTCTTGTAAAGAGACTGTTACTTTATATTGTTTCTGTTCCTTTCTGGTGTATGTTACTTGTGGGCTCTCTCTTTGCTTAGAGGATCCTTTTAATATTTCTTGTAGGGCTGGTTTGGTGTTCACAAATTCTTTTAGTTTCTGTTTTTCCTGGAAACTTCTTGCCACTCCTTCTGTTTTGAATGCCATCCTAGCTGGGTAAAGTATTCTTGGCTGCATATTTTTCTCAGGTAGAGCCCTGAATATATCGTGCCAGTCCTTTCTGGCTGCCAGGTGTCTGCAGATTGGTCTGCTGCCAACATAATGTTTCTACCCTTGTCGGTTACAGATCTCTTATCCCAAACTGCCTTTGGGGTTTTCCCTTTGTCTCTGAGATTTGTAAGTTTCACTGTTCTATGTAGGAGTGTTGACCTATTTTTATTGATTTTGAGAGGGATTTCTTTTCTCCTGGATTTTGATTCCTGTTTCCTTACCCAGTTTAGGGATGTTCTCTGCTATAATTTGCTCCAGTATACCTTCTGCTTCTCTCTCTTTCTCCTTCCTTTTCTTCTGGAATCCCAATTATTCTAATATTAAACTGCATGGTATCACTTATCTCTCAAATTCTCCCCTTGTGGTTCAGTGAGTTGTTTATCTCTCTTTTTCTCAGCTTCTTTGTTCTCTGTCATTTTGTTGCCTATTTCACCAATTCTCTCTTCTGCCTCAGTTATCCTAACAGAGCCTCCATTTTTTATTGCATCTCATTAATAGCCTTTTTTATTTCAAAAATTAGATTTTAGTTCTTTTTTTCTCTAGAAAGGGACTCTCTAGTGTTTTCTATGCTTTTTTCAAGCTCAGCTAGTATCTTTATAAACGTTATTCTGAATTCTAGCTCTAATATCTATGTCCATACTGATTAGATCCCCTTATTAAACTCTCTTATTCTAGAAATAGATCATTAGATTTCTCAGGATACTCTATATACATTATAAAAATCATCTGAAAAGAAAGTTTTGTTTCTTTTTGCAGTTGGTATATTTTCTTTTCTTACCTTGTTTGTTGCTTGAGGCTTTCAGTAGCTGGCACACTTATCTTGTTCTTAATATTAACGGGAATGCTTTTAATGTTAATTTTTATCAAGTTAAGGAAGTTTATTTCTGTTCCTATGCGTAGAATTTTTGTCATAGGTGGATATTGAATTTTATCTAAGGATTTTCTTTAATCTTTTGAGTCAATTAAATGATTTTTCCCCTTTAATTAATGTGATGAATCACATTGGGTTTTTTTAACCCTTAAACTCCAAATATTCTATCTTATTAGCTTATTTTTGCTAATACTTTTTAGGATATTTTTATGTATGTTTGTGAGTAAAACTGGCATGTATTTTTGTTTGTTTGTTTTGTTTTCTTTACTCATCTTTTTTAGGTTTCGTAGTGAGGTTATGCTGACCTCACAAAATGACCTTAGAAATTGTTTCCCTTTTTTCCCCATACTCTGGAAAAGTTACTTAAGATTAGAATTATTTGTCCCTTTGATTTCTGGAAGCAAGCAGAGTAAAATTGTTTAGGTTTTCATTTTTCCTTTTGGGAAGATTTTTACCTACATATTACATTTCTTCAAATGCTGTAGGACCCTTGGCATTTCCTATTTCTTCTTGAGTCAGTCTTGGTAAGTTATAGTTTCTAGTGAGTAACCTCCATTTCTCAGTTTTAATTTTATTGGTGTATATTTTATTGGTTCATGATATTCTGTTTTTAGCAGCATTTTTTATTATGTTTGCAGCATTTGTTTTATTATTTTTAAAGCATTTTTTGTTATGTCCTTCTTTCTGTTATCCTTAAATCATTTGCTCCTTCCCTTTTACTTTTTTCTTCAATCTTAGCAGAAGTTTGTAAGTTATATGATTCTTTTGAAAGAACCAAGTTTGGTGTTTCTGTTATGTGTTTTTTTCCTATTTCATTAAGTTTTGGCCTTACTTTTATAACTGCCTTTCATTTAGACTATCTGGATTAATTTCTTGTTCAGTATTTGATCCTGTTCTGTACCATTTGACAGTAGTAAACTACCCCATCCTTGTAGGATTCTTTTGCCTGGCTCCTGAAGCACAGTAGTCCTTGAGGATTTTTTTATTTTTTTCTCCCTGTTTTCTCACTGCTTCCTCTCTGGTTCTTTGTCTCTACATCTCCTAATGTAGGTGCTCTCTTCAGGCTTCTTCTCTCTGTACCCACTCTTAGTTGATTGGCATTTTTACTCCAGATTACAACTATCACTTCTCTGTGAGCAATCACACAGAATCAGGGGACCCTGTCCTTGTCTTGGCTCTTCCACTAAGTAGCTATGACATTTTGAACAGTTCACTTAAGATTCCTTAATCTGGGGGCACCTGGGTGGCTCAGTGGATTAAGCCGCTGCCTTCAGCTCAGGTCATGATCTCAGTGTCCTGGGATCAAGGCTCTTTGCTCCACGGGGAGCCTGCTTCTCTCTCTCTCTCTCTGCCTAACTCTCTGCCTACTTGTGATCTCTCTCTCTCTCTGTCAAATAAATAAATAAAATCTTAAAAAAAAAAAAAAAAGATTCCTTAATCTGTCACCAATAAAATAAGAAGGTTGGATTCAAGATCTCTGAGGTCTACCTCAGTAACACTGCTCTTGTGGCAATCTTATAGAATCTTTAGCTTTGGACTTTGTCATTTCTAAATGCCTTCTGGATCACTTTTCTTACATGTTTTGGGGTTTCTCAAATTCTGTATGTGCTATTTTATCTTCTTAAATCGTTCACCTTCTCTCCCAACCTGGTGATTCCCCCCTTTCTTTATTTGGATGTTCTATTTTCTCTGACACGCATTTGGTTTTGGCTCCCACCATCATTGTCTCCCTGTACTGTCTTCAAATTATGTTAAATGTGTGTGTATGTATGGGTGTCTGTCTGTCTGTTCCCCTCTCTTTTCCTTTTAGCCCAATTTAGGTCTTTATGATTTACAAGAATGATTTCTATGTGATATCTACTTTCTTCCATCCCTTACCTCCTCGTGGAGCCTCAGAATTTTACTGAGAAAACAAAACAAAACAAAAAAACCCCTCTTTTGCATCCTGAATCTCTGTTTATCTGAATTGTTGTCTAGGAATGTTCTTGTACTTCACTAGCTTTGGGTGTCCTGCCTTTATGTGTCCTCTGAGCTGGTAGAGCCAGGGTACTTAAATAGCATTAGCTGTAGGCCACTGCCGTAGGCTCTGTACCAGAGGTAGAAATTAGCCAGTCTTTTCATATAGTGCTTTGTGATTTACAAGGGGTATATCATTTTTGCAGCGACTTGATAGTGGAACCAGTGTGTAGAAGTTTCATGGTCTCCATGAGAGTGAAATTTTTGGTTCTGGAAGAGTTCCTATATTGGTGATGTTTTAATCTTTGGGTGCTTGTCTCCATTTTTCAAAACCTCATCTTCTTTTAGCCTTGTGGATTTGTGTAATATATATGGAGCATAATTCTCTAAGGGTGAACAATCTTAAAATCAACCTCAGTAATGATTTTCTGCATAGGAATAGAGACAGCAGCTAATGACCAAATGTGTAACTTTAAAATAATTAACTTTCTGCATGTGGCCAATGAAAGTGACCCTTTGTATGTCTAGATGATTCTTTCGTTTTCTGCTTATAGGAAGCCAGGGAAAAAATGCAAAAGAACAACCATTATGAGGTTTTAAGCAGGTGATATGTATAGACACTCCTTTTATAATTATCTCAAGGAAACCTTTAATAGTTCCTTGGAGTCATGTGATCTACCTCATTATTGTTATTAAAGTGATACATTTGCCAGATGTTAGTTCGGATATATAATGGCAGAAGTGGGTAGCCATTTAGAAATACTGCTTAAGGTTCTGGCTTATCCTGTCCTGACCAGCGTTCTCCTTGTGTGCACACACTGGAGTGAGGACGGGAAGGGAGGCTATCGGAGTGGTCAGAAGCGGAAGTTCAGGGCCACATTTGTGAGCCTCGGTGATTCTTGCAGGTTCCTGTGGCCTGTTACGTTTTATTGCATACATGGAATTTTGGTAATTTCTAAATTATATCTGGATATTATAGTTTGAAAACAATATATTATATCCTTAATAAATATTTCTGAACATTCGGATGGTATGTCTTTCCATAAATTAGTCCTATCCTATCATCAGACTGCAGCATAAGTGGTTAAAATGCACAGGCATAACATTTGGAAGATTATAATTATAGCAGGGCTCTTGCTAATTACATGTATGCAGCAATCTATACTTTAGGATTGAAGAAATCAGTAAAACTATTTTGTTTATCATGTAAATTGCTGTTTTGCCATCAGATTATCATGTATTAAAAGTGTAAGTTAAGAATAAATCACCTTGGGGTGCCTGGGTGGCTCAGTGGGTTAAGCCTCTACCTTTGGCTCAGGTCATGATCTCAGGGTCCTGGGATCGAGCCCTGAATCAGGCTCTCTGCTCAGCAGGGAGCCTCTTCTCCCCCCGCCCCCCACCTGCCTCTCTGCCTACTTGTGATCTCTGTCAAATAAATAAATAAATAAAAAGAATCAATCACCTTGCAGAGTCACCAGTGAATTTCTTCTGCCCATGCCAAATATTGAGAATGGGGAGACCAGAAGAGCGCATCAGTCCCTCCTTGGAAGTCTGTCTGTACCATTCTTTACAACAGTAGTAGTGATGATAATCTCTTCCTTAAGGCATGTAAGTGCCATGCTTATTGTGACCCCAGTCCCTGCATCGCTTTTGAATTCTGTAACACCATCTTATGATTAGAATTCAGTATTTATATTTTTGTTTCTGTTTCTTAAGCTTTCTGTTCATTTACTTGTCCCACAGTCCTCCCTTCAGAAAAGAAAACCTTGTGCTGTAAATCCCTTCTTGTCCCTGGGGGTACTTAGGGAAGTGCTTCTACAAAATAGTATGCCTAATCAATGCTTGTGACTGAAGTCTAGTGCTTGTTTCAGTTGAGTTTGTTTTTTAACAGTTACGTGCTTTTGCTTGCTTTCTAGGCACACAAACCAATGGTCTGGACTTTCAGAAGCAGCCTGTGCCCGTCGGAGGAGCCATCTCAACAGCCCAGGCCCAGGCTTTCCTTGGACATCTCCATCAGGTAGAATGCTCTCTGCTCAACCGTAAGGGAAAGTAAAAACCGGAGGCATGGAATGTGAAGGCCTGGGGTAGTTATTTCAGTGTGGGGGACTTTTTAAATTGATTAAAGCCTGGTGCTAATCACATCTGATTTTGAATGGTTAGTCTGGAATCATAGTTTAATTGACTGTATTGTTATTGACCTCACAGCTTTGTGGAAAAAAAAAAAAAAGAATTCTTTGTTATGAATGGAATGTTCATAACAACTGAGTTACTGTTTTTATCACTGTGGGTCTGTGAGGCTCACTGAAGGTAGTAAATTACAGAGTCATCCAGAAGGACATGGCCACCATTGCCCAAGACCTGTGTAAGGCTCTCTGCTCAGAATGTCTTCATAAATTGTGTCTTCATATGTCTTCTGAGCTCATAAATTATGTCTTTAGACTACCTCAACTTTTTTTTTTTAAAGAACTCTTATTTATTTGACACAGAGAGAGCACAAGCAGGGAGAGGGAGAGGGAAGCAGACTCCCTGCTGAGCAGGGAGCCAGATGAGGGGCTGGATCCTAGGACCCTGGGAACACGACTGGAGCTGAAGGCAGTCAGTCCCCCCACCAACTGAGCCACTCAGGCGCCCCCTCCCTGAATTTTATATAAAAGAAGCTCCTGCACTTGAAACAGGTGCAATTTTAGAAAGGTCCTCAAAAGCCCATTTATTCACAAATTCAAAGGGATGGTGTGCAGGAGGCAATTAGCACCTTCTGTTGGAGTGAGGGCCTAGCTGACACAGTTTTGCTCAGGTGCATAGCTTTGTTTGTGTTTCCCAAAGTAGAGAAACTTCTATATGGAACTTTTAGATAAAATATTACGATGTATTAGCATCTAAAATAATTTAAGAATATATTATAGAAAACCAAAAATGTTATCTTCATTTCAGTTCTTTCTTCTGAAAACATTTGTAGGGGAGCTCGGGTGGCTCATTCGGTCTAGTGTCTGCCTTCAGCTCAGGTCATGGTCTCAGGGTCCTGGGATCGAGCCCCGCATCAGGCTCTCTGCACAGTGCGGAGCCTGCTTCCCCCTCTCCTTCTGTGCACTCTCTCTCTCCCTGTCTCAAATAAATAATCTTCAAAAAATAAAAGTAACCCCTGGGGATAAAAATATATGTTTATAAAAAAAATAAAAATTTAAAAAAAAATAAAATAATAAATAAATAAAAGTAAAAGTAAAAAGTAAAAACATTTGTAGCTTCCAACAAGTTTTCTGGTTTCTTAGAGGAATAAAATTTTTGGTAGTCAATGCCTATGGTGCATATTAAGCCTGTATCTGGCTTAAATTTGTGATGGTCATAAAGTATTCAAAAGTCCCCAAAGATACAAGATGATATGCAGTCTTTTCTTCACTGGATCCAAATTCTAAGAAGAGTGCAACTCTTACATCAGCTCCAAGGCCTCCAGCTGCTGATTACCAAAATCACTGAATCTTCAATATACCCCAAACCAAAGGACTTTAAACCAAAGAATTTGATAGGAAATCTTGACATCACGGACTTCTCCAGCAAGATGTCAGTCCCCTCAGAATTGCTCACCGTCTGATTAGAGACATAATTAGCATAAGTGTGACACTTACCTTCTGTTTCTAGCCCTCTTATTGACCGGGTTCACACTCTGACCTTTTCCTTACCATAATTACAAATGTGTGTACACGTATACAAAGTAGATGACTTTAGTTCTGTTACCGTGTAAGTTCCATGAAGATGGGCACTTTTTCTCATTTATCTTTATCCCAGCATTTTCCAAAGAGCCCAAAATATAATAGATGTTCAGTAATTATTTACTGAATAAGTGAATGGTAAGGTTGTATAGGAATAGAGAGGTAGAAATAATTAGTTCAACCTGTACAATCTAAGACATTAATCAGAGAGGATGACCTTTGAGCTATAGTTTGAAGGATGTTGGGAGTTCGCTAAATTAAGTGGCGAAAGGATGCTCTCACTCTTTTTTCAATTTTCTATTTTGAAAATTTTCAAATCTGTAGAAAAGTTATATCTACAGAACAGTTTTCAACCAAAAGCCCTTCACCTGGAATCACCAACAATTACTGTTCTTATCTTTGCTGTGTGTGTGTGTGTACAAACACATATAAAAAATGTATATACTTTTTTTTTTTTTGGAATCAAGTTGCAGGCGCTGTGACCTTCTACTTCTAAATACTTCATCACATTTTTCCTAAGAACAGTATTTTTTTATACAACTATAATATAAATTTCAAATTCCAGAAACTTAACATCGATGAAATTTGTTATCTAATGTTCAGTCCATATGTAAGTGTTCTCTGATCTGCAGTCCGGTCCACACCTTGCATTCGGGTTTCCTGTCTGTCTGGCTTCTTCATTCTGTAAGAATTTCTCAGTTCTGTCTTCATCTTTCATGAGGTTGACATTTTTAAAGAGTAGATACCAGCTGTTTTAGAGAAGACTCCCTCAATTTGGGTTTGTTTAATTTTTCCCTCGTGATTGGATCCAAGTTTTTGACAGGAATACATTGGGTCTGTGGTATCACATTGTCCCATTACTGTGATACAAAATTTGATCATTCGATTCAGGTAGTCCACTCAGCAAATAATCCATGAGGGGGTACTTGAAGACCTATAACTGTCCTGTTCCTCAACAGACTTCTGCCCAGAAACAACATGATTTAAATAAAATCCCACAGAAACTTTATTTCCTTCAAATCTGTGTACCCAAAACTCTTTCCTCTGGCTCTCTGGCTGAATTCTTAGCCTTTGGGTCTTAAACATATTATCTTTTCAGATAATCCTCCCTTGACTACACTGCATCTAGAATACGTTCTCTCTAAATGTCCAGGTTTGCTTCTGAGAGCTCTCAGCTCCTAGCAGGACTATTAGTTGTAAATAAAGGGCATCTCTCATCATTTTCGCTCTGAACTCCATCTTGAGCTCATATTAACACTTGTATTTACCTTCAGGAAACTTTGATGCCATGTGATGATCCAAAACGGAACTTACTGGCTTCCCTGGCAATGACGTCACCTTTTTTTCAGTCTCTCAGATTTGAGCCCTGGAATAATTCATGACTTTTTTATCTATATCCATTCAGTTGCCAGGATCCTGTGTAGCACCTTGCAGTGCCTCTTGCGTTAACTGCTTTTCCTGCTGACTGCTGCTGTTCTCCTTTAGGCTTCCGCTTATTCTACCCTAGTTTATCTTCTTTTTCTTCTAACAGAGTGTTTTTGTTTTCAAGACATTGACTTTTTTTTTAAGGATTTTATTTATTTATTTGACACAGAGAGAGATCACAAGTAGGCAGAGAGGCAGGCAGAGAGAGAGGGGGAAGCAGGCTCCCTGCCCAGCAGAGAGCCCGATGCGGGGCTCGATCCCAGGACCCTGAGATCATGACCTGAGCCGAAGGGAGCGGCTTAACCCACTGAGCCACCCAGGTGCCCCAACACTGACATTTTTTAAGACTGTTGCTCAGTCGTATGGTACTTACATACGACGTACATAATGCTGTGTTCTTAGTGGATCATACCAGAAGGCACATGTGTCATCGCTGGGGACTTTGTCTTTTGTAATTAGTTGAGAGCTATGAAGAGATACGGAGAATGTGTGACTGTCATGTTACTCCTCCGGTTTCACCCACTAGAGCGTCCGTGGGTGACACTTGGCAGAACAGTTCTCGCCGACATGGTTGTCAAATAATGATCCTTATTCTAATGAAAATCATGGTTTTAACTTTCTGGATGCATGAAATGTATTAAATAAATACTACGACACTTTCACGTGTGGTTTATAGAACAGATTCTCTTTTTCAGCCAGCACTCTTGAGTTATGACTATAAATGTTTTAAGGACTTGACTGGGTATGTATATATAAGGTTTTTACTCTGGTATGTACATGAAATTTTGAAATTAGAATGAGTAGATAATTCTGGTTGTTTATAATGACGACAGTGACGTATATGAGTAGCTTGTTCTCATGTGTTCTTTAATACAGAAGATGAGTTGGGCTTTTAGGATCTCAGTGTCCGTGGGTACAAACAGGATGGCACCTGAGGAATGCCTTCTACGAGTACGGCATGCCTGCTGGCGCTCATTCGGAAAACTCGTCTGCTAGACTTTAGAAAAGAAATGTTAGATGTGTTTTTGGTGACTATCATAACACAATAAAAATTTTAAAAGAAAGAATGAAGGTTAAAGCTGTTGGCAAAAGAAAGAAAGAAAGAGAGAGAGAAAGAGAAAGAAAGAAAGAAAGAAAGAAAGAAGAAAAGAAAAGAAAGAAAACATAATTTTCTGGTGGGAGCTTTTCCATAAAGTTTTAACCCTGTAAGATAGACCTCTTTGTGTTCTCAGTTCTAACTCAGTGACATACACTTAGTAGGGATTCTTGAAATACTTGTCGATGTCGACTTACAGTGATGCAATATCCATAGTACTAGACTAGAACTTTACCTGATTATTGTACTTGTAGGTCCAGCTCGCTGGAACAAGTTTACAGGCTGCTGCTCAGTCTTTAAATGTACAGGTAAGCTGGGTCAGGGGATTATGGATCAGTTTTACACTTTTTTACCATACTTTTTAGATTTTTTTATAATGAGCATGCAATAATATAATTAGGAAATATTTAGAAGTATTACCTTTCTTCATTGCCTAATGTCATTAAGATCCAAATAATGATAATCACTGACATTGATGAAAATTCAGTTCATATTATGCTACCATGCATGACAAAAGGTGAACAGGAAAAGTGTACTTTCAGAGTTGGATATGTAAGTTTAATAACAGCTTCTCAGTTATGTAGTGATAAACATACCTGAACACAAAGCCACATAGTGTCTTAATGCCCTTTTGTTTCCAGACGTCTTTCTCGTCACTTTCTAGTGTGGAGGAAAGAACACTGGGCTGAGGTACAGAGGTCTTGGGTTTGCATTCTCCCTCTGCCGCTGGCTAGCTGTGTGACCTTTGGCAAGTCACTCCACCTCCTGGGGTTCCTTTTCTCTTACATTTATTTAAGTAGGGAAGTGTAGAAGCTTGGCAGGGTTCCTCTCTGCTCTAAAATGCTGTGATTCTAAGGTTTATAACTAAACCTGTTATAGCCTTGATGGGCTTCATACAGTCAAAATTTTAAAAACCAAAGTTAAATCTGGCTACTTTGCTGATACAAACCATATGGTAAAACATGCAAAGTTCGGTTATCATGCATTACTCCATAATTCAGTCGATCTGTTGCTTCCTTTCGTTGTAGTGTTTGGGTTACTGACAGTCAAGAGGGGAAAACCGTTTTCTAGAAGATTGATTCCAGTGTTGCTAATGACTGAAGACCTTGGGTTGAGCATTCCATGAAACCCAGTGGAATATGGACCTAGTAATACATGGAAGCGAATAGAGAAAAGAAAAGGAGATAATGTGACCTTCCTTTCTGAGGGAGAGGAGGCGGAAAATCGCCTTGGTTGCCATGGTGAACTTCCGTCCCTTGGAGAGATGTCGGCAAACAGGCTGTGTCCCCAGTGCAGCATGTTTACAGTCCTGCACTGTAATTCTCTCTCAGTGACTGGCAGGATTAATCAGAGCCTTTATGTTAATTAGCCTTGCTGCGGTCCCCAAAACAGGTGGTGGGAAATATGCAAATCTATGCAGAATTTTAATGTTCTGCATAACCAGTTTTAATTACCATAAAATTTCCTCTTAGTGTCCCTTTTAGGAGTGTGTTCTCTTTCCCTCTTGACTGCAGCATTTTCCCTCTAAATTTGTATATTACTTGATGGGAGATTCTAAATTTACGTTTATTTTAAATATTAGATGGAAAGTTTTGTGGGTCAAGTAACCAGTCTCTGAGAGGATGTATAAGGAAGTTTAGGCTGACCACCAAATACATCTCAGAATGTCGGCTTGGACGGTCCGGCGCAGAGGTGGATGGGGAGTGTGCTCTTCCCTTACTCCGTACTTCCAGAATTTAAGGATTTGGGTTTCTAAACAATCTGTTGATTTGTGGAGGACCCAGTTATTTTTGCTTCTTCAGAGTTGTAATTGCAGTTTGGCTACTATTGGAATAAAAAATCTACACCAAAAACTTGTATGTGGATAATTTTTATATTTTATTTTTCTACTTTTCTAGGTTCCATATTTGATCATTTCTCTTATAGTTGGAAAACAGCAAATAATAAATTTTTTAAAGAAAAAATGTCTAAAAACTTATTATGTTAAAATTAGGAAAATACAAAGATTGGTAAGAAAGAAAAAGAATGAAACCAGAATAGATAAATCCATGTTGTAAAACATTCTTAAAATACAGAGTTTTTAATCAACTATTTGAAATCTCTTCTTCCTTCCCACCATCCCCCGCCCACCTCAGTCTAAATCTAACGAAGAGTCGGGGGACTCACAGCAGCCGAGCCAGCCTTCCCAGCAGCCGTCAGTGCAGGCGGCCATCCCCCAGACCCAGCTGATGCTGGCTGGAGGACAGATAACTGGGGTAAGTCTTCACTGAGAGAATTATAATAAACTTTCATAAACTTTCTTTGTGTCAGAACTGCCATTGGCCCATACTCGGATTAGAACTGTTTGCTATGCCTGGCACCATTTTCTTTCAGGATTTTTCTATACCGTAGGCAGCTCTGAAAAAGGCATTTGTCCTAAGTTTTCAGAGTATCTTTTCTGACTTTTGCAGATGCTCTGGATAAACTAAAGACTTCTTTAAACTCGTGTTTCAGCTGCTTCTTCATCGTGTGGTGGGGTCATCCTGTGGCTGAGACCATGACATTGGTGTAGTCATAGTGATCAGTTTGGAGTTCTGCTACTGGTGCAGAACAGAAGCGAGAGAAAGCGCTAGTACCTACAAAAGAAAAACATTCTTTTTAAGATTCTGTGTAGTGTTCTCCGATGAAATCCCTGGTCTCCTATCTTGGTTCTGCAGTTTGCTGTTTGGGCTGATGATCTTATCTCTCTGCCTCAGTTTTCCTTCAGTTAAATGGAGGTGTTTCCCATGTGCGGTGCTGTCTCACAGTACTGTTACAAAGATTAAGAGCAACAATACTTGAAAAACTTAAAGAATGGTGCTGGGCACATTACAGTCAATAAATAAATGTCATTTACTATTATTGGTAAGAAATTGGCCTTTATGGATATATTAAGCTTTTAACTTTTCAACTCTCTTTTCTGTAAGACACAAAATATTTTCCAGGGTTAAACACTTGTCTGTTATTTTTGTGGCTGGAAAAGCTAGGAGAATTATAAGAAAGAGTTATTTGTTATTGTTAAATTCACATCACATCAGCCCACACAACTTTTTATTTCCTTTATTTTAGTTAAGTATGTCTTGGTAGTGGAAAGGCTCTTTTAAGAATTGTTGTGAAACTATTCTCAAAATCCCCTTAATGGAAACAAACCATAAGAGAATCTTAACTTGCTGGTGGTGGGGGGGTGGGTGGAGAAGGGGTAACTAGGTGATGGGTATTAAGGAGGGCACATGATGGGATGAGCACTGTTAAACGCTCATTAAATGCCACTGATGAATCACTGAGCTCTACCTCTGAAACTAATAATATACTATATGCTAATTGAATTTAAACAAAATAAAATTTAAAATAAAAATCCCCTCAGTAAAAATTAATATGTTTATATACTAGAGAAAATATTTATAAGCAAATATAGCTTGATAGGTATTTTGGATGGTTTGATTTTGATACTTACGCCTCTGGTGCGGAAGTTCTGTTGGGTCCTTCTAGAAGGAGGGTTGTGCCACCAGGTGAATGCACCTAAGAGTATATCCCAAGGTGGGGCGACTGGCTGGCTTAGTCGGAAGAGCATGCGAATCTTGATCTCAGGGTCCTGAGCCCAAGCCCCATGTTGGGGGTGGAGATTACCAACAAAAAGAAAAGCATACGAAAAAGATTCTGTGGTTCCTTCTTGTTTGATGGGAACATGCCACCAAAAGGAAGGCAAAACACACTTACTACTTTGTATTTGCAGTAAGTTGCATTATGAAAGCCAGTTTAAATCTGCTCTAAATACATTTTTTGTTTTACTCTATGGGTTTGTTTTGAGAGACTAGTAGTGTCCACCAGAGTCCCAAGGATTCCAGGTTCCTGTGGCTGGTGCTTCCCTTAAACCTGGGCTTTAGCATTCATTTGCATGTGAAGAGCGGCTGTCACCACCTGTTTCACCGAGATAATGTATTGGAAAGGGATGTAAAGTTGCCCAGACCCAGTGCTTTCAATAATAGAAAAGAGTGGGTTAGGGAGGGGCTGTAGGGAGACTTGGAAAAGAAACAAATGGAGCTCATATTCTTTAGTCATATCTTAGGACATAATGGAAATGATGGAACATGGCAGAGACTCATGCTAATGGGAAGCAGCTGGGCCTTATCAGTTCTTCCCGTGGTCAGATCCAGCATCCTTGTTCCTCATGCATCTGACTAATCACTTGCTGTTCTGTTGGGTGTAAATTTCTTTTCATATCCTGTCAGCATTGATTCTTTTTTTTCCCTTGCTTACTAGTTAATTACTTTTTTGCCTGAACCCTGGGACCCAGGACAAGCTTGAATGACTGTTTAAGTCCAGAGTGAGGGCCACCATTTTAATTTAAATGTTGGGCTGGGGAGTGTAGCTTGATTGCCGATGAACGTTTCCGTCTCCGGCTCGCTGGTGCGGTTGGCCAGCTAAGGTCTTGGACCGCCGGCGTTACCTGCCACAGAGCAGGTGCCTCGCACTGGGGGCCCTTCTCCTTCACACCGTTCAGACTGTGGCTTGTGCTTGTGCTCAGCTCACGTTGACGCCGGCGCAGCAACAGTTACTGCTCCAGCAGGCCCAAGCCCAGGCCCAGCTGCTGGCCGCCGCCGTGCAGCAACACTCGGCCAGCCAACAGCACAGCGCTGCCGCTGCCGGGGCCACCATCTCCGCCTCTGCCGCCACGCCCATGACGCAGATCCCCCTGTCGCAGCCCATCCAGATCGCGCAGGTGAGTGTCTCCGGTGGCCCGGGCACGGCGGGGGGAGGCAGAGAAGGGCCGGTTTCCTGTGCTGCAGCATTCACCCTCGGGTTGTCAGTGTGGCCCGTCAGGACCCGAGAAGCTCCGGCTCAGGAAGGACACAGCAGCCTTCCTTGCTGCCACCGAGCTGGAAATAACACGTTTGTTTGCTAATTTGAGTTGATATTATAAACACCTAACTGATTATTTGAATAACTGACTGTTTATATGAAGTGACAATTCTTGAATAATTAGTTGGCATATTTCTGGAGCAGAGGATGACTGTATTTATTTTAATTAGCTAATTATGGCAGGCCTGGTTCTTTCACGGGCGCGGCGGCGACCGGTGCCGCTCGAGTGGGCGGGATGGCGCCGGCTCTCCGCTGCCAGGGGAGGCGCTCACTTTCCGGAGTGAGGAGAGTGGGCTTTGGTTTCCACATTCACGTTTTAGGGCAAAGTATCCACAGATACTAAAAAGTTATTTACGATGCACAGACAGTGGTACCAAGGAAGAAAGGTCAGCGAAACCCTTTATCTTGAGAAGAGGAAGAAAGTACAGGTAGTCGTATCGGTAAGTCCTACCAAGAATTCTTCGGAGTCTAGTGCGAGACGATGGTCCTTAACCGCCCTAGAGGAGACTCCGAAGTGCGGCAGTGGATTTGCAGTGTAGCTCGAATTGGACTAGATGTTGCAAAGGAGCCAGTTAACTATTGAGTAAAGAATACGTGTCAGACTAATTTTTATGACTGTTCTATACAAGCTTTACCAAGATGTTTAATTTTGGCCTCTTGCTTCATCACCAAATACGCGTTAAGTGTGTAAGATTTGAGACCCTGTGTTGACATTATTCTAATAAGATAACGTGCACGGAAGCACATTGAAAACTATGAAACACTAAGCCGAGATAAGCAAGTTCAGTATGCTGTGGATTGGATTTTTATGTGGATAGCTCTTTTTAGTTGTTTTTACACTGATTTTGCAGTTGAGTTAGACTGGTACCAATTTTAATGAATCATTATAGATACTTTAATTTATTGATGCAAATTCAGACATAGTGCTCTCAATTTTTATTTAAGAGAAAGATCAGTTGAACATTCAAAAACTCAACATACTCTTTCCTCACTTGATTTGTAAATCCCATATTGGTCTTTACATGTTACAAACTCAACCGTAACCGTTTGTTCTGAGGAAATTCGTAATTACTCTTGGAAACTAGGTTTGGCCTGGTCAGGACGCAGTAGCTTGCCACAGAGCTCCTGAGTCCTCCTGGCCGCTCCGGGTTCTTCTTCGTTTCCTCTTCGCGCACATCCCCAGGCACACCCCTTTCCGAAGATGGAAGACTGTAAAATAAATATTGACTCTTTTTTATTTAGATGACCCGGTTTATCCTCTGCGGAACCTGATGATTCAGGGAGTTTGATTTCGGGATCTCCAAGCTGTGCTTTAATTGTGTTTTCCAGGATCTGCAGCAGCTGCAGCAGCTTCAGCAGCAGAATCTCAACCTGCAGCAGTTCGTGCTGGTGCATCCGACCGCCAACCTGCAGCCCGCGCAGTTCATCATCTCCCAGACGCCCCAGGGCCAGCAGGGTGAGCGACGGCGCCGCTCCTGTGGGCGCACCGGGCCGCCGCGCGGGGGCTCCTACACCGGCTACTTTCGCCGGCCCGGGAACTGTCCGTCAGCACAAACGCTCTACTGCATCGACTCTAACTTCCAACTCAGTACTCGTGTTAAGAAAAATGCACCTTTCGGTCAAGTCCTTCACTGCCTTTCCTCGGTTTAGTCACGAAGGGGGAACCGAGAGCTTGGCCAAAACCTAAATGAAATCTTTCACGTAAATTACTTCTAGTATTTTGATAGTTTTTCTTGAGAATGTATTATGACATGTGGGCTGAGCATTAAAAGCATATGCTTTTAACAATCATTTGTTTTAAAATTTGAGAAGGACAAGGGTATTTACTATATTAGAAGTTGCAGGTTTTTGAGTTATAAAAAAAAGTTTGAGGCCTTTTAATACCAAAAGTTGTTTTGTCATTTCTGTACCAAACAGTTAAGTTCAGTCATGTTTGTAAGATTGGTTACTGGAGTCACTGTAGAGAGATTTCAGGGTATCACGTCTTCACCCCAAGAAACATGAGTGCGTCTCTACCAATGCCTCATTATTTCTGTCCTTTAGCCCTCTTCGTCTTGGTGATTCATTCTAAAACCTTTCATTGTGTAAATACCTGTCCCACTTAATAGATAGCCTGCTCCCTCCCTGAACCAGACAGTCCTCTGGTCCAGCATCTACTGGCAGTTTCCAGTGCAGTCTGGGTTAAGAAGGTGAGCTCTTTTTAGAGTTTCAGGCTGCTTCCATTTAGAGTAAGTACTTGTTCATTTTCATCCATTCCTTACTAACATAAAGGATTCGCCAACCAGAGAGCCCCTTAGAGCCAGTATCAAACAAATGCGTCACGTTTACTTTAATGGTCCTTGTCTTCCTGCCCAACTTGTATTTAACAAGATTGAATTTTTAGCAAATAAGACATTAAGAGTTTTAAGACTGATAAAACTATCAAGAGATCAGTTGGGAATTTTCACTTCACTTTCTTACTCTCGGTTTTGCTGTATGTTCAAAGCAATCTTTAGTGTTTCTGACACGACATGTTTGTGTTTTACAGGTCTCCTGCAAGCGCAAAATCTTTTAACGCAACTACCTCAGCAAAGCCAAGCCAACCTCCTACAGTCACAGCCAAGCATCACCCTCACCTCCCAGGTCAGTTTTCTCCCGGGGACGGTTGTTTTCTCTTACCCTGATGTTTTGACGGATTCTTTGACTTGGTTAAATCATAAAACACAGCAAAACCCCATCATACCCTGATAAAAATAATCCAGATAGTTTTCACAAAGTGATCAAAGATTCAAAACAGAACTTACCAGCTTGATAAAGCAATGCCACCAAACTGATGTCGTCTTTGACCGCCTTTAGGGAGTTCCTGTTTGCTCATGTGTTTATAAAGAATAACTTTGTTAGTGGCAGATGAGCAGTGAGTTCTGGCTATTTGAGCATCATCTCATCTCCCTGACCCCTCCCCTCAGTTGTCTGTAGAGATTTCCACTTGCATTAGGAACCTCGTGCCTCAGTTAAAACACATCATTGTCCTTTGCACTTTCTCAGAAATTGCAAAGAAATTCTGACCTCTCTGTTCTCTTTCCTTTTGGCTCTAAGATCTTGCTTTGGCTCATTTCTATTAGAGTTAATGTGTCAGCATCTTGAGATTTAATAGATCATTTGCTTCGTAACCACCTGTGACTCTGAGCAGGTCATTTTACCTCCGTGGACCATCATTTCTTCTTCTGTTGTTGAGGAGGTTGAACTGACTGATCTTGAGTCTCTCTTCCAGCTCTGATTCTCTTTGTTTATAGTCTTGAAAGTTATCATGAGCACATTGCCACATTTGAACATTTGACAAAATTCAACATCTGTTTATGTTTTTAAAAAAAAACTCTTGCAAACTAGGAATAGTTTTCAAACCCAGTAAAAGGCATCTACCGAAAACAAACAAACCCCACATCATACTTCCCATTAAAATCAGGAATAAGGCAAGGATGTCCACTGTCAGCACTTACTCAGCATGGTACTGTAGGGCCTAGCAGTGCAGTAACACACGAAAAGGGAATAAAGGACATACAGATTAGAAAGGAAGATGTAGACCCGTCTTAATTGGTAGACGACATGATGGTCAATGTAGGAAATCCTAAGGAATCTACAAAAGGCTGCTGGAATTAATAAGTGAGTTTAGCAAGAATGTAGGACTAGTGATTAGTCAGTATTAGCAAGGATTGTTTGGAAGTTGAAATTAAGAGGAAAAATATTTACAGTATTTATGGGTAAATTTAACAAGTCATCTGAAGGACTTACATATTGAAAACTACAAAATATTGCTGAGTGAAATTAAAGAAGACCTAAATAAATGGACAGATATAATATGTTCATGAATCAGAAGACCTACATTGCTAAAATGTGAATTCTTTTCCAAGTCGAGCTATAGATTGAACACAATTCCAATCAGTACCCAACAGGCTTTTTAAAATAGAAATTGGCATGGTGTTTCTAACATTTATATGGAATTGTGGAGGACGTAGAGTAATCAAACAATTTTGAAAAGTAAAAAAGTTGAAAGACTACCTCATGTCAGGAAATGTTATAAAGCTGTAGTAATGAAGGTAGGATGATAATGGCCCACGGATAGAAGTAAAACAATACAAGGGTAAGGAGACCTACACATCTATGGCCAACTGATTTTCCACAAAGATGCCAAAGGACTTCAGTGAGAAAAGGAAAGCCTTCGGTTATCCATAGACACCCCCCACAAAAAGAATCTTGATTCTATTTTACACAATTTACAATGATTTATTTGAAATGGGTTATGGACCTAACCTTCCAGAAGAAAACTTAGGAAAAATCTTTGTGTCCTTGGAAAGAAAATGACTTCCTCCTCCTCCTCGTGCAGAGGGAAAGGGAGAAACAGACTCCCTGCTGAGCAGGGAGTCCGATGCCCCGCCCTGTCCTAGGACCCTGGGATCCTGACCAGGGTGGAAGGCAGATACTTAACCAACTGGGCTCCCCAGGCACCCGAAGGTAATGATTTCTTAAATAGGACACAAAAAGGGGTGTTGGGTAGCTCACTCAATTGAGCATCTGACTCTTGATTTCAGCTCAGGTTATGATCTCAGGGTGGTGGGTCAAGCCCCACTTTGGGCTTCATGCTCAGCAGGGAGTCTGCTTTTTTCCTCTTCCCTCTTTCTCTGCCCCTCCTCTGGCTCTTGCATGTGTGTTCTCTCTCTAAAATAAATAAATCTTTTTTTTTTTTTTTTTTAAGAATAGGACACAAGGCAGTAATCATAAAAGAAAACGATTAATTTATAAAAATGAAAATTCTTTGTTTAAAGAATTTAAAAAGGCACAGACTAGAAGAAAATATCCTTCAAATTTATATCTGATAAGACTTATGCTCAGAATTTAAAACAAATTCATACAACTCAATAATATTTTAAAAAGGGGGGTATGTGCAAAATATTTGAAAATACTTCACCAAAGAAGAAGGTATGTGAATGCCCAGTAACCATATAAAAAGATGCTCAAGATCATATGTCATTAGGGAGATGCAGAGGAACTATCACTACACGCACTAGAATGGGCAAAATTTAAAAGGCTGTGACAATACCAAGTGGAAAGCAACTGGGTTCTTTCATATATTGTTGGTGGGCCTGCAAGTTGGGGCAAACGCTCTGGAGAACAGTTTGGCAGTTTCTTACAGAGTTAAATATGCAGGTACCTTATGGCCCAGCACTTCTGGTCCGAGAAATGAAAGCATATGTCCGAGCCAAGACCTGTATATAAATGTCCAGAGCAGTTTTATTCGTCATCATCCTAGCCTGGAAACAACCTAAGTGTCCAGCAGCTGGTGACTAGGTGACATCATTTTTGGCATATCCTTATGATGGAATGCTGCTCGGCAATGGGAAGAAATGGACGTGTGAAACACTCACCAACGTGTGTGCATTTTGGAAGCATCGTGTTACGTGGAGGAAGCCCAGCACGAAGGGCAGCAGACTGTATGGTTCAGCGTGTGTGGTGTCTTAGAAGGCAGAACTGTAGGGACGGAAATCCTGTCAGTGCTTGCCAGGGGCTGGGGGCTAAGGGTGGAGATTGGTGGCAAAGAGCACAAAGGAACTTTTGTGGGGGGGTAGAATGTTGTATATCTTAATTGTTGCAGCAGTTCTATGTCTATATACAGTTGTCAGAGCATCAAACTGTACACTTTTAAATTTACATTTCATTGTGATTATGCTGCATATAAAAATCAGGTTGGAGTTTGGAAAAAAGCCTGTACCAGCAGTTCCTTCCCAGGTTCCACGCTCAGCTCACAGGGCAAGGCTGGTGTGGCTTCACCTGACCCCTGCGCGTTGACTTCTCCTCTGCTGTTGCTAGCTTTGGCCCGGTGCAGCCTGAGGTTTCTGGAGTTGGGGTAACTTATCTGTAACCACCCCAAGAGGGACGCTATTTTTAGTCCTTTCTCATTGGAGGATGGGGCTTGTTCAAGCCTGGAGATGAAGTCACAGTTCAATAGCCGAGACTCACCTCTGCCTGGCAGCCAGGGTCCCTGGGGCGTGCGCAGCTGCAGGATTCTAACTCGGTTGGTGCGGAGTCGGGCTCCTCGCGCACGGTCAGGGTGAACGACCTGCCTCGTTAGCAGCATCTGAGGGAGAGGAGCTTGGTTGTCCTCACCGAGACAGGACGACAGAGACGCGCTTACTCCAGTTGTGGGCCTGGGTCGTGTCTACCGCGTGGTTTCTGGGCCGGCTGGTTGGGTTGGAAAGAGCACATCACTCTCCAGGTTGAAGTTTGGGGTGTAGGACGCATGTAAATTACAAGAAAACTCACAGCCGCAGGCTCTGGCTGTCATGCCGGCTTCGACACCCTCAGCTGGGCTACTTCCCAGGAAGGCTCGAGTCTGCAGCTCGGCTGTAGTCAGGCAGCACCTTCCACGATCGAAGACTCACACCGACAGGTGCCAGTCAGGGCTTGGGAGCAAAACAGAGTAGCCTTATGTTTGTGTAATAAGGAAATCTAGTATTTTATTCAAAAGAAGAAAGATTATACCTTCATATCTTCAGATAAACTCTAGATAGATTTAAATAAATATTTAAAAACAGAGAGGAAGCCAACACACTGTTAAAGGAATTTTATCTGAGTTAGAAATAAGTGAAAGCTTTCTCAGATTTGAAGCAATAAAATATTAGAAAGAAAAAAAAAGTTCACCCAAATGACAGTTTAAAACCTATGTACACTGAGAAAGAAAAGGAAAAAAACAGATTGCGAAATCTATTTGTACTAATGCAACAAAGATTTACTCTCTAACATCTGGTGAGCTCCACAGGGATTAGAATAAAGAGACCATTAATAGACACATGGCTATGGATCTAAATTGATTGATAAAGAAATACAAGTAATAATTGACACATGGGAAAATTTTCTGAGTAATAAGAAATTCAAATTAAGGCAATAGTGAAGTACCATATACTCCTTTAATTAGCAATACATCTTTAAAAACTGCTACCACAATCATGTCGAAGAAACTAGCATTTTATAGTGAGAACCAACATGATGTGTATCAAAAGCCATGGAATTATTTATGATGTGCCCTTTATCCAGGTATAGAAAATCACTTCTGAATTTATCTCAACTAGTTACAAAGGTGGGAAAAAGAATCCTATGTATAAAGTTTTTTATTATGTTATGTGGTAACTATCTTAACGAAAACATAAATGAAAAAAGTATCTAGCAATGAAGAAATTGTTAAGTTAGTTAGGATAATATCTCCTCAGTCAGCCTTTGAAAATGATAATTATAAAGCAGAGCATAAAATTATATATATTATAATTACAGTTAAAGTTAAGAATGTAGGGGCCCCTCGGTGGCTCAGTCATTAAGCATCTGACTTTGGCTCAGTTCATGATCCCAGGACTGGGATCGAGTCCCGCATCGGACTCCCTGCTCAGTGGGAAGCCTGCGTCTTCCTCTGCCGCTCCCCCTGCTTGTGTTCCCTCTCTCTCTCTCCCTCTCTCTCTCTAAAATCTCTAAAGTTAAGAATGTAGATCCAAGGCAGGGAAGAACCTGGTAGAGGTAATAAGTAGGTTTTAGGGCATTGTGTATGGTGACAGTATCCAATCACGAATGTGTCCTTATCTTCTGACTCCTCAAGATGCACACATTAATTGTATACAGCTTCTTTTACATCAGTCATACCTGAGTAAAAACAAAGTTTACTGTTTGACTTTGTGCCCTGTGGACCCTTCCAGTGTCTTAATAATATAAAAGTTACTCTGATGTGTGAGATGCAGGACTTGTTATTGAAGATATGAAAATTACTTAGAACTTGTGTGAGATACATGTAGAGGTTAAATAAACATAGTGCAACAAATGAAAACAGCATAAAAAAGGAAAGAAGTGTAGGTCTACGAAAAGATATACGAAAAGATATACAAAAAAAAGAAGCTAAGTCATTTAAACTGTAGGTGATTTACTCTCCCCTTAAACTGTTTTTATAACACTGTGTTGTAAGTTGGAGATGTGCTAGTGATGAACAAAACGGATGTGGTCCCTGCTCTTTTGAAACTTACACCTTAAGTGGCATATTGATGAAGAGATTCTTTAAAATAGTCTAATTTGTTATGTATGCTCTGAACACAAGTATCTTATGCACACATATATTTGAAAACTCGAGTATAATGGGTTTCATTGTTGAGTAGTTAATTTTTTCTCCTGGACTGGACGTGTCTAACTGTAAGCGTAGCCGTGGCACACACGGGCTGGCACGCTGCCCTCCTTGCCGGGCCGGTACACTGTGCCTTCCGCGGGTCCCACGGTCCACGTAGTTCTTACAAAGGCTGCTGCTCCGTAAGTTGTTCGCGTGTGGCACATCTCAGTGGGTCATTGTGTGCGCTTGTTCTCATGTCCTTCCGTCCCCGGAACAGCCAGCAACCCCGACGCGCACGATAGCGGCCACTCCGATCCAGGCACTCCCCCAGAGCCAGTCGACACCAAAGCGAATCGATACCCCCAGCCTGGAGGAGCCCAGTGACCTTGAGGAGCTTGAGCAGTTTGCCAAGACCTTCAAACAAAGACGAATCAAACTTGGATTCACTCAGGTAGGACGCGGAAGGTTCCCCGGCTTTGGTGTCGCCTAGTTTTAGATTGGAACTTGTTCTTAGCCGTTTTCTGCGTTTATAGATTTAGATTGCTAATCATATAGTCAGTATAAATGTATGATTTAATGTTAGGTTAAAATCTTTAAGATGTCTCTCAGAACACTGGCCTCTGCAGTCATAATTAGACCAATAAAAGGTGAGAGTTTAAAAGATATGTTTGGGAATACTGTAATTATAGTGAGGGTTTTATCTGTGGGACATCTGGTTCTAGGCCTTAGTGCTCTGAATAAAGGTTGCAGGGGGAAAGTCTGAGAGACTTGTTTCAAACAGATTTTTGGGAGGGAGTAGGGGGCCAGTGGAGAAAGACAGACAGACACACACACACAATAAGCCCAAACTGAAAGTAAACAAATAGAAATCTGTTAAATCTGAAAAGTCAAAATTAATCAAAATCCAAATTAATTTTTTTTAATGTCACCTAGCAGAGGGCTTTTAATGTGGAATAAGTTTAACGGTCTGAACAGGCATCTGGGTATGCGGTATCCTTGTTCCAAGTGCTACCACGGTTACCTCCGATGAACAGGTCACAAATGATACTTTGAAAGCAGGGAAAGAATTAAGCCGTGTAGCAGTTATGTAAAATGATATGAGATCATTAGATGGAAAACAGTTGCCGAAGTATAGAGGATTGGGTGTTTTTATGGAATCAGGAAAAACCTGCTGTTTTCTTAGAATATAATTACCATGTGAAGATTAAGCCACTACTTAAACGTTGTCCAAATTATTTTCAGTTGAAAGTAAAGTATGCGCTGTTGTGGTAGATCAAAAACCAGGGATGATATCCCTCTTTCCTCTGTGTTTTTAAGAGCAGACTTTTTGTTCCTTATATTTCTCTGGTAAGTTATTTTTGCTTAAAGAAACTAATTACATATTAGGAACATGAAACGATTTTTTAAGTAGATACAGTTTTAGAGAAAATGTAGTTATCTTTGTGAGCAAACAAATTACAATTCATAGAGTTCAGTACTTTTGAAATATCTCAACAATCTGGCTTGTTTTTAAAAAAGAAAGCTAGGAGTACCTGGGTGGCTCAGCGGGTTAAGCTGCTGCCTTCGGCTCAGGTCATGATCTCAGGGTCCTGGGATCAAGCCCCGCATTGGGCTCTCTGCTCAGCGGGGAGCCTGCTTCCTCCTCTCTCTCTGCCTGCCTCTCTGCCTACTTGTGATCTCTGTCAAATAAATAAATCCTTAAAAAAAAATTTTTTTTTAACTTTTACCCAAATAGCGTTTAGCCTTTCTGTGGCATTTGAGCCAAAACATTGCTAGTGTTGTTTCTCCTTCTCTTAACTTTCTCTTTCTTTTTATGGAAAGGAGCTTCGTTATGGTCTGGTGCTTTTTGGTTTTATCCTGTTATCTGGGATGACTCTTACTGATTTTTCAGAATGACTTTGACATACCAGTGGCAGCATTTTGCAGAATTTAACTGCGTGGATTACAGCACCTATTACTGGCGCAGGATGGGAAAATCAACCTTTATTTATTTATTTATTTTTAAAGATTTTATTTATTTATTTGACAGAGAGAGATCACAAGTAGATGGAGAAACAGGCAGAGAGAGAGAGAGAATGGGAAGCAGGCTCCCTGCTGAGCAGAGAGTCCGATGCGGGACTCGATCCCAGGACCCTGAGATCATGACCTGAGCTGAAGGCAGCAGCTTAACCCACTGAGCCACCCAGGTGCCCTCAACCTTTATTTTTAAGTCACACTATCCCAGTTGTAGTTTTTCAAAGGTTGTTTTGTATCCTGTTTATATACACACACAGGGGTAGTTGTTAGTTTAAACAAACAAAAACCCCCATGTACACGTTAGTAAGTGTTTTAAACAGCAATTTTTTTTTTTTTTAAGATTTTAGTTATTTGAGAGAGAAAATGCGAGAGAGAGCATGAAGGGAGGAAGGAGCAGAAAAAGAAGCAGATTCCCTGCTGACAGGACCCCCCCCACACACACTGGCCTTGATCCTAGGACCCTGAGATCATGACCTGAGCCTCCCAGGCATGCCCTAAACTGTAATTTTCTATTTACTTAATTGGTTAAAAGATTGCTGTAGGTGTCACTATATAGTTGGGAGGCATACCAGAGTATAACACTTTTATCACATGTAGTAGATTCATTATTTCCAAATTGCAGCCTTTGCTCTTTTAAAAAGTATCAGGGGCTCCTGGCGATCTCAGGTGGTTCCATGCCTGACTTCAGCTCAGGTCATGGTCTCAGGGTCCTGGGATCAAGCCCCGAGTCAGGCTCCCTCACTTGGTGGGGAGTCTGCTGGTCTCTGTACCTCTGCCCTTCTCTCTTCCTCTCTCTCTCTCTCAAATAAGTAAATAAAATCTTGTCAAAGAAAACCATATCAGAGATACTATAGAATTCAGATAATGCATGAGGCCACTAGTTCACACATTTACTTTTGTGAGGAAGAACCCAAAATGGTAGTAATAGCACTGACCTGAGCAAATATAAAATTAATGAAAATTAGTATATTAACTGAGGGGCCTGTTGACTTTTGTGAGGAAGAACCCAAAATGGTAGTAATAGCACTGACCTGAGCAAATATAAAATTAATGAAAATTAGTATATTAACTGAGGGGCCTGTTGCTTTTTATTCATTTAAGTAATTTAGGGGCACCTGGATGGCACAGTCGGTTAAATGCCCAACTCTTGGTTTTGGCTCAGGTCATGATCTCAGGGTCATGAGATCGATCCCCATGTCAGACTCTGCACTCAGTGTGGAATCGGCTTAGGACTCTCTCTCCCTCAGCTGCACAACCACCTCCCACCCCACCGCCTCACATGCTCTCTCTCAAATAAATAAATAAATCTTCTAAAAATTTTTTAAAATACGAAGTAAAATTGTATTATAAATCCCACATGGATAGTTGATGGCATGGCTCTATGTGTAGCCACCATTTAAGACATTTATTTTTATAGTGATGTGATTTTTGATGTGTTATTTTTGTATACTTACCAATAGTGTTACTTTTCATAGAAAGATATTACAGAAGTTTTTGAGAAATTCTTAGCAAATTATGCAGATATGATGTCAGAAGACATTTATTTTCATCTGACTACTACAGCAGCTCTTCTTCTCAGAGAATTGCAAGGTTTAGTTGGCGCAGCTTTCTAGAAAGCTATAATCTAAACAGATAAAGTGGCCCAGACATGCATATATGTGACAAACAAAGCATGTTTGTAGTGAATATTTATTGATTGACTGAAGTAAGATCTAACAAATGTATAATGATACCGATATAGATAAACCTGTTTCTACAGATACATTTGTATATAAATGTAATGGACACCAGTTATACCCATTCACACCATCCTGGTTCTTTCGGTTTTACTATAATTGGAAGGAAATCAATAAGCAGTCCATTTCTGCTTTTAGAGATTATATGTTCAAAGCTGTCAATGAAACTTTTTGTGATGGTGGGAATGTTCTGTATTTGTGTGTTCGGTACAATAGCCATTATCCACGTGTGGCTACTGAGCGTTTGACAGACAGCTAGTGGTGCTAATAAGGAACTGAGTTTTTAATTTATTTGATTTGAATTAATTCAAGTTTATGTAGCCACATCAGTTGAAGTTCTGATATTCTCTCTACCTCGTTTTATCATGTAGTTTGAACATTTTTAAAAGATTTTATTTATTTATTTGACACACAGAGAGAGACCACAAGTAGGCAGAGAGGCAGACAGAGAGAGGGGGAAGCAGGCTCCCCGCTGAGCAGAGAGCCCAATGTGGGGCTCGATCCCAGGACCCTGAGATCATGACCTGAGCCGAAGGCAGAGGCTTTAACCCACTGAGCCACCTAGGCACCCCTAGTTTGAACATTTAAACCTATACCTCTGTTAAACTTTTTATCAGAAGTTGCGCACTAGTAAGAAAATGGAGTTTTCTTAAGAATGTTTGTTTTTGGGGGGGCCCCCTGGATGGCGCAGTCAGTGAAGCGTCTGCCTTCGGCTCAGGTCATGATCTCAGGGTCCTGGGATCGAGTCCCTCATCGGGCTCCCTGCTCGGTAGGAAGTCTGCTGCTCGCTCTCTCCCACTGCCCCTGCTTGTGTTCCCTCTCTGTGTCAAGTAAAGAAATAAAATCTTGGGCAGGGGGAAGGTTTTTTTCCTTTCCTTAACTACCACCTAGATGCAGGTGCTAATAAATGATGTAGTATCGGATTGGGAGGGCTGGGGGGTATCCAAGGACTAGGATAATCTCAGTTCAAAATAAGTGTGGTTGCAGTTGTTGGGAGTTGGCTGTTGCATGGTAGAATTGGCTGTGTAGTACTTAGGACTAGAAATGTTGCCTTTCTGTCCTGCCACTAAACTAATTGAAATGAGAGCATGAATCATTTAAACTCCATGAGTTTCTATTACCTGTATATAAAATAACTACTAAGATAACGGCTTTTTTCAGCTTTAACAGGAGAGATTCAGCTGGAAGAAAAGCACTGTATACATTTCAAAGGTTATAGGCTTATAAAGAAAGACATCTTTTGTAATATATTCAGGGGATCATTGTTCTATTGCTATAAGGTTACCAAGTTTCCAGTGCCCATGAAGGTTTAACTAAGTGGGTCAAACCTCTCTACTGTGAATTTCTGTCTCTATAATGGTTACAAAAGTAGTCTTTTAGGATACCTGTTTTTGTAACCAACTTTGAAATCCAAACTAAGGGTGGAAAATAGATTTTTTTTCACTGCTTCCAGAAATACTTTACGGGGGGCAGGAGGAACGTGCATGGAGAGTGAGGCCTTATTTCTAAATTCTAAAGTGATTTATAGGAAGTTTGGCTAGTTCAGAAGTACCTGAAGTTATCTAAGCATTTACCTCTATTAACTCTATAGGACACACAGGTAACTGGCTTTAAGGATTATTTAAATCATTGTGGTTGCATCAGTTAAGGGGCTTGATAGGATATCAGCACTGTCTTTTGAAACTTAGAAATATTTGATAGCTTGATTGTTACATGAGGTAGCAAGAAGAGACTCAAAACAGAGAGAAAATAGGAGTTACAAATTTTGTCATAATTCAGGCCTAGTAACCGTCCTTGTTGAATGCTGTGCTTGGCCCAAGGTTGGATGCATTTGTGGGACCCGATAAATGGAGTGATTGTTGAGTCTTTAGAACAGTTTCTGCAGCAGCACCCTTGAGTGAGGACTTTGGACATTAGTGAGACAAATTTCTTCTCTTCCTCTCCCCCTCCTGCTCTGTATTACCGTGCAGGGTGATGTTGGGCTCGCTATGGGTAAACTGTATGGAAATGACTTCAGCCAAACGACCATCTCTCGCTTTGAAGCCTTGAACCTCAGCTTTAAGAACATGTGCAAGCTAAAGCCACTCTTGGAGAAGTGGCTAAATGATGCAGGTGAGTGACTGTATAAGACACTTCCTCACTGTCCAATGGAATTTTGCAGCAGATGTTTACACGTGGGTTTATGTTTCCTGTTGCATTCTTGGTACTTCAGAACATCAAAAATCACTCATGTTGGAAGGGTCATTGTCAGTTATGACGCGGTAAGTCAGAGAGTCATGCACTTAGCTCTAGTAATTACAAAGTACACAATGAACAATGATTTTTAGCCTTGGAATATTTCTTGTATTTGAACCAGAGTTAGGGATAATCGAAGCAAGAGGATAAGAAGTCCTGTGTATTTAGATAACGCTTGAAAAACAGATTTATAGGTTCTTCCTTGATGGATCATCATAAACTTACTATTGATCATATTTCTGCTTTTGTTAGTGATATTTCATAGAGAAAAAGTTGCACTGCTGGTTTTAACTTCGGTCTTTTGTACTGAGATTTCCTCTTGGAAAATTTGGATTTTGAGTCACAGAATCATAGGCTCTGAGAGCCGTAAGGAACCATAGAGAGCTTCTAGACCGTGGTTCTCACTGTAGATATGAACAAAAGTCAGGTCTTTGGAAAAGACAGACCTGTCATAGCCACCCTGGGACGATCTGCTTCCACAGCTCGGGGGGAGGCCTCAGCATGAGCAGTCTTACTGAGTTCCACAGCTCGGGGGGAGGCCTCAGCATGAGCGGTCTTACTGAGTTCCGCAGGTGAGAACACCTCATTTTCTGTCCAGTGCAGACAAACGCAGAGATGTCTGTGACATGACCAGGGCCATTGGACTATTAAGTGCCCGAACCTTGTTTAAACTTTACTTAGAAAGATCTATGGTAGAGAATGATGTTTTAATGTAGGTTATGAAAACCTTCCCGTGCTTGCTTTTAACTTAACATATTTTTGTCAGTTTTGTTTTCCTTAATATATGTATCACGTGCATGAATCACACTCCACTAACTTGACTTCTGTGTTTTCTTCTTTCTTACAGAGAACCTCTCATCTGATTCAGGTCTCTCCAGCCCAAGTGCCCTGAATTCTCCAGGGCTGGGAATGGAAGGCTTGAACCGCAGGAGGAAGAAACGCACCAGCATAGAGACCAACATCCGTGTGGCCTTAGAGAAGAGTTTCTTGGAGGTTAGGTTTTTACTTCTCTTGTACATATGATTGTCTGTGTAATGTTCGGTGCTGTAGGTGACAAAAGACGGACTTGTCGGCCTCAGTCCTGTAACCTAGTTGAGAACAGTGGGCAAAGCCGGTTACTGAACATCAGAAACAGAACTGGCGTGCAGGGTGCAGGAGAGCCCAGGCTCGAGCCATGTGAGCCCCAGTGGGACAGGCAGCAGCTGCCCCGGGAGAGCGGGGGAAGCACTGGAAGCAGAGGAAACGCAAGAGCAAAGGCATCCAGGGAGGGAACACCTCGAGGTAGATCCGGCGACACACGGATGGTTTGGTGTGACTAAATTCTAGTGTCTGGGCGCCTGGAATAGTCGTTTGGTACCGGCAGGCTGCGGGCCTTGGATCGCCAAGAGCGGGTTGGCCTGTTCGTTTGTTAGTTACTGCCCCAGGGGTATCGCAGTCTGAGCTTCCCATCACATTTTCACTTCCCTAATGTAGAAAAGGCGGGAGGAACACTGAGTCAGGAATCTTTATCCATTGGACCACTTTTATTAGCCGTGTGACTGGTCAAGTTACTGGATTTCCTAGGCTGAAGTCCCTTTATCTGTGAATCCCCGCCCTTCCTGCCCAGTAGGCTTATTGCGGGCCTCACTGTCCTGGTGAAGGCATGTCATGAAGCAATGAGAAGCTCTTAAATTTCTACTGAGATAACGAAGTTGTATTGATGATAAATCGAATAAAATTGATAATTTTATTCAAGATTGATAGCCCTTAAGAAAAAATATATATATATATTCAAGAATAACTTGGGGCACCTGGGTGGCTCAACTGGTTAAGCATCTGCCTTCGGCTCAGGTCATGATCCCAGGGTCCGGGGATCGAGCCCCGTGTTGGGCTCCTTCCTCAGTGGGGAGCCTGCTTCTCCCTCTGCCTGTCGCTCCCCTGCTTGTATTCTCTCTCTTTCTCTCTCTCTGACAAATAAAATCTTTAAAAAAAAAAAAAAGAATAACTTACTCTTAATTAATATGAATAAGTTTAATAAATATATGCTCATTAGAATGTTTATCTGTAGAAGTTCTTCGTTAAAAGCCAGCCAATATGGTCATAGGTATCCCAGCTTCATTCTCCGATTTGTCGCTCCCCATTAGTTTATTTATAATAGTCAGTAGTTTAAAAAGCTGCCCCCCCCACACAAAAATTTTCTTAATTAAAATAATAAAAAGGTATTCCAAAAGATGATTTTTTTTCCCCTTTAGAATCAAAAGCCTACCTCGGAAGAGATCACCATGATTGCTGATCAGCTCAGTATGGAAAAGGAAGTGATTCGTGTTTGGTTTTGTAACCGTCGCCAGAAAGAAAAAAGAATCAACCCACCAAGCAGTGGTGGAACCAGCAGTTCACCTATCAAAGCAATTTTCCCCAGTCCGACCTCACTGGTAAGGATAAAAAGTAGAGGACGCAAGCTCAAGGACGGATTTCTATAATTTTATAAATGATCTATGAAATTGACTTACTTCCTAACAGTACTTTATTGTATATATATGTTCACGTTGAGTAAGTGTATGTAAATTTATATTTTGAATGTTACTAAGTGGGACACCTGGGTGGCTCAGTTGGTTGAGCGTCTGCCTTCGGCTCAGGTCATGATCAAGTCCCACATCAGACGCCCTGCGCAGCGGGGAGCCTGCTTCTCCCCGTTCTTGTGTTCTCTCTCTCTCTCTCTCTCTGACAAATAACTAAATAAAATCTTGAAAAAAAAAAAATAGACGGAGGTTTAAAAAAAATTAAATGGTACTAAAGTAATTAAATCTCATGTTGTCATTAAGCCAAGAACTTCGTGATCTTTCTTTTTTAAAGTGAGCAGTTTGAATCTTTTCCTGTTTCATGGTGGCTTGCTTCATTATTCTCTTCTCTGATGTAGTGTATTAGGTTACTCTGGAACTGTGGGAGCAGATTTGCTGGGTTCCAGTTACCTGAAAAAAAATCTTTAGTTGCTTTTTCTTCATGTTGGGTCTTGGGGTTTTGTTGTTCTTCCTTTGTTTTGTTTTGGGGGGGGTGGGTGGGGGTTCTCAAGCAGACTCCCCACTCAGCACGGATCCAACGCGGGGCTCAGTCTCACCGCCCTAAGCCGAAATCAAGAGTGGGATGCTTAATCGGCTAAGCCACGCAGTTGCCCCTATATTCATGTTGGGTTTTAAAATCCAGTTTATTAAACTTACATGAAGAGGTGACAGTAAATTCCATATAACCTTTAGCTCTGAACTGGTATGAATTCAACCATCTCACGTCTTCACTCTCAAACATATGTGGGACTGTTCTTTGCTGACCTCATTGAGTAACTTGAATGCATTGCTTTGGAAGAGTATTCTAGAACTGAGGGAACATGCGGCGGTCATGTATTCCCCTGATCTTAAGGATGATGGCAAATGTGACTCCATATTTCCAACCAGGATTCCACAGATGAGAAGTAGATTGTTGGGTTTGGATTTTTGATCTTCCCTTATTAATTTGTTCTTATTATATTTGAATATCACTCGAAAACTGCTTTTTAAACTAAAATCATGATTAAGAGCGCGTACTGGTTGTTAAGGGAAAGCTGTGGTTGTTGAGTGGTTGGGCTTTAATCATGAAGTTCCTGACATAGTAGTTATGAAAAAGATAGTCTTTAGATACGGTCCTGTTTTATGTAGGTGGCTATTTTGTGTTTTGGATCTATTTGTTACTGAAAGGAAGACAGTGTTTCTTACAAAACTGTAGAAGTATTTTGTGTTATTTCAAAAAGAAACTGCAAGCTTTTAAAAAATTTGCCTCACATTCTTTCCATAATATCATTTCATTAAAAACAAAAACAAGACAGTCTTGTCTCCACCTGACCAAAAGTAAAAGCAATCCAAGATTCCCTGATTCTCTGATCCTGTTGAATAGTTTTCGTGTAGATTAAGTTGATAATTGGTATAATATTTTTTATTTACTTAGAGTAATTCTGACTCACCATCATTGAAATTTAGGAATTTCTAAATTATTTCTTTTTAAAACCTGGGCAAAGCCATTTTTCCTATCAGAAAGAAAACCAACTTCTAATAGCAGCCTTTGAACATGTCTATTTTCTCAGTTCCAAGATCAAAAGATGATTATAAAATTATTCCCTCTTAGGCCCTTTTAATTCTTTTTTATCTGGAATTTAAAAATTGTTACAGGCAAAATACATCTTCAGTATTGGTATACATTTTCTGATTTTTTTAAAATGCTTTTGCATATTTCCATTTCTGACCTCTAGGTGGCAACCACACCAAGCCTTGTGACGAGCAGCGCGGCCACGACCCTCACGGTCAATCCAGTCCTCCCGCTGACCAGCGCGGCGGTGACGAGCCTCTCTGTTACAGGTAACGTGACAGGTAAGGCAGCCGGGCTGTGCTGCTTGCGCACCAGCGGCAGGCCTGTGACAGGTCTCTCTGAGAATTGTGAATGCTACTGCGAATTAAGGCTCTAAATGACAAATATGTATCACTTTTTTGTAAAGTCCTATATAAAAACCTGAACTCCAGAAAAGAGGCATAATTAATTTTTTCAGAAAAAATAACTTTCACGTAAAGTTTTTTTTTTATCTCTTTTGTTCTTTCCCACATTACTCTTATCTTCTACATTGTTCCAGACTTACCTTTCACAACTCCCAACTTTTTTTCAAGTAACTCCTTAAAAACCTTCAGTGGCTGCAGCTTTTTGTATTCCGGAAAGCATCCAAGTTCATCATCAATTCACGGCAGGTTATCTCCAGTCTGGATCTTGTCCTCCGCTAGTCTTTTTTCCCTTCCACCCTCAGTGCACAGGAAGATTCCATCTGTGCCTTTGTAAACACCCCCACCGCCTGAAACCTTAGCCCTGCCTGCACTTCTCTCCGATAGCAGGGAAACTGCCCCAGCATAGGTATCGATTCTTTCTGGAAATACTCTTGCTTTTCCAGGAAACTGTTCTTTTCCACCTGCTTATATTATAAATGATTATATTTTTCTACTTTTGTCTTTTCCAGTAGACTTTGTGCTTCTTAGAAGATCTAAATATTCTTTTTGCAGTCTCAGTGTCTAGTTTAGTGCCTGACACATTGACTATAAAATGAATAAATAATTTTTTTCCTTTGGCCTCCTTTAAAATAGCACATTTCCCAAGTACTTTTAAGATAATTCAGTGTTGGGGCGCCTAGGTGGCTCAGTGGGTTAAAGCCTCTGCTTCGGCTTAGGTCATGATCTCAGGGTCCTAGGATCAAGCCCCGCATCGGGCTCTCTGCTCAGCGGGGAGCCTAATTCCTCCTCTCTCTCTGTCTGCGTCTCTGCCTACTTGTGATTTCTGTCTGTCAAATAAATAAATAAAATCTTTAAAAAAAAAAAAAACAGCATTGTCATCAGAAGTTTTTTAGTGCTATATGATGCATGGGGCATTCTGTAGTTATTCACCGGGTTGATTACTGCTAGTAGTAAAGCCTCGAATGGATTTGTGCTATTTCACAGTCAAGCGTGAATTTAACCTAGAGTTGAGGAATTTGATTGTCTTCACGCATGTTTTAAGTTTGTTGTAGCACTTCTTTGGTTCTATGATCTCACTGGGCTTTTATATAGTTATTAAATTTCTAAGTCATTAGAAAATCTCATAATTTTGTTTACTTATTTAGAGTAGCACTTTTTTAAAAAGGAGGCTTAAAGCGGAACCCAGTGCAGGGCTCATAGTCATGACGCTGAGATCAAGACCGGAGTTGAAATCAAGAGTCGGCTGCTTAACAAACTGAGCCACCCTGGTACCCTAGAATAGTATTTTTTTTTTTTTAAAGATTTTATTTATTTATTTGACAGACAGATCACAAGTAGGCAGAGAGGCAGGCAGAGGGAGAGGGGGGAGGAAGCAGGCTCCCTGCTGAGCAGAGAGCCTGATGCGGGACTCGATCCCAGGACCCTGAGATCGTGACCTGAGCTGAAGGCAGAGGCTTTAACCCACTGAGCCACCCAGGCGCCCCGAGAATAGTACATTTTGACCTTTTTTGGGTTTTAGAGCTCCTGGAAAACTTGATGAAAGCTTTAAACGTTCCCTTCACAAAATAGATAAAAGCTCAATTTTTAGTAAAATACAGGGAGGTTCATAAATGACAACTCCCATCAATCCCCACCTCATCGGGGCCGTCTTCGGATGCCTTAGGAGTGGAGATTGGAAGAAACCCCGTGTGCACGAGGGTACAGTAGACAGTGTTCAGTACTTCGGCTTCGTGAGCAAACTGGGGGCGACTGGTCGCTGTTGTTTGGGGCACTAGGAATGTGGAATTCTGGCCTTTAAGGAACTCACCATCCGCCTGCCTGCCGCCTTCTGTTAAATTATAAACTGAACTTTTCCTTCCCAGCAAATTATGTCATATTTTATTAGGACTAAAAATACCCATCTTTTGCAGAACAATTCCTTGTAGTTCAACTAGAACTTGGTAGAACAGATAGCTTTGCAAATTTTCTAAAAATGTGGCAAAAATCTGAAACAGAAGGTAATTTTTAGGAGATATACATCCCGAAAACAGCTAAAACTTTCCTATCAGTTTTTGATGGTTCCAGTTAACGAATGACATTTTCCTGAACTCACTTGCTTGGCCCATTTATGTGCATTTAATTATAACTGTTTTCTAAAATGTTGGTAACTGGGGTGCTGGGTGGCTCAGTCGGTTAAGCGATTGACTCTTGATCTCAGCTCAGGTCTTGATCTCAGAGTCGTGAGTTCAAGCCTCCTGTGGAGCCTACTTAAAAAAAATAATAAAAAATAAAAATCGAAGTGTTGGTAACTTCTTTAGAATGAATTTTTCCTTCAGTTCTTAAAAAAATTGAACATTATCAGAAGCTCAAATAGGAAAAATAATCACAATGAGCTATTTATATTTGCCTTTAAATCTTTTATGTACATATGTACAGTTCTAATAGTGTTCAGTGTGTACTTTTTTTACTTCTGATCTTACAATAAGTACTATCCCCTGTTAATAGTTTTTACATTTCTACTTTTCATTTGCCCTTATTTTATTAAATGTTTGTATTAGAACTTCGTAAACATTTCCATTTAAGTGCCATCATGGCTGAGTTCTACCTAGAATGACCAGCTTTTTCCGTTTGAGTCCCAAGAAACCCCTCAGTCTCCGAACCACACAACTGGTCTTGTTTGTTCAATATTATATCCTTTGTGTCAAGCACACCACCTAGAATATAAGATAATGTAAGATACTCCGTATCTTATATGCTAATATAAGATACTCAGTAACTATAAACTAATTATTAAAGGAATTAAGTTTTCACTGTTATAAATAATGCTATAATGAGGACCTTTATTATTTTTTTAAGATTTTATTTATTTAAGGGCGCTTGGGTGGCTCAGTGGGTTAAGCCGCTGCCTTCGGCTCAGGTCATGATCTCAGGGTCCTGGGATCGAGTCCCGCATCGGGCTCTCTGCTCAGCAGGGAGCCTGCTTCCCTCTCTCTCTCTGCCTGCCTCTCCATCTACTTGTGATTTCTCTCTGTCAAATAAATAAATAAATAAATAAAATCTTAAAAAAAAAAAAAGAATTTATTTATTTAAGAGAGAGAGAGTATGAGAAGGGGGAGTATCAGAGGGAGAAGCAGACTCCCTGCTGAGCAGGGAGCCTGATGCGAGACTCCAGGATCATGACCTGAGCTAAAGGCAGTTGCCCAACCGAGTTATTTAAAACTGTAGGTGATTTACTTTCCCCTTAACATTTTAATCTTCCTGGTTTTATAATACTGTGTCGTAAACCTGGGCAAAGCCATTTAGGACCTTTACTTTTATGTAATTTCAGGTTTACAGAAAAGTTACAAGAATAGTTAAGAGAAATCCCACATCTCTTCCCTTAGATTCTCTGTATGGGAAAATCTTGCCATATTTGCTTTTTCTCTCCTTTTTCTCTTTTACTTGCTATGTATGTGATGTTTTTCTGAACTATTTGAAGATCAAATTAATGGATATGCTACTTTATCCCTACTTCAAGACATTACCACATATAGTGAGAATACAGTTATCAAAAATCAGGAACTTGGGGCGCCTGGGTGGCTCAGTGGGTTAAAGCCTCTGCCTTCAGCTCAGGCCATGATCCCAGGGTCCTGGGATCAAGCCCCACATCGGGCTGTCTGCTCCACAGGGAGCCTGCTTCCTCTTCTCTCTCTCTCTGCCTGCCTCTCTGCCTACTTGGGATCTCCATCTGTCAAGTAAATAAATAAATAAATGAATAAATAAATAAATAAATAAAAATCAGGAACTTAACATTGACTCAGTCCTCTATCTAGTAAACAATTCACATTCATGTTTTGCCAGATGTGCCAATGATGCCTCTTAGAGGAAAAAAATCTTAAATCATGCATTGCATTCAGTTGCTGTGTCTCTTCAGTCTTAAACTGGGGACAGTATGAGTCTTTCTTTGTATTTTAGGAAATTGATTTTCTGAAGAATGTAGCTATTTATTTTGTAGATGTTGTGTCTGACGTTTCCTCGTGATCAGATGCAGATTATGCAGTTTGGGCAAGAAGACCGCAGAAGTGATGTTGAGTCTTGCTTGGTGCCTGGTGTGGACGCACGTGCTTTTGATCAGTCCCACTCCGGGTGGCACCGACTTTGACGGTCTGATGAAGGTGGTTTCTGTCAGGGTTTTCCATCATGTCGTTACTGTTTGACTCTTTACAGCAGTAAATGGGGAATTTCTTCACACCTTTGCCCACTAGTGTCCATTGATAATTTTTGCATGGATCTCTTACTGTGATTCTCAAGTAATTGTTATTTCTTCTACATTCATTAGTTGCTTTTGAACCGTAAGGATACATTTTTCCTTTTCCCTTATTTATCTGTCTGTATCAGTATGGACTCAGACGTTCTTTCCGTATTCAGTAGGTTAGAATCCTACTATTACTTTTTATTTTAGTGTTCAAACTCTTTTTCATTTTTCCAGTGGGAGCCCCTTGGCGGTAGCTCCTGTGCTTTTTCGACATGTCCCTCATTCTTTGCTTTCTTAATTCTTTGGCACAAGATGTTCAGCCTCATCCTGAAGGTTCTCTGCGCCAGGCCTGGAATCAGCCATTTCTTCAAGGATCCCTAGTTCTTTTTAGTGAGGGAAGGTATGCAGATGCCAGGATCTAGATGCGTCATTGATGCTGTGCTGTCATTGCTGCTAGGGCATCTCAATAGAAATAGGTACACGTGTGCATATGCGTGCCTTCGTATGTGTGCTTAGACCGACACATGTAAATTCATTTTTATACATAGATCCATACATAGCTGTGTGCACTTTAGCTTCTTTTATTCAGATCCATGAGTTCATACTGAGAGCTCCAGTTCCAGCCCAGCACCCTAGAGTTTACTCCTTTCTGTCCGTTTTCCAAGTTAACTGCCTTCACGGTGAGGGAGCAGCCTGGCTCCCACAGTAAGAGGAGTATCGTGACCGGATTGCTGGGTCCTGTAGTGAAAACAGAGTGGTTTCAGAATGGCCAGTCCACGCCTCTAAACGGAGAGCCCCCTGAGTCGAGTTCCCTGGTTGTTTAGGGTCCTTGCCTTTAGCCTGAAGGCACGTGATCCAGAGACTGTGTAGCTGTTTGGGTTGGTTATTTCTCTGTCCTCTTCAGTGTAGCTACATTATTCATGTGAAATTCCAATATTGATACTCAATATTGGTGTTCTTCCTCTCGTCCTTGTGGGGGTTTTGTAAGTATATGAGCTAATAGCATATCATGAAACATAGGTTTCAAAAGTCAGGACTATACAGAAAGTTCTCTTCAGAATAAAGTCATTCCCTTCTATTGTAATTCTCTTTCTCTGACAACTCTGAGCTTGGAATCTCCTCAGGGCTCTGCTGACGTGAGTAATTCTCACTGCTGGACTCCAGTTGGTTTCCCTACCACCAAATTTCAACCTCTTTCTCATTTGCGAGTCTATCAAAATCTCAAGTCCTCTGATATCTGTCCCCAGAACTCTTACTTCCTTTTTTCTTCACCATCATTTGAAATAGGATTTTAGAAATGAAGAGCAAAGAACCATATCCTCAGTTTACCATCTTCTAAGAGAAATCTAGTCTTATTGACACAGTCGCTTTTATTTTCCCAGTATTTAGCATAGTGCTTGGCACGTGACCGCTCTCTGGTGAGCTTTCCTAGAAGAGATAGAGTAATGCTCGTGGGTGTACTACTCCAGAAAGACATGTGCGGATGTGTCTCAAAGACGAAAATTCGACAGCCTTCAGTAATCTCAACTAAACATGCTCTGCCCCAATTTTCTTCCCAAAACGTTGTTCCATAATGAATCCTAGGCAACCCCATACCCATTAGCAGTCCTTCCCCATTGACTCCTCACCCTAGTCCTGGCTGGTCTGCTTTGTCTCCACGGATATGCTCGTTAAGGACATTTCATACAAGTAGAATAATGTATTATTTGGTGTGTGTTTGGCTTCTTCTGTTTAGTATATAACATTTTCCAAGGTTTATCGTCTTACAGAATACCAGTACTTCATTCCTTTCTTCTGGTTTTGTGATATTTAAGTGTGTGGATATAACAGATTTTGTTTATCATTTATCAATTGATGGACATTTGAGTTGCTTTCTGTTTTGGGCCATTTTGAACATTGCTGCTGTGAGCATGTGTATGTAGGTTTTTGTGTGGACATGTTTTCAGTTCTCTTGGGTATATATTTAGGAATGGAATTGGTGCTTTATGTGGCATACTGGAGTATTATGAACAACTTTATGCCCAAAAAATTAAGGCAATTTAGATGAAATGGATAAATTCTGAGAAAGACACAGATTATCCAAACTCATTAAAAAAAAAAAGAAAACTTAAATAAACTTAAAGCAAGCAAAGTAAATGAATCATTAATGTAAAGGCTTTCCAAAAAGAAAAGTTTAGGCCCAGATGGCTTTAGCAATGAATTCTGTCAGATATTTAAAGAAGAAATAAAGTTAATCTTCAGCTCTCTCTTCCAGAAGACAGGAAGGACAGCTCATTGTATGAAGCCAATATTACCTTGTTACTAAAGCCAGACAGAGATTTCACACACACAGAGAAAGTATAGGCCCATATCCCTTATGAAAATATACCAAAAAACACTCAGCAGATTTTAGCAAACCAAATCCATTAATGTGAAGAAAAGATTATTCATCACCACCAAGAGGGCCTAATCCCGGGAATGTAAGGTTGGTTTAATAATAACTGAACATCAGATAATGTACTACACCACGGCAGCAAAAGAAAGGACCAGAACCACAGTATCATCTCAGCAGATACAGGAAAAGCACTTGACAAAATCCAACACCCATTCATAATAAAAACCTGGAATAAAGGAGAACTTCCTCACCAGATAAAGAATAAAGAGTATCTATTAAAAACCTACCGCTAACAGCATACTTCATGGTGAAAGACTGAATGCTTTCCCCATAAAACTAGGAACAAAGTGAGCTCTTGTCGACGAATTAACATTGTACTAGGAAGTTAGAGCCAGTTTCACAAAGGGGGAAAATGAAAAACATCCAGTTTGAAAGAGGAAAAGTTAAACTCTGTTTGCATTATTCTGTATATATAAAAGTCCCAAGGAGTCCACATACCAAAAAAACTATTAGGATGAATAAATGAATTTCATGTTGTTGCAGGATACAAGATCAACATGTAAGAGTCCATTGCATTTGTACATGGTATCAGTGAGCGTGTACGAAAATAAAACTACAAAAATAATTTTATTCACAATAGCTTCAAAAAGAATAAAATACTTGGGAATAAATCTAACAAAAGAAGTGTAAGACTTATACAGTGAAAACTGCAGTTTGCTGAGAGAAATTAAAGAATGTCTAAATAATGGAGATATTCCATGTTCGTGGTTTAGAAGACTCAATATTTTTAAGATGACAGTATTCTCTGAATTGATCTATAGATTCAGTACAATTATAGTAAAAATTCTAGCAATTTTCTTGCAGTAATTATGATAAACTCATCCTAAATATATATGGAAGGGACCCAGAATAGCCAAAACAATTTTGAAAAAGAATGAAGTTGGAGGACTTAAATATCCTGATTTCAGAGCATGGTGTAAAGCTATGTCATGAAAACAGTATGTGGCCAGCGTGAAGACAGACAATAGATTAATGGAACAGAATTGAGAGTCCAGAAACAAACCTTTAAATTTAGGCTCTGCTGACTTTTGACAGAGGTACTGAGGCAATTCAGTAGCAAAAAGATACTCTTCCCTATATAGTTCTGAGAAACCGGATGTCTGTATTCAGGAAGATGAATTCAGGTCCTTTCCTGATACCATGCATGGAAATTAAGAAGCCGAAGGGATCAAAGGCCTAAATTTAAGAAATAAAATTTTTAGAAAACAGGAGAAAATCTTCATGACCTCGGGTTAGGCAAAGAGTTTGTAGATACAACACCAAACACAATCCATAGAAGAAAAAAAATGATAAATTGGAATTTATCAAAAGCAGAATCTTGTACTTCAGGAAACATTTTAAGCAAATGAAAAGACACCCACAGCCTTGGAGAAAACATTGTAAATCATGTATCTGATAAAGGAACTGTGTCTAGAGCATGTAAATAACTTACGGTTAAGTAGTAAAAATATAAACAACCTCATTTTTAAAAAGGGAAAAATTCTAATATATATATAATGCCAAAGAACATATGGAAATGACTAACAAGCACCTTAAAAAGATGCTCAGCCTTGTAACTCATTAGAGAATTGCAAATTAAAACCATAGATAAAATTTCATACTCACTGTATAATTGCTGTCATCAAAAAGACCAAAAATAATAATTGCTGGCCAGGAACCGTCCTGCATCGCTGGGGTAGTGTGAAGTGTGATGTAGCCATTTTGGAAAACACTTGGGTGGTGTCTTTAAAAGTTAAATGTAAACTTACCATTTGGCCTGGTAAGTCCGCAAGAGAAATGAAAGCATGGCCACGCAAAAACCTTGGTACAGATGAGCCTAGCAGCGTTCTTCGTAATAACCAAATACGGGGAACGAGGCAGTGCCCGTCAGCTGGTGAAGCCCTCAACACGGTGTGGTCTGCCCATGCGCTGGAGTACTTTCCAGCCAGGAAAAGGAGGTACTGATTTGCACTACAACATGGATGAACCTTGAAAACAGTGTGCTGACAAAAGCCAGATGAAAATGATCACAAATCATACAAGTCCATTTCTGTCAAGTGTCCTGAAAAGGTAAATCTGTAGAGAAAAGCAGATGAGGAGGAGGGCCGTGGGCGGAGAGGGGTGTGACTGCGGAGAGCCACAGGCGATCTGGTCATAAACCCGGTGCAGTGGGTGGTAATTGTACAACTTTGTAAATATATGAGAAACCATTGACTCTTACATTTAAATTATATCTCAAAAATGTACTTTCTAAAAAAACAAAGATGAGGCAGGAAGTGAGAGGATGTGCCTAACACTATATATCCTTGCACGGAACTTCCCACTAACCCTCTAGGTGGGTGATGGCATCTTATTTTGTTGTTGAGGACATTGAAGCTGAGCAAACATCAGTTCTCTGGTCAAAGTAGCCCAAGTAACTGTGTTGCCAAGAATATAAGGTCATAAAATGTTGATTAAAATGTGATTCACTAGGGCACCTGGGCCACTCAGTCAGTTGGGTGTCTGCCTTCAGCTCAGGTCATGATCCCAACATCCTGGGATCAAGATCCACGCTGGGCTTCCTACTCAGAGGGGGGTTTGCTTCTCTCTCTCTGCCTGCCACTCCCCCTGCTTGTACACTCACTCTCTCAAATAAATCAATCTTCAAAATAAAATGAAATCCAATTAAAAAAATAAAATGTGATTCACTAGGTAGGAGAATTTATTTGAAAATTACAAGTGCTCACATGACATTCTTTTTTTTTTTTTTTAATTTTTTTTTTTTTTTTTTTTTTTTTTTTTTTTTTTTATTTTACAGAGAGAGATCACAAGTAGTCAGAGAGGCAGGCAGAGAGAGAGAGAGAGATAGGGAAGCAGGCTCCCTGCTGAGCAGAGAGCCCGATGCGGGACTCGATCCCAGAACCCTGAGATCATGACCTGAGCCGAAGGCAGCGGCTTAACCCACTGAGCCACCCAGGCGCCCACATGACATTCTTTTTTTAAAGATTTTACTATTTACTTGACAGATCACAGGTAGGCAGAGAGGCAGGCAGAGAGAGAGGGGGAAGCAGGCTCCCCACTGAGTAGAGAGCCTGATTTGGGGGCGATCCCAGGACCCTGAGATCATGACCTGAGCTGAAGGCAGAGGCTTTAACCCACTGAGCCACCCAGGCGCCCCTCACATGACATATTGTTATTGAAAACACCTGGAATGTGGTTCAAGGATGACAACCAGAAAAAAACACCAGGGAGTGGTTTCTGGAGTCATCTTCTAGCCCAGGTTAACTTCACTGCTGAGAATGACCGGGACCTTCTTTGTATACATAGGGGATTTAAAGAGAGTGATGCTGAATGGTCTGTCTGAAAGCAGTGGAAATGGAGAGTGGGGGGGGGGGGGGATCCTATTTTAAGTTTTTAACCTCAAGATAAGAAATCTTATGGAAATTACAGTTTCAGCACTTGGAAAGGGAAGTAGTACCCATAGATAAGGGTAGATCAGGGTAAATAAGGTGAGAAAATAATCAAGAAAAGATTGAAAGTACATTGAAATTTCCTAGTAATACAAAGATAAATGAGAAAAGACATTTGCCTTTCTAGATAGAACAGGGGCAGTTCTTCCAGGTGTCAAAAGTGGAAGAGTGTGAACCTGCCCAACGTAGGACCCAGCACAACATCAGGGGCTCAGAGGGAGAGAGTGATCAGGTAGATTTAGAACTGAAACGGTAACGGAGCCTGATTAATGATACAGGTGTAGCTGTATTTAGTGAAAACAGCAATAAAGAGGCAATTTTATCTATTTTTGAGAAGGGGAAAAGAGGAATACATGGTCCCTTTTTGATAAGCAATAAGAAAGAGGTGTTTATGGGATTCACTGAGACCACGTAACACTTCTGCGCAGCAGAGTGGGGGCCGGAAGAGCAGACTCAGTACTGAAACAGATGTCTGATTTCTTCCCAGCTCCTTGCCGTGTGAAAGAAACACTGCCTTAGAGCTAAAATGAGGAGAGTCGAATTCTGGATGTTCTTAGTATAGACCAGAAGGCTCAAAAATAGGTTTTAGGAGGACAGAACTGAATTTTTTAAGAGAGAGTCTTTCTTCTTTAGCTTAGTGATAGATTTTATCACCAAAAAAGTTATCTTTTACATAAGGTATTTGTTTCAATGTATTTATGGGTTTGAAATATTTATTTTGATTGGTCTAGTTCTTCTATAATGTATCAAGTCTTTTATACCTCACAGAAATACTACGCTGAAAATTTATAGGCGCTTTTTGTCTTCTTGAGCTCTCTGTCCTGAGAAAATACCTCTGGGGTTCTGCTTTATACATATATATGGTTGGGGAGACCCTAGAACATTGTGAGCGTCAGTGAATTAGGTTCCAGCTGGTGTAGGCAGCCCGCGTTTGTGATTATGTGGCATTTACTGAGAACTGACAGAGAGGGCCTCTTCTCTAGTGCCTTCTGTAAATAGCATCAGAATTACAGCTCACTGGGGACGGCTGGCATCTGCTTTATGGAAGGTTTTCTATCCTATGACTGCCTTATGAGTCATTTCTGCTTTGGGCAGAGAGACTGTATTCTTTTCGTCACACTTGCCTCTGTGACTCCACAGGCCTAACTTCTAGACATATTTTAGACCTCTGTTGGCCAGCGTGGCAGGCATTAGCCACCTGTGGTTTTTAAGCACATATAATGGGGCTAGTTCTAATTGAGATGTGCTATTACATATAAATCACACACTATTTTCAAAGACTTAATATAAAAAATAATTTTTGAGACTGATTTAATGTTAAAATGATAATATTGTGGAAATAGTTTAACCTATTCCTTTTTAATATTTTCAGTAGGACCACTAGAAAATTTTAAATTACATAATTATTTAAGTTTCTGTTGGACAACATTGATCTCGAACATTAAGTAATTCCAGTGAATGTGTTTTAGTTTCCAGCACTATATTTATAATGTCCGTTAGTTGTTTGTATACAAATGTTTGTTCTCTTTACAACAAAAAGAAGTTTGGGCATCTTGATTCTTTTTGTAATGATCTCTCAAATAACAGTTTCCTCGAGCTTCATTTTTCATTCTTTTATGGGATTCATCATACCCTTGCGTGTTACTGTCTCCAGGAGTGGGAACATGTTTCCGACAGGCTGCGGGAGAGCTGATCTCAGTGCAGAGCAGCTCCGTGAAACTCGGGCGCCGAGAAGGCCTCTGGGCGCGGCCGCAGCTGTTCCCCGCTGTTCGCAGGTGTTGTTGACCCTGAACTTCAGAGGAACACCCAAGTTTTAGTTCTCGCCTTCGCTGTTTTGTTCTGATTTTTCTAGAGAGGCCACTGCAGTTTCTGATGGAACCCGCTTCTCAGGGGCCGGGGCTCTCGCGTCTTTCCCCCCAGACCGGCCCCGCCCCGCCGGCTGGTTCCTGATTTCCCACCTGGGCGGCCGCGTCGCTCTTGCCTCTAAAGGAGGATCGCGGTTTGGGTTCTCATGTCGGTTTCCACAGAACCGCGACGGGTGGCAGGGACACCCCCGCGAGAGGCCACCGGGCGGCCGGTGACCGGTCACCGCGGGGTCGGGACGCGGCCGGGCGCAGGCCTGGGCGCCGCGGAGGCTCACGCTGTCTGCCCCCGCCCGCAGGCAGCACGGACAGCGCGCCCAGCAGCACCGCCACCGTCATCTCCACGGCGCCGCCCTCCGCCGCCGCCGCCGCCTCCCCCGCGCTGAGCCCCTCCCCGTCGGCCTCGGCCTCCGCCTCCGAGGCGTCCAGCGCCAGCGAGACCAGCACGACCCAGACCACCTCCACGTTGTCCTCGCCCCTCGGGACCAGCCAGGTGATGGTGACCGCGTCCGGGCTGCAGACGGCGGCCGCCGCCGCCCTCCAGGGGGCCGCCCCGCTCCCGGCCAACGCCAGCCTCGCCGCCATGGCCGCGGCCGCCGGCCTCAGCCCGGGCCTCATGGCGCCCTCGCAGTTCGCAGCTGGGTAAGCAGCGCCCGCCTCGGGCGCGTCCCGCAGCCGCTGGGGGCCCTCCCTGCGGTCGCTCTTGGGGAGACGCCACCCCCCCAGGGCCCCCCGACTCTCCTTAAAGCCGTGGGCGGGGGGCGGGGTGGGAGGCGCAGGGGCGGGGCGGGGGGCGGCCGCGCCGGGGCTTCCTCGCGAGGACGAGGACGGGGATGCGACCCGCCGCGCGCGCTGTGGGGCCGGGAGGGGGCCCCGGACTGTGGCGCGAGCGCTGCCCGCCGCCGCCGGCCGCTTCGCAGACCCACACGACCGAGCAACGAGACCCCGGTTTACTGTCAAGCGTGGAAGGGTCGCTTGAAATACGGTCCTTTCTCTGGCACTTTTGTGTTTTGTTCTGGAAAAGGGGAGAGACGGTCCTTGAAAGACGAGTCACCAGAACCGCGGGTTGTAGGTCCGGGGGACTTCATGTCCTTATTTGGCTGCGTGCCGGGAGCAGCCGGAAAGCACGAGGCAAGCCCTGGTCCCGCACGGAGGGTGACAGAGACGTCCTTGACCTCCGAGCCCCGGTTCCCTTGCCCTTGTCCTCCGGCGGGAGCTCAGCCCGGCAGCCGCGCCGTGTAACGAGTGGCCCCTCTTTTGGCCTTGCAGAGGTGCCTTACTCAGCCTCAACCCAGGGACCCTGGGCGGCGCCCTCAGCCCGGCCCTCATGAGCAACAGCACACTGGCGACCATTCAAGGTCAGTGGACCGCCCCCCTCGCGGCGCTCTTTCGCGCGCTTTCTTGTTAACCCGGGGGGGGGGGGGTCTGCTGTGCTCGAGCGAAGGTGGCGGGAGGGCTGGGTTGGTGATGCCCATGAACGCCACGACCAAGAAAACGTCCTCGTAGAAAAGCTTCTTCCCGCACGCGGTATAGGGATCGTGTGTAAGAACCGGAGTGTGCTTAGTTGGGAGTGTCTAAGAAACGAGGACTCCGTGCTGCTGTTTGTCTCCGTAGGTGAGCAGCCGTGGAGGCAGAATTCCCCCCTGACAGACTGACCTAAGTAGACACCCAGGACCCATCCCAGGCAGACTTGGCCCAGAGACAGTCTCCAGTCCCCGCCGCGCCCCTAAGAGCGGCTGTAGGAGAAGGTCCCGGAATGAGTTAACTTTGAAGCCCGTTCTGCGGACTCCGGGCGCACTTGCCGTTGTTAGGTTCCGCCCTTCGCCCGTCCCCGTCAGCACAGCACGCGCAGGCCCTTGGACGGTCTCCTGTCGAGGCCCGCGGGTCGCCTTCGGCCTCCGCGTGCTGTCCAGGCGGGAGCCGCTCCTTCCAGACGGGAAGGGTTTCGCTTATTTGGCTTCGGAGCTTTGTGTCTGAAGATGCTGTTAGGTGATTCAGGAGGACAACCGGAGACATCAGTGTTTTGTACTTAAATGAGAGTTCTGGGGCCAAACAGAAGCTGTTAGCCAACCTCAAGTCCGACCAGTGTTTCCCGAATGGTGTCTGCAGTCTGCGGTAGCGAGTGGGAGGGACGGACACATCTAAGACGTGACCTCGGTCACTTTCTAGGGTTCCTAGACCCAGTTCCAGCCACCGTGCCCTCCCCACCCCCAGCGGCGAGCAGCTGTCGCATACCAGCAAGGTGTCGGAGAGTTCAAGTGGACTCCGATACCGTCTCCCTAGAGGCAGCGCCCGACATCCCGGCTTGGGGTCCAGCCCTTCAGACCGCGGTCGCAGGCCCCGGCGCTTCCCGGGGCCTTCTGACCAGTCACAGATCCAAGGGCCGCGCAGTCTCCTCCTTAGGCTGCGGCTCGTGCTCCGCTCGCAGAGCTCAGGGAAGCCGTTGCTTATGCTCAGCGGCTTGTGAAAGGGCACGAGGAAGGGCCAGGTCCGCAGCCAGAGTGGGAAGGCGCGGCAGGTGGGGTGCCAACCCGAGGACTCTGTCCAGGGGAAGCCTGGGGCCTGGCTCAGTGGCGGGTAGAAGTTTCCTGGTTCTCCCAGAGAGGAAGCTCTCCAAAAAAGACCCAAAGCTGTCCTCTTGGGTTTTAACAGAGGCTTCATGACCGTCATGATCGACGAAGTCCCTGGCCCTTGGCGGAGTCAGGCCCCGTCCCCTCTCCCATCCCGCGAGGCTGGGGGTGGGACTGCAAGTTCCGACCCTCTGGTCACGTCGTTTGTCTTGGGGCAGCCAGTCCCTGCCCTTGGGTGGGGTCTAAAAGCCACCATCCCTGATACTAAGACACCCATTCCACCTTTCTGGCTCTGAAGCGTTCTCAGGAGCTGTGGATGTCGACTCGATCTACCTAAGAATTACTAATTTGGTCACTCAGGTGACTGAATGACCAAATCCGTATTTCTTATTAATCGTTACGTGACAATTGGCTTACGTTATATTGGGTTTCTCATTGACTAAATCGTATGTAAAATTGATGGTTAGGGCTGTAAACTTTTTGATATGAGGATTTCTTTCTGGCATAAGATTTGTGATAAATTACTTTTCCTCTTGCATGAGGGTGTACCTCTGGGCTCTAGTGATGCCACAAAGGCAAATGCCTTCTGCAGGGCCCAGCTGAGATTAGAACGAGTACTTTCTGGGAAGCTCTGCAACTGTTCGATGACTAGAAGCCTAGAACCTCAGAAAACGTCAGGCTACGCCAAGTCTTGTTAATCTTGCTCTTTGTTGTTTTGTTGTTGTTGTTTTTTCTTGTTTTTTTTGTTTTGTTTTGTTTTAAAGATTTTATTTATTTGACAGACAGAGATCACAAGTAGGCAGAGAGGCAGACAGAGAGGGGGAGGAGGCAGGCTCCCTGCCTAGCAGAGAGCCCGATGGGGGGCTCAATCCCAGGACCCTGAGACCATGACCTGAGCCAAAGGCAGAGGCTTAACCCACTGAGCCACCCAGGTGCCCCTAATCTTGCTTTTTGTATGCCATGTCCAGAGTCAGAGACTTTCCCTTCAGTCCCCCTAGCTTGCTTTATGTATTGTTAGAAATGAACCAGATTTTTAGTGCCATTAGAAAACCCCTCAGATCTTCACGTGCAAATGTGGTTATATGGGTGGGAGGGCCATGGCGGGTTGTCAGATCGAAGAAGAAGGGATTAAATGAGAGTGCCCAATTATTTAGAAGTCCGGTGATACCTTCTGTGGGGACAGAAGTGACAGCATCGTAGAGAGATTCTCCCTCATGAGAGCAAGTCCTAACCTCAGTGAGCCCCTTAGGCCACCCCCGTCTGTGCTGTCCTCACCCCTCCCTCTCTGCGTCCTCCTCCTCCTCCGTAGGAGTCCTGGGAGTCCGATGTGATGCCTCAGCAAGGGCAGCACTAGCCGCACCTTACACTTTATTTGGTTATAGATAATGATTTTAGCACTAAAGTCATTTGGAAAGATGGTTTTCATCTTTTTTTTTTTTTTTAAGTGCTCAGATTTATGAATAATGCCATTTGGCTAAAAGCAAATTATATCTTAATGCCCCAGTCACTGTACCTAGTTTGCCTTTTGAATCAAAGTGTAAAATCAGCACTCTTCATTAAAGATGAAATTATCAGACTTAATATTAATACTCCTCGGAGGGCGAGGTCCTCTAGGAAGTTGAGGCCCCGAGACGGCCTGGCAGCTCGGCTTTGCTCGTTCCTGGCCCCCCCACCTGTGCTGCTTGCGCCCATTCGTTCAAATACAGCAGTTCAGGCTCTTCCAGAATTACAGATGCGCTTCAGCTGGTGGCAGGAGAGCGCTGGGATTAAGATAGAAAGTCAGTTAAGGGTTGCCCCTTTCCACCGAGGTTGTGGGAAGACTACACTAGATGAGCCACTTGGCTTCTCCAGAATGGTTTTAACGTTCTCCTTTCTGCCTGTTTGTCGGGGTTTTGTCTGTAGCTCTTGCCTCTGGTGGCTCCCTTCCAATAACGTCACTGGATGCCACTGGGAACCTGGTCTTTGCCAATGCAGGCGGAGCCCCCAACATCGTGACTGCCCCCCTGTTCCTGAACCCTCAGAACCTCTCTCTGCTCACCAGCAACCCCGTGAGCTTGGTCTCTGCTGCCGCAGCCTCCGCAGGGAACTCTGGACCTGTAGCCAGCCTTCACGCCACCTCCACCTCCACCGAGTCCATCCAGAACTCTCTCTTCACAGTGGCCTCCGCCAGCGGGGCCGCCGCCGCCACCACCACCACCGCCTCCAAGGCACAGTGAGCCGGCTGGGCTGCACGGGGCTGCCACCAGCCTTGTCCACTTGCGGCACGATGGGCTGCCGGCCAGGCTGAGACTGAAAAATGTGATTGGCTTCCTCTTGCCATGTTTCCGCAGCAAGGGAGAGAAGGGAGAGGAGGAGAAAAACGCATACCAGAAAAAAAGGATGGAGAAAGGACAACATTTGCCTAATTTTGTAATAAAACACTGTCTTTTCAGGATTGCTTCATGGATTGGAGAACTTTCTAACCAAAAAGTTAAAAAAAAAAAAAAAAAAAGCAGAAACAAAAAATCAAAAACAAACAAAAAAAGAAGTGAAAGGACTACTTATCATTTCCAGCAGTCATGATGACAAGTTAAGGTGGGTTACCAATTCCAATATAGGAAGGGGATTTGTTTGTCTAAATTTCTTTTTTTCTTAAAAAAAAAAATCATTTTTATGGGTCTGTTGTACAGGCCATTAAGTCATAACAAGGTGTTTATAATCGTATCAATTGTGTTGGGGGTTCCTTTCTTAACTGGTACAATTTAGGCAGGCCTGTATTACTGTATCTCTATTATTATTGTTGTTGTTATTGTTTTTTATATATATATATATAGTTTGGACATGTTTATCTCTTGCTCCTGGATCCTATTTCAGTGAGCTCCCACACTGTGGGGAGGGTGGGTTTGGGGGTAAGGGAGACTTACGTTCTTAACTGCGGGGAATGTTCTTGCTGGTTTCCTTATCCTTGATGACTCTTACAGAGGTGCTAGAAAATTATTTTCTTTTGCCACTTATGCAAGAGGCTTGGTGCAGAAGCTGAAGGCAGTGTGTGCAAACACGCCCACTCCACACACGCCCCCTCCCCCCCGTCAGGTGGTGCCTTCGGAGCACTTTTGTGTAGGAAGGAATTCCTGCTGAACTGTAGCTCTCACTCACCCCAGATCACTGAATGACCCTGAGGCCCAGGTCCTGCGGCGCACGGGTGCTGCTTCCGCGACTTCCCGTGGGGACGGCCGTGCGCGGCAGGGCAGGATCTGGGCCCAAAGCGCAAAGACTACTGCAGACCCCTGACTGGGCGGTTCTCCTGATTTCTTATCTCCTGAAAAATGCTCCTACTGTTGGTGTGTTGGTTTGTGTGTTTCCATTTCGTGGAAGCTTTTCATCCAAACTTCCTTTCACTGACTTGGCAAAGAGGGACTGATTGACTGAGATTGGGAAACTGCCCTTCTTTTGTTTTCCGAAGGAAGCCACTAGACGGCTGCCATCAGCTCTGTGTTCCCAAAGAGGAGTGATGGGAGGAGTCTGAGGCTCCCCCCTTGCCCCCTGGCCGCAGACCTCTCTTTCCCTGGCCGGCGCATGCATGCCTCTGAGCCGTGTCTCTCCTTGCTTCCCCGGCTGCAGAGCGCACCGCTGGCTGGGCACGGGGTCTTGAGAACCTTCGAAGGCCTCTGAGCAGGAACTTTGCACACACCTCAAGTGTCTCCTTGGTTTGCTAGTGATGCCCCAGCTATGCTCCAGCTAGGCAGGTCACAAGGGCAGCACACGTCTGGCTCTACGACGGAGAAGGGGATTAGCTTCTGGAATTGTTGGCAGGGAGTTCTAGACTATGTAAACGAGCCCGTGGAAAGGAGGAGTTGATGGAAGTCGATGCAGAGGAATGAGGGTAGCTTGGACATTCAGTTCCCCTTCCTGTCCGCATGCTGTGAGGACGGTATCTGTACCCGAACGGTTCGCGGAAGACCGGATCGCTGCGCTGGGGCTCGTCTGAGCTCCCCTTCGTGTTGGAGGTCACGGTTCCCGCGTGCTGTCCGTGGGTGCTCGCTTATGTCTCCAGTGGCCTGAGACTGCACTTGCACCCCTGCTTTCGAGCTGGGGTCTCAGAGAGGGTGTACAGGTCATCTGCGTTCTGAGTGTTCCGCTTGTGTCCCCGAGGGAGCTTGGGGTCTGTGTATCTGTCTCTTTGCGGCATCGGGAAAGGTGGTGACAGGGACACGGTGTGTGTGTTTCTTCGTGGTCGTCCAGGTGGGAGACAGGCACCTTAACAGTAAAAGGCCGGAAACATTTGTAGTCCCTTTGTTAGTCTTTCTTTTGTTGCTTCTGTCTTCCTGTTTTATTTCAGAGTATTTAATTATCAACCTAAATTTCCTCTTCTCACCGTTCACCTTCCCTAAAATCCCTCCCAAATCCGCAAACTGCAAGCAGGGAAACTAACAAATGTCCATCCACCTTTTTAATGTGTGGTGTGTGTTGTTTTGTCTTTTATGTTGTTGTTGTTTTTAACTAAGCTTGAACCAAAGTCAATTTTTAGCAAGCTGCTGTACTAATGGACTAGTTTATAACGTGCATTTCAGACACATTGAGGAGATAGATGCTACTGACAATTTCTTTTCTCATTTGTCTTTATTAATTTTATATAAAAGTTGCTGCTTGTTTTAATCATTTATGTTGGTAAATCGTAATACCCTCTGGGCAGACATTAACTTGATTTTAACTAGTTTATTTAGTTCGGTGTGTAAATAGAAGGGCAGTGTCAGTTACTAGTTTCTCTCCTCTCCATCTTGCTATTTCTCTGATGTAGTTACGTTTACTCTTTTATCCTGACTTGACATCTCTGACTTTAGTCTGTGCAAATGGTTTAGGGCTCTCAGTGAGACTGTGGCTGCCCATTGGAGCGATCCCTCCCCGGGGGGTGGTAAGTTAGGAGGATGGGCTCAGGGAGGGAAATGCTGATGCCCACCGTCCCAGATTAGAGGCTCCAGCGTTAATTTCCCAAAATGGCTACCAAAGGAAGTGTGGAGTCCTCGGGGACTCACGCCCAGTGGGTGAAAAGGAAGGGCAAGGAAAGGCTGTGCTTGCTTGTTTTCCTGTGTGGTTCAAAAGATGCCCCCTCTCCCAGGTACGATTCGCCAACGGATTGCAATGGATTTCAATATTCTAAAAGATATTAAGCTTTAAATGTCAGTACAACGGCCTTCCATTCCCTGCCCTGTGTGTGTGTTCTCCGGCCATCCTGGGATAGGGGGATTCTGCCTTTCGGTGTGTGCAGATCACTTTTTGAGTATAAACCTTAAACCAGCGTAAAAATCTGTGTTTAAAAGAAATAAATCCTTAGACAAAGGTAACTTTAAAAAATTTTCTCATTTTTTTCCTTAAAGACAGGTTGTAAAATGAAAGGCATATCTGCACATGTACACGTGGAACACTAACACTTTGTTGACAGGTGTTTAGCTTAACATCGCCTCCCCATCAGCACCCCTAGACAGGCTCCTGATCGTACTGTTTCACGACCCAAACTTTAGTCCTTTTTTACTTTATATTTCTTTACCATCTCAAGAAATGCTTTTTGCTTTGAATGACTCTCCGAAGCGAAGGTACTCAGACTTGACTTTTAACCCCCTTTTATGGGACAGTCTAGAAATTAAGGGGGCCCTTTGATGAAAAAGAGGTGTTTGGTAGTTTCTGCGTTTCTCAGCAGATGGGCCAGATAGGTCATCATTAACTCATTGTACATTCTAATTTTATCCCCCCTAATGATTATGCAAATTTTATTTCATTCCTGAATTTGGTGAATACATATTAAACCAAAGACTAATTCTGAATGCATTTATGGTGATACTATATTTGCCCATGGTAATGGGCCCTCCCTAAGGAGTGGTGAATGTAACTGAATCCTTCTTATCACAAGCAGGCAGTTTGGACATGAACTTTATACCCTGTATGAATCTGAAGGACAGAGCAGAAAGACCTAGAAAAGGGCTTTTCATAGGAACAATATTATTGTTCCTACTTTAATAAGTTGAGTGCTATATTAGTTTAAATGTTTCTGAAATTATATAGACAGCTTTTTAGAATTAAAAAAATGTTCATCTCCATTACCTGATGCAGTACACACTTCCATTTATTTGATAAGAACGACCAATACCATCCCAATTTACTCAACTTACTACTCAAGAAATGGAACCAAAGTAATCCAATTTTGATTTTGTGTAGGACCATACCGATCTGTACTTCATGGTGGCATTATTAGAAATTAAGTTTTTTTAAGGGAAAATAAGGTTAGAATTAAAAGATTTTTAGTGAGATTATCATGCTGTTTTGTTCTACATAGTTCATCCATTCTTGGGGGAAAAAAGCACAATTATACCTCTTTTTTATATTATTTTGTCCTGTTCTCCCTCATGTAAATGGGAAGGTGGGGGAACCCTAGTCTATATTACCCAGAAGCACAGACATTGCTTGATGCAATATTTAAGGTCAGCCCAATCTTTAACATTAAATTTCCTATTTAAATCGCAGGGAAAGCGGGATACATTTGCAAATACAGGAAATCACTGCAGATGTTTAAAGTTCTAAATCCTGATGGTAAACAGAATTAGTGTGTAACAAACACCTGGCTCACAGAAGAAACTCTGTGTAGCTCATAGTCTAAAGTTGTTCCCATCCCTTGTCATCGTCACAAAACTTTCTTCGGGGGGTTGGGGGGGGGGACAAAACCCCTTGAGAGGAAGAAAAGGGAGAAGTGCTGGTGCGGAGAAGTCTACGGGCGCCGTAGACTACTGGTGACAGGCGGTGACGTGACAGGGAGGCGCGCCCACCTGGCCTCCTGCTGGCCGCACCCCTGGGGCTCAGACCCCTTAGGGGCACCCCGCAGGTCAGTCTGCAGCTTGAGAACCCTCAGTTAAAGAAGAGCCTCAACAACTTAGTATGAGACGCTGGCCACATTTTCATTAAAGCAGCATTTAAATGGATGACTTTAAAGCTTTATTTATTCCTCAAACCATGATTATTGGAACTGAAAATGTTGAGAGACCAGCAGTGCTAACGGAGAAAATGACTAAAGTCCTGAAATTTAAAGTTAGTTACTCAAATGCGCAAGAACAGATGGATGACTCTGCTCAGAACCGCAGCGCGTGCGTGTGTGTGTGCGCGCGCGCACAGAGGCCTGTCGTGTGCGACATTGTTCGTGTCGTCACAGCCCTGGCCATTCTGATGTCATTTTCTGGCTTAAAACATTTTGACGACAATGCTATAAAATGGTAAATCTTTCTTAGCATTTACCTTCATTTCTGAGAAGGAAAAGGAATCTTTTGCCGTCGTTTAAGGACAGGAAGGGCCGCCGGGAGGCAGGCTCGCACGGTGGCTGACGCAGCACGGATGTGCGCTTGGACGGGCCTAGGGGGACTAGACTGCTCCGGCCATGGAGAGCTGATTCTAATCCTGTTCTGCCTCATTCTTTTCTTGATCCAAAGAGATGAAACGGGACACCCCTGAGATTTCCCGTAGGATCTTTGAAGGATTTCATGAGGAGGGCAGAGAATGTGTTTTCTCCTCAGATTTGTCCCATTTACAGCCAGATTTGCGTGCGGTTCGGGAGCGGGTGCTGTCTTCCGCCGGTCCGTGTCCATGCAGCTCGGAGTTCCTTGTTCTGGCTCTTCGCCCTACTCGCAGGCTTCCCTCCCAGCAGCAGCTTGAGCGGATCTTACTCTGATTCTGTGGCCCGGAGCCCCTTTCCCTCGTCCCTCTCTCCCTTTCCTTTCCGAGTGGTGATACCTTAATCTGCGAGGGTGATGCTGGAGGGTAACAGCTAGCTTCTGGCACCTTCATAAAATACCTCAGTGTAGCTTAGCGTTGTTGCAGACCTGGTTTTAATCTAAAAACCAAATAAATAAAAAAGAAGAAAACTTTATAAATAGTGGAAATAATTCTAGCTGTAGCATTTAGTTGAACTGATGTTATTATGATCGATAAACATGATCGATGCTGTATGTATTTGGGTCCTGTTTATAGGTTACAGTTTATAGGGTTAGGGAGGGTTGGGTGGGGAGAGGAGAAGTTGGTTATGTTAGAAGGAAAATGTTTCTCATGAGTGTTTGTTTTTCCTTACACCTGTCTTGCCAAAGGAAACTTAATTACCCCTGTGATGGGTTTGGGATTCCCTGGCCTCGCCCTGGTCAGCCCCGCGCTGCCGTGTGCCGTGGTGGCAGGCAGGTCACACGTGGGTTGTCCTGGAGGTTCAGGGTCCTCTAAGACATTGAAATTCCTTCCTATGGTCGCCCTTGCCCTTGCCCCCCAGACCCTGCCATCCTCGCCTAAGGATTCATTACCTCTCTCTGTAGCAAGAGCTTAGGCGAAAGATGCATGCGCGGCCGTCTGGGGCTGTGGTGAGAAGGGAGGCAGAGCTGGGCGGCGCCGTATGACTGGGAGAGGAGAGATGAGGGCGGGGACATTCTAATCGAGGACAGTTAAAGTAAAACAGGTTCTTTTTGTCACCCTCTGTCATGCTATTGAATGTTGTGCTGGTAGCCCAACATTTTAAAACTCGACTTCCTCTTTCCCTGCCCAAGGCTAATTCTGTCTAGACCAAAAATGCAAACAGAAGTAAAACCAGACCAAGCAGATGGAGGCCAGCTTGCTTGCCTCACACGTGCGACTTGAGGCGTGACCTTTGGGGACCCGCAGGTCAGTGAGGTTGAGGAGGATGCTGTTCTCGGTGCACATGTGAATGAGAAATGATGCTGGTTTGGGAGAAAGTGAAGAGCCCTTTCTGTCCAGACAGGCCGTCTTGGCTCTCCACGTTCAGATACAGACTACAGCTCCGAAAAGGTTATTTTTAAATAAACCATCCCTCTCACAGAACTTGAGTGGGATTTGGTTTGGACACCAAAGACACTGCTATGTCGCTGTTTATTCTTAGGTTTTCAAAACCAGCAGAGAATAGGAATCAAAGGCTGACGTTTGGAAGAAGTTGCACCTGTGACTCCTTCCTGTCCCTCTCGCCTCTGTTCTCTCCTCCCTGACCCCCTTTCTGAAGGAAGTCTTGTTGCTTATCCTGGCTTTGGAAAAGAGACTGCTTTCACTTCACTCCGTGCGCTCTGTGAGGATGGGGAGTCGCGCAGCGTAGCCGTGATGGTCTTACAATTGCTGGCAAACTGGGGGGGAGGGCGAAAGATGGAGGTAGAAATTTTTTTATTTCCCTTTTTCTAACACTTATAAATAGAACCAGTACAGCCTGTTTGAATTCAGCTGATACCAAGGTGTGCTATCTCTGTTCTGTCACTTGTAAGGGATAAGCATTTTCAAGAGCAGGATTACATGGAGAATCAAAAGACTTTCCTTTACTCTCCCAGGGAGCTGTATGCCTCCAAAATGGTTTTATACATGGTTCTAGAGAGTTTTATATATGAGTTCTAGAGAGTTCCAAAGTTCGCTGTCTTGGTGTACTCTTGATGGGACATTTCTTCCTCTCTTAATATTCTGTCCAGAAATGATCAGGTTGCAGAACTTCATGAAAGCTTTACTAATACTCCGGTGGTTCTGCCATTATATGAAAGTGGTATTAATCTTGTGTGACTTTTCAAAGCGCTAGGTAGGTTTGTAAGTAGGTGATCGGGATATTGAGGCAAGAGCACGCCACGCAGACATTAAGGAAACCAAGGTGCGCGTGACGGAGCGCCACTCTGAGCCGGGAAGTGAACCTCCCCCGGCTGGGGAGGGAAGGCGTCCCCGCATCTGCCTGCGGCTCTGTTGCTTGGCACCACCTTCTGGTTCAAACCCAGGACACTGTCAAAACGTTCAGACCCCAAAAGTAATTTACCGTAAAAAAAAAAAAATACTGAGGTCTGCTGCAAAGTTCCCCTGTGTTTTCTTTGTTGACTTGTTCATCCTTGTTTTAAGTTGGCCACGAGCTTACAAAAGCAGCTTTTAAGGCTTCTTTCCTAACCCAGCAGCAGCACTGAGCTCTCACATTAGATCCCGAAGTCTGCAGGCAGACAGCCGGAGAGCGTGCTGTGTGCGCACAGGAGACATCCAGACGCTTCTTGCAAGTTGGAATCTCCTTGGAATGAAACAGTGAGAAAGGACAGAGCCCAGGAGAGCAGAGACGATGCTCCTGCCGAGCCCTCCCGGGGTCTCCAGGTCTGACAGTACAGCAGGAAAGGAAGTGCACTTTCAGAGGCTGACGTGTAGGCGGTTCTGTCAGGAAAGGCTGTGGTCGTAGGCACGTGGGGGTGCCACGTCTCTGGCTCCAGTGATGCCCAGGTCTGCAGAAGGCTCGGACCTTCCTAAGAGCGGAGCGGACTGATGCCCGCCTGCGTGTGATGAAAACCGCAAACCCTGGGGGTGGGGGGTGGGGCGGGCAGGGGCCGCGGGGAGGAAGGAGCAAGACTTGGCAGTCCTACGACATGGGTTCTCCGCGACATCTGTGGGGCGGTGTCCCTGAGACAAAGGGAGAGGCCAGGCTTCCTCCAGCCTCTCACCTCGGCCTCGGGGAGCAGATGTGCGCGTTACTCAGACGCGGGGAGGGCGGGCGCCCTCTGCAAGGGAACGGACGTCCCGGACCCGTCCTCTGCGGTAGTAGCAAAGGCTAGGTGAGTGAGTCGGGGGCTTCTGCCCACCCAGTCCGCGAGCTGTCGTATACCTCATTTCTAACTCATGGTTGAGTAACTTGCTTTAACTTTCGCTAAACCCTTCAGAGTTGCCAAGTCCGCCCTCCCTCCTCTAAGTAACGTTGAACTCTGGCCTATAGCATCACGGGACCTGCAGCCTAGGGTGGGACCTCCTCGAGCCTCTGAATGTCGCTGCTGAAAAGCTACTGCAAACCGAGGGCAAATTGCAATCTTCTATTTCCTTTTGTTGCAAGGGGTCTTCACAGGTCTCTTAACATCTCCTTTCCCCGCCACCCTGCGTGCGGGGGGGCTGGCCCGCTCTCCACGCCCCGCCCCTCCTGTGTCAGATGTCCCTGGTGGGGTGGAGGCCATCCCCTTCCTCCCTGAGGCCTCAGGGTTCTGCTTATTTTCAGGACTTTGGGTGGAAGGGAAAAGACACCAAAGGCTCCTTTAAGCTGACTGCTGCATACACATTTCACTTTTTTTCCTTTGACATGACCAAAAAAAAAAAAAAAAACTCCAAATATTTAAGTTTTTATTGTTATTAATATTATTATTTGACAATCTTGTATCCAGTGGGCTCTCTAGAAGCCGCATCCCCAGCCCTTTCACCTTTTCTTTGAATGTAGTTCCCAACCTTCGATTCCCACCCCCCAACGTCGAAAGAAAGCTTTGCCAGGTCTGAATACTGCTGCTATAAGCCAGGGGAGGGTGGTTTCTTTGTTTTGTTTTGTTTTTTAAATTTCCAGCCAAAACCAAAGATTCCTTAATGATTGTATAAACTCAAAACAAACAAAAAAACCAAAGAAAAGGGAAGTCTTCAGCATCAATCCAGTCTGTGGTGTCCTGGTGTCCAGAGGAGTGGGGGTGGGGGGGGGCCTTTGACCCCCAACCCGGGAAAGCAGGGGGCTCTTCCATGTTTTGGGGTTCGCGGAGGTGGCACCCTCAGTGGCTTCGGCTCTGACCAACTTGTGAATGTGCCATGGAACCAACTGGCATTTCAGATTTACCAAAACAGTAGACAAAATGCCATCACTGTACTGAGGTGACCCCTGAGGACAGCAAACTAGAATCCCGCGGGGGCTGAGCACAGCGGCCTGGCCGCGGGACACCCAGAGTAGAGGGACGCTGAAGACACTGGTGCAGGACTGGCTGCTCTGCCGGGTGCTCCGACCTCCGGGGTCATGACAGTGAGTACAGCCAAGGCGCCCTTCAGAGCCTTAGCTCTCTTCCTTTACTGTGGCCGCTGGGAAGGGGCTGCCCTGTTTGCGAGAAGACACGCAGAACGATTCCCAAGCTCTCCATTTCTCCTTGCCGTGGTTGGTTTCCTTTGGCAGCACCGCTGTGCGACTATGCATCGTAGCTCACGACCTCTGTGCTAGGTAGATGCCTGTGACTTTTTAACTTGGGGGGGTGGGGGGCTTGCAAATGAAGGAACTTTTTACATGGATCTTTTTAATCTCAGTTGATTGGGGGAGGGGGGTATTTGGTTCTAGGGTCATACAAGCTCTATCCCAAAGCAAAATCCAAATGTTAATAATATTAGCCTGATGCAGATACCAAAGATGATTTCTTTCCTGCAGAACCTTAGACTTGTGTATTAAGTACGATTACCCAGCACTTGCATTAGTCTAACCTCAGTAATTCCAAAGCTTAGATGTATATTTTGGTATATTTCTGGGATATTAAAAAAAAAAAATGTCGTTTAACTTGTTTGTTTCAGTGTAATGCTCTTAAAGTCATAGCATGAAAATAACTGAACTGTCTATTCTTAGTAGTTTGAAATAATAGTATTTTTGTATGTTTTGGGTGTGTCTATGTATGTATTAACATAACAGTTTTCACTGCCTAGGTGTTCATAATAAAAAAAGAAAATGAAAAAGTTCTGAGTGTACATAATATTCATAATAAACTTCCACCAGGTTCAATTTGGATTGCATATTTGCTGATTACTGTTCCCAACTGGGATTTTGTTTTGTTTTAAAGAGACAGTGATCGTGTTTTCCTAAAGATGTTTTCTCGTCTTTACATCTTTACTCCCCTCCTCACCTTTTTCTTTTCTTCCTTTTTTTTTCTTTTTTAAATATTGATTCAGGGGTGTTTTTCCACTGTTGTCAAGGGAGAGTCATGAGGCGTACTAGCCCCTTGGTCTCCCGAAACTTTTTGTTTTACGTACTTAAATTTAAAATGTGAGTTTGAGTTCTCTTTTGTGGAAACTTAAGACGTGGTGTAAATGATTCTTTCCAAAATTGTCCAGCAGCTTTAACGAGGCAGTGACAGTTTCCGAGTAGCTGGGTGGGAGTCCTTTTACATTTCTCCTTAGATGACTTTGCAGTCTGGGTGGCTGTCGTACAGCCTCACTGGCCCAGAGTGCTTGCTTAGCCACATTCCCTCTGCTAGGGATGTTTTATAAGAATCTGCTGATACCTTGGGAGTTTGGGGGACCTTGTTATCTGGGCCCCTGGAAAACATGTGTTTTCTTGATTTCAAAAACCCAAAACACAAGCAACTTTACATTTTGGGGAATTAGCTGATGTGCCTCCCAGAGGCCTGAGGAGGCGGTGGGGAATATGAGCGGTGCTGTCTCTTTAAAAGTGCCCTTTATATGATTCCCCCTCCTGGGGCCTCCCGCAGGGGCTGTAGGCTTGGGCGAGATTGCGTAGGTGACAGTGAATCAGAATGAAATGGTAGATTTTGTGTAGATGCATTTGTCTGCTGTAATTTTTATATATATATAAAACTTACTGTAACTGTACAGTTCGTTTCTGTTGTAAAACATCATTAAACCATTTTCCAAGTGTTTTCACATTGTTGGAGTTTCCTTGAAATTGCTGTTTGCTGTTCTGGATGCCTCCTGCACAGAGGGTCACATAAGCCTTCTGGTTTGTCTTTTCCAGCAGAAGCCCCACCCCTGGCGGGGTGGGGAGGCAGCACCTTGGTTCCTAGCCCACCCCCACCCTGGGTCCTACACTGTGCTTCCTCCTGTACCCTAGGGGTGTGTTCTGACCACACCTCTCCCTCCTCAGACTGTCTGGGTTTTCTGGGGTGGGGGTGAGTGGGTAGTGCTCATTCGAGAAGCAGTAGTCCCCAGTGCTCTGTTTGACCAAACACAGGGGCCACTGACTAGCCCTGCAAGAGAACTCTTCGAAGCTCCCATTTCACTTATGTCTTTGACAGCAGACCTGGTATTGAACTTGACTTTTCCACATTTACTGTTTGTGCTCTTGGGCCCCCTCCAGCCTTCCCTGGCACATTCTGAACACCCACTCTCTGGGGTTCTCTGAAAGAGGCTGGGCCCGGACTTGGCATCTGCTTCTCCTGTCAGAGGGCACACAGCGTAGCTCCCTCCCTCCTGTATGGACTAGTTAGTTCACATTTAGTGCCTCAATGCAGGCCACTGTTTGGAAATTTGAATTTTAAATAAGTGAAATTCCCACGGAGAGCAAACTTGAGCTTGTGGAAGAACTTTCAGAGGCATTCCTGTCTAACTGGGGGCTATGCCCGACTGCACCTGCCCCGTGTGCTCCCCGAAGGAAACAGCTGTTGTCTCAGACGTGCCTGGCCATCCTGGCCATCCTCCCCAGGGCCGACGGTGGGAAGGGAACCCGGCTCTTCCTCTCCCCTGCTCCTACCTCATGACCATCCACCCATTTCTTGTGTTTATACCTTGCAGGTAAGTTTGGGGGCTTTTTTAAAAATACAAATCCTACATTTGGTAGAGGCAGCGGCATGCTCACTAGCCTGGGAAAGACTTCAGGAAGCAAAACGCATTTGTCAAACCTAAATAACAGGGGTAAGTAGTGACTAGATCCTTACCCTGTAGTCCTTTCATAAAAATGTGGTTCTAGGGAGGAGCAAGACGGCCGAGGAGGAGAACCAAATAGCCTCAGGTCCCAGGAGTTCGGCTAGTCCGCAAACCATCCCGAGCACCTACAAACTCAACAGGTGATCGAAAAGAACGGCAGCAGTTCCATGAAGAGAAAACCAACCGCTTTCCGGAAGGCAGGGCGTGCGGAGAAGAGAATCGGACGCGGTATGCCCAGAGGCCGCGGGGTAAGGGCCGCCTCCTGGCAAGCGGCAGAGCAGCCGGGCACAAAACGGGGACTTGTACAAGTCAGCTCCGCGGAGGGACGCCACTCCGGCGGCTAAGCAGGGGGTGGAGCCCTCGTGGGCACAGTGTGGTCTCAGGACCCGCAGGGACACAACAAGACCAGGGGTGTCTGAGTGGCAGAGCTCCCAGGTATTGGGACAGGGACGCCACCTGCAAGACAGAGCCGAGGAGGGGCTCTCCGCTCAGGGCTGCCTAAAACCACGATCAGAGGCAGCCCGGGCACTGCTCCTTGTCGGTGGTGGACGCGGGGAGACTCCCGCCTTCCTCCTCTGGGAAGAGCGGCACAGGAGCGTGTGGCAGGATCCGCTGGGTTCGGAGACCCCACACGGGCCGCGCACCAGAGACAGAAACACTCGGTCACAGGCCGGGGGAGCTCCGAGCGCGGCGGGAGACCAGGGAGACGGGAGGGACTGACGGCTTTTCTCCGAGGTCGCACTGAGAAGCGGGGCCCTGAGCTCGCAGCTCCTCTGGCCAGAGACCGGGGCCGCCATCTTCATTCCCATCCTCCAACGCGGTACGGAAAGCGCGCAGGGAACAAAAGCTCCGAGCGAGAACCCGAGCAGATCGCGTAGCCCGGCCCCTGCCCAGGGCGGTGCAGTTCCGCGCCGGCAAAAACAATGGAGAATCACAACAGGCCCCTCCTGCAGAAGATCAGCAAGAACGTCCAGCCAAGACCAAATTCACGCATCACTGAGAACTATGAAACTCCACTGCTAGGGGAAAGCAACACAATTTATGGCTTTTTCCTTGATTCTTTAGTCTTTCAAAATTAAAATTTTTAAATTTTACTTTTTTATTCTATTTTTAAAATTTTTTCCACTTTCCTATTTTAATGTTTTTTAACTATTTTATCTTATCAATACCTTACAGCAAATTCTTTCAAGACATGTCTCCAAAGGCAAAGGAAACAAAAGCAAAAATGAACTTTTGGGATCTCATCAAGATCAAAAGCTTCTACACAGCAAAGGAAATAGTCAACAAAAAAAAGAGGCAAACCATGGAATGGGAGAAGATATTCTCAAATGACACTACAAAGGGCTGATATTCAAGCTCTATAAAGAATTCCTCAAATTCAATATCCCCAAAACAGATAATCACATCAGAAAATGGGCAGATGAATGCACACATCTACAAAGACATATGAATGGCTAACAGACACATGAAAAAGTGTTCATCATCATTAGCCATCAGGAAGATTCAAATCAAAACCACACTGAAATACCACCTTTCACCAGTTAGAATGGACAAAATTAACAAGACAGGAAACAAGGTGTGTTGGAGAGGATGTGGAGAAAGGGGAACCATCTTACACTGCTGGTGGGAATGCAAACTGGTGCAGCTACTTTGGAAAACAGTGTGGAGATTCCTCAAAAAATTAAAAGTAGAGCTACCCTATGACTCTGTAATTGCACTACTGGGTATTTACCCCAAAGATACAGAGATATTGAAAAGATGTGCTATCTGTACCCCAACGTTCATAGCAGCAATGTCCACAATCGCCAAACTGTGGAAAGGGCCAAAATGCCCTTCAACACACAAATGAGTAAAGAAGATATGGTCCATACATAGAATGGAGTATGATGCCTCCATCAGAAAGGATGAATACCCAATTTTTGTATCAACATGGGTGGGACTAAAGGAGATTATGCTGAGTGAAAAAAGTCAAGCAGAGAGAGTCAATTATCATATGGTTTCACTTACTTGTGGAGCATAAGGAATAACATGGAGGACATTAGGAGAAGGAAAGGAAAAGTGGATGGTGGGAAATCAGAGGGGAAGATGTACCATGAGAGACTGTGGACTCTGAGAAACTGAAGGTTTAGAGGGTAGTGGGATGGGGGTGGTGGGGATTAAGGAGGACACCTTTTGCATGGAGCACTGTGTGGTGCATACACAACGAGTCTGGGACACTGAAAAAATAAAATATAAAAAATAAAAGTAGATATAAAGAGATATAAATAAATAGCAAACAAAGTAAATAAATATATATTTAGATATAAAGTAAATAAGTAAAATAGATATAAGTATAAAAAATAGATATAAAGGGACGCCTGGGTGGCTCAGTTGGTTAAGCGGCTGCCTTCAGCTCAGGTCATGATCCCAGCATCCTGGGATCGAGTCCCACATCGGGCTCCTTGCTCAGCGGGGAGCCTGCTTCTCCCTCTGCCTCTCCAGGCCTCTCTGCCTGTGCTCGCTCGCTCGCTCGCTCTCTTCCTCTATCCCTGACAAATAAATAAATAAAATCTTAAAAAAAAAATTTTAAAAAATGGATATAAGTATAAAAAAATAAAAGAATATAACAGAAAACAATTTTTTAATGGTTATAAAAATCATTTTTAATTTTCACTGTTATATTCTATCCCTTCATTGTATTTAAACTTATTTTTTGTGTACACATAGTTTTTCTTCCTTTAAAATTTTGGGATGCAGTTTTTTCTAATAGATCAAAATATACTCTAAATCTAGCACATGGCTTCGTCTGGTCTCCAGCCAGATCATTCTTTCCTCTTTTTTCAACCAACTTCTTAACAATTCCTTTTTGAGACTTTTTAACTTTCATCTTTACAGTCATTTTCCATCCCTTCATTGTGTTTACCCATATATATATTTTTTTTCTTTCTTTAGAATTTTGGGCGTTAGTTTCTTCTAAGAGACCAAATGTGTATGGCTCTGTTCTATTCACCAGTCTAATACACACACACACACACACACACACGCACGCATCCTTTTTTCTTTCTTTCTTTCTTTCTAATTTTCCACCTTTCTTCTCCCCTGGGTTTCTGGACTCTTTTGATTTGGTTACTGCATATTTTTCTGGGGTTATTGCTACCCTTATAGTATTTTATTCTCTTTTCCGGCTAGTCTTATCTGGATAAAAATGACAAGGTGGAAAAACTTAACTCAAGGAAAAAAAAAAAAAAAAAACAAGAGGCAGTCCCGACAGCTGGGGACCTAATCAATAGGGACATTAGTAAGATGTCAGAACCAGAGTTCAGAATGACCACTATCAAGGTGCTAGCTGGGCTCGAAAGAAGCATGGAAGATACAAGAGAATCCCTTTCTGGAGAAATAAAATCCCTTTCTGGAGAAATAAAAGAACTAAAATCTAAAACAAGTTGAAATAAAGCTATTAATGAGGTGCAATCAAACACGGAGGGATCCCTACTGCTGGGATAAATGAGGCAGAAGAGAGAATGAGTGATGAAGACCAAATGATGGAGAATAAAGAAGCTGAGCAAAAGAGAGACAACTATGGACCATGAGGAGAGAATTCGAGAGAAAGACAAAACAATATTCGAATAATTGGGCTCCCAGAAAAAGAGAGAAGGGGGCAGAAGGTATATTTGAGCAAGTTGTAGCAGAGAACTGCCCTGATTTGGTGAAGGGAAAAAGCATCAAAATCCAGGAGACACAGAGAACCCACCCTCAAAATCAACAAAAATGGGTCCACACCCCATCATCTAATAGTAAAACTTACAACTCTCAGTGACAAAGAGAAAATCCTTGGGACAAGGGGACTGTAGCATACAATGGTAGAAATATTAGATTGGCAGCAGACCTATCCACAGAGACCTGGTAGTCCAGAAAGGACTGGCATGATATAGTCAGAGCACTTAATGAGAAAAATATGCAGCCAAGAATACTATATCCAGCTAGGCTGTCACTGAAAATAGAAGGAGAGAGAAAAACCTTCTAGGACTAAAAGAATTTGCAAACACCAAACCAGCCCTACAGGACATATTGAAAGGAGTCCTGTAAGCAAAGAGAGAGCCTTAAAGTAACAGATCAGAAAGAAACAAAGACAATATACAGTAACATTGACCTTACAGACAATACAATGGCACTAAATTTGTATCTTTCAATAGTTACCCTGAATGTAAATGGGCTAAATGCCCCAATCAAATGACACTGAGTATCAGAATGGATTAAAAAAAAAAAAAAAAAAAAAACCCATCAACATGCTGTCTGACAGAAACTCATCTTAAACCCAAAGACACCTCCAGATTTAAAGTGAGGGGGATGAAAACAATTTACCATGCAAATTGAACAAAAGAAGGCTGGGGTGGCAGTCCTTTTATCAGATAAATTAGATTTTAAGCCGAAGACTATACTAAAAGATGAGGAAACACTATATCATACTTAAAGGGTCTGTCTAACGAGAAGATCTAACAATTTTAAATATCTATGCCCCTAACATGGGAACAGCCAATTATATAAACCAATTAATAACAAAATCCAAGAAACAAGAGGGAGGGTCAAGATGGCAGAGAAGCAGGAGACCCCGTGTCAATGGGTCCTCTAAAGTGAGCTAAATATCTACCAGAAACTGAACACCCAGGAGATCAGCCTGAGATGTAGAAGTGCACACATCTGAATCTCTATGGGGGCAGAAGACATCAGTGGAGAGGTAACGTAGAAGGGGAATGCTCAGACTGATATTGGAAGACAAACAGAAGGGGGAGTGAGCCACCAGAAGCGACCCACTGGAATGTAATACCCCAATACGAAAGTGCCCTGTGGTTGGGGACCAGCATTAACTTGGAGTCTGGTTAAAAGCGCTCAAAAAGAGCAAAAGATCTGAAGGGGCAACTGGTGGAAATGGACGGGCCCATATGAACACGGGCCTAAGACCACATTCCCAGGACCATCACCACTGGCAACCACCCATGCCAGAGAGAGTCCAGCGGGGCCTACAGTCCCTGAACCCGAGGCTTTCTGCTGCTTGCACCACCGCTCAACTGGGTGCACTCCCGCCCTCGTCTGAGAGAGCCTGGTGTGGGCGCGGGCTGGCAGTCTCTAGGAATACAGCCTTCCACGACCTGGGCGACCACAGGGTCTGAGTGCACCTGGCGTGGGCCTGGACTCCAGACAGCAGTCCTGGCAAAGGCAGACACCTGAAGTGGGCTCACTGGACCAATATCGCTTGTGGTTTTAGTGGCACGGGGGTGCAGAGAGAAGCAGGGGCCTCGGGTGAGTGATGAGATGGTGGCTGGGGGTGTGCACCCCTTGCAGGAGGCTGTGCTGTTCAGTAGAGTTTGCACAGGAGGAGTCTGTGTGCTCCGGACCATCCAGAGGGGAACATTCTAAGGTTCCTCTCTGAGGCAGAGATTGGGATGCAGATGGATTCTTTGCTCTCACCCTCTGAAAAGCTGCAAAAAGCGGCCAAAGAACAAAAATCTCCAGAGAACAAAAGCCCAGAAAATCGGTTACATGGAGTCCAGCCCCTTGACAGCTTGCAGGACGACTCAACCCAAGCAAGACTGACAGGAGAACGACCCAGCAGGCCCCCTCCCCAGAAGACAAGCCAAAAGAATTAGAGGACAAGCACCACAGGGTCCCCATAAAACTGTAAACCCTCATTGTCAGGGTAAACAATATATTAAGTTCCCAGTATTCCCCTGTTACCTGTATAGTTCATAGATACTTTTTTTTTAATTCATTCTCACAATTATTGTTCTTGTAAGTTTTTTAACCCACTTACCATTATGATTTGAGGTTTAATAGAACATATTTCATAATTTTTAACCTGAACTTTTTTTCATAGATATACTGGTGTTTTACCTATTCTTTTCTTTTTTTAATACACATACAGATATAAGCTTCAAGGTAATCCATTTTTCCTGTTCAATACTATCCCTATATATAAGCCAGTTTTAATTTCCCTGTAGCTCTGTAAAGTTAAGTCCTTTAACAAAATAACAAGATACACCCAGGAAGAACAGAAATCACCTTCTTTGCTCACATTGAGGATTTAGAACCACCCTCCTATCTTATTCTTCTGTCAGTGTTTCTGTGTATCTGAAAAATCACCAATACACCAACTCTCTTTACACCTTAAAGAACTGGAAAATCAGGGGCGCCTGGGTGGCTCAGTGGGTTAAAGCCTCTGCTTTAACGGCTCAGGTCATGATCCCAGCATCCTGGGATCGAGTCCCACATTGGGCTCTCTGCTGAGTGGGGAGTCTGCTTCCCTTCCTCTCTCTCTGCCTGCCTCTCTGTCTACTTGTGATCTCTGTCAAATAAATTAAAAAAAAAAAAAGAACTGGAAAATCAACAACAAATTAAGCCAACCCCACACATAAGGGAAATAATCAAGATTAGAGCAGAGACCAATGATTTAGAAACTAGAGACACAGCAGAACACATCAATGAAACTAGAAGCTGGTTCTTTGAAAGAATCAGTAAGATGGATAAACCACTGGCCAGACTAATCAAAAAAAAAAAAGAGAGAGAGAGAGAGAGGGCCCAAATTAATAAAATGGTGAATGAAAGGGGAGAGATCACAACTAACACCAAGGAAAGGAAAACAATCATCAGAAATTATTATCAACAGTTATATGCCAATAAGTTAAGCAACCTAGAAGAAATGGATGCATTCCTGGAATCCTATAAACTTCCAAGATTGAAATAGGAAGAAATTGAAACCTGAACAGACCAATATCTAGTAACAAGATTGAAGCAGTGATCAAAAACCTCCCAAAAAATTAGCATCCCAGGACCTGATGGATTTCCTGGGGAATTCTACCAAACATACCAAGAAGAAATAATTCCTATTCTCCCGAAGCGGTTTCAAAAAATAGGAAAACTTCCAGACTCTTTCTATGAAGCCAGCATTACCCTGATCCCCAAACCTGGCAAAGACTCCATCAAAAAGGAGGATTTCAGACGAATACGCTTGATGAATATGGATGCTAAGATTCTCAACAGATCCTATCTAATAGGATCCAACAGTACATTAAAAAGATTATCCACCATGACCATGTGGGATTTATCCCTGGGATGCAAGGGTGGTTCAACATTCGCAAATCAATCAATGTGATAGAACAAATCAATAAGAAGAGAGAGAAGAACCACATGGTCCTCTCAACTGATTCAGAAAAAGCATTTGACAAAATACAGCATCCATTCCTGATTAAAATGCTTCAAAGTATAGGGACAGAAGGAACATTCCTCAACTTCATAAAGTCTATCTATGAAAACCCACAAGGAGTATCATTCTCAATGGGGAAAAGCTGACAGCCTTCCCTTTGAGATCAGGAACACGACAAAGATGCCCACTCTCACCAGTGTTGTTCAACATAGTGCTAGAAGTCCTAGCAACAGCAATCAGACAACAAAAAGAAATAAAAAGTATTCAAATTGGCAAAGAAGAAGTCAAACTCTCTCTTTGCAGGTGACATGATACTTTATATGGAAAACCCAAAAGACTCCACCCCTAAACTACTACAACTCATACAGCAATTCAGTAACGTGGCAGGATACAAAATCAGTGCACAGAAATCTGTTGCTTCCTTATACACTAATAATGAAAATATAGAAAGGGAAATTAGAGAATCAATTCCATTTACTATGGCACCAAGAACCATAAGATACCTTGCAATAAACCTAACCAAAGAGGTAAATGATCTGTACTCGAGGAACTACAAAACACTCATTAAAGAAATTGAAGAAGACACAAAAAGATGGAAAAGCATTCCATGCTCATGGACCGGAAGAATAAACATTATTAAAATGTCTATACTGCCCAAAGCACTCTATAGTTTCAATGCCATCCCAATCAAAATTCCACCAGCATTTTTCAAAGAGCTGGAACAAACTATCCTAAAATTTGTATGGAACCAGAAAGGACCCTGAATTGCTAAAAAAAAATATGGAAAAAGAAAAACAAAACTGGGTATCACATTGCCTGATTTCAAGGGATTTACTACAAAGCTGTGATCACCAAGACAGCATGGTACTGGCACACAGACAGACACAGGGATCAATGGAACAGATTAGAGAGCCCAGACATGGACCTGTAGGTCAAATAATCTTCACCAAAGCAGGAAAAATTATCCAGTGGAAAAAAGACAGCCTCTTCAATAAATGGTGCTGGGAAAATTGGACAGCTATGTATAGAAGAACCATTCTCTTATACCATACACAAAGATAAACTTGAAATGGATAAAAGACCTCAACATGAGGTAGGAATCTGTCAAAATCCTAGAGGAGAACATAGGCAGTAACCTCTTCAACATCAGCCACAGCAAATTCTTTCAAGACATGTCTCTAAAGGCAAAGGAAACAAAAGTGAGAATGAACTTTTGGAACTTCATCAAGATCAAAAGCTTCTGCACAGCAAAGTAAAAAGTCAACAAAACAGAGGCAACATATGGAATGCGAGAAGATATTCTCAAATGACACTATAGACAAAGGGCTGATAGCCAAGATCTATAAAGAACTCCTCAAACTCAGACCTCTAAAAACAGATAATCACATCAAAAAATGGGCAGAAGACATGAACAGACACTTCTCCAAAGAAGACATACAAATGGCTAACAGGCACATGAAAAAAAATGATCATCATCATTAGCCATCAGGGAGATTCAAATCAAAACCACACTGAAATACCACCATTCACCAGTTAGAATGCACAAAATTAACAAGACAGTAAACAACAAGTGTTGGAGACAATGTGGAGAAAGGGAAACCGTCTTACACTGCTGGTGGGAATGCAAGTTGGTGCAGCCACTTTGGAAAACAGTGTGGAGATTCCTCAAAAAAATTAAAAATAGAGCTACCCTATGACCGTGTAATTGCACTACTGGGTATTTAACCCAAAGATACAGAGGTATTGAAAAGATGTGCTACCTGTACCCCAACGTTCATAGCAGCAATGTCCACAATCGCCAAACTGGAAAGAGCCAAGATGCCCTTCAACACACAAATGGGTAAAGAAGATATGGTCCATACATAGAATAGAATATTAAGCCTCCACCAGAAAGGATGAATACCCAACTTTTGTATCAACATGGACGGGACTGGAGGAGATTATGCTGAGTGAAAAAAGTCAAGCAGAGAGAGTCAATTATATGGTTTCACTTACTTGTGGAGCATAAGGAATAACATGGAGGACCTTAGGAAAAGGAAAGGAAAAGTGAATTGGGGGAAATTGGAGGGGGAGATGAACCATGAGTGACTATGACTCTGACAAAAAAAAAACCTGGGGGTTTTGGAGGGGAAGGGAATGGGGGGGATTAGGTGAGCCTGGTGGTGGGTATTAAGGAGGGCACGTTTTGCATGGTGCAGTGGGTGTGATGCATAAATCATGAATCTGGGAACACTGAAAAAATAAAATTAAATTTTTTAAAAAATCCAAGAAACACATCGACAATAATACAATAACAGTAGGGGATTTAACACTCCCCTCAGTGAAATGGGCAAAAGATCAACAAGAAAAAAAAAAAGGTTGAACACACTGGACCAGATGGATATCACGAATATATTTAGAACATTCCATCCCAAAGCAACAGAACACACATTCTTCTCTAGAGTCCACATCCTGGGTCACAAATCAGTACCCCCAAGGCTGGGATCATTCCCTACATATTTTCAGACCACAATGCCTTGAAACTAGAACTCAAGCACAAGAGGAAAGAGAAAAATCAAATACACGGAGGCTGAAGAGCATCCTACTAAAGAATGAATGGGTCAACCAGGAAATTAAAGAAGAATTAAGAAAATTCATGGAAATAAATGAAAATGAAAACACAGGTGTTCAAAATCTTTGGAACACAGCAAAAGCGGCCCTGAGAGGAAAATATATGGCAATACATGAAATAAGAAAGGTCTCAAGTACACAACCTAACCCTACACCTAAAGGAGCTTGAGAGAGAACAGCAAAGAAAGCCTAAACCCAGCAGGAGAAGAGAAAATCATAAAGATGAAAGCAGAAATCAATGAAATAGAATCCAAAAGAACAGTAGAACAAACCAACAAAACTAGGAGCTGGTTCCTTGAAAGAATTAATAAGATTTATAAACCCCTGGCCAGACTTATCAAAAAGAGAGAGAGAGAGAGGACCCAAATTAATAAAATCATGAATGAAAGAAGAGGTATCAAAACCAACACCAAAGAAATACAAACAATTATAAGAACATATTATGAGCAACTATACGCCAGCAAATCTGACAATCTGGAAGAAATGGATGCATTCTTAGAGACATAAACTACCAAAACTGAACCAGAAAGAAACAGAAAACCTGAACAGATGCATAACCATTAAGGAGATCATCAAAAATCTCCCAACAAAAAAGAGCCCAGGGCCAGATGGCTTCCCAGGGGAATTCTACCAAACATTTAAAGAAGTAATACCTAGTCTCCTGAAACTTTTCAAAAAAATAGAAATGGAAGGAAAACTTCCAAACTCATTTTATGAGGCCAGCATTACCTTGATCCCAACACCAGACAATAACCCCACGAAAAAGGAGAATTACAGACCAATATCCTTGATGAACATGGATGCAAAAATTCTCACCAAAGTACTAGCCAGTAGGAACCAATAGTTCATTAAACAGATGATTTACCACAACCAACTGGGATATATTCCAGGGCCGCAAGGTTGGTTCAACATCCGCAAATCAATCGATGTGATACAATACATTAATAACAGAAAGCACAAGAACCATATGATACTATCAATAGATGATGAAAAAGCATTTCACAAAGCACAGCATCCTTTCTTGATCAAAACTCTTCACAGTGTAGGGATAGAGGGTATATACCTTAATATCATCAAAGCCATCTGTGAAAAATCCACAGCGAATATCATTCTCAATGGGGGAAAACTGAGAGCTTTCCCCTAAGGTCAGGAACACAGCAGGGCTGTCCACTATCACCACTGCTATTCAACATAGTACTAGAAGTCCTAGCCTCAGCAATCAGACAACAATAAGAAATAAAAGGCATCCAAATCAGCAAAGAAGAAGTCACTTTTTGCACTCTTTGCAGATGATATGATTCTTCACATGGAAAACCCAAAAGACTCTACTCCAAAACTGCTAGAACTCACACAGGAATTCAATAAAGTATCAGGATATAAAATCAATGCACAGAAATCAGTTGCATTTCTATACACCAACAAGACAGAAGAAATAAATTACAGAGTTGACCCCATTTTCAACTGCATCCAAAAGCACAAGATATCTGGGAATAAACCTAACCAAGAGGCAAAGAATCTGTACTCAAAAAACTATAAAGTACTCATGAATGAAACTGAGGAAGACACAAAGAAATGTAAAAACGTTCCATTCTTATGGATCGGAAGAACAAATATTGTGAAAATGCCTATGCTACCTAACGCAGTCTACACATTTAATGCAATCCCTATCAAAAGACCATCAATTTTTTTCAAAGAAATGGAACAAATAATCCTAAAATTTATATGGAAACAGAAAAGACCCTGAATAGCCAGAGGAATGTTGAAAAGGAAAACAAAAGTAGGCATCAGAGTTCCAGACTTCAAGCTCTATTACAAAGCTGTCATCATCAAGACAGTATGGTACTGGCACAAAAACAGACACATAGATCAATGGAACAAAGTAGAGAGCCCAGAAATAGTCCCTCAACTCTATGGTCAACTAATTTTTGACAAAGCAGGAAAGAATGTCCAATGGAAAAAAGTCTCTTCAAATGTTGTTGGGAAAATTGGACAGCCACATGTAGAAGAATGAAACGACCATTTCCTTACTCCGCACACAAAAACAAGACTCAAAATGGATGAAAGACCTCAAAGTGAGACAGGAATCCATCAACATCCTTGAGAAGAACACAGGCAGCACCTCTTTGACCTCAGCCACAGCAACTTCTTCCTAGAAACATCGTCAAAGGCAAGGGAAGCAAGGGCAAAAATGAACTATTGGGATTTCATAAGATCAAAAACTTTTGCACAGCAAAGGAAACAGTCAGCAAAACCAAAAGAGAAGTGACAAAATGGGAAAATATATTTGCAAATGACGTATCAGATATGGCCTAGTATCCAAAATCTATAAAGAACTTATCAAACTCAACACCCAAAGAATAATCCAGTTAAGAAATACGCAGAAGACATGAACAGACATTTCACCAAAAAAGACATCCAAATGGCCGACACATGAAAAAGGGCTCAAAATCACTCAGCATCAGAGAAATACAAATCAAGACCACAGTGAGATACCACCTCACACCAGTTAGAATGGCTAAAATTAACAAGTCAGGAAACAACAGATGTTGGCGAGGATGTGGAGAAAGGGGAACCCTCCTACACTGTTGGTGGGAATGCAAGCTGGTGCAACCACTCTGGAAAACATAATGGAGGTTCCTCAAAAAGTTGAAAATAAAGGTACCCTACGACCCAGCAATCGCAGTACTGGGTATTTACCCTAAAGATAACAAACGTAGGGATCTGAAGGGGCACGTGCACCCGAATGTTTATAGCAGCAATGTCCACAATAGCCTAACTAAACCTAGATATCCATCCACAGATGAATGGATAAAGAGGCTGTGTGTGTGTGTGTGTGTGTGTGTGTGTGTGTGTGTAATGGAATACTATGCAGCCATCAAAAACCCCGACATCTTGCCATTTGCAACAACATGGATGGAACTAGAGGGTATTACGCTAAGCGAAATAAGTCAATCAGAGAAAGATAATTATCATTCGATCTCTATGATATGAGGAATTTGAGAGGCAGGGTGGGGGGTTGTGGGGGGTAGGGAGGGAAAAAATGAAACAAGATGGGACCAGGGAGGGAGACCAACCGTAAGAGACTCTTAATCTCAGGAAACAAACAGAGGGCTGCTGGGGGTTGTGGGGGGAGGGATAGGGTGGTTGGGTGATGGACACTGGGGAGGTTATGTGTTATGGTGTTCTGAATTGTGTAAGACTGATGATTTACAGACCTATACCTCTGAAGCAAATAATACATCATATGTTAATTTTTTTTTAAATGTGGTTATATTTTAACCCACTCCTGGTTGTCATCTGTCGAGCTGAATCACCTGTAAGACGAAGTGAATGATGTCTACTCTTACTGTTGCCTTTTCTTCTCCAGAAACGAGGGCTTTGAGTTGTAGGACATACATTTGTAGTTAGGCCTGAGTCATAGGTTCACAGAATTATCCAGGGCCAGGTCATAAAAATGCATGAGTTACTCAGACAGAACAAGATTGACAGCTAAACGGCTAGAAGCAAATGTCCAGGCCCTGAGTCCCCTTTGAAGCTATCCTGTTAGCTTGAATGGATCACCTCCCCTTTTCATACCTGCCACACCTGGCCTTCAGTGACTATTGTGTTTGTAAACCAGGGGCCTAAGGATCATGACCTACACTGAAGGCAGACGCTTAATGACTGAGCCACACAGGCACCCCAAGAATGTTTTTTGTTTGTTTTTAAATTAAAGTATGTTGATGGCCCATCTTTTATGATCAAGAACTTCCTGGGATGAAAAGGATCCAGCTGTGCTTTGGAAAGAAGACTGCCAGACTGGAGGAAGGGCAGGAGCTGGGCGGCGCCGGGGACACCTTGTCTTGGCCCCTGCTTCGCTCCACTGGCGCGTGCTCATCTCATGCCCAGCTGTCTGTCTTGCATGTGGTCCAGTACGTGTCCTCACCCACCCACCCAGGTCAGCCACAGCACCCACACCTGGTTGCCAGCTTTCCTCCCTGCCTCTTGAGTCAGATTCTTGATGGAATTGGGTCAAACTCTTATTTTCAAGCCAACAGTACGGGTCATGTGGCCTGCAGATAACTCAGCGGACCTTGACTAGGCCTGAGGCTTACTCATTTTGACTAACAGATGAACTCAACCTCAGGTTTTAAAAAGCCCAGTGAGAAGACAGAAAAGTAGTAACCCAAAAAGGGCCATCTGTTGTCTTGGAATCAAGGCAGCTGAAGCCACTCCTTATCATTTTCCCATTCCATTGCCTGGTGACCAGGTCGCCTAATTAGGGCCAGCTGTCCTCAGAAGCCATCCTCCCATGAAACCCGCTCCACTTCCCCAGCCCCTGGCTGGGCTCTGTCTGCACCCCTTCCCTGGCAGCAACCCCTCCTACCTGCCCCCTGGGTGTCATGACCGGCGGGACGATGCTGCTCTTTCCGTGATGTGGCTGGAATCCAGCTCTGCGGTGGCTCTTCTGTGTCCTCGCAGGGAGCTTGCAAAGTGCTGGGCACAGAAACAGGTCGGTGCAGGGTAAATATTTGTTGAACGGAATTGAGTTCCCCCCACGAGGTCAGGTTTCACATGGCGCGCCGTCTCTTCCTGAGGTGTTACATGCACGCCTCGCTGAGATGCGAGTCGCTCCCGCCGGAATCCCAAAGGCTCTGGGCTTTTAACAGCCGTGACCTTGGGTTTTTGATCTCGAAGTCTACCCACTGTTAATTGGCAGCTTGACGAGTTGGGGCTGCTTTTACCGCTTTTACATTTAGAGAGAACCTGACCCAAAGGGACCTCTGTCATCCTCCAGCCCTCCCCAAATCCTGCAGACAGAGGGTTTGTGCGGAGGCGTCAGCGGCCGTTTGCAACCCCCACACCCCCACTCTGCTGACCGTGGCTGCTCCGGGGCCTCCCTCTGCCACGTGCCCGTCGTCCCCAAGCTGACCACGGGGCTGGGAGCCCCGCGGTCCCGGCGGCTTCCCCGGCCCCTTCCAGGCCTGGCCCGGCCTGACGCCCGCTCGTCCCGGAGACACGGCCACCGGCCCGGAGGGCAGCACTCCCGGTCCCTGCACGCAGGGTCCAAGCAGCCACCGCGCTCGCTGGGAGTCGGCAGTTTCGCCCCAAGGCAAGGGCACCGGCTGGGCAGCCCCAGACGGAATCACGGGAATCCCCGTTACCCGCCGCGAGCTCGGGGCGAAAGCGGCATCTTCGCCGGCGCGTTTACCATGCGGAAAGTAAGCAGGGCTTTAGCACAACGGCTAAATGACAACCGGCCGAGCGGAGCGTCACACACGACACCCCACGCGGCAGCGCTCCCGGACGTCCGCCCAGGCGACCCCGGAAGCCGGCGCCGGTGACCCCGGAAGCCGGAAGCCGGCCGCGGGAATCCCAGCAGGTGGCGCAGGCGACCCCGGAAGCCGGCCGAGGCGACTCCCGCCTGCCGCAGCCTTCGGGTGTCTGCAGGGGTGCGGGGCGCTGTGCCGCCTGTGGAGCCTTCACAGGGACGCCGGGAAGTGAACGGGTGCCTGGGAGGGGTGTGCGCACCCCCTTCCCTCGCCCCGCCGTTCGCACTCCGCAGTGGCACACACCATGTGCCTTGAGGCCGGCAGTTCACAGCTCACGGCCCCCGCGGGAGGCGGAGAGCTCCGTGAGGGCGTGCGGGGCTTCTTCATCGTCGTCCGGCCCCGGGTGCGCAGCCCACAAATGCTGTTTCGATAAAGAGGGATGACGCTTGATTGAGGGGGGCCCGTCCTCTGCCCCGCAGCCCGCCCTGCTCTCGCGGAGCCTCCGTCGCCGCTGCCCCGCGCCCCTGCCTCAGCCAGCTCGAACGCGCGCCCCCCACCCATCCTCTCCCCTGCGCCCAGGCCTTTCACGGGGAGACACAACAGCCCCTTTGCCCCAGTGACAAATGACCTTGAAATGAAGGCACAGGTTGATGACAAAAGCCAAATTTACAGCAGGAGCAAAGCCACTCAAATCCCGAGGGAACAATAAAGGCTACTGGGATATGTGCTAACATTTGGGGTTTCTCTGGGGACTTGACAATACATGGACAGAACACGGCTGTGAGGAGGAGCCCGGGGCCTCCCGGAGAGGGGCCCGTCCCCAGTGTCCAATGCACCGGAAGACACCCCCCCACGCCCCCGCAGAAACCCCCAAAACGCGCCGCCCTCACACTGCCCTCCGGAGTCCAGGGATGATGGTTTCCGATTTGGATATGTCCAAATGTTAACAATGCAAAGCATCCAGTTCTTAAGAGGGAATGCTTTGGAGGTGAACTGGGCGTGAACTGGGTTATAAATGCTTTGTCCTGTGTCCTTAACAATCTGGGCGTCCACGGGTCTGGCTTGTGGTTAGTGCCGTTAGCGAGGAGGCAGGCTCTGCATGTGGAGGGCGTCATAGGTGTCCTTGGTGGCCGTGCTGAGCCCCTGGTGAAAGCAAATCAGAAAAGAAAAATGGGTCAGGAGTTCCGCATGGGCACAAACCTACCTAGAGGTCAACGAGGAGAAGGAGCCCCTCGTGCCTCCCAGAGGGCTGCAGGAGAGACGCACTCTCTGCCCTGTGCGTGGGCCTAGAAGAACTTTCTGTTGGATACAAGAGGAAGGGGAGCACCCCATCCCTGAACTCTGAGCTGGAATCAGGTTTGCTCCAGAGAGTTTGCTGTCCCTCATACCTGGGCCTCCAGGAAGCCAGGACTTGTCACGGGGAGAGAGTGGCCCCCTGACCTCAGCCCTCTCCCCCCAGCCTCCTTCCCATGTCACCTTACTACATTTATGCTCTTTGTCGGGGGTTGGGGGGGCAGGCAAGCTGGTCCCAATCCCACTGGAACAGCTCTCCCTGGTCCAGAAGACAGATCAAAGCTGCCACACTCAGGAAGATTCTGAGGGCCCTTTGACATCATTCTAAACTCAGGCAAGCTGGGTGGTCTGACACGTTGGAGTCACTCGAGCAAGCTCTGAAGAGCCCAGGGGAGCCAAAAGTAGCCAAATAAGAACCTGATGGGGATTATATTTTAGAGACGTAGGCTGGGTATCCTTGGTTTGCATAATTTTTCACACTGATTTACATAAACCAGGCACCCAACTGTAACATCTTCTTTTTAAAGTTATTATTTCTCTTTATTTTTTTCCCCCTTCAGTTTTCCCATCCATCCAGCCATCTTATTAGGTCTGAGGATACAAGGCAGAGCAAGGCTTCTTTCAAGGGCCCAGAGCAGTGGGGGAAGAGGCAGGTGTCTTCTGCCTACATCAGCCCTCTGGGCAGCTGCTGCTTTTCTGTGGCCGGTGCCTCCCATGGTCTCCTGGTTGGAACCAAGTCATATGCTTGGATGGCTGAATCTCAGCCATGCCCCAGGGCCTTCCGGGCAGATGTGGCACTGAGACGTGAATTGAGACCTGTGGTTTTTGCCCTGGCCAGCTGATGGCAAGAGCTGGGTGCTACCAAGCAAACAAAAGAGGGGAGTCTAGACTTGCCCCTGATTAGACAGCACCAGGCAGGAAGGGGGTGCCCGCAGCACAGATCAGAGGCAGCTTACCTGGTAAAGGCCATCATGTCCCTTCCCTCTCCGACGCTGGTTCTGTGAGAAGGAACCAAATGAGCAGACAGTCAATCATCAGCAGCCTCCTACTCAAGGCCCCAACTCTCAGGGCCCCCAGAGAGTCAAAGGTGACTGACTGTTTTGCAGGCAGTGGGGAGAAGGGTCAGGCGACTGGTCAGACCTCACTCGGCAGGTAAGGTGAGGACTGGCTTCAATGGGGCCCAGGTTTGCTGGTCCCCACTCACGTGCTCAGAGACATCAGAGTCCTGGAATCCAGGCTGCATGGGAGCTGGCCATGTTGCCTGACGCTTGGAATAAATGGGCGTCCCTGCCACTCGCAGAGTTCCTGGCTACGCTTCAGTGCTCACTGGGAGTGACAACTACGCAGTGGGAACAGCTCTGGCTGCAGAGTCCCTTCACAGCTGGGCTCCCCTAGTTACTAGCTAAGCGACCTCGGGCAAGTCGTTTCACCTCCCGTGCCTTGCAGGGCACACATTTCTCGCTGGGTTATTGTGGGGATAACGTGAGACCACCTACCTGGTAAAGCACTGACCAGACCTGCTTTGGGGACACGTGACCTACACAGCACCTACTCGGGAGGGGTCAGCACTCCGCTCTCATCATTCCGAAATTCTTAATCTTTTAGAAATAAGGGGCCCTGCGTTTTCATTTTGCCCTGAGTCCCAGAGTCCTAAGTTCTGAACCCAGCGTGGCACACAGTAAGCACTTGGTGATTACTGATGGTGACAGATTCGCCTTGCTCTTTACAAGCTTAGTGCGTCTTGGGATCTAGACTTGGTTCCTGAAAGAACATCACCTTCCCCCACTGCCTTAGGTGCTGTTGAGTGGGGAAGAGCTGGGTTACGCTTTGCCCCTGACAGCTACCACAAGGCATTCTGTTGGTGATACTCGGACGGAGGCCTACAGCAGGGACCTCTGGAAGGTGAGGAGGGACTCCCTCCCTGCCTGGGGGCCTCTCCACCCTGAGCCAAACCTTGGGAATCAGCACTCACCTCGCCTTTTATCCCAATCTCACTGTAGGCCTCCGCCATCTTGTCTTTCTGCAGCGCCTGGAAAAAGCAGAGGGCGTGGGACACTGAATTTACTAACTAATGCAGAAAACAGTGGGCTTCTGCACAAGAGGAAGCCTCTCAGCTTCCTACCTGGCAGGGAGCTCCCACAGTCAAAGCTCCGGTCCTTATTCTCACAAGCCTCTCTGGCCACAGCCAGCTCCTCACCCTTGGGAACATTCTTCTCAGCAGGCAGTGGGAGAATCAGGCTCCCCGCTGAGCAGGGAGCCCGACGTGGAACTGAGTCCCGGGACCCCGGGGCCCTGGCATCACGACCCAAGCGGAAGGCAGACACTTAACCATCTGAGCCACCAGGCACCCCCTTTGGGACATTCTCTGAGCGGCCAGCCCTTTTGCACTGAACTGAGAAGCTCAACCTAGATTTGAAGATGAAATGTGGAGTTCTAGCCGAAGCACATGAACGGGGACAGTGCAAGGGCTCACCCGGAGTCGCCAGCACCATCTATTTGAGCTACGTGTCTCTTTATATGTCCAAGGCCATGGGCCGTGCCTCCCCCATATGCAGGAAGGACGAAGAGGTGCCTCTCCTCCCAGGAGGTTACCTGCAACCGTCCCCTTCAGGGCAGCCCCAGAGCAACAGCCTGAAAACCACAATCAGATCCACACCCAGGTGGCGAGCTGACCTTCCAACAAGAGGTGACACTCAGGAACAGAGTCTGGCCTCTGGGAGCAGAAGCCCCTCCGAGGGGCTTGCCCCCCCCCCGCTTCTTGCCCAGCCCGACCTTGCTGCCCCCCAGCACCACCACCAGCAGATCCAGGTATGGAAGGGGAGAAGGCAAAGGAAGGGGGTGTCCTTTGAACATCCAGTCCCTGCAGGCAGCAAGCAGGTGAGTCCCGTGGCACAGGAAGGTGAAGGTCAAGTGAGGCAAAGACACAGGGCAGGGAGCAGGGCCTCCACCCAGAGCCTCCCTCCAAAGTCCACCTGTACTCACATTGTACACGACTTCCTGAGGATTCCTCTTCCTCTGCTGGGAAAGATGAGGGGCAGGTTAGGGGTGGAGAGATGGGGCTCCAGGCCAGGACAGTAGTAGCCCCCTTCCTGCCACCTCCTTATACCCTGGGCCACCCCTGCCTGCCCCCCGTCCCCGGCCCTGCTCCCTCCTACAGCCCTGCCCCCGCCACCCCTACCCTCACAGCTCTACTGAGGCTCCTACTTCTTAGCACACACGCACGCGCTCCGGGGCACACTGGCTTCACAACCACCACCACCACCACCCCCTACCCCTGAGGGCCTCCTCAGCCCAGTCTTGTCCAGGGTTGGCCTCGGGGGTTTCTGCTGATATGATAGCCGGTTCGTGTCCCCTTGCAGAGACAGTGCCAAACATGTCACAACTGGCTTCAAACAAAAGGTGCCAAGTACCCTCACTTAGAGCAGGGCCAGTCACTGCCCAGCAAGCCCTAGTGACCCCCAACCCCCCCTTCACCCCTCCTCATCTAAGTGAAAAGAGGAGAGGCGAGCTGAGGCTGGACGGCAGGGACCAAGGAAACTGCCAGAGTCTCCTCCCCGCCCGTTGGCTCTAGCAACAACATGCCCGGCACAGGGCGGGGCTGGGGGGACAGGAGTTGGCCAGAAACATCAAGGGCCGCTGGGCACTGTCAGGCAGCAGTGTCCTAAAACCTGGGCAGCCTGGGCTTTGGGGCTGAACCCTGCTTTTTTTTTTTTTTTTAAGGTTTTATTTATTTAACTGAGATTGGTGGAGAGAACATGAGTGGGGGAAGGGCAGAGGGGGAGGGAGAGGGAGGAGCAGACTCCCCGCTTACTGGGGACCCCAACTACGGGCTCCACCCCAGGACCCCGAGATCATGACCTGAACCAAAGTCAGATGCTTAACTGCCTAGGCTGCCCAGGCTCCCCTGAACCCTGTTTATAAGAGGACCCTGCCCTGGCCTCATCCAGCCTCCCCTCCCCGCTGGGTGCAGAGATCACAGGCAAGAGAACAGAGCCACTAGGAGCCTGGAGCCGGACCTTGCTCCAAGCGATACCTGGTGCCCAGAATTCCATGTCCAACGGCCTTGGGCCCTTCCTGCATGGACCTCTTCACCAGATCTGTCCTTTTGGGGGCCTGCATCTCAGGGTGGCCAAGCAGGTTAAGGGGAGGTGGGTGGTGCTTGGTTGCAAGGGCCAAGTGCCGTGTTCCCGTGTGGGAGGTCCCTCTGATGCCGAATGGAGTCCCGGGAAGGAAGAGGAGGGGCTGGAAGCAGCTGGGGCTCTGGCTGTCCTGGGGCCCCAGGCCCCTAGCGTGTTAGGACGGACTGTGCTGATAGAGTGGAGGCCTCTCCTGTCTGTCCTCAGCACGCCCGCTGGCACACTCACACTCACTCACACTCACAGGCAGACAGAGGAATACCCTACCTGTTTTCCTCCTATCTCAGGGTCCAGGCCTCGTCTCTTGTCCAAAACCTCATACTCCTCTCTTCCTCTTAAATTGAGCTCCTACAACAGACAGGAAAGCCTCAGAGCCAGGAGCGACACCCTCAGGAGGACTGGACCGCTGGACGGGGAGTCCCCTCTGGGAGGCGGCTCTCACAGAAGGGAGCAGGGACTGCGCTCTGGGTGAAAGCTGGGGGCCAGCTGGGGACCAGCCTCTCACAGGGCATCTCCGAGAACATGCAGCACCCTGGCTCGTGTGCGTGTGGTGCGTGTGTGTGTGCGCGCGTGTGCGTGTGTGAACGGATCCGACCCAGGTCCACTGCACAGGGAGAGGGAATCTGCTCCCCGCTACCCTGGAGGCCGACTGACCCCCTCCCCCACCTGCAGGGGCCCCGCCAGCCGCGGACAGGAGGGTTGGGGGGCTCCGAGCCGGCCGCCGCGCATCGGCTGCAGGACGTGCAGGCTCGCAGCCCCCGCGTGGCCCCGACGGTTCCTGCGCCGCGTGCGGACTAGAAAACCCGGGGGGTGGGACAAGGCGGACTTACGTTGTAGAGCTGGTTGGGGCCCTGCGGGTCCTCGGGGGCGGCCGCTCTCCCGCAGAACTGGAACTGGGAGAGAGGGTGGCCGGGTTAGAGCCCCGCTCCCTGCCTGGTTGCTGCGCCGTGCTGCCCCCCGCGCCGCCCCCCCCCCCCCCACGGGCGACTCCGAGGTGGGCGGTGGCTGCACGGGGCCCCCACTCCTCTCGCGACCTCGTGCGTCGCCGCGTCGCTCCAGCTTAGTGTCCTTGAGCCTCGCCCTCGGCGCTGTTCCCGCCGCCCGAGGGAGAGAAACGGCGAGATCCTACGGGGGCACAGCCCTGGAAGCCCCCCAGAGGTCATCTAGGACAGCTGTGCTCACACTTTTACTTTTGTTTTTTAAGATTTTATTTATTTACTTGACAGACAGAGATCACAAGCAGGCAGAGAGGCAGCCAGAGAGAGAGGAGGAAGCAGGCCCCCTCTGAGCAGAGAGCCCGATGCGATGCCATGCGGGGCTCGATCCCAGGACCCTGGGGTCATGACCTGAGCGGGAGGCAGAGGCTTTAACTCACTGAGCCACCCAGGCACCCCTGCTCACACTTTTAAAAATAAAATGAGTAGGTAAGACTCTTCTACAAATGAAGACTTTTGCCGAAGTCTGCCGTCCTAAAGGGCAGTAGGCGCGAGGACCCAAGTGGTCGCAGGGACCGAGTTACGTCCCACCCGCTGTGGGCACCGGGGCACACCAGTCCAGCCCTTTCAAGAAATCCAGGCTCTGTAGGCACCAGCTGAAAACCCATGCTCTGGGCCCCCCTCACGTGCACTGACAGGGACCCCGAGGTTTCCAGAGACAGGTTGCTTCCACCTCCATCAGCGGTGGGTCAGCAGAGCCTGGGAACACACGTGGGTGCCCCACCTCCGGCTCTCGGTTGTCTGAGACATAAGCCCTTTTCCTGCTAGCAGTAGCCCTGCCCTGGGATGCTCTGATGTTTGCTCATCTGTATGGCTCCTCAGGAGGACGCCCAGCTTCCCACTCGCCCCCCACGCCACCGCAGGGCTGTGGCAGACACCACCCCGCCCCCTTCCCCCACCACCCAAACTGCAACCTTGGCTGCTCCCTGCTTTGCCATGGACACCAAGCTCCAGGCCCTAACCGTGCTTGAGACTTGCCAACACTAAGGCTCTTCTGAACATGCACCAAGCAGGGGAGCCCACGCCTTCTCCCCAAGGCCCATGGTACCCACCTTTGCTCTCAGGAACAGGGCAGTGATAATGACACCATAGATGAGGAGGATTCCGTCCAGCAGGTAGCACAGTTTGGGGTCCAGCAGGCCAAAGCTCTGTGCCCCTGTGCCAAGAGATAAGACTGATCAGCCAGGCCCAGGGTGACAGCACATGGCCCACCATCCCAAGGTGGCCCCAGGACTGACTAGGCCAGGAAATCCGGGCAAGTGGGGCAACTAGATCCATTCTCTACCCCTTCTAACCACAACTTTCCTCCTGTACCCTTGGACCAGCTCTGGGGAAAACCCAGCCTCCGCTAACAGCCAGATGTGATGCTTGGTGGGGCCTCAGGTCCTGGGAAGACTGGAAAGAAACAGAAACTAGGTAGAAAGTGAGGCTGCCCAGCGCACACAGGATGGTGCCTTGGGCCCACTGGAGCCCAGCTGTGTGCGACCTCCCACATGAACCATGCCCTGATAAAATGCCCATGTCTGAATGAATGACTCCACCTGAACTAGGGTATGTAGCTCCCTAAGGCCCACTCGCAGGCAGAGAACAGGACTGATGTTTGAATAATATCAGTAATTAGGACTGTGAGAATTTGGGTTAACTCTCCCCCCTTGACTCGCAGTTTCCTCAGTGCCAGGCGCTGAGCAGGGTCTACCGCTCAGGGCGGTGGGGGTGTGGGGCTGGGTCCCAAGGGGTCTCATGAGCCATAGACAAAGGTGTATTTGGGGAGCCTCTCCCCGCCCGAACCTGGCAGTCTCCCTGCTTACTGGTCTCAGCCCCACGGGCTCAGCTTCATCTGTCCCTGCCCCTTCCCTCCCCTCCCGCACTTAAAATCCCTGGGACACACCTTGCTCTTCCAGACTCTGCCTCTGTGCCTTTGCATGCACTGTTCCCTCTACATATTCTCTCCCTCTCTGTCCCTGCAACCCTGCCATCTGGTAAAGTCTGACGCATCCTACAAAATGTAGCTCAGAACTCCATCTAGATTGCTCCAGCCCAGTTTGCAGATGAACCCCGAGTCCTCACAGCCATATTAACCCTTGTCAAACCAGCAGCGCACATCTAGCGGGCGCTGGCATTACTGTGCAAAGGGAGCGGGGAAGGCCGTATGGTAAATGTTTGGGTTAAATCGGAGCGTGTTTGTTTGAAAGCTCAGGGCACTGCGAGTGAGAAGGCGTGGACTTTAGATTGTCCTTCCTGCTGGGGATGTGTGCCGCAGCTCAGCCTGCAAACCGTCCTAGCACCGGCCTCCGCCGAGCGAGCCCGCGAACGCGGCGGGGGCCCGCAGTGGCGGCGTCTCCCAAGGCCAGGGTGCCCCCTGGTGGCCACCTGCAGCCCTCCGCCGCGGCTGTGGGAGTGGAGGCCGCGCGTCCGTGGGTTGACTCAGGGCAAAGTATTCACCCTCTATCAGTGGCCTCTTCCACTAAAAAGGGTGAGAACTAACGTTTCTTCAGTGTTTACTATGTGCCAGACACCCCTCTAATGGAATAACTTACCAGATCCTCCCAACAACCCCGCATAGAAACACAGAGGACTCCCCCTAGCCAGCAGCAAGCCAGAGGCTGTGCCCAGGACTCTGGCAGGGAGTGAGTCCCCCTCGCATCACTTTCCTGCCCTGGGCCCCGCTCCGCCCACCCTTCTCCAGGAGCAGCCTTTGGGCATCTACCCCCCCTCCACCTGCCCTATGGGAGCAGGTGATCCCAGGCTGACCCCGGGTTCCACCTCTAACGTCCCTGAATCCCAATCTCAAACCTTCTACTCCCACCCTGATTCAGGACCTCTTGGGGCCCTGGTGGCTGATCTCTTTGTAAGCTTCCCGCCACCAGCCCAGGCCCAGCTGCCCCATGCCTCCCCGACTGCCTCTTCTGCTCCACTTTGAGCTCCCCAGGACTTTCCCACCCACTTCGAGCTCCCTCCTCTCCCAGCTCATTGCTAGCTGGCCCCCTTCCCTCAGTGGTGAGACTTATCCCCCCACCTTCGCCCCTGGAGATTCAATAGCTGATTCCAACCCCCCCAAAGCACCCCACACGCATAACTCCCAGATTCCGAGCTTCCCCTCCTCCTAGGCTGTCCGGGCTGGACGGCTGGAGACCAGTGGCTGAGCTTTGAGCACAGGGTGCCTGGGAGCCGTTCATTAGATTTCCTGGGTTTTCAGCAAAGATGCAAAGTTGGCCTGCCCTCGGGCCCTGAGGCAGAGCCACAGGACCCCCACTGACCACAGGTAAGGGTCCAAACCCCCTGGGAGGCAGGCCACCCCCCCCCCCCCGCCCCGAGAAAGGCCACCGACACTGGGGTGATTTTTTTTCTTTTAGGAATGGAGAAGAGGTGTCAGCAGCAATTTATTGGGGTGGTTGAGATTCAGAAAAAAGGCTGGGAGAAAATCGCTCAGCTGCCTGTCACATAAAATGAGGACAGAAAAATTACTGGACAGTAAATTTAGAACAAATGAGAAGAAATATTTCTTCATGTTGTGCAGAGCCAGCGCCGTGCGGGAGGAGACTGGTTGCCTCCCCCAGAGATAAGTAACAGGGACAGGTTTTCTTTCTTTCTCTTTGAAGAGCAACATGATTTTATGGCCCATGACAAGTTGGCTGTGTGTGGTTTGGCCGAGGAGAGGATATTAACCGCAACATATTTCCTGGGGTAGGGATCCGCCATCCACCCAAGCCAGCTGTGCTTGTGCTGGGAGCCATGGGCCTGCGGAAGGCAGTGGTCACACGGAGAGTTCCACAGGGACCCAGGACCTGATTCAATGCGGTAACTGATTAACTACTTCTTGGGCACCTGCTCCGTGCCAGGGAATGCTGGAAGAGAAGGAGCCCTGGAGCTGGATTCTAGCCCCTCCCTTGCCGCCAAGTAGCTGTGTGGTCTTGGACAAGTCACCTCACCTCTCTGGGCCTCAGTTTCTTCATCTGTAAAATGGTTGGTAATCAGATCTACCTTAAGGGTGTGGTGAAAATAAAATAAAAAAATATATTGGTAGATGTTTTTGTCCATTTCTTCCAGAAGAACAGTGACATCCAAGAGGTGGGTAAGGTCTTCTGAGTCTCTGCCTTCGTGGGGCTAAGGCCATAGTTTCCACTGGGTTGAGGGGCTTCCCTCAAACAGCAGAGAGTTTTCTAGGATGCCCCCTCAAAGGCATGAGGCAGAGACACTGGCTCCCTGGTTCTAGCTTCTTCCCTGCACCCTCATCGCCAGGGCAGAGAGCTGTTTGCTCCTTCCCTGAGCCCCTCGCACACCTTCTCAAATCCTCATTACATCCGGTCGCGAAGGAAGGTGAGTATTTAACATGGGGGATGGTGGCTGCTTTTCTCTACAGCTACGATTGTTTTCTCTCACGATTCCTGGCCTCTGCCCCAGGCCCACAGCACCCAGGAGAAACCAGGGTCTGAGCAAGGGCCCAGAAACTGACTGAGGGTCTTGCTCAGACTCTCCGTCATGGCTGCCCGCCCCCATCTCCCTCTGCTTCTCATTGACTAGTTCTTGGCTGGAGCCTCGGCCAGGGGGTCTCCAGGGTTGAGATTTGGGAAGGGACAGCATCACATAGGTGCAGCCTCGCACACACATACCCTACAAGAAAGTCACGTCCCACAGACTGACGTGGAGAATGAAATTAAGGCCTCAGTCCTTATATGCTGTGTTTTCTGTAAAATTCCCAACTGTGTGCCCCTCGACTTCCTTAAGCTCAGTTCCCTCATCTGGAAGATGGAGCTAACACCCGTCTGTGTCTCACTAGGCGGTAGTGAGGACTGCAGGTGCCCAACCCCACGCGTCACGAGTGCTCCAGGTCAGCTGTTGTTGTCACCGTAATTGCCCCCCCACCCCCAAATCATCACCAACACATTTTTTCTTTTTCTTTCTTTTTTTAGGAAGAAAGGGTCAAATTTCATAAAGAACTTTTCAACTAGGTAGGACGAGAGACGCTGATGTGTCTAACTTCTGGGTGTTCGAAGCCGCACGGCTAACCAGATCCTGCCCTCACCGTTAAACTGGGGGGCATTTGATGAGGGGGAGGTATTCTGAGCAGTCACATGATTTCCCATTTAGCAAATGCTGCCTTCCTATCAGAGTTGTGTTGACGAGAGCAAAGACAACCTAACAATAGCCTCCCAGCGCAGGCCCAGACGTGATGGCCACCAGGGGGAAGGCGACAAGCCCTATTTGCAAAGCAGGAGAGCTGGGGTAGGATCTGACCCCCTGAGCCTTTTTTCCATTGAACCCGGACCTCCACAGGCCATTCTCTGGCCCCCTGCCCAAGACACACTCAGCAAATCTGGAAAATAAGGAGACCCTATTTTCCAGGCCTAACGGGGGACCCGCACGCCAGACCCTTGCGCCTGGACAGACACACGGCAAATGTGGAAACTGAAGTCCAGGTGGGCTGCAGACATGGGGAGCACATCTAGGTGTTAGTCAGGCAAGCTCCCAGATGATCAGGCTGCCTGGGGGCCAGGCTGATGGCGGGCAGTGATGTTTTAGGGGATTCTAGGTATTCTGGGTAAAACACAAGCACGAGGACACCTGGCAGAAAAACAAGCCAAAGCCTTGGAAGAGCCCGCCTTGCTCACTCACGTAGTCCCAGTACTGGACACAGGATTAGAACACTGGGGGAGGGGGGGTGAGAGGGGGAGCCTGGCCCGGAGCCTGACCTTGTCCACGGCCAGGAGGTCACTGCCCAGATGCTTACGACAATCCCCGTCACCAACACGGTGTAGCTCAGCACCGCCAGGGCCCGGCTGAAGTGGGAAGCCGGACGCTTGTCCCTCCCCTCCAACAGCGCTGACCCTGGGACACATGCAGAGGACTGTGGTGGGCGGCCAGCATGTGGGACGGTGTCGGTCACCATCTGCAGAGTTCTCCTTCTCTTCACGGGGCTCTTCATATCCTGCTGGCAGGAAACCTGCTGATCTCACCTGGAGGGAAAACCTTTATGCCACCCCAGGTCCCCGCGGCCAGGACGTTAGCCTGCACAGTCTTGGGGAGGGGGGGCAGGGTGAGGGGTCTCAGCAGAGGGAGGGCCTCCCTCTCCAGCACATGGTCCTAGTGGGGGGCAGGGGGGGCCTCAGGCTCAGGATCCTGCATGAACAGTCTTCCCTAGAGTTCCATCTCCTGCTCACGCCCAGTGCGACGGAAACCATCTCCCGGACAAGCTCCTCGATGACCCGGTGTTGTCTCAGGCTCCCGCCCTGACACGCACAGTCTTCCCGCGGCCACGTGCAGTGAGTGCACGATGTACCCTGGGCTCTGGCCTCCAGTCCCCACCCAGCCCCAGATGCTGCCCACCCCTCCACGACCCCCCCCCACCCTGCCCTGCTTCACGGGAGCTCAGGGAGCACCTTCCTGCTCTGAAGACCCCCACCCGTCGTGCCACAATGTTTTTTACTTGAAGCCCAATAAGCCAGAGTCCGCCTGCCCCACGGTACCTGGAACAGGCTACGTGAGACGCCCAGAGGAGACTCCATGGCAACGGAGAGGGATCACAGAGTCTCTGTACCCACAGCCCACGGCATCTAAAAACGTTATGAGTCTCATTAGTGAGCGCGAGCCCAGCCGGCTCTCTACACCCTGTTGTCTCTACAAAAGCTGCCTGTTCAGGAAGTTTCCTGGCACTGACCACTCACAGGAATATTGCGGGGGGGGGGGGGGGGGGCAGCCTGGAGGAGGCACTTGCCCTTACAGAGTCTCATTTCTTTGGATGAGGTATGTTTGAATTGTATTGTGTCCCAGTCGGACCATGAGCTTCTGAGAACAGGAAAAGCAGGTCTCAGTCCTCCTGGCTTGGCCACGAGAAAGCTGAGAGCACACACTCCTGCTGGCCGCCCCCAGCCAACTTACTCTTCTCACCAACCCCCCCCCCCCTTTTGGGAGCAGAGGGACTGCCAGCTCCTCTTCCAACTGGTAAGGGTCCTCGCACTTGAACCCCAATTTGTATATTTTTTAAAAGATTTTATTTATTTATTTGAGAGAGAGCATGAGAGAGCATGAGAGGGGAGAAGGTCAGAGGGAGAAGCAGACCCCTGTGGAGCTGGGAGCCCCATGCGGGACATGGTTCCAGGACTCAGGGATCATGACCTGAGCCCAGACAGTGGCCTAACCCACCCAGGTGGCCGCCAATCTGTACTTTTAAAATTGCTTCCTGTGCCTGATGGAGCTCGATTCTGTGAGATACAGAATGTCGCCAGGGCTCTCTTATGGGGCCTACGCAACTCGGGTATAACGGAGACCGAGACCGGAGGAGAAAAGTAACTTCCTCAGAGCTGGTGGGGTTCCTGGGACTTTTCCTGCCTCTCTGCCTGGGGGTGGGGCGGGGCGAGGGACTCACCTGTGCGTGCAGGACCCAGACTTCTCACCTAGCCCTAAACTCACACACCTCACTGTTTGCCAGGTTTTCGCAGGTGGTCCCAGCAGCTTAGGGGCCTTTCGTGTCTGGTGCCCTCGCCCCAGCAAGCCCTGGAAAGCACAAGTGATACATTTTGGTTTCACTTGCTTATTTCCCCTCCCCACGAGGCCACGTGAGGAGAGGAAAGATCATAGGCCTTGGAGCCAGAAAGACGAAGATTCCAGTGCTGAATCGGCCTCTTCCTGGCTCTGTGTTGGGGGGTTGCTTTCCTGACCTCTCTGAACTTCAGTTCCCGCACCTGCCAGAGGGCTGGGAAGACTGACCTGCCGGGTAGTTATGCAGGTGCACGGAGATAAGGGGCGCTGAGCCACGGTCTCAGGGGTCTTCTCCACTACCACAGAGGCCTTGTAGGGCCAAGCAGCCGCAGGAGTGGACCAGGCCTCCCTACCTCTCACTCCTGCCACGGCGGGGGACAGAACCTGCTCGGCTCCCCTGCTCACCATGAAGACACCCGCCTTTCAAGTGTATGAGGATAAAATCAAACAAAGATCCATGAAGTGCTTGGGAGCTCGAGATGGGGGGCGTTTCTGAGCTCTCCTGGCCTCGGGAAAGGATAACAACGTAACTCTCACCTGCACTCAGTGTAGACTTGCCCTCGCGTTATCTGTTTGAATCCTCAGAACAGCTCTTTAGCGCATGGGCAGAATTACTACCGACTCTATCTTGCGGACAAGGAAGTTGAAGCAGGAAAGTTCCCACATGCGTCTGACGTGAATTCCCTTCCTTGTCTTTCCACTTTATCCTGGCGCTTCTGGAATTCAAGTTCTCCAGGGGGCCTCCCACCTTCTGTAGGCATTTCTCCTCTGATACCCTCAGCCTCTGCTTGAACACCCTGGGTGACCGGGCGCTCACCACGCAGCAGTCACTGGTGGAGAGCTCACATTTTCAGAGTTGTTCAAAAACAGCTTTGGTCCTGGCTCTGCTTTCAGAAGCCCAAAGAGCACAGACTGTCCCGCTCCTATAAGGCAGCCTTTGAAATCTCACCCGTGTCCAGCTGGTCTCCCCCTCAACAGGAAACACTTGGGCACCACAGCAAAAACCAGTCCTTCAAAGGTAGAGGGCTTGAGCACAAGTCTTGGCTCTGGCGCATCTGTGTCACTAACGGAATCATGTCACAGCTACCTCACCGGGTAAGCTCTCAGTACAAAGGCACTCGTGGCACCAATATTCCTCATAAAGACCACAGTGCAGGTAAGATCAGCCGGGTTCCGAGCCGCCTGACCCAGCCTCCTGCAGCCTGAACCTTGAGCCCAGGCCCTGCTGCAGCCCAGCCTCACCCCCAGGCCCCGACCCGGCTGGAGACGACATTGCAGGCTGAGAATTTAGAAAACAGGAAGTCATGTGTGTTCAGGAAGGCTGTGGCAGCAGTCTGGGGGTGCCTGTGCTGGGGGTGGTGCCCAGCTCATTGACCACAGCCCCAGAGGCAGCCAGACCTCCCCTGCGAGGGGTTTGCTCCCATTCATGGAGCAACTAACTTTCACCGCTGTAGGAAAGATAGACACCCCGAGCAGTGACGACCACCACTGGTTGAAGCAGCTGGGAGCTTTCTCATTCAGTCCTGACAGTAACGGTGACTTTACAACGAGGCTCAGAGGGGTTCACGACATGCCAAAGTCGAGGTCTGGGGTTGAGCTCAGGCCTGTCTAGAGCTGTAGTCTAGATACCATCTCGCCCACCATTTGGACCGCGTACTGACCTTGGGCCCTTCCTGGTCCTCAAGGCCAGGGAGACGGGTTCCCTTCAAGGCTGTGGACGGGCTCGTACCTTCCCTGAGACTCACACCCCACCCCATTAGCAGGTGTGTTTCTGACCCCACACTTGGCTTTGTTTCTTTGAGGCAGCCGGACACCGCGAGGCCTTCAGCGTTAACAGGGGCAGAAGGCGGCTGCTAGATGTGCGGCTGTGTGAGCCGGTGCCTTAGAGGCTGACCCACCCGGAGCCAGCCTTGATCTGCAGAATGAGTTTGCATAACATATTGGTACCACATAGCTTCTTGCTACTCGCTTGACTTTGGCACAGTCCCCGCAAGCCCCCTGCCCCTCAGACGCTGGATTTCATTGTGAAGTGAATGTCTGCTCCTCACTACCTACAGATTTTATAACCCCACAGGCAAGGATTCCAAGGCAAAGGGGGAAGAAAGGGAGTTGTTTGATTTCTTAGAAGTAAGGGGATTCTGGAAGAATATTTCCCTGTTTGTATTACTTATGACTTTCATTACATTTGTTATGATTCGTGCAATAGTTTTTAAAATTTATCTACAATCACTTTTCATTTTCAAGTAAATCAACTCATTATGAAAGTGCAGGAAAGTACAAGATAATCAGAATCACCCTTAATTTAAACACAACCACTCTTCCCTGGATGGCAGATTACCTTCCAAGGTGTTCATTATTTATAAATGATAATTATTCTACGCAAAAACGTTTTCCCTGAAAAAATTTTCCCTATTTTTTTCTGTTAGTATTATAATTTAACATTATATTTTCATGTTATTTCACATATCTATTTTTCATGTTTCCTGCTACTTCACAGGTCTACTGAATTGCCTTTTTAACGGTTGCACAACAATTCCTCCAGTAGTTACTTACTATTTCTGCATTGGAGGTGGTTTGTTTTCACTTTTTCACCACTGTAAAGGACTCTGTGATGAACAGCTTCTTTCCTAAAGCTTTCTACAGGTTTAGAATTCAATCAACAAAATTTCGAAAAACGAATGTTAAGACAACTTATCCAAGAGAAAAGTCAGCAAGATATAAACAGACAGTCTTTAGAGGAGGAAAAACAAAACTGTTGAAATCTTATATAAAAAGACCCTCAGCCTCCCCGCTGGTTACTCACTCCTGAAAGTACAAAAGGACAGAGAGAGGGACCCCTGTTCACAGAATCGGAAGGCCTCAGTTGTAAGAATATGTGAAGGAAGCACCCCCTTTGGCAGAGGAAGAGACAGTGCAAAGGTCCTGTGGTAGATCTGGTGTATCTGAACAGTAAGGAAGTAGACATGGCCAGGGTGGCATGAAAGAGGGAGCGTGCTAGAAGATGCGGTCAGAGGGTAAGAAGGTTGAGGCATTAGTTAGGACCCTCTTGGCCAGTGGACTTTACTCTGAATGAGATGGGGAGCAACTGCAGGGTTTTCCATGTTTACAACAAATGCACATTGTTTTCGTAATTTCAAGAATGTGAATAAAATTTAAAAGAAAAAATTAGCCAATTGGAATAAATCTGGTTCATGGTTGCCTTTACCCAGGCAGGCTTGTAGGACAGGCCTAAAATCCAGGCTCTGCCACCAGGATGCGGACTGCCCTAGAACGACCATCTATAGTCTGTTCGCATTCACCTGAATATTGTAATCTTCCTGCCCTTGCCCCACGAGCGGAGCTCTGGTTTGCACACAGTAAGTGGTTGATTTCTACTGAACGATGCAAATCCCTTCATCCTTGTGCTCTTTTATCATTCAGGAACACATATTCATCACCGAGCCCTTTGTGATGGGCTGAATTGTGTCCCCACCCCCCAAATGCAGATGTTGAAGTCCTAACACTTAGTGCCACAGGATGTGACTGTATTTGCAGAGAGGCCTTCACAGAGGTAATTGGGTTAAAATGATGACCTCGGGTGGGTCCTGAGCCAACTGTGACTGGTTGATCTGGGCCAATCTTCTTTGTTCCACTTTACAGATAAAGACACGGAAGGTCAGGGAGGTCCTGAGGCGCTTATGCAGCAGAGCCTGGATGACAGACCAGGTCTTGCCAAGCCTGTGTTCTTCCCCACACAGCACACAGCCCACACATCACGCCCTTGAACATTAGCATTACTTAAATCTACTCTATTAAACTCCTTCATGTCAAAATTCCACGCACGATTTTGCCATTTCTTTTTTCTTTATTTTTTTTTAAAAAGATTTTATTTACTTGACAGAGAGCACGCATAAGCATACGTAGAGGGAGCAGGACAGGGAGACGCGGACTCCCTGCTGAGCAAGGGAATCTGATGTGGGACTCAACCCCAGGACTGAGGGATCATGACTGAGCTGAAGGCAGAGATTTGACCGACTGAGCCACCCAGGCGGCCCAATTTTGCCATTTCTCTGAGACTTTAATTTATTCTGCAGATTAAATCTTCATGGTACATGTGCATAAACACACACACACATACATGCACAGATGTTTATTACATAATTATCTGCGGAAGCAAAAAAAGAAAAAAGGAAACAACATAAACATCCACCAGCTGGGCACCTAATTAGTAAATGCTGGTGTATTGATATGTAGCAGCTTAAGAAACCAAAAATACAACAGACAGTTCTGTATCTGCAGCTATGGAAAGCTCTCCAAGATAATTAGGTGAAAAAAGCCAGCTCTAGAATGGTATGCATAATATTTATATATGAAAAAGAAAAGATATATAGGCTGTGTATGTATAATAATATGGAAATCCCTATCTGGTTAGAGTTTTTGTTTGGGATGGTGAAAAAATTCTAGAAATGGAGAGTGGTAAACATGATTGCACAACAACTTTATGCCACTGAATTGTACACCTAAAAATGACTAAAAATGGCAAAATTATATTTTTGTATACTTTACCACAATAGAAATGTTTATTTATGTACGTCTATATCACTATTGATACTGACATCCACAGCTGGATGGCTACATACACAAAAAATGTTCTCCCACTCAATTCAAGAGGAGCGGGAAAAGCGGAGGTCGGGAGAAGTTTACTTAATTTCCATGAATGACGTGAACACTTCAGTCACACTGAGCGTGTGTGGACGGTTCTAGGGTGGTACAGACTGGAGGCACAGGGGCCCGTCTATCCAGCAAAGTACCCTCAACTAGGCCGTAGCTCAGTGCATTTCTGGTGATGACTTACTGAGGGTTGGAAATATCTCCAATATATAGAAATTGTCACTATAATGGTGTTGGGGGAATACAGTTCCATTTCTGTATGAGCACGAAAACAATCACTGCTGGCAGACAGCCCGATTATTACTGGTGCTGTTATTCCCTGGAGAGGCAGGCATGGGAGGCAAAGTCCCGCCCTCCCTTCCCCATCACCCACCCGAGCACCGGTCGGGTCTGACCCTCAAGTGAGATGAACACAGCTCCGGCCAGAGCACCCGGCCCTCCCTCGGGGAGCGGGCCATGCAGGAGGCCGAGAGGGTTTCTGGACAACCAGAGCGGGCCGAGCGGGCTGGGCAACCGAAGTAAGGCGCGAGGTGGAAGGGAGCCCGGGGCTGGGGTCGGGCCTGGGGCTGGGGCGCGGCCTGTACCTGCAGCCGCACCAGTCCCGGAGCTGTTCTGCAGGCCCCAGGCCACCGAAGGCACGACCCCAGGGCTCCCGCTGCACCCGGAGCAGAAACCTGCTTGCCTGAGGCCCCCTTCAGCCGGGGGCTTCCTGAGCCCCGGGCCACACCTTGTCCCCCTCTGTGGGGGACCCTGCGCCTCCCACTCTGCCGGACACTGCGGCAGGCCGGCCGCAAGCGCAGGAGGCGGCCGGGGGCAGCTTCCCACTGGAGGTCGGGGTCGGAGGAAATGCGACTTGGATTCTAAAGGAGACACAGAGACCTCCGGGGACGCAGTTGACAGCCCCCTGGGATTTCAGAGGCGAGCCTGGCCCTCCCGGGGGTGGTCAGTGTCCCGCGGCGGCGGAGCCCCTCGCGGAAAGCGGACGAAGAGAACGAGGGGCTCCGGAGGCTTCTCGGAGGCGGCCGCGCTCACACTCGCTGTCCCCACCCGCGGCCGAGGCCCCCCGGGCGCGCTCGGCCTCTGCGCTCCAGCCACCCCCGAAGCCGGGCGCGCGCTAGACCCCAGCCCCGAAGTCCCCAAGCCAATTCCTAAATAAGCAAGAGGGAGAGAAAACCCGGGACGCGGGAAGGGGCGCGGGGGCGCTTCCTCCGCACGCGGCCGGGCTCCCCGCCCCCCCGCAGCCGTGCGGTTACCGCGAGCAGCGGCCCCGCCCCTCCTGCCCGCCCCGGCTCCTCCTCGAGGTTTCCTGTCGAGCTGCCATCCAGGGCCGGGGTTATCGCCCGTGATCTCCCGTCTCCGCCGCTCGCACTGCGGCGCCCGCCCCCACTTGCGGTCCCGTCCCCCGAGCCGCGCCGCCCCAGCCCCCTGCGCGAGAGTCGCCGGCCCGGGAGCTCTCGGCGCGGCGGGGGCGGGGTGCGGGGCTGGTTCCCAGGCCTCGGAGAGCGCCCCGGGGGGTCCCCTGCGAGGCGGGGGTCGGCCTGGGGTGGGGTCGGCGGTCGGGGCAAGGCCTGGCCCGGGTTACCCCGGCGAATGCCCACACGTGTCCGCGCTGGTGCCCGACCTGCAGGCGCGAGACGCCGCCGCCCGTCGGGGCCGCCCCCCCCCGCCCAAGGCGCCTCGGAGCAGGGAGGAAGCGCGGGGGTCTCTGCTCTCCCACGGGGACTCCGCCTGTCGTCAAGCTGCCGCTCTCGGCGGCGACGGCGACTCTCCCTTGGAGCCCCACCGGCATCAGTTTCCGGGCTTTCCTGGCGCCCCCCACCCCCCGCGGCAGGTGCGACGGGCCGGGCCCCGCGGCGGAGCTCGGATGGGGCTCGCGGGGCTCCGGGGTCCGGCGTGGCTGTCCCGCCCCGGCTGCAGCGAGGAGAGGGGGCGCGCGGGCGAGCCGGGGCCACGCGGTTCCCGACGGCGGCGTTTTCTGCCTCTGACCCGAGCTGCCCCGTCGCACGACGAGGTCTTTATGGAAACACAGATGCAGAGTTTTGACTTAGGAAGACCGAAGTCAGTCGAGCTAGTTCCTGGGCAAAGACGGGTTTCTCGGCCCCTCTTGGCTTGCTGCCAAGTCCTCACCCGCGCTCCCCAGTTGGGTCTGGGGCCGTGTCAGGATCACCCCAAGGCCCTGAATTAAGAGCCCCTGGGCATAGGTGTGGGGGTCAGTGCTGTAACCCGCTCCCCCACGTTCTCGTGCGCGCCGTGCTTTGGGGACCCCTGCTCTCTGGGCTGTTTGGATCTGGAAGATTCTGTGCCTGCATCTGCCCCCGCCTCGACTACTCTCTGAGGGAGGGCGGCCCAGACCTCTCTTGGCAACCAGAGGGACCACATGTGGGCCGACGCGCACAAGCTCCCTCGCTTTTGTCAGAGAGACCCCCGAGGGAGCCAGACTTCCACGTCCTGATCCACGCGTCTTCACGCCCCCACATTTATTCACGCCAGTGTGTCATCTCATCGCCTCGCCGTGTTTAAAACACACCAACGAGGACCGTCCTGGGATTTCTTTTTCTCCTTCTGCCCTGCCTTCTTCACAGCCAGGTGTTTGCTGAGGACCAGCTTCCTGGGGGCCCCGCCGAAAAGACCTCATGGCCACCTGGTTTTGGGAGACTGGGGGCGGCTCGTGGTGTGAGGTGCGGGCCTGGGCAGGTCCAGGAGCTGGGCTGGGGGTCTCATGATGCCTCAGCTTGGTGCCGGCGGTGTTCTGTGCTCCCGGGAGGGAGCCACAAGCTGCTCTGGGCCTTCAGGGACTCTGAGCTTTTCTGAGGACTGTGTTCATGGGGTGAGCCCCCCATTGGCTGCTTGAGTCCCTCTCCCAGGGTTAGTTGGTCACAGAGAACAAGTCCAATTTCCAAACATACCAACAAAGAAAGGAAGAACCAAGAAATGTTGCAGCCAAAATGGAGCTGGCATCTGGACACTGATTTATCCTGGGCGGAGAAAGAGCAGAATGAGCCACCAAGCCCAGAAGGTGGGATGTGCCGGAGTGTGGGAATGGGCACAGTCTGACCTGCAAACGAGCGCTTGAGTTTTCCCAAACGTTGCCCAGGGCCCTCCATCCCGGTGCCACCTTTCCCTGCCCGCAGGTCATCCTCTCCAAGCCTTTCTCCGATGTCACCTTCGCCCCTGGCTTTCTCCCACCAGGGCTCCAGCCCACACCAACTTGCACCAGTTATTTTTAGTGGGAAGAGCACTTCATTTGTTACCCTCATTGCTTCTAATGGGTTCTTTCCTGCTCAACTAGATCACAGGTTGCTCAAGGCCAAAGACCATGGCTTCTAGTTCTTTTGTTTCTGCTGCTGTAGGAAGCCCAGTGGTAGGCATTGCCAGACTCAGTAATTATGTAATCGCTTGGGTAACTAAGACAACGATTGGTTGACTGACTAAGTAGTGGTCATCAATGCAATAACATGAATGAATTTTGCCCCTTACCCGTCCAAGAATCTGTGAGTTGGAAGACGTCTGAGAGCCCATTTTTCTAGTCACCTTGGCTAATGCTATCACCCAAAGTGCGTGTGTCCTTAGGGAAGTTACTTCACTCTGGTTTCCTTGCCTCTGAAATGAAGGTATGAATTTAACAATCTCTGTGGCTCTGTGATCAGTGCTCAAGCTAGTCATCAGGAAGAAAATGACTTAAAATTTCATAATGAGGAGCCATCACAAAGTGTCAGCCTCGCAGACATGCTGTCTACTTTCCCTACTGTCCCTCTGCGAGCGAGAGAGATGGGGAGTTTGCAGCTCCTGAGCCCTGAGCCCTGGAGGGAGTAAGGTGGGCAGGGAGTTTTCTCATGGGCGGACCCCAGGTGAGCAGACACTCTGCCACGCCAGGCAGCATTCTGCCGACACCTGAACACAGGGCAGCCAAGGATCACCCGGAGAAGGGCTGCCAGCCTTCTGGAAGAGCCAGCACCTCCCAACCTTCCAGTATACCTGTGTACTTGTCTCCAGCTTGGCAAACTTTTACTCATCATTCAAGGCCCCCCCTCAGGGGTTACCCCCCCCCCCCCCGGGAAAACTTCTCTGCTTGCTTCGGGCAGAACCGATCTCCCTTCAGTGGTACCTGCTTCTATTCTATTAGTCATGGGTGAAATTCACTATTAAACAGAATATAAGTTACATTTTCAAATAATACATTCAATATGTTTTCCTTCAACTTTCAGATACCTGTTCAACTTTCAGAAGTATTTCTAAATGAAGGAAAGGGATCCAATCGTTAACCTCGTGAAAGAAAAAGTTACAGGGATTACAGAAGTTTTTCTATGTTTCCAGGCGGTAGTATGTTTCTTGTCCTTTTTCACATTAACAATGGGACTCATCGCTTTAGACTTAGAAGGACTTTCTGATAAGGTGTCTAGGGGGTTGAAGAAAATCATATTGAGCATATTATTGGAAAATGTAGTTAATGTTCTGTTTAAAGATAAGTACTATTTAAAATGGCAATATTTCTGACTTTTCAGACACATTTCACTAATTACTCAACGAGGGGTCTGTCTCCATTAAAAATTAAACTCCATAACATCTGGCATAGATTTCATTCTTCTTTGACTTTCCAGTCCTTGGCTTGCACCAGCATAAAGGAGGTAATTACAAGGGTTTGTTGAATGAATAAATGATAAAGTCTGGTAGATTTTACTTGAATCCTACACTGAGGCTGAGCCCAGAGCGGGCTGCGTCCCTCATCCCTGTGTGTTCAGCTCTTTCTCCCTAATCCCTCCAAAAGTCTGACAAGAAGAAATAAGGTTAAGACTAACAGCTTTCTGTCTTTGATATTGAGGAATCCGGCCCTGTATGCAGGCAGAGACCAGAGCAAGACCACTTTCTCACCCGGCTGGGCGGCTGACTGGCCTCGCAGCCTGGGACAAACTGTTTCTGAGCTCCTCTGGGTCTATGCTGAGGGCCCGAGCCCGGAGAAGGGCTGCGCGCTTTTCCAAGTCTCCTCTGTGGGTCTCTTGTGAGACGGCAGGGCCGTTGCTGCACGGAACACGGAAGCCCTGCAAGAGTGGGAAGGCTTTCCTGGAGTGTGATTGTCTGTTTGGCAACCCTCCGTGTGCCCAGCAGCCCACGCCCCACGAGTGCTCGCCTGTGACGTACTTCGTTTGCATGGATCAAAGGCCCCACAAAGCCAGCCGCCCCTGCAGCTGGGGAGGTGCTAGGGGACGTGGGCGGTGGTGGGCTGACAGCCTCTCCCAGGGGGGAGTTCACCCTGAGGCCTTCAAACAGGGCCCTGGGCCTTCCCCCTTCTGGGAGGGGAGATAGGATGGGGTGAGCCTTGGGCCTGTCACCTCCCCTCTTGCTCTCTCCGTTTCCTCATAGTCCAGTCCTTAGGACATCTCCCCAGGACCACCAGGGAACAGAGCTGACGGTGACACCTGCAGGACCCTCTCGTCATTCCTATCCGACTCAACTTCGAGATTACGAGTATAGACACAGATTCGGATATTCCTCTAGAAAAGCGACTGGAAGGAACTACAGCAAAGTGTCAGCAGCGTTGTCATCTCTGGTTTGTGAAATTGTGGCTGATTTCGATCTCTTTATGCCTTTCCCTATTGTCCAAGTCCTACAATACATTAAAGATATAAGATTAGGAAATAAGAGAAAATAGTAAAAGTCCATTTTTGAGGCCTCTCTTCACCACCCCTCTTCATCCTTGGCCACACTTCAGGTCAGTGACTCGCTGAATCACTGGGCGTTCTTCACTCCAACACCAGCAGGAGGTAGGGAGTGGGCACTTAGCGCGGTCCAAGTCCCCCGGGGCTCTGCCGGCCAAGCAGGCCTGAGCCGGTGTGGAGCCCAGGAAGCCAATGGGAGCGCATCTCCTCGTCCCACTCAGGACCTGACAGTCCCCGCTCACATGCCAGTGCAAGGACCAAGCTGGGGTCTGGGTTTGCTCTGGCAACATGGGACCCCTCCAAACTATAGCTCTGCCCCGTGATGGAGGAAGAGGCCAGAGTGTGCCCTGCGCCAGGTCTGGCCGTGCTGCTAGGCCCACGAAGCCTTTGCAGCCGGCAGGAAGGCGGACAAAGCTGGTGTGCTGTGGGCACCCCCACCTGGGGCCTGGGAGCCTCTGCATGTGTGAGTGAGTCTGATCACAGGAGGGCCGCGGGAGGAGGGTCGGCTACAGGCTTGTCCTGCCTCTCAGGACAGTAGAAAAGTAGGTGAACAAGCCTTTTGGGCCAGGGCCAAGCCGGGCGAGAACTGCGGGGCCCGTGCAGAGGGCGGCCAGCTCCAGACCCACTCGCAGCAAGGCGGCCCTGGGGGCATTTCCTGACCAAGGTTCTCTCTGCAGGGTCGGAAGGTGACCCGCTGGCCGAAGGAGCAGACGGAGTCTCCCAGCGCTGGAACACCCTCCCCTCCCTGCTGGCGCCCCTCCTCTGCTTCCCTCTGGCGCGGTCCTGTCTTCCTCCCTCTAGTTTTCTCTTATTCTCTTCTCTCCGCAGCCCTCCCTGCCTCTCCGTACCAGACTTTTCTTTCTCTCTCATCCTCTCCTCTCCCCCACCCCTCCTCGTTCACACCTGGTCCCTTCCGGAAGTGGCATCAAGGCCTGTCACCTCGGACGGCCTGGACTGACATGTTGCCCCCAAGCCTGGGCCTTAAGGACCTGGGGCCTGTTGCTTCTGCTGGATGGAGCTTTCTGGAGACAGCGAGTCACCCGTCCCCGGGCTGTGCGCCGCTGGGCTGCCGGCCTGCCGAGCTTAGGTTCAAGGTCACGCTGCACACTCAGCAGAGGGAATTGCAGTCCAGTCTGGACGTGACCTATGACCCGGGCCAGCAAGCCTTTCTCACCCCCCAGCCAAGCCAGGTGCAGACAGCGAACTCGGAAACCCGCGGTCACACTGGCCGCCCTTCAGAGGAGCGCCCCGGGATGTAGCCAATTAGCGGCGCTCGCTCCTGCCTCCCGGCGGACTTCAAATACTCGGAGCCCTCCCCGTCTGGAAGCCGAGCCCTGAAAAAGTCATCATTTTCTTGTTTTCAAAGGAGAAGGGCGAAAGGGAGGGTAACACACATATGCTAATTCACACACACACACACACAAATGAAAGGCGTTTCCATGGAGGGCATCCGCCGGGCTATGTCGAACCCGGGACCTCCGACTCGCACTCTTTCCTCTTGATCCTGCAGGCCGGCCTCCAATTTAGTGCGAGCGGGAACTAAATTTGTGCTAATGTATTGGTTGAACATCGAATTCAAAGGGTCCTTTTTTTTTTTTTTTTAACAAAATCCAACTTTTCAACTTAAAAAAATAGACCTCATGGAAACGAATTGTTGGAATTTGATCGGAATCTACATCAACTTATTTCTTCAGATTATTAAATTAAGGAGAATGCCAACCTACGGCCTGAATCAATACCAGCCATTCATTTTGGCTAAATAAGTTTTCTTTTTCTGGAAATACTGTGTCCTACAGCTGTAAAGGGGGGTGGTCAGGGAAGTGGCGAAGAAAAGCTTTGTCTTTAACGTTTTGTTCGCTGGCTTCAGAAGCACAGGACCCGAGAGAGGGCCTCCTCATTCCGTGAGACAACAAAACACCCTGAGATCCTGACTCCAGCTAGCAGGACGCATTTTAATAACTGCCTCAAAAAGAGACTTGAGCGTCATGTGTTCAGCTGCACACTGTTTTTCTCCAGAATGTGCCGATCGTGGCAGCAGCAAGCACCTCTTTATTGGGCAATAATAAAACTGTTTTTAAGTTCCCTTCCTTTGATAAGCTTAAATTACAAGTGGAAATAAGAAGCTGAAATTTTCCCCACAAGCAGATGCCACTCTTCTGGAACAAAATCACCCCCGGGTTGCTGTGGAGCCCAGCACGGAGCCCCAGTGTTTCCGCTTCCCAATTTGTGATGCATTGAAGGTGGCTGATTTGTCTCCCAGCCCGCATTTCTGACTGGCTTTTTTAAAGCACTTAACTCCACAGACAGAGGCTGCCTCCCTGCCGTGAGTTGTGTGTTGTGTGTTGGTTCCTCTGAGCATCCCTGATTTTCTTCTGGGGAGGAGGAGTGGGGTTTCAGTTCTGAGCCTCTCTAGGGGTCCCATTCCCCACCCCACCCCCAGGGAAGACTGGCTCCCTCCTGCTTTAGGCTGAGAGCAGCTCTGAAGCAGAGAGGCGCCCCAGGACCTTGAGGTCTTTTTCTCAAACCCCCCCTGCCCCCCACACTTTCTGAAAGCAGAAAGGTGCAGAGCAGGAAGGTGGGAAACCGGGGAGAATTCTGCCTGTGGCCGTTGTACCTCAGAAACACCTGGAAACAGGGACAGGGCTAACCCACAACTTTGATCGTCTCTGCTTTAAAGGCAAAAATTGTCAAGTGAATGCCCAAAAAGCAAAGAGAAAAAACAAGAGATACACAGTTACTGAAAAGGCTTCAAGACTGTAATGTTTACCTGCAGTGTGTCCTCCATTAAAAAAAAAAAAAAAAAAGTGCCCTTTGCTCTGAGCTTCCAGCATTCATCTTTTCACTCCGCCCCTTTCTCCTCCTGTCCCTCTCTCCCAGTCTCTCCCCATCAAGATTTCCTCTTTTATCGCTTTCACAGTTTCCTGTCTCTCTCTTCTCCCATCGCCGTCTCGTTCTGTCTATCCCCTTCCTCCCTCCCCGCCTTTCCCTGCTTCCTTCCCTTCCAAAGACCTGCCCAGACCTGGATTATGTTTGCAAGCCTCACATTCAGAGTTCTGGAAGCTCCCGCACTGCCGCCTCACCTGGCCTACCTCCCCAGGGCCGCGGGGGCAGCAGGCAGCTTCCCCACCCGTCTTCACGCCTCGCCTGGGCCGCTTCCTCAGCTCCGTGCGGCCGGGAGAGACTGACAGTCAAAGCAGTGGTTTCCCTGAAATATTTCAGGGAGTTTATTTATTTCACAGCAGGAATTATTTATCTAGCCCCGGCTGCCAGAAAATTCTGAGGGTCTAGTCATTTGGAGGTCACCGAGGACTGGGCCAGCCCCCTCCATATTTCTCCGGCTACAGTGAAAGCGGTTCTTGGAGCCGAGTCAGCTGGGGGATATTAACTCGCTATCTCTCTTCCTTGCTAATTCGAGTGCTCCGATGATACATGGCCAGGCACAAACACACTCCCGGCAGCAGTTGCCAGGGAATATTGCTTTTTTGGACTTTGACACCAGCTCCAACTTTGAGAGGAATTTAAGTGATATTTACTACATAGAAATTTCCTCGCTGGAGCTCTGGCTTAGCCCACTGACAACACGTTAGATTTATCCTGGCATCAACTAGCCTGAGACTCAAACTTAATTAACTTCCCTGGGGGCTTGGTTGCTGCTTTGGAGTTTGGGGCTCAGTGCAGACCTTATGACTGGTACCCATCACCGTGCTTAGGAGCACCTCATAGCAGACGAATGAACCACGAAAAGAACCCTCTCCCTTGCACACTTGTCTGGCTGTTTGCCAGGTTAACTCTGACCCCCTTTAGGGGAAAAAAAAAAATCAGTTTGTCTTTGGATTACTGGTGCCAGACGGTTTTGTGTATTACATTTGAGTCTATCTTTAGATTGTATTACTTTGGTTGGGGTTTTAAAAAATATTATAATTGGGGACTAATGTTTTTGGGGAAATTTACACTAACATTTTTGGGGAAATTGACACTTAATCTAAAGAAAAATTATTTCCCTTGCCCTGACCTTTTAACCCCAACTTTTCCCCCCAGTTTTAAGAGTCACTTGAATGCTGAAAATAAATTTTAATTTCACTTATGAGGGAAAAAGTGTGCTTCTATGTATATGTGTACATATATGTATATATGTATATGTATAGGTACAGGTATACACATACATGGGTGTGTATGTGTATGCATTTGACAATGTATATAATGTATGTATACGTGTATATATGTATACACACTTGACAACGTATACAATGTACACACAAGTGTATACAGACGCCCTTGACAACATATGCAATGTACGCATACGTGTATATATACGCACTTGACAATGTATACAATGTATGACAAGCAGCAATTTCAGCGTTCAGGGGTGAGGACTGTTGAGAAGCCAGCTGAGTGATACAATCAGGTAGCGCAAGCCCCACCAGTTGGAACGCCCCTGATTAGCCAGTTAATGGGAAAAGGCATTGGAAGTCCTGTCTCTTGTCCCAAATGTACTTCATTCTTTTGAGCTTCCAGCCCAGAACCCAAAGACATCCAAAGGTCTATCATGAAAGCTCACTGTGCTGTCCTCTCACTTTTAAACATTTATTGTGGACTCCAAGCTTGTTCATGAAGATTCACCATTTGCTCCTGGCTAATTCCTGGGTAAAAAATAATCTGATTTTTCAGCGGCCCTTGTACAAACAGAGTCACAAAGTCACAAAGCTCCCCAGTGGAGGGCCCAGGGCATGAATTGTGCCTTGCTATTTTCTACTTTTTTTTTTTTTTTAAAGCACCTGAAACCTCGCATCTCCCATTTGGAATGTTCAGAGACTGGAATTCTAGAGGGGAATTTTCTGTTGGAGAAATAATTCTGTTGTATTGGGTTATTACAGGCATCCCGCCCGCTTCTCTGCCTCAGCACTTTGCAGATAAATAGGAAAGGCAGTAAAGGTTTACGCTCCCTCCCGGGGACAGCCTTGGAGGAGGCTGGTGCGTGCTCTGATTGTCGTTAGGGGTGTAGAGCACAGATCTCAGTGCTGGGGGCTGGCTGTTGTGACTCGTTCTCCTTGGACTTCCTTAGTTTTCATTCATTGTTCTGGCCATTCCTGGGGCTCTGCTTTATTCTCAGATTTATGTGGCTGCCTATCCATCCCCCAACACCGTCTGCCCCCACCCCTAACCCACTCAGATGAACACCAGCAGGCTTGCTCTCATCCCGGTGACCTAGGGCCTCTGTCTGGTTGGTTTAATATCCTTATGGTACGTCTGTGGGCTATTTCCCACTGTGGACACTTCCTCATTCCAGACATTTGGTAACAAATCGAAGTTGCAGAACCATATTACACGCCACAATCCTCCAATCCCCTTAGCCAATTCGTAATTGACTTTTAAATCATTTAGGTGCAAAAGCAAATAATAACAGCCCCACTGTTCAGTAGCTAATAAATTCTAGCTCATGAAAACGGAGGGAGAAGGCTTGGACCATAAAAATTAAATATTTATATAGATACTATATCCACATAGACATATAAATGCATATACACACACATTTTAGACATCACTATTCATTTTTAATTTCTTATGTGATATTCAATAAGAAGAGATTTCTAGTGGGGAAAAAAAGTGAAAGGAAGATTTATCACTTCCAAATTAATAAAAGAAAACACCCCTGTAATAGCGTCCTTCCCCCCTCCCCCGCCCAAGTAAAGGGAAAAAAAAAGGATACACAAATATTGAATTGACAAAATTATCTTTTCTCCATTGTGAGAAAGGTGAGTTCATATCCATAAAGAATGTGGAGCTCCCTCAGTTGAAGGATACTCTATAAATACAAAGCATCATTATAATTTATTATTGAACAGAGTCAATTTTTTCATCCAAGCCATTTTTCAAACCTCTCATAGCACAGGCCTGTCTGATGGGGGCTCTGACACGGAGCCAAAACACCTCTCCTAGACACGGAGAGGACATCAATCAGTTTAATGGGAAGGCTCCTCCAAGTCAGCCTCCAGGAGCCCGGCAGGACTGCTGGAGACGCCTGCCTGTGGTTCAGCGCAGCGACTTACACTCTGAGCCCACATCCCCCGGCCCAGTCCTGGGGAGGGACTGGTCTTCCCACCCTGGCCACCTTCCTCCCAAGAAGGGAAACTGAGGCTCGGCAAGCCCGTTTTTCTCTTTCCACTGCCATTGCCAGACCTGCCTTCTGCTAAATTGTAACCAGCCCATCTACAGGGCTGAACACCTCTGTTCCCAATGAACCGGTCGCTCCTAGGCAGAAGTCCTCCAGCTAGCTGGTGGGTTGTAAATGAAGAGAATGGGGAAATACAGTGTTGACTTTCCTTCCAAGCAGTGGAAGGAAGAACTACAGTCCCACGTACAGAAAAGAAGCAAGCTGCAGTCAAAAACAGGAGTTCCTAAAACAGAAAAATTTGATCTGGTTTTGAAATAAATCTTGTAGAAAGTTTGGCAAGTGAGATTGAAGCATTTTGTGGGACTGAGTCCATTTAACATGCTGGCCCCAAACCAGAGCATGAATGAGAAAGTTAAAATTACCCCAACCCCCCAAACACAATCTCTGCTAACATTTTGCTATATTTTCCTCCAATGTTTATTCGAATTTTTCTTTTTCAAGATTGGGATTGTATCCTTAGGGTTTTTTTATTTGTTTTTTACTTAGGACTACCTATTTTGGGACTGTTTTTAGGTATCGTTATGTATAATTACTTAGCACACCCCCCATATTGTGACAATATGGGTTATTATTGATTTTTGAGTATTACAGTGTTGCAATAAATATCCTTGAACATAGATATTTTATCCATCTGATTATTTCTTAAGAAATAAATGAAGACACACGGAAATGTGCAACCGAAGGGAATAAATATTTTTGAGACTCTTTCAGCTTAGGGCTGGATTACTTTCCAGAAAGACAGGGCTAGCGTTCACTTAGCAATTCTTGAGAGACTCTAATTCATTTACGCTTGCCAGTGCTGTGTATTATCATTAAATAAAACCCGAAATGACCTACACAGTATATATAAAACCAAATCTAGTTTAAAAATCTGCATTTCCTCGATTATTAGGGATGTTGAGCATTTTTGTGTGGATTTTCTTCACCATATCTGTTTACTGTTTTATGAATTGTGTGGCAATGACCTTTGCATATTACTCTTTTTTTGGACGTGCCTTCTTAAGAAGTGATTTCTAAAATCGCATTACTTTTCGCATCGTATGTTTTGTGAGTATTTTCCCACTTTGTCATCTACCTTTCACCTGGTGTCTTTGACACATAAAAATAGAAATTTAACCCTAGTCAAATATTTTGCTTTTACTTAGAAAATATTGCTTAGAAAATATTTCCTCATTTTGAGATCAAATGTATATTCACTTATATGTTCTTGAAGGTACTGTTTTCAGTGATGTTCCGAAAAACATTCACAATGAAAAATTAAGCAATGTCTTTGGCGGCAGCCCAGGTTGATGGATTATATCTGTTGCTAAATGTGTTTGTCTACACTGACACACACAGTGTGAGCACATAGGGAAAGCAAGTCCAATAGAATTGACTCTTTCTATTTAAATGCAGCAAAATTAACAAGGCACAGTTGTGGGTTTTCTCAAGGGGACAATGACAACATAGGTGAGGTCATTTTCGTATAGCCAGGTCAGGCATGGTGTCATACTACTTTTGTTCGGATTTTGCGAACACTAAATTCGGGTCCCTCTGCAGCTTATTTAACTTACCAGTTTCTTGCAAGAAAGAAAACTCAAAGGTACAGAGGCCTCCGTAGGAAATGCTGACTGTACTGCACGGCTGCCTATCTCGTGTCCGATCAAGCCCCCCTGCTTGTCTGGCGTGGTGGTTCCGTGGCCTAGTGACTTCATGTCTTGGAGAGGGAACCTTTCTGCCTGGTCTCTGTCTTGCATATCCTGTGTCTGGGAGCATCTGTGCTTTATCTCAATCTGCCTCACCAATAGGGCTTCTGGACACTGTTTTTGAAAACAGGTGTGGTTGTTTCTTACCTGGCTCCCAGGGTCAGAGAAGAGATGTGAGACTCACTTAGCCATACTCACACCCAGCGGCTCACAGGACTGCCCAGCTCCCTGACTCCCTCACCCCCCACGGCAGCCTTGAGGATGAGGCATGATTATGATCTCCATTGTGAAAAAAAACAATAATAAGGAAGGAACTAGGCAGACCGAGTTCACACAGCTGGCGTGTCCACCAGTCAGCCCTGGGCCTCTTCTCCTCTGCCATGTGCAAATTCACGTTCTCTCTGTGAGCCCGTGCCCAGTGGCCACAGTGGAACACCCCCCACCCCACTACCCAAACATTCCTGACTAGAGACTGACCAGACTTTGCGGACTCTCGTGGTGGAGGGCGACTCCCTGCTCTGTGTAGCAGCCCCTTGCTCGGTTCCTGGGTGGTTTTCCTTCTTACCAGCCTCCCCACAGAGTCTAGCTGCGTCCTTGGAAGTAACGAGTATGTCCTTTCTCCTTCTTGCTGGTGCCTCACAGAGCTGAAGACTGTTCTTGGCCCATACGCCTTTGGTCTTCTGTGCCCTTTTCATCTTACACTTGTCTTGGTGGGGGTTGGGGGGCTCTGCCTACTGTGCAAACCCCTCTAGCCCCGCCCCAGCAAATGAAATTAAGCTATGAGAACCCAAGGTACCCCACTACCTCTCCTTGAATGTTTCTCTCTGATTTTGCTTGCAAGATAAGTCTGCCTAAATAGAGACCAACGGAGACAGCGAATACTGAATACCCTCACTGCTCTCTGAGTCTGGGGGCGGAGCTGCCCCCCGGGGAGGGGGAGACAGCCTCAAGCAAGTTACTGCCTGAGCCTTTAAAGTCAGATTTTAATCTCCTTTCCCTCCACCCACCTACCAGCACAGTCAACGTGTTGAGACACCTGCTTGGGTGGGGGTGGGAGGCAGTGGCTGTGGGGCGGAGGGGAGGGCGGCAGAGGCACCCTTGCTGGGTATGTGGGGAGGAAAAGTCTGCTCCTGTCTATAGAATGTAACTAGATCTCAGAGAGATCTTTTTAGGTAACAGCGACCAGGCACAAGAAAGACGCTTAGCGAGAGACAGCAGCTCTACCTTGGAAAAATGTCCCAGGTCCTTGTAGGAAAGGTACATGGACAAATGGACTCTTGTCATATTGTAAGCAAGGGCACCATCAGGGACTACCGCACTGATGTCAAAAGAAACTTCTAGGAGCCACCTTGATGAGGGTCCCGTTGGCAGTGAAATGTCAGTAAGAGACAACTACAAGATCAAGACACGTAAGTAGGCTAACGTGCGTACGGACGTCCTGACTCTAAAAGCAACCGACACATTTATGGCTCGCCTTTGGAGGATGCCAGGGAACGCAACCATTCCTTACTTTTTTACTGAAAAAAACAAAACAAAACAACAACAACAAAAACAAAAAAACACCAAAACCCCCCAAAACCAACCCCCCCAAACCAAAAGCCTCCTTTTTGTTATAAACTATACCAAACATACATTAAAGCAGAATGGTGGAATGAACTCTGTGCACCTGTTACTCTCCAGTCAACGGGGACCAGCCCACAGCACTCCCGCATGCCCATCTTCCCCCTTCCCAGGATTATGTGGACCCAAAGCACAAGCATTACATCTGTCATGTCATCTAACGATAACCAGTCCCTGTACATAGGGGAAGGAACCAAGCATTTACCCTGGCTGTTTATCAGGAGCAGCAAATAGTATGTCTTTATAACAATATTCCAAATATTTCAAGTATATGAAAGAAGAGCTGACCCCCACTGAAATAGCTGCTCTGGACAGTGACCATCCGTGGTCCCAGCATCACCCAAAGCAAGACCCCGGGACAGCCTGAGCTTCCCGATGAACGCACACTGACGCGCTCCTGGAATGCAGCCAGACCTCTAGACCAGCATCCGGACCTCAGCCAGAGGCACAGGGCTCGGGACACCATGGGGGGGGGGGGGTGGGGATGTGACCAGGGCCATTCAAGCAACCTGGCTTCCTCAGCACATACGGCTCAAGGAAGGGAAGGGGTGAGGAGCTCTCAGTAGGAGAGAGACTAAGCAACACACAAGCCAGTTGGCTCCTACTTCAAACCAATGGAAACGTTTACAAAAAGAGAGAGCTAGTGGGAGAAGTGTAAACACGGAGCAGGGTTTGACGATATCAAGGAATCAGTGTACGTTGTATAAGGACGACGGTATTGTGCTTATGTTTTTAAAAAGTTCCCTATTTTTTAGAGATACACACTGCAACGTAAACGTGGTGTCGATTTTATTGTTTTCCCTGCTTTTACACACATTTAAAACAGAAAGAGTCGCTCTCTGCTCCTTCAGAAGTCAAGAGTTGGTTAGAAGTGAGGCCTCGCGGGTCACTGCAGCAGCCGCAGGTTCTCGGAGATTCTAATGAGCTGCGGAGGGTGGGGGCAGGGTCTGGGCTTCTCCTGCGCCCGGGCCCCGCTGCTCCCTCCCCTGCAGCTCTCTCTGCCCTGCCCTGCCCTGCCGAGCCAGGGGGACCATCCTCTTGGAGAGACGGGCCCTGCTCAGCAATCACTTGCTCTCAATTCCTTTCCTTATCTGTGAAACGGGAGCAATAAACGGAACGTGCAGGGCTGTCACGAGAATAAAAGGGCAGAACGCCTGCGAGCAGCTCTCCAGCCAGAAGTAACAACTCGCAGGGACAACGAGGGCTCCCCGGCACTCAGGGCTGATTGGCGGGTTGGATTCCAAGGGCTTCGGATGACGGATGACGCATCAGCGCACTTAGTTAATTCTTGCAAACCCCTGGAGCAGCGCCCAGCGGTGGCCCTCCTCTCCCCCAGTGGGGACAGCCAAGAAGAGACGTAAAATGTGCCCTTTTGGTTGCAGTCTTTGCTCTTACTGCGCCGAGAGCGTTTGTCACCCTGTTGGAAGCGGAGGGACAACGGGGAACCCTGCTCTGGAAATAGCTTCAGACTGAGGCCTACGGGTGTCTAAGAGGTCCCTGTTAAAATAGAAACTACCCTGGGCGCCTGGGTGGCTCAGTGGGTTAAGCCTCTGCCTTCGGCTCAGGTCATGATCTCAGGGTCCTGGGATTGAGTCCTGCATCGGGCTCTCTGCTCAGCGGGGAGCCTGTTTCCCTCTCTCTCTCTCTGCCTGCCTCTCCATCTACTTGTGATTTCTCTCTGTCAAATAAATAAATAAAATCTTTAAAAAAAAATAGAAATTATGGGACGCCTGGGTGGCTCAGTTGGTTAAGCAGCTGCCTTCAGCTCAGGTCATGATCCCAGCGTCCTGGGATCGAGTCCCACATCAGGCTCCTTGCTCAGTAGGGAGCCTGCTTCTCCCTCTGCCTCTGCCTGCCATTCTGTCTGCCTGTGCTTGCTCTCTCCCCCTCTCTCTCTGATAAATAAATAAAATCTTTAAAAAAAAAATAGAAATTACCATGAGAGGTGGCGCAGGGAGCACCGCGAATGCCTTAATATGGGATTGTTGACTAGAGTCCTCCCCCTCCTGTATCAGGACCCTGAGAAATAGGACCCGTCAGACCAGGTATTGAGGATGAAAGCCCGTGACCTTGGAGGTTTTACCTGGGGCCTGCCCTGACCCCTACCTCGAATGATCAGTGCCGGTGACTCCAAACGAAGCTAGCTTCCTCTTTCTTTAACAGGCCCCGGGGGTGGGGGAGAGGCCCCTAGTAGATGTGCCCTCTGTGGGGTTCCAGCAGTTTCCCTGAAGATCTTCCTTACGGGCTGGTCCCACCCTCTCAGACTCTTCCTAACGTGCTCTTGTGACTGCTGATGACTTCTTGGTTCAAAGATCAGGTGCAGGGTGCCTGGTGGGCTCAGCTGGTTGGGTGTCTGCCTCTGCCTGCTACTCTCCCTGCTTGTGCTTGCTTTCTCTCTGCCCTGTCAGATAAACAAATAAAATCTTTTTTTTTTTTTTAAGATTTTATTTATTTATTTGACACATAAATGGGGGGGGACACATGCAGGGGAAGCAGGCGAGGGAGAAGCAGGCTTCCCGCGGAGCAGGGAGCCCAATGTGGGGCTCGATCCCAGGACCCTGAGATCACAACCAGAGCTAAAGGCTGAAGCTTAACCCACTGAGCCACCCAGGTGCCCCATGCCCAGGGTTGTTGTAACATGAGTTGATGTATGTGAAATGTATCAAATGGCCCAACTCCTACTAAGTAACCAGAGTTAGGTTAGTATAATGTCCACAACAGTCAGAAACTGGAAACTTCTATCACAGGATAAATGAAGACAGCATGATACAAAATGTATGTGGTGTGATTCCAGGTTTTTTTTGTTTTGCTTTGTTTTCATTTTTTAAAAGATTTTATTTATGTATTTAACAGAAAGAGAGAGAGAGTGATCGAGCACAAGCAGGGCGAGCAGAAGAGGGAGAAGCAGCCTCCCCACTGAGCAGGGAGCCCGATGTGGGGCTAGATCCCGGGACCCTGGAATTGTGACCTGAGCCAAAGGCAGACGCTCAACTGACTGAGCCACCCAGGCATCCCACCAGTTTTGTTTTTAAAGTACACACTGTTTTGGATGAATATTAGAAGAAAATACCACAGGGGCATCTAGGTGGCTCATTTGGTTAGACATCTGCCTTCGGCTCGAGTCATGATCTCAAGATCCTGGGGTCGAGCCTCGTGTCGGGCTCCCTGCTCGGCAGGGAGCCTACTTCTCCCTCTCCCCTCACCTGTGCACGTCCTCACTCTGTCTCTGTCACACACACTCTCGCTCTCTCTCTCAAATAAATAAAATCTTTTTTAAAAAATGAAGAAGAAAATACCACACAAGATTGGGTGATTTCTGGACAGGAGGGTTATGGGTGATTTAAATTTCTTCCATTTTTGAATGCTGCACACCTTCTAGGTAACCAGTCCTTCTTCATAAGTGAAAAAGCCCCATTTTTAGTGCCCTGTTTTGGAAAGGGATAATAATATGCTTAAGAAGGTAGTGAGATCCTGGTCACTAAACTGCCCCCTCACTAAAAATATCCATGTCTATATGGGTCCTGGTCAGGTGGATTACTTAGCTTAATCCCAAGCCCGCAAAGACGCCAGTGCATACGCCTAAAGACTGGAAGGGGACAGGTGACAGCGGCCGCTGCCCCGCAGAGCGGGATGGCGGGGACGGCTTGTTCGCGTCTTTCCTCTTTTCTGTTCTTTTAAAAATGTCCAAATTAAATGTGCATGACTTTGAACATGGAAGGGGACATTAACTGGAATAAAAACCAAAAAGAAATCAAAAGAAAAGGCCAGTCTGCCTTAGCTCAAAGGCCCCCAGAGGCCTGCGGCTCTAGTCACCATGACCGTGCTTCCGTGACCACAAGACGGTGGCAATTACATCACATGACATCCTCCTCCGTCCGCCGCACCATGCAGCCTGACGGTGGCCGTAGCCCCCACCTTCAGACAAACCACCTCAGAGTTCCGGTTTGTCTTTGCGTCACGTGGCAAAGCCTCCTCACTGTGCGGCTTCAGCCTCTCACACTCTGGTCACACAACTTTCCGCTTACGTTCCCTGTCCACTTGGCCAGGGCTGCCTCCGTGGGGCCTCCCTCGCCCCTGCCCTGTCCATGCCTCAACTGCCCCCGAGGCCCCAGCAGGTCCCACCCATGAGCCAAGGTCACTTTACCAGGTGCACAGAGCGGCTCCTTTCCTACACCAAACCCTCACGCCTGTGTTCTTTGCTGCTTCCTGACCCAAGTCTTGCCTCCCCCATGTAGGGTAAGCTTCTTGAGTGTGGAGGCACATTTTCTATGTCTCTTTTGTCTCCCATGTCCGCAGGGTCAGCAGAGGCCAGGACCCGTCTGGGCAGACCCGGGTCTGAGAAGGCAGTGGGCCCGCAGATGGAAGGCGATGTGTCAGGGTAGCCCTGCGGTTGAGACATAGTCCTGCCCCAGAGTCCGCTCTCCTCTGACCAGGGTAGAGCTCCTCAGCACGTGCCCCATGGAGAGGGACCAGAAAGTTCTCGGTGGATGCGCACAGAAGAAAGCGGCTTGGGAAGTGCAAAGGCAGCAGAGGAGTGTTCATCAGGCTGGAGAAAGAGGGGACGCTCGCGTTCACCACACAGAGAAGAGCTTGGCAGCTGTGAGTGCTCCTGGTGCCCCCTCCCAGAGGTCACCCCCCGTCCCCCAACAGGCCTGTCTGTCTCAACCAGCCAAGGAGCCACCATGAGGCCTCTCTCGGCTCCCAGAGCTCTGTGTAGGGCACCTCAGACTGTGGGCTCTGAGGCAGGTGAACAGGGGTGACTCCGGACACCCTTTCTGGTGATTTTAAAGAAAATAAAGATTTATTTTAAAGGATGGCTTGGATAGGACCAAATTTTAGATCTTTTACCTCTTTGAGCCACCCCACCTTAAATCAAACGGGAAGGCACATTCCACATAAAATATACAGCTATTTCACTACAAAACGATGTAATGTTTTTATACGTTTGATTTAGAAATCATTTGGTTGTAAATAATTCATTTGGTTTGTAATAGGCTATGATTTCTTGGCGTTCTTGGGAATTTTTGTCGTGTGACTCTAACTTCTAGCTTGTTTTCACGGGTAAGATTTATGTGACTCTGAAGGCAACACTCAGGCTGACAGACGGCACCACTACAGTGTTGCCTGGAACTCGGCGTCTTGTGTATTATTGGTTCTCAACCACAACCAAAAAGGACGTCTTGCAAGAAAATTGCTATGTAGAATAGAATATAAAACTTGAAAACAACTTGCTCTATTAAAAAATTTAAAACAGGGGCGTCTGGGTGGCTCAGTGGGTTAGGGCCTCTGCCTTTGGCTCAGGTCATGACCCCAGGGTCCTGGGATAGAGCCCCGCATCAGGCACTCTGCTCAGCAGGGAACCTGCTTCCCCCCTCTCTCTCTGCCTGCCTCTCTGCCTACTTGTGATCTCTGTCTGTCAAGTAAATAAAATCTTTAAAAAAAAATTTTTTTAATTGTGTCAAAGCTATACCCATACTAAAATCCTGTTCTCTCCTTTGCTTCCCAAAATCTTTCTTGATGGGTGAGAAATTTGGAAGTAGGGTAAGAGTGGAATTTCGTAAGCATGAGGGGAACACACACATTGGTGCCATCCTTGTTGGGTGGGGGGTTGAAGGAACAATCCAGAATTACTGCTCTGATCCTCTCGGGCGGATGTCTTCTTTCTTTTCAAACCCGCGCAGTTCTGGAGGATAGATGCGCTCAGTTCCGATGCGATTTACTGCGGAGCCCTCCCCCCATCCCCAGCTTGAGAAGGAACTTGCTGGGTTGATTGGTATCTGTACTCCAGGCGGAGCCACGTTCCAAACGGGACCCTCATCCCAGCGTCTCCTGGGAAAGCAGTGCGGATGGCGGGATCCTCGCTTCGTTTAGTCTCATGAGGGTGTCAGGAGTTCCTACTCGAACTTGTGTTACCAGGGACCAGGGCAGGTGGGGCTGGGGCTGAGAAGGACCCCAGGCCTCGGGGGAGCTGGGTTTTGGGCCTTCTGCAAAGGTACTTGTCGGTGCGGGTGGCCGGGTGTGCTCCCTGCTAAAGCAACCGGCCCCCTCCGTTCCCTGCCTCTCAACCAAGACTTCCTGGGGACTGGCTCATCCCCTACCGGACAACCTCGTAGGACACTCCACCGTCTGAACTCCCACAGCAGGAACCCCTCAGTCTGGTGGAAAGTCCCAGAGCAGCTCTGGGCCTCTCCCTGCCCAGCTAGGGACAGCCCTGTCCCCCACCGTTTTGGGATGAAGAGGTCAAAAGGACATGTCCTTCTCACCTTTGGATCCTTTCAGAACCTGTACGTTCTCCTTCGTGCTCACAAAATGTTGAGATCCTGCAGATACTGATGGTAAGAAAAGAAGGTGGCTGAGACCTGGCCACGGACAGCCAAGAGGCCACGCGTAGAGTCGAGCTCAGACTTTGGGGTCCTGGAGGGTTTGTTTTGAATCTCACCTTGCCTCCGGGGGGTCTGGGGTTGCGTGAGCCTTCCTCCTCTCCCAGTGTCTCTCAAGCACAAACCCCTTCCTGCCTCCGCCTACGTCCCTCTCCCATCTGTCACCCTCCCCAGAAGCGAAGCCTCTGGTGGCCAGGCCAGGTGCTGACCTTGAAGAGCACGCGGCTGACATCAGACAATGAAGGAAACCCAGCAGCCACGGAGGCGGCCGCCCAGGGAGGCCTGGGCCTCGGGTCTCTGAGCACTTGGGAGGACCTGGAATGACTTTCAGGAATCCTCTCTCACTCCTGTCCTCAGGGCCTCGTATCTCCTCCTGTGGAAGAGAGCCTGCAGCTGCCCCAGCCTGAGTAGGGGAGGTGGGGGTGGGGGGGTTTATCCTGAACATGCGGCCACAGTCCATTAGGACAGAGCGCAGGCTTGCTTCAAGGGCATGTGAGGAACTATAGTGTAGGGAGGGAGAGGTCTGAGCGAGCCCTTATCCAGCTCCTGGTTTGGGCCCTTCCTGAACTGCTTAATGTGATCCAGGAACCCCACAGCTGGGCCCACAGAGCAGCTAACCTTCCAGTACCTTTAGCTTATAAAGCACAGCGCCCAGTGGAGAAAATCGAGCCCCTCTCAGGGATTTGGGGCTTAGACCCTGCACACGGCCGCCCGCCGGCTCCCACTCTGCCTTTTCACCAACCTTGGGTATCCTCATGCCCTTGACACATTCGGGCTAGTTTATCCCCCTGAGGGAGCTGGGTTCCCAGCACTGGTTCCAGATGTTAGTCCCACTTAACCCTCCGAGACTGCTCAGGGACACGGGCCCTGGGCGCAGCTGGGAGGCCGGGGCTCAGGGAGGCTGCGTTCCCGGCCCAGGCCCCAGTCAGGAGGTGAAGGAGCTGTTCCGTGACGTGCAGTAGAGCGGCTGCCTCCGGAGGCCGGCTGGGGGTGGGGAGGGCATCACGTGCCCTGCCATGAGGACGACGACACTGACAGGGACCATGGGAGAGTGTCCCATGGGCACACGCTTTACAGCAGGGCTCCTCGGCTCTGAGTTGGGGGCGTGAAGCCCAAACAGGAGAGCGGTTGCCTCTCTCCTCCAGCCCCAGAGTCACCTCAGCCTCAGCCTTTTCCTGTCTGGAGACACGGTTCGCCCCCCGGGCTGGCTCCTGGGACAGCGGGAGGTCTCCCCAGAGCAGAGCCCCCGCTCCAGGGCACCCCCAGCAAGTGGCTCGCTGTCCTGCCCTGCGTGTGAGGTGGGGCCTTCGAGGCCAGCTCTGCTGGGCGGTGGCCCGGCCGGCAGCTGACCGTCGAGGCAGGGTTTAGAACGTGCCGTCAGGGGTGGGGCGACACGGGCCCCGCTTCAGCGGCCACAGCTCTCCTCCTTCTCATTCCTTGTGCTCTGGCACAGAGGCCAGTGGCCCCGTTCTGTCCTCTCCTTATTTCTCTGGGAGCAGCTTGGCCTTGGGAGACGGATTCCTTCACCTCCAATCGCCAGACAGATGCTGCCGGCCCACCGTGCGCGGCCGGTTCCCCCCTTCCTCACGGGCTGCCGTGGATCACACAGGATCCCACAGCTCCCCCTCAGTCCCAGGGACAGCTGGCCGGCCTCCTGGCTCCCCACAGCCCCCTAGCTGGCTCGGGTGGAGGCCCCGGGGGTGGTGGGTCTGGAGCATTCGGAGGGCTGGTCCCCCAGGCAGGCCCCACCTTTGCCGCTGGGTGAACACGAGGCAGGCCCGGGGCTGGCTGGTGCCAGGACACCCTGGCCTGGGCAGAGCTGCGGCCGGCCGGCACCGTGAGGGTGCCCACACCTGACCTTGCAGGGTGTCGGCCCCGCAGCCAGCTGCAGCAGCAGGGCGGACAGAGCAGTAGTGACGGCAGCTGGATCTCGGGCCAGGCGTGCACTCCGGAGGCTCAAGGAAGTGGTCTGTGAGCACAGTCGCCTCTCCTGCCTCCCTGCGGGCCCTGGGGACCTGCACCCGGTCTGTCCGTTTCTTGGCAGCTGCAGGGCTGCCTGGCACAGAGGAGGAGAGGCCTGCCAGGCAGGGTTTCCTGGTGATCCTGGGGCCGGGGCGGGGGACATGAAAGGCAGAGCTCAGGAAACCCTCCTTCAGTCCCAAGTCCCCAACCCCCTTTTGGTGAGTTTGGCTCATCTTAACTATTCCCCATCATATGAATTTTGCTTTCTGCCTCCCTTGGGCTGAGCCCTGGAGACCAGACCCGCCGTAGGGTGGGAGTGGGGGTGGGGGTGGGAGTGAGGAAAGAAGCTGAGGTTGAACAACCAGGTCATTAACCAAAAAGGAAGTAACCTGAGGGCTGGGGTGGGGAGGGGTACAATTTGTTGTTGGCGCCTTCCAGGCAACTCCCCCCCAATACACACTGCCCCTCGGGGCCCTTCAAGGACACACCCTCATGCTCCGAGGGCAGATGGTCCCCCTCTGCTGCTCCTAGGAGACAGCGGCAGAAGTATTGCCAAGCCAAAGAAACGAGCAACATGGAAAAGTTGGTAGAAAGAAAACATGTTTTCATCACAGCAAAATCAAGAAACTGGTTTGGTTCTTACACCAGCCCCCTCATTTTTCATATGAGAAATCAATTCAGAAGGGACACAGGACACCATAGCTGGCGAGAGACAGCTTGGGGAGAGGGCAGGCGCCCTGGTCTTGGAGGCAGAAGTGCTGTGGACCCACAGGCAAGTCACTGACCCTCTCTGAGCCTCAGAGCAGAACAAGGGTGCTCTGACCCTAGAGGCCGGCGGTGGCGTCCACAGAGATTGCTGCTGTGAAAATACCTTGTAAACTGGAAAATAGGAGTGGGGTGCGTTGGGGTCAGCGGCAGAACCGGGACCAGGGCCCGGATGCCCACGGGCCCTGCCCCCGCACCGTCCAGAACTCCACTCCACTCGAGGCAGGGCAAGCAGCTCAACAGCCTCGCTGCCGATGGCACGCAGCTGTTCCCACGCTAAGGAGGCCAGTGTCTGCTACCACATCCTCTCTCTCTGGCTTGTGGGACCGGCTGCCTGCTCAGAGGGTCAGCACAGAATAGCCCCCTCCTAGCCGGGGAAAGACTCTGACCACCGATGCAGGGCCTCTGCCTTCGTGTGCGGTAGACACCGGGATCCCTGCGGAGGGCAGGCCCAGGCACGGCACCGCAGGGGGCACGGGCCGCTGCCAGGACCCACCGGCAGCCTTAGCCTGGTGCTTTTGTCCAGAGCTCGGACTGATCACCCCCCTTGCCCGTACTGACCGAACTGGTCACTGGTCTCTCTGGTGAGGGTCTGACACACCATTCTTCCAATAATACCGCGTTGAGGGGCTTTTTGTGACCAGGCAGCAAGGCTAACTGGAGGCAGCGCTGGGCTGAGAGTTAAAAGATGCAGGTCCTGGTCCCACAGTATTACTTTCTAGCTGCGTTCCCTTGAGGCACTCACTCAGCCTCCCCAAACCTCAGTTTCTCCACCTGCCAGATGGGAACGACAATCATTCTTTCCAAGCGTTTATGATTAGGCACAAAGGAGAGGAGCCGATGAGAAAGCTTTGCAAAGTGGGAACCAGAATACGGCCATGTTACCACGTGTCCCAGCAAAGTCTAAAGATGACATAAAATTAAGACTTATCTTAAAATTAGGGGGGAAAACCACTGTCTGATGGGGCAAATAAAAATTTCCCTTTCTGCCTGTGCATCCATGTTTTTAGGCTACATTCCTGAAGTTTGAGTGGCTCTTAATAAAGACTCAGGAAAGTGAGAAGACGATGGGTCTGAGCATCCCCTGCAGGAGCAGCGGTCCTTGGGCCAAGGGCAGGGGCTCCCTCCGCCACCTCAGGGAGCGGCACATCAAAAGGCAGGGCTGAGGAGCACAGCATGGACACTACAGGGTTTCGCACCCCACAGCCTACAAAAGACTAATAAAAATCCAGGGCAAGCTTTTTCCCAAGAGGGATGTGGCACTGCAGAATTCAAATGAAAGACCTGAAGGAAGTTCCTAGAAGGACTGTCCCCCCAGACTCTGTGTGTATAGGGGCGGATTTTGTGTTCCTGGACGCCAGTTTCAAATATCCATGATGCTAAATTAGCTCACCAGTAACCAAAAGGAAAGAGGTTCCACTTCGTCTTTGAAAATATGGATTCAAATGGGCTGACATGTTACCACGGGCTTTTGTGTATGCACAGAGGGTTACTGAAACCTCTCCTGGCTGCCTGTGAGTGGGTGACCCTCGGCTCCGTTCACTTTCCTTCTGTGCGTCTGGTTTGGTTGTGGAATTCCACGGAAGTGTGGCACCCCCCACCCCCAACTCAGGGATGAGAGACGCAAACTCAGGCTATTTGCCCAGAACCGCACCGCAGAGACGCAGGGAGGCAAACCCAGAGAGACAAGCCACAGGGGCCCGGGCCCTCTCTGTGAAACGTGCTGTGACTGCGCCCTGGGGGAGAGGCCCTGGGGTTCCCGCCTGTTGCATTTCAGAGGGTCCGAGCCCAGCAGTGGGGGAGCAGGGCTTTGTCGGTGGGAACCCCGGGTGGCCCCCAGCTTTCCCCACCCCCTCAGGAAAGAACTGGGATGCACCTGTTTCTTCAGTCGCTTCTGAAATGCACGAACCAGGAGACTGAACACGGGCTCTCCAGGCCTTGGACCTGCTGCTGTGAGGAGGTACGGGGCAGCCGGGCCCTGAGGCGAGGCAGAGCCCGGTCAGCGGCCACTGGCCCCGTCTCCACCCTTCCCGGACCTTCCTGACCTTCCAGCCCAAGTCAAGAAAGCGGCTTGCCCATTTTTGTGTCCCTCCCGGCCCAGAGACACACTGTAGGAAGCCATCAACGTCCCTCAGGCAGATACAGACACACAGGCCTGCGGGGGGAGGCGGGCCACGGCCTCAAAATCCCAGACAGGATTCCGCTGCCCCCTCAGAGCCTCTTCCCTACGCCTCGCCCGCGTTTCCCCACAGCTTCTCCTCCCATCCTGTGTTTGCCTCTCCTCCTCCCTCTCCTCCTTGCCACATCTCTGAAAGAACGTGGTATTATCAGTTACGATATTCTGATGCGTGCGCCAAAATCATTACTTTGTGAGGGGCGCCTGGGTGGCTCAGGGGGTTAACGCCTCTGCCTTCAGCTCAGGTCATGATCTCAGGGTCCTGGGACCGAGCCCTGCATCGGGCTCTCTGCTCGGCAGGGAGCCTGCTTCCTCCTCTCTCTCTTTCTGCCTCTGTCTACTTGTGAACTCTGTCTGTCAAATAAATAAATAAAATCTTTAAAAAAAATCATTACTTTGTGAAATTACTTTGTCACATCTGAAATAGCATATGTCGTGCTATACCTATAACTTCTGAAATCTTTGCATGGCCCTTTCTTCCTTTTGAATGACATTTTGCCCTCTTGCCCTCTATCCCAATGGATTTTTGTCTGTTTATTATCAACAGACAAGGCCAGGCCTTGGCGAGCACGTTGGACCCCAGAACACAGTGTGGGGCTCCCTGTAAACACAGACCCCTCAGGACCCAGCAATTCTTCCTCCAGCGACACACCCAGGGGCACCGGGAGCAGAGTCCAGAACAGGTCATTGCACGCCTGTGTTCCCGATCGCGAGAGTCACGCTCGCCCAAAGGCAGCCCAAAGCCACCCTTCCACCGAATGCATGGCTAAGCCAACACGGGCCACTGGCGCAGGCGCAGATGACCCAGCCCTAAAGGGACCCAGGCGATGGTGTGGATGATCAAAGGGACAGGACATTCCGCGAAGTGAAATCAGCCAGGTGCACAGGGACCCGTGTTTTGTATTTGCACTTGCAGAGGTACCCAGAGGAGTCCAATTCATCGAGGCGGAAGGTGGTCGCCCGGGGCCGGGGAGGGGCCAGCACAGAGCTTCAGTTTTGCAAGATGAAAAGAGCTCGGAAGCTGGGTGGTGATGGTGGTTGCACAGCCTTATACACGTGCTCGGTGCCACGGAGCGCACACTTGAACGTGATCAAGGTGGTAACTTCCGTGTGCTTTTTTACCACAATAAAAACAGGGGAGGGGGACGTTAAAATTATAGTTTGCTCTTTGCTATTACAATTGTGTTAGGCGTGAGGGCTGTCTTGGGAGTACTCCCCAAGTTCAGGACGTGCATTTGGGAGGGAAGGTGGTGAGCCAGGTTAGGAGTCCAGGCGGGCTGCTTGCCGTGCACGGAAAGGTTTAACCCTTGCAGCGCCAGGTAAAGTGGAGACCTTGCCTCTATCTGTGACTTTATTATTCCCCAGTTGGTCATCACTTACTGTTGTGGGTCCCACATTTTCCACTGCTTTCAGAGAAAAAAAGTAAGCAATAGCTTACAAAACTTCGAAGCTTATGTGCGCACAGAGAGAGAGAGGAAAAAAAAAAAGAGAGAGAAAACAACATGTTGGTGAGGTCTGTGAAGCCTCTTCCTAACAAGGAGGGGAATTTTCATCTCCAGCGTAGGCTGTTGTCTTCGGTTTCAAATCACAAACAACCTCCCAGCCAGGGTGAGCCCCGGGTGGGGGACACCCTGTTCTCCCAACGCTCCTGCTTGAGCTAACAGGCTCCCCTAGTAGGAGGTGAGAAACCTGTCAGATCCATGTCAAAGGGACCCCTCCGGTGGGTGGGTGTCCAGGGATGCCCCAGAGGGTGTCAGCCCTGAGAAGAGTGCCCCGAAGTTACAGAAGGCTGCATTCCCGGGGTGTGCCAGGTCTACCGGCGGCGCAGAGGAAGGAGTTGGGGGGATGTTCGGGAGTCCATACACATCATTCCCCTCCTGGGCAGGTGGAAATGATTCCACTGTCCCCCTCGAACCTTGCCGGCCTCCCCCTCCACCCTCCTGTTCAAGCACGAGAAACAGCTGTTACTTGGTTGAGCCCTCTCTCAGGGTCAAGGGCACCGTGGGTTGCATCACAGCAGTCATGCGAGATAGCTGTTATTGTGCCCATTTCACAGACGGACATGCTAAGGTTTAGAGAGGGTAGGTCAGTTGTCCAAGGTCACACAGCTGGAGCGCGGCAGAGCAGAGATTGGAACGGGCCGGTCTGCCTTCAGAGCTCAGACTTGTCATCAAGTTACTGTATTTTGTTTTTTTTTTTTTTTTTTTGCAAATTCTCTTCCCTCCTTTCCTTATTCCCTTCCACAGATTCCTTTTCTCATTTCCCCCTTAGGGCAGTAGGTCTGGCGGAAACGGTGCCAGCAGGGAGTGGGGAGAAGTTTGACAGGTAAGGGTAGGGACAACCAGGCTCCTGACAGGAATGTCGCTGTTTCGCCGGCCGCCTTTTCCAGGATAGCTGAATTCTGGGGCTGAAAGTAGACTCACTAATTATCTCTGCCCAAAGCTTCCATAGCATGCAGAAGAAAACAGGATCAGAGACTCAAGTGAAACGCTTAAGGTCACAGGCTGGGTAGTGGCAAAGCCCAGACCCAGGAGCTGGCCACCGAATGCCAAGACTCTGTTCTAGAGGCCTTCTCTGTGGATGGCTGGCTGCTAGGTTTACTTGTCCGGAATCAATAACTCATCCAGGCAGCACTTACTGGGCGCTTATCCCGGTCCAGCCTAGATCAGAATACCCCTCCACAGGCCTAGGACACATGTTAGGTTCTTATTTTGTTGGATCTGTGTCTGCTGGTACAGCCTCGGGGACCCTGGATATTCTCTCTGGGGCTCACCTCTGCGGGCCGGGAGGGGTTGCAAAATGAGGACGCAGGTTAGGGCTCTCACGGGATAAGCTGGGCTGGGTTTCCCCAGAGTTATTAGGGGAGCAGGGCAAGCGAGGAGATATCACGGTCAGGAGTAACTTGCAGAGGGAGGGTTGGGGCGCTACATAAACACGCTTTCTGAAGAATGATTTGCTGTGTTTCTTGTGTATGCTAGCCATCAAGCCAGAAGCCCTGGAGACCAGGGCAGCAGAGCCTCTGCCAAAAAATTAGGGATTGATTTTATCTTTTTTTTTTTTAAATATTTTATGTATTTACTTGACAGACAGACATCACAGGTAGGCAGAGAGGCAGGCAGAGAGAGAGAGAGAGGAGGGGAAACAGGCTCCCCACCAAGCAGAGAGCCCGATGCAGGGCTCGATCCCAGGACCCTGGGACCATGACCTGAGCCGAAGGCAGAGGCTTTAACCCACTGAGCCACCCAGGTGTCCCCGGGGTTGATTTTATCTTTTCTGAAAGAGCCAGATGTTCTCCTTCTGCGTGGGCAATGGCCAGGTACTGTACTTGGAATATGCTAGAGACTGTTGGATTGGCAGCGCACTGGGCTGCGGTTCACCCCCCGAATCCGGGAATCCTTTCCTCATCCCGCTCGCTTCTCAAGCTGTGAGGGTCGGAGAAGCAAATAGGCGGGAGGCGTAGCGGGAAAGCAGCACTCACAGGTGTGGTGGGCTCGTGGCGTTGTCCTAGTTCTATCTTGCACTGTGGCTCTGTTTTGCCCACTTCCCTGGATTGTTATAAGGACCAGATAAGATCATGAATCACAGGGCCCCTGGGTGGCTCAGTGGGTTAAGCCTCTGCCTTCGGCTTGGGTCATGATCCCAGGGTCCTGGGATCGAGCCCCGCATCGGGCTCTCTGCTCAGCAGGGAGCCTGCTTCCTCCTCTCCTTCTGCCTGCCTCTCTGCCTACTTGTGATCTCTGTCAAATAAATAAAGTCTTTAAAAAAAAAAAATCATGAATCACATGGTCCTCGGAGGACAGGAGCTTTGCCCTGCATTTTGTATCTCCAGGCAGAGGGAAATGTTTATTAACGCAATGGGTGTCGGGTGTGAAAGTCTCATCAAAAATCAAATGCGAGGGGCAAGGCAATGATCATATCAGATCCTGTACTCTTCGGATTCTGGGGCTAGAAAAAGGATTAGAGACCCATTCCAGGGCCTTATCCTAGAGCAAAGAAGTCGGGTTCAGAGAAGGGGAACAGCTTGCCCGCTCGGTTCTTGGGTCCCTGCATAGTGTGCGGGACCCTCCATTCAGACACAGCGGGAGGGGAGGAGGACCAGGGCCCAGGGGCCCTGAATGAGCTCGGTGGGCTTCTCATGCTGTTTTAGAGACACTTGCAAAGTCCAGCCTTAGAAAAAGTTTCCAGCCATAAGGGTTAGGATGGCAGGCTCGGAGTGGAATAGCCCCCACTAAGATCCTGGTTGGCTAGTTGCTAGCTGCATGGGCTCTCTGAGCCCAAGTTTCTCCATCTGTAAAATGGGGATCTCAGGGGCTTTTACTTCACAGGGTTTTGAGAGGCGCAGTTGCCATTGGATGGGGTGTGTCCGGCCTGGAGCTCAATACTGGCTACAGGCTCATTACAGGATAGAAGTGGGAGCCGTCGTGATACAGACCTACGGGAGGGCGGACAGTTTGCTCCCTGGCGTGTCCTCATCACTTAGTTTCATGTTTGGTACAGAGGAGCTCAATAAATGCTTGTGGAACAAATGACACTATTTAAGTAGTACTTCTGTCCTCAGTAAAGTCAGTAAATTCCAGCCCGGCTGCTGGAGTGATCATGCTGAAAGGTAAGATGGCATTAACGGTGGCTTTTGCTTGGATCTTACATGGCAAGAATTATGGAATAAGGCAGAAAGTCAACAGGTAGTGAGTTGGTCATTACCAAAGTATTTCTAACCATCGAGATTTCCACCCACCCAAGGATCTGTTGAGTGATAGCTATGCTGGGAAAAGAGCTTGGACTTGATGGCCTTGAAGTCACCTCCCACTCTCCGACTGCTGCGCCCAGCTGGGCCTGCATGTGCGGAAGCAGGACCTCAGGAGCCCTGCGCGCCTCCCCCACCCCCCCACCCAGCCCTGGGGTCCACCTGGCTAAGAAGCTGCCCAAATGCAATAGCTCACCACCGAATCCTGAGGTTCATAAGGGTTTGCCTCCTTTTGGGGTTTTGCATCCCAAAGGAGGGAGGGTCTGTCTTTCTCCATGGAGTAAGGCAGGGAGGAGGAAGAAGGGGTCTAGGAGGTGGCAGCTGGAGGTGCTGGGCTAAGAGAGAAATTAACCAGGCCAGAGGACACGCGGGGCTTCCTGAGTGGGGCTGAGAGGTGGACCCAGAGTGGGAGGAAGAAAAAGCACAACCGGGGATACTACCAGGCAAGGCAACAGTCTAAACAGGGACCGAGCTGGTTGGAAAGTCGAGATGTGGGGGACTGTTTCTAAATGACCTCTCTGCACTTCCTCAGAGTGGCCTTTGCCCCAGAGTGCTGTATCCCCTGTGGTCCTCGGTCACCGTCATAAATGCCTGGGAGGACCGATACAATTCTTGGTCTTGACCACCATGACCACCATGACCACCATGACCACCAACGGTCATCAGCTCCATGCTTCGGGAGCCGTCAGGCGGGGTTTGGCGTGTACCGTGTCTCCTGTGAGACCTCGGTCATGGAGTCGAGGAAGCTTCCTGAAGAAGATGGGGAATGAAGTTGGGCCCACGAAGTCCCAAAAAGTGGACCCCTGGGAGCAGTGGCATTTCCACTGACAAGGGATTAGTCCAAGGAAATAACCCCAAGCGGGGACACCAATAAATGCACGGCAGTGCCCGCAGTGGTGCTGTTCATAATGTGTCAAAATGGGAAGCCATCTAAATGCCTGACAATAGGCGGTGGCAGAATAAAATGTGACACTCTCTAGGCACTAAAATTGATGGAGAGAAATATTTAACAGCAGGGAACGATGGCCATGATTTATTGCTCAGTGAAAAACAGTTATGAAACTTAATGCCTGTATTCAGACCTCGAAGGACAGTCACTGACATACTAATGAGTCTCAGTGGCAAATTTGTAAGAAACGATTTTTGTTTTTGCTTTGTTCTTTTCTGTATTTTCCGAGCTTTCCACAGGAAGTATACTTTGACCTTGTGAACACTAAAAATGCGAAAAGTATTTTCCTTTAAAGTGTGTGTGCTTTTGGTTCTAAAAGCAGAAAATTAAATCCAACCACTTTTAAATAAGAATAAACAGTGACCCAGCTGACTTCCAGGTCTTGTTTTGCTTATTTCTAATTTTCTTTAGTCTTCTGGGGCAGGGGAAATGTTCTCGGTGGTAAATTGCTACTTTTAGGAGAAGCGTGAAATAATGACAAGAAGATAGCAAGTGTGGCTGGTATCTGTCTTGGAAACTATCCTGATCTCTCCGAATACCAGTTATCTTGGAACATAGAACTAAAACAAGACATGGGGCTGAGCAAGGGAGCCCGGCATAGCAGAGCCCTGGGCTGGAGGCCAGTCTGGGTTGCAGATCTAGAATCGCACCCTCACAACAGACTTAGAAGCCCCATCCCCATCCATGACCCGACTTCACATGCAGCATATTGTAGGCTCTGCCCCCAGCTTCAGGACAGCCACCTCCTTTCTCAGCAAGATAGAGATTGGGACCTAGGAGATCATCTACCAAGCAGAGGTTCTATGATGCAGAAAGGGAAGAGAGATGGGACCAGAAAATCCTTCTTCACCATTTTACCCAGGGCTGTCCTGGCCAATATTCTACTGAGGACCTGGCCTTTTCTGCTTGGTGCCTAATGGAGACCCTATTGCCGATGGGTGACAGGTGCCAGCAGCTTAGCCTTGGGTGTCCTGGTCTGTGCAGCTTTCTGCCATCCCTCCTGTCCTCTAGCCTGTCCTGTAGCCCTTGCCAAAGAGCTGCCTTCCCATCCACCCATCTGTTCACACTTCAGTCTCGCTGTGGCTCCTAATTTTGGTTGGTTGCGCCCCAAAACAAATTAGCCGCTAAAGTAACAAGGCTTTGGCATCTTTCTACAGGAATCCGTGTCTTCACAATCCTTCATTCTAGAAAGCTCAGGTCCCCCAAGAGTCAGACAAGCTGACTGACCTGGCTGAGGCCAGGTCAGAGGGCCTTGAGGGGCTAGGGAGGGCGCAGACTTCAGGGTCATTGGGAGACCACAGAGGTCAGCCGCAGGCATCCATGGTCTCTGGCATTCGCAGAGATGCACCTCAGGAGCTCCATTTGGGATTTGTACTTTCCTGTTCAGGCATTCGTTTTTTTAAACTTATAGTAACAGAAAACATTCATTACACTGCTACTAGGTGTGTAGCTCCATCCAGGCCCTATGACCCAGGGATTCTTCAAGGTAGGTAGAGCTATCTTCATTTTATAAAAGAGAAGATAGTTTGAGGGGTTGAGTTACTCACCTAAAGTCACATAGTTAGGCAGTGCCAAAGCCAGAATTTCAGTGTGGGGCTGATTGCCTCATAAATCTCTCCTCTTTCCACTTCCTAGTGAAACTGACCTCAATCCCACCATCTAGATGGAAATGCAGGTGGAAAAGGAAGGAGTCACTTACCGACGGTGGACACCCTGCATCAAGCAACTGCTTTCCCTATCTTTTGACTGTCCCCCTTGGGAAGAGCCTCTCCAAAAGCCATGATCATAGGACATCCCTGAAGCCATCATTTCAACTAAAGATGGGAAAGTGATTAGCAATGGATTAATTGCTAGCCTCCTGTGCTGGTCAACTTAAAGGCCAAAATGAATTTTGGCTAGATTGGATTGTCCCTCATAGCCTAACCCATTACTGAGTGATTACAAACAAAAATTATTTCTTCAGTCACTGGGCCTCCACCAGGGGCAGATTTTGCCTGCTGCAATATTGGCAATGTCTGAAGACATTTTGGGTTGTCACAACTTGGAGGTGCTACGGGGATCTAGTGTGTAGAGGTCCGGGATTCTGCTAAATATCCTACCACGCACAGGACAGCCCCCCACAGCAAAGATCCATCTGACTCCAAATGTCATGGCACAGCAGCTGAGAAACCCTGTTGCAGACGCTTAATTCAAAGGGATACGACGCAACTGGAGCTTAATTGGATATCAGGAAGAGCAGCTATTTTATTCCTGGGCATTTGTTGTGTTCGCTGTGGCCAAGGGTGTCTATATCCTGTTCGGCTAGTCAGTGGGCATTGTGTGTTTTTCCCAGTTTGTCTTACTCAAGAGTGGTCCATGGAATTTACTTAGTGTTTCTTTGATTTTTAAAACCAAGAGTGGAAAATTTAACCTCTGGGAGGAAAAGAAACAGAAAATGAAAAATATGTGTAATAATGGAAGATCGTGTACAAATTTTAGTAGTGTGAGCTCTCCTCTATAAGGTTACTTGGCCCCCTGCACACCACCCCTCTGGGCCACAGGTATGTGCAACTTGCAGGAGGAGATCTTGGGTTTGGATCCAGAGGAATGGATTTCACATTCCTAATCTACCAACAACTGATCTTGAACAGATCACCTTCTTTAAGCTTTAGCTTCTCCACCAGTAGGAGGGGGCTCTGCCTGCAGATCCCAGCGAGCTGTGGCTTCCTCACAAAGTAATTTAATAAAAGCACTTGGCAAAAGTACAAAGTATGATCTCATTGTTTGCATGAGTTGATCACGCACACACAGAAGACTTCTCTTCATGGGCGTGTGGATATTCTGTATCCTATTTTCTCACGGGATTGCTGGCTCTGTTAGTTTCTCTTGGGTGATTCTCCTATTTCTTATGCCACACTGGAGAGATACTCTCTATAGCATGAAATGAAGCACTGAACTCAACTTATCTTAATCATGTCCCAAAGGACATTACTGCATCTGAGAAGACAGTACCTCCCATTACAAGAAGGCTAGGACCATCAGGCAGACAATATTTATGATACAGCTTTCTGGTTTCCAAGTGATGGAGTCTTGACATCCCTCTATGCTTTATTGGTCCTACAGCAGTTCTCCCTACTTTGAGCCAAATTCTCACTGCTCTTTAATTCTTGTCTGATTCTGTCTTTCCTTAACTGACAGGATGCTGGATTTTCACTTTCAAAATCAACACAATTTCAAAGGTTATAAAAAAGTTTAGAAGAGCCCATGCCACCCTTTCCGTACAACTCGAGCTTCTGCTGTGAATTAGAGAAGTGTCCTGTACATGTGTCACTAATGAACTTCCCTCTGATGATCTCAAAGCCCTTGTAGTGATTCTGACACACATGGTTTCTCATAACTGCTCCCTTTTCTTGCCTGTAAAGTCCTGTGATGCAGAGGAGAATTATTTTGAGAACTAATGAGCTATCATTTGTGATGGGCTATGAGTTCCTGAGAATAGAAACTCCTATGACTAAACTCTCCATGAACAGAGCAAATCAGAGAAGAAGAACAGACCTCTTTATTGCTCAGGCTGGCCGAATCACTCCGGGTTTTCCCTTTCACATCAGTGAGTGGGCATTGGCCTTGAGGGCGGGCGCCATTTTTGTTTGAAGCTTGGCACCTGTGCTAGCTGCTCCCTGAAGTTGGCCCCCCTTTCCAGCTGTGTGGGTGCCTGAGGAGGCCACCACTGGTGTCTCCCTGGTGCTAGGGGAGGAGCACATGCAGAGGTGGGAAGACACTTCCTGATGGGGTCTCTTCTCAAACCCTGAGGTGGAAACTGGGGCACAAGTAGTAGTTAGTGAAGGTAGGCTTGGACCCAAGCATTCGACTTCTGATCATTGCTCTTAACCAGGGGTTCGCAAAGCATGGCCCGTGGCCAGATCTGAGTGGCTGCATGTTTTGTAAATAGTTTTACTGGAACATCACCATGCTTGTTGGTTTATAGATGGTCCCTGGGCCCTTTTGTGCTACACCAGCGGAGTGGAGTAGTTGTGATAAAGACCATATGGCCTATAGAGCTTAAAATGTTTACTACACGGTCCTTTGGAGAAAAAGTTTGCTAACCACTCATCTGAGGGAGCCCCATGGCAAATACTTAAGGCATATAGGGAACACAGAGAAATAAATATCAGAATTCCTGCTTCTCAAATCTTTCCATTGGCAAAGCAAAGCATAACTACACGAGAAGTTAATTAATAATACAAGAGTCAGGTGATGACATGAGTCAGCAATCAAGGATAGCACAGTGCGATGATCTTATGAGCTGGCTTTCTGGTATACCAACGCTACAGTCCTGGGCGCCAAGCCCAGCCCTTTTCATGCATTACTGGGTTTGTTCCTCACAAAACCCCTGTGAGGTAAATATTAGTATACCCACATCACACAGGTGACGAGTGCCAAATCCAGAGAGCCTTTATGTGTCCCCAAGACATACTGCTAGAAAGTACTGAAGGCAGAGTTTGAAACCAGCAATGAGGCATCAGAACCCAGGCTCCTCACCCCCCCGTGGAGTGGACAGACAGTGAGTGCCTCAGAGGCTGAGGAAGGACGGCTTGACGGCGGGCTGGGGTGGGCTGCAAGGGTGGGTCTAAGCAGCACCAAGGGGCGGGGGAGAAGAGTCCTAGAGACCGTCCGCCCCACCCCCATGGAGGAAGACCCTGCGACACACTGTAATGAAATGAGAAATGGTTGCTAACAAAAAGAGAAAAGGAACCGTGAGAGTGTATTATTTTCCTCATGAATATCCTTTTACCACATCTTCTTATACCTTCCGACTCCTAATTCTCACCTCTGACCCCCTCTTTCTCTCACACGTGCGCGTGCACACACACACATACACACACACACAGAGCAGAGAAAATCGAGGTCATCCCCAGTCCCGACCTGTACACCTGTGTTGTCAACAAACAGGTCTCACTAGAATGAAAACTTTTTCTTAACTGGAACACATTCATGTCCCTCTCCTTGTAAGTCAAGGCTGGGCCTTCACCCAGTTTCTCAAATGCTCATCGACTGAAGAAAGCTACAGAGAGAAATGACCAATACCTAGGGATTCTTCCCAGGGAGAAGAGCTTTGAAGCATTTCTTGACTCAGAACAGAACTAGGACCATCCGGCCTCCCAGCCGAGGCCCCCCAGCAGCTGTGACCTGGAAACGCAACTGTGTGTTCTCCCCTCCCCAGCCGAGGAGACCACGCAGAAGGCGGGAGGGGCCTGCCACGGCTGCTGCCAAGTCCCCTGCTCGTTGAGACCTCGGCGACGCAGAGCTGACACGTCAGAGCTGGGGCAGGGACGAGGAGGCTGGGGAGCCGGTAGGACTGTCTAAAATGCAGACCAAGCCCCAGTGCTCGAATTACCGTTCAGACTCATTTCAAGATTGCAGAATGTGCTGGCGATGTTTTTCTAAAGGGCAACCCCGGTGCTCCCGAGATGGGAGGCACCCTCCCTTCTGACATACTTATTCCATTTTCCGGAGGTAGGGAGGGGACAGCGCTGGCTCAGCAGCCCTGTAATCTGCATCTGTAGCACCCATTTCAGCAGGGGCGTGAAAGCCACCTTGCTTGGAAATGAATGTTTATGTCTTAAGCTGGGAGGGTCCTTGCTAATTTCAGGATGCGGATGGCAAAGACCCCTGTACCTTTCTTGGATGTTCACATGACTCTCCTCTCCAAAACTGAGCCCGTCATGGTGAATGGCAATCAGTGTTCAAAACAAGTAAATTGAGCCATCATGGAAAGAACTTGGGAGACGCCCCCAGTCTCTCTGCCCCAGGACTCACCCCGAGGGTGCGGAGTGAGGGTCCCAGGATTGCAGTGGGAGGCTACTGGGAGCACTCACTGGTTTTGGCTGGTTTCCTTGGGTGGGGACATGGTGTTCTGTCCACCGGATCTGTCCTTTTCAACTCTATTCTCCATGTGGCAAACCAACCCCAGCATCTCCCCCGACCCCGCTCCCGCTGAAGTTCATGAGACATGCGGGGCTTTACCCCCACCCAGAAGTGACATGGTTCGTGGCAGGTCGCAGGCTGCCTGGGGTCAAAGCACAGCTCTGGTATGTGCTAGCCGCACGCCACTGCCTCAGTTCCCCCCTGCAAAATGAGGACGGTGGTAAAAGTGCCACAAGATCAGATGACCTAATACATGTGAACGACACACGAAGTGAGTTCCTCTCCAGGAGGGTTAGCTGTCCCTGCCGCTTGTGTCACTTTACTAAACCAGTCCGACCCATCCAGCAGCCCCTGGAATGTGAGAGTTAGTGTGCGATTTCTCCAAGTGCAGCAGCCGGGAGTTCCCTCACGGGGATCAGACATTCAAGGCCCAGATACATCCAGGATGAACCGAGGCAGGGCTGTGCTCTGAATTTTCTATCACTGATGTTTCTGACGATGAAATATATTGTTAAAATACACTCTCTTCACTAATAGGAAAATGACTTGAATTTCTTTCACTTGCTTTAACCTTCTCTCCCCAACTAGATGCTCCTAACAGATGTCCCACAACTATGAGTGGTGGGTTTGGCGGCGGGAATCTTCCATCAGTGGGTCACTGTCTTTGTGGTCACCACGGTCCTGGACAATGTCAGCAGAGAAGAAGCCACTGGCCATCCAGACGAAGGCATTTACCTTTCCCTCCTGAAGGGGGTACAAGGCAGGAGGGTGGGGATTCCAGGGGAAAAGACATCACAGAAAACCCTGGAAGGGAAATCCTTCTCAGTCCTAGGACTCAGTCCTGCGCACGCTAGGGAGGTGAACAACCAAAAGGAGAATCTGGGCATGTCTCTCTTTAAGAAGATTAAGCATGGAGTCTATGAAAATTCAATAAGTGAAAATTCAGCAAGTAAAAATAGCTAAATTAGAAAATAAATCCTGAGGTGCCTGGGTGGCCTCATCAGTTAAACGTCTGCCTTCGGCTCAGGTCATGATCCTGGGGTCCTGGGATCAAGCCGCGTGTTGGGCTCCCTGCTCAGCGGGGAGGCTGCTTCCCCCTCCCCTCCCCATCACCCCCACACGTGCTCTCTCTGTTTCTCAAATAAATAAACACAATCTTAAAAAAAATAAAAGTAATAAAAACAAATGAAAAAATAGAAAATAAATCTTCACGTTACTAAACAATTCAACAACACTCTCCCAAGTATATTTTCAGCTCATGGAGGTGACCTGTTTGCCACCATCGGGGCCTTCACGGGCAGGCTGAGCTAATAGCATCCAGCCTCCTGAGCTCTCTGTGGTTGTTATTCCAACATGCTGTGCCTATTCCCAGGCACCTAAGACCCAAGTGACCAGCTCAGGAAGCACCATTTATTTACAGCTAGGCAACCTGCCCGGCAACCTGCTGGCCCAGAGGCATGAGAGCCAGAGCAAGAATCCAGAAGTCTTTGGTTCAAGGACTGGCTCTGCCGCTTGCTTGCTATGTGATATTCAGCTGGTTTACTGGTTTCTTGGGCAAGCATTTCCTCCCTGGTAAAATCTGGAAGTGGAACTTGAAGATATCTATGCTCCCCAGCTCAGATATCCTGTGATTTGACCACATCAGTCCACCCCACTTTGATCATAGACAATCTTCTCAGAGAGGCTCAACGTCCTCTTCCTGTCACTGCAGGTAAAATTCAGTGGCAGCAGCCCGACTCCCACCCCAACCTAATCATGATGTGACCACGAGCCCCTTCTGATAAGACAGTAGTTCCACAAAGTGAGAGCTGTATTCTTGGCGACTTTGCAAAATTGATTTCTCATGGGAATAAGTGTAATTAATAAATAATAAGTGCACATTATTTTTAATAGTGCACATAAATCGAAGCATTAATTTTTTGTATTGCATTATTTTGAATTTGCACAGTTCAAAATCCCATTACGTGTAACTTGTGCATTCCCTCTGATTTTTTTAAACCTTCAAGAGAGGGATTGGAGGTGGTAGGAGAGATAGGTGATGGCACAAGGTCAGACTCGTTGGGGAAAGACCAGGGGTTTGAAGGAACCTTGCCATAGAAGCATCCAAGACCAAGGAGATGCCCTAGAGAGGACCTAGGTCCTCCCTTGGGTGATCACTCTGTACTGACTTTGAGATGATTAGCCAATTTGGAAGTTAGATTTCTTTTTCTTCTTCTTCTTCTTTTTAAATAGAAATCACTCGGCTTGAATGCTGCCAAAAAATGTTCAACCCCCAAATTAAAAATGTCTAAATAGCCAAATCCTCTCTTCATCCTTTGGCACAAAGGAGCCATTTTGTGTTCTTCAAAATGGCTGACAGGAATTTTCTGAGGAAGCTACGGTCTGAAAACAAACCAGGGATTAGATCAGCTTCAGGTCTGAGACATTGTGTTTGCAGCCACAGCTAGAAGCTAACGGATGTGTTTTTCCCAAACCAATGAAATCAAGAAATAGCCATGAAGATAAAAAATTAAAAAAAAAAAAAAAAAAAAACTGTTCTCTAAATCTTCCCTTCCACATCCTCCCTGCTGGTCCCCTTTAGATTGTAGAAGTTTGTGATTATAACTTTATTCACAACCCATTTCTCGTTTTCAAGTAGCTCCCTTTCCAAGATGAGATCGCAAAGCTTTGAAAATTGGAGGCGCTCCTCCCCTCACCCCAAAGAGCCATCCTTGACGAGGTGCTCTGTCGAAGCGGAAGGAATTTGCTTTATGGCAGCTTCCCTTGTGGAATTATGTATGGGGACATTTAACAATACAGCATTTGCAATGGGCAGGTGAGAGCTGGCCAAGTTTTTGAAGGGGATTTCACAGACCAGGTCAGCAGGGAGATGGACGGGCGAGCTGCAGCGGATACAATTATCTGACTTTCTGAGCTGTTCTTTTGAAGCCTCTCCACTTAATAGAAAGAAAAAGAATAATCCTCTTTGCCAACCTTTTGTAGCTCAATCTTTATTGTTCCCACTAAAATCCAAAGAAAACGGACAAGATTCATTTTGTCCAGAAAGCATTTGTGTATTTTATGTAGGTCTGAGCTTTGAAGCATTGATAGTTACGTGAGAGAAAAGACAAAGATTTCCCTCTAATCGGAGGAAATCCAAGGGGGAATTTCTGAAGCTCTCTGGCCTAACTCAAAACAGTCCTGGGTGGCATCTCCAGATATACACTCCCTTTGCTACTGAACTCAGCATGGAAATTAGCACAGGCTCACAGAACGATGAAAATTAGGCCAGACCATAAAGAAGCAAGTCTGTCAGCAGATTAAGACTTTTTCATAAAACCTGAGAACGTGACCTATGGGACCAGGGAAGCTTTCTTTTCCTTATAGGCTCCCAATCACTCAACATCCTTCTCCAAGATACTGGCCTGGTCAGCAGGGCACTTGGCCAACCATCTGTAGGACTTTTTGACTCGGGGTGCATGAGAGGTGCTCGGTTAATATTCACTCACCGATACAGCCAGTAGCTGACCAGACGGTTTGAATGAGTGGATATTAGCAATAACTATCAGTCTGGCAATACCAACCCTTGATGGCCAAAGTAGGTCATCAGAAACCACCTTATTGGGTTGCTCGCCGTTCTATTCTCAGGGCAGAAACAAGCATCGCATGCATTTTGACTATTTTCATCAGAACTCATAAGACGGCCGCCGTGGAAAGAGTTAGTGAGAATTTGGGGAGCTCGCAACATTTTCTGCTGATGGGTAAGTGTTCCTGAAACTACTTGTGTGCTGGGCTTCCACTATGAGAAAGGCTCACCATAGGGAACTAGTCGTGCTGGGTTTTTAATTCTGAGTTCTAAGAACAACAACTTTTCCACCTTCTTTTGTCACCTCAATGCAGATGACAATGTGAACGGTGGGCCCAGGCGAGCCACACGTATCTGGGCTTGACTGTATGGAGGAAGACAGGATTCTACAGGTGGCCGTGAGGTAGAGTCAGCATTCTCTGGAAGAAAGGTGGAATGAAGGAAACGAAAGAAAGACAGCAGGCTTACTTGGGAGATGGGGGAGTTGGGGGCCAAGAGATTCTGCATCTCTAGGGAGACCACCCCCACCTCTCGAGGATCCTAGACCTTCTAGTTTGCACAGAAGTTTTCTTGTCTCCCTTCTGCACAGAGTCCCTAGAATGTGACATCTCAGCCCTACTGTTCACCTCCCCAGATCGCCAGCTGAGTTCAACCAATGTTTGTCCTTCCTTCTTCAGAGCTGTCCTGCTGCCGCCTATCACCTCTTAAAGACACAGGCCATACACACAAAACCACTCACTGTTGTGCACAAAAACACGTATCTGCAGACGCGAGACCTGTCCATCAGCATATGCATGCGCTAGGCAGAGCAGTGTAGGAACACTGGGCACACACACACACACACACACACACACACTGGAACACACCAGAACACACGTACAGCACAGCATCTCACACCAGCACATGCACAGCACTCAGGCACAGACCCCCGCACCCCCACCAGAGCACTTGGGTAAACACACACAGGCACGGATGTTTGCCAGCACCCACCCTGAGCCACCACCTATAGGACCGGGCTTGGGGACAGGCTTCCCCATGGTGGATTCCCTTGGCTCAGATGCCTTCTCCCTGGGGCAGGTCGCTCTGGCCATGCTGCCTCCTGTGGCAACAGGCTACCACCCCCACCTGTACCCCCAGGTTGTTTTTTCTGTTCTTTCCCCTATAACACCTCTTCTCTCCAAGTCCCATCGTCCCGCTCAGCCCACAGGAGGAAAGGGCAGTTCTAATGCAGGGCCGTCATTCACATTATGTCTTAGAACCAGTACAGTATTGCAGGGAGGGGACCGGGGGAAACACAGAAGCACACAGCTGAGCCTCTAGTATTTACAGTAATCGCGAGAAGGAGGAATTTGTCGTCTCCTAAATGGTGGTGGCAGCTTACATTCTGGGCTGTGCTCCCCGACCCCGAGGTTTGCCAAGGAAACGCACGCTTAGCCCAGTGCCCTATACATGTTCTGCAGAATCTCCTGAGTGCTCCTCTCCCCGGCCCTCCTCCCAGGCAACTTTGGGAAGGCAACAGATAGCCACATATTTGGTTCTTTAATGCTTCACTTTTGTGCCCTGCCTTGGATTTCTTATCTTGGTTTGTTTTGTGCCAGTCAACAGCAAAAGTGTTTGCCCTCCCTGAGCTCAGATCAAGCAAGTGGACTCAAGGGGACGATCTGGCAAAAGTAATTGAAAACTGATTACAGACCTTTGTCATTCAGAGACCATCCTCGCACTCCTTGAGGGTCTTGTAAAAACAAAAAACCCCCTAACAACAACAACAACAAAACACAAATCTCAGCTCAGTCTGTGTGTAACGGTGCACTGTTGCTTTAGAAAACCTCACACATACAAAGCCTTACATTCTTACCAAACAGATCAGTTACAGTCTGTGACTTAGAATCAAAACCTCTCGATATCATTTACTTAAATTTTGCTTTACGATTTCATTTTCACATACAGGGAGGGCTGTGGTGGAGACAGGGCGCACATGGAAACGGCTTGATTGCACACGGATGGGCATCCCTCCCAAGACAAGCTCCCAGATAGATGTATTTATTTATTTATTTATTTATTTATAATATTTTATTTATTTATTTGTCAGAGAGAGAGAGAGAGAGGGCAAGCGAGCACAGGCAGACAGAATGGCAGGCAGAGGCAGAGAGAGAAGCAGGCTCCCTGCCGAGCAAGGAGCCCGATGTGGGACTCGATCCCAGGACGCTGGGATCATGACCTGAGCCGAAGGCAGCTGCTTAACCAACTGAGCCACCCAGGCATCCCTAGATGTATTTATTAAGAGTAAAACAGATATGGGGCACCTGAGTGGCTCAGTCATTAAGGGTCTGCCTTCAGCTCAGGTCATGATCCCAGGGTCCTGGGTTTGAGCAACGCACCGCATTGGGCTCCCTGCTCAGTGGGAAGTCTGCTTCTGCCTCTCCCAGTCCCCCTGCTTGTGTTCCCTCTCTCACTGTCTTTCTCTGTGTCAAATAAATAAACAAAATCTTAAAAAAAAAAAAAAGAGTAAAAACAGATAAGATGGATTTTTCCCAGATTTGTGGGAAATGTGAGTTCAGAATTACAGTAGCATTCCAGATAAAAAACATAATTTCATATTAACAACCAAACATTTCATACTCAGCAGAAAAATTTATATTACGTGAGGATATTCAGCATCAAAATAACTATTTCTTCAAAAATTGAGAGGGAAATAGGAGTGAGTACTGACTAAAGGTAATACCTTCAGAAGTCTGCTTCAGAGCTCGATCCCTGGGCGTATGCCATTGCAAACTGACGAGCAAGGACCTGGGCTGCACAGAACATTTGAGAATACATACGCTGAACAAGGGATCAGAGAGACAGTGTTTGGGGCCTGGTTCTGCTCTTAGGCAAGTCGTCAGACTTCTAAGCATAATTTTGTTTATTTGTGAATAGAGAATCCTACTCCTTTATCCGCCGCCTGCCGTAGAATGTGGTGAGAACCAAGTGAGGAAGGCACTTTGCGAATATAAGGATCTGACTGCATTAAGTGACCGGCAGTCTGGCCTGGGCGGGCAAGGATCCTGCCTGTCCTGTTCAAATGTTTTCTATTTATTTTTTTCCCCTTGAGCCTGAAAATTGGTTGCTGAGTAGCACAAATCACAACAAGTAAGAAGAGGGGACAGTGGACGCTCCTAAGGTTTCCCCCTCTGCAAATTTGGCTGCTTTAGACAGCAATCTGCTTTCTTTTTGAGTCCGTTCTTACCAACAAAGTCCTTGGGGGGCCCCGATAAATCTGCAGTCAATGCACAAGCATAAGGGACATGCCAGAAAATGCTGGACTTCGTCCTTGGATTTTTCACAACAGAGGCTCCCGCTGGAGAGTTAAAAATATGTGATAAGGTGGAAGCCCAGATTTTAAAAAAAGCATTTGGAGCTGCAGGGAATCATGAAGTTTAGTTTCCTAATTCCGTGAGCCAATACCAGGAGGATGGGGGGCTGATCAGTAAGTGTTCTTAAGAATTTTGTAATTTCAGGGCACCTGGGTGGCTCAGTTGGTTAAGCGGCTGCCTTCAGCTCAGGTCATGATTTTAGGGTCCTGGGTTTGAGCCCCACATCAGGCTCCTTGCTTGGCAGGGAGCCTGCTTCTCCCTCTGCCTACTCTGCCTGCTGTTCCTCCTGCTTGCGCTTTCTCTCTCTCTCTGATAAATAAATAAATAAAATCTTAAAAAAAAAAAAACAAACAAGCAACCAAAAAACTTTGTAATTTCAAGAATACATGCAGTTCATTTTGTAGGTAAAAGAAGTGTTCAACTCTCTCCTTTCTTGTCTCACAGACGAGAAGCCAAAGCCCAGACAGTGCTCTCTGCTCAAGTTTGCACAGCAATTTAGCAGCAAAGAAAAAGAAAAGTATTACTACCAATGTTTCCAGCTATTGCGTTGGGAAAATGGCCTTCTTTCTCTTTGGCAAGTTGGGAGACTCAGGCCCCCAGGATATCGGCTACTGCTTTTCGAGCACCTTCTGTGTGCGGTTCTGAGTGACATTTCTGCTCCCCATGCCCGCAGGAGGCAGACATCACCACCGCCATCTTGCAGAGGAAGAACGGGCTCTGAGGGCCGGCAGCTCCCCTCAGTGAAAGGCTGAGAAGGAACCACCGCTTGAATCCAGATCTTTCTACCTCCACGGCCCTCTCTTTCCTTCCTGATGTTAGAGCTATAGAGAAGACCTAGAGAAGAACTGCAGATGATCAGAGTTGGGAAAAAATTCTCTTTGCTCCATGATTGTTTTCAACAGAAGCCTCGAGAAACCTGTGAAACGTTCTTTTACGTTAACCAGTTCTTTTCCTTGTCAGTCCTGGAGAAAGTAGCCCAAGGACGGAATTCTAAAGAAATTTTAAGAGCTATGAAAGTAAAGATTTTCTTGCAGGATTAGCTACAATAACAAAAATTAGAAACAGCCCAAGTGTCCAACAATAAAGAAGTAGGAAAATACGATGCATAAAATGGATATTTTACTATGGAAATTTACATAGTAATTAAAAACAATCGTGTGGGATAAGCAAAAAAAAAGTGTTCATGATGGATTGCTAACAGAAAACAGTGCACGGAAATGCTTTTATGATGGTAACTACATAAAGATATGTATACACTTATAAGAAATATTGGAACGGCACACAAAGAAGTAAAAACAAAAAGTTACTGGGCTAGCTTATAAGATTATGGATTTAAACAATGTGTAACTTCCACAAATGGGTTTATGATATTTTTATTAAAATACTTCAAATTAAGAAGCGGGGGAAACAGCGATAGCTACTTGGAACATTTAGTTAGTAACCTAGACCAAATCACACTACACTGGTTAGGCAACCTGCTTGTTTCTTCTTTCCATATTTTGAGGCAATTGGATACTGTGATTTTTGCCATAATCCACAAAATTATTTTTCTGCTGGTACCCCTCCTTAATTAGTTTTCTTAAAGTTTATTGGTCAACATTCCCCAACATTTGATAGCCTTGTTTGTTTTCTGCATTTCCCCTAGGGTTTAAACCAAGTCAGAAAAAATTAATGTTTTTCTTTGCTTATCGATTTATTTTTTGAGATAAAATATTATTTGAATCATATGAAATTATCTTGTTTGTAGGTCCAAAACATATATTGGAAATTTTATATAAAAAAATTTTAATAACAGCAGGTTTTATCTTAAACCATCCTTGCAACGCATTTTGAATCATTTTGTTCACTGCCCTGTCTCCTCCACGACCTTAATTTTTTGTTTGTTCGGTTTAGATTTAAATGCTAAGCTCTCTAGAAGAAACGTCCAAATAATGCCACTCCAGTATATTCCCCAGCCAATAAACCATTAAAGTTAATTTAATTTAATGGAAACATCTAGATTCCTTTCATTCATTCACTTTTGAATTCATTCAACGAATATTCGGCTCCCGGCAGGGTGCTAAGCTCTGGACACCTCGCTGAGCAAGGCTGAGGACTCCCTTCCCTCAGGGAACACACTGGTTTTTCAGGCCGGGAGGAATGGCTAAATAAAGCAGTGACTAAACAATTCATTTCAACTAAAGTGTCAAGTGACTGGTGTGATTATTTTTTTAACCAAACTGACTGAATGTTTGCTCAAATTGATTAAATCTACCATCAGCTCAGCGTGAATAAGAGCTAACGTTGGCCCAAGCAGAGAAGAAGTCTGTGTCGAATGATCCCTGCTGTTTATTTAATCCATTAGCTGGCATCGGTACACACGGCTCAGGAGAAGAAAGATTCCCGAAGCCCGCGTTTGGACCTCTCTAATGCAAAACATTTCCCGAGTCAGTGCCTTAACCCTTCTAAATAAAACACAAGACATGATGCCTGGGGACTCCGGAAAGTAAAAACCAACATCCAGTAAAAGTTAAGTCTAATTTTTTAAAGACAAAGGCAAACAGAAAGAGAATTTTAAACACATACAGTGGGGGTCGTTCTGAAGCAAGAGCTTCCCAGGACGGGGGCCCCTTTCACACAGCTGTGGCTGTGGTCTGTGAGCCAGCAAGTGTGGGGAATGCCCAGGGAGAAAACGGAAGTAGCGCATCTGGATGAGAAGAGCCAGGTGGTTGGATGTTGGTGAAAATACCACCGAGGCAAACCTTGTCCTGCATCACTCAGAAGCTCCCCTCATACCCAGATCCCAGCACTTTAGCAACGATCTGGCATTCGAGAAGTTTGCATTTAACTATCCCGTCCCTGGGCAAGCACACTAAGCTTCCAGCCTCAAACCCGGGTGGCCATCGTGACCAGCGACAACCTGGAGGATTTTGTCTCGCATTCCGCCCCCCATTTATATTGCATATTTTGGAGCACGTTCTTACTTACACCCCCAACAGAACAAATTGTCTTAGAAAATAAATATGGCGGTTCTAATGCTCGTCCTGTGACCTGTCAAAGCTTGGATGCTTGTTCATGATTGGGCCCACCGCTCAGCTAGAGCCCCACGATGTTCCTGTGCTAGATGGGTATGCTCAGAACTCGAAGGAGGGATGAGTTGGATTTCGACAGATGGAGAGAATGCCCAGTGCTGTTTACAAAACAGTTGAGAGCAATTTAAGAATTCTAACCATGGGTTTCCATTTCCTGTTGCTAGATATTGAGAACAAGAAAACAAACCATGATGTAATAATGGTAATAATTAATACCATTTCCATGTTTTGGCTGTCTGCTATGGATCAAGCACATTACATTCATTTCCCATCTTTACAACTTCACAAGGACAGTCATCCTTACTTTAGAGGGGAAAAACTAAGACCCAGAGAAGTCAAGCAACTTGCTTAAGGTTGCACAGCTAGGAAAGCGGCGGCACTGGGATTCCATCTGTGATTGACCTACTTTTGCTACCACATCCAGCTGCCTCCCTAGAAGTGGAGTATGGGAGTCTGCAGTCCCCAAGATTTTGTGTCACAGCTGCATGTCCTTGCTTCACAAGACAATGGCCACATAGACCATGGAGTATGCTCTGGGCCACTGTGGGGTAGGGAGTTATAGGAACTGAGTAGCTGGCGGCACTGCAGGCAAATTAGGCCTGTGCCGTTAAGCACACCACCTTTGTCTCTTCCAGCCGCAGACCCCGGGGACCGTCCTGGCAGACTCTCACCCAGGGACACCTCCTCATGTAGACAGACTAGGTCATTATTTGCTTTGCTCCTCGTGATCTGGACATTTCCATAAAGGGCAAGTGGAAAAATCTTAGTAAAAAGTGGATTTTTAAAAAGCAGGGTGGTTTGGGGATGGGTGACTTAATTGAGCAAGAACAGAGAGAAGACCTCAACTCAGATTCTGTCAGCAGCCTTTCCGCCAAATGAAGTCGCAAAGGCAACACGGTGCCATTTGCAGCCCTCGCGGTTGAAGACCCAAATCTCCCCTCACCCCACCGCATCTGGGCGAGACACTTGGAAGAACGTTCATCTAGGAGCCTTCTCTAGGAGTCGCTGAAATGTCCATCTCCGCCCCAGCAAAGCAAGGGGCATGGAGAGATGAACAATCCAGTCGATCTAACGTTCCCCTCCTGGGCGCCATTTGTGGAGATGGGCACAGTCCCCAGCCAGTCTGCTGGGTGGGGTTTTGTTTGTTACTCTTGGCAGCCACCACCACCCAAGAAGCTTTTCTTTTTCTCCTCTAACCCTACTTGACTGCGCCCTTGGCCCCAAGGCCAACACAAACGGACCGGTGAGGAAACCCTTCTTGGCAGAAATATCTCCGTGGCCTGAAGCCCAGGGTCTGAGGCTGTTGCCGTCCACTCTTCCCGGGAACTCGCTGAGCTCACAGGCTGTCGTGGTCGTCTTGTCCCCTGCACACAGGATGGGCTGCCTCAGGCTTGCTGAGAGCCCTCACCCCAGAGCGCCATGTGACTCATACCCGACAAAGGCTTTTCTGAGAAGCAAGCTGCGATCGTACAGAAATCCCCACGATTGCTTAGTCCTCAGAACCCCTGAGGCACCAAGCTGAGGCCGTGCCACGTCCCCTGTCAGGAGCAGAGGCGCCAGCGGCCTCTCCAGCCCTCCCACCGTGGTGGCTAAACGCTCTCCCGCGAGGCGGAGGAAGGTCGTTGGTGGTGACAACCCTTCCCGTTTCTCCAGATTCAAATGCAGGTGGTCCCGTTTCTTCTAAAAGTGCCGTGGCCCAACCCCTCGAGACAGTCTGTTTTGTTCATTCTTTTCACATGTTCTGCGCGTTACCTGGCCTAGGGCACACGCTGGGAGTGAAAGGGTTCTAGAAAAGCCAGGCTCCCATGGGCTAAAACAAGGCGAGGGTTGGCTGGAAGTCCCAGTGGCGACTGAACAGGTCACATCCTCTCATCTGTCCCTGCATTCTGTCAGCATCTCTAGCTTTCTGGCCTCGGACGGACGGAGAGCGGCTCGCAGTGAGGGGCGGTGGGTGAGTCACGAAGCCCGCGATGGGTGTGTCACGGGGCCGCCCTTGGCCGCGGACGTGGGGGCAGCCATGACAGAGCTGCGTGGGGACACGCGCCCCGAGGAAGACCCCTTCCGACCTCCGCTGACCCCGCTGCTTAGTCCCTGCCCGTCCAGTGCTCTGACCCCGGCTGACCACCGAGAGGAGCTTCTGTTGGAAAGGGAGGAAGGGAAGGGGCTGAGGGACGGAGCCAGCGAGGAGGTGCCGGGCCTGCCGAGATCCTCGCTCTCCTTTGCGGCGCCCTGGGCCTGCCTCAGTCGCCTGCCTTCCCCTGCCCCTTCCTCCCCGTCCCTCCCGCCGTGGGCTTTCCTCTCTCCTTTTATTACTGGAAATACCTGTGTCTGGGGCAGGTGTGTTCAAGCCGCTGGCCCTGAGCCGACGCCCAGCTGGGCCGCGAGGAGCCGATGCCGGTCCCGCCGGATCCTCCCGGCTCGGCCGCCCCTTACGTGAGGAGAACAGGACTCAGACGCTCCAGCTCCTCACTCGCCCTCCGCTACGTCCCCCCAACACACAGTTTCTAGACGCTCCTTGCCATCGCTCCGTCGGCCTTACCTGTAACCGGGAGCTGTGCCTGCAGCAAGACCAGGGAAACCAGCGCCTTCCACGCCATCTTGTCCTTCCCCGCAGGACGGTGCCCGGACGCCGAGGCTGTGGCGGCCATGGCCGGGGCGCGAGAGCAGGGGAGCCCGCTGGCTTTGTTCTGCCGCTGCCTCCTCAGGAAGTGGAGGACTATGGGGCTTTGAGAGGCGCACACCTGCCAGCGGGGCCAAGCAGCTCACACTCCCCCTTTCGGTTCACAGGCAGGAAGCTCTGGAGGTTTGAGGGTTTGGGGCGGGTGTGGGTCTGAAATTTTGCCTTTTTTCTCACTTAACGATTGTTTTAGTCTCCTTTTTTCGTCGAACTTTTGTCAAATGTTTATCCAATTCCTGTCTGGGTTGGTGAAGTCAGTCCCAAGGCCAATAGGAGCTCACATTGCCTGTGTGAGGACATTTGCCATTTCCCTAGACTTCCATATCTTCTGGAGGCCGGTGAGAGGGCAGAGCCCCGGATCCTGAGCCAGGATAAACACAGAGACAGAACCCTGGGCGCTGGTGCCCTTCCCTGCTGCCTACCCGCTGTGTGGCCTGGACAAAGTCACTGAGCGTCTCTGGGCCTCTGCGTCCTTCCCTGTGAAGCAAATTGCTGGGGGTAGATCTAAAGTTGCAGATCAAAACTTGGCCTGGATTTGAACCACACAGTTTTCCAAAATTTATTTTTTTATTTTTTAATTTTTTTGGTTCAAACACACTGTGGTAGGGTACGCTGGGCCCTTACTGCATGAGGAGGCCTCGGAAAACTGCAAGAAAGACTCGGATCTCAGAGCCCGTTCATGCTCCGTTGGTACTTGACTGACAGCTTGCCCGGGGAGAGCAGTGAGTGCAGAGAAACATGACAGAAGCTGAAAGTAGGTGGTGACCATTCAGGAGGCAGCCTCCTTGCCTTTCTCATGAAAGCCCTGGGCCACCGTCATTTTGGAAGGGGGAGGGGGGCAGATCTGGAGCTTTCGACAGACAGAGCAGTTCCAGGAGCTCAGGGTTCCCGGAGGAGAGCGGAGTGCATTCTGCAGGAGGGTGTGGGCAGGGCTGGCTCCAGGGGTGGCCATGGGTCCCCTGTGTGACAGTTATGACAGGTCAGAGCTGTGAGCAGGTTCCTGGCTGAGGACAGGGAAGGCCCGGGTGGACAGCAGGCCGGGCACCTTCTTCTGTGCCACCAGCCTCAGCAACACACATGAGCTCTCCGTCTGTCCCTGTCTCTCCATCCCTCCGGTTCAGAATTCCCCGCGTTGCCAGGCGGAGACGCTGGTTCAGGCTTCTTTCTCTGAGTGTGGGTGAAGTTTCAGAAGTTAGATGGTGGAAAGGACGGGGCATCCGAACCTCTGTTCCTCTTGTGTTTCCCGCTCTCCTTTCCATCATGGAGGTCAAGCAGACCTGCTAGTGGGAGGGGTGATCTGTGTGTTATTTCCTGATTTAATTAAACAATGGGAAAACAGGCTTCTGAAATCATCAAAGGATCCCTTGTGGGGGTTCATGTTTTCCTCTTCTGTGAACCACTTTCTAATATCAGAAATTATTTTTTAGAGGCACCTGGGTGGCTCAGTCCTTAAGTATCTGCCTTCGGCTCAGGTCATGATCCCAGAGTCCTGGGATCGAGCCTCACATCAGGCTCCCTGCTCAGCAGGAAGCCTGCTTCTCCCTCTCCTGCCCCCCCTGCTTGTGTTCCCTCTCACTGTGTCTCTCTCTGTCAAATAAATAAATAAAATCTTTAAAAAACTAGAAATTATTTTTTAAAGTAAAGCACAGCTGTAACCGGGTGCGGTGCCCTTTGCGAGGGGGAGAAATGGAGAAGGAGGGTAGGTTCCGTAGGAGCTGCGGGGGAGGCTTGTGCTCCCAGTGTCACCTTTCCCTGGCAGGGGTGGGGCGGGGGGTGCTGCTCACCTGGTGGCCCATCCTGGGCTCTGAAACCTGACCCAGTGAGTCCCTTGTGACTTGACCTGGGGAATTTATGAAGAAAACAAAATGCACCCTGGAGGGCACCTGCATCCTTTGCGCTCGGACGACTCCACGGAGCAAAGGAACCCATCACCCGTGAGGCGTGTCAGGATCCCTGAGGGTCTGGGCTTTGCTTCCTGGGAAGAGGTTGTGTCTTCATCCTTATCTGAACCAGAGCTGTGCTGTCTGGTTATGGAGACCCAGATCTTTACGTGACCACGTCATTATTATTCTTGTTATTTTAAGCAATATAGACATTGACTTTGAGATCCAAATACCAAAAGGAAAAACACGAGGTCAGATATATCTATGAGGACTGAATTGTGGCGTCTCTCACTAGTATGGGCAGCGTAGGGCTGCGCGGATGAGAAGAACACAGAATTCTATTCGGATAGAAGTGAGCTGTGCCCACGGCGGGCTTCATTCTCCTCTTTCCCTTATCTCTCTGAAGGGAAAATGGAGCGGTGCCTGGAGCTTGGTTTCTGATTTGAAGGAATGGGAGACTCGAGATTTGAGAGCCGTGCTCCTGCTGATGTGGTGCTCCGTGCCAGTGAGTGAGGGTTTGAAGCCTGGACTTGGAAGCATGGGTGTTCAGGGAGGATGTGGTCCGGGTTTCCCGCACACCCACACCGAGTCACTGGCTGGTCTGCCTCACTGGACCTGTTCCTGCCTTCTGAAGGTCAGCTTGAGGTGGCTCGAAACCCTAGGGCATTGGAGGAACGTTCTGGAGGGGACCCCTGGGTGGACCAGTTAGACAAGCCCAGGGAATTCCAGAGCTAACAACGAACATGTTTCTGAGGCTGGAGATGGCTTCTCTGCGAGCAGCAGTGCGCCGGGGAGGAAAGCAGTCTCCGGGTTTAGGAGTCACCATGTCAGCAGGTGTGGGCCTGGCAGGGGAGTCAGATCAGAGCTGGGAGGTTGTGAGCCGTGGCGGTGGCCTTCGCTCTGGACACACGGGCCAGTTTGCTCCAGGGGCAGGGAGCAGGGCCCAGCCCTCCTGCTGCAGATGTGATAGGAAACTTGCTTCCCGTTGGGTTCTCAGGCCCTCATCTCAGCAGGGGGCTTGGTGGGAAGCAGCACCAGGCAGCATTCTGGATTCTTGCCCAGTGTGCCCCTTGCTTCCTCGGACGAGGCACCACAGGCGTCCTCTCCTGGCATCTGTGCACTCTGCCGGCAGAAGCTCTTCTTCCAGAGCCACACCCCTGAGAAATCCTCCGCTCCTCTGTGCTGTCTGGACGAGGCCAGTGTTCATTTGGAACTGACATCTCAGCTCCTGCCATCAGGTTCCAAGGCCACACGGCACACCAGTCCCTTTGGAGCTCTCGGTCCACATGGGGCCTCACGTGTGAGACCGAGACCCAACCTGGGTGGCTGCCGCTGCTGCAGGTTCCTTCCTGAAAACTGTGTGGCAAGGCTGGTTTGAGATGATGTCCCAGGAAAGAGGGCAGGTGCACCATTCTGCCCCAGCCCAGGAGGACGCGGGACGTCTGTCACAGGCGGCTGGTGCAGGGAGGAGGGCTGTGTGTTTCCCAGGACCTTGGCCGGGGGGAGACATGGACCCTGGCATGCTTCTCTGCTCAGCTTTCTCAGGTGAGCTCATCAGGCAAGAGGAGGACGGGGATGCGCTCCCCTGGAATCAAGGAAGGTGTCTGGTTCCAGGTTTCATGTGCAAGTGGATTCCTCTTATGGCTCAGTTTCCTGATGGTCTTCAGGGTGCAGCAGGGGCACCCATTGTTCCAGATTCCTGGCTGTGCAAGAGCTCTGGTCACCTTTTCCTCCAGGGCTCTGACTGGGAAATCGGAGGGAGTCCAAGGTGAAACCATCCATGCAGGCTTCCATTTCCCCCTTGCCGAGATGGTGACTGTGATAACTGCTCTGGAAGTAGAAAGCAGCAGACGGGACTGGGGTGCTGAAGGTGGGGGCGCGATGGTGCTTGCTATTCACATGGGGACCAGGTGGGACTTCGCCAGGAAGATGATGCTTGAGTCAAGATCTAAAGAAAGTGGGTGATATCACATCAGAAGCAATCGAAATGGAAGGCAAAGCATATACAAAGGCCCTGGGGCAGAAGCCTACCAGGTATGTCCAGAAGCAGCACAAAGGCAATATGGCCACAAGACAAGACTTAGGACATGATATCAGGGAGGTGACAGTAAGGTGATAGAAAGCCATTGCAGGGCCGTGCCCCCATGGGACCCTGTTTCATGGGGCCATCCTGGCTACAGTGTCGAGAACAGATGACACAAGGTTGAGGATGGGCAAGGGAGGTCAATGATGAAGCTTTTCCAGACACTCAGGCTAGAGATGGGCTCCAGCGTGGGCCAGACAGGTGGCTGGGAAGGAGTGGTTAGTCCTATCCCAGGTACCAATTGAAGATGGAGGTCACAGGGTTTGCTGATGGGTTAGACATCGGGAATGGGAGAAAGGAGGAATTGAGGTACCTTTGAGCTCCTGTGGGTTGTCCTCAGTGAGGTGAGGGAGGAGGTTTCTGGGGTAGGAGGAGTCCTTATTCCACGTGCTGAGGAAGGTGCCTATGACCTCTGGTCTGCCGATTTTTGTGTCTGGAGGACAGTTAACAGGTACTCCCTCAGCAGCTTTCAAGGACAAGTCTCCCCCAATTTCTCAAAGTTCGTGGTAAGACACCTGGCATTTTTGAAAGACCTACATTATTATCCAGCTCCGGTAGCAGGAAGAAACACGAAGAGGATTTCCCTCTTATGAGAAAAGTAAAAAAAGTGGGCATCGCATTCAGCTTCTGTTTTGTGGGGAACCCCTACAGAGGCAGCGTGCACCCCGACCGGCTCCTTCCTGGAGCCGAAGGCAGCACCTTAACCCACTGAGCCACCCAGGCGCCCCTTCTACCTAGCTCTTAATTGGATTATTTGTTCTTTGGGTTTTGGGTTTGATAAGTTTCTTTCTAGATTTTAGATACTATCCCTTAATCTGATATGTCATTGGCAAATATATTCTCTCATTCTGTTGGTTGTCTTTTGGTTTGTTGACTGTTTCCTTGGCTGTACAATACTTTTCTGTCTTGAAGTCCCAACAGTTCATTTTTGCTTTTGTTTCCCTTGCCTTTAAAGATGTGTCTAGGAAGAAGTTGCTGTGGCTGAGGTCAAGAAGGCTTCTGCCTCTGTTCTCCTCAAGGATTTCGATGGATTCCTGTTTCACATTTAGGTCTTTCATCCACTTGGAGTCTATTTTTGTGTGTGCTGTAAGGCAATGGTGCATTTTCATTCTTCTGCATGGGGCTGTCCAATATCCTGAACACTGTTTGTTCAAGAGACTGACTTTTTTTCCCATTGGATATTCATTCCTGCTTTGAGGAATATTCGTTGACCATAGAGTTGAGGGTTTCTTTCTGATTCCATCGATCCATGTGTCTGTTTATGTGCCAGTACCATACTGTCTTGTTGATTACAGCTTTGTAATAGAGCTTGAATTCTGCAATTGGGTTGCCACCAGCTTTTTTTTTTTTTTTTTTTCCCTCAACATCCCTTTGGCTATTCAGGGTCTCTTCTTGTTCTATACTAATTTTAGGATTTGTTTATTCCAGTTTTGTGAACTATGTGGGCGGTATTTTGATAGGGTTTGCATTGAATGTGTGGAATGTTCCAGGTAGCCTAGACATTTTCACAATATTTGTTCTTCCAATCCATGAGCATGGAATATTTTTCCATTTCTTTGTGTCTTCCTCAATTTCTTTCATGACTATTCTATAGTTTTTGAGTACAGATCCTTCTTTGGTTAGATGGATTCCCAAGTATCTTATGGTTTTGGGTGCAATTATATATGGGATGGACTTCTTAATTTCTCTTTCTTCTGTCACTTTGTTGGTGTAGAAAATGCAAGTGATTTCTGTGCATTGATTTTATATCCTGCCACTTTATTGAATTTTTGGGTGACTTCTAGAAATTTTGGGGTGGAGTCTTTGGGGTTTTCCACATAATGTATCCTATTATATGCAAAGGGTGAGAGTTTTTCTTGTTCTTTGCTGATTTGGAAGCCTTTTATTACTTTTTGTTGAGCAATTGCTGAGGCTACAAATTCTAGTACTATGTTGAACAATAATGATGAGAATGGGCATCCCTGTCGTGTTCCTGACCTGAAGGGAAAAGCTCTCAGTTTTTTCCCATTGGGGATGATATTCGCTGTGGGTTTCTCATAGATGGTGTTTATGATGTGGAGGAGTGTACCCTCTATCCCTCCATGGTGAAAAGTTTTGATCAAGAAAGAATGTTGTAATTTGTTAAATGCTTTTTCTGCATCTGCATCTTTGGTTCTTGTTCTTTCTTCTATTAAGGTAGTATGCTACACTGATTGATTTGCAGTGGCCGAACCACACTTGCAGCCCAGGAATTAATTCGATTTGGTCGTGATGAATCATCCTTTTAATGTACTGTATTGGCTAGTATGTTGGTGATAATTTTTACATTCATATTCATCAGGGATAGTAGTCCATAATTTTCCATTTGGGTGGGGTCTTGTCTGGCTTTGAGATCAAGGTAATGCTGGCAACATCAAGAGGTTAGGAAGTTTTCCTTCCAGTTCTACTTTTCTGGAAAAGTTTCAGAATAAGTATTAAATCTTCTTTAACTGTTTGATAGAATTCCTCTTGGAAGCCATCTGGCTCTTGGCTTTTGTTTCCTGGGGGATTTTTTGATGACTGCTTCAGTTTCCTTGCTGATTATGCATCTGTTCAGGTTTCCTTTTCTTTCTGGTTCTGTTTTGGTTGTTTCTACATTTCTGGGAATGCATCCATTTCTTCAAGACTGCTTGATTTGTTGGCATAGAGTTGTCATTATATGGCTTTTGTTTGTTTGTTTTTACAGGCATATTTCATTTTATTGTGCTTTGCTTTATAACACTTTGGAAACTGTATTTTTTAAAAATTTATTTTGTCATCATATGTTCTTATAATTGCTTGTATTTCTTTTGTGTTGGGTGTGATCTCTCCTTCTTCCTTCATGATTTTATTGATTTGGGTCCTTTCTCTTTTCTTCTGGAGAAGTCTGGCCAGGGGTATATCAATTTTATTAATTCTTTGAAAGAACCAACTCCTAGTTTTGTTGATGTGTTTTACTGTTCTTTTGGTTTCTACTTCATTGATTTCTCCTCTAATCTTTATTATGTCTCTTCTCCTTCTGGGTGTAGGCTTTCTATGCTGCTCTTTCTCCAGCTCCTTTAGGTATAGGGTTAGGTTGTTTTTTGATGCCTTTCTTGGTTCTTGAGAAAGGCTTATAGTGCTATAGACTTCCCTCTTAGGACCACCTTTGCTGCCTCCTAAAGACATTGAACAGTTGTGTTTTCATTCTCATTTGTTTCCATGACTTTTAAAAATTCATCTTGAATTGACTGGTTGACTCATTCATTCTTTAGTAGAATGCTCTCTAGCCTCCATGTATTTGAGTTCTTTCCAACTTTCCTCTTGTAATTGAGTTCCATTTTCAAAACATTGTGGTCTGAAAATAAGCAGGGAGTGTCCCCATCCTTTGGTACTGGCTGAGATCTGATTTGTGACCCCGTATGTGATCTATTCTGGAAAATGTTCCATGTGCACTAGAAAAAAAATGTGTATTCTGTTGCTTTGTGATGGAATTTTCTGCATATATTTGTGAAGTCCATCTGGTCCAGTATGTCATTCAAAGCCCTTATTTCCTTGTTGATCCTTTGCTTAGATAATCTGTCCATTGCAGTGAAGGGTGTGTGAAAGTTCCTACTATTATGGTATTATTGTCCATGTGTTTCTTTGATTTTGTTATTCACTGGCTTCTACAACAGGCTGCTCCCATGGTGGGAGCATAAATATTTACAAGTTTTAGATCTTGTTGGATAGATCCTTTAAGTATGATAGAGTGTCCTTCCCCATCTCTTATTGCACTCTTTGGTTTAAAATCTAATTTGTCTGATAGAAGGATTATCACCCCAGCTTTCTTTAGATGTCCGCTAGCATGATCAATTGTTTTCCACCCCCTCACTTTCAATCTTAAGGTGTCTTTGGGTCTCAAACAAGAATCTTTCAGACAGCATATCTGATGGGTCTCACTTTTTTATCCAATCTGATACCTTGTGTCTTTTGGTTGGGTCATTTAGCCCATTTACATTCAGGATAACTCTGGGAAGGTATGACTTCAGTGCCATTGTATTGCCTGTAAGGTGATTGTTACTGTATATGGTCTCTGTTCCTTTCTGGTCTATGTTCCTTTTGGGCTCTCTCTTCTTAGAGGAGTCCTTTCAATATTTCCTGGAAGACTGATTTGGTGACCACAAATTGTTTGAGTTTCTGTTTGTCCTGGAAGCTTTTGATCACTCCTTCTATTTTCAAGGACAGCCTAACTGCATAGAGTATTCTCTTTTGTTATTAGTTATTTTTATTAACATATAATGCATTATTTGCCTCAAGAGTACAGGTCTTTGAATCGTCAGGCTTACACATTTCACAGCACTCACCCTATCACATACCCTCCCCAATGTCCATAACCCAACCACCCTCTCCCTCCTCCCACTTCCCCCCAGCAACCCTCAATTTGTTTTTTGATATTAAGAGTCTCTTATGGTTTATCTCCCTCCTGATCCCATATTGTTTCACTTTTTCCTTCCCTACCCCTCAAACCCTCCACCCTGACTCTCAAATTCCTTATATCAGAGAAACCATATGATAATAATTGTCTTTCTATGATTGATTTATTTCACTCAGCCTAATACCCTCTACTTCCAACCACATTGTTGCAAATGGTAAGATTTCATTTCTTTTGATGGCTGCATAGTATTTCATTGTATATATATATTCCACATCTCTTTTATCCATTCATTTGTTGATGGACATCTAGTTTCTTTCCATAGTTTGGCTATTGTGAGCATTGCTGCTATAAACAGTTGGGTTCATGTGCCCCTTAGGATCACTACATTTGTATCTTCACAGTAAATACCAAGTAATGTGATTGCTGGGTCATAGGGTAGCTCTATTTTCATCTTTTTGAGGAACCTCCATACTGTTTTCCAGAGTGGCTGCACCAGCTTACATTTCCACCAACAGTGTAGGAGGGTTCCCCTTTCTCCACGTCCTTGCCAAATCTTCCGTTTCCTGACAGATTTCCTGGTTAATTTTAGACATTCTGATTGGTGTGAGGTAGTATCTCATTATGGTTTCAATTTGTATTTCTCTGATACTGAGTGATGTCTTCTTTGAAGAAATGTCTGTTCATGTCCTCTGTCCATTTCTGTATTGGATTATTTGTTCTTTTGGTGTTGAGTTCTTTACAGATTTTGGATACTACCCCCTAATCTGATATGCCATTTGTGAATATTTTCTCCCATTCTGTCACTTGTCTTTTGGTTTTGCTGATTGCTTCCTTTGCTGTGCAAAAGCTTTTGATCTTGATGAAGTCCCAATAGTTCATTTTTGCCCTTGTTTCTCTTGCCTTTGGTGGTGTTTCTAGGAAGAAGTTGTTATGGCTGAGGTTGAAGAGGTCGCTTCCCGTGTTCTCCTCAAGGATGTTGATGGATTTCTGTCTCACATTGAGGTCTTTCATCCATTTGGAGTCTATTTTTGTGTGTGGTATAAGGAAATGGTCCAGTTTCAATTTTCTGCATGTGGCTGTCCAATTTTCCCAACACCATTTATTGAAGAGACTGTCTTTTTTCCACTGGACATTCTTCCCTACTTTGTCAAAGATCAGTTGACCATAGAGTCGAGGGTCCATTTCTGGGCTCTCTATTCTATTCCATTGATCTATGTGTCTGTTTTGGTGCCAGTACCATACTGTCTTGATGATGACAGCTTTGTAATAGAGCTTGAAGTCTGCAATTCTGATGCTACCAACTTTTGTTTTCTTTTTCAACATTCCTCTGGCTATTTGGGGTCTTTTCTGGTTCCATATAAATTTTAGGATTTTTTGTTCCATTTCTTTGAAAAAAATGGATAGTGTTTTGATAGGGATTGCATTAAATGTGTAGATTGCCCTAGGAAGCATAGACATTTTCACAATATTTGTTCTTCCAATCCATGAGCATGGAACGTTTTTCCATTTCTTTGTGTCTCCCTCAATTTCTTTCATGAGTACTTTGTAGTTTTCTGAGTACAGATTCTTTGCCTCTTTGGTTAGGTTTATTCTGAGGTATCTTATGGTTTTGGGTGCAATTGTAAATGGGACTGACTCCTTAATTTCTCTTTTTTCTGTCTTGTTGTTGGTGTATAGAAATGCAACTGATTTCTGTGTGTTGATTATATATCCTGACACTCTACTGAATATGAGTTCTAGCTTTTGGAGTGGAGTCTTTTGGGTTTTCCACATAAAGTATCATATCATCTGCATAGAGTGAGAGTTTGATTTCTTCTTTGCTGACTCGGGTGCCTTTTATTTCTCTTTGTTGTCTGATTGCTGAGGCTAGGACTTCTAGTACTATGTTGAATAGCAGTGGTGATAGTGGACAGCCCTGCTGTGTTTCTGACCTTAGGGGAAAAGCTCTCAGTTTTTCCCCATTGAGAATGGTATTTGCTGTGGGTTTTTCATAGATAGGTTTGATGATATTGAGGTATGTATCCTCTATGCCTACAATGTGAAGAGTTTTGATCATGAAACACTGCTGTACTTTGTCAAGTTCCTTTTCAGCATTTATTGAGGATATTATATGTTTCTTATTCTTTCTTTTATTAATGTATTGTATCACATTGATTGTTTTGCAGATGTTGAACCAACCTTGAAGCCCAGGAATAAATCCCACTTGGTTGTGGTGAATCATCCTTTTAATGGACCGTTAGATTCTATTAGCTAGTTTTTTTGGTGAGAATTTTCGCATCTGTGTTCATCAAGGATATTGGTTTGTAATTCTCCTTTTTGATGGGGTCTTTGTCTGGTTTTGGGATCAAGGTAATGCTGGCCTCATAAAATGAGTTTGGAAGTTTTCTTTCCATCTTTATTTTTTGGAACAGTTTCAGGAGACTAGGTATTAATTCTATTTTAAATGTTTGGTAGAATTCCCCTGGGTAGAATTCCCCTGACACTGGGCTCTTGTTTCTTGCGAGATTTTTGATGACTGCTTCAATCTCCTTACTGGGCATGGGTCTGTTCATGTTTTCTATTTCTTCCTGGTTCAGTTTTGGTAGTTTATATATCTCCAGGAATATACCCATTTCTTCCAGATTGTCAAATTTGCTGTGTATAATTACTCATAGTATTTTCTTATAACTGTATTTCTTTGGTGTTGGTTGTGACCTTGCTTCTTTCATTCATGATTTTATTAATTTGGGTCCTTTCTCTTTTCTTTTTGGTAAGTCTGGTGAGGGTTTATTTTTTTTTTTTAAGATTTTATTTATTTATTTGACAGAGAGAGAAATCACAAGTAGGCGGAGAGTCAGGCAGAGAGAGAGAGAGAAGCAGGCTCCCTCTGAGCAAAGAGCCCGATGTGGGGCTCGATCCCAGGACACTGAGATCATGACCCGAGCCGAAGGCAGCGGCTTAATCCACTGAGCCACCCAGGTGCCCCTGGTGAGGGGTTTATCAATCTTATTAATTCTTTCAAAGAACCAGCTCCTATCTTTGATGATTTGTTCTACTGTTTCTTTGGTTTCCATTCATTAATTTCTGCTCTCATCTTTATGATTTCTCTTCTCCTGCTGGGTTTAGGTTTTCTTTGACGTTCTTTCTCCAGCTCCTTTAGGTGTAGGGTTAGGTTGTGTACTTGAGACCATTCTTATTTCTTTTCTTTCTTTTTTTCTTTTTCTTTTTTTTTTATTTGACAGACAGGGATTACAAGTAGGCAGACAGGCAGGCAGAGAGAGAAAGAGAGGAGGAAGCAGGCTTCCTGCAGAGCAGAGAGCCCAATGTGGGGCTCGATCCCAGGACCCTGAGATCATCACCTGAGCCGAAGGCAGAGGCTTTAACCCACTGAGCCACCCAGGTGCCCCAGCATTCTTATTTCTTGAGAAAGGCTTGTATTGTATATACTTTCCTCACAGGACCGCCTTTGCTCTGTCCCACAGATTTTGAACAGTTATATTTTCATTTTCATTTGTTTCCATGAATTTTTTCAATTCTTTAATTTCCCAGTTGACCCATTCATTCTCTTTAGTAGGATGTTCTTTAGCCTCCACATATTTGAGTTCTTTCCTACTTTCCTCTTGTGACTGAGTTCTAGCTTCAAAGCATTATGGTCTGAAAATATGTAAGGAATGATCCCAATCTTTTGGTAGCAACTGAGACCTGATTTGTGACCCAGGATGTGATCTATTCTGGAGAATGCTCCATTTGTGCTAGAGAAGAATGTGTATTCTGTTGCTTTGTGGTGGAATGTTCTGAATACATCTGTGATGTCCTTCTGGTCCAGTGTGTCATTTAAAGCCTTTGTTTCCTTGTTGATCTTTTGCTTAGATTATCTGTCCAATTCAGTGGGAGTGGTGTTAAAGTCCCCTACTGTTATTGTATTGTTGTTGACGTATTTCTTTGATTTTGTTATTAATTGGTTTATATAACTGGTTGCTCCCATTTTAGGGGGATAAATATTTAAAATTGTTAGATCTTCTTGTTGGGCAGACCATTTAAATATGATAGAGTATCCTTCCTCATCTCTTTTTATAGACTTTGGCTTAAAATCTAATTTGTCTAACATAAGAATTGTCACCCCAGCTTTCTTTTGATGTCCATTAGCATAAATGGTTTTCTACCCCCTCACTTTAAATCTGAAGGTATCTTTCGTTCTACAATAAGTTTCTTGCAGACAGCCTATTGATGGGTCATTTTTTTTATTTTTAATTTTTTTAAAAGATTTTTTTCATTTATCTGACAGACAAAGATTACAAGTAGGCAGAGAAGCAGGCAGAGAGAGAGGAAGGGAAGCAGGCTCCCCACTGAGCAGAGAGCCCATATGCAGGGCTTGATCCCAGGACCCTGGGATCATGACCCAAGCTGGAGGCAGAGGCTTCAACCCACTGAGCCACCCAGGTGCCCCGGGTCATGTTTTTAAATCCATTCTGATACCCTGTGTCTTTTGTTTGGGCTGTGTAGCCCATTTACATTCAGGGTAACTATTGAAAGACATGAATTTAGGCCATTGTATTGACTGTAAGATGACTTTTACTGTATATTGTCTCTGTTCTTTTCTGGTCTGTTACTTTAAGACTCTCTCTTAGCTGAGAGGCCCCCCTTTCAATATTTCCTGTAGGGCTGGTTTGGTGTTTGCAAATTCTTTTAGTTTTTGTTTGTCCTGGAAGCTTTTTACCTCTCCTTCTATTTTCAATGATAACCTAGCTGGATATAATATTCTTGGCTGCATATTTTTCTTATTTTGTGCTCCGAATATATCATGCCAGTTCTTTCTGGCCTGATAGGTCTCTGTGGATAAGTCTGCTGCCAGTCTAATATTTCTATTATTCTATGTTACAGACTTCTTATCCCAATCTGCTTTCAGGAATTTCTCTTTGTCACTAAGACTTGTAAGTTTTACTGTTAGATGATGGGGTTTGGACGTATTTTTAATTGATTTTGAGGGGGATTCTCTGTGTCTCCTGGATTTCGATACTTGTTCTGTTTGCCATCTTAGGGACATTCTCTACTGTAATTCACTCCAATATATCTTATGCCCCCTCTCTCTTTCTTCTTCTGGGATCCTAATTATTCTAATATTGTTTCTTTTTTTTTTTTAATTTCTTTTCAGCATAACAGAATTCATTGTTTTTGTACCACACTCAGTGCTCCATGCAATGTGTGCCCTCCATAATATCCACCATCTGGCTCCCCCAACCCTCATTGTCTAGTAGTTGTTTGTCTCTCTTTTGCTCAGCTTCTTTAGTCTGTGTCATTTGGTCTTCTATATCACTAATTCTCTCTTCTGCCTCATTTATCCTAGCAGTAAGAGCCTCCATTTTTTATTGTACCTCATTAATAGCTTTTTTGAATTCATCTCATTAGATTTTTGTTCTTTTATTTTTCCAGAAAGGGATTTTATTTCTCCAGAAACGGTTTCTCTAGTATCTGCCATGCCTTTTTCAAGCCCAGCTAGCACCTTGATCATTGTCATTCTGAGCTCTAGTTCTAATATATGACCAATGTCTGTATTGATTAGGTCATTAGCCATTGGTAATGCTTCTTCTTCTTCTTCTTCTTCTTCTTCTTCTTCTTTTTTTTTTTTTTTGTGGTGAGCTTTTCCACCTTGTCATTTTATCCAGGTAAGAATATATGCATGAGAGAATAAGATACTAAAAGGGTGACAAAGACCCCAGAAAAATGTATGCTAACCAAATCAGAAGAGAACCAAAACTGGGGTGGGGGAGAAGAAAGGAGGGAAAAAGGAAAAAAAATATATATATATATATACATATGTATGTATATATATTTATCTGGTGAATAGAACAGAGCCACCCATTTGATTTTGGGTGTATTCTGGTCTCTCAAAAGAAACTACCTTCCAAATTTTGAAAGAAAGAGAAATACACACACACACACACACACACACACACACACACAAGAAGGGTAAACATGATGAAGGGATGGAATATGACTGTAAGGATGAAAATTTTAAAAAAATTCTAAAGAAGGAATTGGTAAGATAAGTTGGTTGGAAAAACTAAAAATAAAGAGGAGAGAATGTGATCAGGCTGGAGACTAGAACAAAGCCATGTGCTAGATTTAGGGTATATTTGGTCTATTAGAAGAAATTGTATCCCAACATTAAAAAAAAAAACCATATGTATACAAAAAATAAGGTTAAATACCATGAAGGGCTAAAATCTGACTATAACAATGATGATTTAAAAAGGATTTTTTTAAAGAAAGGTCATGTTAAAATAAAAACTAGTTAAAAAACTTTAAAAGAGGAAAGAGGAAAAGTTAAAATAATAGAATAAGAAAAAAATAAAATTAAAAAATTTAACTTTGCAAGACTAAAGGATCACGGGGAAAAAGCCATGAATTTTATGTGTTGCTTTTCCCTAGCTCTGGAGTTTCACAGTTCTCATTGATTGGTGAACTTGGTCTTGGCTGGATGTTCTTGCTGATCTTCTGTGGGAGGGTCCTGTTGCCATAATTGTCAAATGTCTTTGCTGGAGGTAGAATTGCGCTGCCCTTGCCAGGGGCCAGGTTAAGTAATCTGCTAGTGTTTGCCCTTGAAACGTTTGTTCCCTGAGCACTTTCCATACTGCTGTGGAGGATGAGAATGAAAATGGTGGCTGTCCAATCTCCAGCCCCATAGGAGCCAAGAGCTTGGATCCTCACTTCTCAGGGTGCCCTTAGAAAAAGAAGTCAATCCCTCTGTCTCCCTGGTCTCTGGCTGCACTCCAAGCTCACCCAGCCTGTGACTGAGCGTTTCTATCTCTGGCACATGGCCCCATTTTGAGTCTGCAATCCCAGCAGTTTCCTGCCATGTACTCCTGCACCATTCCTCCCAGAGGAGGAAGGTGAGTCTCCCCAGTTCTGCCAATTGTGGGGTTCCTGCTGGAACAGCAGCGGCCCAACTGTGCCTCAGATCACAGTTTATGGCAACCCCAAGCTGAGAGCCCCCTCCTTGGCTCTGTCTCTGTAGCTGGTTTCCCTGCTCTGATACCCGGGAGCTCTGCCACACTCAGATACCCCCGGTCTTTCTGTGACCCAACAGGACCTGAGACCACACTGTCCCTGCAAGGGCTCCACCCGCACTTAGCCTCTGGAGCCATGTCCTTCAGTGGAACAGACTTCTAAAAGTTCTGATTTTGTTCTCAGCTGCTCCACCACTTGCTGGGGGCCAGCCCCTCCCCCTACAGTTTATCTTTCCTTCATTTCGGATTCACTTCTCTGTAGGTCCTACCTTCCAGAAAGTGGTCAATTTTCTGTTCCTAGAATTGCTGCTCTTCTTCTCTTCTATCTTCTGTTGAGTTTGTAGGTGTTTGTAATGGTTTAATAACTATCTAGCTGATCTCCTTGGACCTGATGTCATTTCAGTCTGCTACTCCTCCTCCATCTTGCATCTTATATTCTGCATAAAGTATTCTTGGCTGCATATTTTTCTCGTTGGGTTCCCTGAATAGACCTGGCCAGCCAGGTCTCTGTGGCTAGGTGTCTGCCAACCTAATGTTTTTACTCTTGTAGGTTACCAACCTCTTGTCCCAAGCTGATTTGAGGATTTTCTCTTTGTCTCTGAGTTTTTAAAGATTTTCCTATTAGATGTTGGGGTGTTGACCCATTTTTACTGATTTTGAGGGAATTCTCTGTGCCTTCTGGATTTTGATGCCTGTTTCCATCCTCAAAGTAGGTAAGTTCTCTGCTATCATTTGCTCTGATATACCTTCTGCCTTTCTTTCTCTTTCATCTTCTTCTGAGATACCAATTACTCTAATATTGTTTCACCTTATGGCATCACTTCTTTCTTGAATTAGTCTTTTTTGATCCAGTAGTTGTTTATCTCTCTTTCTCTCAGCTTCTTTATTCTCCATCATTTGGTTTTCTAGATCACTAGTTCTCTCTTCTGCCTCATCTATCTTAGCAGTTAGAGCTTCCTACTTTTTAAAAAAATATATTTATTTATTTGACAGAAAGAGTACAGCAGAGGGAGCAGCAGAGGGAGAAGCATGCTCCCTGCTGACCAGGGAACCCAATGTGGGGCTCAATCCCAGGACCCTGGGATTATGATTGGAGCCAAAGGCAGATGGTTAACTGATTGAGCCACCCAGGCACCCCTAGAGACTCCATTTTGGATTGCATCTCATTAGTAGCCATTTTTTATTTCAACTTGGTTAGAGTTAAGTTCTTTTATTTCTCCAGAAAGGGATTTTCTAGTGTCTTCTATGCTTTTTTCAAACCCAGGTAGTATCTTTATAATCTTTATCCTGAACTCTTGTTCTGACATCTTACGAATGTCCATATTGATTCAGCCCCTGGCAGTAAATACTGCCTCTTGTTCTTTTTCTTGAGGTGAGTTTTCCATCATGTCATTCTGTCTAGAGAAGAACAGATGAATAAGAGAACAAAAATACTCAAAGAGCAACAATGAACCCAGAGAAATACACACTAAACAAAAGAAAGGGGGATGGTGGTAGAAATGAGTATATGGTCAGGCGAGTGATTGGAACAGAGCCATACCCTAGATTTGGGGTACATTTTGGTGTGTTAGAAGAAATAGCATCCCAAAATTTTAAAGAAAGAAAAACTTAACTATATACACAAAAATAAGGTTAAATACAATGAAGGGATAGACTATGACAATAAAAATGAAAATTAAAAAGGATTGAAGAAAGGCACTTAAAAGTTGATTGAAAAAGAAGATTTTAAAATTAAAGTTGAATGGTTAAAGAATCATTGGGGGAAAAAAAGCCATGAATTCTATATGCTTATGCTATATGCTAAATGAATTCTATATTCCCTTAGTGCTGGCATTTTTCAGTTCTCATTGATTGGTACATTTGGTCTTGTCTGGATGTTCTTGCTGGTCTTCTGGGGGAAGGGCCTATTGTGTTGATTCTCAAATGTCTTTGCCCAAGTCAGAATTGCACCGTCCTTGCCAGGGCCAGGCTAAGTATTTTGCTCAGGTTTGCTCTCTGTAGCTTTTGTTCCTGGAAGGCTTTCTGCAAAGCTTTAGAGGAAGAACATGAACATGGCAACTGCCCAATCTCTGTCCCTGGAACTGAGAGCGTGGGGCCCCACACCTCAGTGCATCCTCAGAGAAAAACGGTCAATCATTCGTGTCTCCCTGGTCTCTGTCCATGCTCCATGCTCACTGGGCCTGTGACTGAGCATTTCTACCTGTGGCACATGACACTGTTTGGAGTCTCCAAACCCAGCAGACTCCTGAGTGTGCTCCTGCACAGCTCCTCCTGGGGAGGAAAGGGCTCTCCTTGGTTCTGTGCTTCTTGGGCCCTTCTCAAAGAGCAGTGGCTAGACTATGCCATGGATCATAGTTTATGACAACCTCCAGCTTAGAGCCCACTCCTGGGCTCACTCTTTGCAGCCGGCTTCCCCACTCTAATACCTGGGAGCTCTGCTGCCCTCAGGCACCCCTGGCCTTTCTGGGACCCTAAGGATCCTGAGACCACATCAAGGGTTCCACACCCTGCTTGGCCACCAGAGCGACATACCTCACCAGAGCAGACTTCTAAAAGTTCTGATTTTGTGCTCCGCTGCCCCTAGTACTTGCTGGTAGCTGGCTGAGAGAGGGTCCCTCCCCACTCAGTCTATCTCCTCATACATAGCCTGGGATTCACTTCTCTGCACCTTCTACCTTGTAGAAAGTGGTCACTTATCTGTTTGTGGTGTATCCCATTGGTGGATGTGCAGATGTAGAGTCATCCTTCATCCCTGGACCCACTGGATCGTGTTGTGTGATCCTCCTGATGGATTGTTGAATTAAAGTTGCTGAAAATTGTCGAGGATTTTGCATCTCTGTTCATGAGGGATATTGGCTTTTCCTTTTCTTGTAGCGTACTTGTTTTGGTAGCAGGGTAATACTGCCTTCATAAAATGAGTTTGGATGTATGTATGCCCTTCTCTCCTTTTTTAAAAAAAAAATGGTTTGAGAAGGGTTGGTATTAATTCTTCTTCTACCATCTGGTTGAACTCCTCAGTGAAACTGTCTGGTCTTGGGCATTTGTTTGTTGGGAGGATTTGATTATGGAATCAATCTTTTTACTAGTGATCAATCTATTCAAAAAAAATTTTATTTTCCTTCATGGTTCAGTCATTCTAGGTTGTTGTTAGGAACTTATCCATTTCTTCTAGGTTGTCCAAGGTGCTGGCCTTTACATACTCATAGTACTCTCTAATGATCCTTTGTATTTGGTGGTATTAATTGTAATAGCTCATCTTTCTTTCTTTTTTCAAGTTTTTCACATTTTTATAAAAATTAAATTCAGTTAGCCAAGGTATAGTTTTTGATGTAATGGTCAATGATTCATTACTTGTATATAACACCCAGGGCTCATCACCACATGTCCCTTCCTTAATACCCATCACCCAATTACCCTGCCCCCCAGCCTACCAGTTTGTTTCCTATGATTAAGAGTCTTTCATGGTTTGTCTCCCTCTCCGATTTCTTCCCATTCAGTTTTTCCTCCCTTCCCCTGTGGTCCTCCACACTCTTCCTCATGTTCCTCACATGAGTGAAACCATATGATTATTGTCATACTTTGTTTGACTTACTTCATTTAACATCACCTCCTCCAGTTCCATCCATGTCAATGCAAATGGTGGATAGTCAACCCTTCTGATGGCTGAGGAATATTCTATTGTATGTATGTACCACATCTTCTTTATCCATTCCTTTATTGAAGAACATCTCAGCTCCTTCCACAATTTGGTTCTTGTAGACATTGCTGCTATGAACAATGGGGAGCATGTTCCCCTTCTTTTCATGCATGTGTATCTTTGTGGTAAATACCCAGGAGTGCAATTGCTGGTCGTAGGACAGCTCTATTTTTAAGTCTTTGAGGAACCTCCATGCTGTTTTCCAGAGTGGCTGCACCAGCTTGCATTCCCACCAACAGTGTAAGAGTGTTCTCCTTTCTCCACATCCTCACCAACACTTGTTTCCTGTCTTGTTAATTTTAGCCATTCTAACTACTGGAAGGTGTTATCACATTGTTGTTTTGAAATCCCTGATGATAAGTCATGTGCAACATTTTTTCATGGTCTGTTGGCTATTTGAATGTCTTCTTTGGAGAAGTGTCTTTTCTTGTCTTCTGCCCATTTCTTGAGTGGATTCTTTGTTTCTTGGTTGTTGAGTTTGAGAAATTCTTTGTAGATCTTGGATACCAGACCTTTATCTGTAATGCAATTTGCAAATATTTTCTCCTATTCTGTGGGTTGCCTTTTAGTTTTGTTAATTGTTTCCTTTGCTGTGCAGAAGCTTTATATCTTGTTGAAGTCCCAATAGTTCACTTTTGCTTTTGTTTCCCTGGCCTTTAGAGACATCTCTTGCAAGAAGTCTCAGTGTCCAGGGTTGAAGAGGTTGCTGCCTGTGTTCTCCTCTAGGATCTTGATGTGAGACAGGAATCAATTATCTTTCTTTCCCCATGTATTTGCGTCCTCTCTCTTTTTTGGTGAGTCTAGCTGAAAGTTCATCAGTTTTATTTATTTATCTTTCCAAAAAAGACAGTTTGTATTTTCATTGATCTTTTGCCTTTTTTTTTTTTTTGTCTCCATTGGATTTATTTCCCCATTCCATTTTGTTATTTCCTTACATCAGCTGATTTGGGCCCATTTTTATTTTTCCACTTCTTTCCCATGCTTGGTTGGTTATTGGAGAGCTTTCAGGTGGATTGACGAGGACCTGAATTTCTATGAACTTCCCCCATAGAGCTACTTTTTCTGCATCCCATAGCTTTTCATAAGTTCTCTTTTTCATTTGTCTCAAGGTACTTTTAAAATTTCTTTTGTTTTCTTCTTTGACTTTTGGTTATTAGCATGTTGTTGAATTCCACATATTTTTGACTGTCCCATTTTCTTCTTGTGACTCGTTTCTACTTTCATACTATTGTGGTTGGATAAGATTTGAACCAGAGTGTGAAGGGAGCATTCAGTTTAAAGATTAGTTTCCTGGGGTATTTTCTAAGGGAAGACTACAACATCCATGGGGACAGAAAAATGTTTTATGAGACTGGGGACGTAGGGGTGGTCAACGCTTGTTAGAACTACTGACCACCACCATGCAGGCTGTGTACCACCATTCACACTGTAGTCCTGATGGACATGTACTTCCTTAGAAACATTTTGTAGGATGTTCAGGGTGGCCTTCTCTAACAGAAAGGGACTGTGAGCGTTCATGGCATGGTCCCAAGTCAGCAACCAGGATGTATGGCAAATTGGGGGATCAGATCTCAATCCCACTTCTGTAGGAAGTGACAGAAATGAGGCATGGTGAGTTTCATGACAATAGCCGAAGTCCCAAGTGACCCACTGGGGGTTGGTGGTGGGTGGGGTAGGGAGGCCTGTGGATCTGTCTCATCAGAACCCATGGAATTCAGGGAAACCCTCCTGTCTGTTGAGTTGTGTGCAGATAGGTAGACAACAGTCTCTGGCCCGACATTAGGGTCACACTAGGCCGCCAAGAGAAGGGCAGTGTGTGGTGGGAGGCATTGCTCGGTTTCCATGAAAACTGATCAGGATCTGGTGGCTATGATTCCTAGCAATAGCACAGGGAGAGGAGGGCAGTGGTGGTGCATATTTCCTAGGGTTGTGGTCAGGGCTTGTTTGGAGCCCACTGAAGTGAACCATGCCTGGCAGAGAAGGCACCCAGTCACTGTAGCTGTGGGCACTATGCCCATGGCACTTTTGTGCCAGCCAGCTCCCATGCTGCTGCCTCCTACTTTCCATCATCTTCATGGCCATGAGCCTCTGCTCTTGCTCCGTGGCCCCCCAGGGTATTGCCTCCCTCCATCTGGCCCTCATCCTCTGCCTTGTGCAACCCAGTGCCAGGGCAGCCTTCTCGAGAGGCCGCTCTGTCAGTCCCCCGATGGAACACTTCCATCAGTCGCCTGAGAGGTGAGGACGAGGCCTTGCCCTGGAACGGGCTGCAGGTCTGCAATCACGAAAGTCATGTCTCCCATTTCAGGCTGGCCTGCCCTCCCCTCAGTCCTCCTCAAGGAAGCTCTCCTTCCTTCCTGAGCTGACAGCTCTGACCTTGAAAACCAATATTGTTTTCTCTTTCTCCATGCCTTAGTTCATCCATGGCATATCTTTTGAACCTCTCAGTGGGTTTTCAGCCATCCTGAAGGGCTGCCTGCTCAAAGAGGCGATGACCTCAGAGTGCAGCGTTCCCTGCCACCTCCCTCAGCATGTCCCTGACCCTGGAGCGAGCTGTCTCACGGAGTGTTGAGGGACGCAAGCCAGCCCATCTTGAGCTGAGGCTATGTCAGCTGTGTAGACTGATGTGTGTCAGGAGCGGTGGGCAGCTGGCATGGGCCAGGTGCAGGCAGTTTCTCTTCCTCATTCCTCCCCCTCCCTCCCAGAGGCAGCTCAGAGCAGCCTCCATGCCCTACACCTCGAGCTCTCTTGACCTGTGCCGCCTGCTTTTAGCTGGTGAGCTTGGTGGTTTCCCGTTACTTCTGTCTTTCATACCCGCACCCATGACAGTTCCTGGATCGGGGCGGGATCGTACCCTGGTCTGTACTTGATCCTCTTCCTATCCCGCACGGAACCCACCCACCTTTGTGTCTTCCAGGGATGTGCTTGGAAGCAAGCTTGTCCGCAGAGAACCTGTTAGCCAAATGAATCGAGGGAGTAATCACTGAATTAGCGACCCAGGATAGAGAACAAAGCTGCTCTGAAACATGTCCCAAACTCTGGCCACCTCATATTAAACAGAAACAGTAATAGCTTTCTGGATTATGAAGTGGCCTCTATCTCTACTTACACTCTCTTGAATGCATAGGTGCTGATCCTGAACGGAGAGGGTAGGATTACAGGTAACTGTAGGCTAGGATTAACAGGTAAAATAGAAGAATTCAGTGAAATTTTAATTTGAGGCATAGAGTGGATGATTATTGTCAAGGAAATACTCCCAAGTAGGGCACACGAACATTGTGTACCAAAGCTTTTTCAAGTAGGTTACTGAAAGAAAAATCTTATTTGTTGTTTATTTTAATTCCAATCGAGTTAACATGCAGCGTTGAATGAGTTTCGGGTGCGCAATAGCGTGAGTCAGTAATTCTATACATTATACTTCGTGCTCAAGAAAAGTGTACTCTTAGTCCCCTTCATCTATTTCACTCATCCCTCCATCCACCTCCCCTTTGGCAACCAGCAGTTTGTTCTCTATTGTTAAGAATCTGTATGTTGGGCGCCTGGGTGGCTCAGTGGTTTAAGCCGCTGCCTTCGGCTCAGGTCATGATCTCAGGGTCCTGGGATCGAGTCCCGCATCGGGTTCTCTGCTCCGCGGGGAGCCTGCTTCCTCCTCTCTCTCTGCCTGCCTCTCTACCTACTTGTGATCTCTCTCTGTCAAATAAATAAATAAAATCTTAAAAAAAAAAAAAAGAGGGGCGCCTGGGTGGCTCAGTCGTTAAGCGTCTGCCTTCGGCTCAGGTCATGATCCCAGGGTTCTGGGATCGAGCCCCGCATCGGGCTCCCTGCTCAGCAGGAAGCTTGCTTCTCCCTTTCCCAATCCCTCTGCTTGTGTTCCCTCTCTCACTGTGTCTATTTCTATCAAATAAATAAATAAAATCTTTAAAAAAAAAAAGAATCTGTATGTTGTTTTGTCTCTTTGTTCTCCTTTATTTATGTATGTTTGTGTTTCTTCAATTCTACGTAAGGGTGACATCACATGGTATTGTCTTTCTCTGACTGAAGTTTTCACTTAGGACCATACTCTCTAGATCCTCATGTGACTGCAAATGGCAAGATTTCATTCTTTTTATGGCTGAGTAACATTCCACTGTGTGTGTGTGTGTGCGTGTGTGTGTGTGTGTGTGTGTGTGTACAAATCTATCATTCATTTATCACTTTACCAACAGATACTTGGATTGCTTCCATACTGTGATCTTGTAAATAATGCTGTAAAAAACATAGGGGTGCATGTATCCTTTTGAGTTATTGTTTTTATAAGCTTTGGGTAAATACCCAGTAGTGTGGTTGCTGGATCCTAGGGTAGCTCTATTTTTAACATCTTGAGGAACCTCTATACTGTTTTCCAGAGTGGCTGCACAGGTTGCTTTTCCACCAACAATGCCCTTTTTCCACATTCTCCCAACACCTGTTGTTCCTTGTGTTGTTGACGGCAGCCATTCTGACAGTATGTGGTATTATCTCACTATGCTTTTGATTTCAATTTTCCTGAGGTTGGGTGATGGTGAACATCTTTTCATGGGATCACTGGTCATCTGTATTTCTTTGGAGAAATGTCTGTTCATGTGTCCTGATGAGTTTTTTAGCTGGATTATTATCATTTTTTGGGGGGGTTGGTGTTGAGTTGTATCCATTCTATATATTTTGGACACTATCCCTTTATTGCATAGGATATTTGCAAATATCTTCTCCCTTTCAGTATTATTATTACTTCTTCATAATTCTGTGGCTGCGTGGAGACTTTTTATTTTGATATAGTCCCAGTAGTTTATTTCTGGTTTTATTTCCTTTGTCTTAGGAGACAGTCTAGAAAAATGTTGCTTTGGTCCATGTCAAGAAGTTACTGTCTGCGCCCTCTTATAGGATTTTTATGGTTTCAAGTCTTCCATTGAGGTCTTGAAACTGTTTTGAGTTTATTTGTCTGTATGACGTAAGGAAGCAGAGTAATTTCATTCTTTTGTGTGAAGCTGTCCAGATTTTCCAACACCATTTGTTGTAGAGACTGTCCTTTTCCTTTTTGATATTCCTGTCTGCTTGGTGGAAGATTAATTGGCCACATGATTGTGGGTTTATATCTGAGCTTCTATCTTATATATTTTTGTGCCAGTACCTTAGTGTTAGGATGACTACAGCTTTGTACTACAATTTGAAATCTGGAATTGTGACTCCTCCAGCTTTTTCTTCTCAACATTGCTTTGGATGTTCAGTATCTTTAGTGGTTCCAGGCAAGTTTTTAGGAGTGTTTTTTTAAGTTCTTTTTGTTTAACTTAAATTCAATAAACCAATTTAGAGTACCTCATTAGTTTCAGGTGCAGTGTTCGCTAACAGATCAGGTGTGTATAACATCCAGCGCTCATTGCGTTACGTGCCCTCCTTAATGCCCATCACCCAGTTACCCCATCTCCCATCCACCTCCCCTCCAGCAACCCTAAGTTTGTTTCTGTAATAAAGAGTCTCTCGTGGTTTTTCTCCCTCTATGATGACTTCCCATTCAGTTTTCCCTCCTTTCCACTCTGATCCTCTGTGGTGTTTCTTCTATTTCACATATGAGTGAACCCATTGCCTATTGTCTTTCTCTGATAGACTTATTTCGCTCCGTGTAATACCCTGCAGTTCCATCCAGGTGGGTGGGATGGTAAGTCTTCATCCTTTCTGATGGCTGAATGATATTCTGTTGTAGATATGAACCATGTCTTCTTTATCTATTCATCTGTCTGTGGACATCTGGGCTCTTTCCGTAGTTTGGGTACAGCAGATGACGCTGCAATGAACATTGGGGGGCAGGTGCCACTAATTTTCACTCAATCTGTATCTTTGCAGTAAATACCTAGTAGTGTGATTGCTGGGTCATAGGGTAGGTCTATTTTTAAGTTCTTGAGGAAACTTGATAACAGGTGGCAAAGTGGCTGTATGAGCGTACACTCCCACCAGCAGTGTAAGAGTGTTCCCCCGTCACCATGTCCTTGCCAACATTTGTTGTTCCCTGCCTTGATAATTTTAGCCATGCCAGCTGTTGTAAGGTGGTATCTCATTGTGGTTTTGGTTTGTATTTCCCTGATGGCTATTGTTCTGGAGCACTTTTTTGTGTGTCTCTTGCTTGCTTGTATGTCCTCTTGGTAGAAAGGTGTGTTCATATTTACACCTATGTCTTAATCTAGGATGGGGTGGTACCAGGGGCATGGAAGGTGTGATGTGCTTGGTTGTGGAGACCTTCACAGACATCTGAATTGAGGGCTAGAGTTAAGGAGAGTATTGGGCTCAGGCTTTGCATTCAGTCTGGTATGAAAGTATAAATAAGCAGGGATTGGTTCAAGATGTCATTCAGATTTCTCCTGCTCTAAATCCTTTCTACAGTTCCAAAAGGCATGATTTCTGACTTTGTTGTAGGATGAGCCCTCTGCTCCACTCAGATGTCACATTCCCTAGGGATTTGGAGCCAGGTTTCTGGGAATTGTCCTTTTAAAAAGCCAACCTAGGATTAGGGTTAGGGTTAGGGCCTAGGATCATGGCAGGTTCAATCTGTCAGCTGTGTGGCAAGATTCTCAGAGAGCTGAGCTGAGCCCCAAGGACTCAGCTTGTGGGGGTGGCCTCAGGTGGGCATGCAGATTTCTTCTGCTCTGAAGCCTTTCTGGATTTCCAAATGGCATGTTTCCCTTCTGAGTGGCAGGTGGAGTCCTCTGGAATGCTTGGCAGTCCCCAGTCCTTGGGGTTTTGTCGCCAGATCTCTAGGGACAGACCCCTCTGAGCCCAACCTAGGGTCAGGGTTGGGGTGAGGCTTAGGGTCAGGGTTTAGGGTCATGGGTTAGGGTTAGTGGTTAGGTGTAGTGGTTTGCTAGGGTTAATTTATTTGCCTTTTAATACAAGATGTCCATGCTTAAATAAGACCTTTCCTTAGAGTGTTTTACATTGATCAAAGGTTAGCATGTAACCCAAACAGTTACGGAGAAGAACAAAATATTCCAAAGCAACACCCAAGACAACATTTCTTCTTTTTTTTTTTTTAAAAGATTTTATTTATTTATTTGACAGAGAGAGATCACAAGTAGGCATAGAGGCAGGCAGAGAGAGAGAGAGAGAGGAGGAAGCAGGCTCCCTGCTGAGCAGAGAGCCCAATGTGGGACTCAATCCCAGGACCCTGAGATCATGACCTGAGCCAAAGGCAGCGGCTTAACCCACTGAGCCACCCAGGCGCCCGACAACATTTCTTGACATTTATGTTTTATGGTCAAAATACTTAAAAATAGAATTGCTCTGTCACTCTTCTCACAGATGGATTTGTTGGCTCTGTCTTTCTGGTCTTGGCTAAAAAGCAACTTCTCAGTGGGCTTCCTTAATGGGCCTCTCTGAATAGGACGGCTCTCTTAGCCCTAAGCCTGCTTTCCTTCCTATCTTTGATCCAATGATTTTATCCCACCTCTTCGCAAGCTCCCAGGTAAGACTAAGGCTATACGTTTGCACTAAGTAGATACTCCATAAATATTTATTAATTGAACAAGTATGACTTTCTTTTTCATCAAAAATATCCATGTTTTATCAGTGAATTTTTTACCATTTCAGAATATATTTGGAGAAATCTCTTGCTCCATGAATATACATGTCAAGACTGTGTCTTTATTGCGTCCTGCGTCATGCTTCCCTGATCCAACCAGAGCACTCATGACCCATGTATGAAGCTCAGTTTAAACCTTAAGGTGAGTTCTGTGAAGGCACTGGGGGGGTCTTTGGGGGGCTTGTCGTGCTGACCACCACTGTGTCACCTGGGGCCAGATGTGACACGAGAACTCCCTCTTTCCTTAGCTTTTCCATCTTCCTCTACCCTCTGTCAGCCTGTGGATTTCCCACCAACCATATCTTTTGAGATGGCCTATGGCTTGGCAACTCTATGGACGTCACAGAATCTCGCTATAGCCAGTGTCAGAGGTTTCTGTGGCACTGACATGACCCTTGTTTGCACAGTATGCCCTGTGAAGAGTCCATGAGAGTCTGGGAGTCCAGGAAAGATCAATGGGTGTGTGCCCCCACGCCATCTGATGTGACTGAGGGCCGTGAGCAAATCCGAACCCAAACCAAGGTTTTGGCTGTGTGGTCTTACTTGCATAAAAACAGCAGTGCCTGGATCAGGCTTTCACGGCAACAGCTGAGCCAGCTTAGTGAGGACCTTGCCCAGGACACTAGCCCCGTGACAATGTGTGGGCACTCGGAGTCCCCAGTTAAGTCATGCAACACAACCAGTGATTCTACATCAGAGTAGATGATACAAAGTATAGTTTCACAGCAAACATGACAAAAAACATTTAAATGACAGAATAGGAAGTAGTTCAATGTACTCCGTATTACGGCAGAGAAAGGAAAAGTGAACGATGGGGTCAGAAAGGGGAATGGGTGTTCCAAGCAGCAGGCTGGAGTTGCCGGGGATAAAATGTGTCTGGTGGAGGCAGGGACCAGGAGACTTGTCACGGGTTCTAATAGTGCAGCATCAGGGTGTGTGCTCTGGCTGACCCACGACTCCCAGGGGCACTGGGGACATTCTAGCTCCAGAGGATCTACAGGCTGCAAATTGGTCTGAGCAGAGCTTCTGTGGTCTGTCTTCTTGTTTCCTGGGTGTGGTTATTTCTCTGCTTCTGGAGGCTGCTGATTCTCCTTTTGTTTTCCTCTGAGCTGCACTATTTTGTGTGGATTCAGTGCTGTTAGTTGGCTGAAATTCTTTCTGAAAAGAAGTGGGATAGAAGTCATCCTTGTTTCCTAAGTAGACCTGAATAGATTGAACAATAATAGCCTTTTCCCAGGCCCCTGGGCCTTCATCTGCTTGCCAACTCCGAGATTTTTGAAAACATATTCTATTTTTAATAGATTGAAAGAATTTCTTTAGTTCTTAAATCAACAAAGTCACACTTTTCATAATCTATAAAATGATCTGTAAACACTGAATGAACAAGGTTTGGCAGGATGAAGGAAGAACTGGCTTTGTACTGGGGTTTGCGGCAATGTTTACTCACCATTGCCCCCGTGTGGCCACTCTCCAGATAGCACGTGGCCCAATCAGGTGCAACTTAACCAGATTCAAGGTAAAGACAGAAGAGGGCTGGTTGCTGAATTCCTTAGCTCCTAAAAATCATCCTTTAATTTATGAGCGATATTCTAAATCAAATATATATTAACTAGAGATTAGGGCTACGGTCAGGGTCAAGTTGCAGACATTAACTACGGACAGCTTTTTATAAGCCAATCTTACCTGCCTATAGTGTTTTCAAAAAATAAAATGGGAGAGGATATAGTCACCAAAGCACTGAGCATATTCTCTGTCCTAGGAAATTGGTCACTAAACACAATTACTGTTTCATCTTAGCTGAGGACCAGGAGCTGGTCCTACTGGTACTCAGCAGGTAGCATCTGTGGCCAGCTGGCCATCTCCCCCTGACACCCACACCCAGCTCAGCACATCGTCTGCTCTGCTCAAGGGCAGCAAACAGACAGACCGGGACCAGGTGCAGCTGAGACTCCCTCCGGTCAGGCATGGCTTGCTTCTGACAGGGAGAGAAGTGGGCCAGCTCACATGTTCGTGATGCATTCTTTTGGTTCCTTGCTATCTGCCTCCCCTTTCTGTCACCCTGGTGCTGAATCTTTAGCTCCTGGGAGAACCTGGGTTTTCAGATTTCTGTCAACATTTCATAGTGTAGATCTCTGTTGTCTTAGCTCTCTGTCCTTGGTGGGAAAAGTCATCATACTCTGAAAGCAGAGTATGAACTATCCAGTGCGCTCTGCCCCCGGCACCTCAGGTTTGAAAGAAATGGCAAACTGTGTCCTTCATGTTCTACACAATCAGCTTTAGGGACTCATAGATGCATGTGAAATGAAGTTGTACTGAAAGAAATCTCATTATGGGATTTTGCTTTGTAGAAGACAGTTTAGGGACACAGGCCCTCGCCCGCCCTATCATTTCCCATCGGGCCAATGCCCACTCACACTGACACGTGCAGCCACAGAAGGGAACAACTGTGACATCCTCCTGGAGCATTCCTGGTCCCCCTGCCTCCCGGTCTGGCTGACCCTGCACACCCCCAGTCCTCCTGAGTGTCCCCTGTCATGGCACTTGTCACACAAGGCTGTCATTTGTTGTCTCTACGTCTGTCCTTTCTGCTTGGAGTAGATCTCTCTCCCAGATGCCTGGCTGGGTGACAGGTAGATGAATGGTTTTGGGATCTTTTGTCCTGGAATAGCAGACATCCTTTAGAACCCTGATGGGCAGGAGGAGTCTCTGTCCCTCTGTGCGCCCCCAGTCTCAGTGGAACATAGTGGCCAGGCCAAAGGATTTGAGAGTCCTCCCAGATGAAATTTGTTCTATGAAGGTGGCTTCCTTCTGAGATCATTATGGAACCACATTGTGTGGCCATTCCTGGGGGACAGAAGGCATGCTACTGTATTGTATTCTCCTTGCACACTGTGGCTAACAAAGAGGAAACACACACTCACACTCACGAGTTCACCCTTACACCTCCATTTCTGAGCATCACTACAATGGAAACCACACTGAATTCCCATTGGTCTGCAGACCCATCGCCGTGCCATTCCAGGTGTACATAGAGGAGGATGCAGATGGCGTTCTGGATGAAAGAATGGAAGTCCTTGCCTCTGGGGGTGAAGAAATTAGATTTTACCCAGAAGGCACTACGTTCTACTAAAAGAAGGGACGTGGTCCTAGGATCTTCGAGACCAGAGATTGGCCCAGACTTTTCTAGGAAGTCTTCTGTAAAGATTTTCTGTCAAGTGCTGCAGTCCATGTGGTGTCCATGTGGTGTTCTGAGTTTCATACTCAATATTTGTTGTTACTTCTAATAGCCCTTCTTGTACTTGGTATTCTAAGGAGCAGTGCATTGCAACAGTGCCTGCATTTTACTCATGTGTTGATGAGGATTTGAGAATGGAAAATGTTGTCAGTGCTTCCACAAATTGTAAACTGGAACAGCCAAATAATAAAATTTTATTTTTGACACAAAATAGGAAGTATCCTGCTGTGATTCTTAGTTTAAACCAGGGGAGGGAGGCTTATTTTGGTACTGGTAATGAGTGTGATAGGCCTTCCCAGGGCATATTATCAGATTCTGTTAGAAACTTGGACTTATTGTGGAAGAATCAGGAGTCAATCAATTATTTGTCTCCTATTTCATTTTCCATGAACATTTCCACAATATTTGATTTCCCAGCTCTACCACTGGGAAATCATACCAACTTTGGCACCAGCCTGCCCTTCTCTGCCAAGGGTATGTTTGAGGCAAGAAGAACATAAATTCTGGGTGATTGGAAGACTCTAAGATCCGAATGCTATCAGTAGGGGGCTACTGGGTCTCTAAATTCCAAACCAGCTCCTGACACCCAGACAAAATACATTTCAGATTTAGAAACTTCAAATAGAAATTTTGTGTCCACAGTAACAGCTGAAGAAAATGTGTCATCCCTAAACCTAACCTTAACCCCTAACTTGAATGTTGAAACCTAACCTGATTTTAAAGCCCAAACTGGAACCCTGAATCTTAAACCTGAAATGGAACCCGAAGCCTGGACTCTGAGCCTGAGCTCTGGATCCAAGCCCTGAACCATGAACCCAAACCCTAGCATGAACCCAAACCCCAAATTTGACCTTGCACTTTATCCCCTATTCAACCCTAAATCATAAACCTAATGCCCTAACCCTAACCATTCCCTTGTCCCTCACTCTAAATCTTCACCCTGATCCTAGACCCAGATCCAGTCAGAGTTCTAGATCCTAGATCTAGAACTCTGACTGGAACTTGAACTTGCACCCAAATTCAAACCCTTCACCACACTTTGTTTATGCATTCACAACTGATGGATATTTGCAGTTTCTCCATTTTGGTTCTTGTGAACATTGTTCGGGCTGGGGGCTAGGATTAGGGTCTTGGATTGGGGTCAGGGCTAGGCTTGAGACCAAGTTGAGGTTAGAGTGTGGGTCTGCGTCCAGGGTCATGTTCGGTGCCACTTTTTGGGTCAGGGACTGTTGTCATTCCATATTGTTTCCAATTCATTGTTCTTTAGCTATTTTTGGAGGAGCTGGGAGGATATTGGGCTCCATTCAGATTGAATTTCCAGAATGAAATGACTTCAGCTGGACCCCGAGAGGGAGCAGGTGCTTCTTCCACTGAAGGGTGAGCTGCCCTAGTCCTGCACTGCCCTCCACCACCTGCAGAGGGCACCGGACCCCAAGTCCCGCCCTGAGCCCGGCCTGCGCAGGCGCAACTGGGACAGGAGCCCGGCCTCTTCAGGACCGGCTGTCGAAGCTTCTGGAGGACATGGGAATGTTCCTTGACGGGACCTGCTGTGGAGACTTTGAGGGGTTGTGGGTCCGCTTCCACACCAACAGGAGCCTGGTCTCCTCAGGACCCGCTGTTGAGGCTTCCGGGGGATGTGGGGCCGCGTCCACACCGACAGGACCCGGTGTGGAGGACGTGGGGCCACGTCCACACCGACAGGACCCGCTGTGGAGGACGTGGGGCCGCGTCCACACCGACAGGACCCGCTGTGGAGGACGTGGGGCCGCGTCCACACCGACAGGACCCGCTGTGGAGGACGTGGGGTCGCGTCCACACCGACAGGACCCGCTCTGGAGGACGTGGGGTCGCGTCCACACCGACAGGACCACTGTGGAGGCGGTGGGGCCGCGTCCACACCGACAGGACTCCGGCGGGGGAGGAGAAGGTGAGGAGAAGCCGCCGGGGCGGGGAATGGCGAGGGGGTGCGCGGTCTCGGGACCCGACGGAGGAAGCGCGCGCCGTGCGGACACCGGGGTTTCCGTGGCCTCCCGCGGGGCTGGCGCGGGGCTGTGGGGTCCCCCCTCTCTGGGCTCGGACGCCCCCCGCCCCGCGGCTCTGTCCGCGCCCCCGGACTCGGTTCCTGGGGCTCCTCAGACGGTCTGCGGTCCCGGAGCGGCCGCGGGCGTCGGGGCTCGTGCTCCCCCGCCCGGCCCCGCGGGTCCCCCCGCGTCCACACCCGCCGCAGGGCTGGGCCGGAGTCCAGGCGTGCGGAGCGACGGCGGACTGTGGGGACGGCTGTGGGGACAGAGGGTGTTTCCCGGCGCCGGCGCCGGCGCGTCTCCCTCCGGGTCTGTCGTAAGCGTCGCGCGGCGTCGGACGGCAGCTCCGTCCCCTTCTGGGTTCGGGGCTCCTCGTGTCTCGTTCTTGCGGCCGAGGCCGCTCCGAGGTTCTCTGCGACGGTCGCTCCGAGCCCGCGGAGACGCGGACACTGAGGCGCGGACACTGAGGCGATCCGCGGGTTTCGTGAGCTGCTCGCTCGTCGCCTCACGCTCCGGCCCGGGTTCTGGGCGCGGCTCCGCGGGCGCGTCTGGGAGGCGGAGGGCGGCGTCCGGGGAGCGAGCCACGCCCCCCGCCGGCCGCGCCGGGAGCCGGGAGGCGACCGCGACTTCGCGGAGGAGGCGGCGGCCGGGAGCGGCCGGGAAGGCGGGTCCCCCGGAGGACGACGGGCCGGGCTTCGGGGGACGGGGGACCCTCGCCGGCGGCGGGGACGGCGACTGCCTGTGGGACGGGAACCTCCGGCTTCCCCTGCGGGGCCCGGACGCAGGCGGCTCTCCCGCGGCGGCGTCTGACGCGGGTCGGGGACGGACGGTCGCTCCCGGGACGGACGCTGAGTGGCGGCGCCCCCTCCCCGCGCCCCGCCCCCCCGGCCCGCGCCCCGGCCGCTGTGCGGAGGCCCCCGCCCGCGCCGGCGCAGTCCGAGCCCGGCTGTGGGGGGCGCGGGACACTGGAACCAACCCCCGCGGCTTCCCGCCCCCGAGACCCGGCCCGGTTCAACCCTCCCGCGCGTCTCTTGCTGGCGTGAGGCCTCGTGCAGGGGCGAGTGGCCGCTCCGTGGTGGGCGAGCCGGAGCTGGGAGGGCTTGTCCTCCATCCCGAGGTCTCCTGCCCTCCTGCGGCTGTGACGGGCTGGGACAGTCCTTTGCTCTGCGGTGACTCCAAAGTGCCGTCCCCTTGTCGCCGCAGCGCAGATCCCCGCCGTCCCCGCCCTCGGACTCCGCGGCCGTCGGGTCTTTCCCACGTGTGCCCCTTCCCACGCGGTGCTTCGGTGCGTTTGACCCCGACCAGGGACAGCGTCCTGTGGACACAGCCTAACCTGGCTGCGGAGACGGCCACGGGTTCCAGCTTACAGGGGAGACTCAGGCCCGCTTCAGCTGTGCCCCCGCGCGGCGGGCCGAAACGTCTTTCCCGGTTCTCCAGGCGGCTGCTTCTGGTTGGGGTGAGGGTTAGGCATTAGAGGCTGGGAGTTAAGGTTACTGTTTAGGGTTTAGGATTAGGGTTAGTTTAGGGATAAGGTGGAGGTTAGGCTCAGAGTTTGTGTTCAGGGGATCGATGAAAGTGGGGGTTTTCTGGGATGGGACCAGCTTTGCCTTCAGATTTCTCCAGCTCTGAAAGCTGTGTTCGAAACGGCACAGTTTTCTTCTGTGTTGCGGCCTGAGTCCCCTGGTGTTGCTCAGGTGTCCGAAATCCCTGGGGCTTTACAGGCAGGCCATCGGGTCCCCAACCTATAGAGTGTGGGTGCCAGGCTTCTGGGACAGAACCCTGAAAACCGGACGTAGGGTTACGGTCTAGGGGAATATCAGGCATGACCGCCACTCTGTTTCGATCCTTACTGAGGGCTGAGTTGACAGAGAATGTAAGGTTGAGTATCATTCTCTGGGTTTGTGTCCAGTGGGCCACGGAACATGGGGACAGCCTCAGGTGGGCATGCAGATTTCTCCAGCACTGAATCCTTTCTGGTGTTCCAAAAGGCAGTTTCCTTCTAAGAGGCAGCCTGAGTCCTCTGGTATTGTTCAGGTATCCCCAATTCTTGCCCTTTGGAGAATGGCCCCTGGGAATGGACCTCATGGAACCCAGTGAAGCGTTCTCAGGAACAATATAAAGGCATCGCAGGAACAATCTAAAGGCACATTGGAGAGTTTAACAGATGCTGAGTTGAGGTGATGGGTCAGAGTGAGTGTCTGACTCTGGTTGGTGTCCAGGGGTTGACTCAGTGTGGGTTCAGCTGGGCATGCAGAGTTCTGTTCATCCTATCCGTAGTTCCAAATGGCAGTGTTTCTTTCTGGGGGGCAGTCTGATTCCTCCACTATGGGTCCAGTGTCCCCAATCTGGAGGGCTGTGTGCCAGGCCTCTGGGGACAGAACCCTCTGAATCGAACCTACAGTTAAGGTTATGATCTAGTGGTATGACAGGTCCAGACCGCCAGCGCTCATTCCATCTTTCCTGGAGGCTGAGTGGGGGGCCTGGCTCAGGGTCAGTGTCAAGCTCTGGGTTTGGGTACAGGGGCCCGCTGTATGTGGTGGGGGGGTGGGGGCAGAGGTGGGCATGCAGACTTCTGTTACTCGGAAAGCTTTTGAGAGTTCCAAATGGAGCGGTATCCTTCTGGGGGGCTGGCTGAAATCACTGGTATTCCTCAAGTGCCCCCAATCTTTGGCTCTTTAGATTTAAGCTCTTGAAGACAGACCCCTCAGAAAGCAACCTAGGGTTAGGTTTAGGGACTAGGGGTATGGCAGGTCCAATCTCCCAGGTTTGATTCGACCTTTGTGGAGGTACATGGCCTTAGCCACTCTCTACCCCTGTTGTATGAATTTCCTATTGCTTTGATGACAAATTATGACATAATAGTTTAAAACAATGCGCACCTACTGTCTTATCGTTCTGAAGGCCAGAAGTCTGAATTGGGTTTCATTTGGCTAAAATCAAGGTGTCAGCAGGGCTGGATTCCTTCTAGAGGCTCTAGGACAGAATCTGTTCCCTTGCATCTCCCAGCTTTTAGAAACTGCCATCATGCCTTGGCTTAGGCTCCTTCCTCCATCTTCAAAGCCAGCAGCCTCACTCTCTGTCTCTGACTTTCTTGTGTTCTCTTTATAAGAGTCCTTGGGATAACGACCCACTGGAATAATCCAGAACAAGCCCTCCATTTAAAAATCCAAAGTCCTTTTTGTCATGTAAGTTAATGTAGTCATAGTTCTGAAGATTAGGAATGGACATCTTTTGGGGGGCTGTTATTCTGCCTTTCACTCTCCTATAACAGAGAATCCAAAGGAGTGGAAAATTCATCAATAGATCTAAAGAGTGATCCTAATAGAGAAGAGAACAACAGTGTGTAGAAAGTAGAAGCAGTCATGATTTGGTTATAGTCCGCAGACTTGGCCTACGTGATGCTGGTTCACAGAAGCTTCCACGGACACACAAAATGCTCTGTGTGTATTTACCGTTCACCATCCCCTTCAACATGACTGAACTGCTCACTGCTGGAGGAAAAACCAGAGCTGGACATAGAGTGGAAAGAAAAGATTTTATTTAGAAAAACTATTTCAGTAGGAGAAAGGCTGACTGCAACAGAACGTGTGGAGATTTATTGCTAAGGTAGTTTTGTTTTACTTCCATTCTGTGCCTTTGTACAAATTGTTTTTTCTCTCCTTTGTATACCACATGCTTTTGCCAGTTCATAGCTACCACGGTGTTCAAGACCTGGCTCAAAGCCAGCTCTTCCTACAGGACTTCTCTACTGAGTCTAGGCCACTGTCATCGCTTTTTACCCACACAGATCTGTAATTGCCAGACAATAGAATCATTAATTATCATTGCCAGTCATCAAACTGTTACTGAGTACTTGGTCTGTGAGAGGCTGTACTGTGTCCTGGGAGGTTGGGGAAAGCTTTGCAGGGCAGGTGGGATCTAAGCAGGGTCTTGAAGGCTGTGTTTTCTTGAAGACGTGAAACGGAAGGGGAAATAAAATTATGTGTGATATTGAAAAGTTCAATTCCTACTCAACCTGTTACTGGTAACCTTGAGAAAAACCATTTAATCTCGTTAGGGATCAAGTTCCTCTTATGTAAGATGGGGATAATAAAATCTATGCTTGGATGGTTATGAGAATTAACATGGAAGGCTCAGAGATTGGTTAGAACTCTTTTGGTTACAAGAGATTTTAGGGTAGTTAACCAGGATGCAACATGTAACATTTTCAGCACATGGCTTCCATTTGGGCTCCCTTCTGCAGGGGAGCACAGTTGAGTGTCTGCTGTCCTAGTTACTACAGATTGCTCAGTAATTCACTGGTTTCCCAAGGAGGAGGAGAACTGAATTGTTTCTACCTCCCCTGTGTACATTTCACTGTTTTAAGTCTGTGCTTTGATTTAGTGTTGCCTTTTCTACCTGGAATGCATAGTCTTTCCAAGTTGAGCCTAGCCAGCTCTCATGGCCCCAGGAAGGGGCAGCAGAGGCATCACACTAGGACATCACCTTGGCCCTTTTTGGCCACCTTGAGTGTCTCAGGTTCCCCTTGTTTCTGGGCATCACTCTCTCATTGCACAATTAACACACTGCGCTACGAAGACCTGCCTCTCTCACAGGACTCCCCAGCCCTGCAAGCCTGGCACATAGTGCTCACTTAGCACATAGCCACTAAACCAGTGAGTGGACTTCCTTCATTCTCGCCCAGTCCTAACTTTTTTCCCTTTTTTTTTTTTTTTTTAAGATTTTATTTATTTGACAGAGAGAGATCACAAGTAGGCAGAGAGGCAGGCAGAGCGAGAGGAGGAAGCAGGCTCCCTGCCGAGCAGAGAGCCCGATGTGGGACTCGATCCCAGGACCCTGAGGTCATGACCTGAAGGCTGAAGGCAGCGGCTTAACCCACTGAGCCACCCAGGCGCCCACTTTTTTCCCTTTGGGCACCATCATTTCTTCTCTGTCTTTCTGCATTGTTTATGGTATATTCATTACAAGACCACTTCCTGTTCTGACCATCACTGTTGCATACACCCCTCCCCCCCTCATTTGAAAATGAATGACGTTAGCTCACATCTACTGACCACTTGCTATTTGCCTGGCACCCTTTCAGGCACTTTACATGGATAACCTACTTTACACATTCTTTGTTACCTAATTTTTGTGCCAGAGATTAACCTTGACCTTGTGGAGGTAACCATCCTGCTATAGTCCGATCACAGTGCAGTAAATGGTGTAGTAAGACAAGCTGGTTGGATGTACTATCACTGAAATGTTGGAAGATATGAGTAGGAGCAAGAGCCACAAAAAGCTAAGCTTAGGATGCCTCCCTGTGAATGACACTACAGCTTGTTTCCTCTTTGTGTTTGCGTTTAAATGACTATATTATGTTTCAGGTAATGTAAGCCAGAAATGGATGGATGGATGGATTGTTGTATTTTAATTTCAGTTTACAGAGGTAGCCTTGACAGAGTTATGGAAATGCGAGTAACAATATGAAAAACATGAGGGAGGTTTTCACTGTTTTTTTCAAAAGAGGTATGTTAGCAAGGAAGGTAGATTTGGGAACATTAGTCATGAGAATTCACCTTTCAGTGAATCCTTCTCTGTGGGGAAGGAAAGCTTTTCTTCTGGTAAGCTGGGAATGGTGATGGGTTATTTTACCAGGAGATGGAAGCAGCTGGCAGATGAAGATAACTCCCTGGACAATAAGGGGCAATATAAAATGGAAGAGATGGGGTTCAGTGAGTCTAGGGTTCCTCTGTGACCCTGCTTACCAGGTGTTAGCTTTGTTCAAGTTTCTTATCTTCCTAAAAGGTTCAGTTTTCTTATCCATAAAAATAGGATTGGGTTGCCAGTTTTACCAAGTGAAAATACAGGATGCCTAGTTAAATTTGAATTTCAGATATCCAATAATTTTTTTAGTATGAATATGTTCCATGAAATATTTGTGTCCCATGCAATAAGTATGTCTTTAGTATTGCATGGGACATAGTTATACTAAAACATTATTCATTGTTTATTGGATTCAAGTTTAACTATTCTTTGAGTTCCTGAACTCAGTTCCAACATGTATATTGGGGTAATCTTCACACCTTTAAGGAATTCTTTGGACACCAGTTGGGTATCCTACCATTCATAAACGGAAATGAGAAAGAACACAGGCAAACATCCAAGTGAAAGAGGTAGAAAGGACAAGGCAGGGGGAAAAGGCACGAGCTTCCAATGCCCTCTCTAGGCATGCTGTTTCTCAGCACCTCTGTGTGTTCATGGACCTGGAGGTTCTCCAAACCCAGTCCTTTTGGGGAAGCTCCATTTAAACGGACTCAGCAGGGTTTTTGCTAAAACTGGGTTTTACAAGGAAATTTACAGATGGGCCTAGGGGAAGGTTTAAGAGCCTGACTAAAGTTTGGTCAAGCAAAGACTCATTGTCAGTATCATTTTAAAAATTATATTTAGTTTATGTTAGTTAAGTTGATCTGTTTGTGGTTTTAGATATTTATTTTCTTTGTTTTGTTTTCAAACAGAGGGAAAGTATATTTAGCTTCATCTTATGGAAATTATGTGGTGGTTAAAAGGGCAGGCGGGCTCTTCCGGCAAGGAAAAAGACATTTAGTGTCACCTGGTGGCCGTGGCTTCTTACTGCAATGCTCCCAAGAACAGCCCTTGAAGAAGGTCAGCATTTGAACTCGCCAGATTCTGAGGGCACTAAGGATGTGTTATGACAGCAAGAGACCCGAACAACAGTACTCCTACCCCCACTCCTCCTTTTCCCAAGGCTTGAGGTTGAGAAGTAGCAGCTTGCCAAGGGCCGCAGCGTAGTGAAAATGCTGAAGTCTATACCCATCCCCTTTATACTGTGGGTTTCCAAGCCTGAAGTGAAAAGCCAGAGAAGGAAGCTTTGTATCGAGCAGAGTACTGATTATTACATCGGACTGGTCTTTTAAAGGCCACGACAAAGGGCCTCTTTATTTCATGGCTAAAAGTGGCTAAAAAATCCTTGGCGTTGCTCAGCATTCACCCAAAGGGCAGGCAAAGTGCAAATCCAGATGGTGGCATTGAAGGGACAAAGAAAAAAGAAAAAATCATGGGTTTCACTTGCATCCTGTTGTGTGTAGCTCATTCAATATACATGTTTCAAATGCATAAATGTGAAAGGAAAAAAGTGCATAAATGTGAGGAAAAAATCAGCAGGAAAGGAAGCACAGTGGTTCTGCCAAAGAGCAGACAAAGTGAATCACGTTTAGATTCCGGCTTCTCATCTCACTCATGAACAAACCAAGTTTAAAATCAGGGAAGGCAGGAGCCCAGGGTAAATTTATCAGGAGAGTCTGCTCTAGGATTCATAGTAAGTCTGTTTTTTTAAAAAAAGATTTTATTTATTTATTTGAGAGAGAGAACACACCAAGGAGCGTCAAAGGGACAGGGAAAGCTGAGTCGGGAACCCTATACAGCACTTGATTCCAGGACGCTTGGCATCGCAGTCTGAGCTGAAGGTAGATGCTTAACCAACTGAGCAACCAGGTGCCCCAATAAATCTATTTTTTTTTTTTAATCTGAAAAAAATTCTCAAGTCTATTATAGCCAGGACACACACAAGTAGAGTCTAGTCCTGCTCTACTGACCCCGACCCAGCCATGGTTAGAAGAGCTATTTCTTTTTGATCTCTCTTCTCTCTTCATGGGTCTTTTGCAGGTTCTGCATGCAGGTGTGGGGGCTGGTTCCATCAGTTCCTTTTCCCAGATTTCACCCTCCTATCTTTCCTAAGCACCCTCTGTCTTCTGCCTCTCTTGCCCCAAATAATTGCCTAACCTTTGCACATGACCTGGCTGGCAGCCTGTATTCACACCCAGCAGCTCAGTGAGTCTTTTCTGCCTCCAGGAGCCATATCTATCTCCATTTGCCTGGGAGGGTCCCAAGCGCGTGGGCTGACATGCCCGAGGCCATCACACACCTGGAAATGGCAGGGCCAGAGTGAGGCCAAGTCTGGGCCTCTCTCCATTACATTTACTGCGCTAGCGTCTCTGCTGTCTTTTTCTGGCTTTCCGTTTTGGACTATGACCATTTTTTTTTTTTAAACTTTTTTTTGGGTGTGAAAGTTTTCAAGACGCCCACGAGTGGAAAATGTACTCCCCCCAGCCAAATCGAACTCCGCCAGATTCCTTACAGCTGTGTGCCGTTGAAATGAGTAATGAAAGCACCTTCTGCTACTGGTGGAACTTTCCCATCGGGCACCGCTACGGCTGCTCACCAGGACCCCACCCCGCGTATTTACATACTGGATGTCACCCCAAAAGCCCCCGACCAGGGGATTTCCGGGATGTAATAAGAACATCGCTCTGGGCCTTGGAAGGTGTAGTGTCTGAGCACTTGTCCTGCAGGAAGGTGGGGGGTAGCATTTCGGACCCCTCCCCTCCATCACCAGACTCCTCCTAGGGAGATGCCCAATTTAGTCACAGGCCCCTCCATGGCAGGACCCCGCCACCTGCCTGCCAAGCACGGAGGTGCTGGGAATACGAGTGGGAGGAATTCGGGGCCCCTGGACACCCGGAGCTTGGTGCCTGGCTAAGGCACGAGACCCAAATGCCCTGATAAGTTGAATCCATAACACGGGTAGACAAGGGGCATTCTGGGAGCTCATCTGAGGGGCGCCTAACTTAGGGGAGGCTTCCTGGGGTTTATCATGACTGGACTGTCTTGAACATTCTTTTTAAAGTCTTTTTTTTTTTTCTCTTAAAAATAAGAAAATCGGGGCACCTGGGTGGTTCAGTGAGTTAAGCTTCTGCTTTCGGCTCAGGTCATGATCCCAGAGTCCTGGGATAGAGCCCCGCATCAGGCTTCTGCTCAGCAGGGAGCCTGTTTCCCCCTCTCTCTCTCTGCCTGCCTCTCTGCCTACTTGTGATCTCTGTCTGTCAAATAAATAAATAAATAAAATCTTTAAAAAAAAAATCTAGCTACAAAGGTAATGCATCCTATTGGGAATATTTAAACTTCACAGAAATATATTCCTTTAGAAAAGGTTTAGGGAATGAAGAAGAAGAAAAAAGAAAACTTTAGTAAGTAGGACTTCTATTCAGTGCTGTGGCTTTCTCCCTGAAAAGTTGTGTGTGTGCGAGTGTGTGCAGGTGTGCATGTGTAAGAAGGTGCAGTCATGCCCTAAAGAGAGAGGCAGAGACTCTAGGGAAGGCCTTGTTTCTGTGGCCACAACTAGCCTGAGTGAGAAGTCAGACAGCCACTTACTGGGGACCACCCGCTCTGAGATTCTGGTTTTTGTGACTTGAATTTCCAGGTTTGGGTCCTGGCTCTTCCTGTCCTATAACTTCAGAGTCTCGTGTCTGTGCACTCTCCAAATGGTATATCAGGGTGTATTTGTTTTTTTTCAAGATTTTATTTATTTGACAGAGAGAGACACAGCGAGAGAGGGAACACAAGCAGGGGGAGTGGGAGAGGGAAAAACAGGCTTCCCACCAAGCAGGGAGTCTGATGAGGGACTTGATCCCAAGACCCGGGGATCATGACCTGAGCAGATGCTTAACGACCGAGCCACCCAAGTGCCCCTCTGAGTGTATTTCTATGTGAAATGGATCTCTCCCTAAAAAGAATGAAGAGATGGTTTCAATGTCAATACTTAACCTGCTACAATGTAAGAGCTCGAATTTACTAAGGACTTTCTGCGCTCAGAGCTTTATTCCTTCATAACATTAATGCTCACAACAAACTTCTGAAACAGGTGTCATCACTCCCATTTTATGGGTGAAGCAATAAGGCTATTCCTTGCTCAAACTGCATGGCTAAGTGTTGGCAGAGCCTGGCCTCAAACCCAGGTCTGTGTGATTCCCGAGTCTATGCTTATGGACATGTTCCTCCCTTGCCTTCTTTCTCGAGCATATCCGGCCACAGAAGTATTTTTAATTTCATGATCCTTCTCTCTTAGCGTTATTATTACCATTCTGTGGATCACAATGTGGGAAATGGTGCCCCAGGAAAACACTTTGCCCCACCAGTAAAACAGAGATAATAACACAGGGTTGGAGCACCTGGGGGGCTCATGGGTTGGGCTTCAGCCTTCAGCTCCAGACGTGACCTCAGGGTCCTGGGATTCAGCCCCGCATCGGGCTCTCTGCTCAGCGGGAGCCTGCTTCCCCCTCTTTCTGTGCTTGCTGCTCTGCCTACTCGTGATCTCTCTCTCTCTGTCAAATAAATAAATAAAACCTTTTAAAAAAGTAGCACAATCTCTGTGCCTGGATGATTAAAAGATATTTCACAAAATGGGCGCTGAGGGTACTTACCTCCCACCAGCGACATGCATGTCTTAAAAAGAACATTTGTAATGTCATTGAAGAAATGAAGCCGTGTTTTGGCTGGAATGACAATGGAGATGATGGATACTAGGTACAGAGAAACCCCCCATCCCTGCCCTGGGGGCCAAGGCTCTGCACACTAAACTGGGCTCAGCTGGCAAGGGAGGCCTGCTGGAGAAGAGGGGTCAGAGCTTGACTAACGTTTGTTCAACGAGGGCGTTCTTGTCCGCAGTCCAGAAGCAGCTGAAGAGTCAAGACCTACACAGAGGACTCAGAATGATGAGAGTCCGGGAGAGTATGTCAGTCATGGACTCAGCCGGAGCTTGGCCAAGCTCTAGTGGGTGGATCTGGCTCCTCCAGCCCCTGGCTTTGGGGCTGACCTTTGGACAGTCACACATGTTCCCCCCATTTTTGTTTATGTCTGACTATGTCCACGTAGTTTTGTCCAGTGCTTTGCAAGCTTGCTTTTCTAGGATTTCATACTTTCTCTCCTTATTGAGACTGGAGAGCACAAAGGTTTTACTTAGACCTTGCGCAACGGTATTAACCTCTTCTACTATAGGGGAAATACCTGTTATTGACTGAATTGTGCCCCCCCATTCATATATTGGAGACGTGACCCCCCAATGTGACTCTTTCGGAGATAGGGCCTCTAAGGAGGCAAGTAAGGTTGAATGAGCTCCTAAGGGCAGAGCTGTAATCTGATAGGACTGGTGTCCTTCTAAGAAGAGGAAGAGGCTCCACAGAGGGAAGGCCATAAAAACACAGCAGGTAGGACCCGGCTGGAAGCCAGGAAGAGAGGCTCACCAGAAACTGAAGTTCACAGCACCTTGATCTTGGACTTCTTGCTTCCAGAATTGTGAGAAAATAAATTTCTCTTGTTTAAGCAATCCCGTGGCAAGGAGCATAAACTAAGTCTGGTTGACTGAGACTGAAAAGGAACTATGAAAAGGATACTGAATCCAGTCAGGAAGACTGGAGGTGCAGTGTGGGGTCTCGGTAGACACCCGTGTAGAAGGGTGTGCGAGGACCACAGAGCCACACCACAGGACACTGGCCGCTGCCGCCTGACGCTCTGACACCTCCAGGACTGGACTGAACGAGCAAGATGGTGGGCCATCTCATAGAATGAATGTACCTGTGGTCCCCGTACCCCATAGTTCAGGAGCAGGGCTATCTCTTTGGCAGAGCCTACATTACCCATCTGCTACATTCTAGCTACAAGGAAAGCTGGAAAACCGAGCATTTGGCATTTGCAGCACTGACAGTGCTCCCATCGAGATCTACAAGGTGGGGGAGCTCTCCCAAACAACAAAGGGAGATTCAAAATGCCAGATGGCCAACAGGCATGAAAAGCTGCTCCACGGATAAGGATTCTTACAGAGCCCCAAAATAGAGAGTGTAGCTCCGCTCATAGGACCAAGAACCAGAAACTGGAAAGCCAGGAGCGGGGTTGCTCTGCCAGTGTCTCTCTGTAGTCTTTCTTTCTCTCTGTCTTCCTGAGGACTAGGTTTCCTGATTCATGGTGAGGCCGGTTCCTTCCTGACTGTGGGAAATCCGTCGTCTGCCTCCTCTTCCTGAAATACTTCCTCATTCCCTTTTCAGGGACCCTTCTCTGTCCATTAATGCTCTAGAAAGGAAACACTTGACCCAGGTCCACGCCAATCATTGTAATTCCTTGGCCACAGTGACTGATCCAGGGATAGATATATGACCTAAGAAGGCTGGCACTTAAAAAAATTGAACTATAGGGGCGCCTGGGTGGCTTAGTGGCTTAAAGCCTCTGCCTTCGGCTCAGGTCATGATCCCAGTGTCCTGAGATCGAGTACCCCATTGGGCTCTCTGCTCAGCAGGGAGCCTGCTTCCTCCCCTCTCTCTCTCTGCCTGCCTCTCTGCCTACTTGTGATCTGTCAAATAAATAAATAAATAAATAAATAAATAAAATCTTAAAAAAAATTTGAACTATAACTGGGATGCCTGGGTGGCTTGGTTAGCTAAGTGTCTGCCTTTGGCTCAGGTCATGAACCCAGCCAGGGTCCTGGGATTGAGCCTCATGGCTGGCTCCCCCTGCTAATGGGGAGCCTGCTTCTCCTTCTCCCTCTGCAGCTCTCCCTGCTTATGCTTGCTCTCTCTCTCTGTGTAAATAAATAAATAAAATCTTTTAAAAAATTGAACTTTAACTTACATGTAAGATGCATGAATTTTAAATGTATGGCTCAATGAATTTTCCATATTTATACACCTGTGGAACCACCACCAAGATGGAGCTATGGGACATCTCTAGCAACCCAGAAGGCTCCCTTACACTCTTGGCAGTCCTCTATCCAGAGCTGATCACTCTTCTGACTTTCATTACCATAGATAGAAATCTTACCTTTTTTCGACAGCCATTTAGATGAACTCATACACTATGGATCTGGCTTTTCTGCTCAATGTTATGTCTGTGAAGTTCATCCAAGTCATTTTATATAGTCTTGGTTTATTCATTTTCACACTACATGGTATTCTATTTTATGGATTTTAGCATAATTTATCCATTTTACCGTTGAGGGACGTCTGGGCTGTTTCTGGTTTGGCACTATTAAATAATGTTGGTAGGTACTTTACTGTGTATGTTTTGGCAGATATAAGCAGTCATTTCTTTGGGTGTAGATCAAGAGTGGAATTTCTAGGTCATAGAAAAAATACATAATTTTAGGAGGTATTACCAGATAGTTTCCCAGGTGATTGTACCAATTTACACATTTGCCAGCAGTATAGGAGACTTACCGTTGGTTCACATGCTTGCCTATACTTATTGTTGGCCTTATATGTTGTGACCATTTTGACTGGACATCACAGTATCACATTGTAGTTTTAACTTGTATTCCCATGATAACTAATGGCGCTGAACACTTTCCTATGTATACTAGCCATTTGGATATCCTGTTTGGTCAAGTGGCTGTTTAAGCTTTTTGCCTGTTTCTGAAAAACACTGGTTGTTAGTCTTTTTTTTTTTTTTTTAATTGACTTCTAGCAATTCTTTATGTATCCTCAATGCATGGATCTTCTGACACATGCCTGGTATTTGCTTGATAACATATATTGCAAATGTGTTCACCTACCCCCTGCTTTGCATTTTCAGCTTCTTAATGATGTACTTCTAGGGACATAAGGTCAATGTATTAGTATTTTCCAAGGTTATTGCTTCTTAACTTGTTCTGTTTAAGACATTCTTTTTTTTTTTTTTTTTTTAAAGATTTTATTTATTTATTTGTAAGAGAGAGAGAGAGTGAGAGCGAGCACAGGCAGACAGAGTGGAAGGCAGAGTCAGAGGGAGAAGCAGGCTCCCTGCGGAGCAAGGAGCCTGATGTGGGACTCGATCCCAGGACGCTGGGATCATGACCTGAGCCGAAGGCAGCTGCTTAACCAACTGAGCCACCCAGGCGTCCCTGTTTAAGACATTCTTATGGAGTTTATATACTACAGGATTTTGGAAATTACTTGAAAACACTTTCTTATATTCTGGATTCAGAAACCAGGGTGAGGATATGGTAAATCATTTTCTTGTCATCATAACTGGGGTAAAACCACTGGTAAACAAGAACTGCAGCTAAAACTCGGGTCTCCTGGATTGAGCTCCCACCTTCTACCTGTAGTCTGTCAAAGAAGGACCTGAAGGTGGTGATGAATGTCATCACTTTCAGTTTGGGCCTACAGTAGACTGAGGTAGGTGGAGGTTTTCCTCTCTTGTTTTGACCCTGGGCAAATAGAAAGTGAGATCCCCTCTGGTCTTCAGGACCCACACAAGTCAGAGGGCCAAAGTAGATCAGTGTCAACAGGCAGAATTCAGAGGGACTTCCCCGAGGTCCTTCCTGTCAAAGAAAGAAACATTAGAGATCTTTGTGAAGAGAAAAACAGCTCAAGGACTATACCAGCCTGGGTGATGTCTCCCTGGTGGGGCTGCTATGCCTTAGTTTTCAGGACAGTGGGCTCCGTCCCACTGTGGCCAGTCCTGGGAATCTGGGATTGAACTCTGGATGCTTCAAGCAAATCCGAGGCGAAGGCCCAGTTCCAAGGAGCAGCAGAGTCTTCTCATTGGCAGCCAGAGGGAAGTGATGGACATTTGGATGCCTTGGTATTCACTGATGAGCAGATTAGCGACCTGGTCATGACTCCACGAGGCCTTTTCTGACCTTCTCTCCCTGTCTCTGATTCTCACCACCTGACTGCAACACCCAGCACCAGTTGGGGTCACTTAGACATGCTTGTGACTGTCAAAGTGTCACTGGGGTCTCTATACCAACAATAGACATATTTTGAATGTCCCCTCACATGATTAGAGGAAGACAGCACATTTCAGAGTGGTCCCTGAAATCACATGTGTGGACTGGTGTCAGGCTGTGTAATAATTACCCTTGTGGGTCTTGGCTTGGGCCCAGGAACCTGGCATCTTTTTGAGCCATCCAGGTGAATATGATAAACAGATGATTCTGGAAATCATTTTGGTACTTAGCATTTGGGCTCAGACTGGGCTTTCAATTCTGCCTCTGCTTTACCCCTTAACAATTGTACTTTCTTGGCCACAGATAGCCTCTTGTGCCCTCAGTTTTCTTGTCTGCAAAATGGGGCAATATGTACCTCATGATGTGGTTACACAGAGAGAACGAGGTAAGTCAAGCCTGGAAGGCTGAAGCCCAAGGCTTGTCCCTCAGTGAGTCACAATGGCATGTGCTGCTGTCATGACTATTATTATCAGCCCAGAGGCCTCTTCCCCACCCTCCACCCTCCCCCATTCTCAGGGTTCCTTTTTATGCCCTAACGGCATGTTCACATCGCTTAGTTATATAAAACCAACTGCCCACACTACATTTTATTTAATACATAAAGAACAAAGAACACAGTATCATTTTGTTCTTACTGGTGAGCAAAGAGGAGAGAGAAAGTGGCATTGTTCGCCACCCTCGTCCCCTAACTTGTAAGGACCTGAGCAGTGGTCTCAACCCAGGACTGGAGGTTCCACGGCCAAGAAGGGTGTCGTGGAGACGAGCGCGCACGCGGCGGACGAGGCACCGTGCACGCACACCCAGCTCTCGGCCTCACGTCCAGGCTTTGAGCGCGTCACTGCAGGAAGCACAATTCCTCCTCCGCTCAGTCTTCACAGATCAACTCCTTCCCGCCAAGGGGAAGCGAACAGATGAAACGAAGGTTCGTCCTTAACGCCTGGCTGACCAGGCGAGGCCAGAGAGCAGTTGGAAACGCTAGGTCGCCGCCCTGCATTTGAACCCACATTTCTTTTCTTTTCTGATTTTTTTTTTTTTAAATGGTTACATCCTATTTATATAGAACATTGGTCCAATAATAAAAGTAGAGAACAGCAGCTGGAAATTTATCTCATTCAATGTTCAGAGATAAAAGGGTTAACCATTCATTCCATTATTTTCTGTAAATAAGTCCTTTCCCATACTGAAATCTGATGGCAATTAAATTCTGATATTCTTCCAAGCTACTGTATGAAGAGAATGCTGAAGGCCATCACTATACAGCATACTGCAATGTAAGGACTCTTCCGTTCACCAATTCTGGCGCATTTCCAAAATATACCCAACAATCCAGTTTTATTTCTGTCCAGGAGGCTGGGTGCCAAGGATCGGATGTAAGCACAGGTACATATAAGCAGCAAGATTACTGTCAACAGACTCTGAAAATTGAAAATGGCAGACATAGTGAGGCCGGCGAAGCCCCAGCCACATCACCCTTCCGGGCCCAGAGCGCTCTTTTCTGATTTTATTTATCCATTTGAGAGAGAGAGAGAGAGAGAGCGAGCTTGGGGGGAGGGCAGGGAGACGGTCAGAGGGAGAAGCAGACTCCCCGCGGAGCTGGGAGCCGGATGCGGGACTCGATCCTGTGACTCCGGGATCGTGACCTGAGCCGAAGGCAGCTGCTCAACCAACTGAGCCACCCGGATGCCCCTTGACCCCACATTCCAACCAGGTCCCAAGGTGCCGTCTGAGAAGCGGTCAGAGGAGGCAGGACCACCGTGTGGGTCAAGGGGTCCAGGTGCGCGCACGGGCCGCGTTTCCCGACCGCGGGAGCCGGGGTTTCCAGGCGGGCGCGACGCGGCTGGTGCGGGGGACGCTCGGCTCGGCGGCGCGTCCCTGTCGCGCGCGGGCCACGGCCGGTGCGTTCCCACCTCCGTCCCTGCGAGTCCGGCCGCGGCGTTGTCCGGACCGCGGCGCGGGGCCTCCGGAGACGGGCTCCTGACTGCGCGGCGTCCCTGGAGTCTCCGCAGCGACCAGGTCCCCTTCCAGGGGACCCGGCTGAAGGCGCGACCCTTCCCTCGCGCGGTCGAGGAAGGCGGGAACCAGGCGGTAGGAGAACCCGGCGCGGCCCGCGGCGGCGGGTGCAGACGGCGGCGCGGCTGACGAGCGCGGGTGCGGTTCCTGCTTTGTTCGCTCGTCGTCGTCGTCGCGGGCTGTTGCGGCTTCCGCGGGTCTCTTGGAATTTCTTTGACCTGCAGATTTCCGCTGTGGATTCGCGGGGGTGACCTGCAGCTCCCACGAAGTTGCCATGTCTAGCGTTTATGGTGGTTTGTGGGATTCTTTTTTAAGATTCGGGACTATTTTTAAAATTAGAATTAAAATCTTAATTTTTAATATTAATTTTAATTTATTTTATTTATTATTGTTATTATTATTATTATTATTTTAAATTTGATTTTATTTTTCAGTGTTCCAAGATTCATTGTCTATGTACCACACCCAGTGCTCCATGCGATACGTGTCCTCCTTAATTATGGTTTTTAATTTTAATTAACTTTAATTTTTTAAATTTAAATTTAAATTTTATTGAAGTATAACATGCATAGGGAAAAGAGCACAAAGCTTTAGCATAGACCTTGAGGGAATGCATAAGGATGCATGCACGCAGCGCCTTGGTCAGGAAACAATGCTAAAACTGCAGAAGCTCCTCGCTGCTAACAGTCACTACTTCCTCTTTCTCCTCCCACCCGGGGGGACCAGAGTCCTCTCTTTTCCAACCATACATTCGCTTTGCATGCGGAAACCATATTTTTATGTCAGAAAAAAATACTTCGTTTAAGACATGTTATAAACCTCTAGAAGCACATGTTCTTCAGGAAACAGACCACTTGGGTTACAAGTTCTGTAGTCCTTGGCTTTACTCCTAAAAGTTGGATTTTCAATTTAATTTTATCTTCTTATATTGCAATAATTTCAAACAGAAAACTTGCAAGAATAGAATAATAATTTTTCTCTGGAATCATTTGAGGGGAATTTGCTGGCACTGATGCTCTGTCCCCACACCCCTCCCGCCAATATTTTGGTGTATAGTTCTTCCACACAGGGCATCCTTCTACATAATGATAATAGAGCCATCAAAATCAGCAAGATAACACGGCTACGTTATTACCACTTGCTGTGAAGACATCATTCAAGTTTCGCCAAGTCTGGGATCACCTAAAGCATTTACTTGCTGTGTCTCCTTAGTCTTCTTCAAAGTGGACATTCCTCACTCTTCTCTTGACTTTCAGAACCTTCACACTTTATAAAATTACAGGGCAATTATTTTGTGATGTGTACTTCAATTTGAGTTTATTGGGTATTTCTTCATAATTAGATGTAGGTAACCCTTTTTTATTTTAGGCCAGAGGATCACAGACGTGATAGTCTTCTCATTGCCTCCAATAGGTGGTGCCCAATATTAATTTGTCTTATTAAAGGTAATACTTTGATCACTTGACCAAGAGTATCTATTAGGTTCCTTTTGTAAAAGTATTCTTTCCCCCTTTTTACTTAGTATTTTGTGGAAAGTATTTTGAGACCAATTAAATATCCCATCAAACATTCACCATTAGTCTTAGCATCCACTGATTTTTTTTTTTTTTTATCTAAGTATAATGAACATGGTGTTATATTAGTTTCAGGTGTACAATGTAATGATTTAATAATTTTATACATTAGTCAGTGCTTATCGTAACTGTACTCTTAATCCCCTTCATCTGTTTTACCCAGCCTCCCATCAGCCTGCCCTCCTGAAACCACCAGATTTAAAGGTCTGCTGGGGTTTGTTGTTGTTGTTGTTTGTTTCTTTTTTCCTTTGTTTTGTTTCTTAAATTCCATATATGAATGTAATTATATAGTATTTGTTTATCTCTTACTGACTTAATTTGCTTAGTTTTATACCATCTAGATCCATCCATGTTGTTGTAAATGGCAAGATTTCATTCTTTTTTTATGACTAATATATATATATCTATATATCTTATACATATATATACATGTATATATACATATCTTTCCATAGATATATATCTCACATTTTTATCCATTCATCTATGGATGGACATTTAGGTTGTTTATATCTTGGCTATTTTAGATAATGTTGAAAGAAACATAGGGGGCCATGTAGCTTTTCAAATTAGTGTTTTCATTTTGTTTGGGTAAATACCTAGTAGGGGATTTACTGGGTCCTATGGTAATCCTATTTTTAGGTTTTTTTTTAAATTAACATATAATGTGTTATTTGCCTCAGGAGTACAGGTCTGTGTACAGTGTCTCTGTATTTGCTTCAGGGGTACAGTCTTATACAATTCACAGCACTCACCATAGCGCATACCCTCCCTGATGCCCATCATCCAGCCACCCTCTTCCTACCCCTCCACCCCCCAGTAACCCTCAGTTTGTTTCCTGAGATTAAGAGTCTCTTATGGTTTGTCTCCCTCCCTGGTACCATCTTGTTTAATTTTTTCCCTCCCTACCCTTCGTGATCCCCCCACCCTGCTTCTCAAATTCCTCATATCAGAGAGATCATATGATAATTGTTTTTCTATGACTGACTTATTTCACTAAGCATAATACCCTCTAGTTCCATCCACATTGTTGCAGATGGCAAGATTTCGGGTTTTTTTGATGGCTGATGTGTATATATATGTAGATATATATACACACATCATCTTTATCCATTCATCTGTTGATGGACATCTAGGTTCTTTCCATAGTTTGGCTATTGTGAGCACTCCTGCTATAAACATCTGGTGCACATGCCCCTTCAGATCACCACATTTATATGTTTCGGGTAAATACCCAGTAGTGTGATTGCTGGGTGGTAGGGTAGCTCTATTTTCAACTTTTTGAGGAACGTCCATGCTGTTTTCCAGAGTGGCTGCACCAGCTTGTATTCCTACCAACAGTGTAGGAGGGTTCCCCTTTCTCCACATCCTCACCAACATCTGTTGTTTCCTGACTGGTTAATTTTAGCCATTCTGACTGGTATGAGGTGGTATCTCACCATGGTTTTAATTTGTATCTCCCTGATGCCGAGGGATGTTGAGCACTTTTTCATGTGCCTGTTGGCCATTTGGATGTCTTCTTTGCTGAAATGTCTCTTCATGTCTTCTGCCCATTTCTTGATGAGATTATTTGTTCTTTGGATGTGGAGGTTGGTAAGTTCTTTATAGATTTTGGATACCAGCCCTTTATCTGATATGTCATTTGCAAATATCTTCTCCCATTCTGTCAGTTGTCTTTTGGTTTTGTTGAGTGTTTCCTTTGCTGTGCAAAAGCTTTTGATCTTGATGAAGTCCCAATAGCTCATTTTTGCCTTTGCTTCCCTTGTCTTTGGTGATGTTTCTAGGAAGAAGTTGCTGGGGCTGAGGTCAAAGAGGTCACAGCCTGTGTTCTCCTCAAGGATTTAGATGTATTCCTGTCTCACACTGAGGTCTTTCATTCATATTGAGTCTATTTCTATGTGTGGTGTAAGGAAATGGTCCAGTTTCATTCTTCTGCTTATGGCTATCCAATTTTTCCAATACCATTTGTTGAAAAGACTGTCTTTTTTCCACTGGACATTCTTTCCTGCTTTGTCAAAGATAAGTTGACTATAGAGTTGAGGGTCCATTGAGGGTCCATTTCTGGGCTCTCTATTCTGTTCCATTGATCTATGTGTCTGTTTTTGTGCCAGTAGCATACTGTCTTGATGATGACATCTTTGTAATAGAGCTTGAAGTCTGCAATTCTGATGCCACCAACTTTTGTTTTCTTTTTCAACATTCCTCTGGCTATTTGGGGTCTTTTCTGGTTCCATATAAATTTTAGGATTATTCCATTTCTTTGAAAAAAATGGATAGTGTTTTGATAGGGATTGCATTAAATGTGTAGATTGTCCTAGGGAGCATAGACATTTTCACAATATTTGTTCTTCCAATCCATGAGCATGGAACGTTTTTCCATTTCTTTGTGTCTCCCTTAATTTCTTTCATGAGTACTTTGTAGTTTTCTGAGTACAGATTCTTTGCCTCTTTGGTTAGGTTTATTCCTAGGTATCTTATGGTTTTGGGTGCAATTGTAAATGGGATTGACTCCTTAATTTCTCTTTCTTCTGTCTTGTTGTTGGTGTAGAGAAATGCAACTGATTTCTGTGCATTGATTTTTATATCCTGACACTCAACTGAATTCCTATGTGAGTTCTAGCAGTTTTGGAGAGGAGTCCTTGGCTTTTCCACATAAAGTATCATATCATCTGCATAGAGTGAGAGTTTGACTTCTTTGCCGATTTGGGTGCCTTTAATTTCCTTTTGTTGTCTGATTGCTGAGGCTAGGACTTCAAGTACTATGTTGAATAGCAGTGATGATAGTGGACAGCCCTGTCGTGTTCCTGACCTTAGGGGAAAAGTTCTCATTTTTTCCCCATTGAGAATGATATTCTCTGTGTGGGTTTTTCATAGATGGGTTTGATGATATTGAGGTATGTATCCTCTATGCCTACATTGTGAAGAGTTTTGATCAAGAAAGGATGCTGTACTTTGTCAAAAGCTTTTTCACATCTATTGAGAGTATCATATGGTTCTTGTTCTTTCTGTTATTAATGTATTGTATCACATTGATTGATTTGTAGATGTTGAACCAACCTTGGAAGCCCAGGAATAAATCCCACTTGGTTGCGGTAAATCATCCTTTTAATGGACTAGTATTTTGGTGAGAACTTTTGCATCCATGTTCATCAAGGATCTTGGTCTGTAATTTTTCTTCTTTTTTATGGGTCTTTGTCTGGTTTGGGGATCAAGGTAATGCTGGCCTCATAAAATGAGTTTGGAAGTTTTTTTTCCACTTCTATTTTTTTGAACAGTTTTAGGAGATAGGAATTAATTCTTCTTTAAATGTTTGGTTGAATTCCCCTAGGAAGCCATCTGGCTCTGGGCTCTTCCTTCTTGGGAGATTTTTGATGACTGCTTCAATCTCCTTACTGGTTATGGGTCTGTTCAGGTTTCCTATTTCTTCCTGGTTCAGTTTTGATAGTTTATATGTCTCTAGGCATATATCTTTTTCTTCCAGATTGTCAAATTTGCTGTGTAGAGTTGCTCATAATATTTTCTTATGATTGTTTGTATTTCTTTGGTGTTGATTGTGATCTCACCTCTTTCATTCATGATTTTATTAATTTGGGTTCTTTCTCTTTTTGTAAGTCTTGTGAAGGGTTTATCAATCATTAATTCTTTGAAAGAACAAGCTCCTCGTTTCGCTGACTTATTCTACTGTTTTTTTAGTTTCTATTTTATTGACTTCTGCTCTGATGTTTATTATTTCTCTTCTCCTCCTCGGTTTAGACTTTCTTTGATGTTCTTTCTCCAGCCATTAGGTGTAGGGATAGGTTATGCACTTGAAACCTTTCTTGTTTCTTGAGAAAGGCTTGTATTGCTATATACTTTCCTTTCAGGACTGCCTTTGCTGTGTCCTACAGATTTTGAACAATTACATTTTCATTTTCATTTGTTTCCATGAATTTTTAAAAATTCTTCCTTAATTTCCTGGTTGACCCATTCATTCTATAATAGGATGCTCTTTAGCCTCCATGTTTTAAACAAAATTTTATTTCATTTTTTCAGTGTTCCAAGATTCATTGTTTATGCACCACACTCAGTGCCTCCATGTATTTGAATTCCTTCCAACTTTCTTCTTGTGGTTGAGTTATAGTTTCAAAGCGTTGTGGTCTGAAAATACGCAGGGAAAGAGCCCAGTCTTTTAGTACCAGTTAGGACCTGATTTGTGACCCAGGATGTGATCTTTTCTGGAGAATGTTCCATGTGCTCTAGAGAAGAATGTATATTCTGTTGCTTTGGGATGAAATGTTCTGAATACATCCGTGATGTCCACCTGGTCCAGGGTGTCATTTAAAGCCTTTGTTTCCATGTTGATCTTTTTGCTTATATGGTCTGTCCATTTCAGTGAGGGGGTGTTAAAGTCCCCCACTGTTATTGTATTATCGTTGATGTGTTTCTTTGATTCTGTTATTAATTGGCTTATATAATTGGCTGATCCCATGGTAAGGGGATAGATACTTAAAATTGTTAGATCTTTATGTTGGACAGACCCTTTAAGTATGATATAGTGTCCTTCCTCATCTCTTATCATAGTCTTTGTCTTAAAATATAATTTATCTGTTGTAAGGATTGCCATCTCAGCTTTCTTTTGCTGTCCATTAACATGGTGAATTGCTTTCCACCTCCTCACTTTAAATCTGGAGGTGTTTTTGGGTCTAAAGTGAGTTTCTTGTAGAGAGCATATCGATGGGTCTTGTTTTTATTTTTATCCATTCTGATACCCTGTGTCTTTTGTTTAGGGCATTTAGACCATTTACATTCAGGGTAACTATTGAAGGATATGAATTTAGTGCTGTTGTATTGCCTGTAAGATGACTGTTAACTGCATATTGTCTCTGTTCCTTTCTGGTCTGTTATTTTAAGGCTCTCTCTTTGCTGAGAGGCCCCTTTCAATATTTCCTGCTGGTTTGGTGTTTGCAAATTCTTTTAGTTTTTGTTTGTCCTGGAAGCTTTCTTTCTCTCCCTCTATTTTCAATGACAATCTAACGGGATATAGTATTCTTGGTTCCATTTTTCTGAATATATCTGGCCAGTCCTTTCTGGTCTACCAGGTCTCTGTGGAGAAGTTTGCTGTCAATCCTATATTTCATTGTATGTTTCAGATATCTTGTCCTGAGCTGCTTTCAGGATTTTCTCTTTGTCACTGAGACTTTTAAGTTTGACTATTAAATGATGGGGTATGGACCTAGTTTTATTGATTTTGAGTGGGTTCTCTTTGCCTCCTGGATTTTGATGCTTGTTCCCTTCACCAAATTAGGGAAATTCCCTAATATAATTTGCTCCAATATACCTTCTCTCTCTCTTTTTTCTTATTCTCTGGGATCCTAATTATTCTAATATTGTTTCTTCTTATGGTATCAGTTATGTCTCAAATTCTCCCCTTGTGATCCAGTAGTTGTTTATCTCTCTTTTCTCAGCTTCTTTATTCCCCATCATTTGGTTTTCTATATCACTCATTCTCTCTTCTCTCTTTATTCTAGCAGTAAGAGCCTCCATTTTTTATTGCACCTCATTAACAGCCTCTTTGATTTCAACTTGGTTAGATTTTAGTTCTTTTTTTTCTCCAGAAAAGGATTTTATTTCTCCAGAAAGATATTCTCTGGTATCTTCCATGCTTTTTTTGAGCCCAGCTAGCATCTTTATAATTGTCATTCTGAACTCTAGTTCTGCCATGTTCCTAATGTTGGTATTGATTAGGTCCCTAGCTATCTGTATTGCCTTTTGTTCTTTTTTTTTTTTTTTTTTTGAGGTTAGTTTTCCTGCTTTGTCATTTTGTCCATATAAGAATAGATGAATGAGAGAACAAAATACTAAAAGGGTAGTGGCAACCCCAGAAAAATACATACTAACCAAATCCAAAGAGACAAATATACTCTAACCAAATTGGAAGAGACTTGAAACCAGGGAGAAGAAAGGAGAAAAAGAAAGAAAGAAAGAAAAATATATATAATATATATATGTATATTATATATATAATAGAGTGATGAGTAGAACAGAGCCACACACTTGATCTTAGTTGTAGTTTGGTCTGTTAGAAGAAACTGCCTCCCAAAATTTAAAGAAAGAAAAACTTATATATATACAAAAATATGGGTAAACAGGATGAAAGGCTGGAATATAACTGTAAAGATGAAAATTTAAAAATATTCTAGAAAAGGAAGTGATAAGAAGTTAGTTGAAAAAAGAAAAAAAAAAAAGGAAAGACTGTCATCAGGCTAGAGACTACAACAAAGCCATGCACTAGGGTATTTTTTGGTATAGGGTATTTAGGGTTTATTTTGATTTAGGGTATATTTTTATCTGTTGGAAAAAACTGTATCCCAAAATTTTAGAGAAAGGAAAACCTATATGTATACAAAAAATAAGATTAAATATAATGAAGGGATACAATATGACTATAACAATGAAAATTTTAAAAGATTTTTTAAATGGTATTGGTAAAATAAAATAGTTTAAAAAAAGGTTAAAATAGGAAAGAGGAAAAATTTGAAAAAATAGAATAAGAAAAAAAAAATAAAATTAGAAACATTTATTTTGGAAGATTAAAGGACCATGGGAAAAAAGCCATGAATTCTATGTGCTGTTTTCCCCTAGCATTGGTATTTTGCAGTTTTCTTTGATCAGTAGACTTGGTCTTGGCTAGATGTTCTTGCTGATCTTCTGCAGGAGGGGCCTGTTGCCCTGATTCTCAATTGTCTTTGCTGGATGTGGAATTGCACCACCTTTGCCAGGGGCCGGGCTAAGCCATCTGCTCGGGTTCGCTCGGAGCTTTTGTTCCCTGAGCGCTTTCCGTACCGCTGTGGAGGACGGGAATGAAGATGGCGGCCGCCTAGTCTCAGGCCAGAGGAGCGGAGACCTGGGGCCCATCCTCAGTGCGACCTCAGAAAAAAGCCGTCAGTCACTGTCGTGAGCCAAACCCCTGCGTCCGGCCAGGAGGTCGCAACGTGTAAAGAAGAGATAGAGAGATGGATATGATGTAACTCACTTGATCTTTATTGGGATGAGGTCCGCACCACTATGGTGGCCCGGTCACGGTCCGCTGACGTTGTCACGGAGAAGGAGACGTCGCCTCACAATCTAGACAGAGAGGTCACTGCAGAAGTTGAGACTGAGAACCAGCGAGTGGTCGGCAACGAAACTGTCGGGGCGTCGGTAGCACCGGCGATGACGTTCTCGCGACAGGGAACTCGCTTCACCTCAGTCCAACCCGATGCCTCTTTATATACTGTGCTAAGTCTCCTTCATAAACACATTACATCACTTGTTTTTCTTATGCTTACACACCAAAAACATACACACGTCGTAAACATGTTTTGGTCTACGATATTTCGCACGAGTTAAAATATTTACAACTTGTTACTGCGCGCTAATCTTATGGTCTAGGCCTACTTGCTATGTGGTTAGTTTGCAATTTGTTCCTGTTTTTCATTTAGTAGGGGTTTGCACTTACTACATATTATTTATTTATTCATTCATTTATTTATTACACTTTATTTATTAAAGGTTCGTACTCACTACGGTCCCTCTCATCTCCCTGGTGTCTGGCCATGCTCTGCTCACTCGGCCTGTGGCTGAGCGTTTCTGTCTCTGGCCCGCAGCCCTGTTTGGATTCTGCAAACCCAGCAGATTCCTGCGCCACTTCTGGAGAAGGAAGGACGGGTTCTCCCCGGGTCTGCCACTTGCTTGAGGAGCAGTGGTCTGACGGCACCTTGGATCACAGTTTAAGGTAAACCTGAGCTGAGAGCCCCCTCCTGGCTCCGTCTCTGCAGCCGGCTTCCCCGCTCTGATACCTGGGAGCTCTGCCGCACTCAGACAGCCCTGTCTTCCTGTGAACCCGCAGGTCAAGAGACCACACTGTCCCTGCGAGGGCTCAACCCCCACCCCCACCCTTAGCTTCTGGAGTGACGTCCCTCAGTGGCACCAACTTCTAAAAGTTCCGATTTTGTGCTCCGCTGCTTGCCGGGAGCTGGCCTCCCCCCATCACAGTCTATCATCGCGTATATCACCTGGATTCACTTCTCCGCTCATGCTGCCTTCCAGAAAGTGGTCACCTTTCTGTTCCTGCTCTTCTTTTCTTTGATCTTCTTTTGAGTTTGTAGGTGTTCAGAATGGTTTGATAGCTATCTAGCTGAACTCTTCTGGCACCCAATAATATTAGCTCTCCTACTCTGGCATCTTGTTATCTTTTCTATTTTTAGTTTTTTGGACTCTTTTGTGTTAACTCCCACTTCTAATAACACAAAGTCAGCTGGTTTACCTTGGCTATATTTTTATCATTTAGTGTAGGATACGCTTTTTAAACTAGTTACACTCTAGTAACTTTGTGAATGAAAAAATTTTAAGAAAGCTAAGAACAGGGGCGCCTGGGTGGCTCAGTGGGTTAAAGCCTCTGCCTTCAGCCCAGGTCATGATCCCAGGGTCCTGGGATCGAGCCCCGCATCCGGCTCTCTGCTCAATGCAGAGCCTGCTTCTCTCTCTTTCTCTCTCTCTGCCTGCCTCTCTGCCTACTTGTGTTCTCTGTCAAGTAAATAAATAAAATCTTTAAAAAAAAAAAGAAAGCTAAGAACAAATAATGGAGTCATCCTTTCACTGGTCCTCATCCAGTTTCAGGAAAACCACTTCACAAAAGCAGCAGTTCTGTCTGATAAATCTTCCTGTGTCTAAACAGAAACTGGAATAACAGTGACATGATGGGAAACCTATGATGGTTTACTAGATATTGTGTGCTTTTAACAGCTCAGCACTGGTAATATTTGATCATTAAGAGTAAAGTGATAGCTAACATTGGAAAATGTGTACTTCAATAAGTATGTGAACAGTTAGGTAAGCTTGAGGAGAAAGCTGACTGAGTTACATGTATTAGGAGATGCAAGTGTCCATCTAAATTTTCTGTATTTCATTTTTTTAACAGAATGTTTATTCAAGTTGCTTTATGTATAATTTCTCATGTGCCGTTTTGGAAGTCCTTTATTGTAAAGACACTTTTGTTTGATGACAAAAAGCAGCCACAGTGTCAGTGACTATTCTAGACCTCCACGTTGGATAAATCCATTTCTTCTTGAAACACATGTTTCCTTTTGTATTTCTGTCCTGAGGTACTGTTTTTATTATTTCTGCAGTGTCTTGTGGACCCTCACAATGCCGTGAGGTTGAAGAAGAGTGAGGTGGTAGTCCCATTGATCTCAAAACTTCTGATACATTGGGTTTAAGGTTTTCTCTTCTGCCAGGGAACTTGTTTATGTGACTTGCCTACCTGAGTGACTCTGCTGGATGCCATGTCACTGCCATTCATGACCTAAATTAATTTTTATGGAAGAAGGGAAGTATCAAGGCCTCATGAAAGTTGCAAAGCAGGCTTGTTGTCTTGATTAGTTTTGTAGGTCCACTTGTAGGGTTTCTGGAACATACTATATACTCAATAGATGTGAAATAATCAAATGACTAAGTGGCCAAGCATTGGAGCTTGCGTTTCTTGTTTTTACTATGGCAGGCAAGAACAGAGGAGAAAAAAAAAATCATATTTGTTGATGGCCTGTTTACCAGAATGAGTGTTTGCTTTCCCTCAGTGGTTCAAAGCTATTTATATATCTATTCATCAATTCAAATATTTACTGACTACCTTTTTTGCACATGGTTGTTCTCCCTTTGTGCATCCGTATGGGATTGTGGAATGTCTACTTTAGTCTTAGGAGAACAGGGTGTGTCTCTAAGAACAAAGTCCTGAACTAACCAGCCAGTGTGGGAACTGAACTGACTCCTCCTCCCCAGCAGAGCCCTCCAATCCACAGGGCTTGCAAGTCAGAAATGTGCTGAGATAATCCTCCAGCTCCAGTAATACACGTCCTTACTCTGTGCAGCCTTTTCTATACCGTTGACATGAGCCAACTTCATCTTTTCTCAGTATGAATCATTGTCAAAAATGTAGACATTGTCTAAATGGCTTAGTTCCTAGTGCTGTCAGTTGCTTTTTAAACAATAATAAAATCAAGTCTAAGGCTCATGTTGAGAACTTGGTTTTATTGATTATGTACAATTTGAGATGGATGAGATATTTGGGGCCAGAATTATTTACTATCAACCATTTTTATTGAAAACTTTCTTATTCCAATCTAATTAACTCAAATGAGTCATAATTCAGAGAGTGGATAAGGTTAAATTTTCATCCGTGCTGACTATGAGAAGTACTTGACAAATGCAATAATAACATAGACGTTATTGTATAAGGAACAGTCAGTATACTGAGAATAACACAGAACTTTCAAGTACCCTCAAGTACTTTGGCATAAAATCTTCCATTCAGACCTTTACTGGATTCTAGGTCAGCTGTTGGCAAGCTGTGGCCTGGAGGCTACATGCAGCCTTCTCCACACCTCTTTTTATGGTCTTGTACACTAAATATTTAAAAAAAATTCTTTTAAAGATTTTACTTATTTCTCTGACAGAGAGAAAGAGAGTGCACAAGTAGGCAGAGCACCAAACAGAGGGAGAAGGAGAAATGTGGGGCTCGATCCCGGGACCCTGGGATCATGACCTGAGCTGAAGGCAGATGCTTAACTGACTAAGCCACCCAGGCGCCCTTTAAATGTTTTTAAGTGGTTGAAAAAAATTAAAAAAAAGAATATTCTGTAACATACGAAGATTATATTAAACTCGGGTTTCAAAGTCCATAAATAAAGTTTTATTCTACTCAGCTACACCCATTTGCTTATGTATTATCTGTGGCTACCTTTGAATGACGAAGGGCAGGGTTTAGTTGCAACAGACCCTATATGGCTCCCAAACCCAGAGATATTTGCCATCTGAAACTGTACGGAAGAATTTGCCTTCCCCCGTGTTGAGGTCCTTGAGACACATCAGTGAACAAAACAAGATCCCTATGCTGGAGGAGGTCATCACGAGGGTATGACTGCCAGCTGATCTGTGAGCTAGAGCCAGGAGATGAGAGGCTTCTTAGTCCCTCCCTGTCCTTGGAATGTGTTTTTCCAAGGACCATTCCCATGATCAGAGCTGTATCAAGGACACAATCTTAAAAAAGTAATGTGTTGTTCAAACAAACAACTGTGTTGTTGAGACCATTTGGACTGTGCATGTGACAGACCCTGTTCAGGCCTCTATTTACACTTTAAGTTCTGGCAGGTAGGCACGAGGAGCTGCTCATCTTGTTGTCACCCAAGACAAGCCTTGTATGTAAACTCCCTTGCTTGTTGAACGTGCCCCCTACCAATCCCAAGTGGCCTGTCTCTTTCTTTGGTCTCTCCCTGCTCTCCTTACATGGCGGCCAGGTTTGAATTTCACCCAGAGAACTCCCAAGGTTACAAATCAACACCCTGCCCTCGGGAAACTTACATTTAAGTAGGGAAAGCCGGTAAACACTATATGTAGTATATGAGAAGGTGATCAGCGTGATCATGGAGAAAAGGTAGAATAGGGTAACGGGAGTGAAGATTGTTTTGGGCAGGGAGGATGTTACAATGTTGAAGAGAGCAATCCGGGTAGAACCTCCTTAAAAAGGTGGTACTTGAGGAAAGCCTTGAAATGGGTGAAGAAGTGAGCCAATGTGGGTGTCTGGGGGAAAGATATTCTAGGCAGAATATGGCCCCTCATCACAGGGTTGTTGTGAAGATTAAATGAATAATGTATTTAACTAGAAATAGTGCTTGGCAAATGGTAAGTTCTCAAAAAATAGCTCTTTTTTTAGTACCAGCTGGGTGTAGATGCTCCTTTCCTCTTTGCAGGGGCCTGCTGCCCTGAGTAACCCTCAGTAAGCCATCTCTATAGCAGAGGAAGGCTCTCCGGAGTACAGGGGATCTTGATATCACAGCTTTATCTGTCCCAGGATTAGCTTTCATCCCTGCGGCTTAGCTTCCAGGGACAGAGCTGCGTTGGAGAATCGTGGGCTCAGGAGATACCATATCTGTGGTCTGCATAATCACGAATAGAGATTCCAGAGTTTGTGATCACACACAGTTGAAGGGACTTGCCCCACCATTGACAATTAGTGAGCAGCAAAGCTTTGATAGGCATGGGATCTTTTGCTTCCAAGTCGAGTGTTCTGTTCCTGGTCTGCACTCTTTGTCCTGCACCAAATCTATTTTTATGCAGCTTATTTCTTCCAGCAAATTTTCAGGTGTCTTTGTTCAGGGACCATGTCTCACTCAGTTTTGTTTTCCCCTTCAGAATGAGGCACCAAACAGACAAATAACCAAAACTGTTGAGAGAATACTCAGGACTTGAACTTGTTCGGTACCATTTCAAATCTTAACCATTATGTACGTAAGTCTGCCCAAAAATGTCACCATGGAACTGACTGTGCTTTGTTCCCTGTGTCTGTATAAAGCATGGGGAGGTAAATTGTCCTACAAATTAGGGAGCTCCTAGGAAAGACCCCAGACATTTGCATTTTCAAACTTTTTCATGTTGCTAAATATCATATGAAGATCCTGAAGCATAAAGCTGCATTCATGAGCTTTTGGGCTTTGATGAGCCCGTAAGGCTAGCAGTAGTGTTAGGCTGCTAGATGAGAGATGGCCTTTCCAGGGCAAAAAAATTGGGCAGATGATGCAGAACAAACACTTTCTTATCCTTTGCCTCTGTCCAGGGAGGTTCTCTAAGTGTGGTTTATGAACCAGCGGCATCAACATCACCTGATGCTTGTTAGAAATGCAAACTTTCAGGCCTCACCTCAAACTCACTGAATTTGAAACTCTGGGTGTAGGGCTCAGCAATCTCTGTTGAAATAACGCTCCAGGTGATTCGGAGGCATGCTAAAGTTTGAGAGTCCCTGGCCACTCTTTTGTCTTGGATCTCTGGCCAGGACTCACGCTGCTGTGCCATATGTCTAAGCGATGTGTTGAGTGAGCAAGGAGCTCCTTTTATAAAACTTGGTGATGACCTCAAGGCAGGAAAATCTCTCTGGGGAAAGTTGAAATTGTATCACATTTTCAGTAGGTTTAACATATTCCCTCTGACTGATGAAGGTGGGAAATACATTGGCATGAAAAATAACCTAGATTAGTTGTTGAAATAAAGAAAGCTTTTAAATCCTAAAAATTAACTCTTGTTGGTCTTTAGCCAGATATGTATACCAGCTGGGCCCTGACGGGAGCACTGTGGAATCTGGGAGCTCTGCTCTGATCTGGGCAGGCTATTTGAAAAATTCTCTTGCAAAAAAGCAGAAGGCCAGTTAATGGTAAGTGACTTCTCCAAAGTCCCACAGCAGATCAGCCTGTAGGAAGCACACATAGCAGTCATTCCAAGCTTGCAGGATTGCAGATGCGGTGTACTGTCGGCAGAGGTATGGGAAGAATGACCTAAGAACACATCTTGGACAAAAGACTCTGACAAATCCTCCATGCTCCCACCAATATATAAAATAATTGAGTATACAAAATGAAGCTTAGAATCTGAGACAAATAGTTAAAAATACCTTTGTAAAGAAGACATGGATTTTCAAGACCATCTTCAGAAGGCAAGTGCATAGGAACAATAGGAAGATGACAGAGCTCTACCCAGCACAGACATTATATTAGCAATGTTACAAGGCAAAAATAAGGATGATCTAATCAGGTCTGACAAATGGCTGATCATAAAATATGACATTATCAACTTTTTTTGAAAAATTGATTTATTTTTAATAAATCTCTTCCTGGGACGTTAGGAGGACTTGCCTAAATGCATAGTATACCTTCAGTGATAAAAAATAGCATGAGGCTAGCTTGATTAGCATGGTCTTTGAAAACAGACCCATAAAATGACGATTTCAGTGATGTCTGCCTTAGGTCAGTATTTTACAACATTTCACTAATCTCACCGATACGTTTTTAGAAGTTGTTTTGAAGTTTCTTGACTAGAACGTCAAAAGACATGATGTACCATGGGGGAAAAGCATGTGCTTTCTGCTGAAGTAGGCATGTCTGAAATCATTCAAAGGAAAAATGGCATGAAATTAAATTTCATTCTTTGTCAGGAAATATTACTGCAAAATATACAAAAATATCATATGAAGAAAGAATTTTATTGATAAATTGTTCCCTATGTGATGCTTGTGACATAAATGGTTGAAAGAACAGTTGTTTCTCCCAAGTCTCAGCTAAGGAAGTGCTAGATTCTGTTTCCGTAGTGGAATTAGGGAAGAACCACATTTCTGAATGGATTGCCAAGGGAAATAAATACTGATATTCTCAATTGTATATGATTTATTGACAACATTGTTCTGTGGGGAAAATGCTGTAGTACGTTGCTTTTCTGTACTTTTAAACTATCTTTAGGTGAACTCTGAGAAATGTCACTCTCACGCTTTTCTTCCTTCACACTGTCAAGCGCAGTGCAGAAGAATCTCAAGGCCAAGAAATCAGCATGTGTGTTCTGCTTGAGGCTTGGACTCGATCCTGGGGGAAAATGGGTGAGATTTGTGGTTTTGGGTGGTCAGAGGCTAGATGGAGGTGGCACAGGGTCCAGAAGGAGACAAAGTCAGAGGCGGGGACAGTTGGAAAGCAGGGGAGGGGGGTGAGCTGGAAGGACAGTTAGTGACACCCCGGATTAGGGACATGGGGATGGCTCAGAATGTTGAGTGAGGATGACAGAAGGTCAGGAACGGCTCCCAGTTTTTTGGCAGTGAATCAGGGAATGAGAACATTTGGAGTGGATTTTTGGGAGCAGACCCGGGAGGCAGGCTGAGCTTTCAGAGGATGTTAGCTGCTTGGCTCCCTCTTACATTTCGCTGTCACAACCTGCTCCCTGTCCCGGGAACCTCCACGTCCAGATACCCTCCCACAACTGGGCTCTGGACTGCAGAAGTAAAATGGCATGACTGGAGGAGAGAAGCTCCAGAATTTATCAGCTAATGCTTGCATTTCAACTGTTTTATTTGGAGTGAAATTTCTTTAAGCAGTTTTAATGGTATTCCGTAAGTTTTTATGGGAGGTGTTGATATAGTTTTAAAATACAGGTGATGTTTGGTGGGGTGAGGTCTGGAGCCAATGACCAAAAAAGAATTCTTGAGACATCTCTGGTGCAAAATGGTGGTTTTATTAAGGCACAGGGACAGGACCCATGACAGAAAGAGCTGTTGCCCCGGGGTCATGAGGCATGACTGATTATATACTTGGGAGTTGGTAAGGAAAAGGGAGGTTTCAAAAGGGTTTTCATGTGTTAGAGAAGACTCACAGAATGCTGGAGCCTTGCCATTGTCAAGTTAGGTTAAAGTCAGGTTAAGGTTGTTTTTCCCTCTAGCAAAGCAATAACTTGAAGATACCTGGGAGCTTCCTGGAAGAATGTCACACGTGTCCCACCCAGGACTGGGGTTTGGGGGAGGTTGCAGGGGTCAGCCTCTGCTTTGTCTTCAGCTAGCCTTCTATGCCCTCATCAGTGTGTTTATAGTTAAGAATTATGGGTGGTATAGTTATAATTTTATTTTATTTTATTTTATTTATTTTTTTTAAGATATTTATTTATTTATTTATTTATTTATTAGAGAGAGAGATCACAAGTAGACAGAGAGGCAGGCAGAGAGAGAGAGAGGAGGAAGCAGGCTCCCTGCTGAGCAAAGAGCCCGATGTGGGGCTCGATCCCAGGACCCTGAGATCATGACCTGAGCCGAGGGCAGCGGCTTAACCCACTGAGCCACCCAGGTGCCCCTATAATTTTAAAATATTACACTAAATATCAGGCTTTTTCTCCTAGTTTTGTCCAAAGTCTTTTCCATCCAAATTGTCTGATTTCACAATTATGGATGGGCTTTTCTCTTGCTTGTCTAATCTGAGACAAGTCTGGTTTCTTTGCTTCTTAAAAAGCCATAGAATAAGTTTCTTGTGAAAGATATTTTTTCTTCCTATTCCAAGAACTTATTTAAATATTTTAGCATCACCTCTCAATAAATAAATGTATATTCAGTGTGCAACAGTGAGTGAAGACTAGGCTCTTGGCACTTAAGCTAAAAACGATACAAATATGAATTACCAGTCGGTGAATGCCAGGCAGCATGGCATAATTTACACCAATTCTTTCCTTCTTTTTTTTTTTTTTTTAAGAATTTATTTATTTATTTGACAGAGAGAGATCACAAGTAGGCAGAGAGGCAGGCAGAGAGAGAGGAGGAAGCAGGCTCCCTGCTGACCAGAGAGCCTGATGCGGGACTCGATCCCAGGACCCTGGGATCATGACCCGAGCCAAAGACAGTGGCTTAACCCACTGAGCCATTCAGGCGCCCTACACCAATTATTTCTATTGTAAAAATAATACTGTAACGCAGACAGGTGCTTGGCAGAGTAGTAATGGGGGTCTACCAATTGTCTGTTTCCTTTCCCTCTCTGAGTTTCTGGAAAATGACATAGTAAAACTTGGTTTGGTTATGCAAGAACAGTACTGTGTTTATTAATATTTGTTCAAATTTGGAAATGCTTTCATGTAAAATATTTAATACTTCATGCTATGGCATAAATATTAATCTTTATTTGAAAGAGGAGGAAATTGAGACTCACAGGGTAAACAAGGTAGCCATGGAATTGATAATAGAGCTCAGGCCTTCTGACTGCCCAGCTGGCTCTTTTCCCACTGCCTTGTGTTTTATATGTACTAGATGAGTAATTTCTTCACTGAGCAGTGCATAAGCACTGTGCTTGCTCAGGATTTTTTTTTTTTTTTTTTTTAACCTGTGATTCCCCCATGACATTTAAGTGAAGTACGTAATGTATTTGCAACATCCTGTATCCTGTTCTCTAGGATCTGTCAGCCTCGGGGCAAGAAAAAAAGAAAAAATAAACCCAAATCAACAGAGGTATATGTAGAATCCTGGGGGCTTTATGCATCCAGTCAGTTAAGACGGTCATGGCTGTAGGGGCGCCTGGGTGGCTCAGTGGGTAAGCCTCTGCCTTCCATTCAGGGTTCTGGGAGCGAGTCCCACATTGGGCTCTCTGCTCGGCAGGGAGCCTGCTTTCTCCTCTCTCTCTCTCTCTCTCTCTGCTTGCCTCTCTGCCTACTTGTGATCTCTCTCTGTCAAATAAAATCTAAAAAAAAGAAGGTCATGGCTGTAGGATCAGGGGTGATGGGTTACAGATATGGAAACCTACTCTTACTCTCTAGGTTGCACTGGTCTCTACCATTGGCTGACATGGAGGGTTAAGTGGGGAGATAATAGGCATTATTTCTTGTGCAGCTTGAGATTGCTCAAGGCGCTGTCCTTGTTCTGTTTGGCTTGGGAAGAAGAGCTGCCTCCAGATCTTCTCAGGATTGTTTCTGCAATGATAGCTGTTATTCTATAGGTCAGGACCAATGAAGGCATTCTGCCAGGATACCATTTTAACTTTGTTCTCTTAAATTGGAGAAATGGTTAAGGGTATGTGAATTTCCCGTGGACGTGTGTGCAGTGACACTGGATTGTATATATCACCTTATTCCTGTACACGCTTGCTAAGACTGACTGATTTTAGAGTATTCCAGGCCCTAGGAATTAATATTAACTTAGGGTTTGTAGCCAACATTTCTCAAAAATTTAGGGGACTTTTTTTTTTAATTTTTTATTTTTTATAAACATATATTTTTATCCCCAGGGGTACAGGTCTGTGAATCACCAGGTTTACACACTTCACAGCACTCACCAAAGCACATACCCTCCCCAATGTCCATAATCCCACCCCCTTCTCCCAACCCCCCTCCCCCCAGCAACCCTCAGTTTGTTTTGTGAGTTTAGGGCACATTTTTTAGGTAAATGGCTACAGGCCCATTTGGGCAAAGTTATGAATATTTCGAGGCCCCGAGGTTAGAACATCTGGCTTATGTAACATACATGTTTGCAAAGTCATGCTTTTATTGTATTTTTCTAATAAAAATCACTCAAAACCTCTCAGTTTTTGTTCTTGGAGGCTCCATGTCCTATAAACCGGAGTTAAACATCTCTGAGTGTCAGGCTACTGATTCCTACAAATATTTCACGGTAACTGCTAATCATCCTCACTCCTTTTAGAGATTGGTTTAAACTGTGCAGTTGAATCACCAGTGTAGTATGGGTTAGACTGACATTGACTGGGGAGAAGGAGCTATCAGGAATGTGGGGAGAGGGAGATAAAACTGTGGATTTCTGTAGTGGTGAGAAGGGATGGTGATGAGCCACTAGTTCAAGTCCAAGTAGGAACAGGGTCATAGGCGGTTTAATCCCTAAGAGAATGAAGGAGGTAGGAAACAGCTCTGGGTATATAAGGCTGAGATGATATAGGACAAATTTCTTTCTTTTCTTTTCTTTTTTTTCTAAGGAAGATGCACTATGCTAGTGGGAAAGCCATAGATATGTCATATGTTTTGATGAGTTTGTGTAAGTTCATTTGGGAAAGGAACCAGAGAGAGATCCTGTCTGGTATGTGCCAGAGAGAGAGGGAGAGAAAAGATTGAAACTGAGGATGGGGATGCATCAATACGGCAGGAGGAGAAGGAGCCCATGAGACCAGGTGCTGTGTAGGAAGGGCTAGAACAAGACTCCTTGGATGGCAAGACTGCCCGGAAGGCTGATAAAAAAAATATTAAGTGTAGATTTTTAACATGTCTGCTGTTTGTGTACTCTTTAGTAGTCAAAGCAAGGGGAAGACATGACTGGTTCTATAATTTACAGTTTCTTATAACAAAAGAATGTTGAAATTATATTGGTAATAATATTGACAAGGGATTTTGTCTTCCCATTCTCTTATGGTGTTGGAGAAATGCAGAGATTTAGGTCTGAGAAGGGAAAGAAGTTGGAGGATAATTTTGGTTTCCTTTTAGGTGACCTAAACTTGAACTGTTGAGAACAATGAAGACTTCTGTTTCTAGCAATATGAAGACTAGATAGTCTGTTACCTCTTCCAATGCAAAACACTTAAAAATGCTAGACAGAGCACAATGGGCATTCTTTTCAGCACATAGCTGAATTTATAGAAAAGAAGGGGAATGTCCAGGGCCAAAACTTGAGAGTAAAATGAAAAATTAGAAGGGTTTCATTAAATGAAAAATTAAAACCAATATGCTTGGATTTTGAAGGCCTCAGAAGGACTGGAGACAGGTTTTAGGTCCACTGGAGACAAAATTGCTATCTGTGTTTATAAAGCAGAGACCTACAGTGGCTGCAACCTGAACAAGTTAGACTAGACGATAACCACTTTTGGCCAGTCACTGACTGAAAAAAGTGTTTCCTAATGAATGGTAACTCTAAGACTATTCTCACATGGTTGAGGGGTTCAAATTTGTATTGTGCACATGCTCTCATAACATTCAAGCCAACAACTTACCATGAAAGTGCATCCTTGGACACCTAGCAGAAGCAAGCGAAACGTCTGGGAGCGCAGAATCTTAATCCAGGTCCTAACAAAACAAACCACAGAATTAATCCCCAGGATCTTCAGCTACCAGAATTAATCAAGTCTTTAAATATGTTCAAGTGAATAAATAAATCATAATAGAGAAACAGAACCTTACAAATATTAGATATTAGGTATTTGGAAAAAAGAATAAGATAGAACTTCTAGAACAATTATAGCAATTGACATTAGAAACTCAGAGGAAGGGTTTTCATTGCATATTACAAGCAGTGAAGTGAGAATCCATAAGTAAGAAATGCAGAAGTAATCACAAATGCACCAAAGGTAAAAAGGGGTTCCTTCTTTGGCTATACGCATGTGTCTCTTTGGGTTATAATTATAGTTATGTCAGTTTAGGAGTTGTTAATATGCTGGCAAAGAGAAGAAAATGAGTTAACCCTCTAATGCATTTAGAATTATTTTACTAGCTTAAAATTAACAATGGAAATTTTTTATAGTCATAAACATAATAAAAGTTTCTCAGCCTGTCATTGGCAAGTGAACATCCAAAGAAAAGTGGGTGTCCTTGAATGCCTCAGTAATATTTGGAAGGGAAAACACCACATGCTTCCAAGGGCTTTTCTAGAAGGAAGAGTTGGAAAGTGTGATGAAATAAGGATGACATCACATTTTTTCCCCTTATTTCAAAATTCTCAATGTACATGATATGTTATCATTTGTAGAAATAAAAATAATATGTAATACATATATATGCATGCAATACACACGAAACTAACCGAGGCTGTCTCTCATGGAGGGAACTGTGAGCCCGGGGGCAGATAGTTATGGGAGAGAGATTTATTCCTCACTGTGTTATTCCTCACATCCGTTGTTCTTAGTCTTATGACCCCTTTAGGTGTTAAAAATTAATGAAGTTCCTTGGGGTAACTAGGTGGCTCAGTGGGTTAAAGCCTCTGCCTTTGGCTCGGCTCGTGATCTCAGGGTCCTGGGATCGAGCCCCGCATCAGGCTCTCTGCTCGGCGGGGAGCCTGCTTCCTCCTCTCTCTCTGCCTGCCTCTCTGCCTGCTTGTGAGCTCTGTCTGTCAGATAAATAAATAAAAAATCTTTAAAAAAGTTAATGAAGTTCCCAAAGAGTTATTGTATATGTAATATGTATATCAACATTTACTGTACTAGAAATTAAAATGAATCTTAAAAATACTTATTTAATAATTCACTTAAAAATAACAATGGGGGCTCCTGAGTGGCTCAGTTGGTTAAGAGTCTTACTTTTCATTTTGGTTAAGGTCATGATCTCAGGGTTGTGAGATCAAGCCCCCTTTGGGCTCAGGTCTCAGCTCAAAGTCGGCTTGAGCTTCTCTCCCTTCCTCTCTCTCTGCTTGACCCCCACTGCATGTGCACACGTGCGCGTGTGCTTTCTCTCTCTCTCTCATAAACAAATCTTGAAAAAAACTCAATAAACCCATTATGTGTTAACATAAAATATTAAGTGAAAAATAACTGTATATTCTAAAACAAAATTTAGTGAGAAGAATGGCATGCTTTGACTTTTTCTTGCAAATCTTTGTAGCATCTGACTTAAGAGACATCTGAATTCTTAGATTTGCTGCTATATTCAGTGTTTGTGATATCACACATCTTGAAGTGTCTGCAGAACACCACTCTACACTTGAGAGAGAGTCAGACTGAGAAAAGCAAGCAGTATCTTAGTATCATTGTGAAAATAGTTTTCATCTCACAGACCTACGAATAGGATCTCAGACACCCTGAGAGTTTTCTTGGACGACAATTTCAGAATTGCTTCTGTATAAAATGTTTGAATTTATACGAGGTGCTTAGATCAGCAAGTCAAAATACATTTAAAGTTACATCCATACAAAGATCCATGCATGCATATGCATATATAAATGTACACCTTTAAAGACTCTTTTCTGATCTTTCTGGAAGGCAAAAAGAAACATAATTGAGGGTTTCTGTGAAACAAGTGCATCACAGTTTTGATATCAATGCTACTATCTCTAGCTTTATAAAGGAGAGGCTAATATATAGCTAATTATTAGGTTTTGTATTTTTAAAAAGATTTTATTTATTTATTTATTTAGAGCACATGCGTGAGCAGGTAGGGGAGCAGAGGAAGAGGATGAAAGAGAATCTCAAGCTGACTCCAGTTGAGCACGGAGCCTGACTGGAGGTTCAGTCCTATGACTCTGAGATCATGACCTCATTGGAAATTGAGTGTCTGGTGCTTAGCTGACTGAGCCACCCAGGTGCCCTGATGTCTAGTATTTATTGGGTTCTTATTATGTACTGGGCTGTGTACCAAGAATTTTACCTTTATTCATTTTTTAAGGAGAAACTGGGACTTAGAGAAGTTCAGTCATGTGCCTAAGATCACGCAGTCGTTAGAATTTTGCTGTGTCCAACTCCAAAGCACATAGCACTCTCAAAAACCGCAAGTAAATGGTCTTTTTTCTTTGTTCGATTTTTAAAATTGTGGGAAAATACTTATAACATAAAATTTACCATCTTAACCCTTTTTTTAAAAAGATTTTATTTATTTATTTGACAGATAGAGCACAAGTGGGGGTGGGGTAGAAGGAGAAGCCAGCTTCTCACTGAGCAGAGAGCCTGATGAGGAACTCAGTCCCAGGACCCTAGGATCATGACCTGAGCCAAAGGCAGACGTTCAATGAACTGAGCCACCCCCATCTTAACCCTTTCTAAGTGTACCATTTAATACCATTAAATACATTCATGCTGTTGTGCAACAATCACCACTATCCATTTCTATAATTCTTTTCATCTTATGGAACTGAATCTCTATACTCACTAAAAAATAACTGTTCTGTCCATTCTTCCTCTAGTCCCTGATAACCCCTTTCTACTTTGTCTCTATGATTTTGACTACTCTAAGTATCTCATTTAAGTGGAATTATATAGTATTAGTTTTTTTCACGTGGTAAAATGTCTTCAGGAGTCATCCAAGTTGTAGAATATGTCAGAATTTCTTCCTTTTAAAAGCTGAATAATAATAATATGTTACACTGGGGCACCTGGGTGGCTCAGAGGTTAAGCCTCTGCCTTCAGCTCAGGTCATGATCTCAGGGTCCTGGGATCGAGCCCCGCATTGGGCTCTCTGCTCAGCAGGGAGCCTGCTTCCCCCTCCCTCTCTGCCTGCCTCTCTGCCTACTTGTGATCTCTCTCTCTCTCTGTCAAGTAAATAAATAAAATCTTTAAAAAATAATAATACGTTATAGATATACCACATTTCACTTCATACAAGGATAAACACTTTGGTGGCTTCCACATTTTAGCTATTGTCAATAGTGCTGCTGTGCACACAGTTGTAAAAGTATCTCTTTGAGACTGTATTTTCAAATTTTTTTAGTGAAATCTGAATAAAACTTTTAGTTTAATTAGTATTATTTTACCCATGTTCCTAATTTTGACAAATGGGCCATAGATATGTTAATAGTGGGGCAAGAGAGTTGAGTGGGTGAAGGGAACTCTCTGTGCACTCTTGCAAGTTTTCTGTAAATTGTAAATTATTATAAGTAAAGATATCTTTAAATAGTGAATTATAAGCTTTTAATATTTGGTCAGTGATAAATGTACCTTTAGGAAGATTCTTCTCGTATGTAATCTTTTTCTATTTCAGTATAAGCACATTTTGCTATTTTGTCCATTTCCTCTTAGTCATTAAGAATCTCTGCTCTTCATTTGCCATAAAAAAGTTCTTTCATGACTTAAATTTTGAGAATTACAACAGCTTTTCACGTACATTTGCATTTTAAATAATTCATATTATTTAACCAACTTAAAATTATGGTTCAGTTTTAATCCCTTTATAGCTATTTGGTCATATTCTCTGACAATATTGTCTTCAAGTCACATAGGCTCAGCAGCCTGACAATTATTATGATTGGATTTTTAAAAAATTTTATTTCATTTTTTCAGTGTTCCAAGATTGATTTTTTATGTACCACAACCAGTGCTCCATGCAATACATGCCCTCCTTAATACCCACCACCAGGCTCACCTAACCCCCCACTCCCCTCCTTCCAAAACCCTCAATTTGTTTCTCAGAGTCCACAGTCTCTCATGGTTCATCTCCTCATCCAATTTACCCCAATTCACTTTTCCTTTTCTTCTCCTAATGTCCTCCGTGTTATTCCTTATGCTCCACAAGTAAGTGAAACCATATGATAATTGACTCTCTCTGGTTGACTTATTTCACTCAGCATAATCTCCTCCAATCCTGTCCATGTTGATACAAAAGTTGGGTATTCATCCTTTCTAATGGAGCCATAATACTCTGTTGTATATATGGACCATATCTTTGTCCGTTCATCTTTTGAAGGACATCTTGGTTCTTTCCACAGTTTGGTGATTGTGGCCATTGCTGCTATGAACATTGGGGTACAGATGGCCCTTCTTTTCACTACACCTGTATCTTTGGGGTAAATACCCAGTAGTGCAATTGCAGGGTCATAGGGTAGCTCTATTTTTAATTTTTTGAGGAATCTCCATACTGTTTTCCAAAGTGGCTGCACCAATTTGCATTCCTACCAACTATGTAAGCGGCTTCCCCTTTCTCCACATCCTCTCCAACACTTTTTGTTAACTGTCTTATTAATTTTGGCCATTCTAACTGGTATAAGGTGGTATCTCAATGTGGTTTTGATTTGAATCTCCCTGATGGCTAATGATGATGAACATTTTTTCATGTGTCTGTTTACCATTTGTATGTCTTCTTTGGAGAAGTGTTTATTCATATCTTCTGCCCATTTTTTGATGTGATTATCTGTGTTTTGTGTTGAGTTTGAGGAGTTCTTTATAGATCTTGAGTATCAGTCCTTTGTCTGTAGTGTCATTTGCGAATATCTTCTCCCATTCTGTGGGTTGCCCCTTTGTTTTGTTGACAGTTTCCTTTGTTGTGCAGAAGCTTTTGATCTTGATAAAGTCTCAAAAGTTCACTTTCACTTTTGTTTCCTTTGCCTTCGGAGACAAGTCTTGAAAGAAGTTGCCGTGGCGGATGTCGAAGAAGTTACTGCCTATGTTCTCCTCTAGGATTTTGATGGGCTTTATTTTTTAACTTTATTGAGATATAATTGACATAGCACATTATGTAAATTTAAGGTATACAGTGTGTTGATTTGATACATTTATATTTTGCAAAATGATTACCACTCTAGTGTTAGCTAATACTTTCATTGCATCATCTAATGACCATTTCTTTTTTGTAGTCAGAACATTTAAGATTTACTCTCTTCACAACTTTCAAGTATATAATACAGTATTGTTGTTATAATCCCCATGCTGTATGTTAGATCCCCAGAACTTAATCATCTTTTAACTGAAAGTTGCTCCCTTTGACCACATCTCCCTGTTTTCTCCATCCCCACCCCCTAGTAATCACCATCCTATGCTGTTTCTATGAGTTTGATGTTTTTAGAGTCTACATATAAATGAAATCATACAGTAATTTTCTTTCTTTAACTTATTTTACTTAGCATAACACTCTCAAGTTCTCTCCATGTTGTCACAAATAGCAGGATTTCCTTCTTTTCTGAGTGACTAAGTACTATTCCATTGTATATATACCACATTTTCTTTATCCATTCATCCATTGATGAGCACTTGGGTTGTTTCCACGTCTGGGCTATTGTGAATATTGCAGCAGAACATGGGAGTGCAGATACCTTGAGTTAGTATTTTCATTTCTTCCAGATAAATTCCCAGAACTCCCAGAAGATCCAGATTTCTGGATCATATGGTAATTTTATTTTTAATTTTTTTGAGGAATCTCCATACTGTTTCCCATAGTGACTGGACGAATTTACATTTCCTCCAATAGTGCACAAATATTCCACATTCTCACCAATACTTGGTATCTCTTGTCTTTTTAATAATGGCCATTCTCAGTGTGTATGGAATCACAATACCCCAGGTAGCCAAAGCAATTCTGAGAAAGAAAAACAAAGCAGGGGCATTACCCTTCCTGATTTAAAACTGTACTATGAAGTGACAGTAATCAAAACAGTATGGTATTGGTATAAAAGCAGATACATAGATTTTATTCAGTGGAACAAAATAGAGAGCCCAGAAATAATCCCATGCATATATGGTCAATTAATTTACAACAAAGGAGCCAAGAATATGCAATGGAGAAAGAACAGTCTCTTTAATAAATGGTGCTGGGAGAACTTGATAACCATCCACAGAAGATTAAAATTGGACTCTTATCTTATACCACACACAAACAATAAACTGGTAGGAGAAAACATAAAGAAAAATCTCTTCGTTGTTGATCTTGACTTTTTTTTTTTTTTTTTTGTGATTTGACATCAAAAGCACAAACAAACACGAAATAAATGAGTGGGATTACATTGAACTAAAAAGCTTCTGCATAGCAAAAGAAATAATCAGCAAAATGAAAAGGTAACCTATGGAATAGTAGAAAATATTTGCGTATCATATATCTGATAAGGAGTTACTGTCCAAAATTATGAAGAACTCATATATAACTCAATAGAAAAAAAAAAGAACAATTAAAATATGGGCAGAATAACTAACTAGACATTTCTTCAAAGAAGACCTATAAATTGCCAACAGATAGATTCTCAGCATCACTAATCATCGAGGAAATGCAAATCAAAACCACAATAAGAAACAACTAATTGTTGGTGTTAACAAAATGGATTCCACTGAGTCATGCTACGGCCAGAAGAGATATGAGGAAATCATTAAGGAAGTCACTACCTACATTAAGAAAATTGGCTACAACCCTGACAGCAGCATTTGTGAAGTTTTTGACTGTAACGGTGACAACATGCTGGAGCCAAGAGCTAACGTGCTGTGGTTCAGGGGACGGAATGTCACCTGTAAAGATGGCAGTGCCAGTGGAACCATGCTACTGGAAGTTCTGGTTTGCATTCTGCTGACCACTTGTGCAATGGACAAGCCCTTGCACCTGCCCCTCCAGGATGTCTACAAAATTGGTGATATTGGTACTGTCTGTGTGGGCTGAGTGGAGACTGGTATTCTTAAATCTAGCATGGCAGTCACCTTGGCTCCAGTCGGTGTTACAGCTGAAATAAAGTCTGTTGAAATGCTCCATGAAGCTTTCTTTGAGTGAGGTTCTTCCTGGGGATAATGTTGGCTTCACTGTCAGGAACGTATCTTTCAAAGATGTTTGTCATGGCAATGTGGCTGGTGACAGCAAAAATAACCTACCAGGAGCAACCTGGATGGCTCCTTGGGTTAAGTGTCTGCTTTCAGGTCATGATCCCAGGGTTCTGGTGTTGAGCCCTATATCATGGTCCCTGCTCAGCAGGCAGTCTGTTTCTCCTTTTCCCTCTGCGCCTCTCCCTGCTTGTGTTTTCACTCTGGATCTCTCTCAAATAAATAAGATCTTTTTTTCTTTTTTAAGATTTAAAGACTTAAAGATTTTATTTATTTGAGAGAGAGAGAGAGCACATGAGCAGGGGCAAGTGGCAGGCAGAAGAAGGTGAAGCAGGCTCCCTGCTGAATAGGGTGCCTGACATGGGATCCAGCCTCAGGACACTGGGATCATGACCTGAGCTGAAGGAAGACACTTAACTGCTTGAGCCACCCAGGCATCCCTAATAAAATCATCCATTCTGGAAAAAAAGTTGGAAGATGGTCCCAAGTTCTTAAAATCTGGTGATTCTGCCGTCAAGGATATAGCTCCTGCCAAGCCTATCTGTATTGAGAGCCATTTTGTTGTTTGTGACACGAGACAGACAGTTGCTGTGGGTGTCATCAAAGCAGTGAACAAGAAGGCATCAGTGAACAAGAAGGCAGCTGGAGCTGACAAGGTCACCCACAGGGTCTGCCCAGAAAACTCAGAGGCTAAATGATTATTATCCCCCATACTCGCCACTCCGGTCTGAATCAGTGGTGGAGAAACAGTCTTAGAACTATGTCAATTGGCTATTTAAGTTTAATTGTAAAAGACTGGTTAATGATAACAGTGCACAGTAAAATCTTCAGAAGGACAAGAGAACGTTTTGTGGACCTCTGTGTGTGTTTTAAGTTATTAGTTTTTAGTTAATACTTTTTAATGAAAACAACTTAGCCAAAAATCTGTCACAGAATTTGAGACCCATTAAAACAGAAGCTTAATGAGAAAAAAAGCTACAGTGAGATACATTCCACACCTGTTAGAATGGCATGACAAAAGAAAGAAAGTGTTGGGTCTTAGTGCTTGATTTTTTTTTTTTTTAATTTGGCCCCAAAAGCAAAGGCAATAGAAGCAAAAATAAACAAATGGGAGCACATCAAAGTAGAAGGCACAGCAAAGGAAACTGTTAACAAAATGAAAAGGCCACTCCCTAATGGGAGCTCCCCCATCGTCTTTGTGCCTTGCCCTTTGCCCGTCACAGGACTGTGAGGAGCTCCCTTTGCCTGAACCACAGTGTCGGTGTTGGCCTCCCAGGTTTCCTTGAGGCGTCCTTCTTGCTCACATGATGACTTGAACAATTTCTGGAGATTGTTACTTTCCCTGCACCCCCTAATTTCTCACAGCTGGGTTTCTGGCCCTCCAGGGAGTCCTGCTCTGAAGTTCCTTTTCCCCAAATGGCGCCTCAGTCTACAGCCTTGTTTAAATTCTTCCTTGTTTCTTTGGATATCTACCTGTTTCTGTCCTGGAGGTACCACAGCTGGATCTGCTATCCCCAACTATCCATCTTTTGTCATCCAGCAGTGGGAACCAAAGCAACAGGCTAGCAGAACTTCATTGCCAGGCTCAGCATTTCCAGTGGAATTAACCACTCACCCTTTTTGAAGGCCGTCTTTGATCTTCAGAATTACCATATTTATTTTATCACCGTGCTTAGCTATTGCAGTGTGGTGGGAGGAAATGTTTAAGTCTTAAGTACTTGAAAGGCTTTTCTGCCAGAGTCAGCAGTGACTTTTCAGGCAAACAACACTGGAGGCGTGACTTTGAGCTGGATGGCCCTCCTGCGATAAGGCTTTGAAATGGGAAATGGAGAAAGACTTTGGAGCAAAGGTGTTTATTTCATGGCTAGACATGGGTCTTCACCAGCCACTAAACAAAGAAGATAGATACATACCTCCTTCTCGAAGGTAGCATCAGAACTGTATCAGCCAGGCTAGCAGGACTGGGGAGAGGCCAGGGTTAGTGGTTGGTCATATGGCGAGTGGTCTGTATGCTCATCACAGTTGAGGTGGCGTGGACAGTATGATAAAGGAATCATTGACTCTGTGGTGAAATGGTCCGACCAGTGTTTTCAGATTGACAAGCTTTCCCCTCCAGTGTGCTATGGATACTCAAGTGTAGAAAATGAGTCGTAAGGATAGCTCGTTACATTATAAGGGTAACAGTGAGGAGAGAGGGCAGTGCCATCAATGGTTAAGGAAGGCAGCAGATACGGTGATTTGTGCTTTACAAGGGGGGAAAAAGAAAGTCCTTGGATTTTCCTTTTAAAATAGAACTCTCAGACTGAATGGAATTCATTTATGTTCATCTGTCTCATTAGACCATGAACTTCTTGAGACTAGGTTGTCTTTTTAAGAAATCTTTTTATCCCAAATACGTAACATAGTTCCTAATGAATAAATGTTTGATTGAATGGCCAGGCACAAACTAGTTGTAAAAGAAGAAATTCATTCATTCGTTCTGCTCAACAGACATTTTGGAGCCACTATTATGTGCTGGGGTTTGGGCATTCAGGTGAATTAGAAATGCCACAGTCTCCTTCTGGTTCACAGTTTAGAAGAGGAGACAGACATTGTTACAGATGGCATACCAGAAGCTTAACAAGAGAAAAAGGAAGGGAATGGCCAATTTTTTCCTGGGGGTGGGTAGGTACCCTGGGGTGATGCTTTAACTGGGTTTCTTCTGAAAAGGTACACACATGTGTACATGTATGGTGAATGTACAGCTTCATGAATTTTGGTAAATCAAACACATCATATATACCAGTACCCCTGGAACATCGCGTTTTCCCTCCAGTTTACTATTCTCCTCCTGAAATGAACACCCCTTTGACTTCAAGCAGCATAAAATATTTGCGCCTACAACCAGTGCTTTAAGTGGCAGAAATCATATATGTGCTCTGCTGTGTGGCTGGTTTCCAAACGTTATAGCTGTGAGATTCACCTACATTTTTGGTATTGGGGAGGATCATTCAGTCTCATTGTGTAATGTTCCATGGTATGAATATTCATTTTTCATTCATTCATTCATTCATTCATTCATTCATCTTTCCTGCTGTTTGATGGACATTTTCAGTCTTTGTTACAAATAGTGATTATGAGCTTGGGTGGCTCAGTCGTTAAGCGTCTGCCTTTGGCTCAGGTCATGATCCCAGAGCCCTGGGATTGAGCCCCGTGTGGGGCTCCCTGCTCAGTGGGGAAGCTGCTTTTCCTTCTCTAGCTCCCCAGGGGTTGTATTCCCTCTCTCACTATCTTTCTCTGTCATAAATAAACAAAATCTTAAAAAAAAAATAGTGGTTATGAAATTGTAGTACATGTGCTTTAGTGAAAATATGTATGCATTTCTGTTGAGTATATACCTAAGGAGTGCAAATTGCTGGTTCTTCTGGTATGTTCAACTTTAGTAGACACTTCCAGTTTTCCAAAGCGGTTGTTCTAATTTATACCACCAGGGGCAGTATATGAAGGTCGAAGTATAGGAAGGCTCCACTTCCTTGCCAGCACTTGGTAATCTTTGCCTTTTTATTTCAGCCATCCTGTGGCCAGTCACATTGTAGTTCAGCCGACTTTTGAAAGATGCATTGTGTGTTATCAGGCAAATGGAGTAGTAGAGGGTTTTCTGGAGAGGATCAAAAGGGGTGCTCAGGAAAGGGGGGACAGTGGGAGTTTTCAGGTGTGAGCCTCATGAGTTACATAAACTGCAGGTAAGTCAAATACACAAATGGTATGTCCCCAAAGTATTGTATGTAGTAGAAAATTACAGTAAAGTTTATAGTAGAAATAGACTATGAGCAAGGCAATTTGCCATCAGCTGGTGAGTCCAACACAGTTTCTGTAGGCTTGCAGCTCTGAAAGGAATAAACACATGGCATCTCTGATGGAAGATTCCGAGACATTAGTGGCTTGTGCACAAGTATAGGTAAAAACAACTGATAACAATAAGAAAGTGATGCTCCTGTAGGAATACACCTATTAGATGTCTTCGTCTATGAAGTAAGGAGGTGATGTCCAGGGGAGCACCTCCAGAGGGCTTCTGGCATCTACCAAACTACTCTGTAACATGGCTGTGTCTTCTAGCTGTCTACCACATGAGTAGTCCTTTCTATGAGTCCTAGTAATAGAACCCCCGGTTTTATTTCTGGAGATTTCAGTATGCCCAGTTAAAGACCATATTTCCCAGTCTCCTTGCAACTAAATTCTGGCCACATGAAATGTCAATATAAATATTGTATGCCACTGTTAGATACTGTTCTTAGGGAGAAGATATACCCGCTCTTTCTCTATTTTCTTTCCTGGTGACTTAAAAGGGGATGTGATGACCGGAGCCTGAGCAGCCACCTTGGACCGTTAGGTGGAAGCCGCATGCTGACGATGGCAAAAGGAACCTGAACGCCTGGTTTCATAAAGCAGCCATACCAGCCCCCTAGACTTACTACTTTTGGACTTCTTTTTCTATGAGGGAGAAATAAATTTCTATCTTGTTTAAGTCAGGGTTCTTTGTGCACGTGTGAGCTTGCTCTCTCTCTCTCTCTCTCTGTTATTTGTAGCCCAATCCAATATTAACTAAAAACTGTGTACCGGGAAGGGGAAAGCTCTGCCTAGAAACCAGTGTGTGAGAAGAAAGGACATGAGGTTTTAAGTATAAACACTTCCGGTGGTTCTCTATAATGCCATAGACATCGGGTTTGTGTGGAGTCTGACACACTGCACATAAGCCTTTGCTGAATTGAATTAAACTACTGCTTTAATCAATATAAGAAAGTAAATGTATCACTTTTCCTACTGCGGCTGTAACAAATTACCACAAACATAGTGCCTCAAAACAATTTTATTATCTTATAGTTCTGGATGACAGAAATCTGAAGTCAATTCCACTGGGCTAAAAATCTTGGTGGCAATAGGCCTGTGTTTCTTCTGGAGACTCTAGAAGAGAATTCATTTCCTTGGCTTTTCTAACTTCTAGAAGCTACTCATGTTCCTTGGCTCGTGGCCATACATCCTTCTAACTTTGCTTCTATCATCACACCTCCTTCTCTCACTCCTACCCTCCCACAACCCTCTTATTAAGGACCCTTATGATAATGGAGCATAGTCTTCCCATCTCAAGACCCTTAACTTAATCACACCAGCAAAGTAACATTCACAAATTCCTGGGATCAGGACATGCACATCTCTTGGGAAGCCCTTATTTGTCCTACCCATGTTATAGCCCCAGCTTGTCTACAGTGTGAATTATTCTTATTTATGTGTGTCAGGTGCTAGGCAGAACAGTGTGGTGGAAGGAACCCTGCTTCGGAGTTAGCACACCTGAGTCCCAGAGCTGCTTCTACGTAGCTGTGAGGCCTTGGACAAATCATTTAAATTCTCTTAGCTCTTGTCTTTTTTTTTCTTTTTAAGATTTTATTTATTTATTTTCCAGATAGAGAGCACAAGCAGGGGGAGAAGCAGGCAGAGGGAGAAGCAGACTCCCTGCTGAGCAAGGAGCCTAATAGGGGACTCGATCCCAGGACCCTGGGATCATAACCTGAGTGGAAGGCAGATGCTTAACCAACTGAGCCACCTAGGCTCTTACTTTTAGTTTACAAAATGAGGTTATTAGACTATACCAGGGAAGGAAATACACGGTGAGGAGCAAACTGCCAGCCCTTCCTCCTATACCTATAACAGAGATGACTTCTTTTTTTTTTTTTTTTAAAGATTTTATTTATTTATTTGACAGAAATCACAAGTAGATGGAGAGGCAGGCAGAGAGAGAGAGAGGGAAGCAGGCTCCCTGCTGAGCAGAGAGCCCGATGTGGGACTCGATCCCAGGACCCCGAGATCATGACCTGAGCCGAAGGCAGCGGCTTAACCCACTGAGCCACCCAGGCGCCCAGAGATGACTTCTCTTGTGAGCTTGTTTCCAGTCTTTCAAACAGCCACTGCCAGGTAGCTGGACGTGATACTGAGATGAAATCTATTTTCTCTCCCTGAACAAGATCATCTCTAAGGCTTGTGACCTGAGCTATGAAAACACATACAGAGCTAAAACTCCTTTCTTTTCAGTATATTTTTCCTCCCAATTTTTTTAGACCTATTAACTTGTCTAAGGTTAGTGTTTCCTATTTCCGTGCTTTTTCTTTGAAGGGAGCAGTTAGGAGCAAAAATAGACATAGAAGATCTGAAAGGTCTTCCACCTGTTTTGTCAATTAAGTATAAATGAGAGTTGCCCACACAGAACCCCTGCTCTGCAACCACAGCCAAGACCCCAGGCATGACCAGGATAATTCATAGATACAGATACACCTACACCTTATAGCCACACCTATATTTACTTTGACCCCAAAATCAACACACACACCTATATTTACACTTGTACTTAAAAGCTCATGTCCTCCTTTTTTTGAATCCACTGATTTCCAGACAGAGGTTGCCTCTTACTGATAAACAGAGAACACTGTAACAAGATCTGCTGTCTATTGCCAGATTTATAAGCCAGAAATGATTCTCTCAAAAACAATTGGCAGCCAGTCATGACCACACATGTGAAGCATCTCCCAGGGAGTAGGTATAAAACATTAAAAACATAGCTTGGACCACGAAAAAAGTTGCAAGACACGATGTGAACTCCTTTCTATTGGAAAGAGTGTAATTAGAAAAAAATAAAACAGAAACAAAACAAAACAAAACCCCACCAAAAACAAACCCCAAAACCCAACAACAACAACAACATGGTGAGACTTGCTCACCAGGAGCAAAGTCAGGTGCTAGGAAAACCACGGAATAGTCCAATGGTCCAGTTGTCTAGAATATGTGGTTTTTGGAATGCATGAACAGTGAAAGGCCAATGTTCTATTGAGGTAATTATCCCTTTTCAGAGTCTGCTTAGAATTGTTGAAACCTAACTCTTTCAACATTATTATCGGTAAGACTTTTCAGAGGAGAGGTAATCTTTCTGCTTATTCTTTTTTTTTAATTTTTACATTTTTAAAATTAACATATGTATTATTTGCCTTAGGGGTACAAGTCTGTGAATCATCAGGCTTACACATTTCACAGCACTTACCATAGTACATACCCTTCCCAATGTCCATAGCCTAACCACTCTCTCCCTATCCCCCAACCCCCAGCAACCCTCAGTTTGTTTCATGAGATTAAGAGCCTCTTATGGTTTGTCTCTTTCCTGATCCCATCTTGTTTCATTTTTTCCCTCCCTACCCCCCACGACCCCCTGCCCTGCCTCTCAAATTCCTCATATCAGAGAGGTCATATGATAATTGTCTTCTCTGACTGACTTATTTCGTTTAGCATAATGCCCTCTAGTTCTATCCACAAATGGATCACATCCACAAATGGTTACATCCACAAATCTTACAAATGGCAAGATTTCGGGTTTTTTGATGACTGCACAGTATTCCATTGTATATATATACCACATCATCTTTATCCATTCATCTGTAGGTGGACGTCTAGGTTCTTTCCATAGTTTGGCTATGTGGACATTGCTGCTATAAACATTCAGTGCATGTGCCCCTTCGGATCACTACATTTGTATTTTTAGGGTAAATACCCAGTAGTTTGATTGTGGGGCCATAGGGTAGCTCTATTTTCAACTTCTTGAGGAACCTCTGTACTGTTTTCCAGAGTGTCTGCACCAGCTTGCATTCCCACCAACAGTGTAGGAGGGTTCCCCTTTCTCCGCATCCTCCCCAGCATCTGTCGTTTCCTGATTTGTTAATTTTAGCCATTCTGACTGGTATGAGGTGGTATCTCACTGTGGTTTTAATTTGTATCTCCCTGATGCTGAGGGATGTTGAGCACTTTTTCATGTGTCTGTTGTCCATTTGGATGTCTTCTTTGCTGAAATGTCTCTTCATGTCTTCTGCCCATTTCTTGATGGGATTATTTGTTCCTTGGGTGTTGAGGTTGATAAGTTCTTTATAGATTTTGGATACTAGCCCTTTATATAATATGTCATTTGCAAATATCTTCTCCCATTCTGTCAGTTGTCTTTTGGTTTTGTTGAGTGTTTCCTTTGCTGTGCAAAAGCTTTTGATCTTGATGAAGTCCCAAAAGTTCATTTTTACTTTTGTTTCCTTTCCCTTTAGAGACATATTTTGAAATAAGTTGCTGTGGCCAATGTCGAAGTTACTGCCTATGTTCTCCTCTATGATTTTGATAGATTCCTGCCTCATGTTGAGGTCTTTTATCCACTTTGAATTTATCTTTGTGTAAGATGTAAGAGAGTGGTCAGGTTTCATTCTTCTATACATAGCTGTCTAATTTTCCCAGCACCATTTATTGAAGAGGCTGTGTTTTTTTCCACTGGATATTTTTTCCTGCTTTGTTGAAGATTATTAGAACATAGAGTTGTGGGTCCATATCAGGGCTCTCTATTCTGTTCCACTGGTCTATGTATCTGTTTTTGTGTGAGTACCATGCTGTCTTGGTGGTCACAGCTTTGTAGTAAAGTTTGAAATCAGGTAACGTGGTGCCCCCGGTTTTGTTTTTCTTCTTCAAAATTTCCTTAGCAATTTGGGGTCTTTTCTGATTCCATACAAATTTTAGGATTGTTTGTTCCAGCACTTCGAAAAATGCTGGTGGAATTTTGATCGGAATGACATTGAAAGTATAGATTGCTCTAGGCAGTATAGACATTTTAACAATGTTTATTCTTCGGATTCATGAGCATAGAATGCTTTTCCATCTTTTTGTGTCTTCTTCAATTTCTTTCATAAGTGTTCTGTAGTTCCTCGAGTACAGATCCTTTACCTCTTTGGTTAGGCTTATTGCAAGGTATCTCATGGTTCTTGGTGCTATTGTAAATGGAATTGATTCTCTAATTTCCCTTTCTATATTTTCATTGTTAGTGTATAGGAAAGCAACAGGTTTCTGTGCATTCATTTTGTATCTTGCCACATTACTGAATTGCTGTATGAGTTCTAGTAGTTTGGGGGTGGAGTCTTTGGGTTTTCCATATAAAGTATCATGTCATCTGCAAAGAGAGAGAATTTGACTTCTTTGCCCATTTGAATACCTTTTATTTCTTTTTGTTGTCTGAGGGCTGTTGCTAGGACTTCTAGCACTATGTTGAACAACAGAGGCGAGAGTGGGCATCCTTGTCGTGTTCCTGGTCTCAATGGGAAGGCTGTCAGCTTTTCCCCATTGAGAATGATATTTGCTCTGTGTTTTTCATAGATATATTTTATGAAGTCGAAGAATGTTCCTTCTATCCCTATACTTTGAAGAGGTTTTTTTTTTTAAATTTTTAATTTTTTTAATAAACATGTATTTTTATCCCCCAGGGTACAGGTCTGTGAATCGCCAGGTTTACACACTTCACAGCACTCACCATAGCACATACCCTCCCCAGTGTCCATAAGGAACGGATGCTGTATCTTGTCAAATGCTTTTTCTGCATTGATTGAGAGGGCCATGTGGTTCTTATCTTTTTTCTTACTGATTTTTTTAACATTTTATTTTATTTTATTTCTTTTCTGTGTTACAGCATTCATTGTTTATGCATCACACCCAGTGCTCCATGCAATACATGCCCTCCTTAATACCCACCACCATGCTCACTCAACCCCTCGCTTCCTCACCTCCAAAACCCTGTTTCTGAGTCTACAGTCTTTCATGATTTGTCTCCCTCCTTCAATTTCCCCCAACTCATTTCTCCGCTCAATCTCCCAATGTCCTTTATGTTATTCCTTATGCTCCACAAGTAAGTGGAACCGTATGATAATTGACTCTTTCTTCTTGACTTACTTCACTCAGCATAATCTCTTCCAGTCCTGTCCATGTTGATACAAAAGTCGGGTGTTCATCCTTTCTGATGGAGCCATAATACTCCGTAGTATATATGGATAATATCTTCTTTATCCATTTGCCTGCTGAAGGGCATCTTGGTTCTTTCCACAGTTTGGCGACTGTGTTCATTCTGCTATGAACATTGGGGTACAGGTGGCCCTTCTTTTCACTACACCTGTATCTTTGGGATAAATACCCAGTACTGCAATTGCAAGGTCATAGGAAAGCTCTATTTTTAATTTTTTGAGGACTCTCCACACTGTTTTCCAAAGTGGCACCAACTTGCATTCCTACCAACTGTGTAAGCGGGTTCTCCTTTCTCCACATCCTCTCCAACACTTGCTGTTTCCTGTCCTGTTAATTTTGGTCATTCTAACTGGTGTAAGGTGGCATCTCAATGTGGTTTTGAGTTGAATCTCCCTGATGGCTAGTGATGACCAATATTTTTTCATGTGTCTGTTAGCCATTTGTATGTCTTATTTGGAGAAGTGTCTATTCGTGTCTTCTGCCCATTTTTTTGACGTGATTATCTGTGTTTTGTGTTGAGTTTGAGGAGTTCTTTATAGATCTTGGATATCAGCCCTTTGTCTGTAGTGTCATTTGCGAATAAATAATAGTAATTTATTAATAATAAATAATAATAATTTTATTAATTTGGGTCCTCTCTCTTTTTTCTTTTGGATTAGTTTGGCCATTGGTTTAGTGAGTCTTTCAAAAAACCAGCTTCTGGTTTCATTGATGTGTTCTACTTTATCTCTAGTTTCTATCTCATTGATCTCTGCTCTAATCTTGATTATTTCCCTTCTTGTGTGTGGGTTTGGATTAGTTTGTTGTTGATTCTCCTATTCTTTAAGGTTAGTTTGGCCAATGGTTCATCAATCTTATTGATTCTTTCAAAGAACCAGTTTCTAGTTTCGTTGATGTGTTCTACTATATCTCTACTTTCTAGCTCTTTGATCTTGCTCTCATCTTATTTCACTTCTTGTGCATGAGGTTGGCTTAATTTATTGTTGATTTTCCAGTTCTTTAAGGTGTAAAGAGAGTTGGTATAGTCAGGATTTTTCAATTTATTTTGAGTGAGGCTTGGATGGCTATGTTTTTTCCCCTTAAGACCATCTTTGCCATATCCCATAGGTTTTGGACTGATGTGTCTTCATTCTCATTGGTTTCCATGAATTGTTTAAGTTCTTCTTGGATTTCCTGGTTGATCCAATCATTCTTGGCAGGGATGGTCTTTAGTTCCAAGTGTTTGAATTCCTTCCGAACTTGTTCTTGTGGTTGAGTTCCACTTTAAAAGCATTGTGGTCTGAGAATATGCAGGGAAGAGTCTCAATCTTTTGGTATCAGTTGAGCCCCTTTTGTGACGCAGTTATGTGGTCTATTCTGGAGAAAGCTCCATGTGCGCTCAAGAAGAATGACTATTCTGTTGTTTCTGGGTGGAATGTTCTGTGTATATTTATGAGGTCCATCTGGTCCAATGTGTCCTTCAAAGCTCTTGTTTCTTTGTTGATTTTCTGCTTGGATGATCTATAACTGAGAGTAGGGTGTTAAGATCCCCTACAATTAATGTATTCATATCAATATGACTCTTCATTTTGATTGACAGTTGGCTTATATATTTGGCTCCTCCCATGTCGGGGGTATAAATATATACAATTGCTAGATCTTCTTGGTAGATAGACCCTTTAAAATGATGTAGTGGATGGAACTAGAGGGTATCATGCTTAGTGAAATAAGTCAAGCGGAGAAAGACAACTCTCTTATGAACTCCCTGATATGAGGAAGTGGTGATGCAGCATGGGGGGTTAAGGGGATAGGAGAAGAATAAATGAAACAAGATGGGATTGTGAGGGAGACAAACCATAAGTGACTCTTAATCTCACAAAACAAACTGAGGGTTGCTTGGGGGAGGGGGGTTGGGAGAAGGGGGGTGGGGTTATGGACATTGGGGAGGGTATGTGCTATGGTGAGTGCTGTGAAGTGTGTAAACCTGGTGATTCACAGACCTGTACCCCTGGGAATAAAAATATATTATATGTTTATAAAAAATTAAAAAAAAATGATGTGTCCTTCTGTATCTCTGACTACAGTCTTTAGCTTAAAATCTAATTTATCTGGTATGAGAATTGCTACCACAGCTTTCTTGTGAGGCCCGTTGGCATGAAAGATGGTTCTCTATCCCTTCACTTTCAGTCTGGATGTATCTTTAGGTTCCAAATATGTCTCTTGTAGAGACATATGGGCATATGGATGGGTCCTGTCATTTTATCCAGTCTGCAACCCTGCACTCTTTTATGGGAGCATTTAGGCCGTTCAGGTTGAGAGTGATTATTGAAAGATACGTTCTTATTGACATCATGTTGCCTGTGAAGTCCTTGTTTCTATAGATTGTCTCTGTGAATTTCTGTTCTATGTCATTCTTGGATTCTTTCTTCTTTTATAGAGCCCCTCCTTAATATTTCTTTTAGTGTTGGCTTGGTGGTCACATAATCTTTTAAACCTTGCTGGTCTTGGAAGCTCTTTATCTGTCCATTCATTCTGAATGTCAGCCTTGCTGGATCAAGTATTCTTGGCCTCATGTTCTTCCCATTTCATGCCCTGAATATCTCTTGCGAGCCCTTTCAGGCTTGCCAGGTTTCTGTGGACAGGTCTGACGTTATTCTGATGGTCCTCCCTCTGTACATAAGGAATCTCTTCTCCTAGCTGTCTCTAAGACCTCTTGTCTGAAATTGTGATTCATGAATTTCACAATTAAGTGTCTGGATGTCTTTACAGACTTGTTGATCTTGGATTGTATCCTTTCTGCCTCTAGGACATGAACACTTATTCCATTCCTCAGATTAGGGAAATTTTCATCCAGAATTTGTTCATCTATATCTTCTAGTCTTCTCTCTTTCACCACCCTGTCAGGGATCCTGATAATTTTGATGTTGATATGTTTCGTGGAGTCATTTATTTCCCCAATTCTGTTTTCATGGCTTCTAAGATGTTTGTTCCAAGCCTCCTCCTGATCCTTTTTCTCTATCACTTTGCCTCTAGATCACTAATTCTGTCTTCTGCCTTGGTTACCCTAGCTGTTAGAGTATTTAGATTAGATTGGATCTCACTGATAGCATTTTTTACTTCTGCTAGGTGGACTCTCAGTTCCACCCTTAGAGATTCTATGTTGTTACTAATGGTTTTCTCCAACCTAGCCATTGCCTGGATAATTGTTACCCTGAATTACCTTTCTGACATACTGTCTGATGAGGGAGCAGGAGGCTGGCCGAGGTCAAAGCAAAAGCTGGCGCCTTGCACCCCCCCCCTTCATCCACTCCCCTCCATATGTGTAGCATTCCTCAGGCACCCCTGACTGCCATAAAATGATAAATAGTTAACTTGCTGAGATCGCAATCCTGCAAGACAGGAGTCTCCCTTGGTTTGCAAATTTCCTTGAGATTACAACAAAGAAGTTACCTTATCAATAGCCCAATTTCCAAAGACACAGAACTCAGTTCCTCAAGCCTAATGTTACCCTCCCCTCCATAAAAACCGAAGGAGGTGGAAGTAGAAGGAAAAGTAAATAAAGTTAAATTTCTTCTAAACTTAAATCTCATTAACAAGGATGCTTGATAGCAGGAATGTAACATTCCACCAGACTTCCAATTGTCTTTACTTGATAGCAACTAAGCCTTCAATATCCTGATAGTATTCTTTGCCCCAATAGCCCTTCTGAACACCCCTTTGTCCTCACCTACCCAACTCCTGTGTATATAACCAACCACTCCTCACAACCTGGGGCAGCCGCATCTCCGCCTGCCCACGGGCCCTGTCCCCGTGCTCTAATAAATCACCTTTTGCACCAACGACGTCCTAAGAATTCTTTCTTTAGTCGTCGGCTCCGAACCTCCTCACCCCACCGAACCTGACTTAGGTTCTGGGACTTCATCACTGTCTATATCCATATCCAATAGTTCTGAGGGAGAGGGCACAGTCTCTGAATTTTTCCTCTGTTGGTCATTCCTCCTCCTAGTCATTTGGTGAGAGGTGGTTGAGGGGATATATAGCTGAATATATCAACTCTGATCCAGGCAAGGTGCACCCTGGAAAGTTTTGGAGCAATTGGAAGTCACCACCAAAACGAAAGAAAAGAGAAAAAGTGAGCGAGCGAGAGAGAAGCAAAGAGAAAACCCAGCCAAAATGAGCCCCCAAAGTAAAATTTTAAGGTAAATAAACAAAAACGAAGAAACAAAAAGACTGACAAAAGTAAATGACAAGGAAAAAAAGAACCCAGCCGAACTGCATCCCAAGAACAAGATTTATATAATACCAGAACAAAAACAAATACACAGTAACACTGACAGAAGAAAAAGATGGGAGGGGGGTTCTAAATCCTCAATATGGGGGAGAAAGGTTATTTTGGTTCTTCCTAGGTGTATCTTGATATCTTTTTAAAGGATTCAACTTTCCAGAGATAAAGGGAGATTAAAACTGGTTTACATGCAGGGGTAGTATTGAATAGGGAAAAAGGATTACTTTGAAGCTTATATCTATATGTATATTAAAAAAAATAAAAATAAAAACAAAAACACAGGTATATGTATGAAAAAGTTCAAGTTAAAAGGTTATTATGGAATATGTTGTATTGAACCTCTAGTTGTAACGGTAAGTAGCTTAAAAAAAAACAAAAGAACAAGAATCGTGAGAATGAATTAAAAAAAAAAGAATAAAAGTTGTATCTATGAAATATGAAGGTTTTAGGGACATGCTGTGAGCTTAATATATTGTCCCCAGATGTTGGGGCTTTACAGTTTTAATGGGACCCTGTGGTTATTGTCCTTTGTTCTTTTGGCTTGCCTTCTGGGGAGGGGCCTGCTGCATTGTTCTGTTAATCTTGCTTGCGTTGAGTCGCCCTGCAGGTTATCAAGGGGCTGGGCTTTGTGGAAACTGGTTTTTCAGGCTTTTGTTCTCTGGAGGTTTTTGTTCTTTGGCAGCTTTTTGTGAAAGCAAACTGTCTGCACCCAGACCTTAGCCTCAGAGAGACGCCTCGGTCTGCTCCCCTCTGGGTGGTCCAGATTCTCCCTCTGCAAACTCCGCTGAACACTGCAACCTCCCACAGGTGGTGCACACCCCCAGCCACCTTCCCAGCGGTTGCTCGAGGCTCCCGCTTGTCTCTGCACCCCCGCGCCACTAAAACCATGAGCAATATTGGTCCAGGGAGCCCGCTTCTGGTGGCTGCCTTGGCCAGGACTGCTGTCTGGATTCCAGGCCCATGCAAGGGTGTGGTCAGACCCTGCGGCCGAGCAGGTCACAGAAGGTGGCTCCAAGGGATCCCAACCAGAGATCGCACCGGGTTCTCTCAGGCACAGGCGGGGAGCGTTCAGACTCTCAGCCGGTCACAGAAGGCTGCTAGAGACTGTGGGCTGGTGCCCTCTAGTCCTCTGGTCCTCGACACTGTGGGCTGGTGCCACACCAGGCTCACTCAGATGGGGATGGGAGTGCATCCAGCCGAGCGGTGGTGCAAGCAGTGGAAAGATGGGAGCTCGGGGACCACAGACTGGAGGCTCCACCACACTCTCTCTGGCATGGGTGGTTGCCGGAGGTGGCTGTCCGACTGCGGGCTTAGCCCTGTGCCCATGACTGCCCGATTCCACCAGTTGCCCCTTAAAGACCTTTTGCTCTTTGTGAGTGCTTTTAACCAGACTCCAAGTTACTGCCGGTCCTCAACCGCAGGGCACTTTCTTATTGGGGTATTACTTTGCAGTGGGTCACTTCTGGTGGCTCCCTCCCTCACCTTCTGTTGATTCTCCAATATCTGTCTGAGCATTCCCACTCTGGGTTACCTCTCCACTGGTGTCTTCTGCCGCTATAGAGATCTAGAAGTGTATAATCCTACATCTCAGGCTGATTTCATAGGTGTTCAAGAGTTTTCTGGTAGATATTGAGGTCACTTTAGGGGACCACTTGAAACAGGGCCTCCTACTTCTCTGCCACCTTGCCCCTTCTTCTATTATACTATCCCTTTTATTTCTTTTTGTTAGTTTATTTCATTGGCTAGTACCTCCAGTATGAGGTTGCATTGAAATGCTGGGAGAGTATCTTTGCCTCATTTCTAATATCAGGGGCAAAGTTCAGTATTTCCTCACTGAATTATGTTTGCTCTAGGATTTTTGTTGAATATTCTTAATTACATTAAGAATTTCTCTTTTCTTTGGTTTTTAGAAATTTTAAAAAGGTGTCAATGAGCGTTGAATTTCATCACATGCTTTTAATGGGTGTACTGACATTATCATGCTAGTTTTGAACATTAAACATTGCATTCTGGAGTAAATTCAATTTGTTGATAATGCATTATTTTTTTTTATATGTCTCAATTCAATTTGGTCATATTTTCTTCAGAGTTTTTGAATTGATATTTATGAACAGATTGGGATTTCTTCTTCTCCCCCTTGTGATAGCCTTACCATGCTTTTGGTAATAAGATTATGTTGGCTTTATAAAATCAGCTGGGAAGTGTTTTTATTTTTTCCAATTCTCTGGGAGAGTTTGAATATGTTAGTATTATCTCTTCCTTAAATGTTTGGAAGAATTTATTGGAGTAGGTATGTAGGCCTGAAAATGTCCTTGTGGAGGGGTCTTAAATTATAGATTCAATTTATTTTAAAAAAATATATATATATATTACTATTCAGATGTTCTATTTTATTTTGTTTCAGTGTTGATGTTTTGCATTTTTCTAAAACTTGTCCTTTTTAAACAGCTTTTGAGTATAGTTGACACACAATGTTACATTAGTTTCAGGTGTACAACATAATGATTTGACAAGTTTATGCTGTGCTGCTACCATCTGTCACCATGCAGTACTATTGCAGTATCATTGTCTACGTTCCTTATGCTGTGTCTTTTATTCTCGGGACTTCTTCAGTCCATAACTGGAAGCCTGTGTCTCCCATTCCCTTCACCCATTTTGCCCATTGCCCAAACTCTCTTCCCTCGGTAACCACCTCTTTGTTATCTGGATTTTCATAGAAGACTTGTCCTTTTCATCCAAATTTTCAAATTCATTGGCATAAGGTTCCTAACATCTTATGATTTTCAAAAATATTTTATTTATTTTTTGACAGTGAGAGAGAGCACAGGCTGGGGGAGTGGCAGAGGGAGAAGGAGAAGCAGACTCTCCACTGAGCAGGAGGCCTGATGTGGGGCTCTATCCCAGGTCCCTATCATGACCTGAGCTGAAGGCAGCTGCTTAACTAAGTTGCCAGGTACCCCCCTGCTTATGATGTTAATGTTTGTAGGATTTGTAGTGCTTTCCATGTTTCATGCTTGATGCTTATAATTTGTGCCTTGTTTCTTTATTATTTTTGATAAGATTATATAAATTTCATCAAAGTTTTCAAAGAACTAGATTTTGGCTTTGTTGATTTTTCTCTAGTATATACTTACATTTTCTCTATTGTACCTTTATTCATATTTGTTGATCTTTGTTTTTATCTTGACTATTTTTTTCTTTTATTTGATATGGGTTTGGTATGTCTTTGTTTTTCTAGCTTTTTGAAATAGATTATGAATCTTTTGTCTTTCTCCTTTGTTACGGATTTAAAGCCAATTTAATCTCAGTAGTGCTTCAATTGCATCCCCTAAATTTAAGATTCATTGCTTGAGGTTCATTCTTAGGATTATGCTTTAGACCAGTGATTTTCAACTTAGGTGATTTTATTGCTGCCACCCCTACCCTCAGGAATGTCTGGCAGTGTCTGGAGACATTTTTGGTAGTCACAGGTTGGGCAGTGGAGCTACTAGCATCTAGTGGGTAGAGGCTAGGGCTGTTGCTAAAAATTCTACAGGACAACACCTCACAACAAAGAAGTATCTGTCAATAGTTCTGAAGTTGAGAAACCTTGCGGACTTAGGCCTATTTATTAACCATAAATGTTCCCCCTCCCGTAATATCCTCCACATGACTTCTTTCTTTCCTCTTTTTAGGTTCTCATGGTGCTGTCCCTAATCACCCTATACATGTAGCTCTAAATCATGCTCTATAATCTCTATTATATTTTCCTTCATCACATTATGCATGTTCTCATATGATGTAAATATATATATATATATATAAGTATATAAATCCATATATGACCATATATATGTAATATTTATTTCTTTTTGCTTGACTCCTTCACTAGAATAGAAGATTTCTATTTTGTTTTTAACTTCCTTTTCCCAAAGTCTAGAACAATCCTGCGTGGTGGGATGAGTTAATATTTGTTACATGATTGAATGCATTGTTGCATTGGAATAAGTGCCATTTCCAGTTCAAGGCACTGAAAGTACAATGGTGAATAAAGCAGATGTTGTGTAAGGGGAAATACAAATGTGATAAAGAAAATCCTGAATTTTTCCTGCTGCAAGAAGGGAGACTCGTCTTCTCCCTTTCCTTAGCATGTTTACTTAAAGAAAACTGTAACTTTGAGTTCTTTTTCTGCCCTCTTGAGATGTCTATAAACCTTTTTAAAAGTTAAATAAGCCTCTAGCTAGTTTTGTAACCTACAAATACTTTTCAAAGACTTGGCAGCCATCCTTTTGATATGTGACCAAGGAAGAGAGCAGCACCTCTATTTCCCAGTCTCTGGGAGTGCGTGGGAGCCCAACTTTGGTAGGTGTGTGACTCCCCATTACTAATCTATCTCTTGTCATAAGTAAATAAGAAATTTGTTACCTTTTTTTTCTTTTGTTTGTTTTTAAATATTTTATTTATTTATTTGACAAAGAGAGACACAGCAGAAGAGGGAACAAAGCAGGGGGAGTGGGATCAAAGGGCTCCATACTCCAACAGTGTCTCTCTCTGACCCCCAAATTTCTCCTATAACAGATGTGACTGAAATTTCATCTATCATGTAAATATTCAGTATTGGAAAATACACTTGCAGCTCTCCAGGCAGAAGTGTTCCAGTGAGAGACTGCACCAAAGTTTTGAACAGGTGTCTTTATTTCCATATAAGGCTTTGCCAATGATTTGTTGAAGACATATCAGAGACTGCAATAAATCCTAAGTGAATGTTGAAAATTCACATACAACTTTCCAGACTATTTTTTGTGAGTAAGCTGGGTATAAAGTAATTCATTTGATATTCACCCTCTTCCTGTGTTCTCACAATACATTTGGTCTCCAGATGTTGAAATGAGGAACTTTTTTCCTGGAAAATGAAAGTGTCGGGGGGGCTGGCATATAGAAGAGACCAAAGCATGTCTCAGAATGAAGCTAATGTACATCTAAACCCCTGGGACCTCTGACATAACCTTGCCACAGGCTGAACTTGGGACTGAGAAAGAGGAGGCCCAATGATTCTGTTAAAGCACCAAGTAGTTCAAGGGATCATTGTAGAGGTTTTCTCATATTTTATCCTATTACATTTTTCTTGACAACCTTGCCAAGTAGGTTTTTTCCTCTTTCTCTCTCTTTCTTACAAACGAAGAGAGTCAAGCTGAGGGATTAAAGGAGTTTTCTAAGGGCCCCAGACATTCTGGTGTAAAGCGAGAACTCCGGACTGTTTGACTTAGAAGCCCTTGTGCTGTCCCACGTATCATACTGCCAACCCAAGGAGTTCAAAGTCTGCATGTCCTGCTACGCAGTCAGACCCTAAGTGTTACTTCAGAACAAAGGTGCTGTGTATGGCCTTGCTTCTTTAGGATTTCATGCCTGTGTGCCATTGAAGACTGGGGTCGTGAATATCTAGCTATTCAAATGGATGAATGAATTAAACCTGGCCATGCTAAAACCTTTCCCAAAGGAGCTCCTCTTTTAATAATTTCTATTTCTCTTAAGCCTGCTAGTTATTAGAACCTAAGAGATCCTTTGAGAAACTTTTTCTCCTTGGCCACTGTAACATTCACTGAACTATCAGACACGTCATTCTACTTCCGCGGTGTCTCCAACACCGTCTCGTCCTTTTTAGTCCCATTGCCACCACCTTCATTTCAGCTAGCCTCAAGGCGTGTGCACTTCCATTTACTGTTTTACTCCGTCTCATCCATATATCCATCCTTCCCTCTGTCTGTCCATCATCCGTCCTTTCATTTCGTCAACAAACATTTTGTGAGTACTTACTCAAGATACAATCGACAGGTTATCACAATATGGTATGATAAATGCTTAAGAAGATGTTGTTTAGGGTGCTATGAGAACACAGAAAGGGGACACTCTTACCCAATTCAGGGAGAGAGACTCAGAAAAGGCTTCTTGGAGGAGCTGTCAATCTGAGCTGAGCCTCAAAACGTCAGTTGAGTTAGAAAGGTGAAGGGGCTGGAGAGGGCAGAGTAAGAACCACAGAGTCCCTCCCCTGCCGCCTCACTCTTCTCTTGTTTCAATCTTCCTCCGTAGCAGTTTGCAATACCTGCATACTATGTAGTTTCATGCCATACTGCTTCCCAGAATTATCCAGTGATAATCCCTGACACCCCGATAAAAGCCAGATGGATCACAGCGGCTGCCCAGGCTACTGCGGTATGGCTCCTGTTGGCCCTCTGACCTCTGTTCTCTCCACTTTTCTCCTTAGTCACCCTGCGTCAGCCACACCGGGCTCCTTGTTGTTTCCTGACTGTATCGGGCCGCTCCTGCCTCGGAGCCTCCACCCGTTCTTCCCTTCCTCTGTGTGCAGCGGCCTCACACAGGTCGGCATGACTAACTCCCTCCACTGCCGCAGGACTTACTCGCACTATTACAACACAGGGCTTTCCTGATTATTCCATTGGTAATTAAATCCACTCACCTTCCCACCAGAGCCCTCTATCCCCTAATCCCCCTCTTTTTAAAGTAGGCTCCACGCCCCGTGTGGAACCCAATACAGGGCTTGAACTCAGGACCCTGAGGTAGAAACCTGGGCTGAGATCAAGAGTCAGGTGCTGAATTCACTGAGCCATCCAGGCAGCCCTCCATCACCCTTTTTTGCTTCGAAACTATCAGCTTGATCTTACCATGCATTTATATGTTTATTTCATTTATTGCCCAAAGAATGTAAGCTTCATGGGAACAGGGCTTTTTGACTCTTTTAAAGTCAATTGTGTTTTCACTGCCTAGATGAGTCCATAGAAAATCTTTTTTTGGGGGGGCAGGAACAGTATACTACGTTGATGGCATATAGCAACGTAGGGCTCTTCAACCCGCCCCCTCCCAGGGGCTCTGGGACAGAAACTGTGGAAGTTGGGAGATGGTCAGTGTGCTGGGAGATGTGGTAGAGCAAGGACTGCCCGGCAGCCGAGGGCCTGTCTTCCTTTTGCTATTGCTGGGGCTGGTGGTCCAGGGGGCTCTTACTCCTTGGAGGCCATGTAGACCATAAAGTCCGTCATCTAGTTGCTGTGGCCAAATTCACTGTCACACCAGGAAATATATTTGACAAAGTGGTCACTGAGAGCAATGCCAGCCCCAGCATCGAAGGTGGGAGTGGTTGTCACTGTTAAAGTCATGGGAGGCAACCTGGTCCCCAGTGTACCCCAGGCTGCCCTTCGGGGGTCCCTCTGACGACTGCTCCACTACCTTCTTAATGTCATCTTATTTGGCAGCCTTCTCCAGGTGGCATGTCAGTGCCGCACTGCGGGAGTTGATTCAGTAGTGTGGCACCACCTTCCTCAGACTCTTGCCAGGTGCTGATGTTGCTAAAGGGAAGGAAACATTTCATTTTGTGTGGTGGTGGTAATGACTGACTTTCCCTCTCTCTCCCAGATGATGTTTTCAGCCTTTTACCACCACCAAAGGGTCACTTCTGTATTTCTCAGCGGGGCTTTTTCCCTTTGACTAACACATGGGATTCTTGCACAGAGCTACGGATTTCTTGGTTGTTGGTCACTGTCACAGTATAGATACTAGGAGGTGAAGGAAGGGGATGTTGGAGTTTTCAATTAAAGGCCTCTGTTTCCTTGGTGTGTAGGAGGCTGGACCATCTGGCGAGAGAAGGTAGAGACAGGGTAGAGATGATGAAATTTGGAACTGTCACCCATCAGATTGGGAAATGTGACCAATGACAGAAAACACAGGGATCCTGAATACAATGACATGTTTGGAGAATACACAATATCCTTGCAAGATGTCTGATGTCGATTTTTTTTGCGTAATACATCAGTGCTGCTGATTCTTTAGAAGGAATTCTTTAGGGGGAATTCTGATTCCTCAAGGAGGAAGAATGAATTGAACTCAAATTCTCATTGTTAGAAAAGTAACAAGCACAAAGTAATAATGCGCTGTGATTTTCCTGTGCGAATCCTGTTGTCCTCAAAGAACAGGAACTGCTGTAGCCCACAAGGCAGGCTAATCCTTAACACTTACCAAGTGATCAGACATCCAGCAGATATATGGGGGAGAGAATAAGAACCCTGGGCCTTTTGGAAGGCAAACCTTGTGGTCATTTCCTAATCCTGGAGAGATTAATACTGAAGCTGAGGTTTACCAAGGGTTCCTTATGGGCGCTGTATGAGTACTGGGTAGACCCTCCTGAAGGAACATCTGCACTTGGTGGGCCCCTCCCTCTGGTGGTAGAAGAGGTTCCTACCTTCATCAGTCTTCTCTGAACTTCAACAGTGGGATTTATTTTTGAGACCAGAAACTTGGATTTAGTACAATTTCTGGGAGTGTGCTATGATCGTACTTCAGACAGGCCAGAATAGGAATCTAAGAAGTCAGGTCAGGGAAGGAGCAGGAGTTTTAGAGGGAATCTTGGAGCCACTGAGACTTCCAGGAGGGGTCAGGGTACATCGATAGGATCCAGGACCTTTGGGATTTGGGGGCAGGAAATTTTTAGGGCACTTTCTGCAATGGAATATGGAGAAATTTCATGGCAAAGGGGCACATTGAAGCCAAAAGCAACAGAAAAGGAAGGAAAGAAAACATTTATGAGGCATTTACTATGTACCTGGGATTTGTCTAATGCTTATCATATGTCAGCCGTGCATATCAACTATATCTTTTTAAAATTTTTTCAGTGTTCCAAGATTCACTGTTTATGCACCACACCCAGTGCTCCATGTAATACGTGCCCTCCTTAATCCCCACCACCAGGCTCACCCAACCCCCCTCCTCCTCCCCTCCAAAACTCTTAGTTTGTTTCTGAGTCCACAGTCTCTCATGGTTCATCACCCCTCTGATTTCCCCCAGTTCACTTTTCCTTTCCTTCTCCTAAGGTCCTCCATGTTATTCCTTATGCTCCACAAGTAAATGAAACCATATGATAACTGACTCTCTCTGCTTGACTTATTTCACTCAGCATAATCTCCTCCAGTCCTGTCCATGTTGAAACAAATGTTGGGTATTCATCCTTTCTGATAGCTGTGTAATATTCCATTGTATATATGGACCACATCTATCCATTCGTCTGTTGAAGGGCATCTGGCTCTTTCCACAGTTTGGCAATTGTGGCCATTGCTGCTATGAACATTGGGGTACAGATGGCCCTTATTTTCACTACACCTGTATCTTTGGGGTAAATACCCAGTAGTGCAATTTCAGGGTCATAGGGAAGCTCTATTTTTAATTTTGTGAGGAATCTCCTCTGTTTTCCAAAGTGACTGCACCAACTTGCATTCCCACCAACAGTGTAAGAGGGTTCCCCTTTCTCCACATCTTCTCCAACACTTGTTGCTGACTGTCTTGTTAATTTTGGCCATTCTAACTGGTATAAGGTGGTAACTCAATGTGGTTTTGATTTGAATTTCCCTGGTATCTAATGATGATGGACCATTTTTTTCATGTGTCTGTTGGCCATTTGTCTCAATGGGTAGGTTGTGAGTTTTTCCCCATTGAGAATGATATTCACTCTGTGTTTTTCACAGATAGATTTTATGAATTTGAGGAATATTCCCTCTATCCCTATACTTTGAAGAGTTTTAATCAGGAGTGACTGCTGTATCCTGTCAAATGCTTTTTCTGCATCAGTTGAGAGGACCATGTGGTTCTTCTCTCTTCTCTTATTCATTTGTTCTATCACATTGATTGATTTGTGAATATTGAACCACCCTTGCATCCCAAGGATAAATCCCACCTGGTCATGGTGGGTAATCTTTTTAATGTACTGTTGGAGCCTATTAGCTAGGAATTTGTTGAGAATCTTGGCATCCATATTCTTCAGGGATATTGCTCTGAAATTGTCCTTTTTGATGGGGTCTCTGCCTAGATCAGGGTAATTCTAGCTTCATAAAAAGAGTCTTGAAGTTTTCCTTCTGTTTCTGTTTTTTGAAACAGCTTCGGGAGAATAGCCATTATTTCTTCGTTGAATGTTTGGTAGAGTTCCCCAGGGAATCCATCAGGTCCTGGGCTCTTGCTTTTGGGGAGGTTTTTGATCACTGCTTCAATCTCATTACTAGAGATTGGTCTATTCAGGTTGTCAGTTTCTTCCTGTTTCAGTCTTGGAAGTTTATAGGATTCCAGGAATGCATCCATTTCTTCTAGGTTGCTTAACTCATCGGCATGTGACTGTTGATAATAATTTCAGATGATTGTTTCTATTTTCTTGGTGTGAGTTATGATCTCTCCCCTTTCATTCATCATTTTATTAATTTGAGTCCTCTCTTTTCTTTTGGATTAGTTTGGCCAGTGGTTTATCTGTCTTACTGATTCGAAGAACCAGCTTCTAGTTTCGTTGATGTGTTCTACTATATCTCTACTTTCTCTTTGATCTTGCTCTCATCTTGATTATTTCCCTTCTTGTGCATGGGGTTGGCTTAATTTGTTGTTGATTTTCCAGTTCTTTAAGGTGTAAAGAGAGTTGGTGTGTTCAGGATTTTTCAGTTTTTTTTGAGTGAGGCTTGGATGGCTATGTTTTTCCCCCTTAGGACCACCTTTGCCATATCCCATAGGTTTTAGACTGATGTGTCTTCATTCTCATTTCAATGAATTAAATTATTCTTGGATTTCCTGGTTGATCCAAACATTCTTGAGCAGGATGGTCTTTAGCTTCCAAGTGTTTGAATTCCTTCCAAACTTTTTCTTGTGGTTGAGTTCCACTTTAAAAGCATTGTGGTCTGATGGGTGCCTGGGTGGCTCAGTGGTTTAAGCCTCTGCCTTCAGCTCAGGTCGTGATCTCAGGATCCTGGGATCAAGCCCCACATCGGGCTCTCTGCTTGACGGGGAGCCTGCTTCCCCCCCCCTCTCTGCCTGCCTTCTGCCTACTTGTGATCTCTCTCTGTCTATCAAATAAATAGATAAAAATCTTTAAAAAAAAAAAAAGCATTGCGATCTGAGAATATGCAGGGATTAGTGTCAGTCTTTTGGTACTGGCTGAGCCCCTTTTATGACCCAGTATGTGGTCTATTCTGGAGAAAGTTCCAAGTGTGCTCGAAAAGAATGAGTATTCTGTTGTTTCTGGGTGGAATGTTCTGTGTATATTTATGAGGTCCATCTGGTCCAATGTGTCCTTCAGAGCTTTTGTTTCTGTGTTGATTTTCTGCTTGGGTGATCTCTCTGTTGCTGAGAGTGGCATGTTATGGTCCCCTACAATCAGTTTATTCTTAGCAAGATGAGTCTTTATTTTGATTAACAGTTAGCTTATGTAGTTGGCACCTCCCATGTTGGGGACATAAGTATTTATAATCTTCTTGATGGATAGACCCTTTAAGAATGATGTAGTGTCCTTCTGTACCTCTGACTACAGTCTTTAGCTTAAAATCTAATTTATCTGATACGAGAATCACTATCCCATCTTTCTTTTGAGGCCCACTGGCATGAAAGATGGTTCTCTATCCCTTCACTTTCAGTCTGGATGTATCTTTAGGTTCAAAATGCATCTCTTGTAGGCAGCATATGGACGGGTCCTGTCATTTTATCCAATCTGCAACCCTGTGCCATTTTGTGGGAGCATTTAGGCCATTCAAGTTGAGAGTGATTATTGAAAGATACATTTTTACTGACATCATGTTGCCTGTGAAGTCCTTGTTTTGTATAGATTGTCTCTGTGAATTTCTGTTCTATGTCACTCTTGTGTTCTTTCTTCTTTTATAAAACCTCCTTTAGTATTTCTTGTAGTGCCAGCTTGATGGTCACATACTCCTTTAAACCTTGTTCTTCTTGGAAGCTCTTTATCTGTCCATCTATTCTGAATGTCAGCCTTGCTGGATAAAGTATTCATGGCCTCATGTTCTTCCCATTTAGTGCCCTGAATATCTCTTGCCCGCCCTGTCTGGCTTGCCAGGTTTCTGTAGATAGGTCTTACATTATTCTGATGGTCCTCCTTCTGTACATAAGGAATATCTCCCCCACCCCCCGCCAGCTGCCCTTAAGACATCTTCTCTGAATATGTATTTCATGTATTTCACATGTATCTCATGTGTTTCACAATAATGTACCTGGAGGTCTTTCTACCCTTGTTGATCTTGAGGGGGTGTCCCCTCTGCCTCTAGGACACAAACACTTGTTCCATTCCTCGGATGAGCTTTTCTTAAGCTCTTCAGTGTCCCTTTATGAACTGCTGAGGGCTACAGGCTCCTGAAAGCAAACTTCTTCCCCATTAAATTGTTTAACCTTTTTTTGGAAAGATCACACTCAGCTGCTCACATGGGCCATCCTTAGTGCTGCTTCTACACTCTGTTCCATTAGGCAAGATATTGCAGAAACACAGAACCAATAGGATATACATATGTATTGTAATGATTGACTCACATGATTCTGGTGGCTGAGAAGTACCAAGATCTGCAGTCAGCAAGGAGAGAACTAGGAGAAGCAGTGGTGTGGTTCTAGTTCAAAAGCCAGCAGTCCCAACACCCAGGATGCATCCTGGTTTCAGCTGAAGTCTGTGGGCAAGGAAAGATAGGGCAGTCAAGAAGGAGGAATTCTCTCTTACTCATGGGACGATTTGTCTTTTTGTTCTACTCAGGCTTTCAGCTGATTGAATGAAGCCCACCTATATTGGGGCCGGCAATGTTTTATTTAGTGTACCCACTCAAATCTGAATTTCATCCCAAACTCCCTCATAGACACACCAGAATAATGTGTGATTAACTGTCTGGGCAACCCATGGCCCAGTCAAGTTACACGTAAAATTAACCATCCTATATCTTTGCCCTCCTTCTTTTTACCTCTTATGCCCTGAAGACCTTTCCATTCTTCTGATCAATATCCATATCCCACCCACTCCATGATGTCACATGTAATTTTGAAGGATTCTTCACTGGTTATTTGTGGCAATCTATCTGCAAGATTCTAAATTTCTAGATGAGGATGACAAGGATTTTATTTATTAAAACAAGAGATATAGGAATCTGTTATATTTTCTGTCTCTTCCTTAATGGCACATAAGTGGGCATTCAGTAAATACTGTTTAGTGCTATACATTCAGTCCAGTTGGAGAACACGTTTTCTGATAACTTGGATCCCAGGAAAGCAGCTAGGGAGGGTGAGTGTTAGTAAGCTTGGGATGGACAAGGGGATCTCAGGCCTTCCCTTAACCCTCTGCATGTCCTCACCCTGGGGCTTTGGACTAAGGCAGAAGAGCAAGAGCTGCTTTGCTTCTTCACTCTTGCTGGGTGAGAAGGGCTGGACCTGAGAGGTTCCCTTTAAGGTCATAGTCATCCTGGCACACCCAGGAGATTTGCCTGTATCCAAACCCTAAGGCAGTCTTTCTCAACTTCAGCACTATTAGTATTGAGGCCAAAAGACACTTCTTTGATGTGAGGGACTGCCCTGTGTATTGTAAGATGTTTAGCGATGTCCTTAGCCTTGATCTGTTAGATGCCAGGTAGTACCTGCACCCCAAGTTGGGACAATTAGAAATGTCTCCAGATATTGGCAAATGCACCCTGGGGAACAGAACCACTGATTCTGGGTTTTGTTTTGTTTTTTTTTTTTACAAAGGAGAGTCACCTATGTGATCACATCTGTGAATCAAGAAGGAACTTGTTCTTTTATCTATTTTACACAGCTGGTCAAGTGGCAGGAAAAGAAAGAACTCGTATCTTCTAACTTTCAGACTACAGCTCTTTCTCTTATATCTCTCCAATGGCTCAGTAAAAAGACCACTAGGAATGAAGGATTAGAAGAGAGAGTGGATTGACCCCACCCTGAAGGAGATACCAGTTTTGAGCTGAAGAATGAAAATCCTTATTGAATTACAAGTCTTGATGAAGTGATATCAGTAGCTACATTGCTATTTTCAGACTCTGCTTCTTAATTGTATTTGGTGACCTTTCAGTTTGCCCTTTTGAAAGGGAAGACATTTAGATTTCCTTTCTTAGTGGCTAGTCTTATTTTGACTGCTAATATCTCCCAAACTTCCAAACCTTTGAAGGGGAGAGTTAAGGTCCTAATAAAACTTGTTCACTTCCTCTTGAAGATGCGTCACTGTGATAACCTTGTGTGTGCGGCCTTGACGGTGGTGGTTTCCAAGAAAACCAAAATACAATACTGCCCTTCAAAACAAAAGTTTGCACCAATTGTTACTGAGACTAGATCAGAAAACTAGAAGTACTAAAAATAAGCATCTGAAAGGCACACAGTTTCTGAGACTATATTAATTATTTCTTTTAAAAAAAGAAAATGTAGTGTCTTTTTAAATTGGCTATAAAACTAAAGACCTAAAGTTTGCTAAGTATGGGTACACTTGAACTTAAGATTTTAATTACATTCTTCACCTCTGAAATATAATTCAACTATGCTTAGGTATCTAAGACTTTAAGTTCATTGTATTGGAAGCATGTTATAATCAGTGATAATCATTATTATTCAGTGAGAGCTTACTTTTTGCTGCCACTGTTCCAAGATTCAGTTTTATAGGGAGGCAGTGTGTGTTAAAATGCCTTGGCCTATTCTAGACGTTTGACCTTATGTAAATTATGCAGCCTCTTTGAGTCTAGGCTTCCTTCTTTGTAAAATGAGGCAATAATATGAACTCCTGTATTTGGATTAACGATATCAACTTTTGTGCAGACTAAATGAAAAAAAAGTGCAAAAGCTTAATTAATATTAAATTAGTATTTAATGTTGATAATTATTAACATTGCATAAAATTACATACTATGCTATTGATAGTGTTAATTATTAATATTACATAGAAACATTGATATGAAGTGAAAATCATGTGAAAGAAGAATTAACACTAGTATTAATTATTATAATTAATAATTTTGTGTATGCTGAGTTAGTTGTAAACAGTTAAGAACATTTTTTTTTTTAAAGATTTTATTTATTTGAGGGGTGCTTGGGTGGCTCAGTGGGTTAAAAGCCTCTGCCTTTGGCTTGGGTCATGATCCCAGGGTCCTGGGGTCGGTTCCGCATTGGGTGCTCTGCTCAGCAGGGAGCCTGCTTCCTCCTCTCTCTCTGCCTGCTTGTGATCTTGGTCTGTCAAATAAATAAAGTCTTTAAAAAATAGATTTTATTTCTTTGAGAGTGAGAGTGTATGAGTGGGGGAAGGGCAGAGGAAGAGAGAAAAACAGACTCTCTGCCGAGCAGGGAACCCAGTGTGGGACTCCACTGCAAGACCATGGGATCATAACCTGAGCCAAAGTTATGAACATTCCTGATCAACAAGGTGGGTTGGTGTTTTGGGGTTTCCATAGTTTTCTCCAAGTTCGGTTTATTTATTTTTTGTATTTTTATTTTGAAATTGCTCGTGTTCCTCATTTAGGAAAGTTCCTAAATGAACTTCTTGGACAGGGGCCAATCTAGATATGAAATAAGTGTCATTAAAAAGATGGTACATGGAATTTGCATCACTGGTTACACTTATTTTGGGAAAGTGATCTGGATTGCATGTGATGATGGCATTTTTGAGCAAGTGCACAACTAAATTTTAAGTCTGGGATAAATAAAATGTTCCTATCTGCTTTCTCTTCCTCCCTGCCTGCCTGCCTGCCTGCCTCCCTCTTCCTTTCCTTTCTTTCTCCCTCTCTCCTTACTTCTTTCTTGACTCAAATGTCTCATGGTCAAACATAGGTTTCCATTTTGAAATACCTTTTTTTTTTTTTTTTTAAGATTTTATTTGACAGAGGGGCACCTGGGTGGCTCAGTGGGTTAAGCTGCTGCCTTCGGCTCAGGTCATGATCTCAGGGTCCTGGGATCGAGTCCCGCATCGGGCTCTCTGCTCAGCGGGGAGCGTGCTTCCTCATCTCTCTCTCTCTGCCTGCCTCTCTGCCTACTTGTGATCTCTCTCTGTCAAATAAATAAATAAAATCTTTAAAAAAAAAAAGATTTTATTTGACAGAGAGAGACACGGTGAGAGAGGGAACATGAGTGGGGTAGGGAGAAGCAGGCCTCCTGCTGAGCAGGGAGCCCGATGCCAGGACTCTGGGATCATGACCTGAGAGGAAGACAGACACTTAACAACTGGGCCACCCAGGCACCCTTTGAAATTTCCTAGTAGTAACACAGAATGCTGTTTCCAGACAACAGGTCCTAGGGTACTGCCTGGCATTGTTCTCAATAGTTGCTTCTTGAACTGAACAAGTTGCTTAGATTATATTAAATTTGTTACAACTGTGAAGATTATTTTTCAGTTGTCATATGAAGGGGAAAAAAAATCCCTCAAAGTCCTACTATAATAGAGTTTCATTTAACCTGTATCATGTTCTGATTTTTTTTTTGCATTTTGTACTTTGTTATGATATCTTCCTTTATTTTCATTCTGCTTTTTAAAAATAGTACAGCATAGGCATTTGTATTTTTTTCAAGCATAATTTTAGGATGCATAATAGTTAATTGTTTACCTATTATAGCTGAATCTAAAACACATATGGAAATGCAAAAATGCAAAGAAAAGTTGACAAGCTTGAACAAAGATTAGATTTGAGGGACTTTAATTGCTAGATATTGAGACTTATTAATAACTCTATAGTAACTAAAAAAATAACAAGTAGATATATGGAAGAGAATATAGGATATGGAAACAGATCCTCATATAGTCATCTGATTTAGGAAAAGTGCTACTACAGTGACATGAAGAAATGATGATCTTTTGCATAAATGGTCCTGGAGCCATTAAACACACAATTTTTAAAAAAAAAAGCAACTTGACCCTCTACATCATGTTCCGTTTATCTATTATTGCATAATAAATACCCCAAACTGTGGTGGCTTAAACCAACAGTCATTTTACTGTATCTCAATTCTGTGTGCCAGGAGTTCAAGTAGGATTCATTTGGGTAATTCTTCTGCTCTGTGTGGTGTTGATTCATCTGATGGATGGTGGTGGTCTGGAGAGTCCATGGTGATTTTACTTGCCTGTCTGATCCCTTAGTGGGAATGGTTGGAAATCTAGGCTCAGCTGGCACTATTAATTAAAACATGTATTTGTCTTCTCCAGCATGGTGGTCTCAAATAGTTGGGCCTATAACATGGCAGCTCAAAGTTTCCTGAGTGTTCCATGAGGCCAAGATGAAGGCTATAAGGCTTTTCATGGCTAGCCTCGGAAGTCTCAGAATGACACGTATGCCACATTCTATTGGTTATGCAAGTCACTAAGGCTAGCCCAGATTCACAGGGGTGGCATTTAGACTTGGCCTCTCAAGGAGTTCAGCAAAGAATTTGGGCCATTTTTATCATTCTAGATGGATCATAGACCTGAAGGAGAAATATGAAACAAGGCTTTTAGAAAAAGACATGGAAGAAAAATCTTCATGACCTTAGGAATAGAATTAAAATACAAACTACATATAATGTATCCAGAGTATAATAGAACTGTTCAATCAATAAGATAGCTAATTCCATAAAAAAATTAGTTAAAAGTAAATAGGTACTACACAAAGAAGATATATAAATGGCCAATAAGAATATGAAAATGTTCTCAACTTCATTAATTATCAGGTAAATGCAAATTGAAATCACAAATCCAGGGATGCCTGGGTGGCTCAGTGGGTTAAGTGTCTGACTTGATTTCAGCTTGGGTCAATATCTCAGGGTTATGGGATCAAGGCCAGTGTGGGGCTCCACACTCAGTGGGGAGTCTGCCTGAAATTTGCTCCTCCCTCTCGCCCTCCCCCAACTCTCTGTCAAATTAATAAATAAATCTGAAAAACAAAACAAAACAAAGGACCACAAACCCACCTACCAGAATGACTAAAATGAAAAGGATTGACAATTCTAAGGGTTAGCAAAGATGTGGAACAGTTAGAATTCTAATACACGGCTGATGGAATTGTCACTTGATACATCTGCTTTTAAAAAATGAACATATGAATATCCCATGACCTAGAAAATCCACTCCTAGAGATATAATAAATATATTAATAATAATAAATGCAGGGGTGCCTGGGTGACTCAGTCAATTAAGTGTCTGACTCTTGACCTCAGCTAAAGTCTTGACCTTAGGGTTGTGAATTCAAACCCTGTGTTGGGCTCCATACTGGGCATGGAGCCTACTTAAGAATGAAATGCATATGCTCACCCCAAAAGTGAACAATGTTCATAGTTTATGAGGTGTACTAAAAATAGTCTCAGATTGGGAAAACAACCCAGATGTCCTTCAACAGTAGAATGACAAATTAATTGAATATTAATACACTTTTTATTATAATACTAATTAAAGTGGAACAAATTATAAATACTATATGACAAGGTCGATGAACATTATAGATGTAATTACGAGCAAAAGAAGCCAGGAACAAAAAGGGATATACTGTAAAATGCCACTATATGAAGCGCAATAAAGGCAAAATTAAATGGTAATAAGTCAGAATAGTGATACTGTTTGGAGGTATATTGACTGGGAGGGAAACGTATGAGGTGGTAAATTATTCTATATTGTGATCTGTTGGTGAGTACTCATATGTTGAACTATGCAATTAAAATTTGTGCCCTTTTCTGTACATACATTATAACAAAAGATAAAGTTCGGGGCGCCTGGGTGGGTTAAAGCCTCTGCCTTCAGCTCAGGTCATGATCCCAGGGTCTTGGGATCGAGCCCCATATGGGGCTCTCTGCTCAGCAGGGGGCCTGCTTCTCTTCCTCTCTCTCTGCCTGCCTCTCTGCCTACTTGTGATCTCTCTGTCGAATAAATAAATTAAAAAAAAAAAAAAAGATAAAGTTCAAGTAAAAGCAATGCTGAACTTAAATAAAGCAATACTCTGGGCAAGATGGCAGAGAAGTAGGAGACCCTGTTTCAACTGGTCTCCTGAATTGAGCTAAAATATCTACCAGAACACTCAACACCCATGAAATCAGCCTGAAATGTCAGATTATCCACTTTTGGATCTCTGCAGGGGCAGAAGATCATCGTGGAGAGGTAAAGCAGAGTGGGAGCCCTTGGACTGATATCAGAGGATAAACAGAAGGGGGAGGGAGCCACCAGAAATGACCCACTGCAAAGTAAGACCCCAATACAAAGTGCCCTATGCCTGGGGACCGGCATTAACTTGGAGTCTGGTTAAAAGAACACAAAAAGAACAAAGGATTTTAAGGAGGAATTGGTGGAATTGGGCAGCCACAGGCATGGACCAAAGCACACGGTCCCAGGGTGGTCAGGCTGGGGCTCACCCATGTCACCATGTCTGAGAGAGCCCAGTGGGGCCTCCAGTCAATGGTCCCTGAGCCCACAGCTTTCCGCTGCTTGCATCACCACTGGGGCTGCACACACCCCCGCCGCACCCTGGAAAGCTCAGCACAGTCTCCTGCTGGAGGTCCCTGGACCCACAGCATTCCGTGACCTGCGCCGCAGCCCATTCTGACCACACCCAGCATGGGAATGGACTTTAGACAGCAGTCCTGGCAGCGGCAACCACTGGAATTCGGCTCGCCCAGACCAATATCACTCGCAGCTTTAGAGGCATGGGGGTGCAGAAACAAGCAGGGGCCTCGCGTGACCACTGAGATGGTGGCTGGGAGTGCACAGCACTTGTGGGAGGTGCAGTGTTCAGCAGAGATTGCAGAGGGGGGAGTATCTGTGTGTTCTCTGGACCACCTAGAGGGGAGCAGACGGAGGCTTCTTTCTGAGGCAGAGGTCTCGGTGCAGAGAGTTTACTTGGCACTAATCCTCTGAAAAGCCGCAAAAAGCGACCAAAGAACAAAAATCGCCAGAAAACAGAAGTCTGAAAAACCAGTTTCCACACACCCTAGCCACACAAGCCTAGCCTTGACAGGGGGCAGGGTGACTCAGCCGAAGCAAGACTGACTGAAAAACAACGCGCCCCAGTCAGACACTTAACCCACTGCCCCAGAAGACAAGCCAAAAGAACAAGAGGACAATAACCACAGGGTCCCCATAAAACTAAAACCCCAATATCAGGAGAAAACAATATACTAAGGCCCTGGTATTACCCCAAACCCTGTATATTTCACAGATATAACTCTTTTCTTTTTAAAAATTTTCTCATGATTCTTCTTTCTTTAACCTACTTACCATTAAAATTAGATGCTTAATATAACATATTACATAATAACTTTTTAACTTGAACTTTTTCATACATATATCTATGTTTTATTCTTTTCTTTTTTTTTATACATCTATAGATATAAACTTCAAGGTAATCCTTTTCCCCTATTCAATACTACCACTATATATAAAATATATAAACCAGTTTTAATTTCCCTATATCTCTGGAAAGTGAATCCTTCACTGAAGATAATAAGATGTACCCAGGAAGAACTGAAATAAAATTCCTTGCCCACATCGGAGGTTTATAACCACCTTCCCATCTTATCCTTCTGTTATTGTTTCTGTGTTTTGGTTTTGTTTTTGTACTATATAAATTTTATTCTTGGGGTTCATTTTGGCTGGAATTTTTCTTTTTTTTTCCCCAAAACTTATGGGATACAGCAAAGGCGGTCCTAAGGGGGAAAAACATAGCCATCCAAGCCTCACTCAAAAAAAACTGAAAAATCCTGAATACACCAACTCTCTTTACACCTTAAAGAACTGGAAAATCAACAACAAATTAAGTCAACCCCATGCACAAGAAGGGAAATAATCAAGGTGAGAGCAAGATCAAAGAGTTAGAAAGTAGAGATATAGTAGAACACATCAACGAAACTAGAAGCTGGTTCTTCGAATCAGTAAGACAGATAAACCACTGGCCAAACTAATCCAAAAGAAAAGAGAGGACTCAAATTAATAAAATGATGAATGAAAGGGGAGAGATCACGACTCACACCAAGAAAATAGAAACAATCATCTGAAATTATTATCAACAGTCACATGCCGATAAGTTAAGCAATCTAGAAGAAATGGATGCATTCCTGGAATCCTATAAACTTCCAAGACTGAAACAGGAAGAAATTGACAACCTGAATAGACCAATCTCTAGTAATGAGATTGAAGCAGTGATCAAAAACTTCCCCAAAAACAAGAGCCCAGGACCTGATGGATTCCCTGGGGAACTCTACCAAACATTCAACGAAGAAATAATAGCTATTCTCCCAAAGCTGTTTCAAAAAATAGAAACAGAAGGAAAACTTCAAGACTCTTTCTATGAAGCTAGAATTACCCTGATCTAGGCAGAGACCCCATCAAAAAGGACAATTTCAGAGCAATATCCCTGAAGAATATGGATGCCAAGATTCTCAACAAATTCCTAGCTAATAGGCTCCAACAGTACATTAAAAAGATTGCCCACCATGGCCAGGGGGATTTATCCCTGGGATGCAAGGGTGGTTCAGCATTCACATATCAATCAATGTGATAGAACAAATGAATAAGAGAAGAGAGAAGAACCACATGGTCCTCTCAACTGATGCAGAAAAAGCATTTGACAAGATACAGCAGTCACTCCTGATTAAAACTCTTCAAAGTATAGGGATAGAGGGAACATTCCTCAACTTCATAAAATATATCTATGAAAAACACAGAGCAAATATCATTCTCAATGAGAAAAAGCTAACAGCCTTCCCTTTGAGATCAGGAACACAATAAGGATGATCATTCTCACCACTGTTCAACATAGTACTAGAAGTCCTAGCAACAGCAATCAGAAAACAACAAGAAATAAAAGGTATTCAGATTGGCAAAGAAGAAGTCAAACTCTCTCTCTTCACAGATGGCATGATAGTTTATGGAAAACCCAAAAGACTCTACTACCAAACTACTAGAACTCATACAGCAATTCAGTAATGTGACAAGATACAAAATGAATGCACAGAAATATGTTGCTTTCCTATACACTAACAATGAAAATATAGAAAGGGAAATTAGAGAATCGATTCCATTTACTATGGCACCAAGAACCATAAGATACCTTGCAATAAACCTAACCAAAGAGGTAAAGGATCTGTACTTGAGAAACTACAGAACACTCATGAAAGAAATTGAAGAAGACACAAAAAGATGGAAGAGCATTCCATGCTCATGGATCTGAAGAATAAACATTGTTAAAATGCCTGTACTGCCCAGAGCAATCTATACTTTCAGTGCCATCCCAGTCAAAATTCCACTGGCATTTTTCAAAGTGCTGGAACAAACAATCCTAAAATTTGTATGGAACCAGAAAAGATCCTGAATTGCCAAGGAAATGTTGAAAAAGAAAAAAATCTGGGGGCATCACGTTGCCTGATTTCAAGCTCTATTACAAAGCTGTAATCACTAACACAGCATGGTACTGGCACCAAAAGAGACACGTAGATCAAGGGAACAGAATAGAAAACCCAGATATGGGTCCTCAACTCTATGGTCAACTAGTCTTCGACAAAGCAGGAAAAAATATCCAGTGGAAAAAAGCCTCTTCAATAAATGGTGCTCGGAAAATTGGACAGCTATGTATAGAAGCATGAAAGTTGACCATTCTCTTACACCTTACACAAAAATAGACTCAAAATGAATGAAAGATTTCCACGTGAGGCAGGAATCTATCAAAATCCTAGAGGAGAACATGGACAGTAACTCCTTCAACATCGGCTACAGCAACTTCTTTCAAGACACGTCTCCAAAGTCAAAGGAAACAAAAGCAAAAATGAACTTTTGGGACTTGATCAAGAACAAAAGCTTCTGCACAGCAAAGAAAACAGTCAACAAAACAAAGAGGCAAACCACAGAATTGGAGAATATATTCGCAAATGACAGTTCAAAGGGCTGATATCCAAGGTCTATAAAGAACTCCTCAAACCCAACACCTAGAAAACAGATATTCAATATGTCAAAAAATGGGCAGAAGACATGAACAGATACTTCTCCAAAGAGGACATTCAAATGGCTAACAGATACATGAAAAAATGTTCCATTACCATTAGCCACCAGTGAAATTCAAATCAAAACCACATTGAGATACCACCTTATACCAGTTAGAATGGCCAAAATTAACAGGACAGGAAACAACATGTGTTGGAGAGGATGTGGAGAAAGGGGAACCCACTTAGACTGTTGGTGGGAATACAAGTTGGTGCAGCCACTTTGGAAAACAGTGTGGAGATTCCTCAAAAAAATTAAAAATAGAGCTACCCTACAACCCTGCAATTGCACTACTGGGTATTTACCCCAAAGTTACAGGTGTAGTGAAAAGAAGGGCCACCTGTACTCCAATGTTCATAGCAGCAATGGCCACATTCACTAAACTGTGGAAAGAGCCAAGATGCCCTTCAGCAGACGAATGGATAAAGAAGATGTGGTCCATATATACAACGAAGTATTATGCCTCCATCAGAAAGGATGAATACCCAACTTTTGTATCAACATGGATGGGACTGGAGGAGATTATGCTGAGTGAAATAAGTCAAGCAGAGAGAGTCAATTATCATATGGTTCCACTTGTGGAGCATAAAGAATAACATGGAGGACATTAGGAGAAGGAAAGGAAAAGTGAATTTGGGGAAATCAGTGGGGGAGATGAACATGACAGATTGTGGACTCTGAGAAACAAACTGAGCGTTTTGGAGGGTTGGGGGGTGGAGGCTGGATGAGCCTGGTGGTGAATATTAAGGAAGGCACATGATGCATGGAGCACTGGGTGTGGTGCACAATCAATCAATCTTGGAACACTGAGAAAATAAATAAATAAAACAAGCATGCAAACGTGCACTATGCAAATGATTTAAGACACAGGATATTTCCAGTCCATTTTCATAACTGCTGTGATCTAAATGTTTGGTCCCTCCAAAACGCATATGTTGAAATCCCACTACCCAAAGTAATGGCATTAAGGAGATGAGATCTTTGGGAGATGATTAGGTGGCAAGGGCAGAGCCCTCATGAATGACATTGGTTCCTCTATAAAAGTGGCCCCAGAGAGCTAGGTTGCCCCTTCTACCATGTGAGAATACAATAGAATTCTGGGATCCAGAAGAAGACCCTCACCTGACCATGCTGCTACTATGATATTGGGTTTCAGTCTCCAGAACTGTGAGCAATGAATTCCTGTTGTTTATAAGTTATCTGGTCTATTGTATTTTGTTATACCAGCCTTAATCAATAATGACAATTACCATACATATAGAGGCCCATTAACTTGGTATTTTATAAAAATAAAAAAGGATGTTTGAAAAAAATTCGGTTCATAATATGAAATTTAAGAAATTATGTATATTTAGTACTTTAATGAATAAATATAACAACAACAAAGATCATTCATGAGTTTTGATCTAAACTCATCTCCTTCTCTGGATGTCTGAGAGGAATGATCTTCAGTGTGACTAGGAGAACAGTCTCCAGCCTGGTCTGATCTAATGTGCAGTCTTGTTTTCTTTGCCTGATTTAGATTTGGATTCTGGTCATGCCTTTCCCCCATCATCCATGCATGGTGGAATATTATATAGCCATGATAAAGGATGAGCTCTTTGTCGTTTGGGACAAGATGGATGGACCCAGAGGTTATTAGTCTAAGTGAAATAAGTCAGACTGAGAAAAACAAATACTATGTGACTTTCCTCATATGTGAAATCTAAAAAACAAATGAATAAACAAACAAAAAGCAGACTCATACCTAAAATACAGAGAACAAACTGATGGCTGCCAGAGGGAAGGGCGGGAGGAAGGGAATGGGTAAAATGAATGAAGGGGAATGGGAGGCACAGGCTTCCAGTTATGGAATGAATAAGTCCTGGGAATAAAAGGCACAGCATAGGGAATGTAGTCAAGGATACTGTAATAGCACTGTATGGTGGCAGATGGTAGCTACAACTGGAATGAACATAGCACATAGTATGGAGTTGTTGAATCACTATGTTGGACACCCGGAAATAATGTAACATTGTGTATCAACTATACTTAAAATTTTTTAAATAAAAAATAAAACATTGATTTTCAAATTAATGACTAATTGTGAGTTAATAAATTATCTTACTAATTATTAAATTTAATGTTGATTTAAAAATCATTCCCTCCACCCTTTCCCCCTGCTTGTGCTCTTGCATTGCTTGTGTGCATGCACTCTCTCTCATTCTCTCTCTCTCTCTCAAATAAATAAATAAAATATTTTTTAAAAAGATGGGTTTAGGGCACCTGGGTGGCTCAGTGGGTTAAGCCTCCGCCTTTGGCTCAGGTCATGATCTCAGGGTCCTGGGATCGAGCCCTGCATCGGGCTCTCTGCTCAGCAGGGAGCCTGCTTCCCCCTCTCTCTCTGCCTGTCTCTCTGCCCACTTGTGATCTCTGTCTGTCAAATAAATAAATAAAATCTTTAAAAAGTATGGGTTTATCCAGGAATGAAAGAAAACTACAACCTGGAACAAATAACCTGCAGTATAACCATAGGAAAGTCTGAGGAATGAAGGAGAGGTATGGTTTCTTAAGGAGAAAAGGGGTAAGGTGAGAAGGCTTTTAGGAACCAGAAGGCTGTTGGAGTAAACTGAGAGTTGAAGTGTGGTGGCTTCTCACCAGCTGAGCTGTCTTGGAGGGGAGTTGAGAGGGTTGGTGCTGGGTGAGGGGTAGAGTGGGGGATGTGGAAAGCATCTCTTTTTCTGGCTGGAATAGCAGAGTGATGTCCATGTGCGAGGTTAAATCCATGCAAGGTCAAGTCCAGCTCTTCCTATTGGGTCTGCAATTGACTGTGAGCATAGGGCACGAGAGCTCTCCCTGCTGAAACCCCTGACTCCATTTTTGTGAGGTTTCCCACTACTAATTTTCACGTTCTCATGGGGCTTAAATTCCAGTAGTGCACACCTAGAAGGCAATAAGCTCCATTATAGAAGTACACACAACGGATGTGCTGTGGGAACACAGTAGGAAGTTGGACATCATCAAGTGGTGGGCATGAAGGCTGAGGAAGTAGTGTGGGCAGAGGTAATGACACATACAGCCTGACAGAGCGTGAGCAAGTGTTCTTTTGGTTCAATAGACTGAGAAATGAATCAAAATGAAGAACTCAAGAATGGGAAGAATGATGTAAAACAAAAACCAGTAAGCAGAGAGGCCAATAAATTTCAGAGTTGTTACTAAGTTCATAACACCATGAAAATGTAAATAATATTTCCTACAAGATAAGATACATAAAGTAAGAAAAAATAAAATAATCATCTGGATCAGAAAGCTCAGTCAAAGCTTGTAAGACAGGCAGGGGAGAAGTCAAGATTTCACAAGTGGAAATCATTACTGATTTTTATTTAGAAGTATGGGTTCAAACGTATTTATTATAATTACTATAATGTAAAGATGACAGTGGTGTAAGTAGGATATATGACGAGTTCATCACTAGAAAAGAAGAGAAAGCTAATATAAGTCAGTGCAGCAAAAGATAGGATCATAGAGAAGGGAAATAGCAAAAAGTATGGAAATAGCATACAAGATGATTGTAATCATAACAGGCGTATTGCTTAGAGTAATTAATATGAGTGCTCCAGGGGCACCTGTGTGGCTCAGTCATTAAGCGTCTGCCTCTGGCTCAGGAGGCAGGGTGCCTGCCTCCCAGGGTCCTGGGATCGAGCCCTGCATCGGGCTCCCTGCTCAGCGGGAAGCCTGCTTCCCCGTCTTCCACTCACCCTGCTTGTGTTCCCTCTCTTGCTATATCGCTGTCTCTCTAAAATAAATAAATAAAATCTAAAAAAAAAAAAAAAAAAACTTTAATATGAATGCTCCAAATGTCCCCACTATAAAGTCCATTCCTAGATGGACCCCTAAAAGCAAAATCCAAATATTGCTATTGACATACCATAGACTCACCTAAACCTAAATTACCAGACAATTCAGAATAAGGAGATGAGATTGGCTTGCACACTAGGAAGTGTAGCATGTAATATGTGTATATGTGTAATATGTGAAGAGAAAAAATATACTTCCCATGATTAACGAAAATTGACATGTTTTGAAGAGAAATATTGAGAGTCTGTAAAAAATGTGCTCAATTCTAGGAGAAATTATATAAAGTATTCTTTTAAAAGAAAGAAAAACCCAGAAGAGATCAAAAGCAGTGGGATAAATTCTTGAAAATCACTCTCGTACCTTCTTAGAAAATGTAAGAGCTGTGATGTAACACTGATGTATGGGAGATGAAAAAATATACTGTCACAGGTAGTGTGTTCCTGCTTGGGAGAGGTGACATTAGAGGTATGTTTATGTGCGATCTGATGGGGGCGCCTGGGTGGCTCAGGTAAGTGGCTGTCTTCCGCTCAGGTCATGATCCTGTGGCCCCGGGATCCAGCCCCACATCGGGGTCCCTGCTCAGTGGGGAGGCTGCTTCTCCCTTTGCCTCTGCCCCTCCCCCTGCTTGTGTTCCCTCTCTCACTCACTTTTTCTCTCAAATAAATAAATCTTAAACACCACCCCCCACCCATACGTGAGATCTGACGTTCCAAAGTAATTCTGAAATGGGCACAGTAGGCACATAGTTGAGAACGACACTGAATTGTCCAATAAATGAGTGAGTTGTTAGTAACTAAAAATGTTAAAAGGTTTTATCTTGTGTTCCTAATGAATTCTTCAGAGTCCTTGCATTTTCTGTCAAAATGCTAAGTATTCAAAATATCTGTTTTTAGGAAATCACATAAAAATTGAAGCAAATGATAAACTATAAGGGGAAAAAAAGGCCTGCAGATATCGTTAATGTATTGAGATCTCTCATGTAGAGGAAACCACTTTCTCTTCTTCACAGAATCCCTACACAGGCCACCAAAATAGAATGTTCAAGTCTGCAGTAGAAAAGGAAGGGAATTTCCACCCTACAATCTGTTCTACTCAAAGCTTCTGAGCTACTGAGAGAGAATTAGGCGCTTGGGGCTACCATTTCCACAGGCTGCCCCTGTGCCGGAGACTGGGGGCTGAAGCTGAGCTAACGTTCAGACCTCATGCCCTGGAAGAGAGCTGGGTTCACCTGGAGGAAAGAGTGAATTCCAGCAAAGACATTGTGCCTGGGGGGTCTAGATTCCCCCCTCAAAAGTTTACTTCTGTCTATAAAGCTGACCCCCTTACTCGCTGGGGACCTTCTGTATTTCAGCCCCTTTGGGGTTCTTTCCTCCTTTAGATCTGCCTACCCCTGAGCCCCACAAGTATTCTAAGGCTCCTTTTCTTCTGTGACAAGCCTAATAGGGGAGACATTGTCTCCTGAATTAAGAGGCCTATGGTTTATGCATGTAACCGCCAGAGGGACTGGTGTTAAGTCTGATTAATTCAGGAGTGAAGTATTAGGAGGTATTAGCATTTGACCTCTGAATTCCCTAGATTGTCAGTATGAAAGCTGATAATTTGATTTGATTCCTGCGCTTGGAGTCTTTGCTATTTCCCCGTGATTAGATGTAGCCTACGCAATCTCAGCAGGCATAACTGCGTCGGTAAGCTTTTGTCCTTAGTCCATCGACAGTGTCTAATTTGACCTGGCATGAAGTAGAGAGTCACTGTATCTCATCTTACTGCTATATTTTTTTTTAAAGATTTTTAAATTTATTTCAGAGAAAGAGCGTAAGTGCTCAAGAGTGTATGAGTGGGGGCAGGGGCAAAGGGAGAGGGAGAGAATCAGACTCCCTGCTGAACAGGGAGCCCGATGGGGGCTCCATCTCGTGACCCTGAGCTCATGAGCTGAGTTGAAACAACGAGTTGGCTGCGCAACCTTTACTGAGCCACCCAGGTGCCCCTACTGTTGTGTTATTTATTTATTTATTTATTTATTTATTTTAAAAAGATTTTATTTATTTATTTATTTGACAGAGAGAAATCACAAGTAGATGGAGAGGCAGGCAGAGAGAGACAGAGCGAAGCAGGCTCCCCGCTGAGCAGAGAGCCCGATGTGGGACTCGATCCCAGCACCCTGAGATCAGGACCTGAGCCGAAGGCAGCGGCTTAACCCACTGAGCCACCCAGGCGCCCCAACTGTTGTGTTTTTAAGGTGAGCAATTTCTCAACATTTTAACTAGAGAACGAACTGATTTAATAAATAAAATTTTATTTACTTATTTAGTATTCGATGTATGATTGTGTCTGTATGGAAGTCGGCGATGAAAGCTCCAACAGAAGCAGGTTGCCTAAAACGGACCCTTGCGAGTGGCAGGTAGTAAGATAGTGTACTCAGACGCAGTGAGGATGCTTCAAGAAAACCATCTGGAGAGTTTTCATGGGCTTCTGACATGGGACGGGATGGAGGGCCTAGCATCGGACCCACCACCATGGAGTCTGAAGACGAGAGTCAGTGGCCTGAGCTTCACGGACTTGCAGCAGAGCGAGGGAGGTGGCTCTGGGGGAGTTTACCACAACTTCTAGCCTCTGGTGGGACAGGGATGCTTGAACTCCCCAGGAACCTGGGAGGCCCCATGGCCGGAGGGAATCCTACTGGGCTGTTCTCAGTGGGACTCCACAGGAGGCGACTGACCCAGCAGACAGGCGGCTGCGAGAAACCAGCAGCTAAAGAGGAAGCTGTGAGTGGCCAGCTGGAGGCAGCAGAGCCTGCGTCAAAGGAACTGCAGGCAAGAGATTGCCCGTGATGGAAGCTGTCTCTGAAAGAGGCCACAAACCAGTCCAAGAAGAAAAGCACGGACATTTCGAACACTGAGAGGCTGTCTCTGCCCGAGTAGAACTGTGTTATGAATCAACAGTACTTGGACTGGCCCTGACTTCCTCTCACTCACCTTATTCCGTCCCTGAAAGGTCCCAACACCTCAGCTGTGGACTGAAGGAGAAGGTGGAAAAAGAGGTTGACAGGAATCTAGTCACTCCTATCTTTACTCGTTATAGGCTTCCAAGCCTGAAGTAGGTCGGCGCTCCAAGAAGGAAAAAGTTTTATATTAGATGACAATAGAATTGTGCTTATTATACTTGAATAGATTTTGGCGGGGGGGGGGGGGCGTGAGAGAGAATCTTCAAGCAGATTCCATTCTGAGCGCGGATCCCAACGTAGAGCTTGATCTCATGACCCTGAGATCATGACCTGAGCTGAAATCTAGTCGGAGGCTTAACCGACTGAACCACCCAGGCACCCCTTGAATAGACTTTTTTAATACTGGAAAAAGAGACACTAAATTAAGATGCTGTTGATGATAAGGTGCTCCATTATTTTATATACAACTAAGGGAAAAAAAAACCCTTCAATTATGATTATAAGATGACATTAAGACTCAGATGAGATGTTAAGATGGAAACATATGCACATTTTAGATAAAATACGGTAGTATTTTACCATTTAAGAGAAAAATTAGGAGATCTGCTTGAGATTTCATTGAGGGGAGGGTAAATGAATGAATTATAGAGAATATCAAAGGAGGCAGTGGTGATAAAAAGTAAAGTTTACTCCTGCTTGTACCCTTCAGTGTACAACTGGTTTAAGAAACTGGTTGAATGATGTAATTTCTCAGCCTGATTACTAGCATAGAAACACACCAGAGACATACATGTCTTCCACAGAAGTCGGGACAGAAAAGAGGATCTGGGTACCTGAAGACTTGTTTTAAGGTTCACATTCTCCAACTTAAATATGTCTAATCCTGCCCCAACAGAACAGAACACAGTCCTTGAATGCTCATGTAGGTGCTAAATTTTCTTGTTTGGAACTAAAATTTGGAATACATGGAAATAATGACCACTTGGCATGTTCTTACAGCTTCTGAGGACTAACAGGAAAAAATCAGATCTCATGGCCTCGTGAACACAGTTGGTAACAGGTAGAGGTTCGCAGTGTAACTGAAGTATCTTGTGGCCTCCCTGCCTCGCAGATGTCTAGATAAACTAAACCACCCACTTCTATGGTCTGGGAAAGTCTGAAGAACTCCCTTTTGTTTCTGTCAGTTCCTGGAGAATTGTGCCTCACAATCTCCTCAGGTTCTGGCTCTCATAGGCATCAATCTGGACTTGAAAGTAGACTCCTGTGCTGGTTTTGAAGCATGTCCACAAAGTCCCTGACACTCCCCTCTTTGAGACATGGCACTTGGTGGAGTACAGAAGGACTCCTGGAGGAGGTCGGTCCCCTGAAGTGTGGGACAGACAGACTGCACGACTTACTTCTAATGAAATGCATGGGGCAGATGTCACCTTGAGCAACTTCTGAGACTAGGTCGTAAAGCATGTGGCTTCCTCCTTGTCCACTCTCTTGCTCTGGAGGGAGTAGCTTTCATGTCCTAAAGCTGCTCAAGTAGCCCTCTAGAGAGAGAGAGCCATTTAATTAAGCCATCTTGGAAGTGGAGTTTGGTTCTTTGGCAATTTAATAAGGGCAAGGGCCATTTTAGAAGGGAAGGTCCGAGTTTGTACTTACACTTCTGACAGCAGTGATGGTATCAGGGCCCCAATAATACTTAATACCGTAATCAAGTAAGTAAAGTAATAGCTTAAAAAGGAAAATATTACTAAAGTATAATACTTAAATCTTTAAAAAACCTCTTCATTCATGAGCAACTGGGTCTCCTTACCCCTGGGTTTTCCCTCTTCTAAACCACTATCTTCAGCTGCTATGATCTTCCTATGTCACTTATCTGATCATGCTCTCTGCGCAGGAAGGCAAGCATTTGTGTCCCACCATCTCCCATTGCCTCCAGCATGAAGTCCAAAGTCCTTTACTTGGTTTATAGGAATTCTAAGGACTGCCGTGCTGTGAGATTGTGGTCACTGCTCTGGCCACGGGACGTTGAGTCTCATGCAGTCAAGATTTTATTTTTCACAAGTTTTGTATGATCAGAAGACTCTGTAACCTTTACCTGAAGATCTTTTCATTCCAGAAATGAATAATTATTTCTTGTCAACATTTCTTGCATACACAGAATTAGTGGACCAAGTGACCAAAGCTTCTGGGAAACACAGAAATGACTGTTTTCACACGCATATAGTAGAAACAACTAACAGTGTGTGGGCGGTTCACACTGGACAGGATGGGGAAAAGAAATTGGTGGAGCAGTAGGTCTTTCTTCTGAAAAGATCACTGTATTAGATTCCTAAACAAAGAAAAAGGAATAATTACGGTATGCCCACTGTGTAGCAATAGAAAAGACAAAGCAGATCTGTCTTGTTGACTTGAGATATTGTCTGTTGTATAGAGTGGAAAAAGAAAGAAGTGGTTAAGGAACTGTATGGAGTGAATGGCCACAAGAAGGCAAAGGTTCACACAGGCATAAACAGATACGGTATAGACGGCAACTAGGTCGGACTGTAAATGATGATTGTCTCTGGGGAGGAGCTTATGAGGGGAGTTGGTGGCATATTTTCTACATTATTCCCTTCTGAATTTTTTTTAGATTTTAAGATTATTTATTAATTTATTTGAGAGAGAGAGAGAGAGAGCACAAGTAGGAAGAGAGGCAGGCGGGGGGTGGGGGGGAGGCAGGCTCCCCCCGGAGCAGAGAACCCGATGCAGGGCTCGATTCCAGGACCCTGAGACCATGACCCGAGCCGAAGGCAGAGGTTTAACCCACCGAGCCACCCAGGCGCCCTTGACTTCTGAATTTTAAAAACATGTATAAAAATATATCCTTTTATAATTTAAAAAGATAGTTTCATTTTATAAAGATCAAGGATCACAACTAGGAACTTTAAATTAATGTCTGTCCCTTTGTCTTCACACAGACTCTCATTCAAATCCTCCTGGAATGATGTAAGGTTTGATGTCAGGGTTTAAAACCCATCTTGAAACCATATTCCATAGGTATCTTTCATAGCCTCGTTAGTGGCTACAACACTGTATCTGTTATTAAATCACCCCTCATAGCTAACCTCAAGCTGCTCCACATATATTTCCCCCCAGAATTCAGTTCAATCTGGAAAAAAAGAGTTGATAATTCTCCTTTCTTTAATGGTTGAGTAAATTTAATTTTCTCTATAGCCTGTGTCTCTTTGTCCAAATTTCTTGCCCTTGGTATTTCTTGGAAGCAGCATGGTGGCCACGGAAAGTGTGGGGTTTGAAGTCACAGGAGCTGTCCACACAGCCTGCGGTGTTCATTTACGCAGGACCCCTGTGGGGGAGACCATGCCCTTAAACTCTCTGGACTTGAGTTTCCTGATCTAGAAAATGGGATGAGAGCCGCCGTGAGGGTCCCAGGAGATCATGAAAGTGATGAACGGCCGCCTCTGGCAAATAACGCTGCTGGACCCCTCGCTCCCCCGGCCTTCCTTCTCTCTTTCCTTGCTCTTTTCTTACCAGTCAGAAGAACTCGGTACATACTAGTAAAAAGCAGAATGAATATAGTTGCTGCCCTTTCGTGCCACAATGGGTCGCATTTCTGAGACTCAGTGGGCAAAGTCTCACATATTACCAAATTCTCTGGGAGAACGTGGTAAAGAATCAGGTCTGAATGCTGGCTACGTTTGTGTATTTGTAGGTTTTGCCACAGGACAGCCCTCCAAGTAGGTTTGTCAGAGAACACTTCATCCTTCCTATTTTACACACAAGGACATGGTTGGAGAACCTGTGACTTGCCCATGGTCTCACAGCATGAGAGCCCAGGCTCCTAGAGGATCAAAGGCCACTTTCCCATGTTATTTTGCTTCTGTGACCTGCAGGGGTGACAGGATAGTGTTTTGGACAAGGTGGGACCCAGACCGAGCGGCCAGAGAAGGACTCTCGAAGCAGATGGCAGTGAGCTGACTTAAGAGCAGGGCTTTCAAACTATGGAAAGAACCTAGATGTCCATCAACAGATGAATGGATAAAGAAGATGTGGTATATATATACACACAATGGAATACTATGCAGCCATCAAAAGAAATGAAATCTTGCCATTTGCGACAACATGGATGCAACTAGAGCGTATCATGCTTAGCGAAATAAGTCAAGCGGAGAAAGACAACTATCATATGATCTCCCTGATATGAGGAAGTGGTGATGCAACATGGGGGCTTAAGTGGGTAGGAGAAGAATCAATGAAACAAGATGGGATTGGGAGGGAGACAAACCATAAGTGACTCTTAATCTTACAAAACAAACTGAGGGTTGCTGGGGGGAGGGGGGTTGGAAGAAGGGGGGTGGGGTTATGGACATTGGGGGAGGGTATGTGCTTTGGTGAGTGCTGATTCACAGACCTGTACCCCTGGGGATAAAAATACATGTTTATAAAAAATAAAAAATTAAAAAAAAAAACCAAAAAACAAATGAGAATGGCCATGTTCCAATAAAACTTTATTAAAAAAAAAATGGGGCGCCTGGGTGGCTCAGTGGGTTAAAGCCTCTGCCTTCAGCTCAGGTCATGATCCCAGGGTCCTGGGATCGAGCCCCACATCAGACTCTCTGCTCAGCAGGGAGCCTGCTTCCTCCTCTCTCTCTGCCTGCCTCTCTGCCCACTTGTGATCTCTGCCTGTCAAGTAAATAAATAAAATCTTTAAAAAAAAAAAAAAACTTTATTAAAAAAAAAAATGGGGCGCCTGGGTGGCTCAGTGGGTTAAGCCGCTGCCTTCGGCTCAGGTCATGATCTCAGGGTCCTGGGATCGAGTCCCGCATCGGGCTCTCTGCTCAGCAGGGAGCCTGCTTCCCTCTCTCTCTCTCTCTATCTGCCTCTCCATCTACTTGTGATTCCTCTCTGTCAAATAAATAAATAAAACCTTAAAAAAAAAAAAAAAGAGCAGGGCTTTGTCTTCACCATGTGTCCCCCGTTCCCAGTGATGAGACCAGTGCCCTATAAGCAATGTGCGTCCCATTGGTTTGGTTGAATGAATGACTCAGTGAACGGAGGAGCTGTGCCTGCAGACGACAAGGAGTGTCTGGAAACGCTTTTGTGATAACAACTCGTTCGCTGAGCTCGTTTTCTCTTGCTCTTATTACATTCCAGAGATTTATGCTTAATGATTTCCATTTCTTTAAAACTTGAATCCTCAGGACAATTCAAAGAATGAATTACGCTACTTCCCCATTTATCAGATAAGGGCTATAATGACATTAGTGTTAAAGGGAATGGAATTTCACGTTTTAAAAACCTTTAATATTCTTGTTACTCCTTTTAATCTGAAACACTTAAAAAATAGTCACATTTTAATTAGTCAAATGCTAAGAAATGTGGTTTTCTGACTTACCTAATTTTCTATCAACCATACTTATTAAAGTTCTATATAAAAATAATAGTGTCTCTATCTGCTTCATTCATATGTTAGTTATAACTGAATCATAGAAAGTCTGGGTTGAAAGAAACCGTAGAATTCAGCTAGTCCAATGCTACTGCTTTATATATAAAGACAGGCAAAAAGAAATTAAACGAATCTTTTTCTTTTCTTTAATGACTGTGGGGTTTTGTTGTATTTGTAGTTGTAAAACTATAACAAGAGTGACCATCGTTTGTTAAGCTCACAAGTCACGTGTTCAACAAACAGTTCATGTCCCCTTGGTAAGAACTGCAGTGACACAGACGTTAGAAAACCCACTTTACTGATAGACACCTGAGGTTCCGGGCCCTAAGTAACTTGCTCAAGGTCACATTAACCATAAATGGTAGACCTGGGATTCGTGGTCAGATATACTCTTTCAAAACACCGTGCTGCCACTCCCCAAATAGGACCAATTAATAGTGAAATTATTTTAGAGACCGCTCGCAGGAACGATAGCAGGTTGGATTGAGAGTTTACTCATCCCGGGGCACTGGAATTTATGTTAATTCTGTTTCTTGGGAAGGCTGCAGCAAATGTGTCTCCATCCGAAAAGAAAGGGGGGAAAACCCCAGTTATTCGCGTTTCGATTAATGCCTGTAGCATTATCACACATCCATGATCAACAAAATCCAGGTCCTTTGGTCAGTGAGACAGCAGGCTCTGGGCAGCTACAGAGAGAGGAACTTGTCAGAGACTCTTGGGGAAGTCCCGACCCTAAGAAAATCCCTCCAAGATGACAAAGTGCCCCAGGGACCTTTGAGATTCCGCGAGGGCTGATAAGGTGCAGTCTAAACACGGCGGGCCGATACCATCTTTCATGGCTTTTCTGAATGACTGAGGACTTCAGCCTCTCATATTCTTCTGTCCTCTCCCCCATAGGAAGTTCCTGCCTGGAGAAACCCCCGGTAGGGGTGGGCTAACGAGAAAGAACTCTGGGACTGCTTGGTCTTCCCCAGGGGCTGCTTTAAAAATTAACTTCAGCTTTTATTTTTGTCCATCATCTATCTGTCTATGATCTGTCTATCATCCATCACCGATCTTCTACCTACCTACCTGTCATTTGTCTGTCCTCGCCATCTACCTTTCCATCATGATCTGTGTTGGAGGAAGTGGGGGATTATAACGAGCCGCTGCCTAACGACCAAAAGACCCTAGTGACTGAATTTATAAAACGTGCCTTCCAGAGGTTGGGAGAAGCTAGCCTATAAGAATTTTAGCCATTCAAGGCCATTCGAGGATGCATGTGAACATCACCTAGTCCTTGCAGCCGGGGAGACCCCGAGCCCTGACGCCATCCTCCCCGGCCCCATCCCCCACATACATCCATTGTGGGCACACGCTGAAATTCTAGTTGATCTAGTCATCGCAGACTCAGAAACAGGTGCACTTTGCATTCATGACTACACATTCTAACTATTTCTGCAAAATCATTGTTAGGCATCAGCCCCAGAGAGAGCCTTAATCCCAAGTTTACAAATCAGTCACTACAAAAAGCACTTCTGAGTTAACCTGCTGCAAATATTTTGATTAAAACATGATGAAATTTAGAAGTTAGGCTCTCCTAAGCCAGTAGAACAATATTCCAAGGAAATAGGGAGAAAAAGTCTTCGGCTCCTGAAATTATGTAAATGCCGAGCCTTGATCTTACTGAGCTAGTCCTTCGGACTCTTCTCATGCGTCCTGACAGGACTCTTCCGAACGGATGGCCACAGCCTTCTTGGCCACTGAAATTAGCGTGAAGAGAGAAGAACAGAAGAACATTTTACAACAGAAGACTCTCAAGGGACACGCTATTTTCTGTGACTGGAATTTATACTCTGTTACCCCTGCTCTTCCCCAAGATAAGGCTCTCACCGAACACTGGAATTACGCCTTTGCTTCTTCGCCTCCCCCACTAGACCGGCTTCTTTCACAGGCAGCTCACCTCGCCCGTCTCACGGTGCTTGTCTGCGAGAAGATTCGGCTGGAAAACATCTCTGCGCGACAAGGACCTGTGTACGGGAGATTCTCACCCCTGGGAGGGAATGAAGGCCGTAGGATGGGCACGACGGGAGAGCTGAAATGGGGAACAGTCACAGCGAAGACCTCCCGAGATCCCACGGACACCGGGGCTTACCTCCAAGGCTGGAATGACCCCTTCAGAATCTTCCCACCTTGGGACAAGGGAACTGGACCGTTTCTGCTCGTCTCCTAGTCTTGGGGGCAGGGTGGCTCTCTGAGGGAGGCACGGCCTCAAGCAAGGCAGCTTCCACGGGCTGAGGGCAGTTCTCAGGAACCAACGGAGCCGCCAGCTGCTGTCCAAACACCCCAAAGCTCAGGAAATAGTGAGTGTGACGCAATTCCGAATGCAGGGATCTGGGGGCCGGGCCCCAGCGTCCCCTAGAGCACTCAAAAAATATTCTTAAACAAGAGACATTATAGTCCAGACATTTCTCCAAGCGACTGGTGTTATTTGACTTCCTCTGTGTAACCGGGATATTTTAGCCGACTGGGCAGGCAGCGTGCATAGCTGGCAATTTAGAGGCCTCACTTTCAGGGACTCGTGATATCGCTGCCAGGGGTCAGCAGGAATGTGATTTGATGTGTAATTAGTTTCATTTATCCAGTGTGACCTGCTGGAAGAAATTCGGAGACTTGGCTTGAAAGGCCTGGGCTCCTAGTAGAAGCCTGCCGTTTACCACAGGACAAACCATTAAACTTCTTTGTTCTCAGTTTTCTCATCTGTAAAATGGCAACAATGATACTCTGCCCGACTCTCGGCAGGCTTGTGGCCCACAGTAACGAGATGCTTGTCAGATGCTTGTCAGAGCCGCTGCTCCTGGCAGGTGGGACGGGCCCGAGGAAGCCCTGGGAGCCCCCAGTCGGCATGGGGAGCCCTGGACGCTGAGGGTCGTGCAGCTGTAGAGAGAGGAATGGGGGGAGGGGGCGGTGAGGGGAAGGGCCCGGGAAGGAAGGTAGCCTTTTCCTGAGGGGCCAAAACCCGTCTCTTGCTACGTCACCACGGCAACTCAGACCGGCTCCACTGAAGTGAACTCAGAACGGAACAGAACAAAACAGAAAAGACACAGACAGTCAGGCGATTGAATGATGTACGTTAAGTCGGTATGCATTTTAGAACTTGTTTCTCGCCTCCTCCTGACCAGGAGAGGCTGTAGTAATCGCACTTTGGGGAGGAAAGGAAACCCACTGTGTTTGTTTAGTTCTGGGGGTTCTTGGATACATGCGCTGCAGGAGCTGTCACCTCAACACCGCTTTGACTCAACTCGCTCATCCGAAAGCGAGTGGGTGTTCATTTCTAAGTCTCTCTTTATCTCTCTCTTTTTGTTGTGGTCGTGGTTGCTCTGGTCTCATTTTTAATCTTCCCCTGTGACAGCCCTCTCTCAGTCCCTGTCCTCAAAGTCAGTGATCATCCTTCAGGTCAGGGCAGAGCGGGCGTGGATTTCCCCAAACCCTACCCGCAACAGTGGAAACGTTTCCTTTGAATTTTAAGCTTTTCGGCACTGATGGCACAAACTCGGTTTTGGTTGAAAACTAGAGAAAAATGTCATGTGGCCACCTCCAGGGACGTGGAGTCCGCTTTCTACCCAGAGGCATTTCCCAACTGGCTGCCCACATGACCCTCGTTTTGCCTTCAGCCCCAGAGGATTGCTGCTGCACATTCTGCTCCTTCCCCTCTACTCTCTTCTGAATACCCATTCATCCGTCCACCTCCCTCCTCTCTGGCTAAGAAGCCAGCTTGGTTGCGTTGCGTATTTTAGAATTCCCTTCCGCAGCGTCCTTGCCTGGGCCACATGTAGATGAATTCTGGGACCCACATTGTTTCTGGCTTAGCTTCCATCTCTGGGAACTGCTGGTTGGCTAGGATAATTTCAGCAAAGCAGCAGGGCTGACTGGGGTCAGGTCTGCTTTGTGCTTCCTGTTGTTTCAAGACTTACGGGTTAGATTAATCTGGCACTCAACCCTGACCTTGCTAACAACGTGTTTGTGTTTGTCCATAAAGTGCCCTAGAAGGAGAGCACCAGTGGCTGGGAAAGTTGACTTCACTTGGTCTGTAACAGATCTGGCCTCTATACCAGTGCTTTTTTTCCAGCGTAGACAGAGAACTCTTCCTTTAACCCTTGAACTCCTGCTCTAGTGTTTAAAGGAACAAGGTATCACATCTCACTTTGTGGCATATGGATATAATGGAAGCATTTTTCTCGTGGAAGCGTACCCTGATCCCCACCCCAGCCTGCAACCAAGGGTAGACTGTGTACCTTTCTTAAGCCCTTTAAGGGCACCATGTACTTTTCCTTATATTTTTTTGACTTTTTTTTTTTCTTTCTACTTTCTCTTCTATTAGACCCTGTGCAGAGGAAAAAAAAAAAAATCTCTCATTCATCATTGATTCTCCAGAGTATGGAACAGAGAAGTGTCAATATACATTTGTTCATGAATTAACTACAGTTCAGAAAGTGTGGTTCCTCTTTTAGTTTTCTGAGAAGGAGGAAAAGTAGCAACATCTGATTTTCTGGGTGCATCTACCCAGGGTTCTGGGGCTCATGAAGAGGCAAGGCTGAGGGTAAGAGGATATTGGCCTCTTACCATGGGACTGTCTCCCTGTCACTTCTGTCTACCCATTCCAGTCTCCTTGCTCTACCTAGAACTCGGCAATCTTCTCCATGGGGGGAGCATGGCTGGCAATGGAGAAAACTGATGAGGAAGAAATAGCAAGCTGGTAATAAATGTCTTTCTCTTCCTGCCTACCCACATCCATTAACCTGGTGAGCAAATGTGTGCCTAGAAGTACATCCATGCTGTCAAGGTCCTTGCCAAACTTTTCTTCTTTCATTCTTAAATCTCCCTACTTCTCCCTGCCAGTCGTCTCTTCTGCCGGCTAACAAAGCCACCACATCTTCCATGAGACTAGTGCACAGCTTAGGTGGTATCTGAAACTGATGGGGGTTACTCTGCAAACCCTGCACAGTTTAAGCCCTGTCACCCCCACATCGGGAGCTCCCTGCGAGCATGGCTCTTTCTCACACTCTGACCCCCGCGAGTAGAATAGATGCCTTCTCCGTGGCAGGACTGTGACCACTACTTGTTGGGTGAGACTGACATGCACAGGGGTCGCCATCTAGGCTGTGATGGACCCATGTGCTCCACAGCACCACCTCTCATCTCAGGCGGTCAGGGCTCCCGGCCAAGCACATTCTCTTCTAGCTCTGTTCGGCTCCCTCATCCTTATCTTAAAAATGCCTTCCTCTGAGACATTTTCTTGGGTGAGGCAGACTTGGGCTAGGAGTTCCTCCTATGTGACTGCATAGCACCCTGTACCATTATAGCTCTATCATGTTGTAATTGCTTATGTAATTTTTGTCTTGAGGCCAGACATTTCCTTAGGGCAGGGAACTTTTCCATGCCTTTGCTTTTTTGTGATCTGTCCACGAAAACTCTCAGTGACGGGGGAAATGCTCTATTCTCCTGTCCACTGAGGTAGTCACTAGCCCGATGTGGTTACTGAACCCTTGAAGTATAGCTAGTCTGACTGAGGAACTACATTAATTGTATTTAATTTTAATAATCAGTATTTAAATTTAAATAGCCACACAGTGACTAATGGTTGCAGTATTGAGCAGCACAGTTAGAAACTTCTCTGTTTCTCTTATTCTTTCTGAAGAACTAACTCTTAGCTTTTTTGATTCTCTATTTTGTTTCCTTCTTTTCTGTTTTAGTCAGTTCTGCTTTAATCCTTATGATTTCCTTCTACTTTCTTTGCCTTTTTTTTTTCTTCTTCTCTTGTCCTTTTAAATTCTTCTCTTGGAAGCTTATATTATCAATTTTAACATTTCTTCTTTCCAACATATGCATTCAAAGCTGTACATTTTCCTCAAAGTGTTATTTTATCAATCTACAGTATTTTAATCTATAGTATTTTATTTATTTTTTAAAGATTTTATTTATTTGAAAGAGAGAGTCTTTTATTTGGGGGGCAGAGAGAGAGGGAGAAGCAGACTCCCTGCTGAGCAAGGAGCCTGACATGGGGCTCGATCCCAGGACTCTGAGATCATGACCTGAGCCAAAGGCAGACGCCTAACCAGCTGAGCCACTTAGCCATCCCTAATCTATAATACTTTAAATCAGCTTTATTGACACTTAGTTTACACACATTAAAATATACCCTTTTTAGGAATACAGTTAGATGAGTTTTAGTCATTATATATAGTATAATAAATACTATATAATATATACTATAATTAAAATATGGACTTTTCCCTTTATCCCCAACTGGACACTCATAACCCTTTGCAGTCATTCCCTTTCCCATTAACCTATTTTACTATAGATTAGTTTTGCCTTTTGTAGAATTTCATATAAATTAAAACAATTAGCATCTACTCTTTGCCTCTGTTTCATTTCAGCAGAATGTCCTTGAGAATTATCTGTGCTGTTGTATATAACAATAATTACTCCCTTCTTATGACAGATGGATAGATCACACTTTGCTTATGCATTTATTTCTCAATGAATGTTTGGGTGGTTTTCAGGCTTTGGTTATTATGAATAAAGCTGTTGTGAACATCTATACACAGGTTTTGGTGTGGAGATACATATTTTAATTTTTCTTGGGTCATTACTAGGTGTAGAATTGTTGAGACAGATGGTACATGTAAGTTTATAAGAAACAGCCCAAGTGTTTTTTTTTTTTTTTAAAGATTTATTTATTTATTTGACAGACATCACAAGTAGGCAGAGAGGCAGGCAGAGAGGCAGGAAGAGTGAGAGGAGGAAGCAGTCCCGATGAGCAGAGAGCCCGATGCGGGACTCGATCCCAGGACCCTGGGATCATGACCTGAGCCGAAGGCAGAGGCTTTAACCCACTGAGCCACCCAGGCACCCCCAGCCCAAGTGTTTAAAAAAATTGTATAATTTTCAGTTTTTAGCAGGAATATATGAGAATTTCAGTTGCTCAACATCCTCATCAATACTTGCTATTGTGGGTCTTGTAAGTTTTAGACATTCTAATGTGTGCAGTTATCTAACTGTGGTTTCGTATTGCAGTTCTCTGATGACTAATGATGTTGAACATCTTTTCATATCCTCATCAGACATTTGTGTAATTTTTGTGGTATCACTATTGAAATATTTTGCCCATTTAAGAAACTGGATTGATTATCTTCTTAGCATTCAGTTGTAAGTGTTCTTTATATATTGCTTTCTTTTCAGTCTTAGGGGGAAATATTAATCTTGCAATATTAATTGTGGTAATAGCTCTGGGTTTCTTACAGATGCTCATTCTCGGGTTTGCTGGGTGGTTTTATCACAAAAGGGTGTTTAATTTTTTAAATGCTTTTTTTTTCATCTATTGAAAATTTTTAATTTCAATTTTAATTTTTTTAATCTGTTACTATGACTACTGTCATATAAATATAAATATACAATATGTGTCTTTTTGTTAACATTATGGTTTAAAAATGTATCTATGTTGTTTTGTGTATCAGTAGATTTGTTTTTTAAAGTTGTTCTGAAGAGGGACACCTGGGTGGCTCAGTCAGTTAAGCCGCTGCCTGCAGCTTGGGTCATTATCCCAGGGTCCTGGGATCGAGTCCCGCATCGGGCTTCTTGTTCCGCGGGGAACCTGCTTCTCTTGTTGCCTCTGTCTGCTTGGGTGTATTCTCTCTCTGACAAATGAATGAATAAATAAAATCTCTAAAAAAAAAAAAGTTCTTCTGAAGAGCTCCATTGTGTAAATAACTTCCCGTTCCATATTCCCTATTTAGGTTTTTTCCAGTATGGAGCTGTAGTAAGTAACCTTTCTACAAACATTGTTGCGTATGCCTTTTGTGGAGAGAAGAAACATTCACATTTATTGGTAAACGCCCAGGAATAGAACTGCTAAGGCACAGATTAAGTTTGCATATCATTTTAGTAGATACCGCCAAATAGTCTTTGCAAACTAACTGCACCAATTTCCTCTCCTGTTAGCACCACATGAGAGTTCCACATGCTCTACAGACTTGCAAGCACTTGGTGTTGTCTAGCTTTTAATTCTGTTAATTGCTGAGTCTGTAGTGTGATCTGATTGTGGTTTTTAATTTGCATTTCTCTGATGACTAATGATGTTGAACACAGTTTTATATGCTTATTGGCCATTTGGATTTTTTTTTTTAAGTGAATATTTGGATTCTGGCTCATTTTACCCCCACAAATTTGTCTGTCCATAACTTACTGATTTACAGAATTTTAAAGGTATAATAGTGTCTTAATTTCTTCAGTTTCATAACGTCTTGAGGTCAGATAGTGTGAGTCCTCCATGTTCATTCTTCTTCAAGACCACCTTGGCTATTGTAAGTCCTTTACGTTTCTATATAAATTTTAGAATTAGCTTTTCAAAATCCAAACAAAATTAAATAAACCTCTGCTGGGAATTTAGATTGAAATTAAATTGAATCTATAAAACAATTTGGGGTGAAATGATGTCTCACCAATTTTGAGTTTTGTAACCCATGAGTATTCTTCTATTTATTTATATCCTCTTTAATCTGTCTTGTCAAGATTTTGTTACTTTCTGAGGCTGCTTTGTTAGTTGCCAACAGTTAATTTAAAAAAAAAATATCTTCTAGTCTAGCTGAATCTTTTAACCTTTCCATGTGTTTATTTTAGGTCAGGTGTCAGCAAACTCTAAAGTGCCAGAATAAATATTTTCAGATTTGCAGTGCATAGTCTCTGGTCCAATTACACAGCTCTGCTGTTGTGGAGTGAAAAACTGCCATAGACAGTGTGTAAGCAAATGGGCATGTCTGTGTCTCAATAAAACTTTAAAAAACAGGCAGTGAGCATGATTTGGCTTGGAGGTCATAGTTTGCTGACAGTCTTACCAAGTGCTCTTGTAAGAAGCCTTTAGCTGGCTCTCTTGTAAACAGGATATAACTGAATTTCTAAAAGGTTAAACCAACGATCTCTTTTAATTGTTGGCTTTAGTCCATCACATTAAAAAAAAAAAGATTCTCATATATTGGCTTTTTTCCCATCCCATCTTACTGTTACTTTGTATTTGTTCTACTTTTTCGTGCTTCTGTCTTGTCTTTTTATTAATTATATTTTTATTTTCCTCCAGTTTTTCATCCTTATTTCTACTACTTTTAGTAATTACTTTTGAAGTTTTGCCATCGTATTTATCAAAGTCTAACTTTTTGAACAAGAAAAGATCTAGAATATTTTACTTTTATTCACTTTCCTGTTAGCTTATATACTATTGCTGTCATACATTTACTTAGGTCCTTATTTTTTAACCTGTTGATTAGCCTTTACTACTGTGGTTTTCTTATAAAAGTGTTTAAATTCACCCATACATTTACCGTTTTCTTTGCTCATAATGTTTGCCCCACCATCTTAGACTTTTTCGGCGGAAAGTTTTCCTTATTACCCAAAATAAATTCTTGGAATTCTCTTTAGAAATGTCTGTTGGTGGTGACTACTAGTTTTATTTATCTGGAAATGTCTTTATTTAACCTTCATTTTTGAAAGGTGGTCTTAATAGTATACAGTGTTTGGTTGACAGTGATTTCTTCTCAAGACCTTAAAAACACCAGTTTGGTTTCCATTGTTAAAGCTGCAGAGTCAGCTCTCTATTTAACCTAATTTTCATTCCTTTGTAAGTGATCTGCCTTTTCCCTCTGGTTTTCAAAACTCCTCTTCAACAATTATGCTTTTTTATTTCTAAAAGTTCTATCTTCATACCTGTCTGCTCCTTTCTGATGGTCCTTCAATTATTGCTCATTTTGTGACTCCATTTCTAGAAGGATTTCATACGTCATCATTCTATATATCAGCCGATTCCAGAATTTTAGTAATTTCTCCTCTAAATTTACTGTTTTTCTCCCCCTCGGTCATTGTGCTTTCAGTGACTGGGAAACTAAGAAGTTTTCCTTTGAATTCCTAGTTGCTTGAAATTCATCTGTGAGGACCCTGAGGCCATAAATTGGGAGTGTTTGCACTCAGTAGAGGATTTTCAGTTGTTTCTCCTGCCTCCAGAAGGCACCAGCAAACGGGGACTGCTTTCACCACGTTCTAGGTTTCTGACTTTCCGTGGGAGTCTTTGATTTAGATCTCTAACCTAATTTGAGGCTCAGTTTCTTATTTAGCTGCAGTCCTGACCAAACAACCTACAGAAAAACTTGTCTTTTTTGTCTTGCTTATTACTCATTGAGTCCCGCTCTGGTTTCAGCTCACTCTTTTTTGGGGAGGGAGGATTTGGCATTGGGGGGTTGTCATTCTTGGAGTCTTCAGAGACATCCCAGAAGTGTGTTTAGAGTTTTGTTTCATCCAGGAAAAAAAGAGGAGGCGGGTCCTGCAAGTATGTACCACAGAGACTAAAGTTGAGGTCTTCAAGAACCATGCTCAGGGGTGAACTCAGGGTGAACTAGACCTGGGGGGCTCAGTCGTTAAGTGTCTGCCTTCAGCTCCGGTCATGATCCCAGGGTCCCGAGACTGAGCTCCATATCAGGCTGACTGCTCAGGGGGGGTCTGCTTCTCCCTCTCCCACTTCCCCGCTTGTTCTCCCTCTCTCTCTCTCTCTCATAAATAAAATCTGAAAAAAATATATTATATGCTTCAAATCAAAGACCCATCACATGTTCAAGCTAAAAGGAACATTAGACTTTATAGAATTTAATAATTTAATTATAAATATTGATACACATATTATTCAGAACCAGGAAGTTTAAGTGTCCAGGCTAAGATGCAAAAATTGACTCTAAAGCCACGAAGGACAAGCAGATTTCTGACAAGAGGTTTGGGGTGGGGAGGGAACCTAAGAAAATCTAGCAGCACACATACCTAGCTCTGCCACTTAGTGACGCGTGACTGGGCAGATTCTCACTCCTTCTTAGTTCACTTTTCTTTGAAACAGGACTCTTTTTGTACCTCTTCCACAGCATTGCTGTATCAAATGAGACAAGGTCTGGAAATCATTTAGCAAATACCTCCTGCATAATGGGTTCAGTAACTGTCCTCTGTTGTAATCACCTCATGCCTCTACCTGCAGCCAAATATAAACCTCAAGAACCACGGATGGGTATGTACTGGTCACCTTGAGCCACCAAATTATCTTACTGTTGCCTTTAAAAAATGGAGTAATTGGGGCACCTGGGTGGCTCAGTGGGTTAAGCCTCTGCCTATGGCTCAGGTCATGATCTCGGGGTCCTGGGATCAAGCCCCGCCTCGGGCTTTCTGCTCAGCGGGGAGCCTGCTTCCCCCACTCTCTCTGCCTGCCTCTCTGCCTGCTTGTGATCTCGCTCTGTTAAATAAATAAATAAAATCTTTTTAAAAAAATGGAGTAATTTTAGCATTGTTATGTAATGTGTTTTATGCATAATAATAACGAAATTTTGCAGTTTAAAGAGGGTGTATAATAACTCCCTGTGAGATGCGGTCATGTATTAGTGCTTATTCAATTTCTGATGATGACATAAATGAAATTAGGTTTGTATCGACCACTTTGCCAGATTCCCACATTCTTACATTCACTCTCAGGATGAAGATTTTGAAGTTTAGAGGCATGGAATAATTTGCCCAAGGTCATAGAGTCAGAATTCTAAGATTCTATCCCAAAGCATCCAGGATTTAAGCATGGGATGTTTCCACGTAGAATATAATGTATCCTTCTACATCGTGATTCTTCCATAACCAGAAATAGAGTATCTAATGAACTAGAAGAAAAACTGTGGGTGTGTGAGTGAGAGAGAGAGAGAGAGAGTTTTATAAGTGAAGAGTGATCAAAAGCATTGAATATCACTGGGAGATGAAAATAAAGTGGAGAAAGGTATATATATTTGATTTTGAAATGGGGTACCCTTGATTACCATTCCTTCTTAAAAAACTAGAAGTTGTGATTTTGACCTACAATTTGCTAAGGGGAACGAGCTGGCTGACTCTTGAGACTCACCAAGTGATAACTGAGTCAGTGGCCAGGAGAAAAGAGAATTTCTGGCAATAACAATTTATGGTAATTGGACAAATAAAATAACTACTATGTTTCTTGTGTGCTAATAAGTATTTCTCTTCAAATATAGAGTTTTAATATTATAAGTTTTCATCACACTTGTGATGTTCCTCAAGATTTTGTTGTTGTTGACGACAGTGGGCACCCTAATTTATTTTATAACAACCACTGTGGCTGGTTTTGCATCTTGCAGGGTTTCTAGTGCTTTTACTGGAAGTTCTGATCTTGCCTTCCTTCCTCATTACTTGGCCAAATTATATCACTGTATCAGTCTATTTCAAGGATGCTTTTGTTATCTGGGTCACGTATCCTGGAAATTCCTCCCCTTATGGTGCCTCCCATTTCCCCAACTAGAATTGAAACACCATTTGTGTGAAAGGATAGTTTCACCATATTTATAAAGTCGTTTATATATGAGCTGTGCTCTGAGATCATATTTGACTTGTTAGGATGTTAAGTGTAATTTTTTGAGAACTTCATATTCCATATTGGGCTCTGCCTCTTAGATGTCAGGTTTCCGTACTGGTGTGGACACGATCTCCAGATGGTGGTGGAGTTACTGAGTAAAGACAAAGACAGTGTTATTAAAGTATCCATCCAAGCTAGAATCGGAAATAAATAGGAATAAAAGAAAAAATCTCTCTCTGACTAATCTCAGGGAAACCAGAGATAACTAGAAATGCATCAGTTTGAAGGCTCAGGAAGAAGAATATAAGAGATATATTGATTCATTTACTCAATCATTAGTGTAAACACTTAATTGAGCATCTGTTTGATAGCAGGCTGGGTGCTAGGTGCTGATGTCTGGTAGTTAAGACGACCATCCAAATCTGTGCATCGTGTGGCGGGAACAGAGGAACGTCTTCTTCGTTGGAGGTTGTCTGGAAAGGCTAGGGAAACTGAAGACGAAACTTGGATGACGTTTTTCTTAGATGGGCAAATCTCACCTAAATTCTCACCAGAATTTAGGTCTGCACAAGATAGAGGAAGAATTCAGACCTACTCTGATGTGGGCACGCTGCCTGGATTTCTTGGTGGAGTCATTCTTCCCGAGCGCGGGCCTCCTCTTACGCGCGCCATGTTCTTTCTGCCAAGAACCTCTCCTGAGAGCTTGACTGTGTAACACAGCGACGAGGAACATGAGCTCAGAATCCGGCTCACTGGGGCTCTAGTTCCAGTTTGTCATTAATGAGCTCTGTGTCATTAGTTAGAGTTCTTTCTCTTTCTTGAATTTGTTTCCTGTCCACTAATTGGGGGCAACAACAATGCTTAATTCACAGGACTCTTGTGAAGATGTAATGAAAGAAATTCCCAAATCTTTCGGCGTAATATCTGACTCATACTTAGTAGCCATCATTATTGGACTGGGCTGAGTTCATTTACTAACATGTCCCAGCTTTGTGCTAAGACACTTATATGTGAGTTAATAATGTCTCTTTCTCCTTACCACCTTTCATCCCTCATTTTTTTGGGTCCCTACTGGTGAAATCCCCAGGAAGCCTAGAAATAGAGCCTTCCCTAAATATTGGGGTAAGGAGCCTAAAAAGATTACACAGGCCTTAGCAGAACTCTGATTTTTGATTCCTGGGTTTGAGACCCCACTTTCCCTCCGATCTGAATTTGGACCTCTTTCTGGTCACTGTCATGGTCAAGACCCCAGAAGCTGATGGGACAGAACAGATCTCGAGTAGTTACATTTATGACAGATGAAAACTGCTGCAAATTCCCCCATGTTCTTCACTCCAGACGGGTTTCTGTCTCACCCCTGTGGAAGGTGGTGGGGCGAGTACCATAAAACCATGTGCTGCTTTCTTTTTTCACCGCAGGCAGAGTTTCACTCTGGTTGAACGGGTTCAAAGAAAAGGTTTCACTCTAACTGATGGCCTTACAAACACCTGGGACGTTTGAAGCATCATGATTGTAACTGACTGATTCCGAAGAACTAGGGCTCTTCTTATTTCGAGGGACTATAGCTGTGTGTCCTTGTGTGAAGGGGATAGAAATTTTATCTTCAGAAATGACAGTTTGATCACAGCATCACATGTAGGCGTTTTACCTCATACCCAGCTGCAGAAGGAAGCAGCCGTGCTGTGGAAACCGAGGGTCTCAGGAGCCTGGTCACTGGGTTGAGCCTGGCTCTTGGCTCACAGATGAGCAAGTTCCTCCCTGATCCTGCTTGTGATTCACCTGTTTTCATCTCCCTTTCTCAAATGCAAATAAGTATCAATTTTCTTGTCAATATTTTTGCAAATTTGGAATACAAAATAGGAAGTCTGTGCCAAGCTGAGTCCTAAAGTAACGACAGTCATGGGAGCTAAGCAGGGATGCAGCTGGGCTGGACGTCAGCTTCTAGTGGCCTTCTAGTGGCCACACCTTCTGTGGCCTGCAGGGTCCGATTCAGTGACTTTTCCTCCTCTGCTACTTCGTTCATTTCCACCTTAATGTGCTCTTCCCTTGAGCACAGTTACAGGGTTCTGAACTGGTGCTTGAGAATCTTTCCCAATCACGGGATGTTGGGAACAACTGTGTAAAGTTTGAAGATGTTAGTAGCAGAGGCAAGGAGAGGAGGAGGAGGAAGACACGTGGGAGAAAATTTGGAGCCTGTAGCTTAGATGGTGTCTTCCTGGGGAAAAATTCCACTCACTGTGTAGCAGAGTTAGAGAGACAGGTAGATTTGGATCAGTCTTTCTGTAAATCTATATTAGGATTTTATTTTTATTATTTATTTATTTATTTATTTTTACATCAAACAGCTGTCACTGACCCCTGTCATTTCTCTTTGGCATGGGATCAACACAATTATCTTTAATTTTTCATTCCTCAGTATGATGTTGATGTTGATTTGAAATTGATATTCTTTATCATGTTAAGGAAACATCAATTATAAATGTTTAAAGAATTCATTTAAAATCAAGAAATAGTGTTTGATGACAGATGTTGGTGAGGATGCGGAGAAAGGGGAACCCTCCTACACTGTTGGTGGGAATGCAAGTTGGTGCCATCACTCTGGAAAACAGTATGGAAGTTCCTCAAAAATTTGAAAATAGAGCTACCCTACGACCCAGCAATTGTGCTACTGGGTATTTACCACAATGATACAAAAGCAGTGATTCAAAGGGGCACGTGCACTTCAATGTTAATAGCAGAAATGTCCACAATAGCCAAACTATGGAAAGAGTCCAGTTGTCCATTGACAGATGAATGGATAAAGAAGATGTGACACACACACACACACACACACACACGCACCATGGAATACTATGCAGCCATCAAAAAATGAATTCTTGTCACTTGCAACAACATGGATGGATCTAGAGGGGATTATACTGAGTGAAATAATTCAATCAGAGAAAAGACCATTAATCACATGATCTAACTGATACATAGAATTTAAGAAACAAGGCATAGGATCATAGAGGAAGAGAGGGAAAAAAAAATGAAACAAGACAAATCTAGAAAGGGAGAAAAACCATAAGAGAGTCTTAATCTTAGGAAACAAACTGAGCATCGCTGGAGGGGAGGGTGGTAGAGGGGGTGGGGTTGACTGGGTGTTGGACACTGGGAGGGTATGTGTTGTAAACGAGCATGGGGTATTATATAAGACTGATGAGGGGCCGTGGGTGGCTCAGTGGGTTAGAGCCTCTGCCTTCAGCTCAGGTTATGATCCCACGGTCCTGGGATCGAGCCCCACATCAGGCTCTCTGCTCAGCGGGAAGCCTGTTTCCCTTCCTCTCTCTCTCTGCCTGCCTCTCTGCCTGATTGTGATCTGTCAAATAAATGAAATTAAAAAAAAAAAAAGACTGATGAATCACAGATGGTACCCCTAAAGCCAATAATACATTATATGTTAATTAATTGAATTTAAATTAGAAAAAAGAAAGTGATCTGTTGAGAACTCTTACGGAAGCAACCTAAGTGTCCATGGATAGATGAATAAACAAAGAAGATGTACTATATACATATGATATACAACAAAATTTTACTTAGCCATAAAAAAGAATGAGAATTTGCCATTTGGGACAATATGGATGGACCTAGAGGGTATTATGTTAAGTGAAATAAGTCAGACTGAGAAAGACAAATACCGTATGAGTTCATGTATGTGTGGAATCTAAAAAAAAGATGAACAAACAAACAAAAACAGAAACAGTTCCACAAATACAGGGAACGAATGGATGTTTGCTAGAGGGAAAAGGACAGGAAGATGGGCAAAAGGCTTGAAGGGGAGTGGGAGGTCCAGGCTCCCAGATGCGGAGTGAAGACGTCCCAGAGAAGAGAGGTACTGCATAAGGAATATAGTCAGTAGTATTAGAATAGTGTTGTGTGGAAACGGAGCGTAGCTACACTTGTGGTGTACAGAGCATCACTATGTTGAATCGTTACACTGTAGAGCTGAAGCTAATATAACAGGTACAGGTCAAGTGAAAGTCGTGTGTCAGTTGTATCTCAGTTAAAAAAAGAAATTACCAAATTCGATTTTGTCAAATTTTTTTATAAAAACCAATTGAGATGCTCTTATTGTTTTTCTCATTTAATATAATGACATTTTCAACCACACTGTTGTAAGATTTGAATGGGTCTATGTATGTAAAGCTCTTAGAAATGTGTCATATAAGTGTTAGCTATTATAACTGATGTGCTGTGTTACTGGGAGAGGAGGGTCTCCAAGAATCAAAAACACTTTTTTTTTCAACAATTGAAAATACATTTTTTTTTTCAGGGATACAGCGGGTGCCCTTGAGATTATAACTCTTGTGTGTAATTCTTTCCTTCTCTCCCAGAAAACCCTGGTCATAAGAGAGCTGCCCGTGTTTACAAATTGAATGGATGGACATGGTCTTATCTCATCAGTCAGATTAGAGTGCGGGATAGAATGTTCTACTCAGAGAAGTGTGTGGACAAAAGGTAGGTGTGTTTGAAGGCAATTCTCCGTGGTGTTTTTACACAACTTGTGTCAGCTTCCATTCCAGACTGCCTTTTCTAGCATTGTAGAGCACAAAGCCTCATTCAAAACTAGAAGTGGTGTCCTTCCTGGGGGGAAAAGGACAGATTTGCTTCCAGCCCAGGACAACAAAGATGGCATCTCTCTGTGGAGCGAAGTCTGGACAGAACTGCTTACAGCTCTTTAGAAGACTGGAAGTTTGCTAAACTTGGGGTTCCTCAGCTGGGACATGGACACGAGCCCTTTCCCTCGGCACATGGGACCCGGGGACAATGGGGGCAGATGTGAACATGGAACTCATGCTGCCTGTCGTGCCATGAGTACAAAATGTCTAAACCATTTGGGTTATTGTTTCCATCGCCACAGATTTTGGAAGTGCAACAAGTCAGTTCAGTATGTGCTCAAGCCCTTGACAAGACCTGGACGCATGACTCAAGAACAAAATGGTCAAAGTACGTGAAGTGGGGACTCACAGAAGGGGAAATCTGAACAAATAAAAACACACGGCAAGGTACTCAGTCTTACTCAGAAATACAAAATAAAGGGAGTCTTTACTGAAAATGTATCAAAAATGAGAAAACCTTTCCTTATCCTTGAGTCAACTTATCAAATTGACTCAGTTAAACAATATGCATAGTTAACTTTTGCTGCTGGTAAGATGAGAAAAATAGGTACCTGGTGCATTGCTGATGGAAAGGTAAATCCTCACTGTATTAATTTTCTTTGCTGTGTAACATTACGACACACCTGGGGGCTCAAAACAACACAACCGTATTAGCTCACAGTGTCAAGAGGTCAGAAATCCAGGGACGGTGGGGCTGGGTTCTCTTCTTAGAATCCTGCACGGTTGAAATAAAAATGTGTGTAGGGCCACAGTACTTATCTGGGGCTGCATCATGCCCTCGACTTGCCGGCAGAATTCGTTTCCTTGCAGCGGCAGGACTGAGGCCCCTCCCATTTCCTTGCTGGCTGTCAGCCACGAGGGTGACATAATCAGGGAATCCAAATTACTCAGAGGACTGGGGATTATCGCAGGGCGTGTACATGGTGGGGAGAAGGAGGTCATCCTAGAACTCTGCCTGTCATCACTGTAATTCGGGAAAGTAGTCTGGTAATATTGAGCATTCATATACATTTTAATTCTGCATTCCTACTTTTAGAACTCCCATTTTATAAGAGGGATGAACGTCCAAAGATGTTTACTGCATTATTTGTGATGACCCCAATTCTTCACCAGAGGAGTAGGTTGAATAAATTATGGTTTATCTATCACATTCTTTAAATGAATAACTTAGATCTTTATCTGTTGATAGAGGATTAATCAAGATCTACATTTTTCCCCAGTTGGTTAACAATTAGCCCGATAACATTTACCAAATACTTATCTAGAATGACTAGAAATGCCACTTTTATTGTATATTAAGTTCTTTTTCTTTTTTTTCTTTTTGAAGACTTATTTATCCAACAGAGGCAGAGACAGTGAGCCCAAGCGGGGGAGGGGCAGAGGGAGAAGCAGACATCCTGGTGAGCAGGAAGCCTGATGTGGGGCTTGATCCTGGGACTCTGGGATCATGACCTAAGCCCAAGGCAGATGCTTAACCAACTGAGACACCCAGGTGCCCTAGAGACATCAGATTCTTATATAGATTTCTGGAAATTTCATTCTGCTCCATTGGTAACTCTGACAGATAAAAAATCCTACTAATTAGATCAGTGTCTTGCAGTGTGGATGAGCAGTTACTATTACGTATACAAACTAGCAGATATTTTGTTTCCATCATTGGATGGATCTGCTGGTATGTGGAGCAGGAACCAGCATTTGCCATTTGTGACAGCACCAGGTAAAAGGTGATCAGTATTTTACCTTCTTCGATCAGGCGGTGGCCTTTCAAACTTAACGCTTATCACTTGCTGTGGAGCTGCTCTCCGTAAACCAAACAGTTATTTGTTGGTCAGTTGGTAGCTGTTTCCAGGGCGCTATCCAAGCGGTGATAGGGTCTGACAGCTTTTAAAGTGTTTTCAGAGAGAACCCTATGGGAAAGAGGATCCCTGCTCACAGGGGCCGCCTTGCAGTCCCCCAGCAGCATGTGGCTGTACCAACAAGTTCTGTCTTACCACGGAACCTTCTGGGCGCTGCTCTCTCCGTTGGAACTATTCTGTCTGCAGAAGAGAGAGGCAGAGATTGCAGATGGCTATGAGGCAGATTCCCTGGGGGAAGGCCCCGCACATAGTTGGCAAGTTGGACCGATACTAGTAGCTCCAGAAGGCTGCAAATGGTCCAGAAAGGAAGACGCTTCGGACACGGCTTTGCCTACTTGGTGATACATGTAAATGCTAGAAATAGTCTAATAGGACCAGAACAGAAAACTCTGCAACAACTTGGATCACTGAATCACAATTCTTCAGTCTAAGGAACACATTTTAGAGTCCATATTGTCTAGCCATGGGCAGAGGAGATCTCTTCTTCAGATGAGCAGTTTAAGAGAGAACTGGGTAGGGTAGCTGGAGCACTGGCTGTCGAAGACCAACGGCAGGAGAGACAGACACGAAGGACTGGCTTACGTACTTTCCTAAGTGTGAGCTCACCTTCCACATGAAGGAAGCCAGGGGAGGGCCCCGCTACATAAATCCCTCTGCTTGCCTGGTGTATCTGGGGGAAAGGACGGGGGGGGGGGGGTCATGGTACGACAATGACTGTATTTTTTCTTTCTTCCCCACATCATCCCAAATGTTCTTTTCCTTACTAATGCGGTGGTCCTAGGATGGGGGACACGACTGCAAGTACTGGAAACAGGGATGGTTTGTAAACAGGAAACTATAATGTACCTTGAAACCTTTGGGTCAGAATTCTTTTTTTTTTTTAATATTTTATTTATTTGACAGACAGAGATCACAAGCAGGCAGAGAGAGAGAGGAGGAAGCAGGCTCCCTGCCAAGCAGAGAGCCTGATGCAGGGCTCGATCCCAGGACCCTGAGATCATGACTTGAGCTGAAAGCAGAGGCTTAACCCACTGAGCCACCCAGACGCCCTTGGGTCAGAATTCTTAAGGGCTTGATGGGTTGGACCGTGCCTTAACCACATCTGGCAAAACTGACCTTTATGTTAATGCAGCTGTACCTCCTAGTGGTAGAAGTAGCCTGTTCATTCCCTACATATATAATCACTCCCCGTATGGATGGCAGTAGATGTGGGGGAGCGAGGGCTCTTGCTGAATGAGTGTATCTGGCAATCTACACCAGCTCAGCAGCTGAAACGAACATCCTTTCCAAAGGTCCAACATTTCGGGTACAAATGGAGGGGAGAGATAATAGCTAAGGGAAAAATGAATGAATGGGTTACCCAGTCAGGGAATAATGGGTTACCCAATCAGGGAATTCCAGTGTATCACATTAACACCTGGAAAGAGGCTCGGAGCAAGTGACTGTATAGTCCTTTAGCTCAGTTATACCAGATGCCTAAAACGGTGATGACATATATTTCTGAGACAACTTCTATTTTGCGCACAAGCCTCATTTATGTAACATGCAACGTGTATAGGTGTGTTTCCTTAAGGCACGTGCACTGCCTTATGCCAGCCTCTTACATACTACAGCTTCCCTAAATACTCGTCCTAACCCTCAGTAAAGGGAACCCATCCACCCTTGCTCAGGGAGTCCTGGCTTTGGAAGTTACTCCTGTGATCTCCTTATTTGCTGCAAATAAAGTTCACTTTGTGCAACAACTCCACCTGGTGTGTCTGTGACTCACCACAAAGTGAATTCCCGTTGGTTCTGTTGCACAACGGCTTAGTGGGACTCCAGTAGTATGCCAGATCTTTTTATCCTTATTTTTCAGATTACATGTATCACACTTAGGGTGGAACAGTGCATTGTTGGTGAGATAATACTGATATTGGTCAAAAGTACTGTGACATTGGGTCAAAAGCCTCCTGAACCTACCCCACATTGGCTACTCCAGATGTTAGGCATACAGAAAGAACCATAGCCAAAGGCCAGGGGGTAGCCTGTATAATAAAGAATTGGGCTTTCTTTTATCTCTGGTTTCTGGGCCATCGCCTCAAAACTCCTGGAATTTCCTGATAGGAAGTGTCTTTGCTCTTTATGGTCAGTCCTGATAGTTTAACAGGCTGACTTAGGGTGGGTCCCTGATGGTTTGTGTTGATGAGATGACTCAAGATGAGAGGCGGGCTATGCCTGAAGGAGCAACCATGTGACTAGAGGGCTGGGGCTTTGAGCCACAGTGATAGATCTCTAGAGAGGGAAGGTGGGGCTGGAAATTGAGCTCAGCGGTTGATTCTGACAGTGATTAACTATGTAATGAAATCCCCATAAAGTTTTGGACACCAAAGCTTGAGTGTGCCTCCCCGGTTGGCGTTGTTCTGTTATCGAGTATTCTGTTGATGTGTGAGGAGGGTGATGTAACTTGGCTCCATAGGGAAAGCACAATGGGAGATTGGAGCATAGAACCTCCCAGACCCCGCTTTATGATTTGTGTCCTTTTGCTGAGATAATACTTTAATTAAAAAAATAGTGGTTTTCTGAGTTCTTTGAACTGTTCTTGTGACTTATTGAACCTGAGTGGATATAAATTCGAGGGGACCCTCAAATTTATAGATAGTTGGTCAGAGGTGAGGGTGACCTGGGGACCTCTGCAGTTGCAGCTGCTGTCTTAGTGGGCAGTAGTCTTGTGAGTGGCCATGCCCTTCGCCTGTGAAGTTTGGTCCAACTTTAGATAGTTGATGTCAGAAGTCATTGCAATGCCCCCACCCCCGACCCTGCCCCAAATTAATTCTGGTTAAGAATATTAATAAAGTATTATCTAAAGGTATTCTTCTCAGTGTAGATGCTGTATGTCTAAAACCACAATTCTGCAGAAAACGGAAGTCAATCATGAGGGACTAGATTAACGTCTGAATCTCTACCATGCAGTATTTGGAGTTTTGTGAATGAAGACATGATGAAGCTTCCATCTCTTACTGCATTGCCCTGTCCTACCTTAGAAGCATGATTTATAACAACTACAAAAAAAGGACCTTTCTTATCTACCAGGGAAGACCCTTTGAAGTGGGTGGTTGAGCCATTCCTCCATTTTTAACCACATTCCTACCTAAAAAGAGCACTCGGGAGCTCCTTCTAGGTCAGTATGCAGCTTCATCTTATCTTCAGTCTCTCCAAGTTTATTGTTTCCAAGGTCCGGATTTAAAACAGGTTATGAAAGTTTCTCAATTTGACTGTCTCTCTTCTATGGTTGCCACGGACAGAACTGTGTCCCCTAAAATTTGTATGTTGAAGCTCTAACTCCCAGTGTGCTGGTATTTCAAGATGGGGCCTTTGGAAGACAATTAGGTTTGGAGGAAATCATGAGTATGGAGCCCTTATGATGGGATTAATGCCCTTATGGGAAGAGAAGAGACATAGAGTGCTCTCTCTCTGCCATGTGAGACACAGGGAGAAGGCTGCTGTTTGCAGTTTTGCTCAGCACCTGGTAAATCTTTTATTAAATATTATGATAGGATTTTTCTGTTTGTGTGATTCTTCCAATCTTCATAGATATGCTGATCAAGACAAAGTCTTATATATAGGCATATAGATATGCCTGACAATCAAGACAAGGCACTATTATTTCTCTATTTTTTTAAACTAAGAAGCTCAGCCTTGATATTTTTGAGTTAACTTCCCTTATCTTTTTCAAGTCTGAGCTGCAACAACTATCTGATCTAATTTCTCCTATTAAAAAAAATAATACCCAAATAAGAATAGTGGTGTTATTAAGTGATATTTTATTAAGACGCAATCCAAACACTACCTACAACATCCTTCCCCATTCATAGTGAGGATGAGGATGGGGGAGCAGATAAAACCTGACAGATGACGAAGGTGAAGCAAGACAAGGCAAAGAAATATTAGATTAGGTGCTAAGCCTAGTGCAGAACTACAAGAGGTTTCAACAGACCCCATGAAGGACTCCTTTTTTGCCTATTTAGCCAACAGTGGAAATTATTTCTGTCTCCCCTAGAAAAAGCCCAGTGCTGGGGCGCCTGGGTGGCTCAGTGGGTTAAGCTGCTGCCTTCGGCTCGGGTCATGATCTCAGGGTCCTGGGATCGAGTCCCACATCGGGTTCTTTGCTCGGCAGGGAGCCTGCTTCCTCCTCTCTCTCTCTCTGCCTGCCTCTCTGTCTACTTGTGATCTCTCTCTGTCAAATAAATAAATAAAATCTTAAAAAAAAAAAAAATTAAAATTAAAAAAAAAAAAAAAAGAAAAAGCCCAGCGCAAATCAACTCTTTTCCCCCTCACTTTCCAAAGAAGAGAATCCACAGCCACATTATACCAGTATTAACTTGGCAATATGGTGCCATCTCATATCAAAGAACCAGTAAAATCCTAAACTTAAACCCAAGCAATTCTCCCTGGGACGGAGAAAGAAGGGAGGTGGGGAGAAGGAGCCTTGAGCTCCCCCTAGAGGTTAGCAATAACATTCCCATGAAGTAGGATTTCTATTGGAAACTGACATTTGTTTCTTCATATACTAAATTTTCCATCATCATACTGCCAAAGTCTGTTCAAGAATTTGAGGAGCATTATAGTAATCAACAAATTGGAAAAAAAAGCATATATATAATACATGGGCTATAAAAAGCACGAAGACACTGTCGTTTTATCTCTTTTTTAAATCCTTGTTGCAAGCATCCTGGTGTGGACGTGAGTATGGAGGTTCAACCCATTGTAATTAGTAGTATCAGTCAGACATGACCACATGAGTTGCTTTAAAAGGAGAAATGCTAGTCTTACTTCCTTTCCCAATCTCTCCTCAAACCAGTTAATCAGAATTTCTGGAGGTGGGCCTAGACATTAGTGCTTAAAAATTTTTCTCAAGTGATTCTAATGTGCAGCCAAGTAGAAAGATGTGCTCATCAAACCTACTTTCTTCTTGTGAGCCACATGTTTTTTCTTCTTTTATATTTTATGTTTCTATTTTCTGTGGTTCCATTTTGTTGCTGGCAATTCCTCTTTTGATCTCTTTTATATTTTAATTTTATCAATCTAATTTTATTCTTGAATACTCTCTTTTAGCCTCTGTTCAAAAGATGCTTCTAAACCGCATTTAATAAACCCAAGATATTCTAGGTTTGTCCTATAATTCTCACTCTGGTAATTCCTACTCCTCTAGGACCCTGGATCTTGTTTATGAGAAATAAGGTAGAAATCTATATCCAGGTACAGGGCCTCCTGAGAAGAATTTGAATGTTAATGATTTTTCAGTACTTACCATTCTTGGTCTTAGAGTTGCCTTTGCATTACATTCATTTTTCAAAATTGCTCCACCTAGAACTGCATTCTCTTTTTAGCATATTTTAAAAAGATTTTATTTATTTGAGAAAGAGAGAGAGAAGAGGGGGGAGGGGCAGAGAGAGAGGGAGAAGCCCACTCTTCCTGAGCAGGGAGCCTGATGTGGGGCTCGATCCTGGGACTCTGGGATCATGACCTGAGCCAAAGGCAGACGTCCAACTGACTGAGCCATCCAGATGACACAGAACTTGATTCATTAATAGAACACGGAAGAGATTAAGGTCTTATGAAGAAAGTCATCCAAACATAACCCTAAACGCAGTACTAGACCTAAAAACGCCAAGTCCTCAGTTTTGTACCTCTCATTCTGGGATGCCTTTCAGAACAGCTGGGAAGACTGATGACAGCCTACCTATCTGCTGGCTACTGCGTCCACCTCCTCCTACAACTAATGTTTAGCCATGACTAAAAAGACAAAATAATATGGAAGCTTTCAAGGAAACAGCTTACTTTAGTTTATGTGCTTGATTCGGCTGAAGCAGGAAAACTCCATAATGCCAAGGGAACTTGTCTAGTTGTCTTCCTAGGGCAGGTCCAGCGCAAACCCAGAAGCTGATTTATCTTGGCTTCCCTTTTACCTATAGCTCAGCTCTCTGCAGGCAAGAATCAAATGTGAAGCAACTGTGAGGTACTGATGTTTTTGCCTCAATTTCCGTTTGTGCCAGTAACACCGAACTGTGGGACCCACGTCCTCCTCGCTATTCCCCCCTCCAAGGCTCAACTTTCAGTTTCTGAATTCTCCTCCTGTGTTTGCTCTGAGAACCCTTTGCCAGCATGGTGAAGGGCAGTCGCTGGTCTGGTGGGGATCCCTCTTCTTCTGGCTTCTGCTGACCCTCTTTGGCATGTGCCTTTCTTATTCCATCCTTTCCAAGTGAATTTGTTTACTCATGTTTCAGGATCCTGGCTCTTGACCTCTCTCTTGGACAAGTAGAGGTCTTTAGGCTGAGTTTTGTGTTTGGAAGGGATATAACTCGTATATATGTGCAGGACTTCAACAACTAAAAAAAGGTCTGATGGCTGAGTACAGAGGACGACTTGGCTGTGAGAGGAGGTAGAAATATCAGGTCCAAATGAGCAGGGAAACAGCAAGACACTAAATTGAAGGGTTGGTAAAACAAGAACAACAAACAAAAACAAAGAAATAAACAAACCTGGCAAGACAGAATGAGTAGGTACAAGGGAAAAAACTCGAACATATTTCCAAATGCAAGGAGGTGCCGGGGGTGGGAGTCTCAGAGTTGCCCATAGTTAAGGCATGGAAGAAAGGCTTGAATGATTCCTAGGAAGTTCTGAAACTTATCTTACTGGAAGTGAGCTGGTAACCATTTCATCTGCAACTTCTAAAATACATTTTAAGTAGAACTTCTATGAAAAAAAATTTCAGTGACGCTTTGGTACTACCAAAGTGTTCCATGAAGTGCCTGCTGCAGTTCCTTGTTAAACTAGGGACATCTCTCTTGGTCTTGATCTGACTGGGGCTCCTTCTGGTGCCCGAGGGGCTGCTTTCTCTCCGTGTTCATTGCTGGTCCGCCCACAGTGATGGAGCACACAAGCTACCCTGGTGGGAAGAGATGTTTCCTGATGGGAATCCAGGTCATCTTACAATCCACAGAAATATAGAAGTTGAGATACTTGCCATGTGAGACAAATAATCATTCTTCCAACCTCGACTCAGGGCACAGGTGCACTGTGTATTTAACCATTTAGTGCTAAGTATTACATAGATAATTATCCCAAAGGAGGAGAAGAATGGAAAGTTCCATTCTGGAAGGGCTCCTTAAGTAATGACCTATATTTAATTTCAGTAAACGAGTTTGTGTTTTAATGATTTCAACAATCTGAGCTTCAAATCTCTGATTCGATTTGGATGAAGATTGTCTGAAGATATATCAAGAGATCCATAATTAAGCTGTTAGAATCTGAGGCCAGCATTCCTCCAACATGATAGTTAGCAACTGGATTCATCATCCTTTAAGATCGGACTTCAGGGAGCTTTTTATTTCTTCTCTATCTTCCTTCCTCCATCCCTCCTTCTACCCCTTTATATTTTTCTTTCCTATCATCAGAGCTAAGAACTGGATTTATTACAAAAGTGGCCAAATCTTTACTTTGACAGATGTTTCTATAAACACTAAACTTTTGACCTTGTTTAGCTAACTGAAACCTGCCTAAAATTCAAGAGTCATACAATAATAGGGCATTTATCTTATTCTCTGGTTATAATTCTCCAGCTCCTAGAAAGAACTTCAATAAAGAAAAATTCCTATGCTTCTTTCCAGGGAAAGCAGGTTGCCGGATGGGGTAGGCTGAAGTCCTAATAATGTAAACTGAATAAGACAGGGGTCTCATGCCTAACCATTGGTTCCTCCACAGTAGTGTTACTGAAATGACAATAAAAATAATTTAAAAATTACCAAAAGGGCTAACATTAGTTGAAATTTCATATATTGCAGGCACCCTGCTATGTACTTTATAGGTATTTTCTCTTTTAATCATCAGAATAACTCTATGGGTTAGAGACTATTACTATCTTTGCTGCCCTTTAAGGGCAATAAAGCTTAGAGAGACTAATTAGTGTAAGGTCACTAGCTACAAGGGGTGGAACTGTGACTCAAGCCCAGGTTAATTTCATCAACTTCCCATTTGGACCATGTGGAAGAACCTCCCGGGTCAGGTTTTCCCATGTGTGTAATACACATTCATTCTACAGTTAGGTACGAGTACCTTCTACATGACAAGCACCTTTGTGGAAAATGGGGATCCAATAATGAACAATATCTGTCTCTACCCTCAAGGAATTCATAGGTTAACTCAATTTATTCCCACTTTGTTCTAGAGCAGACTTCCTGTTCAGATCTGTTTGTTGGGCAATTAACCATAATTAATTAAACTCAGATGCCTAGATGGAATCTGCAGTTAACTTACATGCTGTGAAGTTGCCAGGTGAATGTAGAATTCTGGAAGCAAAATGCTTGCATTTTGACCAAGACTTATATATCTGCTTAGTATTTTCCATTTTAAACACCCGGTGGATCTATAAAGTCTAGGGACCGACTTTGTGCCTTCCCCCTCAATGGTTTCCCAAACTGAGCTTATTAAAGTGGAATGCTTAGCAGCCCCCACCCCTCCACCCCAGGGTTTCTGATTCAGAGTTTGCATTTCTGAAAAGTTATCTGATGATATGAATGGTGCTGGTGTCGGGCTCACACTCCGGAAACCCTTGCTGGATCATCTATGCATGATTTTAGCCTTCTGAGTATATTATGAAATAATTCCCTCTGCTGGGATCCCTAATGAGTTTAGTCTCTTAAAAGACATTTGATCTTAAAAGCCCCAGATTTCAATCTACTTTTCTATCATCCATTCTTCAAAAATATTTGTTGAGATCTTTGTTAAGAAACTGGAGATATTGAGGGGCACCTGGGTGGCTCAGTGGGTTAAAGCCTCTGCCTTCGGCCCAGGTCATGATCCCAGGGTCGTGGGATCGAGCCCCACGTCCGGCTCTCTGCTCAGCGGGGAGACTGCTTCCCTTCCTCTCTCTCTGCCTGCCTCTCTGCCTACTTGTGATTCTGTCAAATTAATAAATAAAATCTTAAAAAAAACAAAAGAAACTGGAGATATTGACGTGAATAAGACCCTATGGTTGGAAGTTTTGTATATTTAAGAAAGAAATTTCTACCTCTTAACTTCTAACTCCATACTAACTTTCAATGTAATCCACTAAAATGTTAAAATGAGCATATTCTCTCTAATGTTGAATGTTTCCAAATGATTAGCTAAGCAAAAATTAAACTACAAAATCATTTATGTTTTATTAATGTGCTAAATTGGACAAAATTAGTTAAATCCTTTAAAGGTTTTTATAAGACAAAGAAATACAAAATATCAAGATCTCAATTTAGCGTATAGGCTAAATCTGTAGATGCCATATACATAAAATAGATATTTAATAGTTTTTCAGCTCTGTTGATGAACAAGGGCTTATCAAATTTTGAATATTTGGAATACAATTAAGGATACTCTGCACTAACTTTTTTTAAAAAAATACAATAGAATTAGATGATTTGATGACTTAAGAGTTTCAGGATCACACAATGCCGATGAGTCATGAGTCTGACCCCCACCACGCCACATTTATTGAGTACTTAGCATGTGTCAAGCGCTGTACTTTGTGCTCATTATGCCTGAACTTTCACCCCTCCCCAAATCTATGAAGTAGGTACTATTATTATCTCCATTCTACTAAGGTTTAAATATTTAGCACTATGTATTGGCACTGTTGGTATTGTTGCTAAGGGCAGGAAGTTCTGGTGTCCAGGTGCACGGGCTTTGACTTCAGGGGGGGGGTTATACTGTGAAACGAGTGGGTAGACGGGCTACTTCCCAGCAGTCACAAGTCCTCTGCCCAAGTCCTCCCACTGACTCTAAAACCCAGCTGAGCTTTGCCCTTTTCTTTTTCCTCCCACCCTTTGGTATGCAGGAAGGATGTGGCGTTGCTACAAGAGTGATGTCACAAGGAACAGGACATGCCGTCCATTCAAAGGCATCAAGAGTATAACTTCTCCTGGTATGCTATTTTGGAGAAATTGAATGGACAGTTTTATCTTTGGATTTTTCACTTAACCTTACATTTTAATGATGTAAGCAATCTCCTCAGAGACTAACAAAACCTTTTCTTGATATCTAGATCTTTTAGTACTCATAATCCTCTTGCTGTTTTAAAATGCATCTCAATTCTGCTATGTCCGAAACAGAACTTACCGTCTTCCCTCCCCTGCACACATGTGCCAAGCCCCTCCTCTTTTTCTCACCTTGAAAAATGGCTCTATCACACACACAGTTGTCCAACCCAGAAACTATCCTTCATTCTAGTTTCCTCCTCACCCCTCACCCCAACCCAATTAATCAAATCTTGTCAACCTACTTCCTAAAAGACCATCCACTCTTCCCAACTCACCGCACTACACTTCCTGCCTTTTTATTTGCGACTCTCTCATCTTTTAATGCATGTTACTGTGAAAGTGATTCTTCTAAAACTTCAATTATTATGTCATGTTCTTTTTTTTTTTCATTTTTTAAAATACTTTATTTATTCTTTGACAAAGAGAGAGAGACAGTGAGAGCAGAAACACAAGCAGGGGGAGTGGGAGAGGGAGAAGCAGGTTTCCTGCTGAGCAGGGAGCCTGATGTGGGGCTCAGTCCCAGGACACTGGGATCATGGCCTGAGCTGAAGGCAGACGCTTAATGACTGAGCCACCCAGTCGCCCCTATTATGTCATGTTTTTAAACACCCTCTAATACCTTTCCACTGCTATTAGTATAAGTTTCAAATTTTGTGATGTGGCTTATGAGATGTTCCATGACTGGTCTCTGCCTACCTCTCCTGTCTGTCTCTGACCACTTAGACTCCAACCATGATGAATTTGTTTTTGCTTGAGAGGACCACATCCTATCTCCCATACATGCTGTTTACATGCTGGAACACTCTCCCCTCAATTTCCATTCATACATCTGACATCAACATATCAACTTAAATATTCCTTTCTCCAGGAAACTTTTTATTCTTCTACATTAAGGAAGGTATGGACAGCATATGTATTTTTTTTTTAAGATTTTATTTATTTATTTGACAGAAAGAGAGAGAATAGCAGGAGGAGAGGCAGGCAGAGGGAGAGGGAGAAGCAGGCTCCCACTGACCAGGGAGCCGGATGCGGGGCTCAATCCCAGGACCCTGAGATCATGACCTGAGCCAAAGGCAGTTGCTTAACTGACTGAGCCACCCAGGCGCCCCAGATACCGTATGTATCTTGAACTTCTCTAATGAAACACTCCTTCACTTTATTATTAGTTCTTGTTAATAGCCTATTTTTTTCTGCTTGCCTGTGAGCTCTGAGATGGCAGGGGCCACATCTAGTTGTTGATAAATGTATCACAGGGCTTGCAACACAGTAGGGGAAAAATAAATAGCTATTTAATTAATTGACTTAATGAAAGACTTGAGTAGGGACAAGTATTGTATAGCCTTATACTTTCCTAAGTCACTGAAAACATATATATAGCATTTTTACCTTTGCTTTTCTTATTTTTTTTTTAAGATTTTATTTATTTATTTGACAGAGATCACAAGTAGGCAGAGAGGCAGGCAGACAGAGAGAGAAGCAGGCTCCCTGCCGAGCAGAGAGCCTGATGCGGGGCTCCATCCCAGGACCCTGAGACTATGACCTGAGCTGAAGGCAGAGGCTTTAGCCCACTGAGCCACCCAGGTGCCCCTCTTATTGGTTTTAAAAAAACAAAAAAGTAAGTAATTCCAAAAGGTATCAGAGGTGTCTGAAACCTTGGCTTTTCTCTAGGTAAAACTGTGAAATGAAGAAAAAATGAGTTTAGTGGTCCTTATGGTTAGGTGGCTGAGGTTCCAGCTTTGTTCTCTTCTGTCTCATGCTTGCAACTGAAAATATTTATAGGCCCAGTTTCCTTTAGGATTTGCAATTTTTCCCATTAATATTTTAAAAATCTCACTAAAACTTACCTCAGCTGCATCATGGAGCCATTGAATCACAGATTTGGATGGAACCTCAGACAACAGCTAGTGTCCCCCAGCATCCTATACTTTAACTCCTACTTTTCATCTTCATGTTAAGAGTTATCCAGAATGAGTGGCAAAAATACTCAGTGATAAGGAGCCCTCTACCTCCAAAGGCCACCCATACAGATGGTGCTAATGGGTCAGGAGCCCCCGTTGAAAGGGTATGCATTCCTGGAAGGGAGGAGACATGTGGCTTCATCATCACTGTAAACTTTGAAGGAGATTATCCATCTTTTTCTGAGACCAGGTTTGGTAGAAAACAAGAGGAGATAACATTTAAGGCACTGGGTTCCCTGGGAAAAGGAGGTTAGAAGGAGACCCTAAAGAAATAGGAAGAAGGGTGTGGAAAAGGAGAGCTGTCATTTTCAGAAAATGGAAAACAACATGGAGGTTCCTCAAGATGGTAAGAATAGAGCTACCCTCCAACCTAGCAATTGCACTACTGGGTACTTACCCCAAAGATACAGACATAGTGAAAAGAAGGGGCACATGAACCCCAATGTTCATAGGAGCAATGTCCACAATAGCCAAACTGTGGAAGGAGCCGAGATGCCCTTCAACAGATGAATGGATAAAGATGTGGTCCATGTACATAATGGAATATTACTCAGCCATCAGAAAGGATGAATACCCAATTCTTGCATCAACATGGATGGAACTGAAGGGGATTATGTTAAGTGAAGTAAGTCAAACAGAGAAAGACAATTATTATATGGTTTCACTTGTATGTGGAACATTAGCAATAGCACAGAGGACCACAGGGGAAGGGAGGGAAATACAAAGGGGGAGAAACCAGAGAGGGAGAGGAACCACGAGAGACTGTGGACCCCGAGAAACAATCTAGGGGTTTCAGAGGGGAGGAGGGAGAGAGGAGGGGGGTAACAGGGTGATGGGTGTTGGGGAGGGCATGTGCTATGATGAGCACTGGGTGTTATACTTAACTAATGAATCACTGAACATCAAGGACTAATTATGTACTATACAGTGGCTAACTGAACATATCAATAATAATAAAAAAGAAAGTGGATATACTTCCAATTTTACATTTTTTTCTTAGACTTGGGAATGCTTAAAAAGAGAGAGAAGATGCTTGGAGGACAGAAGACCCAAAAACTAACACTGATAGGTGGTGGTGGTATATGTGTTGGGGAATGAGGGTAGGGCACAAGGGAATAGAGGGGACAAAGTTGTATTATTAATCCTTATTATTTGCACATACTTTATCATAGGTGGCAACTAGATTCTGAGATGAACAAAAAGGACTTCTTTGCAACTAATATGTCAACATATGTGTTTGTAAACGGATCAAAATATTTTGTCAATGCTATTGTTAAATATATTCACCAAATTTATGTTCAAATTTTCTTAAGAAATTCTTTTTTTTTTTTTTTAAAGATTTTATTTATTTATTTGACAGAGAGAGATCACAAGTAGAGAGGCAGGCAGAGAGAGAGAGAGGAGCAGACTCCCCGCCGAGCAGAGAGCCCGATGCGGGACTCGATCCCAGGACCCCGAGGTCATGACCCCAGCCGAAGGCAGCGGCTTAATCCACTGAGCCACCCAGGCGCCCTTCTTAAGAAATTCTTGTTAAGAATTTGTCGTTTTGCACATTGATCAATGATGGAATAGAAAACTGAGAAATAAACCCATAATTACATGGTCAATCAATCTTTAACAAAGCAAGAAAGAATACCTGATGGGAGAAAGACAATCTCTTCAACAAATGGTGTTGGGAAAACTGGACAGCCACATGCAGAAGAATGGACCTGGGCCATTTCCTTACACCGTACACAAAAATAAAATGAATTAAAGACCTAAATGTGAGACAGGAAATCATGAACATACTAGAAGACAGCACAGACAGTAATTTCTCTGACATTATCCATAGCAGTGTTTTCTCTAGATATGTCTCCTTAGGCAAGGGAAATAAAAAAAAATCAAAATAAAAAGCTTCTGCACAGTGAAGGAAACAATAAACAAAACTAAAAAGCAACCAACTGAATGCGAGAAGATATCTGCAAATGATGTATCTGATAAAAGGTTCATATCCAAAATATACAAAGAACTTGGACAACTCAAAACCCCCAAAAACAAATAATCTAACTAAAAAATTGGCAGAAGACATGAACAGACATTTTTCCAAAGAATAGAGATGGCCAAGAAACACATGAAAAATGCTCAACATTACTTATCATCAGGGAAATGAGAATCAAAAGCACAATAAGATACCACCTCACACCTGCCAGAATGACTGAAATCAACAACACAGGAAACAACAAGTGTTAGCAAAGATGTGGAGAAACAGGAACCCTCTTTCACTGTTGGTGGGAATGCAGACTGGGGCAGTGACCCTGGAGAACAGTATGCAGGTTCCTCAGAAAGTTAAAAATAGAGCTACCCTTTGATGCAGTAATTGCACTACTGGGTATTTACCCCCAAAATACAGAAACACTAAATCAAGGGGATACATGCACCTCTATGTTTATTGCAGCATTATTTACAATAGCCAACTTATGAAAGCAGCCCAGATGTCCACTGATTGACGAATGGATAAAGAAGATGTGGTGTATATATATACAACGGATATTATTTAACGGTAAAAAGAATGAAATCATGCCTTTTGCAACATAATTGGAGCTAGAGAGTTTAATACTGAGTGAAACAAGTCAGTCAGAGAAAAACACATACCATATGATTTCACTAATTTGTAGAATTTAAGAAACAAAACAAATGAGCAAAGGGAAAAAAGAGAGAACGAGAGACAAACTAAGAAACAGACTCTTAATTATAGAGAGCAGACTAATGGTCACCCGATGGGAGATGGGTGGGGACGGGTGAAATGGGTGATGGGGATTAAGTGTTCTGGTGAGCACCAGGTGTTGTACGGAAGTGCTGAATCACTAGATTGTACCCCTGAAACTAATATAACACTGCATGTTAACTGTACTGGAATTAAAATTTAAAAAATTTGTTATTTTGTTTGTAATAAAGTGAACATTATAAATGATGAGGAGAGCAAGTAAATCCAAAATACTTGTTCCAAAAGCAAAGATTTTATCTATGAGACATGAAATATTATGTAAAATAATAAATAGTATTATTATCAACACTATGGATGAGAAGCTTTATTCATCATCTAGTCCAGTTACTTCAAAAGTTTTTTTTTTTTTTAAAGATTTTATTTATTTGACAGAGAGAGAGATCACAAGCAGGCAGAGAGGCAGGCAGAGAGAGAGGAGGAAGCAGGCTCCCAGCCGAGCAGAGAGCCCAACGCGGGGCTTGATCCCAGGACCCTGAGATCATGACCTGAGTCGAAAGCAGAGGCCTTAACCCTCTGAGCCACCCAGGCGCCCACTTCAAAAGTTTTTAAAGGAAAGCTGATTTCTGTTTCTGTTTTTGCTTTTTAAATGAAACACCATGCCAAAACTAAATAGAAATTGAAAACAAAGCTGCTTTGATTAAAGTGAGGTGAGACCCTTTAAGTTCTGTCCACTTGTTTCCTCTTCCCCTCCTCTGTAGGAATTGAGGACTCTTTGGAATTCAGTTTGAAATACTCTTCTAGTATAACCCATCACCATACAGATAAAATTAAGATCATGCTAGTTTTATCTTACTTAGTCAGATGCCCTTCTAAAGTAGCAAGAAAAGGTCTGGTTGGACAGGAACAGGACTAAGAAGTAACCCACTCTACAAGCAGGTGGTACTTGCACACCTACACACATGTGATACAGACACACCTGCAAAGAGATATTCAGAGCATGCTATTATATTACAAAGTAATAAATAAATACGTCACCTGGGAAGGTGGGGTCAACCTTGACCCTTATGGAAAATTCCCTGTACTCTTTAATATTTTTACTGATTTCTGAGCATATGTTTTCATAGTTGTCTCTATTTTAAGCTCTTCCTTCAAAGGGATTCGCTAGATTTATGAGCTGTTGTACTGTCTAGTTGATACCTTCCCTCCTTCTCACCATGTCACAACAGACATGAGACTCAGCCCTAAGATGTAACAAATAATCCAGTTCATTTTAAGTGTCTTTATCTTATTGTAGTAATATAAGTCCTGCAATGATCGGCTTAATTTTATCCTGTCAAATATATCATTTTTATAGTTTGAGCTTTATGATATAAATTTTTAATATTTCTTCCTGAGCATGTAAACACTTCTGTGATCAGTAGAAGAAAGACTGGCTTTGACAGGGTGTATAAAAAGATTAGTGCACAGACATAATTTTGAAATTACAAGTGACTGCTTCTAGTTCTAGAAAACTTACAATGATTTATCAAGACAAATTTTGTCCTATCGACTCTAATGAGAGAGAGATGATTAAAACTGTTGTGGAATCGAAGCGGAAAGCAGAGAAGTAAAAGAGGGGACTGTGAGACAGCCTCACCACCAACCAGTGGAATGGTGAAGACATGGGCAGGTGTGTGCGTCCTGGAGTCAAAGCAGAGGGCATGGAGATGCCACCCTTGTGGGCTGGTAAGTGACGTGTGAGAATGTGGTGGGAGAGGCAGACCGGAGGGTGGTGATATCAAAGGGGAAGTCATAAGGAAATGGAAAGATTTTTATCTTTGACTTTTGTTCTGTTTTGGGGATGGCTACATGCCTTTTATTTTCAGACTGGCCGAAATTAGAAATGTGTATTAGTTTTCTATTGCTGGTGTAATGAATTAACACAAACTTAGTGACTTGAAACAACACAATTTCATTATTTATAATGCTGTAGGTCAGAAGTCTGACATGGATCTCACTAGGCTAAAATCAAGGTGTCAGCAGGCCTGTATCCCTTGAGTTCTAGGAAAGAATCCACTTCTTTGCCTTTTCCAGCTTCTAGAGGCTGCCCGCCTTCATCGGGCATGACTCTCCTCCATCTTCAAGACCAGCCACATTATACCTCTCTGAACATTCTTCCATAGTCACATCATCTCCTTCTGTGGAAAGTTTCTTTACTTCTAAAAACTCATATGATTAAACTGGGTTCACCTGGATATTTCATTGTAATCTCTCCAAGTCCTTGATTAAATCACATCTGAAAAATCCCTTTTGCCATGTAAGGTAACATTCTCAGGTCATTATTCTGCCGACTACAGGATAATTCCTTCTCTAGTCTACTCTAGATCTTTTAATCTGAATGAAACAAGGACACTAATACAAGCCAAAGGGATTCTATTCTCTATTTCTTGTGAAATTCACTGCCACGCAAGGCTCAGATATAATCTGTGTTTCTTCTTCCTTGTCTAAACATGAGAGTCACAATATCTGAATGGCGCAGGGTCTCAGGCTTAGCTGAGTTTTGAGTTTCTTGGTGTCTAAAAGCTGGATTACAAAGCAGAAGTAGTTGTGACTGGTAAGCAGGCTTCTGTCTGCATAACCGCAGTATTTTAAAAAGAGAAAGCCTATTTGAACACTCTCATTTTTTTCCTCAGGGAGAACATAGTGGCCTGCCGTGCTAGCCAAAGTCTTACCTCATTTTTGACTGTGATGGCTACATTTAAAATTTTTTCTTAAATTTAACACCAAGCAAGCATAATTGATAGAGAAAAGGACCTCAAGTGATAAAACCATAAGCATTACATATTGTAAGACCTAAAATTTTAAGTGCTGCTTTGACATCTTTGAGCCTCCTAGGACACCGGAGGCCACACCATGAGTTTTCCTGCTCTTGCCAGATATGCCCCCAAACTAGTGGGAAGGCTCCCAATGGGGCTCATTCCCATATCAACCAGACCTGCTGCAGCCTACGTAATCCTCAACCTAATGGGCTTTACCTTCCGGCCAGTCCATACAATTATTCAAAGAAGCAAATCACCCTTTCCCACAGGAACCAAGGGTCACGCCATTCTCTCATTATTCCAAAGCCTGCCTCCCACAGCCCCTGCTGGTTCACTCTGCTCCCGAGTGCCACCCCATATGGCCCAGCCTGGCATGTGGTATACGCACTCCCCTGGGCTGTGAGCCTCTGTGACTAATGCACTGCTGCCAATCCCATCTGTGCGGTGTCAGGTCGTGTGTTCTGCCATCTTGTTTATTGAGGGGGGAAACTCCTCCTTCACCAATGGTAGAATAGGAAGTGATCAGAACCTATTTGCTTTCCTTGTTGCAAAGTATTTGGTCTTTGGACTGAAAAAGATATGTGAATGCTCTGGGTCCCGTAACAAGAGCCTCAGGCCCAGTCTTCCTCATGGGAAAAGGAACAAAGTCCATGTATGATGCTGTTATGTATTCCTGGGATTTTTCTAGGGGCTTCCAGTAACATTGCAGGAATGTGGCAGGGGACAAAACCCAAGAAAATTGGTTTCACATGCAGCTCACTAGCTTCTTTGGGTGTGTCATAACCTTTCAAACACCAAATTAATAGACACTGGAATGTGTTGAGGAGGAAGAGGTTATTGGCAAGAGAAGGCCGCATTCCATCTTATTTCCTCATCAAAGCTTTTTGTCTTGACTTTTGTAGAAAAGCAAAATATGTAGCAGTATGATCTAAACTGAGATTGATATCCAGAATATAAAAGGAACTCCTAATAATCAACAAGACAGAAAATTTAATAGAAAAAAATATATAAAGATGAGGCTAGGTAAGTGACAGAAAGGAAAATCCTGGTCGTTAATAAATATTTAAAGAGAAAGTAATTCTCACCAATAATCAAGGGAATACAAGTTAAAATAAAAATACTACTTTACACTCATCATTTGGCAAAAATTAGAAAGTCAGATAATATCAAGGGATGATGAAAATGTGGGAAACTTCAGGAACTATTAGGAGCAGTATAAACTGGTGTATCTAACTCCAGAGCACAGTCTTACATGAATAGTGAAATTAAGCCAATAGCCTGCGACTAGCACGTTTGCTTCCAGGAATATGTCCCAGAGAAGTCCTCAAGGAGATTACGAGGGTGTTCGCCCAGGTCTTATGTATGGTAGCAAATAATTGGAAGCAAACTAAATGGCCATGGATTTCCAAGGCAACAGTAAAATGTGACAAGATCAGATTCTCGGCATCATCCAAAAACAGTAATTTAGATCTACATTTAGCAACATTGATAGATCTCAAAAACTTATTATTGAATAAAAAAATAACTCAATAAACAGGATGACACTTATGTAAAATCACTTTCATTTAAATTAAAACCTAAACACAAAACATGCCATAGCTTTAAAAATACACCTATCTTTAAGTAAGTGTGAGAAAAATGGATTAGAAAGTGTTTGGCTATGGAATGGGGGGGGAATGGGGTTGTAGATGGGGGACGGAGATGCAAAAGTAATAGAGTAAGATACCACCAAAGAAGGGGACTAATTCTAACTGATAATGATAGTATACCACACACGGGAGCTCTGATTGACTTGGTTCCGTCCTCCTGATTCCAAAGAAATAGAAGAGAGGAAGAAAGAGGAGGAGGAAGAGAGGGAGGAAGGCAGGAGCGGGTAGAATGTGTCTGTAGGTGCAGATTACGAGGCCTTGACTTTTGGGGAGTGCATTTCCAACCACTGAGCCCATTCTCTTGTAGGCACTTTGGACTCCAAGTGAGGACGAACAGATAAGAAGGCATCCTGCTGTACAAGACAGGAATTTGGAGTGCGAGACAAGAGATGTGCACCTTTCTTTCATCTTTATCACAGCTGGTTGAATAATCTTTGGTAGGTCACAGATATCTCGGTTAAATGGACCTGCTCTGTGTCCTGCAGGATCCTTGTGATGAGGAACTTAGGGGAACATGTGGCAGAAAGTATCAGCTTTGCATAAATATCAGATGACGAATCTGTTGCAAGATTTGGGGTAGACAAATGATTCTAGTCAAAAGAAGGAGAGTCGAACTGAGTTTCCTAGGCCCTGAACTTGCCCGGGTCCTTGCCTCCTGGAAAAGGAAAAGGACAAAAGCCAAATCGAAGGGAGATTCTTTGTTTTAAGAAAAAAATTGCAGGGGCACCTGGGTGGCTCAGTCAGTTAAGCAGCTGACTCAGTTTCAGCTCAGGTCATGGTCTCAGGGTTCTGGGATTGAGACCCACATGGGGCTCTATGCTCAGTGAGAAGTCTGCTTCAGGATTCTCTCTCTGCCCCTCCCCCTGTTGTGCTCTCTCTCTCTCTAAAATGAATAAATCTTTTTTCTTTTTTTTTTTTTATTTTCAGCATAACAGTATTCATTATTTTTGCACTACACCCAGTGCTCCATGCAATCCGTGCCCTCTATAATACCCACCACCTGGTACCCCAACCTCCCACCCCCCACCCCTTCAAAACCCTCAGATTGTTTTTCAGAGTCCATAGTCTCTCATGGTTCATCTCCCCTTCCGATTTCCCCCAATTCCCTCTCCTCTCTAACTCCCCATGTCCTCCATGCTATTTGTTATGCTCCACACATAAGTGAAACCATATGATAATTGACTCTCTCTGCTTGACTTATTTCACTCAGCATAATCTCTTCCAGTCCTGTCCATGTTGCTACAAAAGTTGGGTATTCGTCCTTTCTGATGGAGGCATAATACTCTATAGTGTATATGGACCACATCTTCCTTATCCATTCGTCCGTTGAAGGGCATCTTGGTTCTTTCCACAGTTTAGCGACCATGGCCATTGCTGCTATAAACATTGGGGTACAGATGTCCCTTCTTTTCACTACATCCGTATCTTTGGGGTAAATACCCAGTAGTGCAATTGCAGCATCATAGGGAAGCTCTATTTTTAATTTCTTGAGGAATCTCCACACTGTTTTCCAAAGTGGCTGCACCAACTTGCATTCCCACCAACAGTGTAAGAGGGTTCCCCTTTCTCCACATCCTATCCCACACATGTTGTTTCCCGTCTTGCTAATTTTGGCCGTTCTAACTGGTGTAAGGTGACATCTCAATGTAGTTTTAATTTGAATCTCCCTGACGGCTAGTGATGGTGAACATTTTTTCATGTGTCTGATAGCCATTTGTTTGTCTTTATTGGAGAAGTGTCTGTTCATATCTTCTGCCCATTTTTTGATATGATTGTCTGTTTTGTGTGTGTTGAGTTTGAGGAGTTCATTATAGATCCTGGATATCAACCTTTTGTCTGTACTGTCATTTGCAAATATCTTCTCCCATTCCGTGGGTTGCCTCTTTGTTTTCTTGACTGTTTCCTTTGCTGTGCAGAAGCTTTTGATGTTGATGAAGTCCCAAAAGTTCATTTTCAGTTTTGTTTCCTTTGCCTTTGGAGACATATCTTGAAAGAAATCTTTTTTTTTTAAATTACAGTATATTGTTTATTTGTTCTATTTTATTATTGTTGTTAATTTGTTACTGTGCCTAATTTATAGATTAAACTTTACTGTAGGTATGTTTGTATAAGAAAATCATAGTAATACAGGTTTTGGTACTATCTGCAATTTCAAGCATTCACTGGGGATCTTGGGACATATTTCCTGCGGCATAAGGGGAAGTACTGTAGTTCCGTGCTGTTAGGATCTCCCCCAAACCTCTGAATATTCTTCTTTCAGTTCTTCCTTTACTGAGTCTCCTAGCTTGACCTTGGTCACATTATTATACTTAGAAATGTCTCTGGATCTGGTTGTCCCCAGACATTTCCTTGCTGGTGTATAGGGTTGGACTCCTGTCTTACAGTATCATTAAGATGTTACATATTTACATTTAGTGATAAGACAAACTTTTAATTTTCTAATCTCTCAGAAGTTACAAAAATTATTCAAAATCCACAGAAGTAAAGAAGGTGCTTTTTGCAAGAACTATGAGTCCTTTTCTACTGGATGCTGAGAATGATTCTCCGAAATCCTTAGAACCTCAGGAAAGCTCCTCTCCACTAAACCTGTGGACAGTGCAAGTGCCAAGAAACATTAAGGGATATTCTCTTAACTTCTACCCTGGCTTATTTCCTCCCTACCTTCCCTGCCTCCTTTCCTTTGAAGTTAATGCTATTAATTTTGGGTGTCAAGAGCTAGATTTTTGGGTCGGTAGATCTCTGTTTGGCCATGCATGCGGGCAGGTTTGGCTCCTGAGAAAATCTGAACATACTGGGTTCTGGAATGGCTCACTGATGAAGGAAGGAAGGGGAAACCCCATTTCTTGAGCGCCGAGAACCGATATTGGAGGAATCACTTAATTATTCCATAGTCCAGTGAGGTAGTGATCGTTGTTTTCATTGGAGAGAAAAATGATAGGTTAAGAGAGACCTAAAATGTTTTCAGTGGACAAAAGTATCACATACAAAGTGACAGAATTGGATTTTGAATCTGATGACAAAGCTCATTATTCTGTTTCTATACTCCTGTGAGGTCTTGAGAGGTCACCTAGCACCATTCTCCTCCCCTAACACTTGCCCTGCATTTTCAGACGAGAAAACTGAAGTCCTCAGAGATCCCCTGTGTTGTCCTAGGTCCAATGGTAGCTAAAAGTAAAACTGGGTTTGGAACTTGGGTGCTCTGGGCCACTGTTTGCCACTTTATGCTTCCACAGTTACAAAATTAGATTATATATAATGTAGTTATGGTCATAAAAATCATGTGATACTCTCTTTGCTTGAAGATATTGCTTAATGTTTTTCTTTCCTGCTTTTCTGCCCATTTCACCACCACAGCCTGCCGTATGTCCTCTTTTTGGACATATCTGCTGCCGCACAGACAGAGCATCAGGAGGTCCACGTGGCTGGGAATTTCTAGGCATTCGGCCTAGGAGTATGAAGAAAGCAATGACCGGAAGCTGGATTTGAGGCACCATAAGGAAGGCGTTTCTTACCAGGTAACCCACGGAGGGAACATTCTCTAGGCAGGGGACGTGCCCTTGTTGACGCGGAGACCGGAGCACTTGGTGGGGACCCAAAGCGACTCCAACACGTACAGGAACTGGGCAGTAGATGGTCGGCCAGAGGCTGACTGTATCTGGCTTGTAATTTGTTTCTACTTTGAACTTAAATTAGGTAGGAAAGGAATACTCTTCAGCAGAAGAAGAATTGAGTGTATCAACAATGCCCACAAGTCTGAAGGAGCCACTGTGCATTTTACGTAAATCTTCTTTCCTTCAGAGGGGCTTCAAATTACCGGCAGACAATGGCAGACAATGGACGCGTGCTCTGTGTCTCCTGCTCCGAGGACGGAGACACCTCTACATTAGGGGAGGCCTGACCTTAGCCTTCTTTCTCTCGCTTTTCCCCCAGTCCCAGCTCTCATTTCAGGATCATATGAGATTCACGCAAGATCCTGCTCGCCTCCCTAATCAGGGAAGACAGATGAGATTCAGGTTCCTGGGGAGTGGAAGCTGCTGTTGAGCAGAAGGGAATGGGAGAGTGATCTGGGGCCGAGAACGCGGGGGCGGGTGTGAGACAAACTGTGCATTCTCGGGAGGGACAGATAATACTAGAAAGCAAGGTAAACTGGATGAAAGTTTGTAGAAGAATCAACACAGAAAGCTTTGTGGCCAGGCTTGGGGGAGGGACACGGGATAGGGACGTGGTACACATTCAAGAAAGGGAGGGACGAAGGGAGGGAAATGATCAGGCTCTTCCTCTGCACCTGGGAGCTGCTGGGTCTGCTTGTGGCCGGAGGTCGGTCTGTAACACGCGACAGATTTCGCAGGTTGCTTCTGAAATTACTGAACGATGTTAAGCATCTGAATGGGGCTTTGTGGTGGGTGGTGGTACTGTTGATGGGCGTGGGCGAGTTCCAAGGATGTGTATCATAGGAAAAAGTTCTTTCTAAATCCGGAAGGATGTGATTCTCTGACTCTAAAAGTTAAAAAACAACGCAAGACAAATAGCATGGAGGACAAGGGGAGATGGAGAGGAGAAGGGAGTTGAGGGAAATTGGAAGGGGAGGTGAACCATGAGAGACTGTGGACTCTGAAAAACAATCTGAGGGGTTTGAAGGGGCGGGGGCTGGGAGGTTGGGGGAGCCAGGTGGTGGGTATTATAGAGGGCACGGATTGCATGGAGCACTGGGTGTGGTGCAAAAACAATGAATACTGTTACACTGAAAAGGAAAAAAAAAACAACAACGCAAGAATACTGAAGCCCTCTAGTAACCCTGTTCTGGCCTAAGGGACAAATAATATTTCATCCCTACTTTTGTAATCATTCTGTATTTGTTTCAGTGATAAGGTTCCTGGAAAAGATGGCTTTTGCAGATCAGTTTTGAGTCTCAAACTCACAAGCACTGGAGCAAATTCTCACTCACCCATGCCTCACATAAATCATACTAAGAAATTCCTCTACAAAAGGTCCTTCTATAGGTTTTCTCTATAGCCCATTCTGGAAAAGTTTTCTTCACTTCTAATCAGACACCATTGAAGCCACTTTTCCTCGTTTGCTGTTTTCAGTAAAGATGGAGTACAGTGTTTTTTCCCCCAGATATTTCGAGATTTTAATCTTCACAACCTGTTCCACAGAAATAAATTAAGCGCACCTCTGTTTTCTGAGCATGATAGAAAACACAAACTGTGCATTTCAGATAGACATGATTTTAAACCTAGTTCCACTACTTAATGGCCATGTTTCTGCCTCCAAAATGCTATGCTTTTGCTGTGCTATGCTCCAAAATGCTGTTATCTTTATAACATTGCCTGGATCTCTCCTTCATATCATGTAGGTGTCTGTTCACCCCCATAGTTTCCTACCCTGCTTAGTTTTCTTCATAGTTTTTCTAATACTCAACATCTTGCCTGTTTGATTTTTTTTTTGAGTCCTCCTTTATTGTCTGTCCCTCCATTAGAATAATACTTGTCATAGAGCACACACAAAACAAATATTTGTTAAATGGATGACTGAGTGTGGATTAGTGAACTGGGGAAATTTAGTAACTTTCTTGGAGCCTCGGTCTCTCCTTTCCTGTTAAACAAGGGCTATGAAATCCCACTCAAGGGATTGCACTGAAGATTAGATAATATGATGCAACATACTAGCCCAGTGTCACATCAAGTGTATTCAGGACTTCTTATTTTTTCTTTCCCTGGTGACAAGTGATTCCCCTGTAGTGTTTGCCTAACGGAGACCTAAGGAGAGATACCTTAGAGATACCACTGAGAGATAATTACGTTGGTATCTGATGATCAAAGGACAAAACAAAAAACGAAAAAACAAAACTCAGAAAATCTCAGTGCTTTCAATGGGTTATCTGACAACGGGAAGGAACATGAAAACTGAAGAACATTCTGTAAGACAGCGTTGCTGGGAAAGGAGCTTGAGGTCTTCAGTTTTCTGATTTCCTTCTGTTACGGCGAAGACCGCATTGGCCCAGGGAAGGGAGGTCACTTGCCAGGTCACTAGTAGCAGAGCTGGGTTTGGAACCTGGACGCTTTGTGCTTCTGCCTCCTACACTTCACTTGCCTCTAACCCTGAATTGCTTCAAGCTAGTTTCAGAGTTTAGAGACTCTGCAGATGGAAAATGTTAATCATTTTGGTTTCAGATTCTTGGCTGATTCCCGCTTTCTAACTCTTTAGTTATAAACATGTCTTAATCTTCATCATAATAAGCACCTTAATAACAATAAAGATTAGGAGGCTACTTTTTTCTCTTACTAAATGAGGTGACCTCTTCAAAACTTTGTTTGCAGCCCTAAAATTACATTGTAGGAAAGAGCTGGAAGAAGTGATATAGGAATAAGGGGAACGCAGGGAAGATGAGAAGAACAGAACATAATGCTGGAAATACTTTAAGATCAAACCTAGTATCAAATCAGAGACTCTTGGTCTGAAATCAGTAAACGGTGTGAGATGATGTGATAAAACTGTGAGTGTGATCTGAATCTGTCATAGAAAATAAGCTCAATAATAAAAAAAGTATGATCTAAAAATCACACTTTCATTTTTTTAGACATGGGCTATCTTCTATGACTTTTGATTTGTCTACCATGAAATCTTGACAACTTTAACATAATTAGACATGCTTTATGCTAAATCAGCTTTACAGAAACATCGAGAATGAAGTGTGTTTTAGACAATCACAGTTTCCATATGGCTTATTTTGGGTAGAATCAGAATAGATACCTTTTCAAAAACGTAGTTCCTAAAAAATGTGCTAAATTTGTTTCTCGTGGGCTCCGAATAACTTTGTTGGTTCAGGCTACACTTTGTTGGGACTTAGTCATTAGTGCTTTCCCCTTACATGCCCCAGGCCCTTAGTCCGCCCTTCTCTCTCACGTCTTCCTCGCCCTCCTTCATTCTCTTTCTTCTCCTCCCCCATGACACTCCTCCTTCCCATTCCCATAATTTTCATACCACCCCGCTCTGTCCATCTTTCTCTCCTCTTACTGGCCCAAGCTAATTTGAAGAAATTATAAACAAAGATCTTAATGTCTTGAAAAACTGCATAGATGAGACTTTTAATTTGAAATCTGTGTAATTTTTATCAGAGGTCATGATCTTGGATGCAGATTGTAGTGGATTGCATTGATGGCTCCAGTTCTTCCCTGTAACCACATTCTTTGCCATGTGACTGTGAAGTTCTACCCTCGGAAAAGGTGTTGGTGTATTTCCCCACTCTTCACCTTGTTTTGGCTACATGTCTTGCTTTGGCCAACAGAAGGAAGTTGAAGGTCTACCATTTCCAAGCCTGGGGCCCAAGAAGCCTTGTATTATTCTGTTCTGCCTCCTTGCGCCTCTGTCATTGCCATGAGAAGAAAATGCCAGGACTCCTCCTTGGGTCTCAGAAAGAGAACGAGAGGCACCTGGCACAGAACTCCCTACCCAAGTCAACTCTTTGTCAGCTGACCCCCAGCGAACACACAAGTTCATGAGCTCAATAAACGCTATTGTTATGTACCACTGATATTTGGTGGCTGTTTGTTACACAAAGTTATTGTAGCAATAGGAAATTGATATACTGTTCACATCAATGTCTTCCATTTTGAACATGTGCAGACTGAGGCCCAGAGAAGTATACAGTTATAAACTAGTTAAGGACAGATCTGGAGGGACGCCTGGGTGGCTCAGTTGGTTAAGCAGCTGCCTTCGGCTCGGGTCATGATCCCAGCGTCCTGGGATCGAGTCCCACATCGGGCTCCTTGCTCGGCAGGGAGCCTGCTTCTCCCTCTGCCTCTGCCTGCCATTCTGTCTGCCTGTGCTCGCTCTCTCCCCCTCTCTCTCTCTGATAAATAAATAAAATCTTTAAAAAAAAAAAAAAAAAAAAAAAAAAAGGACAGATCTGGAGCTAGGACCCAGAATTTCACATAGCTGGACCTATACTTGTCCAGTGAACCATGTCTTGTGTGAAATGCATTTGCATATGCCTGAAACTCTTAATGCCCTTCTGCTGAACTTCTATGAATACCTCCTTATTATTTATTCCTATAAATAATTTGACTCTATCACTTCAGCAATCAATTGGGCTAACTTAATTATTCAATTTACGATAAAAGGCAGGAAACAGAAGAAGTATTGTTAAGGCTTATCCGTCTTAATGTGGTGCATATGTGTATGTGTAGACGTGTGTGTTTGTGGTGGAGAGCTATGAAAACTTGTCATCATAGCTACCACTGGCGGAGCAATTACTGTAATTAAACCATACTTCATGTATTGTGCTAATACTTAAAAAAAAATTTCAAGTATAATTAACATATAGTGTTACATCAGTTTCTGGTATACAATATAATGATTCAACCATTTTAGACATTACTCAGTGCTCATCACGATAGGTATACCTTTTAAAATTAAAATTTAAAATTTAATTTTAATTAAAAATTTTTAATTTTTAAAATTAAATTTTTTTTAATTTTTTAAATTTAAATTCAATTAGCCAACAAGCTTGAATTTATTGGCAAAGAAAATACTGCCACATGTTTTTCTTGAAGTACCAGGCTCATTTCTTTTGTTTAAAAGAAAATGTCTGCCAGAAAAAGTTTGTTGATAGCTGCTCTTAACAGTTTTCAAGTGTCATCTGTGGATCATGAGGTGCCTTAAGAGGTCTGTGAGGTCAAAACTGTTTCCTGACAGCACTGTCACATACTGGACTTTTTCACTTTCACACAGTGCCTGGCACTGGCACCGAGGGTGGATAAAACTGTCGTCATTTTGGTGTCAGTTAAGGCAATGCTGACACTCTGCGATGGTCACCACATTCTCTAAAAGTCAATCACAGCAAACAGAAGCAGCCAGTTTCACATAAGAATGCCCAGAAAAAATTAATTTTATCAAATTTTGACTTTCAGTATCCATCTTTTTAATATTCTGAGTGCGGACACGGTCTGTGCTGCGCACTGAAATACGGTTTCTAGAGGGAAAGTCCCTCTGTGACTGAGTGAAGAGTTCAGTAGCTGTTTTTTTCCTTGAAACAGGGAAGATTTTTTTATTTTATTTTATTTATTATCTGGCAGAGAGAGAGAACACAAGGAGGGAGAGTGTGAGAGGAAGAAGCAGGCCTCCTGCCTAGCAGGGAGCCAGACGTGGGACTTCATCCCAGGATCCTGGGATCACAACCCAGCCAAAGGCAGACACCTAAAGACTAAGCCACCCGGGCACCCCTTGGAACACAATTTTTGCTTTGGGAGAAAAAGACTAAGAAACAGTCTTTTTGATTTTTTTAGACTTGAGTATTTGGCAGATACTTTCTTTTAAACAAAAGAAGTGAGCCTGTTGCGCACCTGGGTGGCTCAGTGGGTTAAGCCTCTACTTTCGGCTCAGGTCATGGTCTCAGGGTCCTCGGATCGAGCCCTGAATCGGGCTCTCTGCTCAGCAGGGAACCTACCTCCTCCTCTCTCTCTGCCTGCCTCTCTGCCTACTTGTGATCTCTGCCTGTCAAATAAATAAATAAAATATTTTAAAAAAATGAGTCTGTTAACTTCAAGAAAAACATTTGGCAGTATATTTTGTCAATGATAAAATTCAAGCTCTCAAGTGAAAGTCCATTTTGGAAAACTTGCATACCACCTTGAGAGTGATTGCTTACTAGTATAGTGCTTAATGACTTTTCTGGTGACCATAGCAGTGATATGAATGGATGAAATTTTTTTTCCTGGCTTTTGAATAATGTAATGGGTCAGTGTTAGGAAGATTTGTATAAATTCAGTGAGCCAGTACTTAAATGATCAATGAATCACGTTACAAATTCATAGATGGTAAAGGATCCTTTCAAGATGCAAGATATTCCAATGGATCTTAAAGGAACAGTATAAATTTATGGATATAATTTTTTATTTACAGGGCAACTAATTTTTAATAAACTACCACTTGTTGAGTTCTGGTATATAATCAAATGATGATATCCGCAATTTTCTGAAAAGAATATTAAAACGCTGCTCTCTTTCAACTACATGTATAGTTGATTAGATTTTCTTTGTATACCTCAACCAAAACAGCATGTCACAACAGACTGAATGTAGCAGATGTGTGAATCCAGTTGTCTTCCATTAAGCCAGATATTTTAAAAAAATAGATAAAAACATAAACTGTTCTCATTAATTTTTCTATAAAAATTTGATGTTAATATGCCATAGGGTTAATTTTTAAATGAATAAATTATTCAAAATATTCTCTTTTAATTTTTGGTATAGTAAATATTGATAGGATAGATATAGTACATATAAATAAAAGCTCTTAAGGGTCCTTAATAATTTTTAAGAGCATAAAGAGTTCCTGAGTTAAAAAAAAATTAGAACTGCTGGTCTTTATATACTCTATGATATGGGATAATTACTATCCCAAGTTTATGGATGATAAAACTAAGGCTAAGAGACATTCAGTAACTTGCTCAAATTCAGATAGCTTGTGGTACAGTTAAGATTCAAATGATTCTGGAACTTACACTTGTCACCACTAAAAATGCCTTTAAGCATTTCTGGATTTAGAAAGCTGAGAAGAATCTGGACAGTCTCTCTACCGTCCCTTCCCCACTTAGAACAGACCTCTTCTGGGATGCCTGGGTGGCTCTGTTGGTTGGTTTTGGCTCGGGTCATGATCTCGGGGCCCTGAGGTGGAGCCCCAGGAGGGCTCTGCACTCCGCAGGGGTCTGCTTGAGATTCTCCACCCCTCTCTCCCCCTACTTGCTCTCCATCTCTCAAATAAATAAATAAATAAAATCTTAAAGAAAAGAACAGACATTTTCTATGCTCACTTTTTTTTTTTTTTAAGATTTTATTCATTTATTTGACAGAGAGCTCACAAGTAGGCAGAGAGGCAGGCGGAAAAAGGTGGGGAGGGAAGCAGGCTCCCTGCTGGGCAGAGAGCCCGATGCCGGGCTCGATCCCAGGACCTGCGCCGAAGGCAGAGGCTTAACCCACTGAGCCACCAGGTGCCCCATCTACGCTCACTTTTTATTCAATCCCCCTCACCTCCTTCTAAGTTCTAAAGACACGAGCAGTCTGTATGCAGAGCCGCACTTAGTAAATTAGGTGGAACACAGGACACAGAGCAGGTGGAGAGCGCGTGACCGCAGACCTACCTAGTAAAGCTTTTCACTTTCTGCTCGTTAGGAGGAGGAGAGAGGACGTAAAGCCACGCAGCGGTCTGGAGAAGCCGGCGCAGTCGGCCGGGGCAGGCGGCAGAAGATCAGACTCAAATCGGGGTTTTGCCCTGTTCCACGTTCTCGTTTCCGGAGTGTCCCAGAGAAGGCACGTCCACCTCCGGGTCCGTGCACACACCGAGAATCGCTTAGAACCCTCTTTCTCTTTGAGCTGAGCGACAGCCTCACGGTCTGGCCTTCTCAAGGGCAGGTCCCCTACAGACACTCCACATAAAGGATATGGCATATACGATGAACCTTATTACTATCCTGGCATTATATCGAACCTGTGACACCATCTGTGCAGCAGGCGTGAGTCTCCTGAACACAGAGCCCATTGGGAGGCTGTGTTGCTTCATTCCCAGGACTAGAAAAGCAAGTTCTGGCATTTCTGCAGAATTTTCACTGGCTGCATTCATTAGGGAAGATCTGTATATTCTTCCTCCTATGCCTGTGACCTAGAACCCTCCTTTGTGACCCATGCCCTACAGACAAAGATATAATTTAGCAGCATGGGCTCTGGAGTCAGATTATCTGGGTGTGACTCTCTAGTGGTACTGTAATACCATTAATATTATTATTATATTAATATCATTTACTTAATATAAATGAAACACATTTAACAGTACCCAGCTTACAGTAATGCTCAGTGAATATGAGCTATTTATTATTACTATTATTGTCATTCTGTGGCAGAGTTCCTATTTAGGAAAGTGTAACTTGTTTAAAACAAGGAATTTCAGCTCTAGCAGCAAGGCGATTAGCTATCCTGAATTATCCTCCAGTTGAAAACAACCAAAAGAAATGGAAAGAATATAAGGGATGTTTTATAAGTCCGTCTCTGAGCCAGCGAGAACAGAAGACATTCACAGAGGCTGGAAACTCAGTGAAAGTAGGAACCTTAAGGGCAAATGCACATCAAAGCAGATTTCATTTGGGATTATCTAACAAACCTTGGTGACCTTGATGTTTTGTTCTGATGGGTGCACAGGACTTAGAAGACAAGGGAAAATGACTAAGATTGGACTACAGTGGGGATCTCATAAGAAACTCACAAATAAAGCTGGGACACCTAAGGGCTCTGGTCTTAGTTTAAGGAGAAGCTCAATCTTCCCTTGTCTGGTCTGCCCTTGGTTTGAGCAGAGCAAGAGAAGTCTCCCCTGAGAATTTATAACCACAAGCCAGTCCTCTCTGGGGCTTGAGCATGAATGGAAAGTCTGAGCGACAAAAAGAAACGGTGAGCAAGGATGTGATTAAAGATGTGGTTACATAAAAACAAACACTGACTGTGTAACGTAATAACAGCAATGATAATACCTACCTGGTAGGACAAATCAAAACAAGACGGAACCAAGATACCAGACCGCTACAGCACTTAAATTCAGGGAATTACAGTGATGAGAATGAAAACATTCTCAGATCTGTGTAGTGCTTAAGAGACGATAAAAATATGAAACTTGGAGTTTGTTAAGGATGCATGTTAAACGATTTAGGTTAACCACTAAAGGCACAGACAACAAATTCTCCTTTTCCTGAACACCTTTTGAAAATCTCAGGTATGACGATTTGGCACTGAGGTAGCATTATCTGAGGTCCTGCCTTTAGGTCATAAAGAGAAAGGAAAGTTTTTGCAACGTAAAATATTCACAAATGAACTGGCTAACCACGGAATTAGTCCCCACATAAATATCCTTCTCCTTCTTTGCTAAGTCTACGGTTGTGAACATTTGAATGCAAAGTAAACTGAGCGTTGAGTAAAACTGCAGAGCTTGCAAGAGAGTCAAGATATGAGTCTGTGAACGTACAACCGAAGAGTCGCACTTGGAGCTGTTGAGGAAGGAGGCTCAGGCAGGTTCCGATCAGTGGACAGCTGAGGAAGAGGGGGTCACAAAGACGGTCGCGTGATCTGATGATTTAAAAGGGAATGATTTTGACACACGAAGATTAAGAGTCCTTGAGAAAATGGATGAATCTCTCTCTTTAATTGTACTGATTATGGAAAACACCCAAGATGCTGGAAAACGGACCCCAAAATACAGTGACTTGAGATAGCGATTACAGTCTAGCTCTGGAGGCTCTGGGGGGGTGCAAGTTCCTTTCGTCTTAGGGCTCGGACTTCTTCTAGGGGGTGATGCTCACCTGCGGAGTTGGAGAGAAATCTGTCGCGCGCCCGACTTTCCATTGAAAGGAAGGGGAAAGAGAGGAAGTCCAGAACAAGCAATTTCCTTTTAAGCAAGTGATAACAGAAGATACGTGTTTCTATCACTTCCTCTCACAGTCCATTGGCAATAACTAAATTGCATGGCCACAACAGCTAGTCAGGATGAGACACGTCGTCTCTGCACGGATGACAGAGGGCGTAGCATAAGAGGAGAACAGACTTGGGGGGACCACCTGTTCCCGCCCAGTGTAAAACTGACTCTGTGATCGTGTTCTGAAAAAAACATGAAGTCGTGCTGCACTGTCTGTACAGCGATGTGTGATAATTAGGTCTGGTAAATTACGCCCTTCCAAATCAAAACTTCATTCATTCTTTACCTTAAAAAAAAGATCACCATATCATTATTACTCATATTTAGTCAGATAGAGTGAACTTATTTAAAAAAAAAACAAATAAGCAAGGGTTTATTAGACTAGGTGCTTGCTGACTTTTGTTTTGTCTTTTTATTTTCTAGCAAAATGACTAGAAAACTCGTATTTCTCCTCTACCTCTGTAGTTGGTGTGGTTCTCCATCTACGATCTCTGTGTTGGAGAATTGAAACACACTTAATTTCTCTGTTTCTATTTTTAACCTCTATGTATTTTGGTCCAAGCAGTTGCAATTTAATTTCACTTCACAGTTCTTTTCACTCTGGTTGCACCTAAATTCTGGCACCCAGAAGTTACTGGGGCTCTGTCCCAGCTGGGACAGCTCTCACTCCCCGGGCCCCCTTCATGAAAAGAAGGACTTCAAGCAGATAGGGGCGCCAGGCCCTGAGAAACACATCAGCCCTTTTCCTTCGCGAGTGACTTTCCCTGCGCGGCTGAAGATTCTGGCTCAAGAGCAAGGTCAAGCCCACACGCATGTCAGAGAGAAAAGTCGGTTTAAAAGATTGGCTCCAAGTGAGGAAGAAGAAAGTTAACGACTAAGTGGAAATCTGGGGGTTGTTTATGATTTTTCAGTTTCAGTGAATTTTTTCAGGTGTGTATGTACAAGGAAGAGTGACTTCGGTTTGCCCTGGGGAACTTCTCTTTCAGCGCTGGGGCCAGGGCTCAAGATGTCTGTACACCTGAACTGCAGGCCGCGGCGTCGGACCCACCTCTGCGTGCGCGGCTGTGCCCCCGGCTGTGCCCCCAGCTGTGGCCCCGGCTGTGCCCCCGGCTGTGCCCCCGGCTGTGTCCCCGGCTGTGCCCCCGGCTGTGCCCCCGGCTGTGTCCCCCGGCTGTGCCCCCGGCTGTGCCCCCGGCTGTGCCCCCGGCTGTGTCCCCCGCTGCTGCGGGGCGTGGAAGGAGCGAGAGCCCCGGCTCCGAAAGGGGCTCAGAGTGTCCTGGTGAAGAAGAATGGCGGGACAGGCGGGAGGCCGAGCTCTGCTGGTGAACCGCCGCGGCGGGCGGGAAGCCCAGCCCCGGAGAGGCCGCGCTAATCCGGGGAAGCGGGACGGGTGCAGGGCGAGAGGACAGTGCGGTCCGCTAATCGCAGAAGGGCGGCGAGGCGCAGGGCGGGCGGAGGGCGCGCGGGCAGGAGGACAGGCGGCGGGGCCGAGGCCGGAGCGGGCAGGTCGCCTCGTGGCTACTCTCTTTGCTCAGCTACTCACCGAGGAGGAGCCTCTCCTGGGCCCGGCTGAACTGTGCTCCTCTTCCTGTAGCCTCGTGGGTGAGAACACCGGCCCTGCAGCCCGCAGGCCGTTTGAATTCTGCCTCAGGACTCGGGAGGGTGTGAGCTGGGGGAGCTACTCGACCTCCCCGTCTCCACCTCGCCCTGCGGGGTTTGGAGGGCTGCCCTGAGCTACCACATGTAAAGCATCCCACGGAGTTTCCAGCGACTCAGTGTGACCAGCAGTCATCCTGATGGTCAGCCCTGGGGGGTTGGGGGAGCAGCGGGCAAAAAAGGATGAGCTGCTGCTTCCCAGTGTCCGGAATTCACAGGCCATTTGCATCACTTCCCTAAAACTCCCGGTCTGCCGGGAAGGCATGAGATCAGGAACATGATGTGATCCACCGAGGCCTGGCGTGTCCTAGTGCTTTTAAAGATGTTCGCTCCCTCCCTCACACTTATCCCCCCTTTTTTCTTTGTTCCTCAGCATACCTCTTCTACTGCGCTGGTCTTGTGTCTGTGCTTGCACTAGGACAGCGGACACAGAGGAGGGGGGACCTGTGCCGGCTTGCCCGGGCAGTCCTGGTGTGGGCTGTTGAACTAACATTATCTTGAGTAGTTTTGAATATTCTTCCCTTTCACTGACAAAGCGTCCCAGGTCCCAGTTCGGCAGTGAATCACTCTGGTGCGACCTCAGGCCTTCTGGCCTCCCGTCCTGCACGCTAGCCATACTCACAGGCTGCTTTTTCTGAAGAGGAAATCACCTGGGGGCTTTGGGCTGGGGCATATCCCTCCAGAGCGGGTGCAGACCGGGCAGGGCTCTCCCCAGGCAACCCCCTTATGCGTATCTCCTTCACCGTCTGGGGGTCCCCAGGATTACCTGGCCGGCTCTCTGGGTTCCACCACATCCTATTCTTTGCCTGGAGCTCTTGGTGAGATAAGACCCAGACAGACAACAGAGCTTCCCACCCTCCCCTTTCCTGTTTGTTTCCAGCCAACGCGGATTTTCTGGTCATCTGACAGTTTATGATATGTTTGGGAAAAGGAAGAAGGGGGAGCAAAATTACACACAGGAGAAAACCTCAGCTCCACACTGGGACACTAGAATGCCCCTAACCTCCGCAGGAGTATGACAGTCGGCCTTTCTGAGCCCTCCTTACTCATCGCTTCCAGCGAACTTCTGAAATCCACTTCGCTTTCGTCTTCCGTCTTGACTTTTTTTATTCTTGGGACTTTATGCAATAGTTCCCCCATTATTTTCTTCAGCAACTTATTTTTGGAACTTATTGGGTAAATATTCTTTTCTAGAACGGGGGTAAGCAAAGACATGGACTGAAAAGGGACGAATTCCGGGCAGTTTTTTGGGTTTGTTTTTGTTTTCCTGAAAAGACTCCTTCTCTAAGACATTCTGGTCTAATCAAATAAAACTCCAGATAGAGACAGAAGAACTACAAATGCTTCCTGAAGGCTGTGTGCTGGGGGTCGGGGAACATTACCTCACTGGCGTCTCACAGCGACCCCGTTATTACACTTTTTCTCACCTTCACTATACAGCCATTATATTCTTTCTCATATTTATTACTGAGAAAACCAAGGCTGAATGAAGTTAAGTTGTCCAGTTACTTCAGTTATTCTTCCATTATTACTGAAAAGGGTGGCGCAAGCTGGACTTGAGCCTCAGGCAGCCAGTCCCTAAAGCACCTGGTCGCAGTCCCTGAGGTCGACGGTGTCCCCAGACTGCAGGAACCAGACACTCCATCCCGGACTCGTAGCTAGGGTCCAGCCTAGAGACAGCCTGCCCGGCATGGGGCTGAGTCTGGGGCGGAGGGAGCCCGACGCTTCTGGGAAAAGGCTCGACACTCTGATCCCCTCTACTTGGCCTCTCTGTGGGGTTGCTTTGCCTTGCTTTCTCTGACAGCTTTTTACACCAGTCCTAGCGATCACATCCTCATCTTTCCTTTTACAGTTATTGAAAAGGCATCATTTGGGGACACTTTGGAAGGGTCACCCCCCCACCCCCTTCCCCACTTCAGCTAGCACTGATTTCTCCCTGTCCTATTTTCTTACCAGAGAGAGTGCCACGAGGGGGGAGGGGCGTGCTGAGGCGAGGGTGCCCAGTGGGACGGCGGAGGAGGCGGCACCTGGGTACACTCAGGGAAGGAATTTTCTAGGCATTTAATAAGCTAAACCTCTCAATTTTGCTAACTTTGGATCAGTTCTCCTGTGAGGTCCGCGTGGGGGAAACGTTCTTGATTACTCTTCACCTTTGGCTTTCTGGGATCAAGATCTTTACTGTCTGATTGTATCATGTGTGGTTATTATTATCTTTTTTTTCTTTCACTGACACAACTAACTTTCCCTGATTAAGGCTGGGACTTTTTCTCTTTGGTCATTTCAGACCCTTTCAGTGGAGTTTTTGTGCCTTGTCTTCTGCCTCTGATGTTTCCTTTACTCAATCGGGCTTTATTTCATGTCTCACTGGCTTCTCCCCTGCCCTCACTTTCAGAAGTCAGAGAGTATCCAGCATAGGCAACTGGGCTCTCATTCTGGAACGCGGCCTTAACGATGAAAGAAGCAAAACTAGTGTCAAAGCTGAAGACCGATTGGAGGAAGAACATATACCTCATAGATGGGTCCGTTTAGTAGGAGTAATCCGGAACCATAACGCTATGATATTCCTAGCTTTGGAGATAACGTTAGTTAACACTTACCACACAGGTGTTACACGTTATGTCCTGCAAATTGCCTATCCTGCTGCACTTGACTCTCACTCAAACCCTGAGCAGGAAACATTCCATTTTCAAGAGGACAAAATCAAGGCCTAGAGATTTTAAGGGCCTTGCCAAAGGCTCACAAAACTAGCAAATGGTGGTTGTGGGGTTAGGATTCATCCCTCTTAACCTCTACACTGCCGTGAAGGAAGAGATCCCACGGAGTGAGTCAGCCACCAAAGATCTTAACCTTGTTACATACCCTCTCTGGGCTTTAGTTTCCTCATCTGTAAAATGGGAAGAATAAAATGACTCTTGGAGTCATCTTAAGCACCCCGTGGTGCTTCAATGAAGAGCTGTCCAAAGCAGATCCCTTGATTTGCAAACTGCCTCCTCCATGTTCCTCGCTACCATCTTCCTCTTACTGAGTCAATGGCACCAGAACACCGCGGCTCCGTTAAGTCATCCAGAAATCATCTTTGATTCCTTGAGTTCCTTCACTTGTATTTAAACCAGTAGGTCTTGCCTGACCTGCAAAACACACCCTAAATCTCTGATCATTTGTCAAAATCTCTTCTGCCTCAACCCTAGTAGTCAAGGGGTTTCACATTTTGCCAGGATTACTGTGTCTTACTGCTTATATAAATTATTAGGATTAATTCATCTCCCACACAAGTAGAAATAGAAAACAAATAGAACTTTCTCCTTTTTTTTTTCTTAAGTAGTAATGAAAAGATCAATGAAAAAATTTTTTTTCGCTAACCTTGCAATAACAGAATCCCACATTTTATACACATTAGGAAGGAGCTTTGGTTAATATAGTGTGAAGGTTAGAGGTGGGGCAGCTAGGAAACATCAAAGGTATTTTTTTTTTTTTTTTGTATGTTAGGGGAATTTTGCTCCCCATTTCTGGGTAATGCACAGAAGATGAGATCATTAGTAAATGGAAAGAGAGAGATTCAGAGTGTCAAGGAAGGGGGGCTACTGTGCGTAAGGAGCTTTAGAGTATTTTCATCAATGGGCCTTGAGTTGGCTCTTCCCTGGAAACTGAGATGAAGCATATAGGGGCCCGTGAGATAAATATATTGGTTTCTTGGGTGCTGTCAGTAGACATTTGTAGTAGCAATGGAGGGGGTCTCAGCCACAGCCAACAGGAACAGGGATCTAGAGAGATCAACATGGAATGTCAAGGTGATTAGACCATGCAAGGAGGCTGAAGACTCAAGAAGAACAGAGGTTCCAGGAGAGAACTGTTGACCAAGATGAAAAGCATCAATCTGGACTGATTTGTGGCTCATCTGAGCTCTCCCCGGAATGCCCAGAAATTCCTGGGACCACACTGTGGAATGCGACAGGCTCAGACTACCACGGGGTTAGGATCTGTCTAGCCCAATAGTGTCCACTGGAAATATCACAATGTAATCTAAAAATGTTTAGTAGCCACATTAAAAAAAAAAAAAAGCAAATAGAAACAGGAGAAAGTAATTATAATAATGTTGTATTTAGCCTAATAGATCCAAGATACTATCATTTCAGTATGTGGCACTAGTCCAGTGGTACGCTGGTAAAGTAGTTCTCTCTGAAAAAAAGTCCCAGCTTGTAGTGCTTACCGATTTCCCTGATATAAATAGTTACTATGCTCGATCTCAAGTGATGATAATGACAGCTAACAATTATTGAATGCTACTTTGTATCAAACAGCTTCTCTCAGCACTGTGCCTTATTTGTCCTTTTTGTTAGCATTTTGTTATAACATTTCTATAAGAAAAAAAAGCCACTGCATTTCGAGATTTTCTCTTAATTCTGTTATAACTTTATTTTAGTCGTTTGTAAATCTTTTTATACTGGAGTGTTTTCCTTTTTTTAAAATGACAGCTGCAGTATCCTAATTAACGAGGTTATTATCTATGTATCTATCATCTTTCTATCTGTCATCTGTCTGTCATTTACTGGTTGATCATAGATAACTAAATGAAGGCCGTGACATGAAATAATTTATCAATAGGAGGTAGTACATCTTTTATTTGCATACAAGTCTTTTGAGTCTGCCCAGTATGTCAAGAATAAAAGCAAAGTGTGGCAGGGAATGGCAGGGAATCATGGAACTAGAAGTATAGAAGGACAGAACCGCAGAAGCTCCAAAGAACTAGAATAAAACTATAGCTCTTGATCTCATTGAATTCAGTCCCTGTCCTGAGCACAGCCACGGACAGGTGCTGGGGGAGAGCAGGGACATGTGACAATGGCTAAGGCTTGTCCTCTCTTCCCCGTGAGGTGACAGGCACATCTACGTGAAACGCTGACACAGGGTAGACTGCAATTGGTGCTTAAAAAAAAAAAAAAAAAGAAAAAAAAGAACCTAATCCAGCTTTCCCAGACTGAGCCTAGAAAGCACCAAGCAACCCCACAGAAAGTAGGAAGGAAAGGCCTGGAGGCGGTCCCTAAACCGACTTGCATAAAGTTGCAGGGGTTTTTGTTGTTGTTTTCTCTGTGTCTCTGTGTGTGTGTGTGTGTGTGTGTGATTTTTGCACAAAGGACATACCCCTAGGACCTATTAGTACAGCATAGGGAGGTGGAAATGAGTGAATAAACTATATGGTGGTATTGAGAGTAGGGAGCTAAGGGAAAACCACCTTCAAGAAGAGAGACTGCTGACCAGACTTCAGCTTTAAGAGGTGGTTAAGGAACATGTGTGTCCATGGAAAAATAAAGACGAAAATGCCTGCACAGATTAAAAAAAAAAAAAAAATCACACTACAGCATCTGTTGAAGGCCTACTCTGTCCAGAAAATCGCTCCGTGTGTTTCATAGATTCTTATACTCTCGATCCAAACTAGAAGCACATCCAGAAGAGAGTTCCCTAGAAGCACCTTGAGGATGGCAGGGGAACGCCGTCGTTATCACAGAGTGCGTGTATCTGGAGGTGGAAACGAGAGAGAGTTCGACGCACAGTGCTCCTCTGGTACGGCTTTTATGGCCTCCAGCTTCCTCAGGCTGTCCAGGCGGCCAGAATAACATGCCGTAGACCCGGGGCTTAACAACGGAAATTTATTTTTTCACAGTTAGGAGGCCAAAAGGCCATGATCAAGGAATCAACAGAGTCAGGTTCTGGTGAGAGCTCTCTTCCTGTCTTGTGGCCGCCTTCTCACTGTACTTGGCAGGTGGAGAGAGAGAGAGAGAGAGAGAGAGAGAGAGAGCAAGCGAGCCAGCGAGCTCTCTAGTGACATTTCTTATCAAGACACTTGTCCCATCAGACAAGGCTGCACCCTCATGATCTAATTACCCTCCATCGCCAGTTACCATCCTTGGGGGACTAGGACTTCAACCGCCGACTGTGGGGGACACAAGCTTTCAGTCTATACCACTAGCTATGGAAGGTTTGGAAGAGTTAAGTGAACAGACAGACCTGAATGGTCTCGGTTTAGATCCCAACACTGTAGTGGTTGAGTTACTCTGAGATTCTGCTTCCTCATCTCATGAAGACATGATTAGTAATAACCGCGTTCAGTTGTTCCCAGAAGGATTGAATGAAGCTCAGAGGGTTTGTTCCTGGCACACAGAAGGCGGACAAGAAACAGAAGCATGTATTCTGTTTACTGACACTTTGGGGGGAAAGATCAGATCCAGCTGGTAAGAAGCTATTTTGTTACCGAATTAGTGGGTGTATGAATCTGGCGACGTTAACATCTGCTGAGATATACTAATTGCTTACTAAGTGCCTGGGCTGGACACAGAGCTTTTATTTTCACTTAAAAAATTAATAGCTTCAGGGCACCTGGGTGGCATAGTTGGTCAAACATCCGACCCTTGGTTTTGGTTCAGGTTGTGAGATCGAGCCCTGCTCAGTGCAGAGTCTACTCAAGTTTCTCTCTTCCTCTCCCTTTGTCCCTCCCCTCTGCGCTTTCTCTCTCTCAAATAAATAAATCTTAAAAAAAAATTAGTAGTATCACATAGAGTTTAAGAACAGACCTCAGAGTACAAGGATCTGGATTCAAATCCTATATCATAAGGTTACCATGTGACCTTGGCCATGTTAGTTCATCTCGCTAAGCCTCAGTTTCTCTCAATTCTAAAATGGGTACCAAAAGAGTACCCTCCTTATAGGTTTGTTGCTGGGCGGTGGAGAGGGTTTCAGACGGGACACTAAGCAAATGCAGCATTCAGAGAGAGTGCGGCAGTGCTTCAGCCATGGTCAACTATGGAAACGGATCTATACCAGGGTTTGTCAACCTCACTGCCACCGACATTTTAAACCATTAATTCTTTGTTGTAGTGGGGGCTGTTCTGAGCCTTGTGGGATGTTTAGCAGCATCCTTGTGTTCTACCCAACAGGTACCTGTAACATCCACCCCAAATCCAGACAATCCAAAATATCTGCAGACATGGCCGGAGGACCAGCTCCTGGGGGAGACAAATCACCCCCTGTTGGGAATCACTGGTTTACATGAATTCCAATTTATACCCAATTAAACACACTTTGGAAAGAGGAAGGCATTTCTTATGTACCCTGGATTTGCTTTTGGAATGATTACTTTCAAAAGAAAAATCATATTTTGGGTGTGAATAAAGATTCTGTATGTGGTGGTAGTTTCATGAGTATCTACAGTCAAAACTCATCTAATTTTTCACTTTAAAGAGATAAAGCGGTTTTTTTTTTGCCTATAATTATATTCCAATAAAGTTGATTCTTTAAAAAAAGAAAGTGGCCTACATTTTCTATGTTAAAAAATCAACTTACAATTTTTTACATATTCTGGCAGTGCCATGTGTTATACCTACACAACTTGCAAATTAATATTGCGTCTAGATATCTTCTTCTCATGGTGGTGTAATACTTCCTGGGCAAATTTCCACAGAGAGAAAAATTTCTGTGGCTATTTATGCCACTAAGTTTTAGAATCTGTCATCATGCCCTAAAAGAACTGCCGATGATCAACTTAAGATAAAGAAAAGTAGCAAATATGAAGAATAAAGGGGAAAATCAGCATCAGAAGAAAAAGGGGTTGACAAGATGAGGGGCTGATGAGTCTAAAACCCCAGTGAAATATCACTAGAAGAGTTCACATTTGCATTTGAAATAGTGGTGCACGTCCGGTTTCAATGAAAATTACACATTTCAGGTTTGCTAATCTTTCACATCTAAGACCAAAGTCCAGCTATCAGGAAACTTCTGTATTTAATAGTGCCATTTTCAGTTTTGTTTAGACTCTTATTCTTTCTGGTCCTGAAAATAGCCACCTCAGATCTACTGCAAGCAAATCCAATTTAATTTAGTAAATCTTAGAGAAAGAGGACTTTGGCCCTGGCAGTGAGCTCTATACAAGACTCTTAACCTACGGATTGTGCAACATCATGGAGAAGCTTAAAATAGATTTAAATTGTTATGACGGAAGAGAGATCATGATAATGCTTTTGACACAGGAGTGGAAATAACTGCATTCTTCTGGGAGGTCCAGGGGAGGCTCCTTATCATTGAAATGTAATATTGCAAGAAACCTTAAGTGGTCATCGGGGGAGAGTCATAAATCTGGCTGTTGTTGAAAGTTTTAGAAATACAGATTCGCAAGGTTTTACTCCAAACTTCTCAAATCAGAATTTCTAGAATGAAGGCTCAGGAATCTGAATCTTTCAAAAGCTACTGTGACTCTGATGATCAACCAGACTGTGGGAACTTCTGTTCATACAACCCTTCCCTCTCAATGGATTCCTGGAACAGGATTCCTTCAGGGTTTTTCTTTAGGGTTGTTTTTGTTTGTTTGTTTGTTTGTTTTTTGTTTTTCTGGAACATTGCAAGCTAAATGCCTCACAAGACAGCCAGCCCTTCATGGAAAATGTGTATGTAGTGTGTAGGCTTTGATTGTCAGAGGTGGAGGGGAAGGATATTTGAGGCACAGTGACGATCAGAAATCACCAGGAAACAGAGGGAGACAAGTTTGGAGTGGACACATGAAACCTGCGGTCCCATTACGGAGTGACTTGATTATTAAGCTAATGAGTTTCAGCTGCGTCCTCTTTGCGAGGTAGACCCTGGATAGGATTTGGCCATCACTGGGTTTAAAAGAGTTTGCCAAAGCCGAATGGACCGGGGAGCACAGACACTGGAGACAGGGAGGACAGCTGGGAGTTCAAGTTCAACGTTCAGGAGTTCAAGTGCGGAGTCACAAGGACTCGCCTCAGAAGCAGCAGGAAAGGCAAAGAGCAGGAAAGTATGAGCCGTGTTATAGGGATAGTCCTACACAACTTGACCGAGTGGGGGAAAAGTCCACAGAAAAGGAAAAGTCAAAGCTGATTCTGGGGTTTTGAGATGCTTGAGTGCTGAAACATTAACAAGAATGAGGACATGAGGATTGAGAGCAGGTTGGGAAGTCAGATGGCAAACCAGGTTTTTGACATTTGAAATGTGTTGTTTCCATCACCAACTATTTTGTCACCTGTCCCAAGACAGAGCTTAGTTATGACTCCCCTGGTATGCACAGAGGTTGGCATAGAATAGGCCCTCAAAATATTTGGTGAGTTAACAGCCACTGTAAATATCTTCTCCTCTCTTCTACTGTTTAGGATTTTACTAATTCTCACTTAAAGAATTGCAAGCCCTCAGGACTGCCCCAGCTCCTGCTGCTGTCTTTGTGTGAATTAGAGCAAGGTGCTCTCTCCGAATTTATGAATTTAAAAAGGGGGCTTTTATACAGATGTAGTGAAAAGAAGGGCTACATGCACCCCAATGTTCATAGCAGCAATGTCCACCAAAGCCAAGCTGTGGAAGGAGCTGAGATGCCTTTGAACACGTGAATGGAATAAAGAAGATGTGGTCCATATGTGCAATGGATTATTACTCCGCCATCAGAAAGGATGAATACCCAAGTTTTGCACCAACATGGACGGGACTGGAGGAGATGATGCTGAGTGAAGTAAGTCAAGCGGAGAGCGTCAATGACCGTACGGTTTCACTCATCTGCGGAGCATAAGGAAGAGCACAGAGGAGATCAGGAGAAGGAAGGGAAAAACGAAGGGGGGATCAGAGGGAGAAACCATGAGAGACTATGGACTCTGGGAAACAAACTGAGGGTTTCATCGGCAGCAGGGGGGTGGGGGGGATGGTTCAGCCCACTGATGGGTATTGAGGAGGCACGTATTGCATGGAGCACTGGGTGTTATATGTAAACAATGAATCACGGGACACGCATCAAATGATGACTAACATAATAAATGGTGACTAACATAATAAAAAATGGGGGGCTTTTAGCTAGGTGGATGCTGCTTTTTGTCCACCTGGGGCTTAGGAAGCCAAGCACACCTTTGTGGGAAGATAAGGGCTGCCTCTTCCTATAGGGCAAAGCCTCCCATTCAAGAATGGAAGACAGGGACTGCTCAGGGCAGAAGTGGCTTCGGACCTCACTCTTCTCATCAGCTGGGTGTCCCGGACAAGTCCCCCAGCTGGTCCCCGATCCCTCCCCTCCATTTCTATGTCACAAGAACATATTTTTCTAAAATGACACCGTAACACATTCCACTTCAAAGCTTTCCTTTTTTCCCCAGGACCTTCAGGATAAAGTTCAAAGTTCTTAACTTAGAGCTAAAGTTCATCTGCGACAACTTCTCAGCCTCCTCCTCCACCACTCTCCTGCACAGTCCTTGTCTCCAGTCACAGTCCCCAGACCAGCAACGCACGAGCAGCTTCGCCAGGTTCCCTCACGCCCCGCGCAGCCGCCGCTGCTCCTCCTTCGCCACCTGGACTGTCCTGCCTTCCTGTCCGTGATGTCCTTGAGGACTAAGAACGTGTTTAGTTCATGTCGCTTCCCTAGTGCCGGTATCTTGGCAACTGGCTAACGCTGGTTGAATGGACAGCTAACTTAGAAACCAATGAAGAGCCAGATTTTACACCCCATCCCACTCCCAAAACCAAACCAAAAAACCAAATAGAACAACACAAAACAAAGTCAGGACACTCTTCTGCTTCTTTTCTGTTACGCTTAAAATGATCATGTAGGTGTTTCCTAAATATCCCCCACACACCAAAAAACTATTTTTTTTTTTTAAGTTTTTGCTGCTTCTTAAGCACGAGGTAGTCTATTAGTTGTCAAAGGTTTTTATGTTCTGTAATCTCGAAATGGCTGTTCATTTAGCGATCAAAGATCTATGGGAAGATAATTGCTTGGAATGAAGTCCGAGGCTTCCTTCGAAGGCTGGTTTGCTCTGGTGGGTCTGTGTGTGTGGCTTCGGCGAGAAGCCTTACAAAAGGGCTCAGAGATTCAGGGAACGCACTTGACCTGGTTGAAAACCTCTCCTTGGAGGCCGGAGCGCTCTCCTCACCTGCCTGAGCGAGAATGCCTTCAGCGCGGTCTCAGACGGTGCTTCCACCTGTTCCAAATGCCGGGCCAGCCCGACTTTGAGATGCTGACGTGGTCTGTCCGAAGGCCTGGCCTGGAACCTCCAGGCCAATCTATATTTATTTTTTCTGGGCGTATTCCTCTGCTTCCCACCAGGAAAGTGAACAAGTGGTGAGAATGTGTTTAAGAAAAGAAAATGTTTCAATGTGCGCCATGGTGTGAAGTTCAACCCTAACTTTCCAAGTAGGCAACATAGGGTGTTGGAGACCCCGACAGGTCGGTGACAGGTGCGACACGGTCACGCAGGTTCACACACTGCCACGTGGTCGACCCGTGCTCGTTTGGGACAACGCAAAAGTGGAGGCTTACTCTGTTCCGAGGTTCTCTTGGTCTCTAACAAAAACCAGTAATTGTAGTTTTTTCCCTAGAAACCACGATTTTAATAATGAGAAGAGATGCGGGTCGGGCATAAGTACATACACTAAACGATTATTTTTTCCATGCTTTCGGCAGTCATTGAAAAGTATTTTCTACGATTTCAGCAAATAACAGTTTTCATGGATCTTCTCCAGCTAGTCTTTATAGTTGCTGATAGCATCTTAGTTTTTAACCCTTTTTAAAAAAAGATTTTATTTATTTATTTGACAGACAGAGATCACAAGTAGGCAGAGAGGCAGGCAGAGAAAGAGAGAGGGGGAAGCAGGCTCCCTGCTGAGCAGAGAGCCCGATGCGGGGCTCGATTCCAGGACTCTGGGATCATAACTTGAGCCGAAAGTAGAGGCTTTAACCCACTGAGCCACGCAGGCGCCCCAGTTTTTGACTCTTTAAGTCGGGTTTTGAAAATAAATGAGTAAGTTGTTACCAATTTTAACATCTATTTATGACTATCAACTATTACACTATTACACTGACTTTTCGTTCATACTTTTCCCCTCCACGTCCTGTACGTTACACATACTTTGCTCACTGGAATCACTAGCTAGAGATAAGTTCCAATGAAACTTGCTTTCTAATTTTGGCTTGGTGTCTATGATAGTGTTACCTTATCTTCCAGACAAAAACTTGAATGTCTGAAGACCAGAGTGTTCCCCAAGTGCAAGGCATAATGATTATAATGAGGATATTAATTCATACTTCCTCTGATTTATGCTGCAATCAGAAAAGTACTTTCCACTTTCCACAAACTGCTTCTCTTTGCAATATGCCTAATATTCACTTTCCATAAAATTAAGTTGATATATCATTTCATATTGCTGATATCAAAATAGACCTTCCCCTCCTTCTTCTTTCTTTGAATATCTGTTGAGTGTCTCCTGGGGAGCTCAGAGAGACCTATTTGCCTATAGAAGAAACAGAATCCTGCCTTAAATGCCCCCTCCCCTGCAGCCCCACGGGCTCCAGTGCAGCACTGGATTTATTCTGTATCCAGTAAATATTTGTCAATCTGGACTTGACGTTATAAATCATTTCATCATTTATTTCCGTGCTCAGCGGTAAGGAGTGCCCATCTATTGGTAGAATACTCTTACTTTCCAAGTTCTGAGTCCTACGCACCCCTGACCTCAAGGGAAGGAACAATCTATTTCAATCTATTCATTTCTTCATTCACACAAAAATTATGTAAGGGGAAAAGGAAAAGCGGAAGGAAGGGGGAAAAGTCAGGATACTCTTCTGCTTCTTCTCTGTTATGCTTAAAATTAATCATGTAAATGTTTACTAAATTTGCCTCGAGGGATGAACTGAGCAAAAGATCGTAAGGCTGTCTAGCAGTGTCTGCTAAGGGGGACGCGCAATATTTATTAGAATGTAATGTACTACCACCAGAGGATCTCACTCCTTTATTGCTTCATGACCGCCGTCCTGTTTTCTTCTTGACTCTTTTTCGTCTCAGGAACGGTCTGGGTGCGCCTTTATACACACGCGTCTATGTGTCCGACGGTTCAGTGCTTCGTTACCCAGGGACGAGCCCATGAGCAATTAAGTCCGACGCTTTCCTCAAATCTCTTCTCTGGTCTGAGAGACGCCTCAGGGAAGGGACAGAGGAACTCCTACCTCAACGGATGATGATCTTTATCTCCATCAGTGACCCACAATTTGGTTACTGGTGCAATGAGAAATGAAGAAATTAGCACACTTGTATGACTGTCATTTCACAGTCACTCAAATCAGAACTGGAATGCCACAAAAACAACTCCCTGTTCGCCCAGAGAAAAAAAAAGAAAGAAAGTAAAGGGGAAATTCAGATTAGTCACAGAGAAGTTCCCCCGCCTGCCTGCAGAAGCTGCGGTGTTAAAACTGAGAGAGTGCGTTGTGCCCTCTCAATCGCCTCTTCTCTCGGGCCCTGGGACCTCTGTGTCTTTTCCCACGGAGCAGCTCTGTTCTCCCTTCGTCTCCTCCCTGTGGAGAAGAGGTCGCCCCCCTGAGGCCCCTTTGCCGCAGTTTTCCTCTTCCTTGCATCCAAACCGCGGAGATGGAAGGGGTCCAGCCCCTGGACGAGAACGTGGGAAACGCACCAGGGCGAAGACTCCAGAAGAACAAGCTATTGCTGGTGGCAGCCGTGATCCAGGGGCTGGGGCTGCTCCTGTGTTTCACCTACATCTGCCTGCACTTCTACGCTTCCCAGGTAAGACGGAAGCTCCCCGCGCGCCTTCCCCATCCCTTCCCCCAGCTCACGCTGAGGCAGCTCCAGCAAGCTCCAGGAACTTGGAAATCATCTGGTGCCCAACCTGGTCATTGCCCCCCAGCCTGCCCCTCGGAAACTGGAGAGTGTGGTCAAACCCTCCTGTCTCTCCTTTCCTCCCTTCTTTTCAGGAGGGGCACAGGTGGGGCGCAGGAGAGGTAGGTAGGGCAAGGGCATTGCTTCTGGTTTCTTCTCCTCCTCTTCCTCCTTCTTGCCATGCAGGAAATCTGGTATTGCTTTATGAGCTCTCACTCTGAAACCTGGAATCACTGATAGACGTGCTTTAGCCAGATTCTGCTACTAAGCATCTGATCAGGGAATTTATGAAAAAGGAAATAAGAGAGGGACCTGTGCCACTTTCCCACTGTATTCATAAACCCCACAGGCGATGTGCTGTTGGAAGAATGCCGAAGGCACCGGGACCAAGTCCTTTCAATAGCTCATCTATGGGTTCTAAGGCCAGAGAGGTGTGTGTTCACATGTGTGTCTGCATATGGCCAAAGAGCTGCCCTGATAACTTAATCAGAGATTTTTTTTTTCACTCTCTCTCTGCCAGTCACAACTTACAGACACCGCTTTGCCTTTTTCCACTTTTTCCAGTATGTTATGTAGTGGGTGATTATCTTTCTAAGTATTTCTCCCACTTAATGAAGATGTTCTTTCTCTTTTCCTTCTCTTTGTTCTGGTTCTTTCTACATTTTTTTTTTCTTATTTACTTGTTCATATCTACAAACATTTTTTGGTCTTTAAGGATGTTTCAGCTGCAGGAGATTCCACTGAAGAGAAAATAAATGTAGAGTCTTCCCACATTCCCTTGGTGGGGCCAGTCTGAGAGTTCGTTTTCTTGGCAGGTCATTTTAGGTTACAAAAGTGTCTCTCTGGTAAAGGTGAGACAAGGGGAACTTTAATCTCTGATAGCCGTGTCAGAGACTGGGTACCTCAGATGAGACCAGGAGAAGATAAGCAGAGTCCTAACCAATGCCTGGGCTTGTCTTTGTCTACAGGAAGTCGGGGTTTTTGGTGCACGGAGGCTGGTGGGAGTGTGGTTGTGTTCAGTGTACCGCGCAGAGGGCTCATGTTCCTAAATTCCAAACGTGTAGCTGGTGTCGTGTCAGGTCTGCAGACCGCTGAGCACAACAACGCGCCAGTGCTCTCTTGGTCTTGTCACCTGCCTCCTTCCCTGTGCAGAGCCCCTTGGATGAAACGAGCGTAGGCGACTGGGGGAGGGGTGGGCAGAGGAGTAACGTGTCCATGGCAGGATGCCCAAGACAGAGACCGGAATTAGGCTTTTCTGAGAAGAAAACAAAGAGAACGACCCAAAATAGAACAGCTGAGTGCGTTCACCAGGTCTGGGAGCCCTGAGCGCGTTTTTTCAGACAACCACAGTGTACATATTTCCTCACACTGTGGGGTGACAGAAAGACAGGGCCGATGACCCAGTCAAGACTCAACAGTTGCCCTGGGGCTCCGAGCAGGACAGAGGAAAAGGTGGAACAGAGAAGCAGCGGGTGGCGGGTCCGCCCGAGACTGTGAGCACCTAAGAGATGCTGAGAAGGAGAGAAGTCCTTTCTGGCAAGTCACCCAGGGACTCTGTGACAGAGCCTGGAGGGAAAGCTGACTGCGGGCTTCCAGGATGCTAGAATTCACTGAGCCCATCTCTGGGAGAGGATCAGCCTTCTCTGGTCCTGGCGCAGAAATGGAAGCAAAGACACAGGAGGTATGTTAGATCCACTTGCTCAAGAAATGTGCTCTCATATACTCCCGGTACAAAATTTGGGGGGCACAGATATTTGAAATTCTTCACCGCACATCACCTTTAATGTTTTTTCTTATTTCTTCGCTAGACTGTCATAGCTAACGTCATTTATTGTGCTGTTGTAGGACCCAGGGCAGCCCAATGGGGCCTTTCGTGTCATCTCATGGGGTCTGTCGGGGGGAGGCCAGCATAGACGAGTCATGTGTGTTCACCCTGGAGTTTGATCAAATGGGGTGCTGGGGGCAGTTTGTGTGTGGGGGCGAGGGGTGCAGTGTAGCTGACAGAAAGGGGACCTAGACTGGTAGCCTTCCTAAACTCACTGATAAGATTGGAATTTTGGTTGAAGGAAGGGGTAGTTGGTGGTATAAATCCAATGTCTATTTTACAAAACATAATATTCCAGTGATGTATCTGAGGGGTGAAACTGAGCTTAAATGCTGATCATTTGTCCAGCTGAACTGGATCTCTTTTATTGTAGGAAAATGTATTCGGAGAATAATTGTCATTTTTCCTAATTTCCCAGATTTAACTTTTAGCTTTATAAAATAACTGCCTCCATATAGAGCTCTGTAAAACAAACAAACAAACAAACAAAAAACAACAATACAGATGTTGCTGTTAAACTGCATTTGACAGTGGACTTTCCCTTCAATGAAGTTTATTTAGTAAACTTTGTTTTCTCACAACTCTGCTAAGTTGTATTGACTTATGTGAAAAGCAGAAGTCTTCGTTTTTGAGATACTAGAAAAAAGATAGGTCTTACCCTCTCCTCCTTGTAACTTCCCTCTTTGGGCCTTGATTTACTCATTTTAACACAAGGCAGTTGGATCACATGATCAGAAAGAACTCTCCCAGCTCAATATGCTGTGAGTATGTAGTTTATATATATAAATTTGTAGAACGGTTATGAGGATTTGAGAAATACAAAATATAAGTAAATAGACCTTTGTGTCTAAGCTTATGAATTTCCTGCTTCTTAAGAAGGGACTGGAGCAAATAAATTTTGCACAAGTATTTGTAATCTGTACCTACTTATATACCACACGCTTCTCTGCATCACCTGTTCTGGGCTAGGGAAATGTCTTATTTTGAAAGGGGAAAGAAGTGTCTGTCCTAGAAGTATATTGAGGATACAAGTTATAAAACCAAGTGTTTCTTTCACCAGAACCAATACACACTGTTTGGATATTTACTGGGACTGCCATTAAAGTACGAGGCTCCCAGCTGGACCTGTATTGTTAGCTGGGAACAATGGCAGAAAAGAGCTGACCTATAATATGCAAAGCTTTTGTAAATTATATCCACGTGGGGCTCAGTCGGTTAAGCTTCTGCCTGCAGCTCAGGCTATGATCCCAGGGTCCTGGGATCGAGCCTCGCGTTGGGCTCCCTGCTAGGTGGAGAGTCTGCTTCTCTCTCTCCACACCCCCCCCACCCCTGCTTGCTCTCTCTCTTGCTATCTCTCTCTCCTAAATAAACAAATAAAATCTTAAAAAAAGAAAAAGAAAAAAAATTATATCTGCGTGCCTCAGGGCTTTTGATGCTTTCCCAAGGTTTGTACCACCTTTAACATAGCACTTAATATATGTGAGGGCTTTTGGCGATAATTCTTTAGCAAATCCCACAGTGAAAGGTTTATACTCTTACCACTTTAACTGCTGGAAAGAACAGAGTGGGGGCAGTTGGAAAGTGATTGATCTCTTCTGTACCAGTGATGCCCAGAATTCATAGTTTTCCAACCAAGTTTCAGGCAGTAACTTGATTTTTTTATTCGTATCAATTAGGAAGAAAAAGAGGTGTTTTTGCCTGAAGAAATCTTGTCTCAGATTAGCTCAGTTTAAATGCATCCCCATGTAAACGAACATTTTTAGAAATTCTTTTTTTAAATGACAGACATGCAAATAAGTGATTTCCAATACATCTGAGTTTTTCATAAGCAATTCTGTGAGAGTGAAAAAGAAACGTCTGAAGTGTTGAACTAAACTTGTCATTAATTATTTTCAGGTCTTCAGGGGGAAGTACTAATAAAAAACACAAGAGAACCTTTGGATTTTTGAGCAGGCATCGGACATAGTCTATTTACAGATAAAACCCCAGAAACTCAGAGATGGTAGAAGCTGGGGGAGCAGGTAGTGCTTCAGCTAATACTAGAAGGAGGAGTGGAAAGTCTTTCAATGGACAAGACAGGTGGTGGCCTCGGACAGGGGCAGAAGGCTTCCTCGGTAGAACCGCAATTTGTTCAGAGTGGTTGAAGTTGAGTGTTCATAGGGGAAAGTGGCAAAAGGTGAGGCTGAAAACCTAGGCGGGGGAAGATCACAAAAGGTCTTGTGACTCATGCTAAAGGAGCACACTTCCCTCTACTCTATGCAAAAGAGAATACAGGACAAATTACTAAAATTGTTGCTTCTCCAAATTTCGCTTCTCTCGTGTGGTCTACCTATTGCAAGTGAGAGAGTGAGTCACATCTCTTGCAGCACTAGGGGGCACCACAGTAAAACGAACCATTCTCGGCTTTCCCGTTTTCTGCAAGAGCGCCTGCTCCTTTCCTGAGGGCTTCGGATTACCGGATTAGAAAGTTTTTCTCAGGAACCAAGTGCTGATCCACGTGTGAGAGAATGAACACTTGGGGGGGGGGGCCCGAAGTTCACTATTTACACAGCGATCTATGACCAATGTCGGTACGTGTCCTGACCCATGTACTCAAAATAGGACAGAGTAATGTGGCCGGAGACCAGGCTGGAAAATGCCACATATGTTTACGGATATAGAAACACACACACACACACACACACACACACACACACACGAGGTTTGGGAAGTGAGCAAAGGGGTCTCAGTATAGCCCCAGGAGTGTAGTCTCCCAGGTCCTTTTCTCTGACCTCAGCCCCTAGCTACAAGCACGGACTAGACCCACCTCCCAACTTGCCCAGGGCCGCCCACCCTGCCTTCCAATTCGACTTCTTCTAAGAGCAATTACTCTCGTGCCCTTTACTCTTAGAGAAACTGCAGTTTTCCAGCCTTTTCAGGGATTCTTTACTCATGGAAAACGAATGTTAGACTGGAGGTAGCTAGGTTAGGGGAAGCATGTACGATGTTTTTATGTTATATTTCGTGAGTTAAAGGAAACAAGAGAAGTACGGAGTAGAGGTTGTTCCTGAGTCACAGGTGAAGCTTGTGGTCCTGGCTTCCTATAGCTGTGTGTTGTCTGAAGTCCCCATACTTCTGCTATCCATACTTTTTCAAGTGAAAGAATGAAAACACTTTCTTATAGGACAAGACAAAACCTCTCAAACTTCTGAAGGAGCTGTTGGGGTAAAGACAACAGTGTGCTGGGCCGGGAACCAGACGACTTGTCCAGTCCGGCCTTCCAACTCCCTGACCCTGGGAAAATTCTGTGACATTCCCAGACCATCCATTTAGTCGTTTCCAAAGCTGGCACTTGGCTTGCGTGAGGAGCGAGTGCTGTGGTATCGAGCTCTGCAAATGCCGAGACTACGATGATTCCTGGACCTGCTTCCGTAGCCAGAGGAAGGACCACTAGAATGTCTACTCTGTGGCACTTCTACACCTGGACAAACACCCCATAACTCAAACCTCGGAAACCGTATCATAGTCAAGGTTGACCTTAACTTCACGAAGCTTGACTTTGCTACTGAAATTTATACGATTAAAAACAAACAAACGAATCCTTGTAATAATTCTAGCATTTCTGAACGTAGATTTCTAAGAGCTCATGACTGCGTTAGAGCGGAAAGGAAGGACGAAGGGGAGAACTTCTGAAGGTCTACGGGGTTACTAGCGTTAGTGGCCAACAGGGGTCCAGAGACCTAACGTACACTCTTAGAACATGGCCTATTCCATCCCCCCAGCCCCCACCCCGGTCTGATGTATTTCATCCAATTCTCCAATGACTTGGTTGCCGAAATGGGTAGAAAATTATGTCTAGAAAAGGCATGTTGTCTTGTTCACAATACTGAAAACACTGGGGAGCTGATTAGCGTAATTAAAAATTATTTTTCCGGGGCACCTGGATGGCTCAGTGAGTTAAGCCTCTGCCTTCGGCTCAGGTCATGATCTCGGGGTCCTGAGATCGAGCCCCACATCGGGCTCTCTGCTTGGCGGGGAGTCTGCTTCTCCCTCTCTCTCTGCCTTCCTTTCTGCCTATCTGTGATCTCTATCAAATAAATAAATAAAATCTTTAAAAAAAATTATTTTTCCTTTCAGCAGACCTTCATTCTAAAATGTACCTTAGGTGGGTTGTAAATTTGTAGAAATCAGTCTAGCTTTGCTAACATTTAAATGCTACTGAAGAACATACTCTGACAGAAAAATAAGCAAACACTCAAGCCTACTGCTCACAGCACTAATGTAATAAGTGCCTGTGGATAGAAAACCATTGCCCAAGCGTTGCCCTGTATCTGTGGAGAAGGGAGGGTCCCGTGTGTAGACCACGGACCCTCAGGGCTGGGCTTCTCTGTAGCTAGAGCACAGGCCTAGAGAACCACAGAAACCATCAAAGATCTGGATGAAAACGACAATATCACAAAACACAAGCAAGCAGCACGACCGACAGTCATTGAGGGCAAACATAAAAACCTGTTGGGTTATAAAGTAAGTTGTAAAACACATTTTATAGTTCAGTAATACAAAATATATTTTGAGTTACTTGTGTGTTGGGTGCCTAATGTTTTCAGCTTCCAATGCCCTGAAAGGTCGTAACTTGACCTTGTATCTGATGAAGACTGGGAACTCAAAGCTCTTTTGGGGGGATAACGGAGGGGTGTCACTCCTGCTGTTACTTGCAATAACAGCCCCTCGTCTTGCAGATTTCCCCCCTACTTTTGTCCTCTCTAATTCATTATAACTTTGGAGGAAGTTAGGTGTTCAGTTTTGCAATGAGGAAATTTGAGGCATGAGAGACTTCCCTAGGTTTATGTAGAAAAGTCAGGGTTAGAAATTAAGACTGGAGGGGCAGGGCGCCTGGGTGGCTCAGTGGGTTTAGCATCTGCCTTTGGCTCAGGTCATGATCTCAGGGTCCTGGGGTTGAGCCCCACATTCGAGTCCCTCCGCATCTAGCTCCCTGCTCAGTGGGGAGTCTGCTTTTCCTTCTGCATCTGCCTCTCTACCTGCTTGTGTTTGCTCTCTTCTCTCTCAAACAAATAAATAAAATCTAAAAAAAAAAAAAAAAATTAAGACTAGGTCTAAATTCTAGTCCTGGTCATGACTCCATGACCCTAAGCTTTAAATATTTTGTCTGCCTGTTTTAAAATTTGTTTCCTTTTCTGACATCAGTAGTTTTTGAAGAAAAATTAAGGGAAGTATTTACAACCTGGTATCAAGGAAGAAGATTCTTTTTCAGAGGAGAGTTAAATCTACTTATGCAGATGTTGGTAACATGATCAATGAAGCTTTCCAGTCACGTAATAGCTTACAGGTTATTTTTGTAAGTTGGAGTATTGCATATGTGGTCTATTCATAGACAAGAAAGAGGACCTCAATTTGGGCACTCATTATTTCTCTGAGCCTTATTTTCTCTCTTTCATTGCTATTTTTTTTTTAAATAATGAGATTCAACTGCATAATCTCTCTGCACCTTTCTAGTCCATCACACTCTGAATTGAATACTTACTTTAATGTGAAAGCGTGATTTGTTCACTATTTCAAATACCTATGCAACAATGGATTTGTTTTTTAGGGTGGCCATAGTAAATTACCATCACCTAGGTGTCTTAACAGAAATTTGTTCTCTCACAGTTCTGGAGGGTAAAAAATCACAGTGCTGGCAGGGCCACTCTCCCTGTGCAGGCTCTCGAGAAGACTCCCTCCTTGGCTCTTTCCAGCTTCCAGTGGCTCCTAGCGGTCGCTGGTGTTTCTCCGCTTATAGGTGTGTGACCCCAAGCTCTGCCTCCCTTTTTGCTTGATCATCTCCTTGTGTGTATCACGGTGTCCTCTCTTCTTGCTTGAAGGACACCAGTCGTACTGAATTTAGGGTCCGCCTGAATCTAGTTGGCCTCATGTTAACTTAATTAACTACATCTGTGAAGACCCTATTTCCAAATGGAGTCACTTTCTGAGGTGCCAGGTGGACATGAACACGGGGCACTTGTTCAACTCATTATGAACTACTTGTTCGCTTACTTGTTTAGCAATATCTGCGGAGGGACGCTTACCTGTCAGACACAGAGGAAGCGGTGGTTTGCAACATACGGTCTTCCTCGCCCTCCCAGATTTTCCGACACAGCGGGGAAACAAGAGGGTTAAAGAAGCAGTCGCACCGTGTGTGAGAAGCACTGGATAACCAAGTGGGGTACAGTAAGAAATTTCACTAAGAGGTTTCAGAGGAAGTTATCTACCTGCTTCAATACCTGGTTTCTTGACGGCAATTACAAAGCAAGCATACTTTTCTTTTGCCTTAGGTGCTTTGTTTCTCTACCACTTATTTGCAGAAAGTCTTTCATTTTCTTTTTTAAAAATTTTTTGAGTGTAGTTGGCCCACAATGTTACATTCATTTAGGTGTACCACATAGTGATTCGACTTCTCTATACAGTTGCTAGGCTCATCACCCGTCCCCAAACAATGTGACTACAGTGTCATTGACTACCTTCCCTATGCTGTGCCTTTTAGTCCACTGACTTATTCATTCCGTAACTGAAAGCCGGTCCTCCTACTCCCCTTCACCCATTTTCCCAGCCCCCTACATCCATCAGCTTGTTCTCTGGATTCATCGCTCTGATTCTGCTTGTGTTTATTCTTTTTTTTTTTTTAGATTCCACATACAGGTGAAATCATATGGTGTTTGTCTTTCTCTGCCCAACTTATTTCACTTAGTGTAGTACTCGCTAGGTATATGCATTTCCTTTTATTTAAAAGATTTTATTTATTTATTTGAAAGGGAGAGAGAGAAAAAACACAGAGGGAGAGTGAGACAGAGAAGCAGACTCCCCAGTGAGAAGAGAGCCCGAGGTGGGGCTCAATTCCAGGACCTGGAGATCAGGACCTGAGCTGAAGGCACACTAAGCCACATAAGGGTCCCAGATTTCATCCTTTTTATGGTGACATAATATTCCACTATCTACATCTATGCCAATGCTTGTGATTCTATCTATCTATTATCTATCCATCCACCTACCTACCTACCTATCTACCTATCTTCATACCAGATCTTAGGAAGGCTTTAATTTAAAATTTCATTGTCACTGTCACCACCATCATCATCCCACTGATGAATTTTACCAGCCACCAATCTCAGTTTGCACCAGAATACAGGTTGAGGATCATTTAGGCTCATGCAAATGAGGCTAAGAGCTTCACTGCACAGCCAGCACTAGAGATATTTTTGATTGTTCACTAACCATCAGAGGGAGCCACTTGGGGAGGAGGCCTGCTGTTTTTATTATAGTAGAAGGATTTACAGTGTTGAGAAGATCTTCTGTTCAAAAGGTCTTCTTATCACCCAGTCTCTTGGGATTTCTCTTTTGAATGTTGCGATTGGCCTGCTCTGGGACATGAATGTCTGTAGGCACTGCTTGGTCCGTCCACGGTGTGAAGAAGTACGTCCATGGTGTGAAGAAGTACTTTTTATTCTATACCGCTCATTCTACCAGTTTAACTGAGGCTGGACATCAAGATGAGGAAATTAGAATCTGAGGAAGGGAAAGGACTTGTTCTGGCTTAAGACAAGACCCAGGTGTTCCTATTCCCAGATCAATGCCTTATCTGCTCTACTAGGTTGCCCTCCCAAAGCAACTGTCCTTGCTTTTTGTACAGCAAGTGAGATGGGAAATGAGTGACTTCAAATAGAAAGAGATTGATTGTAATAATTTTGCAACTCCCTTTGTACTCAAGGATGAATAGGGCCATTTCCAAAAAACCCTGAGCAATGCAGAGTTGGCTAGAGCCCGTGTCCGATATTATGTGATTATGGAGTGTCATGCTAAGGTCTGGGCATTGTCTAAGGGGATAAGTTCCACCTTAGCTCAGCAAACATTTATGGATAAGCCATTATGTCTGAGGCATGGCAAGACTTATGAAAATGCAGCTGGGGGGCGCCTGGGTGGCTCAGTGGTTTAGGCCTCTGCCTTCGGCTCAGGTCATGATCTCAGGGTCCTGGGATCGAGCCCCACATTGGGCTCTCTGCTCAGCGGGGAGCCTGCTTCCCCCCTCTCTCTGCCTGCCTCTCTGCCTACTTGTGATCTCTGTCTATCAAATAAATAAATAAAAATCTTTTAAAAAAAAGGAAAAAAAAAAGAAAATGCTGCTGGTACACTGTAATGGACCTTTCCAGCTGCTTAGAGACTAAGCTGCTAACAAGGATATTATAGCGGAGACTTCACTCAGTCACTGTGGTGAGGAAGGGAGCTCTTGGAAATGAGCTGGCAGACCCTCTGTCAGTGTACTCTGAGGACTTTCCAGTGTGGAAAGGGAAGCCCAGATACAAGGAAATCTTTCCCTTGAGGATATAAAGAATTGGTCGCATTAGGTCAATCAGATCATTGTCAAAGTGTGCTCAGGTCACATGGATGCTTTTGCTTTTTCATTTGGTTGTTAACCTGAATACCTAGATTCCTCTCAGGAATTTGTTAATTGCTAAGCATTCAGGACCACGAAACCACAGTTTCTGTTCTCTGAGATAGAAAGGAGAGGGCTAGTAAGTGCCTCTTGGAGGGATATCCATTACTAAGCAAACCTGACAGGAAGAGTGGAGGGGGTTACAGAGAGCAGGCTACATTTAGAGCACGGAATGGGCCATGTAGGAGAGAGAGATCACAGCACAAAGGTGCCCGCGGCCACGGGAATGCAGAAAGAGAGAGTTTGGATGGCAATTAAAATGGCTTTTCTTTGTGTTCATTAAAGCACAAAAGCCTATTCAAAGAAGTTTTCAAAGTCACACATTTTCATCTTTAAAAAATATGCCTTTTGGAATAAGTTTTTCTGAACAGAGAAGCCTCTTTGGCCAAAGAACCAGATTTTGCCCATTCTTCTCATTTTTTCCCCCTCTGAGTGATAAGAGGTGGGCCCCTCGCAAGGTGGCTGTTTCACTGAGGACACATCAAGTGCACCGGGGTGAGGGTCTGCTTGCCCAGCCTGCTGTAAGGAGTGAAGTGCCGAAACGTCGCTATTTCCAGAGGCTCCTTGCTACATACCCTGACAGCTTGCGAGGTTTTACTCTCAAGATCTCGGAGGCCTCTTCTCTCGACTGAAGGCTGGGAACGGGGTGGCTCACATCCCAGTGGAGGTGGCGTGGTGAACTGGGGAGTCCCGTTCAGAGGCCTGTTTCCCCACCGTGCAACACGGATGCCCGCCCCCGCGCACGCCCCGCCGGATCCGGGACCGAGGGGAAGGGCAAGGCCCGCGCCGTGCACGCAGAGCTTCCTGCTTCCACATCTGATGAGCGTCATTCCCTCTTGCCGCAGACGCCCCTCTCAAGGACAACTGCCAAATGAGTACAGAGTTGGCAGCCTCATGCCACATCCCAGTGAGTCAGAGTTAGAAACTCACACTCCGAAGCTGAGCTCTTGAAATAAGCGTCACCTTTTTGGGAACATGGTACATAGTGCCGGGGAAGTTCTAGACACCAGACATTTCCTCACCATGTTTTCGGCAAGTCAGTACGCAAGATGCTAAGAGAGTCCAGGAAAGGACCAAACTCTGGCTCTTCTTTGTAGCACCTGTTTGCTGCCTACTTTATACTTACTCATGGGCTCCTGCTCCTCGCCAGGACAATTGTACCTAATCAGAGCTGAGCTAAAAGTTTTGCCAACCTGTACTATGCAGACAACCTTGTAGAATTGGCTGGAGAGCTTTTTTTTTCCCCTGAAGAACCTCTGGATATTTTGAGATATATCTGAATATTTTAACAACTATTTAAAACCTAATATGTTAGTCTTGATCAATACTGATGATGAGAATAATTCCAATTAATCTTGGACCATCAGACATTATTTTCATAGGGCTTCTCTCTCTCTCTCTCTCTCTCTCAAGATGGTATAGGATAAGAGAAGGGTTATTATCAGGAACTTGGAGTTCAACCAAACTCAAGTTGAAACCTGTTTATTCATGAGCAAGTTCTTAACAGCATTGATTCTCATTTTCCTATCTGCAAAACATGGGTAATTATTATTCATACTTACGAAGATTATTTTGCACAGCGAATGAGGTAATGAATCTGAGAAAGAATAACCTAGTGCACGGCATGTTGAATTTTTATTTTTTCTTGAATGCCAAGAATGGTCTCATTTCCTAGACCTTCCTTCCACAGAATCTCTTTTGCTTCTCTGGTTCCTTTTCCTCTTTCAGGCAGGGCCTCTGTCATGTCTTTCCTCCTTGAGCTGCCAAAGCCTGCAGTGATTTTTTCTCTTCTTTTCTTTTTTTTTTTTTGTTCTCTGGAACCTTATGGGATATATTGTCTATTGACCATTAGTTAAGGTTTCATGTAGAGGAAGGGTTTTGTTTCCTCAACTGGCATATAAGTTTGTCAAAATACGAACTGTCTGTTCTCTTCCTCTCTGTGCCCAGAGTTGACTCTAATGCCTGCCGCACAACAGATACTCTGTAACTGCCGATGCTGTGTCAAACCACCAAATAATATGGCAATCAGATTATTCAATCAATTACTGAATAATTCAGTAGAAAAAACATTTCTTGTTTGCAGCAAGGAGATGATTTCTTTTATACTCATGCTTCCGAGACCAGTTCATTCGAACACCAGGATTGGACTTTCTCGGATGCACTGGCCCTACACTCACTTTGAGAATGACGTGGGCTCTTCAGATTTTCCAGATTGAAGAATCTTTATTCTACAGCTTGTTCTTATGTGGAAGCTCTCTGGGACCTTTGATATTTTCCCATTTCTTTTAGTATTTGGAGAGGATCTGAGGATTTTGCTTTTCAAGATATTAAAAAGACCATGTTTATTTGCATGTGGGTAAAATAAGTATCTCTGATTATTTTCTGGTAATCTTTCTCATGAAGCCCAGATCCTTTTCTTTGGGCTACAGAGAGCCAGAGAGCGAATATTTCAGGGACGTTGGTAGTCTTTATTCAGTATTTTATTAATTCCTTGATTCTGTCGTCATACATGAGGCTTGACTGATGTTGCACAGAATAAATTAAGAATGTGATATGGATCTTGTCTTCCATGTGCACCCAGGAATAATAGCTGACACCTGTCAACTCCTTTCACTGTTCCAGGCCACATACTGAAGACTCACAAAACATGAGCTTATTCAGTCTTCACAACAATGCTCTAAGATATAGATCTTACCATTTCCACTCTGAAAATCAGCAAGGTGGTACCGTTTACCAGGGTCACACACTTAAATAGTCTTGTAGAGCAGATGAGACTTCTATCCAGTGTAGAATGGAAGTCAGTAGAGTGTTTTTATTTTATTTCATTTTTTTAATTTTAGGATTCACTCTTGGTGTTGTACATTTTATGGCTTTTAACAATTGAATAATGGCATGTACCCACCATTACAGCATCACAAAGAATAGTCTCACTGCTCTGAAATGTTTTTACTCTACGTATTCATCTCTCCCTTCTCCCTAACTCCTGGAAATTACTGATCTGTAGCTGTCTCTGTGGTTTCGTTTTTTTCAGAATGTTTAATGCGTAGAATCATACAGTATGTAGCCCCTTCAGATTGGCTTCTTTTACTTAGTCATATGTATTTAAGATTCTTCCACCTTGGGACACCTGGGTGGCTCAGTGGGTTGAGCCTCTGCCTTCGGCTCAGGTCATGATCCCACAGTCCTGGGATTGAGCCCTGCATCGGGCTCTCTGCTCAGCGGGGAGCCTGCTTCCCCCTCTCTCTCTGCCTGCCTCTCTGCCTGTCAAATAAATAAATAAAATCTTAAAAAGAAAAAAAAGGATACCTCCACCTCTTTTCATGGTTTGATGGGCTTATTTCTTTTTAGCGCTGAATGACAGCACAGTGGCTGGACGGATCACAGTGGGTTTACCCATTCACTTACTGAAGAACATCTTAGATGCTTCCAAGTTTTAACAATAATGAAAAAAACTGCTATAAACATCCATGTGAAGATAGTGACTTTTAAACACTTGCTATGGAGGCGCAGAAGCCAAAAATCAGGGATCTGATTTAGGCTTTGAAGGTGGTGATCTTTTGATGAGTAGACGCGGCTGGAGGGCCATTCTTGGCAGAGAGAATGAGGAAAGCGAGTATTTTTCAAAGGCTTTTGCCAGACTAACTGTTGGGGGCGTTCCCGTGTTATCTTACTTAAACTTTACAGTCATCTGAAATAGTCCAATAGTAATATTATGCCTTATTTTCACAGAGCTAAAAACTAATGATCAGAACTAGTATATAATGCTTCCAGACTGTTTTTCTGGAGCAGAAAGGTGCCCAGCATGGCACTGTGAGGCTCTCCTCCAGAAGGGAGTGGGTCCATGCCCTGCCAGGTACTTTAGGATTTGTTGTTCTGAATCCCAACCACTAGCTGGAGATAAAATACAGGAGAACTGTGACCCTGGGCATGTTGATGGCTGGGCACAGACAAGTTGAGGGCAGGGATCTAACGAAAACTGGGACACAGAAGAGATTGTTCATTTTTCCATGAGGGCCTCCTGAACAGGGAAGCCATGAGTTTCCCTCCCTGGGGCGAGAGGGTGGGGTAATGCCATTTTCCACACCCCTTCCCCCAGCACGGCTGAACTTTAGCATGAAACACAGCACCTCCAGTAGAAGCTGGAGTTACTTACACCAAACCCTGCCCCTCTGCACCTCATGGGGCATCTTTATTAGGGCAGGTCTGTGAGCCAGCACAGTGGACCTCTCCATCAGAAGACCAACACAGGCCCCCTATATGGACCAAGTCTCCTGATCACGGAATGCTCCAAAGCATCAGCTTCAGTTAATGGATATAGGCAACATGCTAAACGGAAAAAATATGCAGGCAAGAATACTTTATTTAGCAAGGTTGTCATTCAGAATAGAAGGAGATATAGTCTCTAAGACAATAAAGAACTAAGGAGTTTGTGAACAGTAAACAGTTCTGCAAGAAATATTAAAGGGAGCAAGAGAGACCAAAAGCAACAAAGACTGGAAAGGAACTGATACAATCTATAGGAATAGTGATTTTACAGGTAATACAATGGCACTAAATTCATATCAATAATTACTCTGAATGTAAATGGACTCAATGTTTCAATCAACAGACATAAGGTATCAGAATGGATTAAAAAAAAAAAGGACCCATCAATATGCTGCTTACAAGAGACTCATTTTAGACCCCAAAACACCTCCAGATTGAAAGTGAGGGGGTGGAGAACCATCTATCATGCTAATGGACATCAAAAGAAAGCTGGACTAACCATACTTATACCAGAGAAACTAGATTTTAAACCAAAGACCGTCATAAGAGATGAAGAAGGGCATTATATCATAATAAAGGGGTCTATCCAACAAGAATATCTAATAATTGTAAGTACTTATGTCCCCAAATTGGGAGCAGCCAAATATATAAATCAATTAATAACAAACTTAAAGAAACTCATTGATAATAATACAATAATAGCAGGGGACTTTAATGTCCCACTTACAGCAATGGACAAATCATCTGAGCAGAAGCTCAACAAGGAAACAATAGCTTTAAATGACACAGTGGATTAGATGGACATAACACTTAAAGAAGAATTAATACCTAATCTTCTGAAGCTGTTCCCAAAAATAGAAAGGGAAGGAAAACTTCCAAACTCATCCTAGGAAGCCAGGATATTTCTCCAAAGAAGGCATACAAATGGTTAACAGATCCATGATACCACCTCACACCTGAAAGAATGGTTAAAATTAACAACTCAGAAAACAGATGTTGGTAGGATGTGGAGAAAGGGAAACTCTTGAAAAGCTGGTGGGAATGCAAACTGGTACAGCCACCCTGGAAAACAGCATGGAGGTTCCTCAGAAAGTTAAAAATAGAGCTACCCTATGACCCAGCAATTGTGCTACTAGGTATTTATCCCAAAGATACAAATGTAGTGACCAAAGGGGCACCTGCATCCCAATGTTTATAACAACAATGTCCAAAATAGCCAAACTGTGGAAAGAGCCAATATGTCTATAGACAGATGAATGCATTAAGAAGATATGGCATGTACAATGGAATATTACTCAGCCATCAAAAAGAATGAAATCTTGCCATTTGCAAGAACATGGGTAGAATTAGAGTATATGATGCCACACGAAATAAGTCGGTCAGAGAAAGACAAGTATCACGTCATTTCACTCATATGTGGAATTTAAGGAACCAAACAGGTGAACATGGGGGAAGGGAAGAAAAAAAAACCAAAACAAGCAGGGAGAGGGAGGCAAACCATAAAAGACTCATAATTAGAGAGAACAAACTGAGCATTTCTGGAGGGGTGGTAGGTGGCAACTTGAATTAAAAAAAAAAAAGATTGTGCATAGTACTGTTTTGTATCAAAGAGAAAGAAAGAAAGAGAGGAAGAAAAGAATATATAAAGTTTCCAAATGCACAAAGCTAGGCAAGTCACAATTTCAACTGAGTCTGACTCCTAAGTCTGTGATCTCTGTCTCCTCCTACCCGGCTCAGCAAAAAGATGACAGAAAACAGCTGGTGAGAGCCTAAGACACAGACAGGATATGTGTGGCTATAAAGCTTGACAAGGAGGTTGGAGCCAGGCCACGGCAGGTCTGGAACTGGGCACTGTGGAGGGGTTTCAGGGCAGCGGCGTTGTGAGTGGGAAGTAATCAAACACGGAGGCTGAAGGAAAAAGTTGTGGAAGGGCAGGAGCAAGAGAAAGGAAGGGTCGCCTTATTTTATTCCACAACATTGCCTGGATTTGATGGTACTGATGTCATGAGAGGCTTCTGAGAACCCAGGAACGTCTAATGCTGGGCAAGCTTCAGGAGAGGGAACAGGAAGGCTGAGTCTGGAGTTCTGTTAGATCTACCCCAGAGAGGAAGTCATGTGCACTTTCCTTCCTGCCTCTCAGCGTTGCGGTCTCAGAGAATGTCCTCTTGATGACTACCGACTCTGCTCCACCAGGGTACTTCAAAACATTCGGAAATGTCTTTGATTTGCAGGGACCTTTTCGAGATTTTGCAGAGTCAGTCAAATTAAATCATGAGGACTTTTAGATCTGAGAGCTACATGTAAGTTTGGATGAAGAGGCTTCCTGTTTTCTTCTTTTATTACAATTGACCTAGAATTACAAGTTTTAAAAGCCAAATCTTGGACAGTTAATGCTGGAAGGGATGCCTGGAAATTTTTGAAAATGAAAAAACTGACTTCTAGGGAAGTTATGAAATTTGCCCAAGATGTCTGTGAACCTGCCTGGCCAACGTTAGCCCTGAGGTTGCCGTGTGCTGAGCCCTGTGCTCGGTGTGCTATTCCACACGCTGCTTCCGACTTTCATTACGTGGCCACTCGTGCTGGGCCCAACCAGCTGGAGAGGAGTGGGGGGCATGTATCTACCCAGGGGATTATGGTGCTAGTGTAATATGCCCCTTGAGAGGCTCTCTTCCAGAACATTGCCTTAGGCACGACGGACCCAGATTCCAGCATCGCAAACAGTTCACGGAGGGGACAGAACCATACCCCCTCAAGCTCTCATGTCGTCCCAAGTCAACACCTCTCTCCATGGGCTCACCACTGAATTTAAATGGCCTCTGGGGTTCACCCACTGGCAGGCTCAGAAAGGCTCTCTCTTCTTCCTAGGCTGCCTGCTGTTTCAGCTTGGTAAGGTTTGTGATTTGACTTAGAAGGGAAGTAGGGGATTCCTCTTCTGTGTGGGCAGTGCCGGTGGAATCCGCTTGACTGCAGCCACTGTGCGCCAGGAGAGTGGGAAGCTGGGGTTCCACACCCCAGGGTATGAAAACAAATCCCTCCCCGTACCTTTGATCACAACGTCTTGCCAAAAATAACCTGTGAGGAGAGATGTTCTTGGCAGGAGTAATAGGTGGTGCTTTTTGGTTTTGGTTTTGGTTTTAATTTCCTTTTTTCGCGGGTAACACAGCATATGGTGAAAGATTTTAAAAATGTGAAAAAGTAGATCATGAAAAGTAAGCTTCCTCCCACTTCTGACCTCAGGCTTCCAATTCCACTTCCCGGAGGCAACATTTATGAGCTGTCTTGTGGGTATTCCTTCAGATATAGTCAATGCCCATACATGCATTATTAATATTTTTTAACATGAATGGTGATATACTTTATGTATGATTCTGCCTTTTTTTCCACTTCATGTATTTTGGAATTTGCTCCGTAGGGAACTGCTTTGTTCTTTTAGCCGTTAGATTACTGGAGATATCTGATCTATCAGCTTTCTTTAGTACTTTACTTCTCTCTTGCTGCTGAGCACCCACTTAGTTCAAGTTAGGTTTTTCAAGTCATTAAACAGAAGAGGAGGAGACATTAGAAATATATGCACTCAAATCTACTGAACTCTGCATGATTAGACCAGTTCCTATTGCCCGTATGACCTGAAAATACAACAGTCTTACTCCCAGGTTGCAGCGAAAGAACAAGCAGCCAGGAAGCTTCCAGAATTCACTCCCGGTACACTCTGTGGTCTTGTGGCCGTGATGGATTGATTGGTCACAGCCTTGCTCATGAGGGGATCTCTATGACTGAATGGATTTCTCAAGATGACTATTAAATGCTCCATTATCCAAAATGGGAAAATGGGGCTCAGAGAGCCAAAACAGTATACCAGAGAAGAGTCTGGCAGAATCTTAGATGCTTGCATAACAGAGCAGAATATTCCTAATTTACCTGAGGAGATGTTATAGAAAATAAGGGGGCGGTAGAAAGTCCGAGTCTAATCTTCGTAGAAAACACGCCATGTCTTCTCAAGTCATTCCTTCTACAGTCCTGCATTTTTGCTTGATAGAATATGACTTGTCAATTTCATTTGTTTGCTTTTTCCCCTAAATATATATCCTTTTTCCTCCTTCAGGTGCCACCTCAGTATCCTCCAATTCAAAGTATCAGAGTACAATTTACCAGTAAGTATTGTTTAACTGATTCATGTTTTTAAAAGAATCTTCCTTCTAGTCTCCTAATTTCTTCCAAAAACAGAATCTCTCCTTACCCTTTGGGAAGCACAAAATCCTGCAATTGTTAGAGCCTGCGTGCCATTTTCATTAGGTACATAGAAGGTGTATAGAGAAGACAAGAGAGTAATTAGTTACCAGAGATGTGGTTGTCACTGTATTGATCACGTTATGTGCCTCTCGCTTACTCCTTCCAGGAACCCTCTGAGTAGGAATTATTCTCATTTTTCAGGAAAGAAAACTAAGGCTTCACTTCTTACAAGGCTGTCTGACCGTATGACACATTATTTCCCACTAAATCAATTACAGGACAAGATTTTGTCTTAAGGAGAGTGGGGGGCAGGCGTGTCTTGGACATGAAGACAAGGTGATCTTCTAACTACCAGGAGAGCATTATTCGGATCCATGATTAATATTAGGACAATCACCAGTAGTTTCTATATGGATATTCATTTATTTATTACATTCTTCTGAGTCTGAAGGGAAGTATATCTTGCCTTCCACCAGCAACCCTCATTTTCAATTCAACTTAATCCCCCCGGGGCCTGGTGCAAAGTAGAATTAAATGAATTATGTCCAGTAGTGGAGACCTGTTCTTTCCTATCACTAAGGGTCATGGGCAAAAATGGGGAATCCGAGATGTGGTTGCTTGGCCATTCAGGATGATATTGTGAGGTAGAAATAAAAGAAATTTAGTCTTTTTGCTTTGCGCTTGAAATGGCCCTATAAAAGCTACCAAAGCCTCCTTTACCCCCATATTTTCCCCCCTGTGGTGGCAACTCTTCCCAAGTCATTTGCCAGGAAAAACTAGCAATAAGATAAAATGGAGAAGCAGGTCTGTGTTCCTGAGCTCTTTCTCTGGCATCTTACTGAGCAGAACTGAGCCCACAGACATTCTGTGCATAATGCTTACTAAGCTTAAGTGACTGCTGGCAAAGGCCAGTCATCCAGTCCCAAGGCATATGAAAAATTTGCATTTCACGGTCAGGTGGCGAGAGGTTAGAGAAGCGGTAACAAGCTTTGTGTGAGGTGGTGTGCAGGATCTGGGCAAGGGGCCTCTTGCTACCCTTTGCCCTAGTCTATCTGTTGAAAAAGAAAAGAAGCACCGAAATGACCAGCCCTTCCTGGTTTTGTGAAAAATCGGGGAAACCTCGGAGTTCCATTTCCCGGCCCTGGTCTGTCGTGCCTACGGCCGGTTGCTGTGACCTCTCTGTTTCTGAATCCCGTCTGTACCTGAAACTCTCTGGGCCACTAATATTATCAGCTGTGCCTTGTCTTCCATTCCACTGTGGAAGCAGGCTCCACCCCTCACTCAGAAACACAATGCTCTCTTTCTTACTTTCCTTTCAAAACCTGTCCCTACCACCATCTCAAGCTTGTAGATGGATTAGAAGGTTGCCCAGTGCTGAGCTAAGGAATCTTTTTTTTTCCTTCTTGCCCTCCCCTCCTTAGGGTGTGAGAATGAGAAAGGTTGCATCATCACATCCCCAAACAACGAAGAAACCATGAAGGTGCAAGATAATTCGATCATTATCAACTGCGACGGGTTTTACCTCATCTCCCTGAAGGGCTACTTCTCCGAGGAGCTCAGCCTCAGCCTTTATTACCGGAAGGGTCGGAAACCTCTGTTCTCCCTGAGCAAGGTCACATCTGTTGACTCCATTGGAGTGGCTTATCTGGCTTTCAAGGACAAAGTCTACTTTAACGTGACCACTCACAGTACCTCCTACAAAGACATTCAGGTGAATGGTGGGGAATTGATTCTCATTCATCAAAATCCTGGTGGATTCTGTGCCTACTGAGGACCCAAGGGCTGCTCCTGAGCCGGACACCAGCACGAACAACGAACTGGGGTTGGACAGGACTTTGATTCTTCCTTGGGAGTGAAGACATTGTCCTAGCTTAGCCCCCATATATGGCCACACGGGATGTGACCAGAATCAAATCCCCCAACTCAGGGATATTTAAAACTTATTTTTATGTACCAATTAACTTTATTTATCCTTATGTCTTCTAAATCACCTACCCCTCGTCCCTTATGGTTGCTTCAAGCCTACTAGGCGCCTCTACAAGAGTGAGAAAATAGGTGCCTCTTCCTCAAGGCACATTATATCTACTGGTCAGGAAACTGTCATAATAAACTTTCTTTATTGAAAAAGACACTTGACTACCATTTGCTGGAAATTTGACACTGGCTTTGTGAAAATGAAGAGGACCAAGGAAGGGGCTCTGAATTGGCCAAAGGTGGTGTGGACTAACGGTTGGCAGCCAAAACGGTCTCTCCAAGATGAAATTAGTTGCGGTTTGTGTAGTGTCTAATACCTCTCCCATTTGTTGGAGTTCAAATGGAAAATCATCTTGAGAACAGCTGGCAGGACTTGAAGACAACCAGCTGAGAAATACTCTGCTCTGGGCTTTTTCTTTTTTCCTTGCCACTTTGCTTGCTTTCCCTGCCTCCATTGTTCTTAATAGAAATTTCCCTTCAAAGAATCATCCTGGTGATGTGATGCTGTGAAAAAATATAATCACTGATTTCAGGAAAACTGAGGGAGAGTTTTCTAAACTGGGAGAGTGAGATAATTTATTGTTGAGGGTTATCTTTATGGCATGGGAGAGCAGTGAAACTGGACAGCTCGGGGTAAAAATCAGTAAGAATTTTGGTGGTCTGGAATTTTAGTTCTTTGCTACTGCCAACCAAACCAACACACATGCATTTTCCTGCTTATACTGAGATATGCACTCAGCCCTATTTCGTGTACGTGTATACTGCGTTGCTAGCTTCAAAAATGAAGCAGTTCTATTCTTGCATGCAACTTTATGTCAAGATACTCAAGTTATTATAGTATATGAAAAACAGTGATATCTGTAATATTGCATATGATCTAATACTGAGACTAGAATGACCAATAATCAGCAATACCAATAAGAAAATGATCCCTTTATTTTTAGTTTAAATATCCCTCTTGATGCCTCAGGCTTATGGCACTGTGAACAAATTTCCAGACGATTTGTAAGTTCTCAAATTTTTGATGGCAGCAAATGGTTTCCTCCCATTTTAAACAGACTGCATAACATGACATAGACTCTTTCTGGATGATTCTGTGTCATCAAAGGTATTGTACTGTGCTGCAGTACAGTGATATCTCCAGGATCTCCAGAAAGGGAGAAGACAGTTTGCCCCATACTAAATGGTCTCAATTGCATTTGGATTTTTTCCTATCTATTTAACACAGTTTTCCATCCCCTCTTAAGTGTTTATTTATGAGAGAAACTGCATATGGTAAGAGCAACCGAGCTCTGAGTGGCTGTCCAGGCGCTTTCATAACCGTAGTCACGGTCACGATCATAATCACAGGTAAACATCAGCGGAGGGTCTGCTGTGGGCCAGGCATTGGGCGAAATGCTGTACATGAATTGTTCTGAGCAAGATATTCCGTGATATTTGTCTTGACGACTCAGAGGATTGAAGTGTGTGAGTGTGTGTGTGTGTGTATATTTGTTATTCACTCTGGTTTTGGAAAGTTGAAGCTACTCAGAAGATAGTAACTAATAAGTAAATGTTTATGACTATAGATAATATTTAAGAAAATATATATTTACTTTTTAAAGGTTGGAATTTCTAACTATATTTCTCCTGAACATTCATTCCAGTCCTGGGCATAGATGTTCTGTGGGTTGTCTGTGCTGTCAGGGTCCTTCCCGACAGACGCCCACTCCCTTTAGGTACACGTGGTTTGCCCTTCCCATGGGGCCTCTTTTGGCCATGCAGGGATTTTTCTGTCATGCACCAACTTTAGTGCCCGCCCCCAACTCGAACCCATCAAAATACGCAGGTTGCCTTTCAGTCGTTTCTCCAGAAAGATAATTAAACCTTCTGTCCGCACGGCGGAGTTTTACGGAAGGAGAACGAGTGAGAAGTCAGGAGACTGAAAATCTAATTTGATTCAGTCTCTAATGAGCTAAGTGACCTCGGACAAGTAATTTCCCATTTTTGGGTCCTGCTTTCCTCTCTTGTTAAGTGACTGTCTTGGAATCTTGTGCTCACAGCGCCAACCGTGAATGTTCGTACTAAATGTCTAGGTACTGGTTGCCGTGAGTCAAGATGTCCAGGCTTCTCTCACCCTGTGTGGAATTCTGTTTTCTGAAACGTCTTCCCTCAGCCTTCTTGACCACTCCTTCAAGAGCAGTTCCAACTGTTACTTAGTACCTTTCTATTTAGAGGCTGGCATAAGGGATTCTAATCTTGATCCAAATCATAATTTGTTCTTAAGCATACTGGGCAGGTCCCCTATTTTAAGTTGTAATGTTGTAGTTAGTGCTTCTCTGGCTCTCAGGAAGTATTAATATTGATATTAATAATATAGCTAATAATAATATTGATATTTACATGGAAACAAATAAAGATTTCAGAATTCACTACTAGTTCAAGTGCTAGAGTTTTTATTTATCCTCTCTTCCTTTTCTTGTTCTTCTTTTTTTTTTTTTGAAGATTTATTTATTTTTAGGGGCACCTGGGTGGCTCAGTGGGTTAAGCCTCTTCCTTCGGCTTGGGTCATGATCTCAGGGTCCTGGGATCGAGCCCCGCATAGGGCTCTCTGCTCAGTGGGGAGCCTGCTTCCTTCTCTCTCTCTGCCTGCCTCTCTGCCTCCTTGTGATCTCTCTCTCTGTCAAATAAATAAATAAAATATTTTTTAAAAAATTTATTTATTTTGAGAGAAAAAGAGTGAACGAGCGGGGGATGGGGAGTGGGGGGAAAGGGCAGAGAGAGAAAATCTCAAGCAGACTCCCCACGGAGCTCAGAGCTCATCGCGGGGCTTGGTTTCATGACCCTGTGATCATGACGGGAGCCAAAATCAAAGGTTGGACACTTAACCAACTTAGGCACACAGGCACCCTTTCCTTTCCTCATTCTGATCAGCTAATTCCCTGATGAGGGAAGGACAGGGCAAGTATTCTGATTTCCTATCTGCCATCAGAGCTATGATCAGGGCATCCTCGAGCTGCCAAACTGCACTTCTGCTTTTTGTTCACTTCAAGTGAATGAAAACACTTGAAGTCCTCAGGGCTCCTCTTCATGGTTCAAAAAGACCAATTCAAATACAACTCTACAATGAGGAGTTCTTGCCTCATTTCCAAACCTGAGAAGATCTCTTAGAGTTACGTCCCCTTTCCTTAGTAGTAATTACATCCTAATTACTCCCCTTATCTGTAAAGTGGGGGATATGAACACATACCTTCTGGGTTATTCTGAATATGAGAATACCTAGTATATTGCCTGAAACATGGTTGTTCTCAATACTCAATAACTCTTCATTTATAAAAGTCACTAACTCTACAAGGCAAAAAGTAAGTGCCAAACGAATAAAAGAATTACGGGGATTTAGGACGGAGAGATCACTGAAGCATAATGGAAGAGCCTTGTAGGATTTACACTGGAAAAGAGAGGAGAACATAGCTGGAGAAGAACAAGATGTGTAAAGGCCTAGTCCTAGGAATTCTCATGGTTTTCAGAGGACAAGGAGCTACCATGAAGGATATGGCTCTCATTCACCCATTTATTTGAGTGTATTCTATTTTTCCAAGGTAGGAATTTGTGTTTGGTCATGGCTGGAGATAGGATTAATGGGTAGTTTGAGGATAAAATATGGAAAGCATATTTGGATCATGTCCTACAAAGGGAAACACTGAAGGTTTTTGAATAAGAATTTATCATGGTTTGGGAAACAGAGTGAGCTCTTGTCAGTATCACTTTTCATTTTGATCTAATTCATATGAGTACCTTACTTTCTGTCAGTGAATAAAAGCTTCAGATTACTTTTATTAGAGGAAAATGAGAAAAAGAAACATCATAAGAGCTACATTTTTAATACTTTTGGGAAAAGACATATAGAGAGCTTCTTATTAAACTCACTCTGAATGCTTAATAAAGACTACACAGGATGGTTTAAAAATATTAAATATTTTCTAAAAAGTAGTATTTTAAGATATCAATCTGAGATGTTATGAGCACTAAAATATAATCCCTGAGGATTTCAGTCACTCTGCCACATTTCTTTGTTTATATCTTAAATATACCCTGTTTCTCAAATTAAATTTTTGGCAGCACTTTGGAATTGCCTTTCATCTATCTGTCTGTCCATCTATCATCTACCTATCTATAAATAATTTCCTCTCCCTGGCAGCAGTCTCAGTCACAGAATATGTGGGTGGCTAGCAACCTCTCTCTAGCATCCCTAATAACTAGCCATGGTGGCTGATTCAATCCATGATCCATGGGATCTTTACACAAAAGGATATTGATAAAATCTAAAAGTAACTGTTACTTAGGAGAGCTGACACATGAAATCTTTTAATGTTTTAATACCACCACTCCCCTCCCCTAACCAACAGAAGTTGGTCAGGTGGTTGGTTTCAATCTTGAGGGCATGGGACGCAAAGCCCTTCAGCTTTGACTGGTACCTGGGGGGGCAATTAGGGTAGCATTCCATCCAAAATCAGGCAGGAAGTTGACATAGGAAGAGGATGCCAAACAGCCAGGGTGTTCTAGTGTTCTGACTCAGTCCTTGATAAATCTGAAACCATTGTGTATGGGGCACAGTGAAACACGGTCCTGACCTGCATTTTGGTTGATGGAACTGTTTGACTTTTTCATCTTTTTAGGGCCTATCTGTGGGATAAAAATAGAGGATCTAAGAGCTGAAACACAGACTTAGAGCATTTAGGTTTTCTTGGAGTCATGCCAAAGCTGAGGAAATACTTTATTTTCATATATACTCTCTTTATTGCTGATGTGTATGAAAGATTTTTCATGTTCCTCCCGATTAAGCTGTCCTCACCTTTGGTTTTTGAAATTTTAAGATAAAACAAAAACAGTAAAAAAATTTTAAAAAGTAATCAGCAAGAAGACTTGCAGGACAAGCAGGAAGTAATCTCTAAAGGCCATTTCAGTCCAGCTGTCTACTTTTATTTAGGGCGCACTATTAATAAAAACATATGTCACCTTAGAGATTATTAGTATTTGATAATCTATATCTTCACCTTATAATGAATTTTTTTGATAATCTATATCTTCACCTTATAATGAATTTTAAGAGGTAACATTCTATACTCCTACAACCATTCCTTAAGGCAACTTGAACCTTTCACTTTATAAAAATCTCTTCACTATTATGAATCAAGCAACAGTCAGTCAATCAACTTGAATTAATTCTACTTCTACTCTATGCCAGGCGGTGTGCTAAGCACTTAGTAATATTCTTTTCCTCATGAGAAATGGATAGAAGCTGTTATTCTCGATCTTCTTTTACTCTTCAGCCCCCAGCCCTTGCTGTTATCGTGTCTATCACCCATTCTGCCTCTAACAAGCATGTATTATCCATACTGGAAATATAAATACAAATACAAAACAGTTTGCTTCTGCTAAGTATTGAGTAGAGTGTGTAGTATTAACTGGATTGCAGAGAAGCTAGAAGCCAGGATATCAGAAAAAAAAACTAAGGGTTGATGACTGTAAAGGAAAAAAAGGGTTTGAAAAATAACAAAAAAATTAATCAGACCCTTGGACTGGTAGGATGTCAGCGGTAGGTAAAGGGAATAATTAATTTGTTCATTCATTCAAACAATCAATTTGTTCCTTCTACTCTCCGTTCCTTTGCCATCTGTTAATCTTAAAGAAAAGAAAGGAAAAGATGACATTTAACTCAAGATCTGAAAATTGGAAGAAACCAGCTGTTTGAAACCAGAAGTGTTAGCCAGGCCAGGGGTGGATAGTGGGAAAAGGAAGTTAAAAAATACCACCTATGGCCATGTGACCAATTTCAGAAATGAGGACTATAATACTTCTATTTCTTCCTTATTTTGATATGACTATATTGATGTATATGACAATCAATTTGTTCCTTCTACTCTCCGTTCCTTTGCCATCTGTTAATGGTAGTTAACTTTACATCTTATATTTTAAGTAACAGAATATCAAAGAGGGACTGTGACTCAGCTGAAAAAACAATGAACACCAACCAAAGATGGATGAATGGATTTCGTATATCATCTTTGGGGGAGAACCAGCATGTTGTACAAGGGACAGCTGCATCACTGTGTGGAAGTATCATGTTTATCTTTATTCGGAAGTAAATTATGATAAAAGGATACTATGTGGACAAGGGGTGAATTGTGGTTTGGTTTGTGCTAGTACAAGTTAGCTAAGATGGAAGCATAATTCCTAGAATTCTTTTAACCCTAGAGTTACAGGGAGAAGTCTGCATGACAGATATAAAGTGGAAATAAAGGAATAGCGATCTTTATACTCAAAAGCCTAGAATACAGTGTCAGGTACTGTGGCATCCCACAGTCATTGCTGTGGATCTGCGGACTCACTATGCTGCTGGGGGCAACACCAGAACCACAGCTCATCTTGCTCCTTCCAGATCTTCCAAGCTTCTCCAAGTCCTAAGGCCAGCATTTATGCAGCTCTGTGGTACAGGGATCTAATTTCTCCTGCAAGGCACTGGTGTCTTCAAGGTTAGTGGTGTCTAGAGACAGATGTGTGTCCTGGCTTGTTTTCATGGGCTCAGTGTTCAAGAAAAAGTGACAGTATTGAGATTAGGCAAAGAAGATCCAACATGTAAGGTAACAGTAGTCCTCAAAAAAGAAAACTCATACAGAAAATAGAAGAAATGCTAAAACTATAATTTCAAAAAACTCTTCTGAAATAAAGTTTTGAAATCATGTATTAAAATGCCTAATGCATAACCTTGGGAATTCTGACCCTGAATGACTGAATTTTTAAAAATTCCTGAACTTAAGATATTTAAAGAATTCAATAATTGTCTTGGCAAAAAACATTATCACCAGACTAGCACTCTATTACTTTCCTGTCTGCTGCAACAAATTGCCACAAACTAATCCGCTTAAAACAACAGAAATTTATTCTCCTAGTATTTTGGAGACCAGAAGTCTGTAAAGAGTCTTACAGGTCCAAAATTAAAATGTAACAAGGGCTGGATCCTTCTGGAAGCTCTCCAGGAGAACCATTTCTTTGCCAGCTTTTAGAGGCTATTCTCATTCCTTGGTTAATAGCCCCATACCACCTCACCTTTTCTCCCCTTGCTTCAACAGTCACATTGTTTTCTTTCCTTTCTATAGTCTGCCTCTGGCCCCATCTCATAAGGATTCTTGTGAATACATTTAGGGCCTCTTTGGATAATCCAGGATAATGTTCGTATTTGAAGTTCCTTAACTTAATCACATCTGCACCATCTCTTTCCACATATAAGGTAAGAGTCCCAGGTCCCAGTTATTAGGACATGGATATCTTTTGGGCAGGAGGCATTATGCAGACTTCCACAAACACTTTAGTCAGAAGAAAATAGAAAGTGTATTTAAAATACCCAAAGGAAAAATAAATACGAGCCAAGGATTTTTATATCCAGCAAAACTGATATTCAAGCACAGTGGGCATGGATCAATTGCTGTTTCCAACTTTTAAGAACTCAGAAAATCTTGTTACCATAAGCTCTTCATGAAGAATCAATTAGAAAATGAGCTCCAGACAACTGAGTACACAGACACGGACCTAAGGACTTGTGGTGATGCAACACCTGGTTTCTACAAAAACAAGGCTTACAAAGAAGAAATTATAGTAGATAATGGTTGTATCCTCTGACAATGTAGGTATATTATAATTTTAAAATAGGCAGGGGAGAATGAGGAGGATATTTTAAAAATATCTTTTAAGCTGTTCTGACTAATTGTATTAATGGTAGTTATATATTAGAATTGCTATTCTGAAACTGTTGTGTATGATGTGGAATAAAGTAAATGTATAATAATGATTCAAGGCTCAGCTTGGAGAAAATAAGGCCTTTTTAAATTCTACTAGGCAAAAGAAAGCTTTGCCTCTCTGAATTCTCATTTTAAAATTCTTTTATGACATTATTTTCATGATGATGAGTTTCTGTACTTGGCAGAGTGCTAAGCATATCAAGTTGGCCAGTAAATATTTTTTGTGAATAAGTTATCTTGAAGAAACTTATTAGGTACAGAGGTAAAACAGAGATACCGCTAATAAAATTCCTATACTGGATCCACATTTCTTTTTTCCCAAAGTGATGCAGTATCTGAAAGATAAAGTATCTTCATTAGTAGTGTCTCCTCATTAAATAGTTAAAAGTTCCTTCTACAAATCCAGGTCCTGCCCCCTGGTAAATGTTTTGTTTTGTTTTGTTTTGCTGGGTCCAACTTGGTAGGATGGAAATAGTTCCCCAGGGACCCATAATTTTACTGATTTCTGAAGGTAGTTACTCTCTATGAGTACAATTGATTAGATAAACATCATAAGCCATAATTATCTACTCACAAAAAAGCAATTACACCATTATTAATTACCCACTCAAAACTTCCTTGTATACAGAACAAGATACTTTGTACAAGATATAAGGAAGCTGTAGGATTTATTCTGAGTCTCTACCCTAGCCATGTGCTTATAAGCAGAAGACATTTGTAAGATGAAGCTTTACCAGCTGGTCTTAAACAAACAAAAACAAACAAACAAAAACAACCCAAAAGATTACAAACCAAAAACCAACCAAACAAACAAAAAAAATCCCCCAAAACAAGCAAAAAAAAACCCCACATGACTTTCTTCTAGCTTGGCAGGTTGTCTGTTAATGTGGTGTCAGTTGGTAACATAACTCATATACTATCCAGTAGGGGTCTTCCTGGAAGAGGAATCAAATCTAGCTGAGGAGCCTGGAGAAAAATACAATGTCCCAAGGAAAGCACAAACATGCAGACAGATGTGTCTAGATTTATATTCCACAAGAATGCCTGCATTTTTTTTTCCATAAAGTTAAATAATACAGGAAATATTTTCAGATTACAGAAAGTCATGCTCTTCATAAAACTTTTGCCAGAAATTCTCAAGTGGCTAAGTGTGGTTATATGTGCCATAACTTCCTAAGTAATAGCTTCCTTTGGTTTGGCGTGCTAGATGGATCTTAGGAGCATCAACAAAAAGAATGATGAAGTGCAAGTGAGAGGAAAGGAAAAATAAAGCAGGCATGGAAGGGACAAGAAATCAAAGAAGAGACAATGTGTTTCCTTCAAGAGCATAGGTTTACACTATTGGCTTATTAAACTTAAGGATAAATAAAATTCAATTCAATTTATTTCAACAAGTATTTGTTCAATTTTTTTTTCACCAGGCGCGTGACACTGTGCTAGGTGTTCTGAGGAATCTGAGCAGAAAAGAAGTAGAAGGTTCAGAATAATATGATTGGTATAAACCCAATACTTGTACTCAGTAGAGGCTAGAGTTCAAATTGAGACTTGACCATCCCTTATCAGCTGAGTCCTTTGGCTGATTACTTACTTGTATGGCCCCTACTTACTGCCTTTCTTGCTCCACCATCATACAGGTAAGGGATAAGAAACCTATTCCACTGGATTGTGGAGAGGATTAAATAAAGCCGTTCATGACATTTTCAAGATGTTTAATAATCTTTAGTTGCCACTAGTAGAAACCACAGCCCCTGTCCTGTAGGATAGTAATTCACAGAAACAAAAGACATAAAAGCCTCTAAAAGAAGTAGAGAAATATAAAAATGTGTATGGGGTTTCAAGAAAGAGGCAAGATTAAATGGAATATTTTGGACTATTAGCAAATGGTGAAGACTTTTTGATCTGTATGAAGTGGTAAACCCGTAGGCTTTTGTTTTATTATTGAAAATTCTACAGTCTTAAAAAAGTTTTTTAAAAAAGTCAGCCGTACCATTTTACAGGTGAGAAATGTAAGGTTTGCAAGAGCAGAGACTACTAGCTAATCAACAAAATTGTTTCCTCTTCTTTCTGGGACTCCCAGCTTCTCTTGCAGTCAGTAGGGGTCATGCAACTGAATTCTACCCGATGAAATGTGAGTCATAATCCCTCCGGCTTGCAATTATCTGTGCTCTTCTCCTATCTCCTGGTGGATATTAACCTCCAGGGCAACTTTGAAGCCTTCCACAACCTGTGGAATTGTGACAAACTTCATGGAATAAAGCCTGTTTTCCTTCTCTTTGTCACCAATCAGAAAACACCTATTTCATCTACAAAGCCAGCAATTTCCAGTATTTTATGTCATTGAGATCTGGGGATTTTTTTCTTTTACAGTAAGCAGGATTGCTCAACTGAAACACTTGGAGAAAATAAGAGACTGATTATATAGAGAACCACTCACAAAGCCAAATTTAAAACCTCAGAGCATCAAGGAACCAGTAGAGAATGTTAGAGACAGGTGAAATTTTAGAGATTATACTCACATTCTAGTAGAGAAGCAGCCATATTTAAGGATAAAAGGTATCATCAGTGCTGCCACCAGTTCCATTATCGTGATCACTGCCATAGTTCCACACACAATAGTCTGTGCAGTGGCTAGGAACGGGCTATGGGGCCAGACAACTCGTGTGAATCCTGGTTTACTATTCACTAGTTGTGTGCCTTGCACAAGATCCTGAACTATTCCAGGCCTGTTTATTCTTAAAATAGGAATGAGGATATTAATATTTATTTCACAGAATCACTGATGGTATTGTTATTACAAATGTGTGAAGCATTTAGAAGAGTGTCTGGCACATAATAAACACTAATTGTGTAAAGCTGTTATTATGGTTTTAGGATGAGTCAAGACACTGGGGAAAGTATGAAGCCTTTGAGACTTCATATTGTTGTCATCTTTCCTTGTCTGAGAACATGGTCATGGGTAGCTGAAAACCATGAATATTTTGACTCTGTGTGGCTGATGGCTTTTAAACATGAAGTAGAACTAACCTTCTGATTCTTAACTTATATAGGGGATAATGAGTATTCATTTTATTATTGTCTTCCAAAATGTTCACATACATATATACTATTTTGCATGCATAGATATTTTATCAAAAACAGGATTTATGGGGACACCTGGGTGGCTTAGTGGGTTAAGCCTGGTTATGCCTCTGCCTTCGGCTCAAGTCATGATCTCAGGGTCCTGGGATCAAGCCCCGCCTCGGGCTCTCTGCTCAGCAGGGAGCCTGCTTCCCCCCTCTCTTTCTCTGCCTGCCTCTCTGCCTACTTGTGATCTCTGTCAAATAAATAAATAAAATCTTTTTTTTAAAAAACACGATTGGGCACCTGGGTGGCTCAGTGGGTTAAGCCTCTGCCTTCGGCTCAGGTCATGATCCCAGGGAGCTGGGATCGAGCCCCACATCGGGCTCTCTGCTCAGCGGAGAGCCTGCTTCCTCCTCTCTCTCTGTCTGCCTCTCTGCTTACTTGTGATCTCTCTCTGTACAATAAATAAATAAAATCTTAAAAAAAAAACACGATTTATGGAGTCCTATTTATGAATTTATGGAAAATTATATAAATATATTGCAAATGTAATAAGAATCACCTTTTTAATACCTTTTTAAACCTTTCTTTTCTTTAAAGATTTTATTTATTTGTCAGAGAAAGAGAGAGAGAAAGTGAGAGCATGAGCAGGGGAAAATGGCAGGCTGAATCAATTAGATTCAAGCTCCCCGCTGAGCAAGGAGCCCAATGTGGGACTCGATCCCAGGACCCTGGGATCATGGCCTAAGCTGAAGCCAGGCACTTAACAGGCTGAGCCACCAGGAGTCCCTACTTTTTTTTTTTTTCTTTTTTAAATTAAGTCGTCTCTGTACACAATGTGGAGCTTGAGCTTATTATCCCAATATCAAGAGTTTCCTGCTTTACTAATTGAGCCAGGTGCCCCACAAGTCCTGAATTTTTCCAATGAACCCAACTTTAATATGTGGTATTTTTGTATGCCAAACTGAGGTCTTGTCCTTTGTATACAGGGTAATGTTGGTTTTATGACTACTGTTAAAATACATTTGCTATGATTAGAGTTCATAAGATTATTTCAAGTAGAAAAAAAAGAATGAATTTTTAATATTTAAAAAATAATGGGGCGCCTGGGTGGCTCAGTGGGTTGGGCCGCTGCCTTCGGCTCAGGTCATGATCCCAGGGTCCTGGGATCAAGCCCCGCATCGGGCTCTCTGCTCAGCGGGGAGCCTGCTTCCTCCTCTCTCTCTGCCTGCCTCTCTGCCTGCTTGTGATCTCTCTCTGTCAAATAAATAAATAAAATCTTTAAAAAAAAAATAATAGGACACCAGCACTCTGATTACCCCAGTTATAGCATAACATCCCAAAGAGCTAAGTTAAAAATGCAATGTTGGCTTGCTTTGCTCAGAAGAATGAGGCTATGTGGGGATAAGTCATATCAGATACAATGGTAAGTAGGTGAGAGTTATCTTTGATGTCAACAGGATTCTTATCTTTACTCCTTTATGCTCCTGGTTTCACCTTCTGTCCTTATCAAATCCCACTTTTTGGCCACCATGACCTATTGCCTGGTTTTATTTAACATCTTCCTAACATTTGGTCACTAATCATATCCTCTTCAATCCTATCTCTACCCCCACATTCAAGAGGTCCTTTTGAAGAAACAAAATTTGAGGGGCACCTGGGTGGCTCCGTGGGTTAAGCCTCTGCCTTTGGCTCAGGTCATCATCCCATGGGATCGAGCCCCAGCATCAGGCTCTCTGCTTCCCCTTTTCTCTCTGCCTGCCCCTCTGCCTACTTGTGACCTCTGTATGTCAAACAAGTAAATAAAATCTAAAAAGAAAATACAAAATTTGACCATGTCACTCCTTGACTTGAAATTCTTGGATGACTCCATTGCCTTCAGGTAGAGTTGAGATGGTATGGCAAAGCAAAGATCATTAGTTGCCTTGAATATCTTTTTTTTTCTTTCTTCCTTACTAATAGACCCCAATTTTATTAGGGAGAATTGTGCTCAGCTAAGAAACCATACATCCTAGTACCCCTTGCATGTAGAAAGGAACACTGGACAAAGTTCTGGTTAATGGAATAAAAGCCAAAGTTTCAAGTATAGCATTGAGAAAAGGAACTGACTTGGAGGGACTGTAACCAGTTGTTTTTCTCTTCTTCCATCTCCTTGGAGGAAATGGTGGCTCAAGTTGAAGTGGCCATTTTGAGACTTTGAAATGGTCTTATGGAGATGAGTCTGCACTAAAGATGAAAGAACTGAGCTGAAATCTTTAATGGTTTCCCCATCATGGAGATAATTTGTACTGCCTCTTCCTGGATTTGTTGTACATGAGAGAAAAATAACCCCATGTCTTATTTAAACCATTGTTTGGTGACTTCCATGTCTTACAGCCATATACAACTTCTAAATGGTGTATGTGACTTCAAGGTCTGGTGTCTACCTATCTCTTCAGCCCTACATAGCATATCTACCTAATTTTGCCCTCAATCCTCAAAGACCTACATCTCAAACAGAATAAATTACTTTTGGTTCCTTAAACTGGTTGCTCTATTCTGCCTAAAATATTGTCTTCCCTCTCTTTGATTAGTTAATGTCTACCTTCTCTCCAGTTTTAATTATTACTTATTCCAGGAAGACTTCCTTTTCATTCATTAACTCCTGTATTTTCTATCTTGTCTGTTATCAAGTGTAATGGATAAATTACTTCTGTGCTTCCTTTACTTCCTTTACTATATATTTCCTTTACTTCCTTTACAATAGGTTCAGTGAAAGCAGTAGCTTTGTGAAGTATACAGTTTTAGCTTTAACATCCAGCAGCAATTCAGGCATCTTAGAGCCAGTTGGTAAATGTATGGTGATTGGTGAATGAATAATGAATAAATTAGTGGTTAAATTCACACCAAAGTGAAAATTATGGGTTTATTCAAATGAGCTACTAACAGGGCTATTTTGCCTATAAAAAGAGGTCAGAATGTATCTTCTCTGAAAGCGATGGATGGTCCTTTTTGCTTTCCCAATATCACATGACATAGCCTCCTGCTCCACAGGAGGAAGAAAAGATGGTAGGTTTCCACTTTTGTCTATGATTTGCCATTATCAATATGCACTCCTCCTCCCCTTCCTCCTCCTCCTCCCCTTCCTCCTCCTCCATCCCTCATATCACAGCTTAGAGGAAGATTAAATCAAGGATGAATATTGCTTCAGAGAAAACATCATCTCTATTTTAAACCAAACAAAATCCAAGGAGTCAGTTTGGCTTTTTTGATGTTGAATAATGGGTTTGGAGGAATTTATCGCCATGTGCCAAATGCTAAACTGATACCATCAACTCTACATAAGTTTGAATTTATTTTCCAGTTTTTATTGTTACTCACACTTTCCTGTTCTTTGTTCCCTTTCTGAAAAAAATAATTTGTCAAAAGTTAGCTTATCTTGGGGTCTGCATCCAGGGAGAGACTGAAATCTGGCTGGAAATATTTTTTTGCCAAGAGGGAATTACATTGCTTATGATTTACTTGGATTAATCTGTGAGTCTAAGATAACTAACATAAAATTCTTACTTAAAGCAGATTTACCTGGGATTTCCAAAAATTCTTATGATTTGGGCAAGTAATTAAACACCCCCTCTCAAAGATTGACCAAGTAAAGTAGCTGAGTTTCAAGAGTTTAAAAAATCAGTTCTTTATTTCCCTTGGCTTTATGTTCTGTCACGGAAGGAGTAGTTTATAAGTTTTCTCCTTTTAAGGTATTCAGATGGAGTTCTGAAATTCTAAAAAGGAGGTTTGGGATCAAGAAGCAGAGAAGCTGCATTTCTGAAACTCATATATCAAATTTCTTTTTTGTTTAAAAATTACTTAATGAAATTACTTACACATGTTGAAAAAGTTTTGTCAATAGTCACTTACTCCTACCTTCCTGGTCAATGTCAGAATGGATTGAAATACAAATAAAATTCACTGCCTATCTATCTGGATTCTTTTTTGTAACTACAGCAAATTTGGTTAAAGTCAGCCAAATCCTTTAAAAGTTGCTGTGAAACAAATAGGTAGATATTCTTGACAAATGAGAAATATCCTGATACAAGTCTATAGGTATATAATAATATACTTGAGTCCCATACTCACTAAAGGAAGTTTAGCCAATAGAAAAGATGGGTGATGGTGAGCAGAGATGCAGGCAGAATAAGTGGGGGAAATTATAAGTTTCAGTGTCTCAAAGGCTGTCACCATTCCCTGTATGGCATGGCAGACATCGCTCATTGATCTAGGCATTCTCTTCTGTCATGCCTGAGTTAGCGTCATTATTTTTGTTAACCTGGTGTTCCAGGTAGATGCTAAAATTGATTGACATTAGTAAGATAAAGAAGGGTTCTTTGTAACTAAAGTATTAAAAATGTAAGTACTGGAGGTACTCAAAACTTAGTGAAAAACTAACCAGAGAGATGGGCCTAAATCAGGAGTTCCAGTCAACATAAGTAAGGGATTAGGTTGGGATATGAGTCCTACAGGGAGGAGAGCTGTTACAGTGGGGAGAGAGAACGTGGAGGGAATTTCAGCACTTTCCAAGAAAACTGAGCATCCTGTGACCTACTTAGATGGCACAGAGTACAGAGACCTCTTTTCCTTCATTTATGGTTGTTTGACTTTGCACAAACCACTAAACTCTCAAATTGCTCTGTCTTTATTTGTAACATTTCATGACAAAATTGTGAGAACTAAGTGAGATAATCATAAGAGTTTTGTAAATTATAACGTGTTATGAAAACCTCTGATTAAAGGACTATTTATTTGTAATAAACACTAGCCAGATAGATCCAAGATAGTTACTATGTCAGTGAATGTGAGATTTTTGAGGATACTGAGTGGATAAAAATCACACTAGAGCCAATCTACAGAGAAATCAATCCTCCAAAACTATAAAGCAAATTACAAGCAGGAGAAAATAATGGCAGGGGTAGAAGTGACTGAAGGACTTTCAACCCTAGAGTCCACAGATACAAGAAGAGGGAGGGGATCTTGAGCCTTCATCAGGCTGATGAATCGAGTCACTTTATCTGGAGTAATTTGGCTGTTGTGCTACGCAGTGAGCAGTGCTACATGTGCATGCTCAAAGCAAAGAGTAAGACTAAGGTCCAACGTCATGCCCCTCTCCTCTCCCACAATGGCCAGAGGCAGGTAACCAGAATAGGCAGGCCCAAAACTAGTTTTCTCAGTACAAAAATGTACAAACACTTAAAGAAAACCTATACCACGGAAAAGAGGTACCAAACTTAACAAACAGAACTATTCCCTCTGGTTAAAAGCAGTGTTAGAAGAAACTTATATGAAGAAGAAGGGACTGGTTTTCACAGCAGACCAAGTGGTCTGCAAGGGCTTACCTATGCCCCAGAAGCTCTTCAAGAGCCAATGACCTACAGCATATGTCACAAGTCACACAGCTTACGACATGTCCTCATTACTCATACTGGTATTACAGAAACTTTCTTCGGAGAATTGTGAAGAATAACTTGGAAGCCAGCCATGCTTTTGGGATTGACACTGAAGTGGGCAGGGATACAAGGGGGGGTGGAAAACAAGCCCTCACTTAGGTACCTTGTGTGGGCAGGCTCCCCAAAAGCCACAGGTAAAGCTGGCTACACATGGAAAAAGGGGCAAAACTTTGATTACAAGACTTTGGATTGTTTAACAGAAACTTACTAACCAGTGGTGGCCTGACTTCTAAATGCGGCAATTATAAAATACTTGCTGAACACCTGTCATGTATCGTGTATGAAAGCCTGTGAGAAAGAACCCGAGTTCTCTTCCCTCCATTCCAGCAGCCTTTACAAATAAGATAGAAGATAACAGTTAAATAACAACACAGTGAAAGGTGTTACAAGTGTAGATGAATGGTTCAGATATGCACTGCTATTGTATTGGAAAAAGAAGTCCTTGTGAGTTGGAGCTCCCTGAGAAGTTTGCATGGACATGATGGTCCATAGCTGAATGTTAAGATTGGGTAGGGAAAAGAAGTAACAATATTAAGCAGCTATCCCGACAACTTGTACTCTTTGTAGATCCTAAGCAGGTACAAACCTCCTATAACTAAAAAGAGCTATGAAACCTAGACATTCCTCCAGGCTTTGGAAGAAAGTCAAGAAATACTCTACAGTGCAAGGAACAGGATGAGAAACTGGAATAAAGGGCCTATTACGTACTTACGTCATGAGTTAAAGACATCTGTCATGTGTGGCTGTCTAACATATATTTTTTAAAGATTTTATTTATTTATGAGAGAGAGAGAGTACCAGGGAAGGAGCAGAGGGAGAGGAGCGAGCTGATTCTGCATTGAGTGTGGAGCCCAATGTGGGGCTTGATGTCAGGACTCTGAGATCATGACCTGAGTGGAAACCAAGAGTCAGATGTTAAACTGACTGAGCCACCCAGGAGCCAAGGTCTCTTGAACAGACTCTATAGTTTGATTGTTCTCCTATTATAATTTCCACCTTTGTTGGGTAGAATGGTGCTGGCAGGTCATCTAGGTTCTGCCAAGTAGACACTCGACTTTGGAGTGAGTTACATGAGGAAAAATGCTATTCATGGATGGATGTGGCTTGGTTCTGGGCCTGGGGTTAATAGTAGAAGCATTGTTCTGTGGTGAGTTTCTGGGAAGAGTTTCTGGAAACCCAACCATAGGTTTATTTCCTCAGCCCCTTGTCCTATTTAATATCCCATAAATTCCTTTTCTGGTTAAAGTTTCCAGAGGAAGTTCTCTTTTTGGAACTAAGAGGCTTAGTTGACATTCTCTCAGTTCTAGGTAGCCTTTAGAACTGCCCTACATCCCTCCAAGGGGATGGATCACATGAAGTCTAAGCAGTGTATAACTCATGATATAAGAAGAGTACTATCCCTTTAATATTTATTCAGAAGAAGTAATCTCCCCCTACTCTGAAAACTATGGTAGACGCCTGAATTTCTTTTCTATTCAGGATGTATGGTCACTTTAAATAAAGAATACATAAATATGTTTAATAATTACAGTATCTAGGAAAAGATATTAAAGAGATCTCAAAATGTGATTTATTGGCTCATTTCCTCCTACCTATGGATCAGCTGGTTTCAGCCTGGAAAATTCTAGTGGGGAAGGGGGTCAGAGTTAACTTCTTCCTTAACTCTCTTTTTAACCTTTCTTACCTTGCTGGTGTGGCAATGTAAAGGAATAGAAAAAGCATCCATTGAAGTGACCAAAGAAAGTCTGCTTAAACAAAGAAAGTCTGCTTAAACAAAGCAGAAGTCTTTCATGAAGCTCTTTGTTGGCTCTTTGGAAGCTAGGATCAGGTCTCTCAGACTTCAGTTCCCTTACCTCAAGCAGATACTTTTCCAATCTAGATAGTTACTTGAGCTTTCTGTAGTTACTGTGCTTTCTGTAGGCATTTATTTCCAGATTTTTGCTGTTGGAGTTCCACTGCTTCTTTAGGTGGCTATACAGAGCAAACACCCAGAGCTCTCATACCTGGTTCCCATCAAGATCTTTGCCTTGACAAACTCAAGCAGTGTTGGCCAATCTCAATATAATAGCATGTTCTGTTTCCTTGCCACCAGAGCAGTTAGCTCATATGTGAGCTGAGATTCTTTGGGTGAACATTATTTATCTTATTTTAATTTAATACTTTTATTTTTAGAGAGAGAGAAAGAACGCACGCGTGAGAGTGAGAGTTGGGGAGGGGGCAGAGCAAGGGAGAGGGCGAGAGAACCTGAAGCAGATTCCATACTGAGCACGGAGCCTCAAGCAGGTTTCAGTCCAACAACTGGGAGATTGTGACCTGAGCTGAGATGAAGAGTCAGAAGCTTAACTGACTTAGCTAGTTACCCAGACACCCCATCTTTGGGTGAACAATAAACCTCAAATCTTTATGACATACAGTGATCACAAATTGAACTTTTTTCAGTAGCCCAATGGAAAGCCACCTTCCTTCTGTAAGATGAAGGGGCAAGCATCCCTCCCTAACATCTCGTAATAGAAATAAAAGACAGGTTTTTTTATTTTAAACAAAATACTTTCTAAATTTGATAAACAACTCAGCAAACATGTATGCAGTGGGTAATCAGTTGCTCTGGGGATGCAACAATAAACAAAAAATGGTACTTGCTTCCTGTGTGACAGATTTATAATTGCAAACAAATAATTGCAGAATGGCGTGTGTCGGGGAGAAATGATGTTAACCAGTCTGCTGAAATGATGTGGTCGGAGGGAAGATATCTAAAATATGAGTAATGGTGTTTTTAAGAGGAACCAAACCATAATAACTTGACGGAAAATGTCTGGATATACGAGATTGACAAGAAAATATGGGAAATTTCGAAACTGAGAAAGAAAATTAGGCTAGGAATTTGGCTCACCAAGGGGGGGAGTTTCCTTTCAATTTGCTACAGAGCAATTTTAGATTGTGATGTCTTATCTTGTGATAGACCTCAAGTGATGTCTGGGAGGCTCATGGCTTCAGACATCTGCATACTTTGTTTGGCTTTAGGGAACTACTTAAGTTGTTTGAGAACCTCAGCAAATATCAATAAGACAACTATCAGGAATTTCTAATGAGTAGAATTCTTTTCCTTGGGTCCAAATAAATGAACAACAGAAGAACTTCTCCAAGGTTGTGTTCTCTGGTCACAGTGCAATAAAATGAGAAATAGTTATCAGTAATACTTCACTATTATTACTATTATTAATATTATTATGTTATCAGAGAGAGCACAAGCAGGCAAAGTGGCAGGCAGAGACAGAGGGAGAAGCAGGTTCCCCATTGAGCAAAGAGCCTAACGCGGGACCGTATCCCAGGACACCGGGAACATGACCTAAGCCAAAAGCAGCTGCTTAATCAACTGAGCCAATCAAGCGTCCCTATTGTTATTATTATTATTAAAACAAGAATTCAAGTAAATAACAACAAAAAATTATATGAAAAATGTTTTAAAGCTCTCTAATATAATCACTGAAAAAGACACGAGCCAATGACTTAATAACAGACTTTGGATAAAATAACAAAAATTAGAGTTCCTCATAATCCAGAAAACCTCTGGGACAAAGTCATAGAAATACTCAGAGGTCAGTTCTCAGTCTTCGATGCTTTTACTATTAAAAATAATGAGAAAATAAAGAAAGCACTTAATTTGATTAGGTAGGAGGAAAAGGCACATGAAAAGTTCTAAGGAAATTAGCAGAAATGAAATAAGACAAAACCTGAAAAAGGTAAATTGGTAAGCAAGAAATGTTCCAGCAGAACTAACAAACCTAAGTGCTACTGTCACTCTTATAAGGCTGTAGCTTTATCAAAGAAGAAAAAATAAAAATAAAAAGGAGGAAAAAATACCATAGAAGAGACCATTAGCAAGGGTTCTCCAAAATAAGAGTGGAATCCTGTCAGAGGGCATGATGACAGAGGGGCAGCATTGTCACAGATGACCCAGGTAGTCAGAGGGCAGTGGCTGAAGCAAAGCTTCTTGCCATCCTGCAAATCAGGGACCCGCCTAGGGCAGGTACCTGGAATAAGGAACTCCTTCTGATACGGAGACAGAGGCAGAGGAATAGCAGCTGCTCCTCAGAATGAATCCAGAGCATCTGGGAGTGATGATTTACTATAGCTTTTTAATTTCTTCTCTGCTAGGGGGAGACCCACGCGGTCTTCCTTGGGGTTAGGAGTAAGGAGTGTGAGACTTAAAACAAGGAACAGGAGAGATTTAACATAGAGGTCCCTGAGCCCAGTTGTCGCCATGGTCTTGAAACACTCACATCTCAGGACCGCACTCAGCAGACAGCGCTGTAGCCGGGAGCCGGGCTCGCCTCCCTTTTGTCTTTCAAGTGGCACAGGAGAGCATGGGCAGAAGCTCAGCCACATCCAGAACCTCAGCTGTGGACTCTGGGAAATGTAGCCTATAGCATTTCCGATGAACAACAGAACTGAATGGATGCAAACCAAATGGAACCCACAGAAGGCGGTTGGAAAATTATGTCAAGTGCAGAGAAGTATTAATTCAGCACAATGCATCTGGATGTGAGTTTCCTTTCACTGACCCTGTTAGGGGTGTCCTGAACCTGAGAGTAAATTTTTAGCAATTCTGGATAATTCTCAGCCATTATGTACTTAAACATTGCCTGTCTTTTTTGGGTTCCACTTTCTTTTGGTTTTTAGCCTCTGAAGATTCATTACCATTATTTTCTTTCTTTCAGTTGATTCTTGCCTGTGCTCTTTTATGGTTTCAGGTCTCACATGTAGATCTTTCATCCATTTTGAGTTTATTTTTACATATAAAGTAATAAAGCCAATCCAGTTTCATTCTTTTGCTTATAGTTGTCCAGTTTTCCCAGCACCATTTGTTGGAGGGACTGTCTTTTTAGCATTGCATATTTTTGCCTCTTTTGTCATAGATTAATTGACCATATAATTGTGGATTTATTTGGGGGTTATTTTTTTGTTCCATATATTTGTGTATCTATTTTTGTACTGTCTTTGTCAGTTTAATTTTCAAGTCTGGCCAGGAACCCTAAGAAGGTTGAGAAAATTTTTTCTTCTCCTACACTTAAGTAGGGATGCTTCTAATGTAATTCCCAAACATGCAATTAAAAATAAAATTTTCGGCTGTGGCAAGGGAAGGACCTAACTGGGGGAGTTCGAGGCGGCGGGCGACGGCAGCGACCCCGGCCTGGATCTGCCCCGGCGCGGAAGTGTCCCGGGGTCCGTGGGGAGTAGGGGAGGGAGGCAGCGGCTCGGCCCGCACGGGGCACAATGTTGAACATGTGGAAGGTGCGGGAGCTGGTGGACAAAGCCACCAATGTGGTTATGAATTATTCAGAGATTGAGTCTAAGGTTCGAGAAGCAACGAATGACGATACTTGGGGACCTTCTGGGCAACTCATGGGAGAGATTGCCAAGGCTACATTTATGTATGAACAATTTCCAGAACTTATGAACATGCTTTGGTCACAAATGTTAAAAGATAACAAAAAAAACTGGAGAAGAGTTTACAAGTCATTGCTGCTTCTAGCTTACCTCATAAGGAATGGATCAGAGCGTGTTGTTACAAGTGCCAGAGAACACATTTATGATTTGCGATCCCTGGAAAATTACCACTTTGTAGATGAGCATGGCAAGGATCAAGGTATAAATATTCGCCAGAAGGTGAAAGAATTGGTTGAATTTGCCCAGGATGACGACAGGCTTCGTGAGGAGCGAAAGAAAGCAAAGAAGAGCAAAGACAAATATGTTGGGGTTTCCTCAGACAGTGTTGGAGGATTCAGATACAGTGAAAGATACGATCCTGAACCCAAATCAAAATGGGATGAAGAGTGGGATAAATACAAGAGTACTTTTCCATTCAGTGATAAATTGGGTGAACTGAGTGATAAAATTGGAAGCACAATTGATGACACCATCAGCAAGTTCCGGAGGAAAGACAGAGAAGACTCTCTAGAAAGATGCAGCGACAGTGATGAGGAAAAGAAAGCAAGAAGAGGCAGATCTCCCAAAGGTGAATTCAAAGAGGAAGAGGAGACTGTGACGACAAAGCATATCCATATCACACAGGCCACAGAGACCACCACAACCAGACACAAGCGCACAGCAAATCCTTCTAAAACCATTGATCTTGGAGCAGCAGCACATTACACAGGGGACAAAGCAAGTCCAGATCAGAATGCTTCCGCTCATACACCTCAGTCTTCACTTAAGATTTCAGTGCCTAGCAGCAAGTCATCTGGTGACCTTGTTGATCTATTTGATGGCAGCAGCCAATCGACAGGAGGATCAGCTGATTTATTTGGAGGATTTGCTGACTTTGGCTCAACTGCTGCATCAGGCAGTTTCCCTTCCCAAGTTACAGCGACAAGTGGGAATGGAGACTTTGGTGACTGGAGTGCCTTCAACCAAGCCCCATCAGGCCCTGGTGCCTCCAGTGGTGAGCTCTTTGGCAGTGCCTCACAGCCAGCTGTGGAACTTGTCAGTGGCTCTCAACCAGCTTTAGGCCCACCTCCAGCTGCCTCAAATTCTTCGGACCTGTTTGATCTTATGAGTTCATCCCAGGCAACTATGACATCTTCCCAGAGTATGAATTTCTCTATGATGAGCACTAATACTGTAGGCTTGGGGTTGCCCATGTCAAGATCACAGCCTTTGCAAAATGTTAGCACAGTGCTGCAGAAGCCTAATCCTCTCTATAATCAGAATACAGATATGGTCCAGAAACCAGTCAGCAAAACCCTGCCCTCTACTTGGTCTGACCCCAGTGTAAACATCAGCCTAGACAACTTACTACCTGGTATGCAGCCTTCCAAACCCCAGCAACCATCACTCAATACAATGATTCAACAGCAGAATATGCAGCAGCCTATGAATGTGATGACCCAAAGCTTTGGAGCTGTGAACCTCAGTTCTCCATCAAACATAATTCCTGTCCGGCCCCAAACTAACCCTTTGATGGGGGGACCCATGCCTATGAGCATGCCCAGTGTGATGACTGGCACCATGGGAATAGCGCCTCTGGGAAACACCCCAATGATGAACCAGAGCATGATGGGCATGAACATGAACATGGGGATGTCAGCTGCTGGGATGGGCCTCACAGGCACAATGGGAATGGGCATGCCCAACGTAGCCATGACTTCTGGAACTGTGCAACCCAAGCAAGATGCCTTTGCAAATTTTGCCAACTTTAGCAAATGAGAAATGGTAAAGGAGCAGATTGAATGAAGGATTTTTAGTGGTGAAGATAGGTGATGTTGGGATGGAAAATGCTAATCAACTCCTGTTTCTTTTATTAATTAGTTAAAATAAACCTACATAAAGAACCAAAAAAGGCTGTTTTATAAAAGTGAAATATCTAGTATTTCAGATGACCAGGCAAGGGCACTTCAGATGAGGCAGTCAAAATTATTTTTCCCAGTGAGAATAGACTACTCGTGGGGTAGTGAGACCTTGAAAGCCTTTATAAATTGAAGAGCCCATTTTAACATCATGATTTGTGGGAAGACTGGAATAGGGCTGAATAAATGTGTTTGAATCTCTAATTTTATACTTTTCTTTTCCTGAGGAACTTGATTTTTCTGTCCCTGAATCGCCTTGTCCCTGAATCGCCTTGTCTGTTCCTTTTACTACCACTCTTGAGTCCATAAATGAAATCATTAATGTTGGATGATCAGTTTTTTATAAAAATATATATTTTTGTCCAAAAAAAGGCATACATAGGTGATTATGGCTAAATCAAAGGTAACTGGAATGTATATTACTTTTGCTAATGTTCCAGCAACTCTGCTATTCCTATTATACTATTCCAAATTTTTATTGTAACGAAACCTCTTCAAGCGACTTGTGATAGCTATGGGACTTTTCCCATATCTTCTGCTATAATTATCCTTTGCAGAACTAGGAAAAAAAATTTTTTTTTTCAGGACTGCTCTATGGTTTCCTTTAAAAGAAAAAAAAAACCCTCCAGTATTTTTGTTTGTTTTTAGCAGTCATTATTTACAATTTGCAGTGGTTAACTTGGCAAGGCTTCTTTCCGTGTTTATCCCTGTAGCCACCACTTCTCAGTCAGGAACAGTTGAAAGAGAAAAATATTTATTTTTATTTTTTTGGTGTCTTTTAAAAAATTGAAAAGGTAAAAATTCATTAAAATCTTAAGTTAAATATAAATGTTAGAACTCAGCAATGTTGGCTTTTAGATTTTATACAGTATTCGTTTGGTTTTGGTTTTGAGTGTATATAATACGGCATTACCAGTATGGTTCCAATAGAGAGGAGTTAAATATATATTATTAAAGGAGACCTGTAGCAGTCAAAAGGTTTTATTGATTTAATGGCAAATAAAGGAGATTAATTAAAATGTTTTCATTTTTCCTGCTGTAATTCTGCATTAAGCTCACATGAAAATCATGATCCTAGAGTTTGGAATGCACAATTAATTGTTTCACCCTCCACCTGGGAATATTTTTAAAAATAAATATTATAATATAGGTATCAAATTATTACCTCCCCACTTTGTGTTGAAATTTTTTTTTTATTAAACTGATAAAACTTTGTTTCCATTGTATTCATAATGTTCTGTTATACATAACATTAAAATGTCCATTAAAATAAAAAAAAATAAAATTTTCCTCTTACTTGAAGGTCATGATGACTCTGGGAAGAGCTATGAAAGCTGTTTCCTATCACCATAATCCCTCAGACGCATTCTCTCACAGCAAGCAGGGCCAGGGAGATTGTGGTGAAAAAGCTTTCTTGGGAGCAGAACCCACAAATACTCTCTTTTTACGTGGGTCAGGACCTAGTGTGTCCCACTAGGTTTTGCCAATCCAATTAAAAGAGGCAAGGCATCTTGGCTGTTGGTCAAGGCAAAAGGCTAAAGGTGGGGCCCAGGTCATTGCCACTGTGAGACTGAATCTCGCATGAGTCACAGATGTGCAGAAAGGAGACACTGTACGTAGTTCACAGGCGCTGGTGCATGGCCGCACCGACCCGAGAGCCTCCTACTCTTGTCTTCCACATTACAGTGTGCTTATAAAATAGACTCTTATCCTGCCACTACCCTGTTTAAAATCCTCTGATGACTCCTTCCTTACCTTCAAAGTAAAACCCAAATATGTTATAGAAGACCATTCATGATCTTAGCCACTAGGGACTTCCCCACTTGAGCCATTCAAAACATTTTGGTGTTTCATGAACATATTTCATTGTCCCAAATCTCTGGGCGGAGTCAACCATTCTCTGGTATCCCAGACTGAATCAATGAACTCTCTGTCAAAGGACTTTTGGACTTGAGAAGAGAGAAATTGAGGGTGGGGGAGACATACCATCTCAGATGGTAGAAGGTGCAGAAGGTCAAACTCAAGAGTTGCTGGTGACCATGTTTTAACCAAATATGGAGAAAACCACTCAGCAGTGAGAGAGGACGAGTCCCACAGGCAGATAAATGAGAAAAAGTCTGAGCAAGGCTTGGTAGCAACGAGTCCCCAGTTCCAACTGGGTTTTAGTATATTGCTGACCTGGCGAACTCCTCCTTAGCCTTAAGCGTTGCCTGTGAGTTGGGGTGCCTGGGTGGCTCAGTGGGTTAAAGACTCTGCCTTCGGCTCGGGTCACGATCCCGGCGTCCCAGGATGGAGCCCTACATTGGGCTCTCTGCTCAGCAGGGGGCCTGCTCCCTCCTCTCTCTCCACCTGTCTCTCTACTTGTGATCTGTCAAATAAATAAATAAAATCTTAAAAAAAAAAAAAAAAGGAGCTGCCTGTGAGACATTACACAAAAATAAGAGAATGAGTTTGTGGTCTCCAGTGAAAGTGCCACAGAGAGCAAACCATCCAGAGTACTCCCTTCTGTTTGTCTGCTTGGAATAGCAAATGACTGAAGGACAGGTGACATCCAGTTGTTGCCAGCTTTGTCCTTAAAGAATGTGCACAAGGGGGCGCCTGGGTGGCTCAGCTATTAAGCGTCTGCCTTCAGTTCAGGTCATGATCCCAGGGTCCTGGGATCCAGCCCCTCATCAGGCTTCCTGCTTGGAGGGAAGCCTGCTTCTCCCTCTCCCACTCCCCCTGCCCGTGTTCCTGCTGTAGCTATCTCTCCTTGCCAAATAAAATCTTTAAAAAAAAAAAAAAGTGCCCAAGTCTTTTATTTATAAAAACATTTTTGAGACTAATTCTCAGCAATTAAGATAGTATCCTGAGCTTTGTGAAAAAAAACCCTGATAATCTGAATTTTATAAAGGTAACGTGTTTGGAGGATTCAATGGAAAAAATATGCCTGTTAAATATTTTCCTTCTGCAAACTGCCTCTGAGGTACAAATTCAGGCCAGCAATATGTGGAATGCAAGAAAGAATCTAAAGAATTAAGTTAGAACACACTGATCACCTGCAGAACATTCCTTCTGGGCTTCAACATGGAGCAAGTTTGTGCCCATTGACGTTGAGGTGTGGAAATTTATACCCTAGAAATTTCCCTTTCATTGTTCGCACAAGTTAATACCTGGGAAGCTGTTTGGGAAAAGCTGCAGTGGGGTGTGCCTGGGATGATTCCTTCCTTTTCATTCGTAAGAAGCTGGCTCAGCTCTCTCGGCATCTGGGCAGGCAGTGACTGAGCAGTCTCCTCGGTGCCAGCGGAGAGAGGGAGCCCATGCCGCAGCTCCTTCCGCGCAGCTGGAAGGGGTGCCGCCATCCCAGAAGTGGGTAAAGGTAGAGGCGAGGAGCCGGGGCACCAGAGGAGTAGAATAGGATGTTTATAGCCTCGTCTTCCAACTGGAGTCCCCCTCAACCTATCAGTACACAAAGACGAAGGAGAGTTTTCCTCCCTTGCCTTTCTTTATTTAAAAAACCCAAACCCCAAAAACCTTCTTAGGCTTTGCATAACAAGGAGCTCAAAAGCAGGGGAGGGAAGAAACTCCTGGTATCTGCAAAGCTGTCTGAATTAGGGACTAGTCAGTGCCTCCTGGGCCTATTTTGCATGATTTTCCAAAATATCATTATTCCAAACTCTCGGGTGCCAGGGTCGTCTTGGCAATGAACCCTGGGTCCAGTCCACACCAAGCCCCTCAGTCTCTCCAAGAGCAGGACCCAGCCCGGATCTCCTTATTTGGGTATTAGGAAGGCAGGACCTCTTCAGACCACTTGGAGAACCTGACAGCTGGAGGGAATTAAAGGCAGGTTAACAGACATTTGAGTTGTAACTGGGCTCTGAATCATGAAAGAAGCTGGGCCTTCCCTTCTGAGCCCAGGGCCCCCCTCCCTTGCCTCACTAATCTCAGGAATGTGCTAAATGGAGGAAGCAGATGGTTGGTTTCACTTTTTAAAAGTCATAACAACTCAGAGAAACTGGCAGAGATGAGATTCCCCTCAGGGCTTCCTCTTCTCAGTGATGCAACTGGCCCTTTGCAGTCAGGGGTGATGCAAACAGCTTGGGCTGGCCCAGAAGGAATCTCTGGTGGGTGGAACAGTCAGGGGGATTTTCTTTCAGTTAGGATAAAAACTGGCATCCCTGCCCAGTGGGAGGAGCAAGCCACGAGGGCTTTCACTGTCTGGAATCCGGCCAGTGATGGAGACGCGGCCGCGGGGACGGAGTCTGTGCTCTGGATGGCTCAGCTCCCCTGATGTTCAGTAGATCTTTGTTTCCTCCATGGAGGGGTCTTGCTTTGACCACCTTAAGCAAAGACTGAAATAGTTTGCTCTCCTTGGGGAGGGAAACTGATCCCGCAGATCTCTTTTTAATCTCACATGCCCTCTTTGTGACTTGCCCTCCTCCAGGGACTCCCGGCTACAGAAAGTAGAAGGCAGCGCACAGTAGATCAGGGCCGGGCTAGCCTGTGTGCGCAGCAACTGAAGGACAGACTTGCTCAGGAGGCCCTCTGCGTCAAAACAGAAGTGCTGACTCCATTGAAAGGGTGTGTGCTTAACGAGATCATTTCCAGGAGTGATGACAGAGTTATAAGGGCCATAGGGCCTCCTACTCCCGCTGACTTGATTTGTAAATTACACCCTGTCTTCTCCCCAGAGAAAAGAAGACTGTGGTGACTGATTACCAAAACAAACAAAATGAGTGACGACGTGATCAGTCTAAACAGAAGACCTAAGACAGGTAGAGGGAAGCGCTTGGTTAATAAATACGCCAAAAGGAACATCGATATTATTACTGGGAATTGCACACTCAGGGAGTCAAAAGAAAGTAGTCCGAGAAAGTAGGCAAACAGCCGACTAGGAAGCGAAGAGGGAAGGGAGGCAGCAGCAGTGACAGAATACCTAGCATTCCGCTTTCAACAGGCACTTTTTATAGCCTAAATCGCCCAGTCCTAGAACAGCTAGAAGAGCAGTAACCATTTCCTGTTTTACGAAAGAACATTTGTCTTTTCAGGTCCAGAAGACAGTGAGGCTCAGTGCTTAACAGTGTGTTCTAGAGAACCAGGCAGGGGTTCAAAGCCTGGTCCCACCAAGTACTATCTATCTGTGTGCTTTCTGGCACACTCTTTAACCTCTTCATGCCCCATCGCTGAGATGAGAATAAAGTAGGTTACATGAGACAGGCTGAATACAGCAAGTACACTAGCACCTAGAACACAGTGAATGCTCAAAACCCATTAGTTATTATATAGAAACTGGTGGGTGTGGGTGGGGCACGACTGAATTGTGTTTTGTTTTGTTTGCATTTTTGGTTTTTTCTTCCTAGATTTCTGTCTTCGTCTGTTCAGGCTGCTGTAACAGAATGTCATAGACGGGGGGCTTATAAACAATAGAAGTTGATTTTTCACAGTTCTGCAGTCAAGGTCCCAGCAGATCTGGTGTCTGGGGAGGACTACCTGATTCACAGACAGCCGTCTCTCACGGCGCCCTCACATGCTGGAGGGCTGAGGGAGCTCTCTCTTCTGCGTGCATGTGGGTTTATGAGGGCACTAATGCCAGTCAGGAGGGCTCACCTCTCATTACCTAGTTATCCCCCCAAAACCCCACCTTGTAATACCATTACATTCGTGATTAGGATTTCAATATAGGAATTTTGAGGGGACACAAAGCAATCTATAGTACTCTCTTTTTAAAAACTACATTCGGGGGTCACTAAGCATCTGACTCTTGACTGCAGTGTGGGTCATGAGCTCAGGATCACGGGAGTCCATGTTGGACTCCACACTGGGCGTGGAGTCTGCTTAAGATTCTCTCTCTCCTTCTCCCTCAGCTCCTCCTCCTCCTGCTCATGGGAGCTCTTTCTTAAAAAAATAATTAATTAATTGAATTTAAAACCAAAGGGCAGGGCGCCTGGGTGGCTCAGTGGGTTAGGCCGCTGCCTTCGGCTCGGGTCATGATCTCGGGGTCCTGGGATCAAGTCCCGCGTCGGGCTCTCTGCTCAGCAGGGAGCCTGCTTCTCTCTCTCTGGCTGCCTCTCCGTCTACTTGTGATTTCTCTCTGTCAAATAAATAAATAAAATCTTAATAAATAAATAAATAAATATAAATAAAACCAAAGGGCACCTGGGTGGTGCAGTCAATTAAATAAGACTCTTGGTTTCATCTCAGGTTGTGATCTCAGGGTTGTGGGGTCAAGCCCCGTGTCACACTCCATGCTCAGCACAGAATCTTCTTGAGGTTCTCTCCTTCTCTCTCTGCCCCTCCCCAAGCCCCCTTCCTCTCAAAAAATAAATAAATAAAATAAAAGGTCATCATCAAACCAAGGTCATCCAGATTTTCTCCTATGTTATCTTCTAGGAATTTGATACGTTTAGGTCTGTGGTCCATTTTGAGTTGATTTTTGTGAAACACATAAAGTTTATGTTCAGATTTTTGATTTTTACATGTAGATATCCGGTTGTTCCAGCACCATTTTTTTTTTTTTTTTGAAAAGTCCATCTTTATTCCACTGTATTGCCTTTGTTCCCTTTGTCAAAGGTTGCTCGACTATATTCTTGTGGGCCTGTCCCAGAGATCTCTATTTCACTCCATTGATCTATTTGTCTCGTCTTTCACCAACACAGAATTTGTTTTTTATGAACAAAAGCTGGGAAATTTTAAAAAAATTTTTTCACTCTTTATTATTAAATGCCACAGCTGTAACTTCTTGCCCAAGGGTCAAGCCTCAGAGCACTCTGGCCCTGAGATCAAGAAGGACATTGTCTGGGGTTATGGACATTGGGGAGGGTATGTGCTTTGGTGAGTGCTGTGAAGTGTGTAAACCTGGAGATTCACAGACCTGTACCCCTGGGGATAAAAATATATGTTTATTAAAAAAAAAAAAAAAAAAAGAAGGACATTGTCTCCCTAGTGCCCTTGGCTACTGCCTCAGCTCGTAGTTTTCAGCTGCCAGGTTCCTGTCCCCATTGGACTAGTCTTCAGGGTGTGGAGGCCATGAAGCCTGAATCATAGTGGCTCTCAAAGCAACCTCTCATTAAGAGTCTTCTCTTTGGGGGGCGCCTGGGTGGCTCAGTGGGTTAAGCCACTGCCTCCAGCTCAGGTCAGGATCTCGGGGTCCCAGGATCGAGTCTCGCATCAGGCTCTCTGCTCAGCGGGGATCTGCTTTCCTCTCTCTCTCTCTCTGCCTGCCTCTCTGTCTACTTGTGATCTCTCTCTGTCAAATAAATAAATAAAATCTTAAAAAAAAAAAAAGATTCTTCTCTTTGGGGCAAAAAATGGGATCCAGATGCCTGATGATGGCCTGCAGGCACAGGTTGTTCCTGCGGGCCAGGTGCATGTGCAGGTAATACTTGTAGCTTATGAGCCACCTGCTAGCCTTTCCTTGGCTACCCTCTTCCCTGGTGAGGAATTTCTACGGCCAAGTGGATATGGCTACCTGGTTCCGTGAACTACCGTATTTACCTGCTTCCAGGCCTACCTGCTTGGGTTTTTGCCCTATGTCCATCCTCCAGAGAGTGAACCATGCTTGGTGTGCACGTCGTTGGCCCTCAGAATGGTCAAGGCAGCAAGGATAGGAAAGGTTGGGAGAGAGGAGGGCTGTGAAGATTGCCTGGATGTGTAAGGTGTTGACACACTGTCATATGAGACCCTTCAGAGCCAAGGCCCAGAAGAGCAGGGAGGGGGTAAGGGACAGGAGCTGGCTTTTGGCACCATCATTTTCCAGACCAACTCTCAAGAGGCCAAGAATTCCAAATTTGTAACAGGCTTTCCAGATTATTATGGGAGCATATTTGTCAAAGTAAGAGGGCAGAACATATTTTATTTAACAGCGTGATGCTTGATTTTAACCTTTATGCTATATAAGGTAAGGACCTCTTTGTACTCTGCCTATGGCTCCACAAATTTTGAGGGTAGGCCTGCAAGTTCTTTCAACTTTATTTTTTTTTTTTAAGAGGTGGGGAGCTGCAGAGGGAGAGGGTGAGAGAGAATCTTAAGCGGCCTCAATACCCAGCATAGCCCCTGACATGGGCTCAATCTCATGACCCTGAAGTCATGACCTGAGCTGAAATCAAGAGTTGGACGTTGAACTGACTGAGCCACCCAGATTCCTCACCAACCCCCCCCAACATTTTCAACTCTTTTAATGAGGTCAGCTCACCCTTACTAAAAAAAAACTGCTTCTCCTAGATTTCTTCCAGTTTTACCCACTGGTCAAGTATGAAATTTAAGGCTGAACCAGAGAAAGTACGCTCATCCTGTTAAGTTAAAGTGCAGTTTGTTCTGGGCCCCGAGTCTCCCTGTCTCTTCTCAAGAACCATTAACTTATGCTGCAGTCCATGAACTCACTCTCTTTCTTTCTAAAACTCATCGGAAAGATGACCCCAAGAACTTGGATGGGTAGGCTGCAGTATCTACCCATCTCCATAGTTCATCATACAATGGAACAGAGCCAGAGGGGGGAACAGGGAGCCGGCTTTGGGCTGGGGGTCTGAGGAGGAGTTCTCTCCTCCTACCACATTCACGGGCAGAACTCTAAGAGGAGGCTACAAAGTCTGAATGTGAATTGGGTCTTCCAAACCATTATAATCTATATAAGATGATAAAATATGTTTAATTTAACAGTCTTTTAGTTTGACTTGGAATTTTCGAAGATTTAGAATATGGTACGTGGCTCTTCATTTATTTTTCCAGCCCTGGACCTGAGAATCTTAGGAGGAGATCTGCTTAGAAGCTATGCTGCTCCTCTTGCTGGAAAAGGCCTGGCAGAGTTTCCATCCCAGTCTACTTTTAAGCCTGACCTCTGGCTGATCTTTACTATCTTGCTGGTTTAAGGTAAGGAGGTCCTATACAGCTTTTCCAAATGGCCTCAGCTTGTTTTGGTTCTGTGTTTTCTTAGGTCCTTCCTGAAGTTTTCCCCTATCCTGGGTATGTTGAGAATTAGCAGAAAAGGATAAAGCCCTCTGCATTCCACTCATTTTTCTCACTCCAACCTCAAAAACACAGGCACACACATGTACAGAGTCAAACAAGATTCCTGTGAAACTGGGAAACAGAAAAAAAAAAAAAACCGCTGATATTTTCTGGAGCTTCCTTCTACCTCTTACTGCTCTAGGGCATTTTCCACTCAAACCCATTGACTTAAACAAAAAAACAGCCTTAAGACAAAAGAAAAAGGAAGGGTTCTTGTCTGAACATGGAAAACAAAATTCAAAAATAACTCATATCCTCATATTTTCCTACAGACATGATGTAAGCATTATCCAGTTAAGGAACTGCTGACACCAATAACATGATTTCTGGTCCTTTAATCTTCTTCTTTCCCATCAAATGTTTTCTCAAACCTGGGTTCTGGTCAGTGACTCTTGAATACAACCTCATAAATAATCACCCCAAGATGACTACAAGAAAATCTTGGAGGTGCAGCCCCCTTTAAACTTGCACTTGTATTTTTATATACATATATATTTACAGGTCTTATGTCTTATAAATAGCTCTTTAAATTTTCCTGATATGGTGAAGGGGACTGAAGGACATAGAGATGGGATAAATGCAGTCAAATGCATTGGGAAGGTAACCAAATAGTGTTGATAAATTTGGGTCCAACTCAACAGGTTTTAAAAGTATCAAGACATTAAGATAATTCATCAGGCCATTCATTCATTCATCTAATATTTGTTTCCTTTCTTCTACTCTAACAAAAATGGATTAAAGCAGCTAAACTGAACTTATGGTGCTCAATCACAAGGATTGTGTACACTATTATGGACAAAATAAGATTGTGATACATTGGATCACAAAACTACTGGGAAAGGAAAACACGCATTTGAGAAAGTTAAAACAATGTCTTTGTCAGATATCATACCCTCCATTTTACATCATTTCCTCAGTTCATTTTCTATATGATGACCAGCGTCATCTCTTTATAATGAAAACCTCATCACATAAACCCTGTGACCTTGTCTAGGTCCACCATTCAAGATCCACCTGTGTGTGGAATGGGAGGCGGTGGACAGACATGAAACTCTCAGAAGCCCTCTGCATTCCCTTTTGTCTCTCTTCAAAGGTGAACACTCAACCCATCTTTTCATCTGTTCTCAGCTCAAGCCACAATCCCACACTTCACCTCACCTCTGTGATCTTTCTTCTGACCTCATATAGCCCTCTTTCCCTCTGTGATCTTTTTTTTTTTTTTAAGATTTTATTTATATATTTGTCATAGAGAGAGAGGTGAGAGCAAGCACAGGCAGACAGAGTGGCAGGCAGAGGCAGAGGGAGAAGCAGGCTCCCTGCCAAGCAAGGAGCCCGATGTGGGACTCGATCCCAGGACGCTGGGATTATGACCTGAGCCGAAGGCAGCCACTTAACCAACTGAGCCACCCAGGTGTCCCTCTCTCTGTGATCTTTAAAGCACCTATTTCTTTAGCATTCATTTAGCTTCGAGTCAGCCACAGCATCTCAAAAAAAGTACTATGATTTATGATATTCTTCTTGTTTTTCATGTTATTTTGCCTTCACTGTAGGTATTTTTGTGTTTAAGTTTATTTCTTGGTGTTTATTCTTATTTTTAAATTTTTTTACTTGACTACAGTTGACACACAATGCTATATTAGTTTCTGTGCAACACTGTGGTTCAACTTTGCTATTCTCTACATTATAATTGTGCATGTTTTACTTTTATAGTTAAGATCTCGTTATACATGCTCAATGGATATTTATTGATTGGGTAACCAGTGGCTGAGTGAAAGGCAAACATATTAGAGCATGTAATAGGCAGTAATTTACTCAGCCAGAGAAAGAGAAATAGCAGAATATAATCTACACAAATATATAAAGGGAGAGAGAGAGAAGAAAGACGTTGTTCTGAGGTAGCACACATGAATATTCAAGAGTTTCACAAACTGAAAGTCGTACTTTCCTTCCTTATTCACTTCTTCACATCATAACAGATATTAGGAATTTTAGGTTTGCATCTGATTTAATCCTCATGCATTTTAATGTCTCTGGTTTTGATTAAAGGAGGCATTTAGACTCCAGTAGTACATGTCTCTCTTCAGCATTTCACTCTAAAGAAAACATGGCCAGAATATGGGCCAGACTATGGGAGGAACCCCTGACATGGATACTTCAGGAAGAATTCTACATGGGGAAATTGGAAGAGATTACACTGAAAATCTTTCCCACCTTATGATTGCCAGAGTAAATGAAAACCAATTTGCAATCTAAATATAATAATTAAGTCTGCAGTTTTATTTAGAAATTAAGTTGATGACATAAGTCTATGACATAAAGTCATAATTCAAGTATCTCCTAGATTCCACTCAGTAAATACAGTTGACGCTTTTATTCAACCTATATCTACCTTTTCAACTCTTGGATGGAATAACAAATGTTAAACACATAAACTTGAATAATCTTTTCTTGCTCTTCACATACTGTTCAATGATTCCTCCCATCTTACCAATACTTTCTTTCTGGAATTTGATTTATTAATTGAGGTTCAAATAAAACACATCCTTCTATATGAAGTCTGTCTTGATCCGTCCTGAAAGTTAGGGCTTTGTCTATTCTGAGCCAACAACTTTTTTCTTAGAGTATTTAATACACTGGATTTTGAAGGTGACCCCAAAGAATTATAAGTTCCTCAGCTTTAAGGACTGAGCTCTATTTAGTACTAAACCTATGATAGATGCTTGATAATTGGAGTGAAAAAAAGTACAAAGTAGTAAAATTTAAGCAACAGAATAAAAAGTAATGAACAGCCAGTACTGAATGAATAATTTCTTTTTTCCCAGGTACTAGATTAGACACTGACAAAAGGCACCCCGGAGTTCACAGTTCAGTGGGGGAATGCGTGTGGCATTCTCTAGAACCTTATTCTCATTCTCAGTGGACAGCCATTCAGATATATTTCCTTAGCTGGTGACCTTTCAGATGTAGCTGGGTTCACTTGACCTTTTGGAGGATATGTAAGCATCTGTGATTAGAATCCACAGTCTATGGCATTTATATGAAATTTTAAATATGGTAACCACTTCATTCAGATCCTGGGTCTTAACCAGTTTACTGCTCCTATCAGCACCTCAACATTTCACTACATGTTTGAATACCACACACAGGCCATCAAGAACAAGGAAAGATACTTTAGGATCACCTTTCTGAGCACCATCCCTCACGATTCCCAGGTATATGCATCTGGTTGTTTCCACGGAGTCCCTTCTACAATTAGAACTGGGGGAATTTATTTATTTATTTTTTTAAAGATTTTATTTATTGAAGATTAGTTGATCATAAAGTTGAGGGTCCATATCTGGGTTCTCTACTCTGTTCCACTGGTCTATGTCCATGTTTTTGGGCCAGTACCATGCTGTCTTGGTGATCACAGCTTTGTAGTAAAGTTTGAAATCAGGCAAAGTGATGTCCCCAGTTTTGTTTTTCTTTTTCAACATTTCTTTAGCAATTTGGGGTCTCTTCTGAGACAACAAGTGTTGGAGAGGATGTGGAGAAAGAGGAAACCTCTTACACTGTTGGTGGGAATGCAAGTTGGTGCAGCCACTTTGGAAAACAGTGTGGAGATTCCTTAAGAAATTAAAAATAGAGCTACCCTAGGACCCTGCAATTGCATGACTTGGTATTTACCCCAAAGATACAGATGTAGTGAAAAGAAGGGCCATTTGTACCCCAATGTTCATAGCAGAAATGGCCACAGTCACCAAACTGTGGAAAGCACCAAGAAGCCCTTCAATGGATGAATGGGTAAGGAAGATACAGTCCATATATACTATGGAGTATTGTGCCTCCATCAGAAAGGATGAATACCCAGCTTTTTTATCAACATGGACAGGACTGGAAGAGATTATGCTGAGTGAAATAAGTCAAGAAGAGATAGTATATTATCATATGGTTTTCCTTATTTGTGGAGCATAAAGGATAACATGGAGGACATGGGGAGATGGAGAGGAGAAGGGAGTTGGGGGAAATTGGAGGGCGAGATGAACCATGAGAGACTGTGGACTCTGAGAAACAATCTGAGGGTTTTGGAGGGGAGGGGGGTGGGAGGTTGGGCGATCCTGGTGGTGGGTATTAAGGAAGGGACATATTGCATGGAGCACTGGGTGTGGTGCTTAAACAATAATTCTGGAATACTGAAAAGAAATAAAAAAATAATTTTTTTTTAAAAGCTAAGGAGAAAAATAAAGATTTTATTTATTTATTTGACACAGAGAGATATAGCAAGTAAGGGAACATAAGCAGGGGGACTGAGAGAGGGAGTAGGGGCCAGGACCTTGGGATTATGACCTGAGCAACTGAGCCACCCAGGTGCCCCTAAACTGGGTGACTTTAAAAAGCCCTTATGCATTGCTGAAGATCTAGAAGACAGTGTGTATGCAAGACTTGATCTGGGGAAAAGAAGGTTCTAGTTGTGTCAGTTCATGTTTGAGTGACACTGAGGAAATGAAATGAAAGCTAAGGAATGAAATGAAAGCTAAGTGTCTTTGGCAAATGGCCTGAGGTTTGAAGGCATGTCTTTACACACAGATCTCACTGGCAAAGGGTGACATTTATGGTAAACAATAGATGGAAATCTTCTGAAAGATTGCTGGCTGCCGCTACATAACACTGGTTCAAGGATGACCCTTAGCAACCCAGCTTAAAAATAAAAACAAGAATAAAAAAAAAATTCAACAGAGAACTCAGTGACCACATATTATAGAATACCAGCAGCAATAACAAGCTTTGGAAGGGATGGGTATCTGATACCATAGTTCTTACATTGTAAAATATATTCTTGAAAGTATCCAGTTTCAATAAAAATTATGAGAAAAAAACACAAAAAATGAAAATATGACACATATACAGGAAAAAAAAGGAGAACCAATGGAAAATGCTCCCCCGACCCCCGAGGCTAAACCAGTTATGGACTTTGTAGAAAAAAGTTTTAAATCAGTTATTGTAAACATATTAAGATAACAATATAATTAAAGGAAAGTATGACAACAAGAACTTATCAATTGAAGAATATCAATAAAAACTAAGAAATATTTTTAAAAAAACTCAGTAGACATTCCAGCATTGAAAAGTACAAAAGTTCACTCGAGGTGCTAAAAACATTGAGCTTGCAGAAGAAAGAATCAGTGAATTTGAAGATAGTCCAATTAAGATTGGCTAGTCCTAGGAATAGAAAGAAAACAATGAAAAAGAAAATGAACATCACCTCAGATGTCATCAAGCATATAAACATATGCAAAATCAGTATCTAAGAAGGAAAGAAAAGAAAAAGGAGCAGAAAGACTACTTGAAGAAATAATAACACCAACTTCCAAAATTTGATGAAAGGCATTAATCTAAATATCCTAAAACCTCATTAAACTGTAAATTAGGGGTGCCTGGGTGGCTTAATGGGTTGGACTTTTGCCTTCGGCTCGGGTCATGATCTCAGGTCCTGGGATCAAGCCCCGCATCAGGCTCTCTGCTCAGTGGGGAGTCTGCTTCCCCCCTCTCTCTGCCTGCCTCTCTGCCTACTTGTGATATTTGTCAAATAAATAAACAAAATATTTTTTAAAAACTGTAAAATAAACTCAAAGAAATCTACACAAGGACACTTCATAAACAAACATTAGAGAGACAAAGACAGACTCTTGAAATTCAATAAGAGAAATAACTCATCAAATACAAAGGATCCTCATCAGAAACCATAGAGGCCAGAAGGAAGCGGGATGACATATTCAAAGTACTAAAAGAGAGAGACTCTCAACCAAGAATGCTACATCCAGTAAAACTATTTTTCACAAATGAAGGAGAAATTAAGATATTCCCAGATAAACAAACTCTGAGACAACCTGTCATTAACAGAGTTATCCAATAAGAAATACTAAAGAAGCCCTTCAGGCTAAAAAGAAAAGACACCAGATGGTAAATCAAACCCATATGAATAAATAAAGAGCACTAGAAAAGGTAAGTACATATATAAATATAAGACAGTATAGACATATTTTTGTTTCTCTTTTATTCTTTTACCTGATTTAAAAGACAACTCTATTAGGCAGTAAGTATAAAACTGTTGTACTTGGAGTGTATAACTATATAATCTGTATGAAAACAATAACACAAAAAAAGGGGAGGAAGCAGAAGTATACTATTGAGTAAAGTTAGTATAAACCAATGCTAGATTGTTTTAAGTTAAAATGCTAATTGAATCTCTGAGGCAACCACTATTAAAATAACTTAAAAATATATAACAATAGAAACAATAAGCAAATCAAACTGGTATGGTAAAAAATATGTATTCAACACACAAAAAATACAGTAGCAGAAAAATAAAGGAACAAAAAGAAAAAAAAATATTTAAAAAACAAATAGCAGAATGCCAGATATAAATCCTACCTTTTCAACAAGTAGAATAAAGATAAGTGAATTAAACAGTCCAATCAAAGGGCACAGGTTGGCAGAATATATGAAAACATAATATGATGCACTTATATTTTGTCCACCAGAAACATGCTTAAGATTCAAAGACAAATAGGTTGAAAATATACAAACAAAGTGTATATAACAAAATATAATAAACAAAATGTAAAGCAAAGAGTGACCAAAAATAAGCTTGGATGGCTATCCAACATCCAACTACGTCCAGCATCAGAGTAACTGATTTGGAAAGGTTCTACCACTACCCTTTCTGAGAGAGATGGGGGACTTTTCTTGATCTAAAACATTTAGAATTTCAAGCCTCAAATTCCCACAGTTAGTTGAAATGTATTATTGTTATACTACTAAAAGAAAGGAGGGCAACTTTTCCTGACTTTTACTACTAACATATAATTCTAGGTAATGGCTTTATAGATTTGGATCATTTTCTAAAGTATTTTCTCTGAAAGTTGATCCTTATGAGATTCTCCTTGAAGAAAAAAAAAAAAAAAAACAGACTCTGGCTAGTAAATTTGGTCAACTATGCATCTGTAGGGCTGAAGGTTGCTGCTTTTTAAAATTTCTATTATCCCTCCCTGTTCTTTAAAAGATGAACATTTATGGGGCGGCTGGGTGGCTCAGTGGGTTGGAGCCTCTGCCTTCGGCTCAGGTCATGGTCTCAGGGTCCTGGGATTGAGCCCCACATCGGGTTCTCTGCTCAATGGGGAGCCTGCTTCCTCCTCTCTCTCTCTGCCTGCCTCTCTGCTTACTTGTGATCTCTCTCTGTCAAATAAATAAATAAAATCTTAAAAAAAAAAGATGAACATTTATTATTTTGATTGGACAGATTTCACAATGCTTATTTGAACCTACCTAAACATTATTATTCATGCATTTATTTATTATACAAAATGAACCAAGCTTCTGTTATGCCCTATAAGGAAGAAGAGAGAAATTTCTTAAAAGGAAATAAGAGAAGTCTTTTTCTCTAGAAGTGCTCACACTTCATTAGGAGAGATATATGCATAAACAATTCCAATTCAGCATGACAAATGGTATATAGTAATGGTGTGAACAATTGGTATACTGGAACGACCAGTTCTTCCACAAAGTTTGGGAAAGTATCCCAAGTTGTGCATTTGAACTGAGTCTGGAAAAACACTGGTCGCTCACCATGGACAAATGAGAGAACCTTTAAAGTGCCTTCAAGAATACAGCAATTTAAAAATGAAGTGGTATATATGCCTTTGCCTGAGTTAGAGCGCCTTAGACTCCAAGGAAGGAAGAACTGAGGAAGCATTGGGATGAGCAAATTTCCAACAGACTCACTTTCACACCCACAAGCTGCTTTGGAAATCCTTCAGATTTCTTTTTTAGCTTCTGTGTGAGTTTATGTTTCTCTCAGTCACTTGATAAGATAAAGTCACACCTGTAGAGTGAGGCAACTCTTTTCCATTCATGATAAAAATGGTAACAATAATGATGATCATAGTAAAGTAATCAACAGGTCACAGGGTCAAGAAAGAAGTGTTTTCATGAGGTCAAACCATCACCACATTTGAGTTGATTTAGAATTTGCTCCTGGTCTTAGGACTAGGAGCTAACATCGTACAGATCTATAGCTTTGCCGAAACAAAACAAAAGAACCACCCACCGCTACCACCCAACAGCCTCAACAGACAAACTATCTGAGTAGGTAAGTAATTCCACTGGGGTTGGATTGCAGTAGTCCCAGCAGCCAGCTGATGGTTCCTTGAGAAAAAGATCGCCAGGAACGTCTCACACTGTAGAGTGCTCGGAGAAACACAGAACTGGGAAGTCTTACTCATTAACTTTTATCAGGCAGCTGCCCTAGTAGACCGCAGACTTCAAAAAGATGGGGCCCTCATATTTTCTGTTGTATTTCTTTTTTTTTTTTTAAAGATTTTATTTATTTATTTGAGAGAGAGAGAGAATGAGAAGGGGGAGGGTCAAAGGGAGAAGCAGACTCCCCACTGAGCAGGGAGCCTGATGCAGAACTCGATCCCAGGACTCCAGGATCATGACCTGGACAGAAGGCAGTCCCTTAACCAACCAAGCCACCGAGGGGCCCCTTTGTGTTGTATTTCCAGCATCTACCATATAATAGGGTGACGATAAATGTGTGTTGTGGTAACCGATTGGCCCAGAGAATGCTCCTTCACCAAGAAAGCATCAAACTAGAAGTGAAATTCTGGATCTGAACAAAATTGTTCCTTTGTTGGTAGAAAAATTTCAGTTCCTGCCTCTTCCTTGTGTCTTTCAGAGAAGAATTTGTACCTCAGAGAGAAGAGTTGGGAGCAAATAGTGTTGCCCTCCCATGTCCTCTCTTCTTGTGCCATAGAGTTTTTGTTCCTTCTCACAGACTAAAGTACACCAGAATCTCTCCCCATAAATTCTCTTGACTCTAGAGGGACTAAAATCTCTTTCTTCTCCCAGCTTGTGGTCACTGTTCCACAGACTTCACCTCAGAGGTTCATATAAAGGGGGCATTTTTCTTTTTAAGTCAGGACCATCTCCATTCTTACTGAGAAACAGCCTTTTGTCCTCATTATATTCCAAGAAACGGTATCTGAAAAATTTTGTGCAAAAGGATTCCATGATACCCAAAGATGCTGTCAGTGTGACTCTATCATGAGGAATCCTGTTTTCTCTCCTTCTCTGACCCTCCTGGACCTATGAGCAGTCTCTTCCTTCGGCTCCTCTACTCTCATGTAAAATCTGCTTTTCATGCTTCCCTCCGTGTAAAAAGCCCAATTCTAAAATGCCCTCTCCTTTAGGGACAGCACTGCCCTTGAGTCATAGTTTTGGATCCATCTGTTAGTCATACTTCTTTTCAGGGATTTTCAGTTACATAGGCATATTTGGTATAAAATTTAAGACCCCCATATTTTCATTTTAATACATAAATCTTGGTCCCTTTTCTGGGATTCCCCTCCATATATTTCTTGAGGAGTTGGTTGTTTTTCCAAAAAGCCAGAGCCCTATAACATTATTAATTGATTTATATCCTCAAATTATCAGGAATGAATCTGAAGGTAAAAATTTACAAATCCCAAATTAGTCACTAATAATTCTTTTAAGAAGGATTAGTAAGGCTAATAGAGCATAATTTAGAATTGATGGTAATTCAGCCTTAGACAATGGGGCTTCTAGACAGGCCTGGTAGCCATTAAGTCTGCTACCATCTGCTTGAGTGGAAGCTATCCCACTGAAACCTCAAAATTCATTTTGGATGGAAAGTTTTGGCAGAAGGCTTGGTGCTCTGTTAGGAGAGGATGCAAAAGCAGATGTCAACATTAAATTTTTCAGGTACTGTGCAAAGCATATGATGTATACAATATAGACCTCACAATAGCCCTTTGGGAGAGGGTTAAGTGCTATTATTATCCCCAGCCCAGATAATGATAAAGTCAAGGTACATAGAGGTTAAATAATTTTCCCAGGACCACACAACCAGTAAGTGGCAGAGCCAGGGTTTGAATACCGGCAGTATGACTCTGGAGTGCACAGAACTATAGACTTTATCACTCCTTTTACTTATAAGTAAATAATAGTTATATGTGAGCCTAAGTGCTAATGTAATTCAAATGCTCCAAATTCTCCAGCTTTCTCCAAATATCTTTTTACCTTATTATTGTAGGAACTGGTTCAATTTCCATCCCAGACACTATAGGATGCTTGATATACTTCCTGCAAGCAAAAAGAAGTCTGGGAGTACTTTTCACAGGAAGCACAATCAGGATTGAGGGGAAAATGAGGGCAAGTTTTGCTCTTTTTCTTCCTTTTTTTTTTTTTCTTTAAGCTGGAATTCAGAGAGAAGTAAAATGGAGACTTGCTGAGTGGAGCAAAGCAGACCTGCTTTTGCTGAGTTTAGGTGAAAATGAGAGAAGAGAGGTGAGGGTGAGGAGTTGGCAATTCTATAGCTTTGTACATTTCTCTCATTATTTTGCTTCTACATCAGCCTTGCTGGTACTTTCTCTAGTCAATAAAAGCCAAATTAAAAAATTCTTTCGGAGTAAGAGGAAGTGGGCAAATCTATATTTTCTTGGTCAGTCGCTACTGCAGCAAACTTTCCTATTCCAAACCCAATTCTAGACATGGCTGTCTCTTCTCTCTCCCTAAATCAGTTTGGGCACGATATAGTAAATGGCTCATTCTGCTCCCTGAAATCCCCTTGCCCCAGTCCCTCTCCCCAGGACTATATATAAAATATACTTGCAGCAGAATTTTGCTAAAGGTTCGGGAGTTGATAGAGGAATCTGCAAAACAGCTCGGTACAGCATTAACTTAAGCAACAGGTTAGATGTTATTGCTTCAAAACCCCATCAGCTGATTTTGTAGTGCTGGGAAATACTTAGCTCCAGCTTGCTGTCAAATGTTCTAGTCTGTTGTTCTTTTGAAGTACTCTTTTTGTAAAGTCTCCAAACCCTTAAAACTTGTTGGGTTTCCAATAAAGTGTGATCTGGCTCTCTGTGTTGGCTCTCTCTCTCCGCCTCACACTGACTGCTTGGGTGGTAGATGGGTGGGAAGAGACCATGCTTCATAGCCAGATCTTCTTTGACAAAGAGTCACTACTTCACCTATGATAAATTTTGCCACTGTCTACTGTATGAAGGTTTATACAGTCAATTCTTTCTTTCTCTTGTCAGTCAGTTATTTATTTATTTAGTTTTAGTTTTTACTTTTTATTAACATAGAATGTATTATTTGTTGCAGGGACACAGGTCTGTGATTCATCAGTCTTGCACAATTCACAGCACTCACCATAGCATAATGTCCATCACCCAACCAATTCTTATTTCAAATAGAAGAGGTTTCTTTTTTGTTTTGTTTTAAGATTTTATTTATTTATTTGACAGACAGAGATCACAAGTAGGCAGAGAGGCAGGCAGAGAGAGGAAGAAGCAGGCTCCCTGCTGAGCAGAGAGCCCGATGTGGGGCTCAATCCCGGACCCTAGGATCATGACCTGAGCCAAAGGCAGAGGCTTTAGCCCACTGAGCAACCCAGGTGCCCCTCAAATAGGAGGTGTTTCTATCTACAGTGTCCCAGAGGAAGGGCATTCAGGGAGTGTGTAGGATGTGTATCTATAAGCTACAGGGGTGGTGGAGAGATTGGCTAGCAGAGGTGATAACTCTTAAGGATAAGAAAGAGTGAATGAGGTGAAGGGAATGAAGAGAAAGACAAAATATGCCAAACCAAAGCCCAGGGGTGAAAGAATATCCATTTAAGAAACCAAAGATAATTTTGTGGTTTTATAGATTAAGGATTGATTTTTTTTAAAGTGGCAAGAGATGAGAAAAAGTAGGCAGACTCTTGGCAGCTGGACTAAGGCATCAGAATTTACCTAGGTCAGTGAAGAATCATAAAAAAAAGGGTTTTATGTGATCAAAGTTTCTCCCCTCCCTTCCTGTTTCCTCCCTTTGACTTTCTCTTGCTCCTTCTCTCCACGCACTGTCTTTCTGAAAGATCATGGCCCAGCTTTGTAGCGAGTGAACTAGAGGAGAGCAAGAGTGCTGTAGTAGTTTGGCTGTGGGTCCAGAGAAAAATGGGATAGATTCAAGAGTTGTTCAAGATTTGAATGAAGCAGGGGAGGAAGTGAGGAAGAAAGAGGAAAAAAGAACTGGAAGGATTATCAGTAGAGCGATGGATTCACTAGATAGGCAATCCAAAAGGAAGGAAATCGTTAAAAGGGCATCTGATGAATTCAGTCTTAGACATGTTGAGCATGTCTAAGATTTCCCCATGGAGGCTGGTAAAATGCTGGAGCTCTAGGGAGATCTCTCGAGGCACAGATTGAGGATTCATCAGCAGATAGGTGGTAATTGATGCTCCTGGAGTGGATGGCCTTACCTACTTAGAGGGGCCAAATGAGAAAAAGACCACAGACCAAATACCACTATTTTAGGAATCAACCAGGAAAGAAGAATACATCATAAAGACTAAAGAGGAGGGAATAGAGAAATGTGAAGTAGGGCCGAGGAAGCAAGGTAAGGAGTATTTAAAGAACTTCATGTCAAAGCTCAGAGAGGTATTCTGGAAATGATGCTACTCTGAGTTATGTTTCTCCAATTTGATTATAAGCTTCTTGTACTGTTGCTGAGTGTGAAATTTCTCGACTGGTAGCACACATGGTTCCTCTTAACCTCCCACAATACTGCAAGTCCATTCTCTACTGATAACACATTGTTTTACTTTGTGAAGAAAAACTAGTTACTCTCTTAATAAATACTTCAGGAAATCTGAGCTTCGGGCCCCTGGATGGCTTGGTTGTTAAGCGTCTACCTTTGGCTCAGGTCATGATCCCAAGGTCCCAGGATGAGCCTCATGTGTGTGTGGGGGGTGTCCCTGCTCAGCAGGGAGTCTGCACATCCCCTTCTCTTTACCTTGCTCCTGTGCTCTCTCTCTCAAATAATAAATAAAATCTTAAAAAAAAAAAAAGAAAATCTGAAGCTGAGTTCTTCATATAGATAAATACAGCAGCTACTACTGTTTTGGTACATCATCTCATTACATGGAAAATAATACATGATTTACAAAAAGGTGACTTTTCTAACTTTTTCTTTTACTCCCCACTAGGGTCCATGGGTGAAACCTCTTATTCCCTCAGGCAACTGAATACCTAAATAAATTATTATTTGTTAATAAATATGGAAATTTGGCACTGGTGTGTGTTATAAGGGGTAGATCTCAGGTTATATTCTGTAAAGAGTGACTGGTGTCACATACCTTATCAGAGCTGGTACTAAGGATTCATGAATGTTTGATTCTGTGTCCTACAGAGCAGTTTCCACTTGGACTCAGGAGCACTCTGAATCAGCTGACTTTAACAAATCTTTCTACAGTTCTGGAAATTAGGTACCCATCAGCCACCCAGAAAAAAAAAAACAAGTTGGGAAAGTACTTCTTGTAGCTAAAAACAGGAATAAAAAGCTTTCACTTCCTTTAATTACTGTAAGATTTATTTGCTGAGGCTTGTGAATGCTTGGAAATTATCTACTTCTTTCTCTTTTTTCCATTGAGTTAATTTTCATCTAGAAAGACATTTAAAAGCCAGCCAGAAAACACATGGCTTTGGCAGCCATACTTCTATTCCACCACTTCCCTAGAGAAAATATCCCAGATGGCCAGAAGATGGTAGCTATAATACCATGGTGAATTAGCTCAAAGTCTAGCTTCAAAGGAATGCAGGCCATTCACTTTCAGGTTGTGCTGAAAATTCCAATCTTGAGTAAAATCTAGAAATGATCACAAGACTACATTATATTTGTTTGCTTAACTCATTGTTCTTCAGGTACAAGAAGATGAAAAAAAATATCATCCTCCTCCTTTTACATTTCTCATTCATCATTGGGTAATATTTATCTACAAAATGACTGAATACAATTTGTCACCCCAGGGTCTTCTAATATTCTGGCTTTTATGAGAGTGTATTTTCTTTCATTTTTCCCTCCCAAGTACTAAGTTGTCTAGGTCCTGTTATTATCAGCTTCTGCAGAATGGCTTTCATCTAACATTTTACACATTAGTCTTCCCTTTATGCAGAGTCACTTGATACATCTGGACAGCACTTTTAAGTCTTAGGTAAAACCACAGTAAAAATATCAGATATTATCTACTCTCAGAGATACACAGTTCCAGAAAATACTTTACTTTACCCCTGAAGATTATTTGGTGCTTAAAAAAGTAAAAACTCCAAAAAAATAAAAAAATAAATAAAAACTTCATTATTTACCACATTTCTGTCCTTTTGCAATAGCTGTCAGAGACTTCAGAGCCAAGTATATTGCTGAAATACTGTAAGCTCATTGGCCCTTTACCTGATAATGGCCATCCTTTCTGTCTGGTATCCTAATGTCTCCTATTCTAGAAATAGAATGGCTTTCATCCACAGTCATACCAGAGTTTGCTACTTGCCTCTTGCTACTGGCATGAAGCCACTTGACCTCTTGGCAAGACATCTGACTTCTATATGCTTCAGTTTCCTTATTTGCAAAAAGGGTAATGGCATCTTCCTTTTATCAAGTTATTTGTGAGAGTTAAATGAAAATGTGTGCTGTAACCTTCATTAAGAGCTAAAGATAAATTAGTTCAGGTTTTTTGAAAGTGGACCACTTTGAGTTTTGTTTTTTAATACTTTGCTGAATTCAAAGATGTTCCTGGTAGAATGCTGACTGGAAAGAGTAGGTGCATCTTTGCATCTAGTGCTGAACATCCCTTCATACAAGAAGGAAGAAAACCTATAGGAAGCCAGAAAGTTGTTTATGCTCTCCTGCATAATTGGAAGATTGATCTATTTGAATTTATTTGTAGCAGAACATTGTTTTTGAAAGCTGTTCAATGTACTGCTCCAAGAAACCACCACAACTGACCAGTTATGATGAAAGAACTAAGTTCACCTAGCACCCCTATATTGTCACTAAAAACCTAGACATGTGTTTATAAAGTTCTCATCTAGAGTAAGAGAGTAATTCACCTGGCCTCTTCACAGGCTCTCACCTGTGATTTATACTATAATTATAGAAATTTTTTCAAAATGGTTATTGGGAAAATCAAGATTGTGTCTGGCCATGGAACAAATTGTTTTAAAGATGAAGATGCAAAAGACTCCAAGGAGAGAAATTAACCTTAAGTTATAATCTCTATTTTGTTATCAATTTCTTGAGTAACAAGTATAATTCAGTTCACAAGTGAATTATTTTTTGAAACTAAAATTAGAGGTAGTTTAGTGTAGAGGCTCAAAACACAGATTCTGAGTCCAGACTACTGGCATTTAGATCCTGCCTTACTACTGAGTTTTTGGGAAAATTACTTATCTGTAATATCTTCTTCTTATCTGTAAAATGAGAACTTAATTTCTCTGTGCTTCAGGTTCCTCATCTGTAAGATGTAAACAGTAATGATACTTAACAATTGTAAGATTGTTTGAGGATTCAGTGCTTTAATACTGGCAAAGCACTTAAACAGTGCCTAGCATGCAGTAAGTTCCTTATAAGCATTTGTTAATTAAATAATTTTAAGCCAGTCAACAATGAAGGAAGCATGGATAGATGTGTAGGCAGGTTTTATGAAATAGGAACATAGTCTTTGGAGACAGACAGGTTAAACTTTGACTCTATCCCTTGCTGACTGTGAAGGCTTGGACCAGTCACTTTTCCCATTTGAGGAATAAACTGAGTAATCAGTTTGTACAACTGTTGTGAGGGCTTGAGATAACCTGTGCAAATCACCAAACACAGTCCCTGGAACATGGGAGGAGAGCACATTAGAGAAGTAATTATTTAACATTGCCCTTAAAAATGAAAAGGTAGACTGTTTCCTTTGCTGTGCAGAAGCTTTTGATCTTCATGAAGTCCCAAAAGTTCATATTCGCTTTTGTTTTCTTTGCCTTTGGAGACATATCTTGAAAGAAGTTGCTGTGGCTGATATCGAAGAGGTTGCTGCCTATGTTCTCCTCTAGGACTTTTGGGACTTCATCAAGATCAAAAGCTTCTGCACAGGAAAGGAAACAGTCAACAAAACAAAGAGGCAACCCACGGAATGGGAGAAGATATTTGCAAATGACAGTATAGGCAAAAGGTTGATATCCAGGATCTATAAAGAACTCCTCAAACTCAACACACACAAAACAGACAATCATATCAAAAAATGGGCAGAAGATATGAACAGACACTTCTCCAATGAAGACATACAAATGGCTATCAGACACATGAAAAAATGTTCATCATCACTAGCCATCAGAGAGATTCAAATTAAAACCACCTTACACCGATTTGAATGGCCAAAATTAGCAAGACAGGAAAAAACATGTGTTGGAGAGGATGTGGAGAAAGGGGAACCCTCTTTCACTGTTGGTGGTAATGCAAGTTGGTGCAGCCACTTTGGAAAACAGTGTGGAGATTCCTCAAGAAATTAAAAATAGAGCTTCCCTATGACCCTGCCATTGCACTACTGGGTATTTACCCCAAAGATACAGATGTCGTGAAAAGAAGGGACATCTGTACCCCAGTGTTTATAGCAGCAATGGCCACGGTTGCCAAACTGTGGAAAGAACCAAGATGCCCTTCAATGGACGAATGGATAAGGAAGATGTGGTCCATATACACTATGGAGTATTATGCTCCATCAGAAAGGATGAATACCCAACTTTTGTAGCAACATGGACAGGACTGGAAGAGATTATGCTGAGTGAAATAAGTCAAGCAGAGAGAGTCAATTATCCTATGGTTTCACTTATTTGTGGAGCATAACAAATTGCATGGAAGACAAGGGGAGATAGAGAGGAGAAGGGAGTTGAGGGAAATTGGAAGGGGAGGTGAACCATGAGAGACTATGGACTCTGAAAAACAACCTGAGGGTTTTGAAGGGGCGGGGGGTGGGAGGTTGGGGAACCAGGTGGTGGGTATTGGAGAGGGCACGGATTGCATGGAGCACTGGGTGTGGTGCAAAAATAATTAATACTGTTATGCTGAAAAAATAAAAAATTAAAAAATTTTTAAAAATGAAAAGGTAGAAAGCAGACTACATGCATAGCAGAAGGATGTGGATTAACCAACAGGAAGATTTTCCTGGCAATAAAGCTTATAAGAGGTTGGAACAGTCCACAAGGAAAATGTGTGGACTCTCCCTTTAAGGCAAACCTTGATTCCATGATATTTAAGAATCTGACTCAGTCCAGTTGGGTAGAATACAAACTCTAGAGACAGAGTCCACAAATTTCATTCTTTCAGACCTCTCTCCTTTTACTCCTCCTTCCTTCCCTTCTCTTCCTTCTTTCTTCCACACTGAGTGCCTATCAGAGGTCAAACATCATGCCAGGCAATGGTGGTACGTGTATAACTAGAATCCAGTTCCTCTCCTCCCAAGGGTGCTATTCAGTGCCTGTGTTTTATGGAGAAATTTTGTTGGTACTAAACATGAACTACAGATATTAAGAAAGTCATCTAGGTCCATTATCCTGACACAGCTCTTTATTTCTATAAATAAACTTTCTTCCTTCTCTCAATTCTTTCTATCAATGAACTAAAACCTAAGCACCTATTGTGTGTTAGGTGTTCTAAAGAGTTTTGGGGATATAAAGTTTATTGACACAGACTTCTGGTCTCCAGATGCTCAGAGTGTCATAGGAGAAACAGACGTGCACACAGACAATTGCCAGGCATCACTGATGCACTGGAATAATGACAAAAGCCCAGAGTGCAGAGTGGAAAGTATTTACATTTTTCTAGGAAGGTCAGGGAAGGCTTCAAAGTGAGGAAATATTTTTATCTAGGTTTAAATAAGGAATTAGCATTTTCTAGATGGAGAAGGGAGAAAGTTTCCAGACAGAGAGAAGAACTTGAAGTCTGAGGGAAACAGATACTCTGTGACCTGTGCGCCTGAGGAAACATGTAGACAGTAGCAGGGAAGAGGCTATGATGACAGTGGACTGCAGGAAGCTATTCAAGGAGTTCAGATTTGTCTTGCAGGCACTGAGAAGGCAACCGAAATTTTTAAGAAGGCAGTGCTTTCTGGGAGTGGTGCATAAACAATGAATCTTGGAACACTGAAAAAAATTAATTTAAGAGGTTTTTAAAAAGGCAGTGCTTCAATCCATTTTTTCAGGAATGTATTGCTAGTGGAGAAGGAATGGTGATAAATGGACCAATGAAGACACAGCTGCAATAAAAGGCTTGAACTTAAGGGGAGGGGTAGGACTTACAGGCTAAATACACAGGATTTGGAAACTGACAGGATCTTAGGGCTGAGGGAGAGAGAAGGACCAAAGTGGATTCCAAAGTGTAAAGGTGGGTAATCTGATGGGTAGTTTGGTCAATGACTAAGTCCTGGATGTAGAAGTAGGTCAGAGAAGAGGAAAAATACATACTTCCAACAGATTAAGTTTGAGGAGTTCTTTTTAGGTATTTCACATTTTAGCTATCGTGAATCATGCTGCTATGAATGTAGTGGTAGAAATATCTCTTTGAGATCCTGCTCTCAGTTCTTTTGAGTGTATATCCAGAAGTAGCATTGCTGGGTCATACGGTAATTCATTTTTAAATTTTTTGAAGAACTGTTATACTGTTTTCCACAGCAGATACACCATTTTACATTCCAGCCAATATGGCACAAGGTTCTAATTTCTCTACATTTTCACCTACTCTTGTTATTTCCTGTTGTGTTGATAATAGCCACTCCTAAAGGGTGTGAGATGGTATCTCAGTGTGGTTTTGACTTGCATTTCCAGTGACTGATGATGATTAGCATCTTTTCATGTATTTGTCATTGTATATATTCTTTAGAAGAATGCCCACTCAAATCCTTTGCCCATTTTTTAATTTGCTTGTCTGGTTTTTTGTTTTGTTTTTTTAATTGTCGAGCTACAGGAGTTCTTTACATATTGTAGATATTTAATCCCTTATCAGATATATGATATGCAAATATTTCCTCCCATTCTGTTGCTTGCCTTTTCACTCTGTTGATAGTGTCCTTTGATGCATATATATATTTAAAATTTTATGAATTCCAATTTTTCTATTTTTTCTTTTGTAGCTTGTGTCTTTGGTCTCATATCCAAGAAATCATTGCCAAATCCAATGTTTGAAGATTTTGCCCATGTTTTCTTCTAAGAGCTTTATAGTTTAAGCTCTTATGTTTAAGTCTTTGATCTCGTTTGAGTTAAATTTTTTGCGTATGATGTTCGTTTAGAGTCCAAATTCATTCTTTTGCATGTGAATATCTAGTTTTTTTCAAAACTACTAGTTGAAGAGACTATCCTTTATCCATTGTGTAGACTTGGCACCCTAATCAAAATTATTTGACCATATGTAGGAGGTTTTAGCCTTTATTCTTTTCCAGTGGTCTACATGTCTATCTTTATGCTGGTAACATACTGTTTCAATTACTGTAGCTTTGTAATGTTTTGGAATCTGGAATCTTTGTCAAGGCCCTTTTGCTGGGGGGGGGGGGGTTATTTGGGTCCTTTTAGATTTTGTATGAATTTTAGGCTCAGCAGGAGCACCTTTACCTCATGGTTCTAGGTGGAGTAGGTAGAGACCATCTGACCTGTTGAAACCTAGGTAGTGGTCTCAAGCCAAGCTCACCTTTTGAAACCAAAGAGGCAACACTGGTGATCTCTGAATAACCTTTGGGGTCATTCTTCTTCTTCTTTCTCCTCCTCCTCCCTCTGCTCCTCCCTTCTTCTTTTAAGAATAGCATGTGTTTGGAGCGGTATAGATTTATTGTCCCTTCCCATGGAATCTAAGAAGTCGTACCTTCATTGTACCTTCACTCTATCCCCTTCAGTTAAAAATGGCAGTGTTTCTGCTTATACAAGCCCATAATGGTTGTACTAAGTGATAGTTCAGGCACTCCCTTCAGAGAATTTTCTCATTTTTTGTAACATGGACAGGCTGAGAATTTTCCAAATCTTCAAGTTCTGGTTCCTTTTGCTCAACAATTTCTTCAATTTGTCTCTCCCTGCTTCTATTCCACTATAAGCAGTAAAAAGAAGCCAAGCCACTCCTTAAATACTTTGGTTGGAAATGTCCTCAGCTAAATAACCAATTTCATCTCTTCCATGTTCTGCTTTCTACAAAACACTAGAAAACAAGGCATGCAAATTCTTCATCTTTCCTCTGGTTTCCAAGAATCTCTTCCTCATTTATGTTAGGGTCTTCACCAGAATGGCCTTCAATGTCCAGATTTCTACAAACATTCTGTCTTAAAGATGTGTGTGTGTGTGTGTGTGTGTGCGTGCGTGTGTGTGTTCTGTGTACTCTAAGATGACAGAAGCTTTCTTTACATCTTTGCCAGCATTTGTTATTTCTTGCCTTTTTGATAACAGCCATCGCAACAGGTTTGAGGCAATATCTCATTCTGGTTTTGATTTACATTTTCCTGATGATTAGTGATGTTGAGAACCTTTTCAAAACTTGTTGGACACTTTTAGGTCTTCTTTGGAGAAACGTCTATCCAGGTCTTTTGTCCATTTTTAAATTGGGGATTTGCTTTTTGTTACTGAGTTGTATGAGTTCCTTGTATATTTTGGATGTTAAATTCTTATTGGACATGTGGTGTGCAAATATTTTTCCCCATTTCATAGGTTGCCTTTTCATTTTGTTAATGGTTTCCTTTTCTATTCAGGAGCTTTTTAGTTTGTTGTGGCCCTACTTGATTATTTTGCTTGTTTACTTTGATTATGGGTCAAATAAAAAAAAAAATCATTGCCAGGATGAAGGTGAAGGAGCTTACCCTGGTGTTTCCTTTTATAAGGACTTTAATCCTATCATATCAAAGCTCTACTTTTATGACTTCATTTAGACTTAATTACTTCCTCAGAGGCTTCCTCACTGGGGTTCAACATATCCATTTTGGGGGGACATATACAGTTCATCATATACACATCTTGTTTATCCATTCATTTGTCAATGGATATTTGGATTGCTTCCATCTTTTTGGCTATTGTGAAAAATACTGTTATGAACATGTATCTGTTCATGTCCTTGCTTTCAATTCTTTTGAGTATATACCCAAAAGTGAAATGGCTGGGTCATATATAAATTCTATGTTTAGTTTTATAGGAATTGCCATACTGTTTCACAGTGGCTGTACCATTTTATATTCCTACCAACAATGCATAAGGGTTCCAATTTTTCCACATCTTCACCAACACTTGCTATTTTACTAATTAATAACAAATAGTCATCTTAATGGAGAGAACATATTTCACTGTTGTGATTTGCGATTCTTTAAAGATCGGTCCTATCAGCATCTTTTCATGTGCTTATTTGCCATCCCTATATCTTCAGAGAATTCCTTTGCCCGTTTTTGAGGTTTTGTTGTTGTTGTTGTTGTTGAACTGTAGGAGTTCCTTACATATTTTGAATGTCAGTCCCTTATCAGATATATGATTTGCAAACATTTTCTCCCATTCTGTATGTTAACTTTCATTCTGTGTATAGTGTAAAGTGATATCTGATCAGTTACAACTGAATGAAGCAAGCAAAGAAATGATCCTAAGGAGACCAAGATGTTGGGTCGAAGTAGGAACCAGCTCATTTGATCTTGATCCAAGGCCAGAGAATGTAGCCTCCTTAATTAATGTTTTTTGGTTATAATATAGGACAAAATATGTGAAAGATGATGGGAAAGCCCATTCCTATGTGGAAAGATAATTCAAATTATATGGAACATTTGATTCCAAAAGGATCAATATATTCTTTCACTCGTTCATTCAGTCTTTCTATACACATTTGCTGAATACCCACACTATGCGAGATACTATGGATATAGAGACAAACACTGTCCCACCCCACCCCTTCAGGGGTTTGCAGTTTAATATGTAGACACCAATACTATTATGGACATAGGAACAATGTATCAAAGTAAGTGAAAGAATGAGCAAAACCAGAGTGATAACAAACTCAAGAACTGCTTGGGAGGCAAGCCATTTTACATGAGCTGATCATGATTATCCTTCTTGCTAAGAAACTGTTCACTGTATTTACTTCTTTAACAGGATGTGGTTTTGTGGTAGGGTTTATATTACATCTTAGTTTGATATACATCAGGAAACAAACATACAGGGTAATCACTCAGTGCCTACAGGGTGTCTAGTAAGATCCTGGTAATTACAAATCACAGGCAGGGTGCTACCGGGCCTCCAGTTTGGACAAGACCAATATGAGTCATGCTATTTATACTATAGGGTTTACATGATGAGCACAAACACTGCTCTGTTCGCCTTCTGCAATGTCACCTCAAAGCCCTCAGCAGTCAGAATCTCATAGGAGAGAAAGGCTTGAGCATTACAGTCAGCTATGAGACCACCAGATTTGAGCTGTACTATTTAAAAATGTTGTTATCAGTGTTACGATGCTTAGGGGAAAAACAATCATGAAGTTAAACGTGAAGCAAAAAATTCAACATAGACTTCGCTCTGGTGATAGCTGATTCTGACTAGTGGGAATAGAATGGGGTGAACATAGGACTTGTAAACTCAAGCCTTAGGAGTTAAACCTATCTGGGTGTTGCTGTGTGATGATCTAATGTTAGTAAAGCCACTCATTCACCCATCCATCTCTCCACCCAGTGTCCACTGAGAATAATCTATGGACCAGGCCTTAGGTAGGGTTGGGGTATAAAGAAATTAGAAAAAGAAAATCACCACTATGTGCATACATAAGCAGATAATTATACTGCAGAAGGTTAAGTGCTATAATATGGAAAAATATGATGAGGTTTGAGAGCAAATGTAAGAGGCACTTAACTAAGATGAGAAGTCAAGGGATGGTTTCTCCAGAAAGTAACGCCTAGTGGGATTTTAGAGGATGATGTAAGAGTTGGTCAGCAGAGGATTAAGAAGGAGAGAAAACAAAGGGTTTTTTCTAATACTAGCCTCTCTGATACTGGTACTTCTAGAAAGCAGGTTTCCGCCATGAGCTAGAATGCTTATTAGCCTATTTTGAGATAAGAGCTTCCTCTGAGCAGGGAACCAGCAGGAACCCTTCTCAAGTACAAAGAAGACTATTGTTTGTAAGGGATGGACACTTTCAGTATCAGAACAGCACTAAGCCTCTTCATATAACCCTAAGACTGTCTCTTAGCTGAAGAAACTTGTAGGAATACTTTCTAGAGCTTAGATAACTACTCTAAACAAATCATCAACCCATGCTTGAATAACCATTATGTCCAGTATTGAGCTTAGATAATAAGCTTGAGAATATAGGCCATAATCTCCAACAAGTTTTCTACTGGTTAGGGGCTACCCAGACACTTCCTGTTGATTTTTTTTTTTTTTTTTACGTTGCTTAGCACCAAGAGGAAAAGAAACATGCAAGTGAATGAACTTGAATATATACTAGTTTTCATATTCCTCAATATTTTAAAAAAAATTCCAACAGTGTTATTGCTATATCCATTCAGTATGGGTACCAGGCATCCATTACATATTATTTTGTGAATTGTTTAAAGAATATACTAGTTACGCTATACGAAGTGTAAAAAGCAAGCCATGTAACTACACAGTAAAAGAGGTATCCATTTTCTTCTCCTTCAATGTCTTACCCCTTGATGCCCGGTGCAGGTATTTTTATAAAGGCACCTCACAGCCTAGAATACACAAGTGGATGTTATCTTCTAAGATTAAACTTCTAAATTCAAAAATTATCTGTTGCAGATTTCACAAAGAGGGTCATTCCACCAAATGTTTTAGCAACCTCCCTTTTCCTGTATAGATAAAATGGCTGGCATTGAGGAAATAATTTGCAGCAAGGGAAAATAGTAGGAGGACAAGCCTTCTCACAGTTACCCAGTGTGTCAGAGGAGTAACAGGCGAGAAGTGGCTGCCTACCCCAAAAGACTTGTGGGGGAGAAAAGATAAACCTGCACTGGGGGACACTTATTTTCCCCCCCAGCTTTATTGAGACTTTATCGAGACTTTACATATAGCGCTGTGTAAGTTTAAGGTATACAAGTGACGATGTGATACACATATATTGCAAAATGGTTACCATCACCATGTTAACGACGGAATCATGTTACCTATTTACTGTGTGTGTGTGTGTGTGTGTGTGTGTGTGTGTGTTGAGAACGTTTAAGATCTACTCTTTTAACAACTTTTAAATATGTAATATACTATTTACGGGCACCTGGATGGCTCAGTGGGTTAAGCCGCTGCCTTCGGCTCAGGTCATGATCTCAGGGTCCTGGGATCGAGTCCCGCATCGGGCTCCCTGCTCAGCAGGGAGCCTGCTTCCCTCTCTCTCTCTTTGCCTGCCTCTCTGTCTACTGTGATCTCTCTCTGTCAAATAAATAAATAAAATCTTAAAAAAAATGTAATATACTATTTTTAACTATGATCACTATGCTGGACATTAGATTCCCAGAACTACTTATCTTATAACTAGATGTTTGTACTCTTTGACCAATATTTTCCCTTTTTCCACATCAGCTAGCCCCTGGTAACCACCATTTTAGTTTCTGTTTCTATGAGTTTGGTTTTTTTAAATGACACATACAAATGATATTATGCAGTATTTGTCTTTCTTTGACTTATTTCCCTTAGGATAATGCCCTCAAGGTTATCGTTATCCATCCAGTCACAAATAGCAGGACTTTCTTCTTTCTCACAGCTAAATAATATTGTATATATATAGTGGTGCTTATTTTTATTCATTCCTCTTTGATTGGACACTAAGGTTATTTACATATTTTGGCTGTTGTGAATAATGCTGCAAGGACATGGGAATATAGACATCTCTTTGAGATCCTGTTTCAATTTCCATATATATATATATGAATATACATTTAGTTTATTTTAAGATTTTATTTATTTATTTGTTTGACACAGAGAGAGAGAGAGAGAGAGATCACAAGTAGGCAGAGAGGCAGGCAGAGAGAGAGGAGGAAGCAGGCTCCCTGCTGAGCAGAGAGCCCAATGCAGGGCTCGATCCCAGAACCCTGAGATCATGACCTGAGCTGAAGGCAGAGGCTTAACCCACTGAGCCACCCAGGCGCCCCATATACATTTAATTTCTTATTGAATTATATATATCCCATATATATGAGTATATATAAATATGTAATTTCACATAATTTCAAAACATCTATAATTACATGTATTATATATAATATATATGTTATATGTATTATATACATCTATAATTACATATATTATATATTATATATAATTATATATATTATATTATATATTATATATATGTAAACATATATGCATATATGTTTATATATATATGTCATATAATAGTTCTACTTTTAATTTTTTCAGGAACCTCCATACTATTTTCCATAGTGGCTGTACAAATTTATATTCCTACCAATGGTGCAAAAGGATTCCATTTTCTCTACATCTTCCCCAACCTTTTTTATTTCTTGCCTTTTTGATGATAGCCATTCTAACAGGTATGAGGTAAGAGCTCATCATGGTTTTGATTTGCATTTCCTTGGTGAATTGTGATGTTAGAACCTTTTCAAAATGTGTTTGCCAGTGATGGATATTAAGCGTATGGAGCACTGGGTGTTATATACAAACAAAGAATCATGGAACACTACATCAAAAACTAATGATGTACTGTATGGTAACTCAAATAACACAATAAAATTTTAAAAAAGAGAATTTGTTGGCATTTGCTCTTAGTGTCAATCCAAAAATATTATTTTTAAGACTGATGTTAAAGTAGCTTGCCCCTTAATGCTTTCTTCTAAAAGTTTTATGGTTTCAGGTCTTACATTTAAGTCTTTAATCATTTCTGAGTTTATTTTTCTGCATAGCGTAAGATAATGGTGCAATTTCCTTCTTTTGCATGTGGCTGTCCAGTTTTCCCAACACCATTTATTGAAGACACTGTTTTTTCTCCACTGTATATTCTTGGCTCCTTTTTGTAAAGTAATTGACCATACTTGTGTGAGTTTATTTCTGGGCCCTCTATCATGTTTCATGGACTTATATATCTGGTTTTATGTCAATATCATACTGTTTCAATTGCTAAAACTTTATAATATAGTTTGAAATCAAGAAATGTGATGTTTTAAACTTTGTTGTTCTTTCTCAAAATTGCTCTATTTGTGTGGTCTTTTGTGGTTTTATACAAATTATAGGATTTTTAAAATTATCTTATTTGTCTGTGAAGAGAGAGAGAACACACAAGCAGGAGGAGCTGCAGGCAGAGGGAGAAACAAACTCCCCACTGAGTAAGGAGCCTGATGCGGGACTCAATCCCAGGCCCCTGGTATCATGACCTGAGCCAAAGGCAGAAGCTTAACTGAGTCACTCAGATGTCCCCCAATTTTAGGATTTTTAAAAAATTTCTGAGAAATATTCCATTGGATTTTTTTCTTTTTAGAAATTATTGAATCTGCAAATTGCTTTGAGCAATATGGACATTTTAACAACATTAATACATTCAAACCATGAGCATGGGATATTTTTCCATTTATTTGTGTCTTCTTCAATTTTCTTCAATGTCTTATAGTTTTCAGCATACAAATCTTTCATCTCTTTGGTTAAATTTATTCCTTAAGTATTTTATCCTTTTTGATGCAATTGTAAATACCATTGTTTTCTTAACTGATTTTTTGATTGTTCATTGTTAGTAGTTCAAACACAATTAAATTTTGTATATTGATTTTGTGTCAATTTTGTATATTGTATATTGATTTTATATTGATTTTGTGTCAATTGATTTTGTGTCAAATTTACTGAATTCATTTATGAGGTCTAACAACTTTTCTGAAGATAGAGTCTTTTTTTTTTTTTGGTCAAATATGTATTTCCATGATACAATACATAATTAGTTGCTTTTTTTTAAGATTTTATTTATTTACTTGACAGAGATCACAAGTAGGCAGAGAGAGAGAGAGAGACGAGGAAGCAAGTTCCCCGCTGAGCAGAGAGCCTGATGAGGGACTCGATCCCAAGACCCTGAGATCATGTCCTCCATGTTATTTGTTATGCTCCACAAATAAGTGAAACCATATGATAATTGACTCTCTCTTTCACTCACCAAGAGTTTTAAGAAGGGTCCACAGTTCCCTCACTGGGAAGATGAGGGAGTTAAAGTAATTTCTTCCAGCTTTTACATTCTAGGCTTACAAGGTGACAAAAGAACATCCTAAGGATCCCACCTGTATACTCACATATCAGACTCAAAAGTGTCCAAATTCTTTGCCATTTCATTTATATGTGTGAACTTAGCAACTAAATAAACTCTTTACAAATTTGGCTACTTTATAGTTTTATTCATTTACTATCCTAAAATAACACATGTGCTGTGTAGTTGCCTGACTTCAAGCTATATTACAAAGCTGTGATCACCAAGATGGCATGGTATTGGCAGAAAAACAGACACAGAGATCAGTGGAATAGAGTCTCTGGAAATGGACCCTTAACTCTATGGTCAACTAATCTTTGACAAATCAGGAAAAAATATCCAATGGAAAAAAGACAGTCTCTTCAATAAATGGTGCCTGGAAAATTGCACAGCTACATACAGAAGAATGAAATTGGACCATTCTCTTACACCATACACAAAGATAAACTCAAAGTTGATGAAAGACCTCAATGTGAGACAGGAATCCATCAAAATCCCAGAGGAGAACATAGGCAGTAACCTTTTTGACATCAGCCACAGCACTTCTTTCAAGACACTTCTCCAATGGCAAGGAAAGCAAGGGCAAAAATGAACTATTGGGACTTCATCAAGATAAAATCTTCTGCACAGCAAAGAAAACAGTCAACAAAGTAACTGGCAACCCATGGAATGGGAGAAGTTATTTGCAAATGACATAACAGATAAAGAGCTGGTATCCAAGATCTATAAAGAAGTTCGCAAACTCAACACCCAAAAAACAATCTAGTCAAAAAAAATGGACCAAAGACATAAACAGACACTTCTTCAAAGAAGACATATAAATGGTTAAGAGACACATGAAAAAATGTTCAATATCACTAGCCATCAGGGAAATTCAAATCAAAACCACACTGAGATATCCCCTTAAACTAGTTAGAATGGCAAAAATTAACAATTTTTCCTGAAAAAAACAAGTGTTGATGAGGATGTGGAGAAAGAGGAACCTTCTCACACTGTTAGTGGGAATTTAAGTTGGTGCAACCACTTTGGAAAATAGTATGGAGGTTCCTCAAAAAGTTAAAAATAGAGCTAGTCTATGGCCCAGCAATTGCACTACTAGGTATTTATCCCAAAGATACAGATGTAGTGAAAAGAAGGAGCACATACACCCCAATGTTCAGAGCAGCAATGGCCACAATAGCCAAACTATGAAAGGAGCCAAGGTGCCTTTCAACAGATGAAAAGATAAGGAAGATGTGGTCCATATATACAATGGAGTATTACTCAGCCATCAGAAAGGATGAATACCACCATTTGCATCGACATGGATGGAAGACTAGAGGGGATTATGCTAAGTGAAGTAAGTCAAGCAGACAGACAATTATCATATGGTTTCACTCATACGTGGAACATAGGAATAGCATGGAGGACAATAGGGGAAGGAAGGGAAAACTGAAGGGGGAGAAATCAGAGAGGGAAACAAACCATGAGAGACTATGGACCCTGGAAACAAACTGAGGGTTTCAGAGGGGAGGGGGTGGGAGGATGGGGGTAGTCAGGCAATGGGTATTAAGGAGGGAATGTGTTGTGATGAGCTCTGGGTGTTATACATAACTAATGAATCACTGAACACTACATCAAAAACTAATGATGTGCTATACGGTGGCTAACTTAATATAATAAAAAATGTATGTGTGGTGTGTATAGATGACCGTGCAGGTAGGGGGGATTCTATAGGGAAAAGCAGAAAACTCTTTATAACTGAGAATAAAATAAAATAAATGATGAAGTATGAAGAGGCCTGGTGAATTCAACTGTAAAGTCAGGAAAACATCCTGAATATTTCACACTTGTATGAGACTTAAGAGTTTCTACATGTAGAATTCAGAATGGTTGGCCCCTTCACTAGATTCTTTATATCTTATCAGGATGCTTTCCTGGAACTTCTTCTCCTATCTCATCACATAGCACAGCAATACCAGCTGGCCTCCCCATGTCCACCAACTCCAAGACACCATGAAAAACTGAGATAGACAAATTGCAGGCTGGACTTGGAAAGGGGGAATGATGGAGCTAGAGCCATTTCTCCTTTCCTTGGCTCACTCTTTTCAGAAGTCCATGCCATTTAATTTTCTTGTTCATCCACTCACTGACAAATCACATGTTTTATGTGTTTATAGAAATACAACTGGCGGTGGGTTTTACATTTCCTACCTTGAACCTAAAATAGTCTTGCCAATAAGATGACTTCAAATTGCATGATAAAATCCTTATAATGGGCTATTCAACTCCTACTTAAAAGACAGAAGGTGATCTATAAATGTTAGCTGCTATTGCTGTTGTGACTGTTGTCAATATAGTTACAAACTGTAGAATCTTCTCACCGGTCTTTGTGCTTTCAGCACATTCATGAATGACTCTAACAGCTGTTGAAATAATCTGTCATCTCTGCCACAGTTACTGTACTGTCTTCCCTTTGAAACTTCCGGGGCCTCTGTTTTCTTCTACCTTGAAATTACCACAACTAACCTTTCCATTTGGTTTCCACAACTTTACCTGGCTCTAAATTTCTCTTTTAATTAATAAACCTCTGACTTTATGTTTACCCATAAATTTTACTATTATCTCATCCTTAAGATAAATGACAGATAAAATTAAAAATAGATGCATGCTAAAAAAATAAATAATAATAAAAATAGATGCATGCTATATATACAGTGTTTATATATAACAGAATGTAAAGAAATTTTTTTCAGTTGACATTTTCTACTAAAAAAATTGAACACCATGGGGGATATTATATGATTGGAAATCATTTTGACATTCCACCACAATCAATATCTTTTATCCTAATTTAAAATTTCATTTCACATCTGACTCCATTTGGAAATCTGAGTCATTTTCAGATAACGAGGAATAAAAGAAGGAATATGAAATTGAAGACAGAGCAAAAAATATGTCTGTTTAAAAAAGATACTATTATTTACTAAGACTCTTCCCTTCAAAAGATATATTAGTAAATATCATATTCAGAAGTGGAGCAGGGGTGCCTGGGTGGCTCATTCAGTTAAGCATCGAGCTCTTGATCTCAGCTCCCAGGTCTCGATCTCAGAGTTGCAAGTTCAAGCCCCATTTTGGGCTCCATGCTTGGCAGGGAACCTACTTAAAAAACAAAAACCAACCAACCAACCAACAAAAAGTTAAAAAGACGTGAAACACTTCAGGATCCTTAACATTGTAAATTGTTTTCTCATTTTAAAATCCTTCTCTTACCAAAGCCAAATTCAGGTACTTGTTTATGTATCAAGACAGAATGAATAGATTTTAAAGTTAAACAGATCTGGATTCGAATTTGGTCTTGGTTAAATTGTTAAACCTTTCTCAACTTCGATGTTCTCATCTGTAGAATGTGATTAACATGGGTTCCTCTGTAATGTTTTTGTGAGGATTAAAGAAATCTAACAATGGATGTGAGAGTTTAAACTTTAAACACAATGCCTGGCTTTTAATATATATTTGTTTCCTTGTTTTCACTCTTTATAATTTTATGTCTTCTTTTTTTATGGTTTACACGTGAAATCAGCACTCAGTGATGTTGCCATCAGTAAGGCTGGTGCCTGACATGATCTATTAATTCACAGGATGAGGGACCAGAAGAGGATGTAAGAGGCTGTGTACGTGTGAGGAGGAGAACAGCCTTATTTTCAGCCAAAAATAGTTCCTTTAGGCTTGTTGGATGATCAAAACCCTGAAATAATTTGGGCCTTATCTTAGTATAATATTCATAGCTAACTCCTTCAAGTTGTTCATTCTTTATTTAGCAAATGGAAACTGCCTGCTACCTTCAGTTGGCACTATTCCATCAAGCAACATTCCACAACGTTGCCTGTGATTCAGTGTTTTTTCCATTGGCACACCAACCTGAGATTTCCTCTTTACTGTGGAACATCCTACTGTATTCATGGCTAGAGTCATCAAACTGGATAGACGAGTACCTTGGACTGAACAACTCTAGATGATTTGCCAATTCTCACCTGAATCGAATTAACTGGTAACTCTGGGAAAGTTAAATAAAATCATATAAAAAGATAAGGGAAACTTGAAACACATTTTCAATGCAAGTTTGGAAGGATCAAATGTAAAAAAAAAAAAAAAAACATAAGAAACAAACAAAAAAAGCAATTATCAGTCAAGGGATTCCTTAAGATCAATAAACTTGCCTTACTTCTGAATTCTCCATTGTCAAATGAAGTGCCCAAGAAGCTGTAAGACTACACATGCATACACAAACACACACACATGCTTGGACACACATTAAATATATATTTTGGCATTATACCATAAGGAATACATATTTATATATTATGGTGTTTTGAAAATTATTAATATATGACACATACATATTATATATCAACACATTTACTGAACTGCAATTGATTAGCTTAGAGAAATAGTATGTTATGAGGTTTTTCATCTGATTAACCTCTCTTCAGATGTATATCTCTGCTTAGATATTGCCTCCTTTACAAAACTTCCCTTCCTCTGAATGAGGTCAGGTATTTAGTTCTCATCCTATTTCCATACTTTTTTCTGCAATGGCCATTTGTATTTGTCTCTTTCCCTAACTAGTCACAAAAAAACAAAACAAAACAAAACAAAACAAACAAACAAAAACAAATCAAACAAACCAACCAAACAAAAAACCCAAAAAACAAAATTGGAAGAATTACTTCCTGTTTGGAATCTGAACTGAAAATAGATTTTCCATTTTGTAAAATGGTGTGTCATATCCTATTTAAAAATATCAAACATCACCCTGGGAGCCATAATGAATGGGCATTGCTGAATCACACAGGTCATCAAAGAGTTATGAATTTCACCTACCTATCAACCTGACTGAAATAAGAAGATCTTACTATATCTGAGACTAAGCATTCCCCAAATGTCCTGGATTTCCTTGGGAAGCCCTGGCAAAGATGACATATATGACATTTTCCCTTTATATTTTTCTACTTGGTCTTCCCATTTGACAAACTAATACGAAACAGACCTACCAGTGGTGAATGGTCATCACATTCACTGCTTTCAACACCCAACTGTGACATGTGTCCGCACAGAAATCTATGAGACCTTTTATCTTCTGGTTTTCCATTTTTAGCCTTAGCCTTACATAATGGGATTTAAATATTCTGGCTCATGGCTAGATTTGTTGGTTTTGGTACTGGGAACCTAAATGAATAAAGAAAGTCTGTGGCTTTTCTATAAAAAGGATTCCAAAATATTACAAAAGGGCACGTTGTTCCCCTTGTTCATTTAGAAAACATTACTTAATGTCTTCTATGTACCAAGTACAATGTTAAAGACTTGAACACTGATGGACAAGTATTTCCTCAGTAGTCACACCAGTTTGCATTCCCGCCAACAGTGCATGAGGGTTCCTTTTTCTCCACATCCTCACCAATACTTGTTTCTTGTGTTTTTTATTTTAGTCTTTCTGACAGGTGTGAAGTGATAGCTCATTGTACTTTTGATTTGCATTTCCCTGATAATCAGTGATGTTGAGTATCTTTTCATGTATCTGTTGGCCAACTCTATATCTTCTTTGGAGAAATGTCTGTTCATACCTTCTACCCATTTAATAATCCAATTAAAATGTCTTTTGTTTTATGGGTGTTGAGTTTTATAAGTTCTTTATATATTTTGAATACTAACCTTTTATTGGATACATCATTTGTAAATATCTTCTCCCATTCAGTAAATTTCCTTTGAGTTTTGTTGACTGTTTCCTTTGTTGTGCAGAAGCTTACATTTTTATGTAATCCCAATAGTTTATTTTTGCTTTTATGTCCCTTGCTTCAGGAGACATCTAGAAAAATGCTGCTACTGCCAGTGTCAGAAAAATTACTGCTTGTGCTTACTTCTAAGATTTTTATCATCTCAGGTCTCACGTTTAGGTCTTTAATCCATTTTGAGTTTGTGTACTGTGTAAGAAAGCAGTCCAGTTTCACTCTTTTGCATGTAACTGTCCAGTGTTCCCAACACCATGTGTTGAAGAGACTTTTTCCTATTGTATATTCATTCCTCCTTTGCCAAAGATTAGTTGACTATTTATTTGTGGTTTATTTTGGGGTTTTCTATTCTATTGATCTATGTGTCTATTTTTGTGCCATTACCATACTGTTTTGATTACTACAGCTTGAAAAAAATACAACTAGAAGTCTGAATTTTGGTTTTCCTTTTCAAGATTGTCTTGGATACTTCTGAGTACTCCTCTATTCTGGTTCCATAAAAATTTTAAGATGTTTGGTCTAGTTCTGTGGACAATGCTGTTGATATTTTTATTAAATCTGTAACCGATTGCTTTGCGTAGAATATATCTTAACAATGTTTTTCCTCCTAACACGTGAGCATGGAATGCCTTTCCATTTCTTTGCATTGTCTTGAATTTCTTTAATCTGTTTTATAGTTTTCAAGGTACAGGTATTTTATCTCTTTGGTTAAATTTATTCCTTGATATTTTATTGCTTTTGATGCAATTGCGAATGGGATTGTTTTCTTAATTTCACTTTCTGCTGTTTCATTATTAGTGTTTAGGAATGGAACAGATTTCTGTACATTGATTTTGTATCCTGTGACTTTACTTTGAATTAATTTGTCAGTCCCAGTAATTTTTGGTGGACTCCTTAGGAGTTTCTCTGTATAGTATCATGTCATCTTCAAATAGTGAAATAAGGAAAACCCAATTTGAATTTCAACTATTTCCTAGACCATCCTGATAAGGGTTATTTTTTGTTTCTTAGAATGATCTGGAAATTGATACAAGAAACTTCTGAGTATCTTTTAAAATTTGTTGTACATATCACATATAAATATGTGTATAAATATGTATGTTATACATATATGTGTATAGTTGTATATATATTTATGTATAATTAGCTGTACACAATTCTCTTTATTAAATGTGTTTATTAATTTTAGTAGATACTGTTGTTGTCTTTATAAAATTCTGAGTTTAAGACCCTATTTATGTATCATGCCTATTATAGATCATCTATGTATCTATCTATCATCTCTCTATCTATCTAGATCTATGTAACTTCAAGCTAAATGGGCCTTATTTGTCACAAGAGTGAGTACTCTGGTATCTAAAGTAAGAAAAAGCAGCTGTGCAGCATTACTGAGTTCTGATATATTGAGTATTTCTGACGGAGTATGCTACACCATAGACTGTCCCAAGGATAAAGTCATGGTAAGTAGTATATAAAAAGAATGTGGCAAGGCATGCAGACCTGAGTAATACATGGTTTTGGAGGAATCTTATGTCCATCTAATATTTTCTCACAGATTTTAATATGTATCCCACTCTGTTTCTTCCACAAGGCATCCACTTCACATATATTTCAGCATATAGAGGCAGAAAAATTAGAGCTCTGGGATCCAAAAGATGGGGATTCAATCTCTATTAGTATGGACTACTGATTTATCCCCTCAAATGTCAGTCTCATCATTTTAAAATATGGATGTCAATAGAGGGTTGCTAAATGCTCAGATATAACTATCTGTGCACAGAGAAGACACATAATCGGTGCCCAATTCATGTTAGTATAATGTGGACAATAACTGAGCTAGAGCCACGTTTCTATACATCGAACTCATCCCAAATTTGAAACAACCAAGAATACAGTTAAAACAACTTAATCAAACATGTCTTACATTCTTTCTTTTAAACCCAAAACATACAGGGTTTTCCTGAGTTCCTCATTTTGCAGCCCTTGAATGAGAACTACTAGATCCATTCAAAAATTTGGCATTTTGCCTTTGTTCATATTAAACTTTTAAAATGTTTTCTAACATTTGATGATGTTTATACCTCTGAATATTTATTCCTCAGGTTTTATGGCTCCCACAAGAAAGAGCTCCTTTCTCTCTCCTCTCAATCCATTTCTAACTTGTGTTCTCAGTTAATTTAGTTTATCCAGATCTTTCTGTTCTCTGAGACTCTGTCCTCCCTCTGCTTAAGGTTTCAATTTAGTGTGTGGGAAATTCCTTGACACCTGTGATTTTTTATATCCCCCAAAGCTCTTAGAACAGTAGCAAGCTGATAGGAAATGTTCAATATACTTAATTGAAAAAAAAATCTCATTCTAAATATGTGATCCATGTTAGGTCATAAATACAAAAGCTTGAGTTTGGTGCTCTTGTCGCGTCCTAAGAGGTCACATCTGAGATGTCAATTCTTTTTTTTTTTTAAAGATTTTATTTACTTATTTGACAGACAGAGAGCACAAGTAGGCAGAGAGGCAGGTAGAGAGAGGAGGAAGCAGGCTCCCTGCAAGCAGAGAGCCCAATGTGGGGCTCGATCCCAGGACCCTGAGATCATGACCTGAGCTTAAGGCAGAGGCTTAACCCACTGAGCCACCCAGGAGCCCCTGAGATGTCAATTCTTATAGCTTACACCAAAAATGAACCAATGGTGACTCATTACTCTAGAATTTCAAAAGTCTTCCCTACTAGCACTTGTTCTAACTTGAAGTTCCTTCATTTCGGAACCCCGTTTCACGAAAAGAAGCCCTGGAATGTATTCTTCTTGAGATAAGCATGTTATCTTGCTTAAGATACTTTCATTAAGTTAAAATAATAAATAAGGGTATAGCAGGGGCCAACGTTGGTTAAGGGTAGAAGGAGGAACTGGATTTTATTTGGAACAGTTCTTCATTTGAATAAATGTTTACAGAAGTGAGTAAGCAGAGACATTTCCATCTATAGTTTGGAAAGGAGACAGGAGAGGGAGCAGTTCAAAGAAGCAGAAGTCTAAATTTTCAGGAGCCAGTTTTAAATTCTGTCCTTGTGCATGTGCATTACAGACTTGATATGAGTACCGGAGTTCTAGGTACAATGTATGGTTCTTTTAGGGTCAGTTTGTTATTCATCTCTGTATACCAACACCTAGCACAGAGTGACAGAAACACTGTTGTACTGAAAAATTATTCCTCTCTGACTCTGGATTCTTCTTCAGAGACAACTGATTGATCAAGGTAAAATAAGGCCAAGTTAAAATGTGACAACACAGGGAGAAATACTGTTAAAAATAGTGTGATATTAAGAGAAGATGATAGGTTAGAAGATGGTTAGTATCCCTGAGCTCAGGTTCCCACTCCACTACACCCAGCAATGCATGGTGTGACCCACCACAAAACCTCTATTACCTTTAGCTTTCTCTTTTATAAATGAGGATTGTAAATCAGTAAGCCTTTTGCCCCTAATTAAAAAATAAAAACAAGCAACCTTTGATTCTCTTAGATTAAAAAATATTTTTTTCAACTGAAGAAATTGCTTTCATTTAAACTTTTATTTAAAAGAACTTCAGTTGAATAATATCCTGCTGTACATATTTCTTTAAAATCATTACTTTCCAGGATTTTGTGATGGATTCCAACTTTAGACTGTATATCGTATACTACAGTATAGTATTTAAGAAGGGTGGAAAAGAGATAAACACTTATGGAACATTTCATGTAAGGCAGAATTTTCCCATTTATTTCATTCTCAATCCTTGTGAAGTGGGAATTTTCTCAATTTAAAAATGAACAAAACAGAGAAGTCAAGTATCATGCCAAAGGCCAGGTAAGCGCTGGGCGGTGCCAGGCTCTCATCTCAGTTCTGATTTAAAAATCCATGTTCTTTTTAGCACATAATCCTGGCATTCTGTTTAAAAAAAAAAAAAAAAGGTAGGTATTCCATTGAACAGATGGAAACACTGAAGTACAGAGAACCAGAGACTTCCTCAATTTTGTAGTAAATCAGCACTTTCGGTGCCAGGAAGAAACTCAAGTATTTTGGAGTATAAGCTCACAACATGTGCAAGTGTAGGAAAACATCCTTTTTATGATAACTTTATTTGATGCCAGTATGAAACTTTCAGGGTTTTTAAAATGATTAGATGTGAGAAAACTGGGCTTGTTGTGTTTATATTTTTTAAAAATGAAATTCTAGTAATGCCTCTGTATTCTGGAGACTATTTCAAAAGGAACATATTTTATATCCTAGAAATTGATGAAACTCTTTTTTCCAAACCATGCACCCTAGCCTCCCTAGATCCCCAACCCCTGCCTCACACATACATGATATCGAGAGCATGACAGGGCTTAATGTTGAACTTTATTTCTTCTTTTATAAGTAACTTTCTTATCTGAAATTAATTTGTAATGTTACACAGTACTCTACTTCCTCTTCGGAAAAGAACTTTTTCCCTCTGTAAGTTCCTTGTGTTGGTTTTTTTCATCCTCTCTGTCTGTGTTGGCTTCTAGCCCTCTGTTCCTTTCAGTGCATTTGGTCGTTTGCCAATTGAGAGTCATCACTTAGCCCAAAAGTATCGTTTTCCAACACACAGAATCAAAAGGAAAACCCCGCCTATTACACCCACTGCTAATTATCATACCACAAAACTGACTAGTTGCATCACTGGACCATCACTTGTGAATTTCTGCTTTCCAGAGCTCTTATTCCTGCAGAGAACGAGTTTGAGCCTCATGGAAGATATGCCTTTAAGCCATTCAGGTCCTCAAGGGACACGCAGATCATCCTGGAAGCAATGGTGCCTCTACTCAGTAATAGCTCTTTTGCTGTTGCTTTTCTCCTTCAGTACACTAATTCTCACTTTTCTTCCACTCAAGGTAAGATCATAGTACCTAAAATTGCTGCCTTTCTTTTGAAGTCTATTTATTATCATTGCCATTCAGTATTGTTAGAGCTAGTTGGAAGAGATGTGTGGGTATAGAAAATGCAAAAAGTTTCAAGTTTGGCATGGCATATGGCTTTTGAGGTCTATATAAATGTTTTTGAAATGAAAGGTACTAGAAAATGCTACATGTTAGTTGCATAGCTGGGTCAGATAAAATCATTTAATTAAATCAGTCAATTGATAGATGCCTTGGAATACTTTCTCCCTTTCTGGAACTCTGCTAACCCCTCTTGGTGGAATAAAGGTATAAAATGTATAGAGGTATAAAACATATGCCTGCCTTCAAGGAATGGGATGCAACATATAGTCTTACTGAGGGAAAAGATAAAAGGAGATAATGGAAGACAGAAGGAGGTGAGTGACCAGCGATTAGTGCATCTTCGTGGAAGGAAATGGCACTGAACGAGGAGGTAAGATCTGGATTCTTGTTCTAGGTCTCCCTAGCTGTAGGAATTTAAGAAAGACATTTAGTCTTTCTGGTTTCTTCATCTGAAAAATGGTGGTAGGAGAATGGATTTGTTCACTCCAGTGCCCCTTCCAGCTATAAAATACAGTGATTAATAATTCATCTACGGATAATAGAGAGCATAAATGCTTTAGGAATTCAAAATAGGGGACAATGGCTTTGGGCTAGAGTGATCAGGGAAGGCTTCATGGAAGAAGGAGGAAGCACATTCGTATTTGGGAAGCCCCTGATGCTTATCAGGAATTTCCCATTGAGCTCCAACCCAAGTTGTGGGTCTAGTAAAAGAACTGGAGATATATTAGATTCTTCTTAAGTTTTTCTGACTGTTGATACGTAGCACTGACCAAAAGAAAATAAGAAATGTTTTATTTAACTTAAAAGCTAGACTATTTGGGGGTACATTTGAAGATTCTGCGTCTTGGAGATAATATAGTAGTATATGCCTATCTAAGAAAGGGCCATATGAAATTAGCACCTGCAGACACATTTTTCTAAGGGGACTGGCTGGTGAAATCTCCAAAAATGTGTTTCTGTGACTTAATTTAAAAGCCACTGAGAAAAGATGCAGGAGGACGGGCACGTAGTTGCTGGTATTAATTTAGTTAGGGGAAGTGTAGCTTTGGTCGCATTCCTAGACATTAAACCATTAATCTGTATTCCCCAACTGTACACAAGGATATGCAACAGAGGCCTTTCTAATCACGCCCCTACTCTCTCCAGGAATGTATCAAGCAGAAGTCTGAACTTCCTGGAGAAGTGATGCTTGAACAGAAAGAAAAGAATGGTCAGGAATTCTGAGGGCTTTGATTTGTGAAGAAAAGGAAGGGTGAGAATAGCAATAGCTTAACTTCGGAAGATCTCGCCCCTTTAGAGCAACCTCAATTTTTAACCAGATTTCCTGAAGAATATAAGATAATGTTACAGGTGTTATCCATTCCTGCATATGGCTAGGGAACCAATGCATAGAAGGGGCTGAATATGTCCTTCTCAAAGGAACACAGCGGCTTCTGCAAAGGGAAAGAGGATGTCTAGTAATGCCAGAGGTACCTAGAATACCTCTTGCCAGAATTGAACTTGACTAAGCCCATGTGTTTAAGCTCTGATTCTCTCTCCTAGACAACATGCATCTTCTCAATGAAAGGTTCCTCCTCTAAAGAAACAGCCTAGAGTTTATTTCAAATTTGGAGAGATTTTAAAGGTTTTCAGGATACGATCATGATTGGATGTCATAAAAGCTTATTTCCTATAGGAAAAGCCAAAGGCCTGGCTGACCCGATGCAATAACTCACTTTCCACTTGCCTGCACTTCCCGTTCCTCATTGGCCACAAATAAGTATCTTAGGAAAAGAAGGCTGTGTGGCTAGCGGATGGTGAGTCATTATGAGGTGGCTGTTCCACCTTCTCACCACACGCATGAACCTTGGAGGTTTGGTGGTTGTTTTTTGTTGTTGTTATTGTTGTTGTTTTTAATCCTTTCTAGTTTTTATATACAAAACCCCACTTTCCAACATCCCCAGGCACTAATTCAAAAAGGATTAGACAGGAAGATTGGCTTCCTCCACACCAACAGAAATTTCTTTGGGAGCACAGTCTTTCTCCTCCCCCATCCCTATCTTTCAAAAGACATTCAACTGGAAGGATTGGCTATGAACCCAAGGAGTTTGGTCCACCCCTCAGTGAAAATAACCTCACAGAAGTTATCTCTAAAATGAAGCACAACAAAACAAAAAAACCCCAAAAATGAATGTTCAGAAGAGTTCCCTGCTTCAATGAAATGAAAGATGCTTCCAAAAAGAGCAGTCAGGTTTGTACTTAGAAGCAAAAGAGAGTCTGTTTCCAAATGTGATCTAAGTAGGGTTGGTTGTTGGTATGAAGAAAGAACTATTGTTTTGGTCACTTGAACCCAAACATTTAAATCTGGGCTTATGTCATAATGGAGTTACAAGAGCAATTGCTCCTTCAAAGCAAAAATGAATTAAATTAAATGGAAAGTCCCATTTGTTTCTTCATAAATGGATATTTACCTCTCTCGTAAACATCAGCGGTATTATAAATAGAAACTGCCCCCACAGAGTAGCAGGGGTGAGACTTTTGAATCAGACGGGCTGTTTGGATCTCAGCATAGCCTCTTATCAACTGCATGACGTTGGGTTAGTTACTTAATCCCTCGCAGACGCACTTCCTCATCTGCAAATGAGCTTGCTACTTCCTACCCCATAGACCTACAGTAAGGATTAATGAGATCGGAGGGTGCCTGACCCGTAGGGGGCTCTGATAGATTACAGTGATTCATATTCACATTATTGCTGACATTGTAATTTAATTTAAAAAATTTAAACTTAATGAGGATAAATTTAAAAAGGCTTTTAACAAAACGGACATTCCTTGTTCATCTGTTTCATTTCCTCAGCTAAAGACATAAACAATGAGTCTTGGAACACTACATCAAAAACTAATGATGTATTGTAGGGTGATTAGCATAACACAATAAAAAAAAACAATAAAAATAAAGATTATACCTTACTGCCAAATAGAGGATTTTTGTGATTGGACAGATTCTCATTTGTGGCAGTAGAAAATGTCAGTGGCGGTTTCTGTAGTTCTAAGTAGACATTAAGGCAGCCCTAGTACAGCACCCACGATTTCTGTCTCCGGCAACTAATTTGTCTGTGGCCTCAGGTTTCTCCACACACTCTCTATGCACGATGGGAGACACCACAGATGCTATCTGTGCCACATTCTTTGGCACTCACTTATATTTAGGTTGTTACCCAATTGCCTCATGTGTGTGATCATGTGTTTCTGGAAAAGTCATAAGCTGCCTAAGAGGCGAGGACTATGAATTGTGTGTGTTTCTCTCAGCTTACAATGCTGGCTGGGATCAATGTTTTGTTCTGTTCTTCGTTATGACCAGCATCATTATCAAAACAGCTAATATTTAATAAGCAGGACCAGATCTGTATGGGCAAAGCCCTTCTTCACGATTATTATATTTAAGTCCATAAACACCATCAGTAAACTAGGTGCTATTATGTCTCCCATTTTATAAGTGAGAAAACGGAAGATAAGGGAATCTAGCACATGCCTATCATGGATCAAACTAAACTGAATTTCAGCATTTAAGACACCCCAAAAGGGTGTCTCGTAATAAAATGATTGCAAGAGCAAAGACAATTGTAGGAATCCAAACTTTCTGATTGAACCTCCTTATCAACAAAATATTTTTGAGTATAATCCCACTGTATATGCTAATTTATTATGTTAGCTATAAGGGCTAATACAAGGTATAATAAAAAGATACACAAAATGAAAACTTGTAAGGAACGAAATGACATGCTTGGAACAGTATATTCACAGTGCAAAACTATTTTGCTTTTACCAAAATATTATATTTTACATGTTAATGTCATATAAACATTTCTAATATAACCAAAATAATATTTCAGTAATTCAATAAATGTGTTTCTTTTATTTTCTTAACCTTAGTTTAACACTTTGTGATACAATAATTTGAAGATTATATTCTAAGCTCATTTACTTTGATTCACAATTTTGACTGTCATAACCTATATTTATTTCTCCACTCTCCTCTACTGGACTATTTTATTCCTTTGACTTTAGTTTAAATATGCAATATCTTTTCTTCATTCTCTTTCTCACTTGAAAACCTTGCCTCCAAATTCTATGAGAAAATAGAAATAGGCAGGAAAGAAGTTCCAAAGCTCCCCACCATATCTACCACTTACCTGCAATTTTGACCACATAGACTGTGTTTCTTTCTAGTCACTGTGCATGAATTGTTCATGAACCTATCTAAGGCCTCCTATGAACCAGATTCTGTCCCTCTTACTTAAGGGCACTGACTGCTTCAACAATGATCTCCTGCTCTTGCGTTCTATTTCACACCCCTCCTTCCCCTTTGCTGGAACATTCCCTTTAAATGGCAACAGATAACCATGTTGTCAGTTCCTCCATGTTAAAACAAAACCAAAGACTATGAAAAACAATAAAATCAAAACATTTCTCTGACCTCTCCTCCCCATCCAGGCTCCATTTAATTTTTCTGTCTTCCCTTACACCAAAATTCCCCCGATTTTTCTTTTCTCATTTAGCCTTAAATCCATTCTAATTAAGCTTCTGTCCTCACCGCATCACAGCAACTACTTTTGCCAAGAACCCCAATGGCTACCATATTATCAAATCCATCAGTTAATTCCCTGTCCTCACCTCACTTGACCCAGCAGCAGCATTTGATAGAGCTGATCACATCTCTCTGAAATACTTTCTTCTCTTTGTTTCCAACACCACACTCTTCAAGTTTCCCTTCTGACTCACTGGTCTCCTTTGGTGTTTCTTCCTCATTTCCTGACCTCCACACCCTGCAGTGTTCCAGTACTCCTATCTGTACTCACCCCCTTGACAATCTAGCACAGCCTCACACCTTAAAGTGTCTCATCGAAGCTAAATATTCCAAAATGTATATCATCAAAACTCCTTAAATTCCATCCTCGTAGATCCAAAGGCCTACCTGACACTCGTGTCTACCTGGGTATGTCAGAAGCATGAGTCATAAACTTGATGTGTCCAAAAGTGAGCTCATGATTCTTTCCTCTCAATTTACTCCTCTTAAATCTTGCTCTTTTCAGTGATGAACAACTTTATCTTTTCAGTTACCGATGCCCAACATCTTGGACCATCTTCGTCTTCTCATTTTCTCATCCCATATCCACGTCGGGATAGCCAGCACCTTGGTCAGAGGCACCATGCTTTCTTGCCTAGAGGATTTCAGTGATCTTTTGGCTGGTCTCACTGCTTTTGCCCTGTCCTCTCTTTGCTTTATTCCTACCACAGCAGCCAAAGAAATCCCATAAAAGAAAACTGTGCAATATCTTTAAGTTCAAACAGTCCCCTAAGCCCTTTTCCGCAAGGAAACTAATGAACTTTACACAGTACAAAAAAAATTTTTTTGTGGTTATGCCTTATTTTACTACTAAGTATTTTAAAATCTTTAGCATTTAAGTACCAATATTTATAGAATTAACCACACTGGTAGCAAGTGAACTGTGATATGTCGCAACAGTTTGAAGCTAACCCCCCCATGTTACCTCAGTTACTGTAAACGGTGTGATTGTCTGGATATTAGATGAGGCGGCTTTACCAGTCTGCATTGTGACTACTTCTATAGTTTAACGTTATTAAAAATAAAGATAAACTTAACTAGAGATTCTATTATTTTCTTTTCACATGCCGATGGATCACGGTGTAGGGACTGGGGTGTGGAGACTACTGTTGATAGATAATTCCTATGGCCTACGAGGAGGAGAGTCTGAGATCAAATAGTTGTCCTGTTAGGTGGATGGGATGAGACCTTAACTTTGGCCGAGAACACCCAAAAGGGCTGTTGGGTGATGAAAGGGGAAGACGGAGCCAGCCATCTGCAAGGGAGATATGAAACAGGCAAGGCAAAGTGGAGGGCAGGATTTTGTAATATGGCAAGGGAAAAGAAGTTTGCTTCAGGATCTGAAGCCTCTACCAAATAACCCCATCAAGAAGGTTGTGCCATGGCCACCCTCCTGACTGGCTCTTTTTTTTCTTCCCCTACAGACTGCCAGTGAACCCTGCATAGCTAAGTTCGGTAAGTAACCTGTCTTGCCTGCCTCCTTTTTACTTTTCTTAGTATTTGTTCCAAGAAGGAAGCCCATCTTTCCTCACTTTTCAACTACTATTTATAACTGCTTGTCACGTGCCGAGCAGTTTCTAGGAGCTGAGACTTGAGAAGTCAACCAGACAGACAAGTTCATGCCTCGATGAAGCTTACATTCACCGTCACACATCTGGGCAGGAATGCACATCACTGTTACAGAGCCAGACACCTGAAACCCCGGAATCCACCTTTAATTTTGTGTCTTCAATAAGCACAGGTTTCAAATTTCTACCACCTTTCCCTCTGACGAACTCAAAGTTCTCACAGTTCACATGTTGCTGGTACTCAGTAGAGTGTGTGTAGGGCGACATTTTTGTTTCCAAATACATAGAAAAGGAATGAACATCAGGGAAGTGGCCACTTTCTTTGTGCCTGTCCTCTCCGCTCCTGAGCCCCTTTCCCTTAGAGTGATGACCCGGTACTCACTAAGAACACACGTTACAGTTTATAGGTACACTGAGCCTTACGTATGCCTTAGAATCCATAAAAAATAAATGCATTTGAATTGTTTACATATTTCAGGACCCCCCTCCCCCCCCCCCACACACATTTCAGCCAAGAGCAGAACATTTCTAAAGTTAACAGCAATCCCTCTTTTCCCATAAAGTTCTAAATGCCGGGCTTCCCTGGCTTGTGGGAATTACGGAATCTCTTTTTAGTACTTGTCTCTGCCTTTGTAATTTGTTTTTGTTTTTCTAGTAAACGGAGTAAAAATAATATGTTTGAAATTTCTTCTCGAGGTGATAAAATGTTGAGAAACTCAAGTGCTGCTAAGTGGCCTCATGTCTTTAAGTGGCTCCTACTGTAGAATGAGAGAACCAGTAACACTTTTTCCTGGTGACTTGCCTTTTGTCTGTTAAGTATTATGTGTAAAGCAGAAAGAAATTCTGGGCTTTGGGCTCACTGAAGGTACAGAGAGACTTTACTACTTGCTCTAGTGATCTCTCCTTCATTATCCTTCAGAATCTACCCTCAGAGTCTTATAATCAATCAGTTATATATAAATAACAATTTAAGTCAATGTGTGATCTCTTGTGCATTGCTTTCTTGTCGAGGTTTCTTTCTAATTATGAAATAAAAGCTTTTCCCTCATAAAAAAATTACAGAGAATTAGATAACAGGCCAAATAAGTATTTTTGAATGATCCAGATACTCCCTGGGGCTCTGAAATACATTACTATGCAAAAACAATTAACACTAGAAAAATATGTAAATTCCCCATATCCCTATGAAAATAAGTGACAAAGTCTTGACTCTTTCTCCATCCCTCGACAGTTTTAAACTAGGGATATTTATATTTAAACACTTAAAAATTTAAATTTTTGTATTTAAAAATTCAAATAATTTCCATTTATAAACTTGTGAATTGGGGCGCCTGGGTGGCTCAGTGGGTTAAAGCCTCTGCCTTCGGCTCAGGTCATGATCCCAGGGTCCTGGGATGGAGCCCCGCATGGGGCTCTCTGCTCAGTGGGGAGCCTGCTTCCTCCTCTCTCTCTGCCTGCCTCTCTGCCTACTTGGGATCTCTGTCTGTCAAATAAATAAATAAAATCTTAAAAATAAATAAATAAATAAACTTGTGAATTTACCATGATATCCCAAGCCATAATTTAGACATAATACATCTAATTCAGGAGCATGGATGTATTATTCAATCAAGAAATATTTATTGAGCAAACAGTAGGTTTGGGGAACTTTTAGGTGCTGAAGATATAGCAGTGAACAAAACAGAGAAACACGTGTGCTCAAAGACATTATATTCAAGTGGGTATAATACAAACAATAAAGAAATGAGCCACTTAATTTATAATGATGATGACACACCTTCTGTGAAGAAAACTAAAGCAGGATAAAGGGAGAGATGGCAGGAGAGCACTATTTTCTGTAGACTGATGAGGAAGGTCTCATTGATAAAATGATACACAATAAATAGTATTTACATAGAAAAGCATGAATATGCATCCTGTCAATTTTGGTCATCACAGTCCTGGTGTGTGACTCCTCTCTCTCTTCTCCTTCTTTAGTTTCTTTTACAAATACTGATTGACAACAGATGGAGTGACCCCTAAAACTCAACCCATTTTTCTCCTCCAAATCCATTTCTTTAGAGCTCTATAACAAGGACTAGATACTTAAAATATTAAAATTGTGGTTGGAGAAAACGAATACAGACTAGGGAGAGAAACAACCTGTAAGTGGGAAAGAACTATAATCAGGAAGGGGATGAAATGAGTAACCACGCTTTCCTTTCTTTTCTCCTCTGTAAACGTCTTACAGGACCATCCCCTTTAAAATGGCAAATGACATGTCCTAAGCTTCCTTGTGTGAATAAGACAGCGAATGAGAAACTGGAAATACTTCAGAATGGCTTGTATCTCATTTATGGCCAAGTGGCTCCCAACACAACCTACAAGGAACCAGCTCCTTTTGCGGTGCGGCTACGTAAAAACGAAGACATCATACAAGCTCTAACAAACAACTCTAAAATTCAAAATGTAGGAGGGACTTATGAATTGCGTGCTGGGGATATTCTAGAACTAATATACAACTCTGACCATCAGGTTCTAAAAAACCACACATACTGGGGGATCGTGCTGCTGGCAAATCCGCAGTATAACCCCTAGAGACGCCTTTTGGCCTCCGCGCCATCTTTCCCACGTGGAGAGATGCTGGTGATTGCGTTGGAGGAGGCAGACTTTCCACACCCGCAGCTTGTCTGAGCATACAAATCAACACACATAGAACCTCTCTGCATGTGTGTTTTCATCTCTCAAGCTTATCCAAAAGAAACTCAGAGGACAGGCCAGAGACATTTGTTTACCTTCGACCTTGGGTCAGCGAAGATGCTTTATCAATCCACGAGAAATGACTGTGGGTCGCTCGAGGACAGAAGGTTCTCAAAGAGTCTGTGTCTAATTCTTAAATCCTTGGATGGGAAAAATGTCTTATTGCCCTGGGAGCCTTAACTGGTGTGCAAAAAAAAGATCCAGGGCAGTGGCCTGGCCTTGTTCTCATATTCTTGGGCTGTTTCACTTTATTCTTCCCATACTCCTGTCTTTCGAGGCCCTCCTAATAAAAGTAACCAGACTGGGAGGGTGGCCACAGATATGCCAACAACACCCCGCTTTAGAAGTGATGATGTTAAGAAGACAGAGAATACTCTAGAGATTTATTGGGGCACAGCCACAGAGGGCATAGAATGGAGTGCACTTTACTTGGGAATTTCCCTTGATTTCATCACGTTTGGGATGTAGAAGGCTTTATAAAACAAGCTGGTCAAAGCCTCCTTCTGAACCTTGACACAGGGCTCATGAGAAGGTGTTGATGTGTCTACATGTCAGTAGTAAAGAAAGAGTAATCATTAGTAATCCTAAAATTAAACCCTAGAAATTGGTATCATCAGTAATGTATTATGCCATGTAATAATTTCATATTTTTAGCTGGCTCGCCACAGTTGGCAAAGTGCTTTCATGTATCACGGGGCGACTCTATGAAGCAAATGAGGCAGGTGTTTTTGGCACAATTTTAACAGTGAAAATATGAATGCATCTAGAACATAAGTAACTTGCCTCAACCCACAGAAGTAGTGATTGATAGGGCCATGGTCTTCCCCAATGTGTCATAATATCTCAGCTTTAGGGTTAGTATTTCAGCTACGATGTTAAGTCTAAAGAGCTTAGCAGATTATCAGCCGCACTCCCTTTCAGCTCAAGGTGGGTAGAATAAAGCTACAACGGACTTTCCTTTCTTAGCAAACTATTTTTCGTTTCCCTGTTTGAAGCAGGGCACATGAGGTTGTTGCTCAGCGCTTACTCCAACCAAATCCCCGTCCTCACTTCAAAGAGCTGGTCTTGGTCAAACATGTTAACTTCCAAAAATAATGACTAACCTTCAATTCAATGATAGCTTGCTAAAGATTTTAGACTCTGTTAAATTAATTAGCTGTCTGTGGATTCTTGTTGAAAGCTATGTAATATGATGACGTGATAACCCATTTAAAATATTTATGGATATTTGTAAAAAACTATATTATGTTAATTAATAGTGTTACATATAAAGTTAATTTAAAAATATTTGTATTGTATAGTACAGAAATCGCTGGGGAGCAGAGTAAGCCTAAGGCCAAGATGTTTTTTAGTCTTTTTAAATAAAACATCTGCTGAGTGGTTGTATTGGGCAAAGACCTAGACACCTTGCTTCTCTTGCATTTGCATATCTTCTCAGAAAAGTAAAGTTATATCACATATTTATAAAAACTTGTTATTGATTGTTGTTGATTTATAAGCAACAGTGTGTTGCAGTGCTAGAGGGATCAAGCACTAAGCTCGTGACGGCTGATTGTTAAGTTTTCCAAAATTTTGCAATCTGGTTATTAATTACAGCCATTCTTGAAATTGGCCACAGTGGGACTATTTAAACCATGGGAATTGGTGACACTGCAAATTAGGGATTTTCCTTTGGGACAGCCTGTTCACCAGCACACCACTGTTTGTAAAACTCTCCTTCTTAATGACTCCTCTCTGCTCCTGCCACGTTCCTGGGAAAATCAAGGCAGGCAAGGGAGAGAGTAAAACTCTCATACTCCCAGCAAGAGTCCCACCTGGTAGTGATTTCTCAGGGTAAGAGTGATCTTGGCACCTGAAGCCAGAGAGAGGGCTACTGACAGGTGACCTTGAAGTTTCCTGGTGGTGTCATTTCTGTCATTGTTTTCATGTATACCGTTTCCTTTTTTCTTCAAATACTTGAAAGAAATAAATGACAATAAAAATAAATAAATAAAATAAAAATAAATAAATAATACATTTATTATACAAAAATTATACATTTGTATAATACATACATACAAAAATTATACATTTTTGTATAATAAATGTATATCGGTAAGTGTACTGTAGCTGACTTATCTGTGGGTTTATCAGTGTAGCGTCTGTGATGTTGAGAACGTTCAGGGGCATCAGAGAAAACCTTGCCCGCGTGAACACACTTGCTCGGCTAGCATTAGGCAAAAGCGAGAGCTGGATGCAATTAGTTTTTGATTACGGGCTGTCCCAGTTTCTTTATCTTTTTCTTTTTTTTTTAAAGATTTTATTTATTTATTTGACAGAGAGAGAGATCACAAGTAGGCAGAGGCAGGTAGAGATGGGGGGGAAGCAGGTTCCCCGCCGAGCAGAGAACCTGACGCGGGGCTCCATCCCAGGACCCTGGGATCATGACCTGAGCCGAAGGCAGAGGCTTTAACCCACTGAGCCAGCCAGGCGCCCCGTCCCAATTTCTGATGAGTTCGTCCGACAGTCTCACATTCTGTCTTCCACCCACCCCTCAACTCCACCTCAGCCATTCTCACAACAAAGCCATCACCAACACTTCTTACACTAACTTTGTTTTTTTTTTAAAGATTTTATTTATTTATTTGTCAGAGAGAGAGCAAGCGAGAGAGCGAGCACAGGCAGACAGAGTGGAAGGCAGAGTCAGAGGAAGAAGCAGGCTCCCTGCGGAGCAAGGAGCCCGATGTGGGACTCGATCCCAGGACGCTGGGATCATGACCTGAGCCGAAGGCAGCTGCTTAACCAACTGAGCCACCCAGGCGTCCCAACTTTTTTTTTTTTTAAACCTTCCATTTTGCTCATCAAAACTTACATAGAGTGTGGAATTTCACTGTGGGTGAAGTCTCTGCTTCTGAAGATGGCGGTTAATTGAAAAGTAATACAGGTTTGAACTCCTTAAATGAAGCCTGTCTGTTCATCTTGGAGATGAAATTCCTGTCTTTTTGCGTTTGATCTCAAAGAAGCAATTTCATTGGTGGGATGAGAGGACATTTTTAAAATTTTTTATGTGAGAAGAAGAAGCAAAAACCTGATTAAGTATGGGTGAGGAGTCTAGTCAACTACCTTCAGGTCGACGTTTAAAGGAAACCTTGGTACATAAAATTTTCTTGATCTGATAGGATGCATCTCTATTTTGGCGGTCACTAGCAACCCTGGCAAAGTCACTCTATGGATCGTGACTCTTGTGAGTCCCACATCTATCCACAAGAAACCTGTATACATGCTTTGCACCTACAAACTCAGAGAGTAGGACTGTAGCAAGATTCTCCCATTTCTACTACCAAGGAGCTGGCCTTCCTCTTCCCAAGGGATTTGCTGGGTGGGGTCAAACTCAAGCTCACTATCAACTTTTGCTTTCTTCAGTGGGACTTAGGCACTCATTCTCTGTATCTCCCAATTGCAAGAACTATACTTCAAAGTTCTTTTAGGGGTTCCCTTGAAGTCCTCCCATCAGGCTTACTATTAGAAACTTTCATTGCTCCTCATTCCTTCTGTAAAGGAGTGGGTGGAACTCAGCATGGCCACAGCCTTTTCTTTATAAACGTTATCACAAACGCTCCTCCTTACTACTCTGCTCTCACTTTATTTTTTTTAAAGACTTTATTTATTTATTTGATAGACAGAGATCACAAGTAGGCAGAAAGGCAGGCAGAGAGAGAGGGGGAAGCAGGGTTCCTGACGAGCAGAGAGTCCAATGCGGGACTCAATCCCAGAACCGTGGGATCTTGACCTGAGCCGAAGGCAGAGGCTTTAACCCACTGAGCCACCCAGGCGCCCCTCTGCCCTCACTTTATGTCCTTGATCCAGCTAATGCGTCAAAGAGTATCAGAGGAAAGGGGCTTACCTTCTTTCCTTTTGTAAATTCTGCATATTGGTGGGGGCAACTGCCTTACTCTCACTTTGATGTCTTAGTTCAGTCATACTATGCCCGAGTTGAAGCTGAATCACGTAGAATCCCACTTTAACATCCTGCTATACTCTTAGATGTCAAAAAGGGATCAGAGAGACCCATGATAATATGCAGAAATACAAAGCACTCCAAACTCTCATCACAGAGAAACAAAATATAAAAAGGCGGAGGGAGAGGGAAATTATAGTTCAGAAAAGTTAGGCTTAAGAACATTGTTACAAATGAACATAAAAGATTGCTTTTAATTTCTTGAGAATCTAGGAAAATTAAAGAAGCATGATGGGAATAGAGTTGTTTCGTCCAAAAAATTTGTTTTAACACACACTGTTTTATTAGGAAAAATAAACTTTCCCCTGGTCCTGCGCTTTAAGCACTCTCTCTCTAGGTCCACAAGGAATGCTCTAGATAGTAAAATGCAGACTTTCCATTTATTTTATTCGAATGTACTAGATTCTGTTAGCAGTTAACTAGTTTAAGGAGTTCCAAGCAGCTTATTTGAGCGACCACTCGAAGACACATGCCAGTATCGATGAATCCCATTATGCCATTTGGGACAGCAGACTGGAGGATTTTTTAGGACCTGCTTCAAAGAACTCAGGAAACTTTTAGGAATAGGAACATGAAAATTCAATGAACAGAATCATTAGATTAAACCACCTCTGTCTTTGCTTCAATTGCATAATCAGAGTGGGAATCTCTGATTTTTGTGTTCAGAGGCATTGTTTCCAGACAGCTTTCTACAGGGGTAGCCTGTTGCTTACTCTGGGCTGCAAACATACAGAGTCTGATGGACTGGGGTGAACTGGTGAATTTCAGTTTTGCAGGATGGAAGACACAGAGACCTTTAACCTTTCCTCCATGCTTATGGGTTGCATCTCTTAACCAATGGGCTAATCTCTAAAAGGAATCCAATGTCCAAGAATCCAGAGTCTGACACAGTACCTAGTTCATAGTCCTTTTCTCTTTTGGGTGAACAAATAAATCACAAATTTACTTTGGCATTGGTAGGAACTCAGCATTATCATATGTACTCTGGATAACAGTGCCCAGTGGGGAAAGCCTTCAGTCTCCCTGTTCTTACTGTCCCCCATCCCAACACCTACTGCTCTCAACTACTCTCCTTCCCCATCAAAACCTGTTCTGAGGAACACTGTTAATATAAGTAAGATAAAGAACCTTGTAAATTCACTTGCATTAAGGGAAAATAGCCAGTAAGCTACCTTTTCTTGAATCAGTAAAACAGGACAAAATCCTATTTGTTTTAAGCTCTGCTGGGCAGACATACTTGGAAGCAACTACCTTTATAATACCCTAGGGCAAAGCAGTTTATTCAATTTATTCAATGATCAACGGCAGAGGTTTTCAAAGTGAAGTTTATGGACTTTACATCAGACTCACTGGGGATGCTTGGAAAACAAAAACAAAAACAAAAAACAAGAGATTCCTGGGCCTCATTCAAGTCCACCGAATAAATGTTTCTAGGAGTGAGGACTCGGGATCAAATGGATTTTCCAACATGGACTTCTGCACACCACAGTTTATGAGCTGCTATTTTATGGCATATAATGAATCTCAGCTGAATATTTCTCCAAGTATTTAAAAAGATTCAAAGCTGCTAAACAAACAAACAGACAAGTAAATAAATACGCAAAATGAAACGAACAACAATCTAAAACTAACACAGGTGCTGCCCATGAGACTTACTATAAACCCGTCTCTCATCACAAAAGCAATGGCCATCTATCCTCTGAGTCTGAAAAGAAAGGTCAGGCTCTTCGCTTTTCAAAACCTAATGGCAGCTCTGACACTTGAACGCTGGTGACCTAAGGCATCTGAGCTTTGCCACAGTCAATACCACATTATCGGCCTGTGTGCTGTCAGCTCTCAAATACTCCTCTTTCGCCCAAGTTGCTCTGCTTTACGTCAGATGTGTAAATGCACCTGTGGAATCAGCAACTTCACGTTGGAAACAGAACAGAGATCTCAAAACCGACATCTCTGAAATGTTTTCCCAAACTGGCGTTTCTTGAAGCCCCTCCTCATTTCAGTTGCATAGAGAAAAACCTCTGTGGACCCTCTCTTCCATACATTTAATCTGTTAGGAAATCATGTCATCCTTACCTTCAAAGAGAATCTGACCTCTTTTTCTGCTAAGTCTCTTGTCTGTGCCACTAGGGTTATTTCAATAGCATCATAACTTCTACCTTTGTAGTCAAACTTGTTTTCAAATCCCAGTTTTGCCATTTACTACTTATTTGGATCTTGGACAAACTGCTCGCCCTTTTGGAGACCTTTCTTACTTATTTTGCTTACTCTTGCTTGTCCAATGTCTGACATGCAGTTGGAGCTTAATAAACATTTGTTGAATCAAATAATAAGTTAGTTGGTTTAGAGAGGAGAAGGGAGTTGAGGGAAATTGGAAGGGGAGGTGAACCATGAGAGACTACGGACTCTGAAAAACAATCTGAGGGTTTTGAAGGGAGGGGGGTGGGAGGTTCGGGGAACCAGGTGGTGGGTATTGGAGAGGGCACGGATTGCATGGAGCACTGGGTGTGGTGCAAAAACAATGAATGCTGTTACACTGAAAATAAAGTAAAAAAATTAAAAAAAAATAAGTTAGTTGGAATTTAAACCTACTTTAAATTTACATAAAATTCTTGAGAACATAGTAGACATTAAAATGATGGCTGCCACTGATTTTTATTGCAGATTTGGATCTATTCCTAAGTTACTGACCTTTGTCATTTCTCAAGTTGAGATATTTAACATCTCTTTTATTCTTTCTCCTCCCCAAGGTAAGGTAAGTTCCATTTTATATGTTTAATATGGTATGAGCAGTACCTAAAATAGTGCTTGGAACATTAAAAGAACTTAAGATGTACTGACATGAATAAGCGAAGAAGATGGAACTCTGGTTCTTGGTTACACTGACCAGCAAGTTACACGATACATATGCTGTCAACAACCTCTCAAAATGGTATGCTCACTTCTATTCCTCTAGGTTTTTTAGACCTCTAAGTAATGCACTGAAACTTCTAAGTACGCATATAACAAGTGCCCAGTCAGAGTTGGCTGCTATCACCATTGCCCACACCACCACCGTCATCATGATAGTCCTCAGTTCATTATCTTTGTTTCCCTAGAAAGCAGTGTTCTGGAACACAGTACTTTGCTCCACCACAGTAATGTCCTCACCAAATTTTAGGTTAAGCTTCTACCTTGGCTTTTTTTTGGAAATTTATATTAGAAAGATCCATGGGTATCTTCTCAAAAAAAAGGTTCTTACAACAGTGTTGTTATGGTACTGATCATTCTTTAAAGCAAACATATTCAGGAAAATCGATTTCTCATGAACTTCACAGCATAGCTCCAGGGGTAATTTTTCCTCACATATTTTTATAGAGCAATTAAAGGGCTCAGCAACATGTGAGATTTTAGAATGTGTACATATTTCCTCTGCAAGAGCACTGACAATCTTTAGATTTGTTACTACTTACTCCAAGTGAATATTTTCATAAACATGAACTATAGTCTCTGAGCACAGATATTGACATATGCTGCCTTACTTAATGCGCTGCCTTTTCAACAAGGCTGTTCAGGGCGGTTATTTCAGAATGGTGAAGTTACCATGTCTAATGTCCAGTGTTCACATTTATAGGTACAGAAATGGAATTTTATCCAAGTCTTAGAGTTTATAAATATCTCAGGGACCATATAACCAAATTCACAAGAGCATGAGATATAAACGAAGGTGGAGTTTGTTAGTCAGCCTGTCCCTCCCTGAGGAAGCACTGAGTGGGAATTCTAATTACAACCAGGAGGTTATTGGCAGGCATAATCTGCAGACCAGAGTGGTTAGGTAGAAGGCCCAAACGAAAAAACGGCCTAAGATACTGAAACACCTTTTATTCATTGAACAAATACTTCCTGGGGCCAATTACATCCCACATATTATGCTAAGTCCCAGAGGGGATACAGAAATCAAAAGATATATTGCCTGTCCTCAAGAAGTTCAGAACTTAGCTGAGAAAGATCTGTATACAAATGATCAGAGGACTGTATATATGATCACTCTAATGGCAGTAAATGAGCTACAATAGAGATGAGGACTTAAATAAGGACAATGGCATTAGCCCTGGGGATAGGGAAGAGACAGAGAAAAATTTAGGTCATAGAATCATCAGACTTTAGTTATTGTGGTAGATACTACTAGAGTTTCTGTCAAATTCATAGTGGTTTCCTTACCAGACTTTCTTACCCACAGGGCAGATTTCAGCAGCCTTGTTTTTACCAAGTAACCCTATTCTCTTAGCTGAGCTTGACCTGTCCAGAATTAACTACCTAGGACCAACTGGACAAGATAAAAACGTGGAGCTACTGGGAAGCCTATATTCCCTCTGGTTTTCTCTGAGAAACAGAGAAAGTTGATCTAGCTGAGACAAAAGAATAAAAGGAGTATGCAGAGAGAAGTAGCAGTGAAAGATGGAAAGAAACTCCACTTAACTATTAACTCATATGGCCCAGCTACGTGCTTGTCCTTGGATCCTATGAGAGTCACTGTACCTTTGGAAAACATTCCTCCTTTTCCCTCAGCTGGGTGAGGTTGGTTTCTATTAACTGAAATCAGAGTCTTGACTAGTAGAGTGATAGATTCAAAGTGAGGGATGGAGAAGAGGGAAGGACCCTCTTGGTGATACTGAGAGGATGGTGTTTTCATAGTAAGGGACAGGAAAGAGAATCTAGAAAAAGTTTGGGATGGATGAGATAATGAATTCAGATATATAAGTGTATGGTCTGAGATGCTGTAGACTACCTAAGTGGTCATGACTCACAGGCAGTTAGAACTCAGAAGAAGTCTCATGGGAAGGGATGAATAAGTAAAAGTCAACAGCCTTTAGGGTAAGGTCACTGTTGTGAATTATATCACAACAGCAAGAGTTTAGAATGAAAAGGGAGCCAGTGAATGAGGCCCGGGAGCACCAATATTTGAGGATGGGTAGCCAGGGACAAATGAGGTCTACTGGTGGAATGGATCCAAAGAAACGGGCCATGAGTGATGAAGAGCAAGGGAGTGCTCAACAATGTTGGAAGCTCCAAAAAGTCAGACACTATGAGGATTGAAAATTTCCCATTGGATTTTGCTGGTAGATAATTTTTGGTGACATCAGCAAGATCATTTTCAGTGGCATAAGGTTGGGGGGAATGTGGATTTCCAGGAATGAGGAACAAATGAGAAGCACAGTTGCCAGATGTAGAGTAAATGGAAGGCGAGTCAATAAGCTACACTAGTCTGTAAAAACTTGATTGTGAAAAGAATTGTGGAATGGTAGAGAGTAAGTAATCCCCAGGAGAATGGAGCGAAAGAGGCATCTACGGGGCAAACAGACCTGGTATTAATGTTGGCTGATCAGGGTACCCTCTTCTGGAAAAATCCAGAAGATTTCCTTTCTCAGGAAATTTCCTTTCTCATCCCCCCCCTTCCCCTCCCCCCACGCTGCAGCTGCTGACACAATACTCACTCCTGTTCTAGAGCCTATAAACCACCTTTCTCCTGGAGCTACTGTAAGTGGGTCCTTTCCCTTCGATGGGATGAGGCCCATCAACTCTAAGATGTCCTTTCAAAAATATTTGAAAACATCTGTTATCTTCTGGCTATATCATCTCAGGAGAGGCAATCAAATGCAGTGGTCAGGGGATGCATTTAGGGTTAGAACAGGCCTCAATTTAAATCCTGACTCTGCCCATTACACTCTATGTGAGCTTGAACAATGTGTGTAGCTTCTCCGGAGGGAGGTGTTTTCATCAGTAAATTAAGGAAGGTTATTTATACTGCATGGTACAGTTTCAGTTCCTGGCAACAGAAAGTTCAATATATGCCAATGAGTTTTGTGTTATTACCAGCTTACAACTAGCTACATTAGGTAGGAAGTCTTGCCTTTCCCTTCAATTTGTTTCCTTTTCTTTCCATGAGCAACCTCTTCACACTTTACATATTAGCATACCGATACTTGCATCGTGCTTGGAATGATGCCCATTAAAAAGCTTAAATCTCTGTAACGTATTCTTATTAGTTGCCTTTTCTAGAACTTTTCTAGAAACACAGTTAAATGGAGGCTATACTTTATCGAAATGCAGTATTTAAGTTACATAAATAATGGTGACTCAATTTTACATCAAGAAAATATCTTAATTATTCATTCATTCATTCACTCATTTTACTCAACAAATACGTATCATGGTTCTCCCAGATACAGAGGGTAGTTAGGTGCTACGGATAATGTGAATATTTATAAGGAATTGAGATTTAAGAGGATAGATCTAGTAAGAGAATCAGATGAATTCAAATCACAAAGGTATCTTATACAAAGATATAGATTGTCCTTGACTTACGATGGGGTCACATCTTAATAAACCCATTATAAGTTGAAAATACAAGTTGAGAATTCATTTCACATACTTAATCTTCCAAACATCACAGCTTCATCTAACCTACGTTAAACATGCTCAGAATGTTTCTGAATTCAGATCAAATCTGTTCCCCGCAAAACAGCCCTCCAAGTCCAGAGATAAGGTATTGGGACAGAGAAAGTGACTTCATTCAAGAAATTTCAGCTAACCAAAGCGATGTTAGACTAATGTCCTCAAAAAACCATTTTCCCAGCTCAGTTCAGGCAGGGAATTTTAAAAGGGTGAGAGAAGTGGATGGGGGGAGGAACCAGCTACAGCTGCCACTAGGGCTTAAACAATCAACCAGGTGATTGTTTTCAGTTAACATGGGCGAGGTTCTTCAAGTTCCCAGAGAAACTTTAAACAGAATTGATTGCTATAAACTTACCGTGTGCTTAGAGGTTGACACATGCAGGAATGTGCTGATTATAATTTAGTCTTGCTGCAAATCCACACCCCATCAATCATTTTCTTCCATAACCTTACAGAACTAAAGGGAAAAGGATGTCGTCCAGAGTCTAACTAGTTCCTGATGAACTGGGACATCAGAGGGAGGTCACGGAGTGAAACAAACAGACTTGTTCTAGAAAATCATTTGTAACCTTGCTAGGTGAGGACTTAAACGCAGCGAATAGTCTCTTATCAGTTTCATCCTACTTAGAGCACCTCTTAGCTATGCAAATCATAATCACCTGGATGAACATACACATATGCCAACTCCTATTGTAAGTACTATTAAGCCCATTTTAGTAGTAAAATAAATAGCATAAAAAGCTGAAGTAAGTTTGTGGAATCTGTGTTCCACTGACTCACATGTCCACGAGGAAGCTTCAGGTTGTTTCTGATTCCTCAAATGGGGCTGTTTTCACCCATCTGTGATGTATCCAAGATTTCACGACAGCCAACGTGTAAGAGATGATTAGAGAGCCACTAATAGGTCACGTGGTCCCATCCACTTTTTAGCAAGTTGGCCCTGTTCCCTGCAGGTCCTGAGTAGCACCTGGTCACCAGAGATGAAGGGGGTATGGTACTTCATCAGGTCACTGGGTCTAGTGGAAACAAACACATGCATACTATTTAATTATCAACTTAAATTTTAAACATATCGTATAACATTTAATTCATGATTGATTTGAGGACAGGGAGGTCAAAGCTAGCCTGGAGAGGCCTCCCATGCACAATTTCAAAAGGGCTTAATTTCAACCTGCTTTGGGGAGCTGCCCTTATCTTGAGAAGTGCAAAAGCAATGTTTTATCCCAAGTTAAGCTAGGCTCTTCACAAGTTTTAGCTATAGTTTTCTTCAAGGTGTGATTCATTTCTCCAATCTTTCCTATAGATTGAGGCCTTCAAGAGGAATGTAGTCTCTGTATTATTAAGTCCCCATTCTTCAGCCTGTCTCTTGCAGTATACTTGCGATAACTGCAGAGATCTCTACGAGGAATCAAAGTACCCTAAAAATAGTTTCTTTACCAGCCCATTTTGCCACAATGTCTGCTAGCTGAATTTCCTTTAATTACATGGGTTTCCCTCTTTGAGGTCCCCAGTGTTTGCCACCTTAGATGTCTGTTGTATAGCCTTCAGTAGAGCTAAGATTTCCACAGAGTCCTTAATATACTTAATTTAGATGTCAGCAGTCCCTGGTCCTTCCAAATGGCACTATGAACATGCACTATGAAAAAGATATCCTGAGAGTCAGTGTATATATTTACCTTTTTACCAGCAGACAAAGGGAGGAGCCCTCATTAGGAAAATGATCTCAGCATTCCGAGCCGAGCTTCATTCCGAGCCGAGCTTCCCGGGGGCAGTTTCTGGGCCTCAGTTATCTCCAACAGTCCCCACAGTATATCCAGCCTACAGCTGCCCTCATTCTGTAAAGCTTCTTTCATCCATAAAGAGCTTCCCAATCTAGGTGTTCTAAAGCCTGGCCTACGAGGTCTGGCCTGCTAGAATGTGCTAAGTTCACAATGTCTAAACAATCATATTCAAGATGATCACTGGGGTCAGGAAGCAGAGATGCTGGGTTTAAAACAGAAGTAGCCTGCAATTTCACATTGAGGTTATCAAGCAGAATCGCTGGATATTTCCCCATTCTGCCAACCGCAAGAAAAAGCCACTCTTCTCTTCCAACAGAGCAGCACTTGTGGAGGTACGAAGACCTTATAGGTTGGCCAGGTGTAAACTTTTCAGCATCCTGTAAAGCATCACAAGCTACAGCGACTGCTTGGAGGCAGGGTGGCCATCCTTTGATTATCTGTTCCAACTGTTTTGAAAAATAGGCTATAAGTTGGGGAAAATTCCCCCAGCATTTGGGTTAACACTTCTAAACTAATGCCTCTTCTTTCATGCCATGCACATATAATTTAAAAGCTCTCTTTAGATCAGCCAACCCCAAACAGGGGTTGAGGCAGACTTTTTTTTTTTTAAGATTTTTTAAAAGATTTTATTATTTATTTGACAGAGAGAGCGATCACAAGTAGGCAGAGAGGCAGGCAGAGAGAGAGAGAAGAGGAGGAAGCAGGCTCCCTGCCAAACAGAGAACCCCATGCGGGGCTTGATCCCAGGACCCTTAGATCATGACCTGAGCCGAAGGCTGAGGCTTAACCCACTGAGCCACCCAAGGGCGCCGCAGACTTTCTTTTATAGTATCAAAGGTTTTCAGGCACTTTTTTGTACAAATTAGATGCTCAGCATCCAATCCTTTTAATATCTCATGTAAGGGCTGAGCTATCAGTCCATAATTTGGAATCCAAATAGGGTAGAATCCAACTATGCCTAGGAACCCATATAACGGGTGCCTGGTGGTGGGTGCCTTGAGCAAACCAATAGTCTTTTTCCTCTCAGGCAATAAGCTTCCTTGCCCTTTTGTTAGGCTGAAGCCCAGGTAAGTTACTTCTTGTTTGCAAATTGGCACCTTGAAGAGGGATACTTTGTATCCACAGTCAGCCAAATGATTTAATAAGAGGATGGTGTTCTTTAAATATCTTTCATAAGTAGGACTAACCACTAGTAGATCATCCACATTCTGTAAGAGGAATTCCTCTATCAGTGAAAGATCCTCAAGTCTCTGAACAGTAACTCCCCAAAAATGGCAGGGAAATTCTTAAACCTTTGAGATAAAACTGTCCAACAGAGAAAAGCAACCACTTTCCGGAAGGTAGGACACGTGCAGAAGTGAATCCGAGGCAACACCTGGGAAGACAGACAGTGGGGGTGGGGGAGGGGCCTCCGTCAGCCACTTACCAGCAAGCGAGAGAGCAGCGGGGCCAAAATCAGAACGTTTAGAAGTCTGCTCCAGGGAGGGACGTCGCTCCAGTGGCTAAGGGGGGTGGAGTCCTCGCAGGGACAGTGTGGTCTCAGGACCCTCGGGGAGACGGAAAGAGTGGGGGTGTCCAAGTGTGGCAGCGCTCCCGGGTATCGGAGCAGGGAAGCTGGGGGCAGAGATGGAGCTGAGGAGTGAGGTCTCAGCTCCAGGTTACCTTAAACCATGATCTGAGTCACAGTCAGGCCACTGCTCCTCCAGCAGGGACCCCAGAAATGGCAGATCCTGGGAGACAAGCCCCTTCCTCTTACGGAAGGAGCGGCACAGGAGCACACTGCAGGAATCTGCTGGGTTTGGAAACTCCAAAGGGCGCTGTGCGCCAGAGACAGAAACACTAGGTCAGGCCAGGTGAGCATGGAGCGTGGGCGGAGACCAGGGAGACGGGAGGGATTGACGACTATTATCTGAGGGCGCACTGAGGAGTGGGGACCCGAGCTCCGGGCTCCTGGGGGTTGGAGACCGGGCAGCCGCCATCTTCATTCCCGTCCTCCAACGCGGTATCTTCATTCCCGTCCTCCAACGCGGTACGGAAAGCGCTCAGGGAACAAAAGCTCCGAGCGCGAACCGCAGCAGTTTGCTTAGCCGGGCCCCTGGCAAGGGCGTGCCGTTCTGCCCCAGGCAAAGACATTTGAGAATCGAGGTAACAAGCACCTCCTGCAGAAGATCAGCAGGAACGTCCAGCCAAGACCACGATTACCAATTAATAAGAACTGGAAAACTCCAGTGTTAGCGGAATGCAACACATAGAATTCATGGTTTTTTTTTCCATGAGGCTTCAATCTTTCAAAGTTAAATATTTAAAAATTTTTTTCTTATTCTATTTTTTAAATTTTTCCTCTTTCCTATTTTAACTTTTTTAAACTATTTTTTTTTAACTATTAAGGTATTTTTTTAATACCTTTTTAACAATTTTTTTTAATTTTCATTTTTATAGTCATATTCTATCCATTCTTTATATTTAACTTTATTTTTTGTATACACATAAGTTTTTCTTTCTTTAAAATTTTGGGGTAGAGTTTCTTCTAACAGACTAAAATGTGCCTTAAATCTAGCGTATAGCTTTGTTCTAGTCTCCAGCCTGATCATATTCTCTCCTTCTTTTTTCTTTTCTCAACCAACTTCTTATCAATTTCTTTTTTAGACTCTTTTTTAATTTTCAGTTTTACAGTCTTATTCCATCCCTTTACTGTGTTTACCCTTAGTTCCATATATATAGAAGTTTTTCTTTCTTTAAAATTGTGGGAAGCTGTTTCTTCTAACAGATAAAAACACACCCAAAATCAAGTGTGTGGTTCTGTTTTATTCACCAGCCTTATATTTTTTTTTTCCTTTCTTCTCCCTCCAGTTTTGGGTCTCTTCTAATTTGGCTAGTGTATATTTTTCTGGGGTTGTTATTACCCTTTTAGCATTTTTTTCTCTCATTCATCTGTTCTCTGGACAAAATGACAAGGTGGAAAAACTCACCTAAAAAAAAAAAAAATGACAAGAGGCAATACTGACTGCTGGAGACCTAATCAATATGGACATTAGTAAGATGTCAGAACCAGAGTTCAGAATAATGATTATACAGATTCCAAATGGGCTTGAAAAAAGCATAGAAGATACTAGAGAATACTTTCTGGAGAAATAAAATCCCTTTCTGGAAAAAATAAGAACTAAAATCTAACCAATTTGAAATCAAAAAGGCTATTATTGAGGTGCAATAAAAAATGGAGGCTCTTACTGCTAGGATAATTAAGGCAGAAGAGAGAACTAGTGCTATAGAAGACAAAATGATGGAGAATAAAGAAGCTGAGAAAGAGGGAAATAGACAACTACTGTACTATTAGGAGATAATTTGAGAGATAAGTGATACCAGAAGATAATATTAGAATATTTGGGATCCCAGAAGAAGTAGAAAGAGAAAGAGGGGCAGAAGGTATACTGTAGCAAATTATATCAGAGAACTTTCCTAATTTGGGGAAGGAAACAGGCATCAAAATCCAGGAGGCACAAAGGACCCCCCTCAAAATCAATAGAAATAGGTCCACAACCTATCATCTAATAGTAAAGCTTACACGTCTCAGAGACAAAGAGAAAATCCTGAAAGCAGCTTGGGGCAAGAGGTTTGTAATCTAGAATGGTAGAAATATAGATTGGCAACATACCTATCCACAAAGACCTAGCAAGGACTGGCATGATATATTCAGAGCACTAAATGAGAAAAATATGCAGCAAATAATACTATGTCCAGCTAGGCTGTCATTGAAAATAGAAGGAGAGATTGAAAAGCTTCCAGGGCAAACAAAAACTAAAAGAATTGGCAAATACCAAACCAGCCCTATAGGAAATATTGAAAGGGGTCCTCTAAGCAAAGAGAGAGCCTTAAGGTAACAGACCAGAAAGGAACAGAGACCATATACAGTAATAATCACCTTACAGGCAACACAATGGCACTAAATTCATATCTTTCAATAGTTACCCTGAATGTAAATGGACTAAATGCCCCAGTTTAAAGACATAGGGTATCAGAATGGATAAAACAAAACAAAACAAAACAGGACCAAATGATATGCTGTCTGCAAGAAACTTGTTTTAGACCCAAAGGCACCTCCAGATTTAAAGTGAGGGGGTGGAAAACAATTCACTAGTTCATGCTAATGAACACCCAAAGAAAGCTGGGGTGGCAATCCTTATACCAAACAAATTCGATTTTAAGTCAAAGATTATAAAAAAAGATAGATTTTGGTCAGGGGGACCCAAAAGACTCCACTCCAAAACTGCTAGAACTCACACAGGAATTCAGTAAAGTGTCAGGATATGAAATCAATGCACAGAAATCAGTTGCATTTCTATATACACCAAAAAGACAGAAGAAAGAGAAACTAAGGAATTGATCCCATTTGCAATTGCACCCAAAACTATAAGATACCTAGGAATAAATCTAACCAAAGAGGCAAAGAATCTGTACTCAGAAAACTTTTGAGTACACATGAAAAAAATAGAGGCGGACACAAAAACTGGAAAAACATTTCATGCTCATGGATTGGAAGAACAAATATTTTGAAAATGTTTATACTACCTAGAGCAATCTACACATTTAATGCAATCCCTACCAACATACCTTCACTTCTTTTCAAAGAAATGGAATGAATAATCCCAAAATTTATATGGAACCAGAAAAGAACCCAAATAACCAAAGGAATGTTGAAAAAGAAAACCAAAGTTGGTGGCATCACAATTTCAGATTTCAAGCTCTATAACAAAGTCAGAATCATCAAGATAGTATGGTACTGGCACGAAAACAGACACACAGATCAATGGAACAGAATAGAGAGCCCAGAAATAGACCCTCAACTCTACGGCCAACTAACATTCAACAAAGTAGGAAAGAATGTCCAATGGAAAAAAGTCTCTTCAACAAATGTTGTTGGGAAAATTGGACAGCCGCATGCAGAAGAATGAAACCAGACCATTTCCTTACTCCATACACAAAAATAGACTCAAAATGGATGAATGACCGCAATGTGAGACAGGAATCCATCAAAATCCTTGAGGAGAACACAGTCAGCAGCCTCTTCAACCTCAGCCACAGCAACTTCTTCATAGAAATATCACCAAAGGTAAGGGAAACAGGGCAAAAATGAACTATTGAGACTTCATCAAGATTAAAAGCTTTAACACAGCAAAGGAAACAGTTAATAAAACTGAAAGACAACTGACAGAATGGGAGAAGATATTTGCAAATGACATATCAGATAAAGGGTTAGTATCCAAAATCTATAAAGAACTCAACAATCAAACTCAATTCCCAAAGAATAAATAATCCAATTAAAAATGGGCAGAAGACATGAACAGACATTTCTGCAAAGAAGACACCTAAATGGTCAACAGACACATGAAAAAGTGCTCCATATCACTCGGCATCAGCATGGACAGGTGGCCAGATACTTATGGACTCTACGTCATCAGGGAAATACAAATTTCTCGGCATCAGGGAAATACAAATCAAAATCACAATGAGATACCACCTCACACCAGTCAGAATGGCTAAAATTAACCAGTCAGGAGATGACAGGTGTTGGTGAGGATATGGAGAAAGGGGAACCCTCCTACACTGTTGGTGGGAATGCAAGCTTGTACAGCCACTCTGGAAAACAGCATGGAGGTTCCTCAGAATGTTGAAAATAGAACTGTCCTATGACCCAGCAATTGCACTATTGGGTATTTACCCTAAAGATACAAACGTAGTGATCCAAAGGGGCACGTGCACCCGAATGTTTATAGCAGCAATGTCCACAATGTCCAAACTATGGAAAGAACCTAGATGTCCATCAACAGATGAATGGATAAAGAAGATGTGGTATATATATACACAATGGAATACTATGCAGCCATCAAAAGAAATGGAATCTTGCCATTTGCGACAACATGGATGGAACTAGAGCGTATCATGCTTAGTGAAATAAGTCAAGCAGAGAAAGACAACTATCATATGATCTCCCTGATATGAGGAAGTGGTGATGCAACATGGGGGCTTAAGGGGGTAGGAGAAGAATCAATGAAACAAGATGGGATTGGGAGGGAGACAAACCATAAGTGACTCTTAATCTCACAAAACAAACTGAGGGTTGCTGGGGGGTGGAGGGTTGGGAGAAGGGGGGTGGGGTTATGGACATTGGGGAGGGTATGTGCTTTGGTGAGTGCTGTGAAGTGTGTAAACCTGGTGATTCACAGACCTGTACCCCTGGGGATAAAAATATATGTTTATAAAAAATAAAAAATTTTTTAAAAAAGCCACCTAACTGAGAATCTGGCAAACTAATGTCCCCCCCCAAACCCCCACATTCCCTGTTCATGTAGGCAGGACTTTTTGAAGGGGGAGAGAAGTGGAAGGGACCAGAAGCGAACCTCAGCTGCCACTGAGGCTTGAACAATCATTCGGGTGTCTTTAGTTGGGTAGGATAGGTCAAGTTCTTCAAGTTTATTAAGACACTTTAAACAGAATTGATTGCTAGAAACTTATCATGTGTTTAGAGCTTGACATGGAGGAATGCGATTGGTTTAGTCCTGCTAGAAGAGCCCTTACATTAGCCTACAGGTGGGCGAAATCATCTAACACAAAGTCTATTTTATAGTAAGTGATGAGTATCTCCTGTAATTTGCTAAATACTGTTCTGAAAGTGAGAAACTGGTTGTGTGGCTACAGAATGGCTGTTAACAGTAACAGTCATTAATCCTCCTGATTGCCCGGTTGCCTGGGAGTCATGGGATGGGATTGTCCCACATGTGTATCACTTTTATACATTGTAAAGTCGAAGAATCACGAGTCAAACCATGAGTCTGTAATTAGTCCCACGTTTATAATTTACAAATGGGAAAACTGAGATACAGTGAAGATAAGAAGTAATGCAGGAATTGGAATCTACATAATCCAAAACCTAGCCAAGTTTTTTCCCATGGTTCATCCAATACAATAAATAATGGAGCAAGTGCTATGATAACTATAGGTCCCTAATAAAGGAAAAACACATTCCAGCCAAATGAGAGAAGGGGGAGTATTTGAATTTATGTGTGATGACACAGTGGGAAGTAGCCCTCCAGGCAAAAGGCAAGTGCAAGCAAAGGCACAGAAGTATGGAAGAGAGCAGGGGTGGTCCCATGGCCTGGCCAAGGTGGCTTGTGGAGAGAGAAGATAGGAGGTGATCCTGGACAAGAGGAAGCCAGATCCCAAGTAGCTGCAGTGTTCCAAGGAATCTATACTTTACTGTTTAGGGGCTTTTTATTTTTTATTTTAGGAGTTCATAACTCGATGGGATCTGTTTTAGAGAAGACAACTCAGGGGCCATGGTAGCAGATGGGCGGGTGAAGCAGAGCAAAGCCACCCAAGAACTACAGACACAGCTCAGGTGAGGAGTGGTCTGTGGTGGCAGTAGCAATAGAGGGGAGGGGAGACTCTGCCAAAGGAGGACAAATAAGAAAATGCAGATCCTGAAAAATAAGACATGGTTATGCTAATGATGGCTTTGTTATAACTATTTTGGACAGTTTTGTTTTAGCAATAAATGGATAGAACTATTGTCATTAAAACAATCAGATATATTTTGAAGTTTAAGTAGTTTAAAGTAACATGACAAGGTGTTTTTCAAAATATTTTTAACAAGGTCAAGAAACTAGCTTTCACGACTAGGCCAAGTATCTTCCTGCTGGGGCCTCTTTGCCCTTCGTAACTGCCTTCTATGGTAGTTGACTTATACTTGTTACTATAGTAAGCATCTGTATAAACATCTATTTTCCCAATCTATCATAATTTCCTTGAGAATAGGAATATGATTTTATTTTGTTTCTCTAGTGTCTAGCATAGTCCTTCATCTGCACCTTCATCTACACAAAGCCTCCTGTGTATTTTCCTTTCCTGGGTCCTGGGCAAGATCCTTTCATTGACTTAGTGAAGGGCACACCCCCAACAGAACATCAACCTGGATGCATCCTTCCATCTTTTTTATAAGGATTGAAAAATTCCTTGATAAAATCCGTAGGTTATGAATCCACAAAATCCTTTTCCCATGCCAGCAAGACACATGTGTAAAAACTGAATATGTGGCGGGGGTGGGGGTGGTCTGAGATGTCTTGTTTTTAGTGAAACTATCCTCATCCTAAAATATCATCACTTCCTTTTCTGTGGTTAGAGTCTTTAAATGTTGTATTTTGGAATCTTTCCTGTGAGTGAGGCCAACCACTTTGATCTGTAGCTTGTAGAGTTGTTAAACAGTTCACAGTCATCAAGAGCCAAGTTGTACCGGTGCTCTTCTAAGCACTTTCCTTGTAATCCTCACTACCACCTTTTTGAAATCTCCTCTTATTCTCCCATTTTATAGATGAGGAACTGAAAAACAGAGATATTCAGTAACTTGGTTAAGGTGATACAACAGTAAGGAGTAAAGCCAGAACCCCATCTTAGCAGTGTAAATCTGGAGCCTGTCCTCTCAAACAATCCACAACATTGTCTTTCATTGAATCCTTCCTCTTAAATGGAAAGATTTATCAGTCTTTAGTCTTCTGAAATTTGTCCAGTTCCCTACAATCTCCAAAACTTGCCAGACATCATGAAACCGTAGTAAAAAAAAATCTTCTTTAGCAAACTGAATGAATTCACCAGGGCCAGTGGAGCCAAACTCATTCAACATGACGGACAGTTCTAGTTTATTCTTATCTTCTATCTGTTACCCTTTCCACTTTGTACAACATTTCATGGAGTGAGATATCTCAGTGTAAATGCTGTTCTTTCTGTGATTCCTCCTCTAGAACCCCAGGCAGACTGGAGTAATTTTTTAGTTATGTCTCCCTTGGACTTCATACTCATCTCTATTACTATAATTACTTTAGCGTATTTAATTATACAGTTTATATTTATTTATTTGCATGCCTCTCTCCTTACTGTACTATCAACCTCTTGACAAGAGCAATTATATTACATCATTATAAAAGGCTCAGGATTTGAAACAATGCTTGACACTTAACAGCTGCTCAATAAATATTCCTGACAGATATGAGAGGAAAGCAAAATAGGTCCTGAGAAACTCGGGTTCCTCTGTCTGCAAGTTAATACGGCACTATTATCTCCAAGGAATCAAGCTCTTACTCTTTTCTTGTTAATCTTCTTTAAACAAACAAGCAAAAACAAAAACACAAATAAAACAGTCTTTTTCTTTGTTTCAGAATGTTTTTTTTTCACACACCTTAGTTCATTTCAGTCTAAAGCAAGTGTTCCTACCTTCATTCTGGGAGGCTTGTGTCACTGTTTTATTTTTTATTTATTTTTTAAATTTTTTTATTTTTTAATAAACATATAATGTATTATTAGCCCTCACAGGTCTGTGAATCTCCAGGTTTACACACTTCACAGCACTCACGATAGCACATACCCTCCCCAATGTCCATAACCCCACCACCCTCTCCCTAACCCCCTCTCCTGGCAACCCTCAGTTTGTTTTGTGAGATTTAGAGTCTCTTATGGTTTGTCTCCCTCCTGATCCCATCTTGTTTCATTTATTCTTTTCCTACCCCCCCAAACCCCCCATGCTGCATCTCCACTTCCTCATATCAGGGAGAGCCTATGATAATTGTCTTTCTCTGATTGACTTATTTCACTCAGCATAATACCTCTAGTTCCATCCACGTTGTTGCAAATTGTGTCCCTGTTTTAAAATTGTCTTGGTTATGTGCCCCATCTCTCATCTTTAATTTATATGCTTTTGGGCCTGAGCCCGTCATAAAAGCTGTTTCTATAGCCACCCAGCTCCTTCCATATGGGTGATCCACTACTGCAGTGTCAGCATTTCTTTCTGAGAGTTTCTCAACTTTCTCAGTCCACTCCCTCCCCTCTCCCAATTATATTTCACTGAATTCTACTTAATTTTCTTTCAATTTTTTGAAATCTGCCTTCTCAAAAATGTAAGGATAATGACCAGTGATTCCCTTCATTGGTAAGGTACATGACAATGTTATGTACATTGCGAGGCTTGAACTCATAACCCTAAGACCAAGAGTTTCATGCTCCACTGACTGAATCAGCGAGGCACCCCTCATATGCATTTTTCTTTCCACAACTTTAATAGCATATGATGGAACTAAAGTTAGAAAAATGTAGTGAAGTGCTCAAGGTGAGACATCTAAGTGGCAGGGAAGTGCTTTAAAATCAGGCTGTCTGACGCTAGAGCATGCACTCTAAATCCTTGTTACAGAGAGCATATTCTTAAGTTCTATATGAGGCGCCACAGGCCTTGACAGCCCCATTGCCTAGTGTAAACCTGAGTGCAAGCTTGCCTAAGGCCGGTCAGGTGGTACCTAGCAGAACTGCAGTTAGCAGCAAAATTCCTGACTACTAGTTCAGTGCTCTATATACTATGTCTTGATTCTCCATTACTAGGATTAGGTAGAAATCACCTTGATATTTTATATGACATTTTGAAGGATTACAATGAATTTTGAGTGTGGAAGGATATACTTCTGCTCGATCTAGACACTGTCTGGGGGAAAGATTAGTCTCTCACCCTTACTCCCTGACTTCTTTCACGTGCAGTGCGAATGATTAGTATGTTTCATAAAAGGCTTTTCTGAGGGAATCCTGAAGTTTTAGGCAGGTGGCACCATCAGTGGTTCCTTTTCCGGAGTCACTTTCAAGACATGCTCCCTCCCATTTTTCCACTTCTGCTTTCATAATAAAAATAGAGAGAAATTTATAGAGAGAATGAGAGTTAAGGAAAATTTTGCACAAACTCTTGTTCGGGAATTTTCTTGGAAGCATTTTTTTAGAAAGCAAGTTTTCCCAGGGAACACAGCTCAGTCTACTGACTCTTACTTACATGTGTTTTGTGTTACAAAAGCACATGGAAGTAACTTACCTTCACCTTTCTACTCCTTCACTGACAGTCATCTAGCCTTGACTCATATCCAGCTCTCTTAACATCTATCCACCTTCTCATCTAATGATCCTTCCAGTGTTTGAAAAGTGTTAACATGAATCCCTAGATTAAACATCACAGTGGTTATAGGAGGGTATCTAAGAGTCAGGGACCTGGTTCTGTCCCTCATTAACCATCCTATCTTGGTCAAAGCACTTAATGCCTTTCAACTTTCAGTACTGCCATCTACAAAAATTGATAGAATAACATTTATCTCACAGTATGATTGTAGGGATCAAAATCAATATATTAAAGATGTGAATACTGTGAATCGTTCTATAAATATGATCACGGCTGTCCCGTCCCTGCTCACAGTCCTGTTGTTAAACTGGAATAAAGCACTTCAGAATGGGGCTGATCTGTAAAGGTTATGGGGAGGTAATTTGCTTTCTCAGTGAAAACACTGTTCTTTAGTACGTTTAAAATGGCATCAGATGTCACTAGAAGCTATACTGGGTCATCTTAAACCTGAGATCAACTAAAATACCCAGATCTTTTTCACAGCTCGCCTCCACTTTGCTCAAATGCAATCGTAGTATTTAACTTAGATGCTTTGTGCCAGTTAAATTTCATGCTGTTGTTCTTGGCCCAATATTTGAATATGCTGAGGATATTCAGAATAGTGGGTGATTCTTCTGGATGAGATCTGTTATCCAGCTCTGCCATCTGCAAATAGATTGATTTTCTTTCCAATGTTCTTTGCCTATAGTCTGCTGAAGGGAAAGATTTCTCCTCTACTTTTCCATTGTAGGGCTAGATGGATGCACACATTTGATGTAGAAGGCCTTGAAATACTTCAAGATGGGATCTTCCACAGTCTCTGACTCCATAATCCCTTGAAATTTCTAAGAAAAACCCCATTGCTGGAATTTTGGTGTGTGTGTGTGTGTGTGTGTGTTGTGGGAGTTGGCGGCATGGAAAAGAGCTATTACTGGCTTACGTTGCAAATGCTTATGAGAGGTCTCTACTTGTTGATGAAAGATTGTCAATGCCTTGATGGTCTGAGAACTCGGTCTTTTGGTTACTGCAATGATGAAAGACAACAGCCTGACTCATCTCACTTCAAATTCTGAAGACCTTTCCATACTAATTTATTGCATAGGAGCACTTCCTCTTTTCATGGGAATGGAGAAGAATGACCTCATATGACAGAATTTATTTTCTAGGTTGTTTTTCCATATGCCAAGGATATATGTCTTAACAATTCTTAACATCATCTCAAAGATGAAGATAAGTAAGTTGGGTCCAACATCAAAGTGTCCCACTACAGATAGACCAAATGATAAAAAGGCACAGCTTTTCATGAATGTTGTAGTTTAAATAGCCATGGAGAGGGAAATAGGTAGGATTCACTGTGGTACTTGGACTTTAAAAACATGTACACCGATCTTTTTCTGAGCCTTCGTGCTCACCTGAGCATTTCAGTTTAACTCTTCTCATGTACCCTACTTCCTTAATTTTTTAAATTGACATAATGTATTAGTTTCAGGGGTATGACATAATGATTTGCTATTTGTGTATATTGCAAAATGATTACCGGAATAAGTGTAGCTAGCATCCATCACCATACAGAGTTACAATGCTTTTTGTCCTTGTTATGAGAGCTTTTATGATCTACTCTCTTAGCAACTTCCAAATACGCAATACAGTATTATTAACTATAGGGGTGCCTGGGTGGCTCAATCGGTTAAGCAGCTGCCTTCAGCTCAGATCATGATCCCAGGGTGCTGGGGTCAAGCTTTGTGTGGGACTTCCTGCTCAGTGGGGAGCCTGCTTCTCCTTCTCCCTCTGCCCCTCCACCCCCATCCCCCACTCATGCACTATTTTGTGAGGTTTCTCTCTCAAATAAATAAGTAAAATCCCTTTTAAAATAACCAATATTATTATTATTAACTATAGTTAATATAATTAACCATATTACTATATATTTTATAATATATGTTTATATTATTATATAAATTATATTATTATATAATTATATATAGTGGTATAATATATAAAAATAATATAATTAACTATAGTTAATAATTATATAATAATAAAATAAAATAATAATATAATAATAAATAGTTTTATTAACTATAGTTAATATTATTAATTATAATAATATAGTTATATAATTATAGTTATATATTAACTATAATATATTATTAACTATAGTCAATAATAATAATATAGTTAATAATATTAGTTACATGCTGTGTATTACCATATCCATAACCTTCAATGACTTAATGACATCTTTAACTTCTGCCTCTATCCCCAACCTCTGTGCCTTCAAACATGTTTAAATTTTTCTGTCTTGAAAAACTTTCTTTGACCCTGCTACTAACTCTAGCAATAAGGGAAATGAACTTTTCAAACCATAGTCTACACACCCTTTGTTTCTACTTCCTTGTCTTTTTTTTTTTTTTTTTAAACATATAATGTATTTGCTTCAGGGGTACAGGTCTGTGAATCATCAGAGTTGTAAAATCACTGACACTGTTTGGAGGGTTCTCAGGATAATTTAAGATTTGAATTTTACAATCTTAAGTCACAGGAAATTTTTAACAAAATAATTCCTACCAAAAGTTATCCTACCCTAAAAGTTAATCCATATTAAATAATGTCTTTCCTCATGTAATAGGATTATCTTTCTGGATTTTCTTTGGTTTTGATGCAAGAAAATCATCCAACATCTTTGTTAATTGGCTTATCATGGAAACATAGAAACTATCAAACCATGAAGGGTTTTTATTTCTTTGCCTTTGCCTACTGTTTGTGGGGAACTCTTGAAGTGCTTTTAGATAGTCTCTGACAGTAGGGTAGGGATGGATATTATTTTTCAGAGATTATCATGGGGAAAATCCAAATCTAGGAAGGAAGTAATCCAAGAAGGAATTTTTCCATATAGCAGTCTCAGAATGAGAAATACGATAACTTTTTGACACCCACTGGAAGAATTTAATTACTAGGCAGCTCTCATCAGTCATGTTGATCAAAACCCATTTCAAAGAACTATACAATTCCAAGTATTTGTACTGAACTTTGGTCCGATCAGGTAACATTTAAGAAACAAATCATTTGTCTGAGGGCTTGGAAATTTCTTTGTTGTACAGTGGTCTGGTTTGTATGAATGTTTCACTGAAAAGGAAGCAACAAGGAAAAAATACGAGCCGCTGTCATGTTGTCACAGAATGTCTTGGCTCGTCAATGTTCATTTGAACTTGGGACAAGTTGGCAACTCTGGCCTTCATAATGTGCTCCTGCTCCAGCTCCACAGGGCAGCAGGGAGCTCCCTGTCCTTCCACAGTCGGCTCTGGGGGAGGGGGTGGCATTTACCTTCCTTCAGCCTGTAAGGTGGTTAAGAGTCTGGTTTCAAAGTAGAAGAAAAAATTCGGAGTACAGAGAGGGTACGTCTAGACGGCAGACATAACCTCCGGAGCTAGACAAGATGAATAGCTAATAATAATTAGTATCTACTGAAAATTTGGTCTACTAGGTGCTTTCCCAAGTATTTTACATGGATCATCTCATCTAATCCTCAAAATAAATAGATGCCGAGTAAGAAAAGTGAAATGCAAAGGGAAACAAAAACAAAAAACACGTTCAAGTTCACACAAGAAATAAGTAACAAAGCCAAGCTACCAGCTCAGGTGGTTCGACTTTGAGACCAAACATTTCACCATTCTGCTAGATTAACTCCTCATCAATGCAGATTATAAGCTCAGTTAAGGCATGAAATACTTTCAAGTTACCATGTTGGTGGGAGAAGAGTTATTTCCTAGACTGAGAATAACTAGTATGAAACATACTGGTAATTGAAATAAAAATCACAACTGAAGGCGTCATTTAATCAAGTATTAAACGAGTACCACATAACCAGCCTCTGAGAAAAACTAAGGGAACTGCAAAAGGATGGGAACTGAGTGTTGGCCCAAAGGAGCTTGTGATTTGAAGGCAAGACAAGGGATATCAAGGAGTAGATATGTCCTTTGGAAATCTGCTATTGATGGAGCAGGTCTCTAATCACCAGGAAATGGAGTTTTCACGTGATTTCTGGCATCAAGGCTCCCTCCTAGTGGGTTAACACCAGAGTTTTGAGGAAGAATATCTGTTTCTGTTTTCTTTTCTTTCTGAAGTCCTAGGATAACTTGTTGGCCTTTTAAGTCTCATTGACACAGTCATTCCATAACATGGGAAATAGGATCCAGGGAGATAAAATCAGCTGAGAAACACCCCCATAGTTTCCCCTGTGTATAACTTGTTTTGTCACTTTTTTCTTTGGATACATTAGGAAAAAATGATAGTAAGTTCTACTGTATCTTTTCTCTTAGTAACTCCAGCAGTCATTGTGTTTGGAAAGTTTTCACTTAGGACAGGGATGCTAAACAGACCCGAAGCATGAGAGGCTCCAAATAGAACAATTCACCAATCATCACTTTCTCAGTGTTTAATCCAATGCAAGCAGCAGGCGGGAGTGCAAGAGAAGTACTGTGTAAGGACAGTCCCTCAGGACACATCCTCAAGGACTTTGCTTTTTGGTTGGAGACAGAAGGTAATTATGTAAAACTCTGGAAGATCCAGATCATTAAACGCAGTGGACATCATCATTGGTAGGTGGTTTGCAGAAAAGAGAGATGAATGAGACCTGGGTAGCCAGGGAAGGCTCGCAGAAGGAAGTACAGATCAGGTTGTGTGAATGCACTGTGCATGTGGCAGGGGTGGGATGAGTTTGAGTTGGTGATAAAAAATACCAAGGTCCAAAGAAAAATAAGGTAATGACCCTGTTGGAGGGAGCCATGCAAGAACCTTGGGGGTATTTTCTCAATGTTTGCACACAGAAGACCTCTAGAAAAAGCCACCAATTTGCCAGCTTTGTTTTGGTTACATTTCAGGAAAGTTCAAGAAATTTCTTCAAAGGTGGAGCAGCTACTTCTTGGCAACTTATTTGTGACACATATTTTCTTAATACGCCCATGTGGTATCTTGTCTTTTCTTCCTCTTGTCCCTCAGCCAGTTTTAAAATGCTCATTTTTTTCTCTTCTCTATAGAACATTTTTGGGGGAGACAGAAAAAAGATTTCAGCCTGATGTGCATGAAAACTTCTGGAAAAAATTGCTAAGCTCTGTATGTAGAGGGAAAGAATTGTTTTCTAAGGTTAATAAACAGGGTCTCTTCCTTGAATGCGGCAAAATTGTGCAACTTGATTATAGATCAAGTGAAGAAGTAATGTGGTCTTTGTACACTTTCATTTCTCTCCTTAACACCTTTCCTATAACCAGAGTCTCCCATCACACAAGATATATAAAGCTTTCATTGTGTGGCATCACCATATTCTAGTGTTCCAATACAGACCTGAAATCCTATATCCTAACCTCCATTTTCCTCTCTAGCAAAATCATCCTGTGTGATCATAAGATCTTGCTTGTAGTTAGTTGTCACTTTGGAGAGATCTAATGATTGAATGGGGACCTCCAGTCTTTTTCCATTTAAAGGAAGCATTAACCTAAACGTAAAGAGTTGAAAGGCATTGCGTTGGAGTAAACATTTTCATTCTTTCACTCACTCACTCACTCACTCACTCACTCATTCATTCATTCATGATCTACTTTGTCCTAAAAAAATTCCAAAATGAATGCTAGAAACTTTTGGGGTCTTTCCTCCTCTTTCATTTATTGGACACTCTACAGGCATCAGCCTCTCTGTTAAGCACTGAGGTGCAAAGACGCGCGTGGTCAAAGTAGCACAGTGTCCAGAACTCAAAGAACTCACAGTCCAGCCAAAAAAATGTACATATGAACCCTAGTACCAGATTGTATCAGGATGCAGAACCAGATAAGAATTTGTGTACGGGGGGTGTGGGGTGTGGGGGAAGACCTATGTGCTCTGTCCTGGGAAGAGGGAACAAAAAAAGAATTCTCTTCTTTGCCTTCTTTTACTGGGCAAGTGTTAGAAGAGAACTAAAATCATGCTGAAAGTGCTGGTTTTCTGGGTGTGGTGCATAAACAATGAATCTTGGGACACTGAAAAAATTAAATTAAATTAAATCTTTAAAATATTTTTTTTCTTTCTTTCTTTTTTTTTTTTTTAAGTGTTGGTTTTACAATCTGGAAGCAGAAAAGCAATTGGTCAAAACTTCTCTAAAAAACAATTGGGGGCCCTATCGGGGTCCCAAGCCAGTGTGACAGAGGCCATGCACTTAACACTCAAGGGTCAGCCTGTCTTCCTGGCTGGCACCATGCTGGATTTGCCCATGCCTTTCTTGGTGTGAACAGCTCTTTATGATGCTAGATTGTGGTGCTGATGCGGGGTAGGAGTGAGAGAAAGGAATATGGGGAAATGAGAGCTTTCTGTAGCTAGTCCTCACTGCGGCCCTAACAAGGAGAAGGAAAACACAGTACCTAGCTCGCTCTGGTTCGCTATAACTTAAGGTTACTCCCTGAACAATACCTTCAGTTTTCTCAGTTACCACTTTCAAAGGGAGTCCTAGGATTCATAAACAGACTCTAATACATAAGGAAGGATGGTTAGAATCCAGGAAAGGCAATTCAATGTTCTAAAACTTTCTGCTCTGTCATTTGGTCTCTCCCTGTCCCTCACCCCCTTGGCCAGGGTCCCACATACTTGCTCTGTACACTTTAGCTTTTGTGTTTTTAATTCCCACTGTTTGGAACAGCCTCCCTGTGTTCCTTCTCTAGCCTGCTAAGTCCTCTAAGGTGTGGCTGAATTCCTCTTCCTTGGGTCCTTTCCATGACATCTAAAGAAAGCCTAGAGCTCCCTTAATTTAGGATGTCCCTTTGAGAAGTATGCATTATGCTTTAGATAACTTATAGCTTTTTAATTGCTTCAGATGTGTTCACTTTGTCTTTCAAACTGTACAGAAAAGGACTATATCACAGAATTTCTTTACATGCACAACAGAAGGTACATAATCTCTGGCCCCCGAGTGGGCCCTGTAGATAGTTGCTTGTTTAACTCTGTGGCAGCCTGTAGCAATAGAAAACTAGGATGGGTGAAGGAGTGGAGACTCAGGAACTGAGAGTAGGTGGAAACACAGCCGGGATGATGGCCGTGATGAGTAGAACACTCAGAGAGCCACCAGCTGGCTGCTAGTGTATATCATGGCTCATTTATGGGTGTCCTGTTCAAGTTTCCATTTCAGGAGATCGCTAAGGAAAAGAAGTCCGTATTCAGAAAGATATGCATGCATGATCTTTAAGGTTCTTAGCCAAAGACAAGCTAGATACCAAAACATGCTTCGAATACCTCCCAGCTCAGCACTTGGGTGGCACATTCCACCCTTGGACTCAGTTAGCTGTAGTATCTATAGTACTTTGCATAAAAGCAGGAGGTCAGTGTACTTTACGCACATGGATCTTGATGAGGTGCAAAAGAATATAACACGGTTTCTTACTTTTCCACATTGCATAACACACTTGTGAGCCGACTGGAATGCTCTGGAGCCACCCGAGAGAGGAAATGAATTTACGGTTGTTAGTGTATCAAAGGATTGTGCCTGGAGAGGTTATTCTAGCCTCAAGAATCAAAAAAATGCAGACAGCTCCCCAAATAAGAGCTCCCATCTGGAGTAGAGCCGCTGCTGGGCTTGTCTTAGGTAATGTCTCGAAGTTGCGGATGTGAACATGTGGAGAGACATTTTCCTCTTTGACAACAAATAAAGCCGTAACTGGATAAAGTAGGGAAGACATTCTCTAAATCTCCTCTCATTTCCTGAGCAACCACAGGGAGTACTAAGGAAGTTATACTTACCAGAGCCTAACAAGGCTGAGGATTTCTCAAGAATCTGTGGCTTAGTGTAGGGTTTCCTACCACAGTATGTGCAAGAAGTTTCACTCAGTTAGACAAGATAAAATAATAATGTTCCAGGCAAAAATTCCAAGAAAAAAATCACTTTCTTTTGTCATTAATTGTGATAACGGTAAGAGCAATAACAGCTAATTGTGATCACTATATGCCAGACTCTGGTTTTGGTGCTTTACACATTCTAGCTCACCGAATCTTCACACATCTCTCAGTCTGTCAGCCATTGGCACTACCTCCGTTCTACAGGTAAGTAAACAGAAGCACAGAGTGGGTCAAGGACATCCCTAAGATCACAGAGCATATTAAGTAAAGGAGGCAGGCTTTAGGCTCCAGGCTCTGCTCAAGTAAGTGGGGGGTGGGGGGTGGGGGGAAGGTCCTTGAGCCTCTAGAGGCTGGAATCTAAGCCTTCTTCATTCACAAGACCTGTGCAGTCCTCAGGCTAAATCAAAGGTTTATCAAATATGTGTCTTGTGGCTGCATAGACCAATAGTAGAATGGTCAGGGCTCATCCTTTCATACATTCTACCTGCTGTACTGATCTTTAAACCCAGGGCAGTCAAAAGTTTAACTTCTATTGCCATGGTGTGGTCTTAAAGGGCAGTAAAACCATTTATTTCCTTTTCTATACTTCCTGTGTTAGAAAAATCCTGAAAGAATGTTAGCTGAGGGGGCACCTGGGTGGCTCAGTGGGTTAGGCCGCTGCCTTCAGCTCAGGTCATGATCTCAGGGTCCTGGGATCGAGTCCCACATGGGGCTCTCTGCTCAGCAGGGAGCCTGCTTCCCTCCTCTCTCTCTCTCTGCCTGCCTCTCCATCTACTTGTGATCTCCCTCTGTCAAATACATAAATAAAATCTTTAAAAAAAAAAAAAAAGAATGTTAGCTGCGCAGTCAGGCTTTAGGACAGCCAAGTTTTCTGCTGTTGTGAAAGCTTTGGTTTTAGCAACATTTCCTCATGAGATCCTAAGAATGTACTCTGATGATAAGGACTGCCTTTCACTTGCTTTTGGCTTTTCCTCTCTCCTGTTTTCCCCCTCCTATACTTTATCTTTTATCTTTTTTCTTTTTCTCCTCTCCCACTTCCCATTCATTTTATGTTAGAACCATGTCTTCACATCTAATTCTATTGTTCTCTGATTCGCACGCACGAGATCTCTCTAAGGAGGGTATTAAAACACATAGCTACAAACCCCAATCTAATTCCCAGCCCATGTAAAATTAGATTGAGCCAAAGACAGCAAATGATCATTTTAAACAACCTCTCTGAGTCTGACTCTGATTATTTCATCAGAATGAAAGTGTTTAGCCTGAATGAGAGCCACGTGGTATTGGTGGAGAACAGTCTAGATAGACACAAATGTGGTGACTAGATGATTCTGGAAGATATGTCTTTGGGGTTTCTGGATTGCCTATGACATACTCATGTACACGAGGTATTTCCCATGTTAGATGTAGAGCCCTCACAATAAAAAAACTAAATATTTTCTGTAAAATCCTACCTGCCATAGCTTCCATATGGTATGACATGAAGCAAAATTCTACATAGAATCAATATTGAATCTGAATTTTTTTTTATTTTGGATGAGCACATTCCCTCTTATTTCCTCTGCTTATAAAGTTTTGTCTTTTTGGCTCCTGTTCTCTCTTGAAAGTGTTTAGATTCCTGTCACTAAAGACCTCCAAATAGTCAAATAAAGTACACTTTATAGTCTTTACCTTACCTGACCTTTTTGAGTATTTTATGCCATTGACTACTGCCTCCTTCTCCGTAGCGTGGCCCCCGGGACACCGCTCTCTCACAACTTCCTCTCCTATCTCTCCAACCTCTCCCCTTCCTTTTCCTGTTGCAAGATCGCCTCCCAAACCCTGTCATTTCCCAAAATTCACTCCTTGGTCTTCTCTTCTCCCTCCTTACAGTTTCCCTGTGTTGTCTCTTTCACATCAAAAGCTTCTGGTATTATCTGTATAATGATAACATTCAAATCTGCATCTCCTGCCCAGATCTCAGTCCTAGCGTCAGAACCCTATGGCTAACTGCCACATAGCTCCATACGGATGCACCAGAGAAATCTTTAATTTAGAAGTTTCCTGAATAAACTTAACTCCTCCCACTCCCAATATTTTTCTCCTCTTGGATTTCCTCTTCTGGTTAACCAAAAAACCACTGAACCTAAAAATCCATGCAAGAGAGCCAAGAATTATCTGTGAATTCTTCCTCCCTCCCCCTCACACCACTTAGCCAGTTGATCACCTCTTAAATCTTCCTCTAAACAGATTCTTTCTTTTCATACCTACTGCCATCACCTTAGTTTAGGCTTTTCTGCTCTCTTACCTAGACGGTCATACTAGCTTCATAGCTGGATTCCCTGACAATTCCTCCCTTATACCAGCCCGTTCTCTAGACTGTTGCCAGCACGTGCTTTGTAAAACACAAATCTGTTCACTGCCCCAAATTTTTCAAAGATGCTTTTACTGTCCAGGTAATAAACTCCAAAGTCCTTAACATAGTTTAAAGGTTTATTTATTTATTTGCGAGAGAGTGAGGCAGCAGGAGCAGAGGAGGAGACTCTTCAAGCAGACTCCCTGTTGAGTGTGGAGCCCGGTGCAGGGCTCAATCTCAAATGAGATCAGGACCTGAGCCAAAACTAAGACTTGATGCTCAACCAACTGAGCCACCCAGGTGCCCCTAAAGTCCCTAACACAGTTTAGCATTCAGGACAGTTATTGGTCATAAGTTACCAAAATTCAATTTGAAGTGGCTCAGGTGGAAGCCATGTAATGAGAATGTCCAGGCGTGGATCAAAATCTTCAAGCACAGGGAACTAGCGCTATCACAGGGCTCCGTCCTTCCCTTTCCCTTGCTCTCTCAGTGTCCCTGGCTTCTATTTTCCCCGTGTTTTTGACTCATTTGGCAGACAGCTTGTAGGCAATGAGTGGAGGAAGCTACTTACAGCTACAGGCTTGCATGATCTATATGGCTCAATATTCAAAAGGAAGAAAGACAGGACCTTTTATCCCAATTTCCACACATCAAGTCTTAGTTCTTTATTGGCCTGGCCTAGGTCATATGCCTTGAAGTAATCACTGTAGTCCAGGAAGACTGACTGGGTAGCTTGAGTCACTGTCTCCAGCAGGTTGCAGTGAAAGACAACCAACCAAGACCACAAGGAAATGTGGTTCTTCAAAGAAATTCAGAGTGCTGCTATCACTGGAAGGGTGAAGAGACATTGGTCCTACAAGAAAATGCAAATAAACTTCCGATGACATGCCGCCCTCTCACTGATTGCTGTCCGTCTCCCCCATCTCTATTCCTTCCCATCCCTGGACCACTTACCGTCTCGCACATGTGCCCGTCCGTTCCACACCTTCTTGCTTTTGCAAGTGCTATTTGCTCTGCCTGGAAGGCATGGAGGGCTACGTTTTATTTCTCTTTACAACTCCAGCTGAGATTTCTTCTCTGAGAAGAAATTTGCTGACCTCTGTTTTACAAGTTGATTTCTTCCCTCCTTTGTGCCTCTATCATACATACCATTCACCAACATTATTATGAGTTGGGTTTTTTTTGTTTGGTTGGTTGGTTTTGTTTTCTATTCTATAGTAGACCAATAGCCTAGGAGAATATTACTAGATCTGTAAAGCATAGAACAGATGGAAAGTAGCTACACAATAAATTATTGCGTCAGTAAATGTTGAGTGAATGAATACATGAGTGGCTATGTTTTTCAGTTATAGAAATGTTTAAAGCCTACACTTTCTCCTGAATATCAGGAACACCCTTCAAGTCACCCATCTGCTCCTTCAACCTACCTCTTGACAGATGCACATGTGTATCAATTTCTCCAAGAGGAAAAAGAGAGCTACTTCCTTAGGATTACACAAGGATTATCCTTACGGACTGGGCATATCCTTTTGTGCCTTATACAACCAGAAGGGTAACATGTTGATCTTTGAAATGCCCTTTTTTTTTTTTCCTTTTCGGATAGATGGAGAAGTATGAAGAAAGCAGAAGGCTGAAGACTGTCCAAAGGGAGAAGGGGAGGTGGCACGGAGGGGAAACGATGAAAGAGAACAATAGGATCCCAAAAGACAAACTTACTGGGCATTTCATTTTGGCTCATGGTTGGCTAAGTCTGTATCAAATGATGAGAAAATGGTACCTGAAAGTACTTGTGTCTGTATTACATGGTTCTGATTTGTGTGATTTATAAGAAAGTTTAGTTTTGTACAACTAAATTTCTCTCAAAGAAGCATTCTCAGACAATACACTAGTAGTATAAGAAAGCATGGATTTGCCAAACAGAACATGTGTGATCTCTGATCATCTGTCTCTCAACTCACCACATTTATTAATCTCCTGCAAAATGGAGAGCATTAATCTTGTTTTGGCTTTCATCTTCCAAAGGTTATAGGAAGTTTTCAAGTGGGGTGTGTCTCAAAGTATTTTTTTAATGTGTTAAGTGCAATATGTACAACAGTGAGTCATTAATATTAGAGAATGGTTACAACTCCTCATAGAATGATATTTAAGAAACCACAAACTGCCATTTTTTAAAAGTTTACTTTTAAGTTTTTGTTTTATATTAATTTTCAACAATCAGATTTTTTTTTTTAAAGATTTTATTTCCTTATTTGAAAGAGAGATCACAAGTAGGCAGAGAGGCGGGCAGAGAGAGAGGGAAGCAGACTCCCTGCAAAGCAGAGAGCCTGACCCGGGGCTTGATCCCAGGACCTTGGATCATGACCCGAGCCAAAGGCAGAGGCTTTAACCCACTGAGCCACCCAGGCACCCCTATACAATTGGATTTTAAAGGTGCAGTAATAAGACTGTAAGTATATTTATTAGATTTCTCTGTTGAGCTCGTGAATTAGATAAATGAGGATTTTTCTTAATTTGGCTGATCACATATGTATCTGTTTTATATGAAAGGAAAGGAGGAAAAAGAAAGGCATGGAAGAAAGAAAAAAACAAATGCTAGTGAAATTTGTTAAGGTGGATGTTCTTATTAGAAGAGCAAAAGGATTTTGATGACCTTAGGTCACAATAAGCAGCAGCGAGAGGAGGGGGCTGGGTTCACATCCCACGTCTTTCCTGTCTTGCTATGTGACTGTAGGAAAATATTTTTCAGCCTTGTCTTTGGAAGTGTCTGAAGGGATTGTACAAGGGAAAAGAAGAAAATTACCATGTAACCACAAGACCAGATTCAACTGAAAAGCATACACATTTTGTATAGATTTGTACAGAATCCGCGTTCACAAAATATTTGTTGAATGAGTACATGAATGAGTGTGGGAGTCGGAGGAAAAGGAGGAAATAATCCTGTACTTGACCTTCAACATGTTGTTAAGCTTAACTTTTCTCTGTTTTCCCATTTATGATGTGGAGCAAAGATAATTTATATGCTGAGAATTAATGGCAAGGGGGGGTTGCCAAGTAAACACAAGATAAAAGTGTTTTCCACCTGTAGGCTTAATATTTTTCTAAGTTCTTTTATGTATACCCTCTCTGAATCTCATTAAAACGAAAGACTACGGGAATTTTACAATATTTAAACATGCACACTTGGTTGTTTTCCCTCTTGCCCATAGGACTGATATCCTCTAACCCGTTTTTGTCTCTCTCATGCTCAGGGAACATTGAGCCATTTCAAGGAATGACACCAGGTTCTCCACTGGTCGAGCCGCCTGAGACGAGTGTAGACAACTGGCAGGATCAGATCCTTTGGGGATTAAGAAACTACCTTGATTTATTGCCTCAGCAGGGCTAGCAAGGACTTAAAGAAACTCTTTCTTCAACCTCACCCCTCCCTCTCACCCTTGTGGTGTAAATGGAGTTACCAGGAGAGTGGATTTAGGAGAGGAAAGGGGTAGAGGCAAACTCAAGTAGACAAAGTATCAGATCAACAAAGCAGCCTTGAGCGAAAGCTAGGCACTCCCAAGTGAACCTCAGGGTTACTGTCAATCAGCACGAAGCCCTTTTCCAGCTTCAGATTGCCAAACAGGAGAGGAAGCCCCAATTCACAAACACTCATAAGAAAGATCTCACTTCAGGTCATCATGCATAGGGTGCAGATTTAGGTACGCACAGGAATTTAACATGCCAAAGCATGACGACAACCTTTTAAAGCTAGAATCTAGGTGTTGAGCTTCATCTTCAGAACTACTGAAATCCTAACTACTTTTGGGATTTCCTTCTGCAATCTCAGTATCACAATGAGCAATCTGAAAATTCTTGCATATTGAATCTAAATATTATCAAAATATTATCAAAAGTGACATCAATATCAATTGTCTGTATATTATCAAAAGTGGAAACCTAGAAGATCAGCATCTCTGAAGTAGAGAGGGGCATGGTCTGTCGATTCACTGGTTTTTCTTGTGGCTCTCTCGGCTTTGACAGGGCAGAAATCATGTTGTGCTCTGTGTGTTATTAACGCCTGGGTTAACTTAGCAAATACTGGATGATGATGAGAATTGGAATGTAGCAGATGGGAAACAAAAACAAAACAAAACTTCTAAAAAGTCTGAAATCTCGATTTGGGCCTTGTGAGTGCCCTGGTAAAATCCATCTGAGCCAGCTAGTTCCCTCTGGGAAACAGTGGGGGAAAGAGAATGGTACCCAACAAGTGAACTGTCTCTGCCTTGTGACTTTTGCCTTCACTCAGACAATTGTTTAATAAATTACCTCCATTAGGGAAAACAATCTCATTAAACGACTCAAAACATGTTACTCTCCTGCATAAAAATTGGTCATATTTTGATTTTTTTAATTTTAAGTGACCAGAAGGCCATTCAGAATTCATTACTCTCAGCTCCCACTACCTGCTGAGCAGGAACACTTTTCTATGGTGTCATTCTGGATCTCGGTGTCATTGGTAGAGCGCCACACAGAACATTAAAGTGCCTATTACTATTGCTCTGGACAGAGCAATAGTAATAGGCTGGTAATTTTGCAATAGAAGCCTAATTATGAAGTCCTAAGCACATACCACAAACCTAATTGCTCTTTAGGTTGAAAAGCAGGATATGAAATAAATCTATGAAAATCAACAACCAGACAGGAATCTTGATAGGGCACATGATTGTGCAATTTACAAAGAGGAAATCGAAAGGACTAACAAGCATATGCAAAGCTGCTCACGGGCTGCCAGGGTGGCTCTGTGGGTTAAGTGTCCAACTCTTGATTTTGGTTCAGGTCATAATCTCAGGGTTGTGAGACTGACCTCTGTGCTGGGCATGGAACCCTCTTAAGATTCTCTTTCTCTCCCTCTTTCTCTGCCCCTCACCCCACTCCCTCTCTTAAAAAAAAAAAAAAAAAAGGCAGGGGGTGCCTGGGTGGCTCAGGCATTGAGCGTCTGCCTGCAGCTTGGGTCATGGTCCTGGGGTCCTGGGTTCGAGCCCCACATCGGGCTCTCTGCTTGGCAGGAGGCCTGATTCTCCCTCTTCCACTCCCCCTGCTTGTGTTCCCTCTCTCGCTGTGTCTCTCTGTCAAATAAATAAAAATCTTAAAAAAAAAAAAGAGCTGTTCAAATGCACTAGTAATCAGATAAAGTTAAATTAATCAAAAATAATATGTTATTTTACATTTATTTAACTGGCAAAAAAAAAAAAAAAAGAGAGAGAAAGCTGTGCATTGTCAAGTGTTGATGAAGATATGGGGATATTTTTCCTGGACAGTAGAAATTGGTGCAGAGAACTCTTTAGTAATACATGGTTCAAATAAATATCCCCATACTTTATGATAGTGCCACTGCATACTTCTGGATAACCTATCCAAAGACATATTTACACAGTTCTATAAGGAAACATTTTTTAAGGAAACTCATCATAGTTTTTCTTTGGTGGTGAAAGTTAGAGGCAAGTCTGCTGTCCAGTCCTGGGGGAAGATAGGTTGAAAGTGAAGACTTTCCAGCATAAAGGACTATGCAGTGAAAGAAGTAATAGACCACGCACACCCACAGTTCCATGAATGAATGCTAAAAATTTTATGGCTGAGTTTTTAAGAAGAAGGAAAAGATAGAAACAAGAGTGAAATCTATAAATGATTCCATTTGCACACATTTAAAATTCATGCACATAAAATGCATGTTTTGGAGGCGCCTGAGTGGCTTAGTCGGTTGGATGTCTGCCATTAGCTCAGGTCATGACCTCAGAGTCCTGGGATTGAGCCCCATGCGGGGAATCCCTGCTTGGTGAGGAATCTGCTTCTCCCTCTCCCTCTGCCTCTCTTCCCAGCTTGTGATCTCTCTCTCTTTCTGCCTCAAATAAATAAATAAAATCTTTTTTTTAAAAAATGCATATTTTTAAGAACAAATACACACAGAAGGAAACATGTTAAACACATTAGAATACTTGATGTGGTATGTGGGAGTGGGGAGAAGAAGTGGAAAAGGAATAAAAAGGAATGAAAGAAATTAAGCAACAGACTAGTATGGACCTATAACAATAGTGTACATTCCGAGGAGTATGGTAAACCCAACTCTATCTATGTATCTGTATCTGTCTATCCATTTATCCATCTCCCCATCTACCCACTATCTATCTATTATCTAACTATCTATGTATTATCTAACTATCTATCTATCTACCTATCATCTATCCAGAGACATGGACATTTTCATTTCCAGGTAGGAGCACAGAATGGAATCACAGAATGTTCTTGATGAAGAGATTGTTCAAGATTGAATTTTATATATCCTGGCCTGCTAGGGGACTCTTCTTCAAACTCTAATTCCTTAACTAGAGTATATGTCAGTTTCAAACGGAAAAAAAAACAAAAAACAAAAAACAAAAAAGAAGGAAGGAATACAGACAAACAGGCTCCAGGAACCATTTATTATTGATATCATTAAAATTATTGAGTAATAGAACCTTAGTTCTATTCTAAACATACCAATAAAGACTAAACATACCAAAAGAGACTAAATTTCAATTGAGTCATTGGAATATTTTGTTATCAGGCAGAAACAGCCTCAAAATAGGAATGTTACCGTGGCATGTTACTGGTTCACAGTTCATTTGGACAAGGTTTGTATACTCGTAGTAGAATGTAATTGTATGCTCTGTTTCATGTAAATTGTATCTGTTTTCTCATTTTGGATAACCAAACAAGGAAAAGTGACTTTTCAGTAGTTTAAAAGTCTAGAGAAGGGAAACAAACTGTTCACCTAATGGATTTTATAAGAAAATAGCAACTGCTTCTGACATAAGCAGACAGGCACCCATTATCAAGCAGATGGATTGGTTTCTTTGGGGGAAATGTAAACAGGAAAAACAAACATTCTTCTCACATACTTTTTAAAAATTTTCCTTTGGTATTTGCTCAGTATCTCAATTTAAAACATAGGTCACAAGAAACAGAATGCCCAAACTGAAGAAACTGAAGGCAAAAATGAAATGAGAGCCATATACCAAAAGGGGGCCAGGATCAGAGATCAGCACACATGATTTCCCATAGTCCGCTGGAGCAGCGAGTGCTCAAGGCAATGGTTTCTGAGTAACCTGAAGTTTATTCAGTCTTTGATTCCTATCGAACACCTGTATTGTTGGCCCCAAGAAGCCCAGTGCTAACGTTTTACGTCTGTATAGTGAGCATTCTCCAAAGAAACAGAACTAATATAGTGTATGTGTGTATCTATATTTCTGTAATCTCTATCTATCTATCTGAGAAATTTATTTTATGAAATGTGTTCATATAATTCCAGAGGCTAGCGAGTCTGATTATACAGACGAGCAGGGTAGGACCCGAGGCTGGGGACCCAGAGAAGAGTTGATGTTGAAGTTCATGTCGAAAGGCAGTGTGGAGGTAGAATTCCTTCTCTTCGGGGAGAGTTTAGTCTTTTTCTCTCGAGGACTTCAACTGATTTGATGAGGTCCACCCAATTTATGGAGGATAATCCATACTCTACCCAAACTTTACTGATTTAATTACTAATCTCATCTAAAACATAGGTTCACAAGGACACCTAGACCGGTGTCTGATCAAATATATGTAGGTACTGTGACTCATCTACATTGGCACATAAAGTTAACCATCTCTGTGTTCATCCTTAGAGTTTAATAAGGATGGTTTTATTTATTCTATATAACAGGGGAAAAAATCCCCAGAAACCTGTGTAAGAGAAAGCCTCAGTTATAAAATTCCGAATTAAGGCAAAATCATTTCACGCAATTTTCTTCATCATTTCTTGACAAGAGGAGACTCCATTATTTTATGGAGTTTTCCTAATATCCAAGCTTCATTTCTGTCTATTCATCCATTTTCACCACTCTCTTCTTATCAAATACCCCTGATGAAATAAAGGTGTGGGCATTTTAAAAAGAAATGTAATTGTCTTTAAGGAAGAAGAGAGATTGCAAGCAGAAAGGAAACCATATTCCCTACTGGAATGCTGACAGTATCAGCCTTCATGCATATTTGGTAATTATTGCTGGGAGCTGAAAAGGACAACAGTAAAGTCATGCTCTAGGCTTCTACCCACTGCTTTCTCCTAAAACAGGCCATGAACTCAGTAACACTGACTCACAGCTGAGAAATTACTGAGGAAGTGATAGCTCCAGCTCAGCTACATTGCATGATGACCTACAGCTGTTTTCTCCTCAGTGATTTTGGAAGGAATTGACTAACCCGAACTAAATGTAGTAAACCATTACCAAATTACCAGCATGCATCCTCATGTTTATTTTCAAAGTGGGATATTGTTAATATTTGTAGAGAGATGTTTGAGATTCACAGAGCATGCTCTGGCCATGTTTACTACCCAAGTATTTCTGAACTCAATTATCAATCATCAATAAACCCATGTTTATTTATTTTCATTAATCTCGTGGGAATGCAAATGCAAGGATCTTATCTCTTATGAGATTATGACAAATACTTAAAGTCAGCAAAAAGTTCACCTCTAGTTACCCAGGCAGGAAGTGTGGGCAAACCAGTTTGGTCCAGTCGTGCTGGTAGTAGAAAGGAGAAAATGACACTCTAGGAGAGTTTCCATATGCCATAAGGGTAACACGACTTCTCACACATTTGAGGGAAACTCCATTCAATTCAACAGTATTTATTGGGTTTCTGCTATGTTCAAGACCCTGGAGTAAGTAGAGGTAGTGGTGGGAGAGAAAATTTAGAGATGAGTAAACTATAGCCTTTATTCTCCTTATAATTATAACCTAGAAGGAAGAATAAAAGCAGGATAGATAGATAGATGATATATAGATATAGATATATCTGAGATATAGATATAGATATAGATACAGATATATATATATATATATGCATCATACAGGGGAAAATATAGTCAGTAACTCAAGAATAAAAATAGTCATGTAGTGGTTTATTGCCCAAAATGTCTTTTTGTACTTCTTGAGGATGACCACTTGGACTACCAGTCATCTATTAGCTTTAAAAAATTTGTCCAGTGGCCAAGAATATGAGGAAGAAACTCAGCTTATTTTGGATATAGTCTCTAGCTCTTACAGCAAAACCTTCCATATTATTTTATTCTGTTCTTGGTCTTTAAATTTAAGTTTCTGGTGAGAATTTAGAAATATGCTTCTGTTGATAGCATCCAGCCAACATGGTGCCCGAAACCATACGTGCCTTTAAAAGATCCAGGCTGTAGATCCCAGAATGTAAATGTATACTAAGTACTACTAAGTTTACAAACTCCGTGTGTCTTCCGCCTTGTTCTTGACCTGCTATGCATCTGCCTCTCTCACCTGTTGTCTACTCCCTTACTCTTCCCTGGGTCAAAACCCAGAGATCTTTGCTTTTTGTGACAAAATCTACTAAACTTGGTAGTTGACTGACTTTACCCTAATCTTCAGTTTGAATGTCTTCTCTGGCCATAGGTGGTTGAGTCTAAGCTTACCAACTATCTTCATTATATAACCACACTTTAGTAATTTGGTAGATAATACATCTTAGCTAATACATCTTAGCTACTAATACAGCAGCTGTTGAGTTCTGAGGAAGCTCCTGGTAGAACCAGATGAAGTGATGTGTGCCAAACCATACCCTTCCTCCGCTTACATTACAGTGTAAACAGATTACAAAGTTATTTTGGGTGTTTTCTTTTAAGAAATCTTAACACTTGCCACAAAAAAGCAAAGCCGAATGTTTTCAAGGATTTGATTTCCTCTCTACCTACTTACAGGCTACTCATAAAACTAAAGGCATCTGCTTTTGAAACTTGAACTCTGGTGACACCAGTCATATAAAGTTCAGAGTGTCTAGGTCCAAATAGGGCTATGCCTGTAATAGTTATTCATTAAATATTTCTTAGAAAAATATGTTTTCCCATTGCTTCTGACCATTTTTACCTATTGTTTCATTCATTCAACCACTCAATTATTCATCAAATATTTATTGAGCTCTTGCCATGTGACAGGGACTGGTATTTTTTTTAAGAGATTTTATGCATTTATTTATTTGAGAGAGGGAGAAGGAGACTCCCTGCTGAGAAGGGAGCCTTTTGTGGGACTCTATCCCTGGTCTCTTGGACCATGACCCCAGCCTAAGGCAGTCACTTAACCAACTGAGCCACCCAGGTGCCCTGACAAGGACTATTCTAGGTATATAAAATACATCAGGAAACAAAAGAGACAAGAATCCTGCCTTGGTGGAGTTTTCACCCCTTATTGTAGTAGGAATGAAACAATGAATGTTGGCATATCATATATTATTATAAATGGCCATAATCAATATAGAGAAACATAATGTAGGAGAAGGGGAAAGGGGGCTGGGTCAGCAGAGGGGTTGGACTGAATAGGGCACTTCTATGTTAAAATGCTGGGAGAGTAAGAAGAGCTAGAGGGGAAAAAAAAAAAAAGAGGAAAACAAGGGATGTGCGATTTTGGAGATGAAGAGGATGAGGTGAGAACTAAGAAGTGATTGACCAACATGGAAGCCATTTGCTACTTACGACAGCAGTTCCATTGGACTCATGGAAGTAAAAGTATGGTTAGAGTTATTTAAACAATAATGGAACACTTAGGTCCCTTCCATATCTCAGTTATTGTAAGTAATATTACAATAAACAGAGGGGTGCTTATATCTAGTGCATACATAGAGTACAGTCTAAGTGTCCATCAATAAATGAATGAATAAAGATGTGTTATACATGCACAACAGCATATTGCTCTGCTGTAAAGAGGAATGAAATCTTCCCATTTGTTGGCACCTAGGTGGCTCAGTGGGTTAAAGCCTCTGCCTTCAGCCCTGGGACTGAGCCCCACATGGGGCTCTCTGCTCAGCAGGGAGCCTGCTTCCCCCCCTCCCTGCCCTGCCTGCTTCTCTGCCCACTTGTGATCTCCATCAAATAAATAAATAAAATCTTTTTAAAAAATGCCCACTCTTGCCACTATTGTTCAGCATAGTACTAGAAGTCCTAGCAACAACAGTCGGACAATAAAAAGAAATAAAATGTATTCAAATTGCCAAAGAAGAAGTCAAACTCTCTCTCTTCATAAATGACATGATACTCTATATGGAAAACCCAAAAAACTGCATCCCCAAATTACTAGAACTCACATAGCAATTCAATAATGCATCAGGATACAAAATCAATACACATAAATAATTTACTTTCTTATACACTAACAATGTAACTATAGAAAGAGAAATTAGAGAACTGATTCTATTTACAATAGCACCAAAACCCATAAGGTACCTTGGGATAAACCTAACCAAAGAGGTAAAGATCTGTACTCAAGGAACTACAGAACACTCATGGAAGAAATTGAAAAAGACACAAAAAGATGGGAAAACATTCCATGCTCATAGATTAGAAGAAGAAGCATTGTTAAAATGTCTATGCTGCCCAGAGCAATCTACACTTTCAATGCCATCCCGATGGAAAACAGACTCTTAAATACAGAGAACTGGTGGTTGCCTGAGGGGAGCTGGGGTGGGGGGCATGGGTGAAATAGGTGAAGTGAATTAAGAGGCACAAACTTTCAGTTAGAAAATAAATAAGTCATGGAGATGAAAAGTATAGCACAGAGCATATAAAAAAAGTAGAAATTAAAATAATGTGTTAACTCATGGATAGGCTGAGAGACTAATGGGATACAAGTTTCAAAAAAGGAATAAATGTATAAGGAAATTTGATATACAATAAAAGACAGCAATGTTAAAAAGGAAGGAAGGAAGGAAGGAAGGAAAGAAGGAAGGGGCATATGGAAAGCTTCAGCCATTAGTTTTTACCAAAAAATGCAGAAAAACACCATAATGAGATACATCTAATGAGATACATCACCCCAAATTGAATTAAATTGGAAGGACACCACCACCAAGTGTGGGTGAGAGTATAGAGATTTACATTGTTGGCTATGCAAATTGGTAAAACAACTTTGGAAAATTTTCAAGCAGTATCTTCTGAGCTACATGACCCAATGACACAACAATTCCACTCCTGGCTATATATACACAATAGAAATGAATGCTGTGCAATAAAACACATATAAGAATGTTCATTGCTGTTTTATTCATGGCAGTAAAAAAAATTAGAAAGAACTCAAATATCCATCCAATAGAATGGAAAAATAAACTGTGGTAAGTTTGCACAATGGAATATAAGAAATGAAGAAAAATGAACGACTACTACCCTCAACACTACAGATTAATCTCACAGAGATATATTGCATGAAAAAAGCTAGACACAAAAGTGTATACTTCATCATTCCATTAATAAAACATTCAAAACCAAGGAAAATTATTCTATAGTGGTAGAGTAGAAAACAGATATTGCCTTTGGGAAGATAGTGACTAAAAAGGCACATGAGGGAACCTCTCTTGGGGACTGATATTCTAATTTTGATCAGGGTCATGCTTAAACACTATATGGTTAAGATCTGTGCACTTCACTACACGTAAGTGAGACATCAATACAGAAGGGTTTTTAGAAGATTTGGGAAAAGGGAACAGGGACAACTTTTTCATTTCTTTCCACAACAGTAACATGAACTTCTAAGGACACAGGATCTTAGAGTAGGAAGGACTGAAAGATTATTCAGTGCAAACTCCTTCCACGGGAGCCTGGAAGCCTTCCACGATGCTTTACTGTAGACTGGAGTATGGGTATGTGCCTATGGGTGTCGACCACTTTTCTAGATTTCTGCATGTAATTAAGATTGACCCTTTCAATTACGGTGGTGTAGCAACCAAGAGAGAAACTACAGTAAAAGATTTGTGGTAAATTTAAAGAGTGACTCTCCTAAGAATCAAAAAGACACCGAAACATGGATTCCATGTGGAGATGGAAAATTGTGACCAACTCCTCCCTGATATTTTATGAAAAGAAGCACCATCTCTGCGTTGAGAAGGCATATTTCCGGTAAAACTCTGGATTATTCCAAACTGAGTGTTTCTCCATATATGAAAAAATATATATATATTTTATATATATCACTATATAGCATATATATTTTTTATATATAATATATATACCATCTATATGTCTCTATATAGTTTTTGGCTTGAATGTCATCATTTGAATGTTTTTAGTTGAGCTGATATAAAGATAGCACACACAAGAATGTCATGTCATACACCCAACTGAGTCACTCAGCTTGTTCTGAGGTGCATCTCAGCTTGTCCCAGTGAAGACGCTTTCCCTTAGTGTTGATTTGGAAATCACTAATGATGCAGCATAGACCAAGCCCTCTTTCTCTAGAAGCCAAGCCAACTTGCAGAGCTACACCTGCCAAAGAACACCCTCTGAGCTACGTGAAGCTTGCTCGCATGGTCTTCAGCAGTGTGATGAGGCACCAGCAGTGTGGACTGGCACTCACGGACTGGGAGGACAAGGTTGCTGAACAAGAGGGGATCTTCTCCCTGCGTTCCCTCTCGGGCATGCCAAGGCCACGTAGGAAGGGAAATGTTCCCTTCCCTCTGGCAAATCCAGATTCAAAGAGGGTGGAAACTACTTGTGGGAACATCTAGCACGATACAGAGAAAGCTATGCCTTTTGTGGGAAGAAGTTGGAGCAAGGAGTAGAGAGGAGAAATCCTGCCTGGTTGACTACAATCCACGCTAAAGGAAATTACATAATAGGTTTCATCAGCACCTAGGTTACTGAAGCCAGTGCTGTTCACCTCCAAAGACATGAGTCATAACTGAACACGCACACAAACACACACACACACACACATACACACTAATCTAGAGGATCATATCTTTTGGGGACCGTGCATTTCAAGACATTAATTCTGAATGTCAAAGATGGGAAAATGATAGAGACAACTAAAAGAATATCTGGTCTTCAACACCCACCAGTTTCACAAGATGTGCACGAAGGTGGTGATTTGAAGATCCAGGTGATGCTCACGGACAGAATAAAGGTGTTCATTAACGATGCTGATTGAGAAAAGCATGGATGTGGACTAGCAGGCCTTGTTAAAGGTAAACTCAGATAAAATTAAGATTTTTTTAATAATATAATTTTTCAAGTACTGAATTAGAAAATAACTTCGATAATAGTTAACAAAGTTTGGTTAAAGGGGAGGAAATGGAGACTCAAATATGAGAGTACAAATCCGTATACATTTCTCTGTAGAGAAGTTTGGTAATATGCACTGAAAGTCTTAAAACACAAATTTCATTTACCCACTAATTCTGATTCTAGGGATTTTTGAGGATAGCTTTAGGACAGCTATTCACACAATGAGATAATATAACAGCATTAAAAGTGATTTTTTTCAGAATACATTCATTGATATAGAAATGTGAGAATTTGTTCAAGGTATATTGATGAGCAGGAAAAACATAGTTAAAAACATATTAGAGGGCTGCCTGGGTGTCTCAGTAGGTTAAGCATCTGTCTTAGGCTCAGGTCATAATCTCAGGGTCCTGGGATCAAGCGCTCTATCTGGTCCCCTAGTCAGCAGGGAGTCTGCTTCTCCCTCTCCCTCTGCCCTGAGTCTGGACCATGCTCTCTCCCTCTCTTTCTCTAAAATAAATAAATAAATTCCTTAAAAACATATTAAAATATGCTGTGAATAGTATGCCCATTTTGTAAATTAATGTCTTTTTTTTTTAAGATTTTATTTATTTATTTGACAGACAGAGATCGCAAGTAGGTGGAGAGGCAGGCAGAGAGAGAGGAGGAAGCAGGCTCCCTGCTGAGCAGAGAGCCCGATGTGGGGCTCGATCCCAGGACCCGGGATCATGACCCGAGCCGAAGGCAGAGGCTTTAACCCACTGAGCCACCCAGGCACCCCGTAAATTAATGTCTTAATGGTTGCACAAATATAGAATTCAGAAAAATATTTTATTAATAGTATGTATCTCAAAATTAATTCTGTTGAAAAGCTCCCTGTTTCTTTACGGCTAGGCCTTTAATGAGTCAGCTAGATGTAAAGGGAAAAGAGAGACAAAGTAGTGCAACTTAAGGCTTAATAAATGTCTAAGGCACCAGATCAGTATTTCTCAGGCTAATGTATAGATGTCACAGTCACTTTGGATATTATGACTTCTTTGGTCTGGAGGCCCCCAGAGCTGGTATTGCTAAGCTTCCCAGGAGATTTTACTGTGCAGCCACGGACGGGCTGAAGGCCTTAGGGCAGTGGTTCTCGAAATGTGGCTCCTGGATCAGCGTCATCAGCTTCACCCTGGATCTCACTAAGAAGGCAAATTATTGGTCCCCTACCCTATAAACTGGATCAGAAACTCAGAGAAGGCCCCAGCAGTGTGTTTTCACAAGTCCTCCAGGTCATTCTGATGCAGGCTGATGTATGAAAAATACTGCATCAGGGAGTCATCAGAAACAATGCCATCAGCATTCAGACGATCAAGACACAGGAAACCTGTTTTAAGAAGACCAGCTCAGGGTGCCCAGGCGGCTCAGTTGGTTAAGCCTCTGCCTTCATGGCTTAGGTCAGCATCCCGGGGTCCTGGGATTGAGTCCCCTGTTGGGCTCCCGGTCAGCAAGGAGTGCTTCTGCCTCTCCCTCTCCCTCTGCCTCTCCCTCTGTCGTTTTCTCTCTCTCTCTCTCTTTCTCTCAAATAAATAAAATCTTTAAAAATAATAATAAAAAATAAAAAGACGTGCTCATAGCTCTACATGATAGTGGATTGATGGACCTATTCCAGAGGTCAGCACAATTACAAATTTCCAAAATTGTGTGAAATAAGTCGGGAAAGGAAACGGTCTCTGTGTTCATGCTCACGGGTGGGAACATTGCAAAGCAGGCTAGACAAACATGTGAGAAAGCTTTGCTTCTGCTTAGACACATGATCACACATTTGCAATTCCTGGAAGTGTTATTATTGAGCTGCTACAATTCGTGATCCTTTCCCACACTAACACATCCTCACGTTACAGCCAAATGAAAAGTTTCCACATGCAACATTGATCATACCGCCTCCATACCCAGGCTTAAAAACTTCAAAGTTTTTAAGTTCCCCTTGCCTGCAGGTTAAAGACCAAAATCCCCAACAAATCTTAGGAGGTCCCACACGTTGTGACCCAAACCCACTTCTCCATTCTTGTGTCATGTGACGTCGCCTGGTGCATTCTGGGCTTTGGCCACCTTGACCTTCTTTGTGCCCCTTGGACTCCCAGCCATTCTGTCTCCCACATTCTTTTCATATGCTGTTCCCTCTGCCTAGAACACTCTTCCTTCCTCTTCTTTGTCTATTTACCTTCTGGTCATCCTTCAAATCTCAGTTCAGGGCTCGTCTCCACAAGTCTCCCTTTCCTGACCCCCCTGGCCATGTCCGACCCCTCTTTTATATGTTTGAAGAGGACAATAATCTCCCCTTCCATACTCTCTCCTCTTACATTTCATCTCACGTTCATGTGGGACACTCCGGGGCTGATACCTATTTCCTGCACATTTGGTCAGCTCCAAACGGGCAATCTCTCATTCACTTGACTGATGGATCACCAGCACAGAGCTTGACATGTAACAAGGGCTTAAAGATGCTTTTACTGAGCAGATGAATGGCTGCATAGGTGAATAGATGAGTGACGAGTATTTGAGCATATTGCTAGGACTTCCTACTATTGAAGCTGTTGACGGTAGTCCTTGTCTGCATCACACCGTCCCCATTCCTTGTTCAAAGTCCATATAATCTTACAAGAAGGAAAACAACACTTTTTGGAAAGTAGATCAAAGTAGTTTAGTGCCTCTTGTGTGTCACTCACTACAGCCTGCGTGTTGAGATCAGGTTGAGGGAGAAAACTGAAATAGAAGGCAAGTGTTTTTCCTTGCTATGACTCTGTGAATGGGACGGGAACCATTTCCTTCTTTCTGACATCATATGAGCAAGCTCTGCCCCTCCACTTCTCTCACTTGAGCTTGTTTTGACAAGCTTAACCTTTCACGCACTAAGAGCCCCAAATAGTGTTCAGCTGCCCAAAAAGGCATTACATGTGGGGAGGGATTTGTGTGAGAGCAAAGCTTTGAATAAATAGCTAATAACACGGATCATACTGGCAGCCCAAACCATTTGAAGGGAAAAGGAGCCCCTGGTTGTACCATGCTTACAGGAAGAGCATGAGTTCCTTCCTGAGGAAGTAATCAGACTTGTCAACTGCAGTAGTGGATGCAAAAAGATAAACAAAACTGTATTTTGAAAGTATCGAGGGAAAAGACCTTTGAACTAAGAATTTTATGCACAGTTGCATTTTCATTCAAAAAATGGCCTAACTGAAAATATTCTTAGGCATGTACTTTTTCAGGTTTACCTCATCAAGATACCATATTGAATATACTCTTGAAGAAAGTTCTAAATAAGACAAACACGCGTAGGTAGAGATGAGAATATAAGGTTGATCAAATATCTTGGTGAAGTTTATTCTTTTTTAAAAAGCTAGAACCAAACAAAAGGAAAAAGGGAAGTATCTCACCCAGAACTAAAATTTAAACAACGGGTATCCATGAATATGAAAAGAACACATAGTAAAGTGTTTTATAAGACAAGTTAAAAGTATTGACATGATTAAGCGACAAATAAGGGGTTACGAACAGAAGTATGGATTGTATAAGAAAAAAGTGGAGTCACAGCATTTAAAGTAGTAGAAGAAACCTCAGTCTATCCCCTGGGAGCAGGAAAGGAGACAATGGAATTAGAGAAAGCCAGGGAAACGAATAAAGACAAACTCTCTGGGCACTCAAGGGTGGGGAATTTGAATCTGATAGAGGTCTGGGCATAAAGCAGAATTCAAAGCCATTCTGTTTTGGAGGACAAGCCTTCAGTGACCCGGATGTGGTCATTCACCTTTCCCTTTCTGACCACAGCAAAGCGCAGGGGCCTCCATGGTGCCCAAAACTCTTAGTCAGCCACTGTGTAATCAGATAAAGCCACTGGCAAATTAGGGATATTATTTCCCCTACCTTGGGCCCCGGAAAGTTCTTAGAAGTCTGGCCAGCCTTCAAATTTCAAATTAGGGAGCTGGCTGTCAGAAACAAGTGGCAAGGACAGATGAAAAACCAGCATAACAACCTGTGTAAGTGTGCTGGACACACTTTTTTTTCAGAGGGTCTGTTCCCTATTCCAAGGACTAAGGATAAATCAGTTGTTTGAAATGTGCAGCAACCATACTTGTCAACTAGAGACAAAATTTGGGACTAAAAGAGTCTTAAGAGACAAAAATCTGGGGCGCCTGGGTGGTTCAGTGGGTTAAGCCTCTCCCTTCGGCTCAGGTCATGATCTCAGCGTCCTAGGATCCAGCCCTACATCTCGCTTTCTGCTCAGTGGGGAGCCTGCTTCCCCCCTCTCTGCCTGCCTCTCTGCCTACTTGTGATCTCTCTGTCAAATAAATAAATAAAATCTTAAAAAAAAAAAAAAAAGAGAGAGAGAGAGAGAGAGACAAAAATCCCTGAGTACTAAAAGTTTATGTATTTGACTTTTCTATGTATATAGAAACACAAATACCTTGACCCTGATAGTAAGTTCAATACGGAAGGAGGGTTAACTTGCATGGGGAGACTTAACTTCCTGGGTTAATGGATTGGTTTATGTGGGCATTAATCCCTTTCCTGAACATTCTCATTTCAAAGGATGATAATAAGGGAGCACGGTAACTTTTCCCAAATAGAGTGTATGTTCCCTGGCTGGCTGGAACATTGCCTGAACAGGGCAGACCTAACCCGCCTCGGTTCTGGAGGCTATGTCCGGTGAACAGTAAGTCTGGATGGCTTCTTGTGGGGGTGAAGTTTCCAATCCCCGTTTTAGCAAAGCCAGTCCCCGAGTCAGATGAGGGAAACTTTCAGGGTGGAGCCTCCTGTGGCATGCAACATGCTCGGAGAAGTTCACGATCACTCTTCATTTCCAGGACAAGAAATCACGAGGGTACACGTGCTCTGCCAGTACACGCAGTTAGCTTTCTCAAGGGAAAACAACAAACAAATGAAAGAACATAGAGAAAGCATTTTAGGGCCCACCATTTAACTCCCATTCAGTGTACTTAATTTTTCTTAAGTTCTGGGAGCACCAATTAAATCGCTTTCAAATACATTTCTATAACTTTTTCTTTTTTAAAGAATACTGCTGGCTGGCTTCTCTTGCCTCCCTAATTTTTCAGGACACTCAGGGATTTCGCTTTTCTTCTTCTTCTTTTTTTTTTTTTAAGGATTTTATTTATTTATTTGACAAACAGAGATCACAAGTAGGCAGACGCAGGCAGAGAGAGAGGGGGAAGCAGGCTCCCCACTGAGCAGAGAGCCCGATGTGGGACTCGATCCCAGGACCCCGGGATCATGACCTGTGCCGAAGGCAGAGGCTTTAACCCACTGAGCTGCCCGGGCGCCCCGGACACTCAGGGATTTCTAACCTTAGAATAAGCATTCTTTCACAAGGTTGTATTAGCAAGTTTAATTAATAGAAAATCCTGTATAATCCATATATCCGACAAGCAGTTTCCGCAAAACTGCCCAAACATGCTTGTGTTCTCTTGTTAACATTAGACATTTTCCAAAAGTCAGAGTCAGAGATGTCTGTATCTTTGTAACTCAGGCCTCACAATTTATCTTTGAAATTCCACAGAACTTTCTCAATGAAGTCCCTACCATGAAACTGTCATTTCTGCTTAGTGCCAGAGGGAGCCCCAGAGGCTTGAACTTCACGAGCAGACTTACTATGCTCTAACCTTCAACGGGTTAGTCTGGGGCTGTGGGCTGACTACTTGGTTTGTTTTCCTTCTTTCTTTGCATCAAGAAAGTCCCTTTATTTTTCCTTTTTACCTCATATTTTAATTATGACGGATTTTCAAATTTGCCAACGAAATGATAATATTTCAGTAAACCATCAGATGCAACAATGGTCCACATTTGGGAAAATTTGCTTATCTGTTTTTATTTTTCTCTGTCTCTCTCCTGAATCCATCTGAAGTAAATGCATCTCAACACTTCATCCTAACGTCTTCTGCTGGTATTTCCTAAAAACAAGAACCTTATCCTACATAAACAACAACATGAGCACACCTGAATCATTAAACTGTAATTCCTTAGTATCTTCTTCTTTCTCATCAATATCCAAATGCCCCAGTTGCTTCTAGACTTTCTTTAACCAGAATTCAATCTCTTCAAATTTAGAAAAATCCCACACCAGTGTGGTGTGCTTTTGTCTTTTATGAAATTGACTTTCAGGTGGGAAAACATAAACTGATTTGTAGAACGTCCTATGTTCTGGATTTGTCTGCGTTTCCTTGTGGTGGTGTTTCAACTTGTTCTAATCCTGTATTTCTGGTAAGCTGAACGTTAGGTCTATAAAACCTCAAGGTCTCGTGTCACTCTGTTTCCTTAAAAGAAGCAGAGAAGAACTTAGTACATTTCACTAGACAACATCTTTTTTCCTCTCTCTCTCCTTTACCTTTTTTTTTTTTTTTTTTTTTTTAACCAAATTACTTCCAAGCCCACTGGGCCCTCCCGGTCTGTTCTGCCCTTCAAATCAGGCTTGCTTTGGTGTTGGAGGGAAAATGTGTTCTAGAAGTCTTGTTTTCTTTTTTTAAATTTTCTGAAACCTCATTTTAACTAGTAGTATTTGATTTTAACCCCCAAAGCTTGAAACATTATCTTTGTAATATATTAGTGACTTCCACAAAGATGGCTTTCCTAGTTTTAGACTTTTAAAGTTACTTCAAGTTCCTTTGGTCCAGCCTCCTCTATTTTCAATTAATCCATCCATTCGTTAATTCAATGAGCCTTGTTGCAGGTACTCTGGGATTAAGGTACCCCTCTGCTAATCATGAGCGCCCAGGGATGAAGATACAGTACCTGCCCTTATTGAAATGGGAAACAGACAGGTTAATAATTAACATTTCATCCTTGAAAACTTTCCTAACTTCCTCCTTTTGCATTCAAAATAGGCTTGAAGACTCCCTGGGTGTTCCTATAGTATGCTGTGCATAGGTATAGCACTGTTTTTATCTCACAGCATTGTGATTCTTATTTGTGACTTTTCTCCACTAGACTGAAAGTTCCTTGAGTTTTTTGAGATAATTTTCATATCAGTGTCTTCAGTACTCAGCACTGATCTCTGAATCATAACAGATGTCCAATAGATGTTTGATAAATTAGTGGTGGTTATGTGCTAAGTGCTATTAGATATTGTAGTCATATGAACAAAGTGTATAAATATTGAGGACTTGGAGCTCTAAAAGATGAACAGGTAAAGACAGGGAGGGGGTGGGTAGGGTACTATAGGGGGAAGGAATTGGCAGTGAACAAAGTAGTATTTCGAAGAGCTGTCAGGGGGAAAAATGAAAGGGTGAGTTATCCTGAGATTTTGAAGAGTCCTGACCGCTAAGATCAAACTTGTTTGGATTCCACCCCAGAGGCAACAGGGGGAAAACAGAAGCTTTTTAAGATAAGGAATGACATGATCACTTTTATTTTGTTCAGCACAATTATTCTAGTGTGGGAATGAAATGGAGGAAACTGGTGCCAAGGAGGAAAAGTAAAGAAGAAAAAAAAGCAACTGGAGAGAGGTTCTGTGACCTGTCCAACATCATAGGGCTAGACAGTCATCGCACCATCACTATAAACCTGGAGCAGGGCAGGACTGTGGAGTTTAGGGTTCTGGGATGTGAGCATAAGTGATGATCAGAGGAAGGTGAGGTATGAGTAACTAAAGTCACCAGAATGAAGCCATGTGCCGGGAAGGAATTAAGCAAGGCCATAAAATATCAAGGATTATTAGATAGGCTGACAGGAAAAGAAGGCATTCGAAGCAGAGGTTAAAACAATCAAAGGCAGAGACAGACTGCTATGTGTGTGTGCAGCTGGTGATCTAGAGACTAGAAGGAAATAGGGCTGCAGGAATAATCAGGGACTAGTTTGTATATGGCTCTTGGGTTAATAACATTCATATATGTATGTCTAAATTGTTACCCTCTACAGCTCTATTCTGGGTATCATAGCTGGTTTATTTATTAGTCATCTAGCTAGCTAGATGAAGTCAGTCAGCTAGTTGGTTACACTAGAACCACATAGCTTATAAAGAACTGTTTCCTGGCCATGGGTTTTCCACTGGTCACTGGTGGGTACGCCCCATCTTCTGGAAACAACTAGATGAACTATCCGAGGCTTTGTCATCAGCACTTACTACAAATGAAACTTCAGTTGAAACCTACTGATAGGTTGATAGAGTCAATGAATAAAGCATGCTAAGACAGGACTCTGAGGATCTGAACATGTCCTGTAGAGGTGCCCACACATCTCTGTTCAATGAGGTATGAAGTCTAACACTATGTACTGCAATCCTCATGCAGAGAAAGAGGTGTGACCGAGAGGAATTTGCCCTCAGGTGTGCTTCCCACAGATTCTCGCAGACCTCTTTGGGTGCTAGCTACAAACAGAGATACAGAGATCTGCCACAGTCCTCTCTCCACTGCTCAGCCCAGGGACTACGGAAGAGGAAAGCTGAGATGAAAAGGCTCTTTCTTCTAAATCCAACCAGCAGCTTTCCAATGAGACTGCAAGCATGATAGATCATCGATCAACAACTATTTAAGGAGCTCCTACTGTGTACCAGACACTGTTCTAGGCTTTAGAGCTACATCAGTGAACAAAACAGACCTATTTCTCTGTCCTGTGTAATTTCAAGTGAAGAAAGACTGACTTTAAATAATGAACACTCAGGTAAGAAAAATATAGAATAGGTTAGAAAATAAGTTCTATGGAGGAAAAAAAAAATACAGCAAGGAATGAGGGGTTGAGAATGCAGGGGTTGATAGAAAGGAGGAGGTAAGAACTGCTATTCACAAAAATGGTGGTCAGGGAGGCACTGAGAGATGGCACTTGTGGGCCTTGAAGGAGGGGCCACCTTACCACAAAGTGCTTCTGCTTCTACCCAGGGGACTTCTGCAGTCAGTGCTACCCTCGACTTCTGCAGGCATTCAGAGTGTGCTTTGCCATGGGAGTTCCTTTTGTGAAAAAGACCAACAGCTGGTCCAAATCAATCCGTTCACCTTGACCCAAAAGACTCATGTACTTTTTTTTTCTAAGATTTTAATTCTTTTTTTTTTTTTTTTTTTGACAGAGAGAGACACAGCGAGAGAGAGAACATAAGCAGGGGGTGTGGGGGAGGGAGAAGCAGGCTTCCTGCTGAGCAGGGATCTGGATGTGGGGCTTGATCCCAGGATGCTGGGATCATGACCTGAGTGGAAGGCAGATGCTTAACGACCGAGCCACCCAGGGACCCCTAAGACTCATGTACTTTTAACTCTTCTCTGTACCTGCTGCTATGAAAACTCTATACAGCACTCTTGGGAATATCATCCTCTCCAGACTCACTTCTTTGCCTGGCTCTCCTCTTTTCTACATTCTGTATTCATATCCAAGTGGCTACAATGATCTAGAGAGTCCAGGAGAACTTTGAATGTCCTAGGAACTTGAAGAAAGACATATAAAGCTAACAGTTTGAACATGTTCTCACTCTTAGCGCTTACATGCAGCAAGACTCACGACCCCCTCAAGAGGTGGGTCCTGGTGTTGTTCAGTTTTACAGATAAGCCAATGAAGGCTTAAAGTAAAATACCTTGTCTATGGTCATACTATATGTGCAGCCAGAATCTGACTTCAGTGGTGGACTCTAGAGCTCCACAGCACCCAGCTTCTACTGTAGTATTCCCATCTGCCACTGCTAAGCCAAGTTAAAACTTTACCCTTTTGTAAAATTATAAATGCCTGACCCCAAGTATCTGAAATCCCGTCTTCCTATAATACGATATAATATTTGATATTAATTTATCTTCCAGTACCTATCTCTCCCCCAAAGAAAGAAAATTTAACAATAAGCAATAAATCGCATTCAAACAAACTTAAAACATGGTCTTATAACGAAGCCCACTTTAAAGATGGAAGGAAGGAAGGACAAATAGAGCAACAAGGAGAATCGTAGTTTCCCAGCTTCTAGAGTCCCACAGGTCATCACCACCGAAAGAAAAAAAAAATTGCATTCTCTTATTTATTTCCAACTTACTCATCTGCTTTTGATGACCTTTTACTAAGTGCTGGTCACTGAGTTGTGGGCACGGATATAACCCACATTTCTTCGTGTTAATAGTAGTAATCATAATAATGATCCAAATTTCACTGCATTTTGACGTCATCTATTCACAGAAGTCGTCGATCCTTAACCCTTAGTTAACCCCAAATTTATATGATTTTAGAAAACAAAGTTTTGAAAAAAAAAAAAAGAAAACAAAGTTTTGAGACATAAAACCTTTCGAGAGCAAAGGAAAGCTAAAATTGAAATTTATTTTTGTGACACAGATTGTGATCTTCTTCTGGGAGCAAAATGCCATACATTTACAGAGACCCGTGCATTTAATTTATATTGCTTATACCTTCATTGATTTGTGTATCCTCATAATCATCTATATCAGGTGCATACCTAGTGTGAAATCAATGTTCAGAGAGACTTCCCTTGAAAAGAGTATATCCTCTCCTCTTGTCTTAAGTGATTGGGGTCCTGTTTATCCAAGTGGGAATGATACTGTGTTCTTGCTCTCTTTATGTCAGGGAATGCTTAATCCACACAGAATTATCTTCAATTAAAAATAACAATTTCTCCAATCTGCCCGGTGAGGACTCTCACACAGCTGGCTGGAGACTTGGCCAGGAACTTGCCATCATTCTTGTAACAAGGAGAGTCAGGGAGACACAAATCATTACTTTTCAAGAAAGAAACTCCATGGGATTTAACTTGGTTGAGAAGATACTGAGATAGGGTTTCACCTATGCATATTTTAATTGATTTTTTAAAAAGAAACCCGAATGGACTTTTCTAGCATGAAGCATTTGTTTAGGACGTTCTACTGGCATGGTCAGCTTCCAAAGAGCCCGAGGAAAGTGGAGCCAAGAGAAATGGTTTGAGCGTGCGCTGTAGGAGAGAGGGAGAGAGCCAGGCTAGGATGTGAGCTGGAGTTTAGGTTCAGCTGTGTGGAGGATTTGGAATGAGAAAAAGGGGCTGCTTTAAAAAAGTAAAAGTCAGGGCAGGGAACTTAAGCAGTTTTTTATGTGTGTTTTATGTGCCCTAATGGCTCACATGTGTTGGATTCTTCAGATCTGCCCGGTTGTACCCCAAGAGCGGAGCACAGAGAGAGCTTCACCCCAGAAAGACAGGAAACTAACCTCCAGCTAATCCATCCCCTAGCCTCATTATGGCTTTTAGCAAGTTCCACTTTCTCTGGAGAAGCCTGACCCAGTTTGAATTCCACTGAAGCTGATTCTTCCCCTAACTTGACACTGAGGCCTGTACCCTCACAAGTATTCTAAGCCTTCAAGTATTTAAACAATTTTTGTCTCAGAGCCAAGGCAACTTTCCCAGCTTCACAGTTCAGTTCTACAACATTCCTCGAATTCCTCGACATTCATTTAAGCAAAGGTGCCTTCCATTTAAAGGCCAGCTCTGCTTTGAATACATCTCTAACTCCAGTGTTACAAGTGTGTAGCCAGACCCCTACTTGACGGTTAGAAGAGACAGGATTCTCTTAGTGTTTGATCACTGACTGCTCAGTATGTAGAAAGGAATAAGTTTTGCTTTCCCACTTGCCGTGAAAATTACTTGAGGTCAAAAATTGATTTTCCATAATTTTTTGTTCCCACTCTGCTTCCTCCTTTTATCCAACCTGTCTCCAGTCCCACAACTGAATAGAGGTTTATCCAGTGACATTAACCAATTTAGCCTCTTTCTTTAAGCTGGTTTTCCGTAAGTTTAACTTATCTCTTTCCTAAGCACAAATTCCTGCTACTGTCCAGAGACGCTCTTAATTCTGTACAAAGGGGTAGGCACTCAGTCAGTTATAGCACCTTTTGCTAAGTTGATAATAATTCATTTTATTTGAATTGACTGTCTGTGAAGTGGGGACATTCAGACTCTGAAATAACCTGACAATGACTCTTGAGAACCTCAGACTCTGAAGAAATAGTAAGAAACAAAATACACGGGACTGGCTTCAGATTAACCTATCAAAAGAAAATAACTTGTCCAAAGACCTGTATTTCTGGGACACTTGGGTGGCTCAGTGGGTTGAACATCCAGCTCTTGATTTCTGTTTAGGTCATGATCTCAGGGTTCTGTGTATCAGGCTCTGTTCAAAGCATGGGGCCTGCTTGAGATTCTCTCTCCCCCTCTCCCTTTGACCCTCTCCCTGGGCTTTCTCTGTCTCTGAAAACTAGATAAAATAAAATAATAAAATAATTTTTTAAAAAGAGCTGTATTTCCTTTCTTCACCTCAATAATAATAATAAAAAACCTCTGGTTCTCTTTCCATGCAGAGAAAATAAAGCTACATGCAAATAAACATACTGAAGTACAGGCTGTATGTAGAATAAATAGTGTAAATGACGGGCCACTGCGCGAGTCGATGGTCCAGATTCAAGCCACTTAACTGTAACGCAAAGTTACAGTGTTCACACATCTGCTGCCACATCGACTCAACCAACCCTGGATCAAGGGTCTAGGTTATCCTTGTTCCTGAACCAGGGGTTTAGGTACCATTGAAGAGATCACCCAGCCCTGTGGATGAGGGTCACTCTAGCATCAGTGCAAGACAGCGGCACAGGCTGACTCTTTTATTTGAGGCAATCAAGCATGAAATATTTAAACTTCCTGTTTCTCTATATAAACATCTACATTCATAATCCCCACCAGACGTCCCCACACTTTTCTTCGTTTGTGGGGCAAAATGAATTGTTGTTTCTCCGCTTCAGGGAAAACAGACTCCTCCGTGCTCTGGATCCCAGCTCGTCCTGTCTCTTACAAGACCCGGTTCCAACAGTCACTGGCTTGCTTTCTTCTTTCTTTACTCTGCTCTTCTCCATTGGTTCCTTTCCTTCAGTGGGTACCCATGCTTACACCGCATTTCTCCCCTCTGCTTATCTCAGCCATTTCTTTACCTGCCATTCAAACCTCAAATAACCTGCTACCCCAGTAAATCCACTGAAGCAGCTCGTACTAAGCCCATCCGCAACCAGTCCTAACGGACACTTCCCACTGACCTTCGTTTATTCGAACTTCGACAATACATGGTTATTTCCTTCTTAAAAATTCTCTGCCCTTGGGTTTTAACAGTAAAATATTCTGTTGATGTTCCTGTTTCTTCAGTCCCAATGTTAGCCTTCTTGTCCACACATAATTGAAAAGCTGATGTTTCCCTAGCATCCATCTTCATGCTACTTTTCTCATTCTACACTTCTCACCGAATGTTCTCTTCTACTTCTGTGGTTTTAACTATTACTTAAGGCTGATGTAGCTGATGTAGTTTCCCCCCTTTCTTTAGTAAAGTATACTTCTGGCAGTTACAATGTCACTTGTGTCTCTTCTTGGGTGCAAAGGTACATAGTAGACCATTCCCCATTCTGGGGAAAGAAGTCATGCCACACTTTCACTGATTTTTTTGAAGCTGTACAGCCTTACAGGGTGCAGAGCTCTTGGTAGAAGATAAAGCAATTTGCCTAGAGATTTCCAAGGATCCTTCCACGTGGGAAACAGTAAATTACTCTGAATCCTAGTTCTTGAGATTTTGAGTTAGAAAGATCTGCTAGAGTGAACCAGTATAGCTCCCCATGCAGGTGTTGGGGCAAAGAAGGGTGACACAGCCCCCTAAGAAGTTGCCATGATCCTAGAGAAGATGCAGTGGGTTCCCCTGATGCTTCATCAGCAGAGAGGAAGGGAAAAAGCAGTTCTCTTGCCTTTGTAGGAGCTAATATGGAAACCCCTAGAGTGTGAGCCAAACTGTTTTCTTTCTCTTGCAGAGTTCTTATGTCCTGCCAGTCATCAAGTCTTTCTGATTCCATTTCTAAATATCTCCTGTACCCTTCCCTGCTTTCGATTTCACTGTCATTAATTTGAGTCAGACCCTTCTCATCTCTTGCCAGGACAATTACAACAGTGTGTTAACTGGGTTTCTACTCCAAAGTCTTACTCAGCTCTCAGAGCCAAATACCTAAAAATGCAAATATGATCCGACCACTTGTCTGTTTGAAACCAGCTGATGGTTTCTCAGCAGCCACAAGCTAAAGGCCAAACTCCTTGAACATGCTTCAGATGGTCTCCATCTTCTGGACTCTGCATGTCTAGTCAGCTTCAGCTTTTTTCTTTCCTACCTTTCAAGCTGTAGGAAAACCAAATTATTTGTAGTTAGTCCTAATCCCAGGCTGTTTCCTTCTTTCTCTTTGTTCGCGCTGGTCACCGAGTCTGGAATGCTCCTCACCTTGCAATTTGTTCTTAGTTGTCTTTCAAGACTCAACTTGGGGTTCATCAATTCTCTCAGCATCCCGAGCCATTTTCTGGGTAACTGGAATGTCTTCCTTTGTAGTTATTGCAGCCAGTCCCTTCTCCCCAGTCAGGCCATGCTTTTCAGGAATTCTCAGGGTCATAACTTGGAAGTCCTACCCTGACCGTAATCACAGATGGATTAGAACAAAGGAGTGGTCCTGGTGATGGGGATTAAGGAGGGCACGTATTGCACGGAGCACTGGGCGTGATGCAAGAACAATGAAGAAAAGAACAAATGAGTGGTAACACACTGTTGAGAAGATTGGGAAATAACACTTAAGAAAATACCTCAGAAACCCTGAGGAATTAGTAGACCTTGTAGTTTAATTGTTCCCTGATCTTACTCACTTTCGATTCACCTCTCCCTGACAAGATTTAAAGCTTCTGATAATAATTTCTCCCTGTAGATTTCCACATGATAGTAAATGGAATGTACCCTAATTACCTGCTTATGAGGTAAATTCCTTTGTTTTTGCCTTTTGTAATCATTACTCCTCAGAGTAATTAGAAAAGCTTCATAGGATGAGTGGGTCCAAATAACTGTTTAGAGTCATCAAAAGCACAAGTTTTGGGATTACACCAAGAGACTCAACTTCAAATACTCATTCATTCTGCCACATGCTGTGTAACAATGGTACTTAATCTCAGACTTAATTTCCCATCTTTAAAATGAAAATAATAATACTATGTACCACAGAGGATTATTGTGGGGACTAAGTGAACTAAACATATGAAACACTTGTTTAAGTGCTCAATGAAGGTTAACTTCACAGCGTTCTTGGGAGGGCCAAAGTCAATGCTGGGAGTTGAGAGCACACTTGTGGTTGGACTGAACCTAAGAGTGCGCCTTCCACTGCAACAAAGCAGGCGTGCCTCTGGGTAGCAGGCGCCTGGATGGAGCCTGTCTCACTCCCTCAGGTGGGAAGGAGCGGAAATGAATCATGCCGCCCTGTGGAGAAGACTGGGGCTGGTGTGGGAGGGGAAACTGTGTAGGAAGCTTCTCCGAGTTGCACCAGTTTCTCTGATTCTCTGCCTTGGTTCAGGTTCCCATTTAGGATTACAACAACAGCATGGTATCTGTGGGCCCTTTTCAAAGGGCTTTGCAACAGTCACAACGCTGGCCCACTTGATAACCAATCATTTGCCTGTGGACAGTGGTCATCCTCTCAGTGTGGCTGGATGAATGACTGGTGCTGGTCAGCTGATGAGGACGCAAGGGTGAGTGGGGCAGAGAACAGGCCCAGCACACAAATGCAGAGGAGTCTCTTTCTGTTGACTCTCCTGCTTTCCAAACTTCTGGCTTGTTCCTCAGAGCCTTGATCTCCTTGGTCCTAAGACTCTGCTCTACAAAGAAGGCATTTTCTACTCACCCTTGAGGATAACGCAGAGTGTACCTATTACTAACTCAAAAGCTGAGGATGTAAGTTCAAAATTAGTATTTTACCAAATCTCTCTCATCAAACTAGGAATGTCCACCTCCCCTACTCTAGACTTCTTCAGAGAAGGTCCCAGCTTGGGGTGGCATCTCTCTGTCACTTTGCCACCTCACAGTGTCCACTTCTGAAGAGTGTTACCTGGACACTATACATTCAACATCTCTCCTCTGCAAATAGGGCCCAGAAAGGGAGTTTAGAGAATGTTCCTTTAAGGATAGGGTGACCTACAGTCCCTATGACTATCCTGTATAATCTTACATTTTTCGTGGGAGTGTGTCTGGCTGTTTCAGGTCAATTTTCTAATTTCCACTAAACTGGAAGTCTGTCACTCAAAACAGTCCTTGGTTCCTTATTCACTGATGAGTCAAACGTGTGAATAATTGGTCCTCCTATTCCTAGAAAGTAAGTGAAGTCATTTCAAAGCACATCTTAAGAAAACAGGGCAAGTCTTGTGTGGCTTCTGTCTTTTGCAAAACTGGAGGGTGACACAGTGTTAGCATGGACTGGTGGGAGTATATGTATCCATGATACCCATGTATCCCCCTCCTGAGACTTACCACGGTAGGTTCAAACACTTTTTTTTTTAAAGAAGTAGATATTGTAGAAAGAGGTGAAGTCTTCTATGCAGCCCACTCCAATATTAATCACAATCATAAGACAAGTTGATAATATTTGATTATTTCTGTGCAAATTTTTTTATACATCAACAACAATAGTAATAGTGGCAATAGTATTAACACATGAAATGTTTACAATGTACCCAGCACGATTCTGAGCACCTTCTTTGTAATCCCTCATGACCTCACAACTCCACGAGGTGGGTATCACTGTCATTCCCATTTTATTGAGAAAATGGTATCACGCTGAATGCATCCTTCAAAACTGCTTTGTAACTTATTACGCTTTTGAGATGTATTTGTGTTAATATGGGTAGCTCTTGTTCACGCATGTAAGCTGTCACACAGTATTGCATTATACGGCTATTCCACATTATGCTGACTTAGTCTCCTGTTCTTGACTCTGTGATGGTTTATAATTTTTCACTACCATAAAAATACTGTCAAATGATATTCCGGTGTATATATATGCTCTTGCCTAGGTGCAGGACTTTCTCTAGGGCAATACCCCTGGAATTGAAATTGCCCCATCACAAAGCATATTGTTAAAATTGTGTGTCAATTTACACTTCCACCAGCAATATATGAAAGTCATTATTTGCTCCACACTCTTACCAATAGCTGATATGTCATCAGGCTTTTAGACCTTTTTCCAATCTGGTATGAACAAGATAATACTTCACTATAGTTTTAATCTGTGTTTTTCTGACTTCTGGTAAGATTGAGCATCTTAACTTCATCACTGAGACATTCTTCTTTGTGAATTGTCTGTGCCTCCCCAGCTTTTGAGTTTTCGCTCTTGTGCTGATCTATGGGAATCTTTTAGACCTTTGGTCCTTATTCCTCATATGCTGTATAACAAACATATCTAATGCATAATGTTTGTCACACATCTTTCTACTACTATTTGCCTTGAATCCATGGAGTTCAGTCTCATTATGCTCGTAGGTGTTGCTAACACAAACACCAAACTCCTAGATCCCTCCACTTCTCCAGTGGTTTCATCCTTATTATGTCCCACATACCACCTAATCTATCTCTTTCTCCTACGCTTTCCCAGTCTCAAAACACTTTCTCTGTGCCTTACACAATTCATGGTCATGATCAGTAAAATTCCTTATATTCTTAACCCTTCTCTAAATTCTCCTTTATCTTCCCATTAAGAGGACTCTGGCTCACCCTGAGGACACTGCTTCCTCTGTGGCCCACTCAAGTGGTGGCTAGTTTTAGCTCTTGTAGCTTTCATACCACTGGGCAAGAAAGCGGGATATGTATCCTCTTGTCTCCCAATGTGGCTTTCAGATATTATCCCTCTCCTAACCACCACCCACCCCCGCCATGACACACAATTCTATCTCATGTTGTGGCAGTTTTAGAATATAGTTCCAAAATTCTTTGATATTTCTCTCATTGAGGGGTTAGGTCTACATCCTTGCCATGAATCTGGTTTCTGAGATGCTTGACCAATGCAATTTAGTGATGTGATGCTGTGCCTGCTTCAAGGTCCAAGTCTCATAAAACTGGCTGTTTCCACTTCTGGGATTCTGAATTTTGGAACCTAGCCACTATTCAGCCCACAGAGTAGCCCAGGATAGAAAAACAGTTCTCAAAAGCCTTCAATCCCCACTGAGCTCTGAGTCAACAACTAGCACCAACTTGTTGGCCATGTGAGTGAGCCGCCTTGGAAGTGTGTTTTCCAACGTCAGCAATCGGCCTCAGCTGACGCCACGTGGGGCAAAGACAAGCCTTCCCCACCAAGGCCTCTACAATTGCAGAGTCATGAGTTACATAAATGATTGCTGTTTTAAGCCACAAGATTTGACATAATTTGTTACACATCTAAGCTTCCTATCCCTCTAAAATTCTTCTATGAGTCTATACCTTTTTTTTTAGTGGTAAACTTCCTGGCTTTAAAATAAGAGTCAATCCTTATCAGCTACTTACACATCATGGCCCAATTTCTGTCACACATCCCTCATTGTAATATGAGCCTTCTGATAGAGGTTCCCAGATAAGACAAGTAATTCAGCCCTGAATAAGACATTTCTTTCTTTTTAGGTTGGATTTAGTGTGAGACTATAAGCATTCCCTGGAATTCGGTTGAATGAGCACAACATATCCTGACTTCTTTATGTTTTCAGTAGCTCAACTGACTCATCTCTGAATGAAGTCACAAATACTCACCTCAAGAGGAGAGAAACAGGCCTGAGTAGAGGGGCAGTAGGTATGTTTAAAAGAGAGGAATGGTTATGCCTCTTCTCCCCTTTTATCTACCTCTTTTCCAGAAATGAACTCAAGCAATCCCTTTCCTCTATCCCCATCTTTGGATGAAAAGAGGAGGAAAAGTGGATACAATTAGGTGAGAGGTCAGAGAGTGGGATCAGAGGGCAACGCAGAGGGCGTGTGTATATTTTTACAGCACTATAAACTTAAAAAAAAGAAGTACACAACCTATGAAGAAGTTGATAGATTTCCCACCTATGGACCTGTGAGAATTAGTGATTTGTAAGATGTCACCTACTTTGTGCATAAACAACCCAGAATCCGAGCAGGTACAGGATTTATTTTATTAATTCTGATATCACACCCGTTACCGTGAGAAAGATGACAGACGCCTGCCACCAAAGAAGAGGTCTAAGGTTGGAGACGCTGACCTTCCAAAGATCACCCAAGCCTACCAACTTGGAAATGCCTCATCTCACACCATTTCCTCTTCCTGCTCTGCTCCAGATCGCACTTCCATCTCCTGCCTTAATGTTTCCGGGGCTTAGGCATGGGGTTGAAAGAGGACTTGATGGACTCCCTTGATTCTCGCGTGGAGGTGAGGATGGGGAAAAGGGAGTGGTGCTTTGTCGGGAAACACTGTGAGCTTTGTTATGTTCATTTGTTTTGTTTTGTTGCTTAATGGAGGACTAGAGGGACGACAGCCTTTTGGGGTTCAGAACTCTCCTGTACGTCCACTGCTTTCACACCCTCATGAAGGCAGAAGAACGAAGTGAAGTTACTTGATACATGACCATGCCCTCGTCCATACACCTTTCCTTTTATTCACACTAAGCAAGCAGAATGAAATTACATTTCCTTATTAAAAAGAAAAGGCAGGGAGAGGAGAGAGACATTTTTCCTCATATAATGTCTGAGCTGGAAATCACCTTGGAGATGCGGATTTCAGACTCTGTTCTATGTTATTTTAGACTTTGTTACTTGGTGCTCGCAGGCTCTGTGAAGGAGAAGCTACATAGACTTCTTCGCCCACTTCAAACATGGCTCTGCTTTGATTCTTTTATAGGCCTTGGCTTTGTATAAGATTTTATTGAGAAAGACTACCACCAATTTTTTAAAAGCATAAAAATCCACTCATCTTCTTCAATTACCCTCTTTTGCCAAAGGAAAGGCAAAGATGCAGTGAAATAAATGGATTGTCCAGGAACTTCAGTGCACGTCAAAAGCAGAATGAGAATCTGTGCCCTTTAACCTCCTCTCTAGTGTTCTAATCTTTTCCCTACTCATGCTGTGCATGCTACATGGTTTATCAGCCACGAGGAAGTGGGGACAGGGGTGTTGGGATAAAGAAAACTGACTGACCCTGGATCTTACCCTCCCAATGAGGAAGTCATCTTAGAGGCTTTAGCGCTTCTCTTACTGCTTCTGCTTCACACCAGGCTCCTCTTGAGCTGGAAACACATGATTCCTTACTGATGATAGTCTGTGCAGCCCCATGTAGGCCATACTGAGCCACACCAGCCAGCTCAGGCTCAGCTTGCAGGCCTGAGTAAGAAGACTCACTCTGCAGAGAATAGCCTCCTCCAGGTCCTTCAAGCCCCAACAACTCCAAGGAAACATATATTTTAAGATGTTAACAAAAGCCTATTTCCTCTGTCTCATTGTTGGTGTATAGAAATGCAACTGATTTCTGTTCATTGATTTTATAACCTGGCACTTTACTGAATTCCTGTATGAGATCCGGCAATTGTATGGTGGTGTCTTTTGGGTTTTCCACACAGAGGATCATGTAATCTGCAAAGAGTGAGAGTTTGACTTCTTCTTCGCCAATTCGGATGTCTTTTATTTCTTTTTGTTGTCTGATTTGTGAGGCTAGGACTTCTAGTACTATGCTGTAAAGCAGTGGTGATGGTGGACAGCTATGCCATGTTCCTGTCCTTAGGGGAAAATCTCTCACTTTTTCCCCATTGACAATGATATTTTCTGTGGGTTTTTCACAGATGGCTTTGATGATATTGAGGTATGTACCCTCTATCCCTACACTGTGAAGAGTTTTGATTAAGAAAGGATGCTATAGGGTGCCTGGGTGGCTCAGTGGGTTAAAGCCTCTGCCTTCAGCTCAGGTCTTGGTCCCAGAGTCCTGGGATTGAGCCCCGCATCAGGCTCTCTGCTCAGCGGGGAGCCTGCTTCCTCCTCTCTCTCTCTGCCTGCCTCTCTACCTACTTGTAATCTCTGCCTGTCAAATAAATAAATAAAATCTTTAAAAAAAAAAAAGAAAAGAAAGAAAGGATGCTATATCCATTCCTGATTAAAACAATTCGAAGTATAGGGATAGGGGGAGCATTCCTCAACTTCATAAAATCTGTCTATGAAAAACCCACAGTGAATATCATCCCCAATGGGGAAATCTGACAGCCTTCCCATTGAGATCGGGAACATGACAAAGATGCTCACTCTTGTCGCTGTTGTTCAACATAGCACTAGAAGTCCTAGCAACAGCAATCAGCCAACAAAAAGAAATAAAAGGTATTCAAATTGGCAATAAAGAAGTCAAGCTCTCTCTCTTCACAGATGACATCATACTTTATATGTAGACTCCACCCCCAAACTACTAGAACCATACAGCAATTCAGTAATGTGACAGGATACAAAATCAATGCACAGAAATCAGTTGCTTTCTTATACACTGACAATGAAAATATAGAAAGGGAAATTAGAGAATCGATTCCATTTACTATAGCATCAAGAACCATAAGATACCTTGAAATAAACCTAGCCAAGGAGGTAAGGGATCTGTAGTCAAGGAACTACAGAACACTCATGAAAGAAATCGAAGAAGACACAAAAAGATGGAAGACCATTCCATGCTCATGGATCTGAAGAATAAACATTGTTAAAATGTCTATACTTCCTAGAGCAATCTATACTTTCAGTACCATCCCGATCAAAATCCTACCAGCATTTTTCAAAGACCTGGAATAAACAATCGCAAAATTTGTATGAAACCAGAAGAAATCCTGAATTGCTAAGGAAATGGTGAAAAGTAAAAACAAACCTGGGGGCATCACATTGCCTGATTTCAAGCTTTACTACAAAGCTGTGATCACCAAGACAGCATGCTACTGGCACAAATACAAAGACATAGACCAGTGGAACAGAGTAGAAAGCCCAGATATGGAACCTCAACTCTGTGCTTAAATAATCTTCGACAAAGCAGGGGAAAATATACAGTGGAAAAAAGACAGTCTCTTCAATAAATGGTGCTGGGAAAATTGGAGAGCTATGTATGGAAGAATGAAACTTACACCATACACCATACAAAACAATAAACTCGAAATGGATAAAAGACCTCAATGCGAGGCAGCAATCTATCAAAATTTTAGATGCGAACATAGGCAGTAACATCTTCAACATCAGCCACAGCAACTTCTTTCAAGACATGTCTCCAAAGGCAAAGAAAACAAAAGCAAAAATGAACTTTTGGGACTTCATCAAGATCAAACCTTCTGCACAGCAAAGGAAGCAGTCAACAAAACAAAGATGCAACCCATGGAATGGGAGAAGATATTCGCAAATGACACTACAGACAAAGGGCTGATATCCAAGATCTATAAAGAACTCCTCAAACTCAACAGTCAAAAAACAGATAATCATGTCAAAAAATGGGCAGAAGACATGAACAGACATTTCTGCAAAGAAGACATACAAATGGCCAACAGACACATGAAAAAGTGCTTAACATCACTTGGCATCAGGGAAATAAATATCAAAACCACAATGTGATACCACCTCCTACCACAACAGATGTTAGCAAGGATGTGAAGAAAGGTAAACCCTCTTACACTGTTGGTGGGAGTGCAAGCTGTGCAGGCGCTCTGGAAAACAGTACAGAGGTTCCTCAAAAAGTTGAAAATAGAGCTACCCTACGACTCAGCAATTGCACTACTGGGTATTTACCTCAAAGATACAAATGTAGTGATCCAAAGAGACACCTGCACCCCAATGTTTATAGCAACAATGTCTACAATAGCCAAAATATGGAAAAAGCCCAGATGTCCATTGACAGATATATGGATAAATATGTGGTATATACACACACACACACACACACACACACACACGTATATATGTATGTGTGTATATATATACATACATTGTGTGTGTGTATATATGTGTGTATATATATACATATTGTGTGTATATACACACATATATATCATGTGTATATATATGTGGGTGTATATATATACACACAATGTATGTATATATACACAAACATACACACAACAGAATATTGCACAGCCATCAAAAATGACATCTTGCCATTGCAATGACATGGATAGAACTAGAGGGTATTAAGCCAAGTGAAATAAGTCAATAAGAGAAAGACAATTATATGATCTTACTGATATATGGAATTTAAGAAACAAGGCAGAGGATCATAGGGATGGAGAGGAGAAAAAATGGAACAGTATAAACTAGAGAGGGAGACAAACATAAGGGCCTCTTAATCTTAGGAAACAAACCGAGGGTTGCTGGAGGCGAGAGGGCAAGAGGATGGGGTAAGTGGTGAGGGACATTGGGGAGGGTATGTGTTGTGGTGAGCACTGGGTGTTATGTAAGACTGATGAATCACAGACCTGTACCTCTGAAACAAATAATACATTATATATTAATTGAATATAAATGTATGTATATATGTATGTTCAGGTGAAAACGAAACAAATAAAAATGGTGTTCACAAGTTTCTAACTTCAAAAATGTGACTAGGTAGAATACTATGCTAAGTCCATGACTTGTGATATCATTGCAAAGAGACTTCTGCACCTTTCTAACACCAAATAGCTTTGAAATGATACAATACTCTTATCTGTATTAATCAGCATGACACTCTGTATTTAGGAACTTACACTTTTTGTTTTGTGTTTTTGCATAGAACCATAGAATGGACAGTTCCTTAAAAGTTGGGATCAGAGTTTGAGAACTTTATTCTCTAAACCTCAAAGTGGGACCTATTAATAAGAACAGGCATATAAAGCTTAGAGTCACAGGCTATCCTGGAAAATGCAGTATTTGTAGCAACAGGTTAATGTACACAGGAGAATGCTATGTTCTTAATAGGTTCTTATATCTCCGAGGAAGAAATAAATAAATTGGCTCCACATAACCCGTGACAAAGTAAAAAAGGGGGAAGTATATGGTGGCCAAATATAAAAATGAAATAAATGACGAGCTTGTTGATGTTAGGCAGAGTGAAAGATGCTGCATCTGGAGGTAATGGGACGATGACATCCTTCTCAATGCAGTCCAGAACACACTATTGAGCACTGTCTTTCAGTAAGGACCAGGCATCATAAGGAATACTGATTCAAAGGGAACACTCAATTTTCCAAGCTAATGCTGCAAGGCCTTCCAGATGGAATGGAATAGGGCCAGATTCGGGGCCAGAATGAAAAGTTGTTCATCATCTGGGAAGGGCCTTGGAAATGGATGACCATTTTAGCTCCACTCCAGGGCCTGGTCACGGTGTTGGGAAAAGGAAACAGCATTGGTTGCAGTGTCAGCAATGATTTGGAGAAGGTTTTTGCTGGGGAGTGCACATCAGTGAAAAGACTTAAGTTTCACCTTGGGTCTTGTGTTTGCCCATTGGCTGTGTTTTCCAACAATGTCCAACATTGTCATTTGGCAGTAACGGCAATGCTGATCCTAGTTGTTGGAGGAAAACTGCTAATTCTCCTGGTCCAGCGGGAGGTCAGGAAAATAGGCAGGAAGAGCCTGCTACTCCCCCAGAGAGTAGCAATAGGTTTTTACCTCTTTTTTTTCTTTCTTTCGAAAGTAGAACTAGTGAAATGGACAGAGAACACACAATGGGATATCTAGGAAATCTACTTTACTGCTGAAAAATCAAAACTGTAGAAAGAAGATGCCTGAACCAGAAAATTGGTGAAAAAAAAAAAAGTTTTTTGGAAAAAAAAAAAAGCTCCTGCGTCTTTGACTTCTTTTCTTTCTTCCTGAAAATAATGTTTTACAAAGGTTATGAGTACAGGGGCACCTGGGTGACCCAGTGGGTTAAGCCTCTGCCTTCGGCTTAGGTCATAATCTCAGGGTCCTGGGATCGAGCCCCACATCGGGTTCTCTGCTCAGCGCAGAGCCTGCTTCCCCCTCTCTCTCTGCCTGCCTCTCTGCCTACTTGTGATCTCTCTCTTTCTGTTAAATAAATAAATAAATAAAATCTTAAAAAAAAAAAAAAAGGTGGTGAATACAGAGGCTAACTGATAGAGAGTATCAATTTACTATAAAGAGTTCAAACCACCAGAGATTCAGCAGGTTGGAGCAGTTGAGGAAATGATGCCCCGACCTTGGTCTTCAAGGATGGGCAGAACTCACATTAAGTGGAAAGAAAACAGATAGGAGGGGCTTGCTGGGTGGAGGGAGATGCCATGTTCAAAGGAAGCAGAAAGCACGAGACCACTATTATTCCTGGTTTAACAGACGAGAAAACTGAAGCTCAGACTAAGTCACTTCTCCTAGGATACAAAGCTCAACACTACTATACTGGGAAATAAAGTAAATCTACTTGATGCCAAAATCCACATTCCTTCCCTCAGAACCCAAGTTCACAAGGCTGACAGATACATAAGCAATTACAACAGAGGATCATGGATCGAAAACTATCTCATTACTTTTCATTTAGTTATAATTTTTATGACATGATCAAAAGAAACCAACATTGCTTTTTAGAGAAATATTTATTTCCTGAACTGATGTCACCTAATTAATTCACATGGGAGGGTCCTCAAAATGGAGAAAAGGGGGTAACATAACATGGCCCAAAGCTTAAGCTGGTAGATTTTTGAGGATAAGGTGACACTGACATGGGGCAGCAGGAGAGAACAGAGATGTAGTAAGAAAGGGGAGGCAGAATCATTTAGCTCTAAAATGGTCTGAATTAAGCTGATCATCCTTTTCTGTTCAGACCCAATTCAGATTTTCAGAAATTAGGGTCTCTGTCAAAAGCAGTTTAACAGGGGTGCCTGGTTGGCTCATTGAGTTAAGCCTCTGCCTTCAGCTTGGGTCTTGGTCTCGGGATCCTGGGATCGAGTCCCGCATCGGGCTCTCTGCTCAGTGGGGAGCCTGCTTCCCCCCTTCTCTCTGCCTGCCTCTCTGCCTACTTGGGATCTCTGTCTGTCAAATAAATAAATAAAATCTTTTTTTTTTTTTTTTTAAAAAAAAGCAGTTTAACAGGGGTGCCTGGGTGGCTCAGTGGGTTAAAGCCTCTGCCTTTGGCTTGGGTCATCATCAAGACCCGCATCGGGCTCTCTGCTCAGCAAGGAGCCTGCTTCCCCCTCTCTCTCCGCCTGCCTCTCTGCCTACTTGGGATCTCTGTCTGTCAAATAAACAAATAAAATCTTTAAAAAAAAAAAAAAAAGCAGTTTAACATCCTTGGTGTTTGTGAGTTACGTACTCTTCTCAAAAGTTCCAGATCAAGGCAAATGGACAACCAGGAAGGATTATCAGTAACCTCGGTGAGTACAGGATCTAGCTTACTCTCACCTGTCTCCAATCCTTTGTGGAATAAAGTGGTAAATCATGCAATGTGTAAAAGAGATTAATCTTTTCATTTAGAGCCACAATTCCAATGTCTGTGTGTCTCTGGCTCCTGCTAGCTTGCTGGGCCTAGCCTCACAAATGACTCGGTAATGTATTGATGAACTGCTCCATGACCCATGAAGTCAGGGGCATGATTAACTCAATCCCTTGCATCTGAAGTTCAAAGTTAAACAAATGAAGATGTTAGGTAGTTGGTAAGGATAAAATATCTTTAGGATGGCTGAGAAAAGGAGTACTGAAGCCCTTCTGGTGGCTGGAGATAGAGTAACTGACTAACATTTCTGGTATCTTTGAGGTAGGTACAGCTTCAGCTTCTCAATGATCCCTTTAAAAGTGTTGCCTCCTTCTACTAGAGCCCATGTCACATTCTAACTGTGTATGCACAGGTGTTCCATTCTCAGCAGACTGAGTGCTTGGGGGCAGTTACAGTATTCTATCCTTATTTGTATTCCTACTTCCTTCTATAGCACATGCCCGACGAATGTTGAATGGGTGGATGGGGAGACATATGGAGAAAATCATCACTCTCACTAAGGTCAAGCAACTCAAAACTGGCGATGGAATGTATAACATTAACTTGACAGTGGAAGGAAATAATCCTGAGAAGAGTTCATTTTCATAAAGGCATCCCAGATAAACCAAAAGGAATGTGTATAGGCGATCAAATGAATAATCTGTTGAAAAGTCACCTATAAGTTTCAGAAATATGTTTTCAAGGAAGGCGCATCATGAATGAGGGTATTTACGGCCTTACAAGGTTTAATTATAACAAGTTGTAGAATGAGCAGATACCAGAAAAGATCCGTTAAGATCATCGCCCAGATATTTGGCAAATGTACTCTTTGACCAGTTAATTATTCAAACCATCTGGAGTGATATTTAAACACCACAGTCCAGAGCAGCAGTGCTCGGCTCTTGTCCTCATGTCGCAGAAGCCTTCTGTCTGTCCTCTGGCTCCCTCATCCCTTCCCGCCTCCTCACATCTGAACCCTCGTCACCCAATTATGTGCTTTTCATCTTGGTGGAAGAAAGGCACAGTGTGAGAAAGTCAAAATCTCCTGAGAGCCACTTCTTTGTTGTGGTTCTAAAATTCTCATATCTGTGGGGGTAAATAAGCAGTTGCAGATGCATCTAAAATGTATGAAGAGCAATACCAGAGGAGAATATTCCCGCTATAACTAAAAAAGTTTCTCCAGGCTGTGGAAGATGTAGAGGAAGAGCAGATATGACGAAGGCAAAGACGTGGGTGGATTTCACAGAGAAGATGATACCCTGTTTTCTGGGAAGAGCCCCAGAGAGGTGGCAAGATCATGAGAAATTTAGAGGAATAGAACCACAAAAGAACAGAGCCAGAGAGAAGGACCGGCTTTGGGCAGATCGAGATGAGAGAGGGACACAGGCGAGCAACAAGATCCCCATGTCCGGGATGATCTGGCAGCAGAAAGATGGTCCCCATGGTTCAACACAGGACCCAGAATCTGTGCAGAGATTCTCCAGCCTTTACCTAAGAGAAAGGAGCAGTTCGGCAGCATCCTGAATGGACTGCTAACTGAGGACCAGGCTGAACCAGGGAGTCTCAGTAAAAACCTGTGGCGATGAATGGTGTCCTCCTGCAACCCCATGTCTGGGCTGTGTAAGTCCTCGCAACTGAGCCACAGTACTGCAGAAAATGGGAAGAGAACTTAAATTGGCTGAGCTTAAATTTTCCTTCCTATGCTGTAATTGTGAGTTCAACACAGTCATTAGAGATATAGAAGTATAAACAATTTGCATATTCTGTATGTCTAAGTGGGGACTGAAACCCACTTCTGTTATTTATCTACCTGTCTTTCTGTCCACCTGTCCATCCACCCTTTTCCACCCTCCATCTCTTTCCAGAAAAAACCCAAGTCAGCTTGTAAGTATATAAGACCTTTTAAAGAATCATGGTGCTACCATAATAGATATATTTGTTAGACCAGACATTGCAACTCAGAAACCAAGAGAGACCAGGTAGCCAACACAAATAAATAAAGCATGTCAAAGTAAGCCAGATCCTTTGCCTAAACTTTGTTTTTACTGACCTACAGTGTGTGTTTCATGATGTTGAACATCTGGTTTAAGATTATGGGGGGGCACCTGGGTGGCTCAGTGGGTTAAAGCCTCTGCCTTCAGCTCAGGGCATGATCCCAGGGTCCTGGGATTGAGTCCCACATCGGTCTCTCTGCTCAGTGGGGAGCCTGTTTCTACCAGCCCTCCCCCTACCCCTCCGCCGCCCCGGCTGCCTCTCTGCCTACTTGTGATCTCCGTCTGTCAAATAAATAAAATCTTTTAAAAAAAAGATTATGGGTGTGTATGTGTATATATGTATATGTGTATATGCCCATGCACATATACACACATGTATATTTGTGCATGTATGAAATTTTTAGTTATTACACTTTAAATTGTGTAACCGAGTTCTCTGATTAGGAACCAGAAACCTGACAATGTCAAACCTTTCACTTTGTGTTATGCATTACAGGTACTGTGCTTGGCGGATACTATGTTTTTTACAAACTGAAGGTTCAAGACGTCAGTGGAGTACAAAACAAACAAACAAACAAACAAACACAACAACAACTTAGGTTGGAAGAAATGGGCTGCAGATGTGGTTGGAATAACACGAGCCAGAATGACAAATGGGGCCTGATGATGGGACTGCATTGCTGGAACCTCACGATCAGACTTCAACAGATGAGGAGCTTCTCCTTATGGATGAGGAAAGAAAGTCATTTTTCCAGATGGAATCTACTCCCGGTGCAGATGCTGTGAAGACTGTTGAAATGACAACAGAGGATTTAGAATCTTACGTAAACTTCATTGATAAGGCAGGTGGCATTGAGAGGATGGACTCCAATCCTGAAACAAGTTCTTACGTGAGTAAAAGGCTCTGAGCAGCATCACATCCTACAGAGAAACAAACTGTCATGAAAGGAAGAGTCAGTCGATGGTGGCAAACTTCATCACTGTCTTAAGAAACGTCCACAGACACCTCAGCCTTCAGCACCACCACCCTGGCCAGTCGAGCAGTCAAGATCGAGGCCACACCCTCCACCAGCAAAAAGACTATGACTCTGAAAACTCAGAGGATGGTTGGCGATTTTTTAGCAATAAAATATTATTAAATTCAGGCATATTAAATTTAGGCATAAAGCTATTGCACTTAATAGACTACAATACAGTGTAAATATAACTGTTATGTGCACTGGGAAACGATAAAAATTCATTTGGCTCTCTTTATTAGGATATTTGCTTTATTGTGGTAGGCTGGAATGGAACACACAATATTTCTGAGGTATACCTGTATATAGAATTCAGCCTCCTGTGTTTTACGTGGGAATGATGTTTCATTTTATTCATTATAATAACAGCTGAGTACAATCATAGGCTCTTCCAACCAGAATTTTCCCACTGGTTTTTATATTCTGGGCACTGTTCCTCAGTTCTGCACTCATGCCGGTAATATTAATTGTGAATAACAACTTGGACGGTAAGTTCATTTTCAAAAGGTCTGATATCAGAAAACCATTTTTTAGATATACTGTACTAATTCCCAATTTTAAAACAGTAGGTTGGCCACTGCTGTCAGTTAAAGGAGGTAGAGACCACTTTCAGTATATGAATGTGGACCATACTCTTCCTGGACAAACAGAAACATAGTTTTGTTAGGAAAGAGCAAATGAAATCATGTATTTGCATACCATTAATAAATGCCCCTGAAGGTAAATATTTAAAATAGTTACATGTTACAATCAAAAGTTACAATCAAAATGTTGAACATTTTGAACAAAAGGGCCAAGTTTTTTCAAGTGTATATTTTAATGGTTTTGACAAATATATAGTCATATAACTATCATTACAATCTAGATATACAACATGTCCATCACCCCAGAAAGTTTTCTCATGCCCCTTTGCAGTCAATATCCTTCCCTCTTTGCTAATCCCTTGGAAACCACTGATATATTTTCCAAAACTATAGTACTTTTTTCCTAGACATTCCTATTAATATATGAAATGTAATCTTTGATTTTTTTCAGTGTTCAGTCATTCATTAGATAAGTATGACACCCAGTGCTCATCACAGCATGTGCTCCCGCTCAATACCCGTCACCCTGTTACCCCCTCCCCCTCCCCTCTGAAACCCCCAGATTGTTTCTCAGGGTCCATAGTTTCTCATGGTTCATCTCCCTTTCTGATTTCTCCCCCTTTGGATTTCCCTTCCTTCCCCTATGGTCCTCCATGCTATTGCTTATGTTCCACATATGAACGAAACCATCTGATAATTGTCTTTCTTTGCTTGTCTTACTTCAGTTAACATAATCCCTCCAGTTCTGTTCATGTCAATGCAAATGGTAGTTATTCATAGCTAAGGAATATTCCATTGCATATATGGACCACATCTTCTTTATCCATTCATCTGGTGAAGGGCATCTTGACTCCTTCCACAGTTTGACTATTGTGGACATTGCTGCTTATGAACATTGGGGTGCTAGTGCCCCTTCTTTTCACTGCATCTGTATCTTTGGGGCAAATACCCAGGAGTTGCTGGGTCATAGGGTAGCTCTATTCTTAACATCTTGAAGAACCTCCACACTGTTTGATCTAACCCTTCCTGTAAGTAATACCTAGAATTTCCCTTTGATTAACATGAACAAATCAGTTTTTTTCTCCAACAGATCAAAAAAGGTCTTCATCACCATTTAGTGAATAACAAAGCCACCCTATCTCTATGTTCTACAGCAGATTAGGTAGGTGTTGACCTTTCTGTTCATCTGAGTAACAGGGTACACTCTCTTTGGTTCTAGCACAGCAGCATATTTGGGCTTATTAGAGCCAATAATCACATCCAAATGGTAAGACTTAAAATTTTCTAACCCAACATGATTTCTCTGAGCAATGTAGAAGACAGATTTTAGAGTTCCAGGTCCTTGTAAAGCAGTACACTCTGGATTTGTTTCCCTGAAATCATGTTACCACCAACAACCAACTGTACTCATAGGAGTACCATCTCAAATCACACGCTTAATATTTTTGAGTAGTTTGTACTCAGTCTTTCGGGATTCCTAGGGGTGGTATCTCTCCAGGGCCTCTTCTGTCTCTTCAAAATGTTCCTTAGTAATGGTAAAACACAACACAAATAAGATGGTGTTTCCATTAGTTTCAATAAGAAATACTCCAAATGATTTTGCTTTTTCATAAAACTTGTCCTGTAGCTTTTCAGCTCTGTCTTCAAAATGATAAGCAACATCATGTCTGGCTAGACCTCCAATTCCAAATGGTTATTCCTGATCAGGAAACACCATTTCTGCTCAGACAACTGGCACACATTTATAAATATTGTCACCAGTAAGCACTTCTGATTCCAGGAAAAATTTCCTTAATACGTGGCTGCATTTCACAACAGAATGTCATGTATCATAAATTAAGACTTGATGACAAGTTATGCCATTTCATAGTTGACTGAGTACTTAACCTACATAATTCCCATGTTCATTTTGCCGCCTGAAGTTGTACTGTTTCACATTTTTTTTGCATGTTAATTATATAAACATCTTTAACTTAAAAAAAAAAAAAGACAAGGTTAAGTTTTATTTTGTTTGGTCTCTAATTCAAATTAACCCTGAACAAAGTTTGTATTACCAAAAAAAATAATGTAATGAACAAGGAGTTACATGTGGGGAAGCTGAATTTGGGAAGGGCAAATATTCTTATCTCAGGGACGTTCTAGGTTCTGAGGAACTCTGTAAGAAGGGTAGAACTTCAGCTTTATTATTATTTACACACATCTTTATTTCTTTCAGTACATACAACAAATGAATCATGGCAGTGTCCCCCTTAGTGAGGATATACTCTGTAGCTACTAGAAGAACACCCAGCTTTATACCTAAAGTGGTGTTTCAAGCATGGCAAGCAATGAATTAAAACACTAAAACAGGTCTAGTATTCCAAGACAATTCAGGGTTTTTTTTTTTTCTTTTCTTTTCTTTTTTTAAAAACCAAGAATAATTAACATGTAGTATTTAATTAGTTTCAGGTGTATGACACATTAATTACATATGTAATTATTAATTACATATGTAACATATTAATTGTACATAGTAATTAAATGTAATAATTATATATAATTATATGTAATTATATATTTTTATAATTATATATTATACATATAATTATATGTAATAATTAAATGTACATAACATATTAATTACTTACATAATACAACATATTTAATTAGTTTCAGGTGTTCAACAGTTTTATACATTACTCAGTGCTCTTAAGCCCCTTCACCTATTTCATCCATCCCCCCACCCACATCTCCTCTGGCAACCGAAAGTTTGTTCTTTATGTTTAAAAGTCTGTTTTTGGCTGCTAGAACTTGTACAGGAATTCAGTGAAGTGTCAGGATATAAAATCAATGCACAGAAATCAGTTGCATTTCTTTACACCAATAACAAGACAGAAGAAAGAGAAATTAAGGAGTCAACCCATTTTTAATTGCACCCAAAACCATAAGATACCTAGGAATAAACCTAACCAAAGAGGCAAAGAATCTATACTCAGAAAACTATAAAGTACTCATGAAAGAAATTGAGGAAGACACAAAGAAATGGAAAAATGTTCAATGCTCATGGACTAGAAGAACAAATATTATGAAAATGTCTATGCTACCTAAAGCAATCTACACATTTAATGCAATCTCTATCAAGATCCCATCCAGTTTTTTCAAAGAAATAGAACAAATAATCCTAAAATTTATATGGAATCAGAAAAGATCTTGAATAGCCAGAGGAATGTTGAAAAAGAAAGCCAAAGTTGGTGGCATCACAATTCCAGACTTCAAGCTCTATTACAAAGCTGTCATCATCAAGACAGTATGGTACTGGCACAAAAACAGACACATAGATGAATGGAACAGAATAGAGAGCTCAGAAATAGACCCTCAACTCTATGGTCAACTAATCTTCAACAAAGCAGGAAGGAAATGTCCAATGGAAAAAAGACAGCCTCTTCAACAAATGGTGTTGGGAAAATTGGACAGCCACATGCAGAAAAATGAAACTGGACCATCTCCTTACACCACACACAAAAATAGACTCAAAATGGATGAAGGACCTCAATGTGCGAAAGGAATCCATCAAAATCCTTGAGGAGAACACAGGCAGCAACCTCTTTGACCTCAGCCACAGCAACTTCTTCCTAGGAACATTGCCAAAGGCAACAGAAGCAAGGGCAAAAATGAACTATTGGGATTCCATCAAGATCAAAAGCTTTTGCACAGCAAAGGAAACAGTTAAAAAACCAAAAGATAACTGATGGAATGGGAGAAGATATTTGCAAATGACATATCAGATAAAGAGCTAGTATCCAAAATCTATAAAGAGCTTAACAAACTCAAAACCAAAGAACAAATAACCCAATCAAGAAATGGGCATGGGGCGCCTGGGTGGCTCAGTGGGTTAAGCCGCTGCCTTCGGCTCAGGTCATGATCTCAGGGTCCTGGGATCGAGTCCCGCATCAGGCTCTCTGCTCAGCGGGGAGCCTGCTTCCTTCTCTCTCTCTCTCTGCCTGCCTCTCAGTGTACTTGTAATTTCTCTCTGTCAAATAAATAAATAAAATCTTTAAAAAAAAAAAAAAAAAAAAAAGAAATGGGCAGAGGACATGAACAGACATTTCTGCAAAGAAGACATCCAGATGGTCAACAGACACATGAAAAAATGCTCCACATCATTCGGCACCAGGGAAACACAAATCAAAACCACAATGAGATACCACCTCACACCAGTCAAAATGGCTAAAATTAACAAGTCAGGAAATGACAGATGCTGGCGAGGAAGCGGAGAAAGGGGAACCCTCCTACACTGTGGGTGGGAATGCAAGCTGGTGCAACCAATCTGGAAAACAGCATGGATGTTCCTCAAAAAACTGAAAATAGAGCTACCCTATGACCCAGCTACCCTATGACTTTAGGGTATATACTGGGTATATACCCTAAAGATACAAACGTGGTGCTCCGAAGGGGCACGCGCACCTGAATGTTTATGGTAGCGATGTCCACAATAGCCAACCTATGTCAAGAACCTAGATGTCCATCAACAGATGAATGGATAAAGAAGATGTTATACACACACACACACACACACACACACAATGGAATACTATGCAGCCATCAAAAGAAATGAAATCCTGCAATTTGAGATGACGTGAATGGAACTAGAGGGTATTATGCTTAGTGAAATAATCAGAGAAAGACAACTATCATATGATCTCCCTGATACGAGGAAGTAAAGATGCAACATGGGGCGTTTAGGGGGTAGGAAAAGTAAAAATGAAAGAAGATGGGAGCGGGAGAAAGACAAACAATAAAAGACCCAATCTCAAAAAACAGACTGAGTGTTGCTGGGGGAGGAGGGTCAGGAGAGGGTGGTGGGGATATGGACATTGGGGAGTGTATGTGCTATGGTGAGTGCTGTGAAATGTATAAACCTGGTGATTCACAGACCTGTACCCCTGGGGATAAAAATACATTATATGTTTTTTAAAAAATTAAAAATTTTAAAAAGAAGTCTGTTTTTGGGTGCTGGGATGGCTCAGTGAGTAAAGCCCCTGCCTTCGGCTCAGGTCATGATCTCAGGGTCCTGGGATCAAGTCCCACATCCGGCTCTCTGCTCAGCGGGGAGCCTGCTTCCTCTTCTCTATCTCTCTGCCTGCCTCTCTGCCTACTTGTGATCTCTGTCAAATAAATAAATAAAATCTTTTAAAAAAATAAAAATAAAAAATAAAAGTGTGTTTTTTAAATCTCTTTTTTCCCTTTGTTCATTTGTTTTGTTTTTTAAATTCTACATACACATGAGTGAAGTGATATGGTATTTGTCTTTCTCTAACTTATTTCACTTAACATTATACACTCCAGACCCATCCATGTTGTTGCAAAAGACAAGATTTCTTTTTTATGGCTGAGTAATATTCCATTGTATATGTATACCCTCTCTTCTTTATCCATTCATCTATGGATGGACACTTGGGTTGCTTCTGTATCTTGGCTATTGTAAATAATGCTACAATGGTGTTACATACACTATTTTGAGATAATGATTTTGTATCTTTGGATAAATATCCTGAAGTGGATTTGTGGAATCATACAATAGATCCATTTTAAAATTCTCGAGCAACTTCCATATAGGTGTTTTTTTTTTTACCATTTTACTCATTTTTTAAAAAAATTTAAATTCGATTAATTAACATATAGTGTATTATTAGTTTCAGAGGTAGAGTTCAGCGATTCATCAGTCTCATAAAATACCCAGTGCTCATTACATCACATGTCCTCTTCAATGTCCATTATCCAGTTACTCCATTCTCCCACCCCCCTCCGTCTATGGCAACCCTCAGGTTTTTTCCTATGATTAAGGGTCTCTTCTGGTCCATACAGTTTTCTATAGTGGAAGCACAAGTTTACTATCCTACAAAAAAGGCACTGGGTTTCCTTTTCTCCACATCATCACCAACACTTGTTATTTCTTATCTTTTTGATAAGTCATTCTAACAGGTGTGAGGTGATATTTAACTGTAGTTTTATTTATTTTTAAAGGTTTTTTAAAAAATGTTTTACTTATTTATTTTAGAGAGAGAGGAGCAGGGGGTGGGGCAGAGGCTGAGGGAGAAGCAGCCTCCCCACTGAGCAGGGAACACAATGTGGAGCTCCATCCCAGCCTCTGGGATCATGCATGACCTGACCCAAAGGCAGACACTTAATGGACTTAGCCACCCAGGCACTTCTCACTATTGTTTTAATTGGAATTTCTCTGATGATGAGTGATGTTGAGTCTCTTTTCATGTATATGTTGGCTATCTGTATGTCTTTTTTGGAGAAATGTCTATTCAGTTCCTCTGCCCATTTTCTTTATGTATTTTGGATAGTAATCCCTTATTGGCTATCTGATTTGCAAATATCTTCTCCCATTCCACAGGCTGCCTTTTCATTTTGTTGATGGTGTCCCTTCCTGTATAGAAGTTTTTCAGTGTAATGTACCTCCACTTATTTGTTTTTGCTTTTGTTGTGTTTTTGGTTTCAAATCCAAAAGATCACAGCCAAAACTGATGCCAAGGGGTTTACCCCCTATGTTTTCTTCTAGGAGTGCTATGGTTTCAGGTCTTATGTTCAAACCTTTCATCTATTTTGAGTTGATTTTTGTGTGTGTGATGTGAGAAAACGAGGACTACTTTTCTTTTAGATTTATTTTCTAGCTATTCAGGTGACTTCCATGGCCTAGACATCCCCAAGGATGTCTGGTGGCCAGAGATTTTGCTTCCGAAAAATTTCACCATCATCCTTCTTTCTTGTCTGCTTATGATAGTCACAATCTTAGCTCAGTGAGCTGACGTGAGTGTGATGGCATGACATGTCCTGTGATGCCAAGCTCTGGAGCTCTGGAGCTCAGGTGTTCGGAGTGCTCCATTTTACTGAGATTACCCTGGTTACATCAGGAACCATGTGATGGACCATGGCCAACTGGAAGTGCTTAGTGGGGCAAAGACATCTTTGTGTCATCTTCATGGGCACAATCATGCAGGAGGTCAGGAGGCACTTCCATGTAGCAGACCCTAGTAGAGCATGAGCCTGAGTCCATGTTATTGCTACTCTTGTGCCTTCTGGAAAATGTGTTTACTTTCTTTGTTTTTTTGATTTTTCAATGGCTTTCCATCACTCTCATGCTATAAGCCCAGATTCCCAGTGTGATATATAAAGCCTGGTGCCCATCTGAACAGTCTGTTGATTCACCTCTGATGTGTCGTCTCTTCCCTTCTTATCCTTCACCTTAGGTACCACTCAAATGAGCATCTCTCTGAACTATCACTGTTCTTTTAACTTCATAACTGTATGTTCTGTTTCCTCTGCTTTCAGATCCTTTCTTTCCTTCCACCGTGCCCACTAACAACAGGCTAACTAGAGCTTGTCATTCAAACCTCTGTTCTGGTATTACTTCCACTCAATAAATTTACCCTGATTAAGTAGAAGCCCCTTAATTAAGCCTCGGTTTTCAGCATGGGTCATGACCCCAGGGTCCTGAGATTGAGACCTGCACAGGGCTCTCTGCTCAGTGGGGAGCCCGTTTCTCCCACTCCCTCTGCTGCTCCCCTTGCTTGTGCTCGCTCTCTCTTTCCCTGTCAAACAAATAAAATATTTTACAAAATATGAAGCCCAGTCTACTTACTATTTCCTAGACTCTCTGAACCAACATTTATGAAAAATAACATGCTGCTCACATGAGGGAAGAAATGAATGATCGTAAGTGGAAAATGCAGATTTATAGGTTTAAAGTTGAATGTTATCTAGGGAAACCAGTTTTAGCAGCAATAGGGAAGTGATTAAGGAAAACTTGTTTTGCATATAACATTCTTTCTGTGGTTTTGTGGAAATCAGTCTGGATTGAAGCTTTGGGAATTCTTTTTTTTTTTTTTAAGATTTTATTTATTTATTTATTACTTATTTATTTTAGAGGGAGAGCAGAGGAGGGGCAGAGGGTGAGGGAAAGGCAGAGAATCTCAAGCAGACTCCGTGCTGAGTGCAGCCCACCACATGGCTCAATCTCATGACCCTGAAACCAAGAATCAGATGCTTAACCAACAGAGCCACCCAGGCTCCCCAAAGATCTAGGAATTCTTAAAGGTACAAAACAAATTACTAGCAAATCAAAAGATTCCAACTGCAGTTGAAAGCTAAGACTTTCTCTGCCCAACAACTTAAAAAAGCATTTATTCAAACTGTTATTTTAATTCCTTAAATGAAAGCAAGAAAACTGACCTACTTTTTTTCCCCCCTTAACTCCTAAGATGGTATGAAAAGAGAAAGAAATCACTGTAGTGGATGTTGTTGTTACCCTGCCCAGATCCTTTTCACTGGGTAGGCACACCCAACCCCCACAGCAATGAGCATCACCACAGAGGGCACACAGCTGCCCCTTCTCCAGAGAACTGCTATCTAAGAGAAGCCCCTGCCCTCAAGCAGTCAGCCACCAATGACTGGCAGACAGGGAACGTACAGTACTGGCTCCCTTTCTCAAAGTGGGCTACCTGTGGTTTAACTCCCTGTGGGACTCAGGCAGAAGCTAGTTTCAGCTGAGATCATATCCTTACTTTCTTTCCCTATCTTATTCCACTCTCCTCCCTTCCCCTCTCTTGAGAGCATTTCTTCAATAGATTGCCTTCATGAGAATCTATCTCAGGGTCCTCTTCTAGGGAACTTGACCTAAGACAGTTATCACCTTAGTAGCCTTAGTAGATCCATCTGATTCCCACTACAAGGACCAAGTGTATTTAAACACTCTGGTGTTGTTTGAAGAAGGCTGGGCTCTTTGTATATCTTACTACCTCTACATTAGAGCCCTGTTCGAGGCCAGCTTCCAAAGTGCATCCACCTTTAGAAGTTTGTTCTGCTGTGGACTTGCCAGATATACCCTCGGATCAAGATACAGCAACCCCAGAAAGCCCAAATGTCCACTGACTGATGAATGGATAAAGAAGATGTGTGTGTGTATGTGTGTATAAATTACTCAGCCATCAAAAAGTATAAAATCTTGCCATTTTGCAATGATGTGGTTGGAACTAGAGGGAATTATGCTAAGTGAATTAAGTCAGTCAGAGAAAGACAAATACCATATGATTTCACTCATATGTGGAATTTAAGAAAACAGATAAACAAAGGGGACAGGAAAGAAAAATAAAATAAGACAAAAACAGAAAGGGAGGCAAACTAAGAGACTCTCAACTATAGAGAACAAACAGGGCTGCTGGAGGTGAGGTATCTGGGGGGGATAGTGTAAATGAACATTAAGGATAGGGCACTTGTTGTGATGAGTACTGGGTGTTATACATAAGTGATGAATCCCTATATTTTACTCCTGAAACCAATACTACATTATATGTTAACTACTGTGAACTTAAATAATAAATAAACAAATGAATAAATAAATAAATAATACATCGACGCCATTCAGGTAAATAAAACTATAATGCTACTCCCACTGCCCCAAATATAGATTTCCCCATAGAGTCCTAGTAGAAATTACCTAATAAGAAGTCCAATTCATACTTCTAGATCAAATAAGGAAAACAGAAACAGCAAGACAGGAAAATATTTCTGTGCAAATAATGTCAAAATAATCAGAAATCCCATAATAATTAATAAAAGAAAAGTTGCCCTTATGAATACACCATCTGAAACGTTAGCAATCCAATTTATTGCCTATGATTAAGAGTGTAATTAATAATTCATTGTTGACATGTATTTTTCTTGCTTCCTAAAAGCTGGCCATCACATCATTATACAGAATAGTGAGAGACCATCATTGGTTGAGATTCCAAAGCTGTGGATTCCAATAATGTTGCAATACACTAAGGCATTTTCAGAAATTAAAAAACAGGGGCAGGTTGCACCAAGTTTAAAAGATTCAGTTTTTAGATAAGCTTCAATTAATTTTGCATATTAAGATTCAGGCCAAATTCACGCCAAAATAAAAGGAGCCAATAATAGGAAATGATGACACCTCTAAATTTGGGAATTTCCATCTGGAAAACTAGATCCTGAAAAAAAAAAAATCACCAAGTTGTAAAATGAAGGACCTTGTAGTTGTGAGAGACCAACCAATAGTAGCCAGGATAGGTAAGGAAGGACAAAACACTTTTAAGAGACAAAGAGGATTCTACCCCAGTTTCCAGTTTTCTGGTCCTTGCTATTTACTGAGTTAGTCTCTTCCTGGGAAGCAAATGGAGAATCCTTCAGACTTTAATAGACTCTCAGAAACCTGAGTTTGAACTGGATGCCATGGGAAATCTGTACAACTATTTGGATAATGTCCAATGTAGCTTGGCCAAAGGAGTGTATATTTTGGAACATTAGAGAAAGGAACTATATTAGAACTTTATGTAAATTACATAATTCGCGCCTAACAGAAATCCAGTTAGTGGTAGGCACTGAGCCGGGTCTATGGATTAGAAAACGGGCCCAGGGGCACCTGAGTGGCTCTGTTGGTTGAGCGTCCAACTCAATTTTGGCTCAGGTCATGATCCCAAGGTCATGGGGTTGAGCCCCGTGTCTGGTTCTGAGCTTGGTGGGAATCTGCTTGAAGGAGGGCACTTGTGATGAGCACTGGGTGCCCTTTCCCTTTGCCCCTCCCCTTGCTCGCTCTCTCTTCTTGTTTTAATTTTAATTCCAGTATAGTTAACATACAGTGTTATTAGTTTCCGATGTACAATACAGTGGTTCAAAACTCCCACAGAACAGCCAGTGCTCCTCCCAAGGGCCCTCCTTGATCCTCACCACCTTTTCCACCCCTTGTGATGAGTACTGGGTGTTATACATAAGTGAGGAATCCCACCCACCTCCCACCTGATAACCATCAGTTGGTTTGCAAAGAGTCTATTTCTTGGTTTGGATCTCTCTTTTTCTTCGTTCATTTGCTTTGTTTCTTAAATTCCCTATATGAATTAAATCATATGGTATTTGTCCTTCTCTGACTTATTTTACTTAACATTGTACCCTCTACCTCCATCCACGTCATCGCAAATGGCAAGGTTTCATTCTTTTGTTTTTAATGGCTGAATAATATATATACTTATATATATCAAAAACATTTTCTTTATTCATCTATTGACAGACACTTGGGCTGATTTGATAATTTGGCTATTATAAATAATGCTGCTATAAGCACAGGAGTGCATACATTCCTTTGAATTGGTATTTCTGGGGGTAATATGGAGTAGTATGAATACTGGATCATAGGGAAGTTCTACTTTTAATTTTTTGAGGAACCTCCATAGTGTTTTCTACATGGACTGCACAAGTTTGCATTCCCACCGACAGTGCCCAAGGGTTCCTTTTTCTCCACATCCTTGTCAACACTTGTCTCTTGTGTTTTTTATTTTAGCCATTCTGACAGGTATGAGGTGATCTCTCATTGTAGTTTTGATTTGCATTTTCCCTGAGGATGAGCATCTTTTCATGTGTCTGTTGGCCAGGAGGCTGCCTTCTCTAATGTTGGTATTCCTCATCCAATGGGAAACCTGAAAACAATAGGTTGACCCTTCCTTGAGGAGGAAACTCCTCCTGCCTGACTGCTTTGAGCTGGGACAATGGCCTTCACCACCTTTTGGACTCAACTGAAATATCACTCTTCTCAAGTTTTGAGCCTGCCAGCTTCAGACTGAAACTTCAACCATTGGCTCTCCTGGGTCTCCAACTTGTCACCTGCAGCTCCTTGGGACTTCTCAGCCTCTATAATCACGTGAAGCAATTTCTTATTTTATGTAAACACACACACATGCACACACATGCCCACAGCTCCTATTTGTTCTGTTTCTCTCTAGAGAATGCTGACTAACGCAATCTCAAAACTTAGGTTGATATACTTTAAAACCTGTTCATTTTAAGTAAATATGGGAAAGAGTATGTTCATTTATTTCCGCAGAGTTCCCAGTCTTGTATTTGAAAAAAGGTTAACGCACAATGGGAAGAAATACCTTCTTGCTACTCTGTGATATGGGGTGTGTGTGTTTGTGTGAGTGTGTGTGTGTGTGTGTGTGTGTGTGTGTATGCACACATGTGTTTGAGTAGAAGAAGCAACTATAATAGGATTTGGTTCCTAAGGACTAAAGAGAGAAAATAATGATAACTATCAAAACAGAGCTGCGTTATTTTATGCTATTTCACAGTACTAAGACGCTGCCTTACTTATTTAAGAGCCGAGCTGGATGAAATGTGAAAATATGATTCATGCTAAATGCTCTTCAGGAGAAATTGTCTCTAGCTGGATGGGGACAGGGCTTTTTCTTTAGGAAGTTTTCCTCTGGTTATAGAAAATTTTTAAAAGTGCTGTCATTTCCCTCTAGTGGCAGGAAGGAAACAACACCCACTGAGGACAACAATGTCGAAGTGGAATGCTTCCTTTCAGCAAAGAGGGGAGCCTTCCTTCTTCCTTCTTTTTGAATATAATGATTGACTGCCAGTCATAAGCCAAGCATTGCTACAGAGAGGAAATGCCCTGCATCAGAGAATTTGTGACTGCATTGGGAAAGACGTGATCAAAGTAAAAGAGAAACCTGACCACTGAGTGGGGCCAGGACAACTTTGTGAAGTAGGCGACAAAATGATGGTTGAGTCTCCTTTTCTCTATTACCTAGACTTCACCAGATAGCCACTGAGAACAGAATACCTCCTCCTAAGTTCTAGCCCAAAGAATATTCTGGTCCTTTCTTTCTTGTTTCTATTTCCTTAATCTACATCAAAAGTTCCCTTTTTGTCCTATTGCCTCATCATTCTATTTTTCTCCTGTTTCTCATCAGTGATCCACAACACCTTATACTATTACTGACTTTATTACACTATTTTTTATTTGAATATATTCTCTAAGTTTATTTTAATTCCAGCATAGTTAACACAGAGTGTTAAATTAGTTTCAGGTGTACAGTACTGTGATTCAACAATTCTATATATTACTCAGATTACATTATTTTAAAATTACATGTTTTGGTGTCTATTCCCTGCTATCCCCACTAAATTTTGAGCTCCTTAAGGTATAATCTAAATATAAATTTTACTTATCTTTGAGTTGCAGTATCTGGAATCTTATCTTTGAATCACTCAGTGTCTGGAATTCAATAAATATTTGTTGAAATAAAGGATGCATGTGTGAATGAATAAATGAATTGAAAATAATTTAATATTTTAATAACCCCATTGATTAGATACATAACCCATATTTGATATTATTAGGGAAATTGTGGGGAAAGTACCTGTACTCCAAAGTGAAGCTCAAATAAAAATTAGAGTAGGAAATAACCTGGGTGGCTCAGTTGATTAAACATCTGACCCTTGACTTCATCTTAGCTCATGATCTTGGGACATGAGACTGAGCCCCTCACTGGGTTCCACGCTCTGTGTGGCGTCTGCTCGAGATTGTCTTGTTCCCTCTGCCCCTTTCCTCCTCAAATAAATAAATAAGATGATTCTAAAATTTATATAGAAATGCAAAGAGTCCAGATATAAAAGTCTATACATTACAGTCTATTGATTTTCAGCAAGTGTTGGATGATAACTGAGTGGGGAGACAATAGTCTTTCTGAAAGATGGTGCTGGGACAAGTAGATATTCAGATGCAAAAGAATGAAGATGAACCTCTAATTTACACTATACATTAAAAATTAATTCAAAGTGGATCACAGAGTCACATGTTACAGGTAAAATGGTAAAATTCTTCGAAGAAAAGCAATTTCTTAGATACAACATTAAAACCACAGGTTTTAGGAAAAAATGGACTACCACAAAATTAAAAGCCTTTGTTCTACCAATATTACTATCAAGAAATTGAAAGTACAACCGACAGTGGGCACCTGGGTGGCTCAGTGGGTTAAAGCCTCTGCCTTCGGCTCAGGTCATGATCCCAGGGTTCTGGGATCGAGCCCCGCATTAGGCTCTCTACACAGGGAGCCTGCTTCCTCCTCTCTCTGCCTGCCTCTCTGCCTACTTGTGATCTCTGTCTGTCAAATAAATAAATAAAATATTTAAAAAAAAAAAGGAAGTACAACCCACAAAATGAGGGGAAATATTTACAGATAACATATGATAAGGAACCTGTGTATTCAGAATATAAAAAGAACACCTACAACAATCAAATTTTAAAATGGAAAAGATATCGAATAGACATTTCTCTAACAAAGATACCCAAATGGTCGATGAGCTCAATATCATCTGTCCTCAGAGAAATGCAAGTCAAAACCTTAATTAGCGGGCGCCTGGGTGGCTCAGTGCGTTGAGCCGCTGCCTTCGGCTCAGGTCATGATCTCAGGGTCCTGGGATCGGGTCCCGCGTGGGGCTCTCTGCTCAGCAGGGAGCCTGCTTCCTCCTCTCTCTCTCTCTCTGCCTGCCTCTCCGACTACTTGTGATTTCTCTCTGTCAAATAAATAAATAAAATCTTTAAAAAAAACAAAACAACAAAAAAAAAACACCTTAATTAGCTGCTGGTTCACACTCATTAGGATGGCCATAATTTAAAAGAAAGACAATGGCAAATGTTTGCAAAGATGTGGGAAATTTGTAAATTTCACAGATTTCTGGGGAAATGTAAAGTGTGCAACCACTTTGGAAAACAATCTGTCAGTTCCTCAAAAGTTTCAACATAGAATAACCATATGAGCCTGCAAATTCACTTGTAGTATATACCCAAGAGAAATGAAAACACACATTCACACAAAAATGCGTGTACAAATATTCATCGCAACATTATTCATAATAGATAATTGTGGAGAGAAGCCAAATGTCCATCAACTGATAAATGAATAAATAAAATGTGGTATATCCCTAGAGTGAAATATTAGCCACAAAAAAGGAATGAAATATTGATACATCCTACAACATGCTAAGTGAAAGAAGCCAGTGCTAAGAGGCCCCACATGTACAGTTCTATTTATATATTTCCACAATAAACAAATTTATAAAGACAGAATGTCTGTTTGTGGTTTCCAAGGATTGAGGGGAGGAGAGAATTGTGGAGTGACTGCTAATGTTTAGGAGATTTCTTTAAAGGGTAATGAAAATATTCTGGAATATACTACTTCTGGGTATCTATACAAAGAAAACAAAAGCACCAATTCAAAGTATCCTTATGCTTATTACAGAATTATTTACAGTAGCTAAGATATGGGAGCAACTTAAGTGTCCATCCATAGATGAATGAGTAAAGAAGATGTAGAATATATACACAATGGAATATTATTCAACCATAAAAAAGAACAAGACCTTGCCACTTGTGACAACATGGATGGACCTAGAGGGTATAATGCTAAGTAGAATAAGCCAGACAAAGACAAATACCATATGATTTCACTTATATGTGCAATCTAAAAACAAAATAAATAGAAAAGAGAAAATAGAAACAGACTCTTAGATTACCAGAGGGGAGGGTTTGGGAGTAGATGAAACAGGTGAAGAGAACTAGCATGTACAACCTTATAAAGTAAATGAGGCATGTGGATATAATGTACAGCATAGGTAATATAGTTAATAATATTAAAATAACTTTCCATGATGACAGATGGTAACTAGACTTGTCATGGGAATTATTTCATAATTTATAAAAATACTGAATCACTATGATATATACCTGAAACTAATAGGATACTATACATTAATTATACTTCAATAATAAATATTCAGAAATTATAATACTGATATTTACACAACTTTGTGAATATACTAAACACTATTTAATTGTACACTTTAAAACTGATATTTATGGTACCTGATTCTCATTTTTAAAAAATCAAGAGCATTCTAAATCATCTGGTTTTTCCACAATAGAGCAACACATGGGATGTATATCTGAGACATGTTGGACCGAGGTATATCAGTGATCTGAGGCTTCATGGCATGTTAATCTGTGGGTCTCAGAATGCTTATGTTCTCTATCTACCTTAAAATTATTCTTCTAGGGGCACCTGGGTGGCTCAGCCATCGAGCGTCTGCCTTTGGTTTGGTCGTGATCCCAGAGTCCTGGGATCAAGCCCTGCATCCAGCTCTCTTAGCAGGAGGCCTGCTTCTCCCTCTCCCATACACCCTGCTTGTGTTCCCTCTCTTGCTCTGTCTTTGTCTGTCAAATAAATAAATAAAATCTTTTTTTAAAAAAAGAATTATTCTTCTGTGGGGTGCCTGGGTGGCTCAGTTGGTTAAGTATCTGCCCTTGGCTCAGGTCATGATCTTGAGGTCCTAGGATCAAGCCCTGCATCAGGCTCCCTGCTCAGTGTGGCATCTGCCTCTCTCTCCGTCACTCCCCCCGCCCCCAACTCGTAAATAAGTAAATAAAAATATTTATTAAAAATTATTCTTCTGTTGATCTCAGTGTGCCCCTTCTCTCCTCTTTCTGCAACTTTGTCTTCTATCAAATACACAAGTCATTTCTACTATAAATTTTAGCTCTTCTTTTCTATATTCTAGGCATTACAATTTGCAGTATGTTCAATGATCAAGCCCAGAATTGAACATTATCCAAAGCAATGTTTTTGAAAATGTATCACAGGCACCGGGGGGAGAGAGTTTAGTCTACTGCCGACTGTCTGCATGTACTTCAGTACCAGGGCACGTGCACAAAGAAGTCTTCCCCGTTCCAAATGCTCCAGGTGGAAGACTTGCTAATTCTCTCCACTTAGGGGAAATTTTTCTTGTCGTCAAACTCACCCATTAAGTTACAGACTCACTCAAGGACTCTGAGGTCTATCTTTCCTTCTACATTTGAATGAGCAGAGCAAGAGCATTCTGACAGGGGTCAAAGGATACATCATCTATGAAGTTATTTGCAGTATAAATGGGAAAAATCAGAGGAAAAAAAATATTATTTGTGTCCCTCAGAGGCAAACAGGAAATCCTTCTGATGGTTATCTGGTGAACATGTCTTTGCAAGGCTATGACTCACTCTATTCCCTGGTGTATTTCTAGCAAGTACTCTAACTGTAGCCAGGGCCCAGGAGTACTGTGGGTCTTCACAATTCCCCTTGTCCCCTCCATGTCTTAGGCAGCCTGAGATCTGACAAGGATGGGGTAACAATATATAAATGTTCCAAATAGGTGGCTGGAAAAAATGATGTCACAGGGGAAACAACAATCAAATGCATAGGCCGAACCTGCTTCAGTATGACAATAAGGTAAAAGTTCATCTGCAAACAAGGCCTCTGAAAGCAACTGAAACTTTTTTCTTAAAACAATCTCCATCAAGACCAAAAACTAATTACTTTTAAAGGAATCACAAGCTATTATCATTTTTATAAAATAATAAGGATTTTGTTAAATTTTAATTTGCAAAGTTAAAAAGAATGATCTCCCTTCCCTAATATTAAAAAAAAAAAAAAAAAAGCTCCCTCTCTAGAACCACTAACTGGGAGCCACTGTTAGCCCAGCTGTCCAGTTGCCCCTGAGCTTATCTTCCTGGTAGTCTTTTCTGTTCTCAAACTGACAACAGTGAACACCAATAGCCATTCACCTTTGTCCCTTCTACTCAGCCCACCACGCTCCACAATGGAAAATGAATTGGCCTCAGGGTAGAGAAAGCTAGTGATTACACCCAGAAGGAAGCAGAGGCTAGAACACTGGCTCCACGATGACCTGGAAAGCAATTAAACATTGTGACGCCCAGCTATATCTTCGACCAATTAAGTCAGAAATTTCTGGGCATGGGACCCAAGAATGAGTATTTTTTAAAACTCTTTGAGTGGTTCCAATGAATGGCCAAGATTGAGAAATACTGGACTAGAGGAAAGAGAAAGAAGCTCCTAACATCTGAAACTCAAAATCACATGAAATTTGATTCCATGCAGTCATCCCAGAGCCCCAAAGCTTCCAGCGTGGCCACCATCTCCAAGCAGAAGGTAGTTCTGCCTTTCCTCCTGTTCCATCCTTTCAGTTCTAATTCCTCCTTTTGACTTTTTCTCCATTTAAGGTGCCTCGAAGTTCGAGTTAACGGGTTTATCTGGTTATTGCATGAACGCAGCAGGTAGGTGCCGGCTTTACTCACCACCAGCTCGTCTCTCATCCCCCAGCTGTCCCTCTGTTCCCATAGGTCAGTGAGTCTTTAAGCATCGTTCCCACACCGGAAGCACTAGCATCACCTGAGAATAGACATGAATGATCCATGAGTTCCACCTGCTGAACGAGAAACCCTGGGGATGGAGTCCATCAATCTGTGTTTTCATAGGCCTTGAGATGATGCTGATGCAAGCTAAAGACTGAGAACCACTGCTCTGGGCATCCAAGAGACGGAAGATGAGACCCTCTGCTACGGAGCCCAAAGCCCACCAGACAGTACAGAGCCTTTAGAAGGGGTGCAGAGGAGTGGAGGCAATGCTGGGACAGAAGACAGAAGCCACCTTTATATTAAATAACTACACCAACATGAGCAGCATCAGTAGCAGGGGGCTTAAGAGACCATAACTCTTGAATCTCTTTCTGCTGTATTTCCTACCAATGCCTTCTGCTTCCTCTGTGTTTGTAGATTTTCTTTTAGTTGAATAGCGGCCCATTGAGGATACACATATCCCTGTTTTGAACATTACTTCTCTCACAAGACAGTGATTCTCCCTCTGAGCTTTCCAAAATATGAATGTATACACAGTGTTTGCCATTCATTTCATTATCCAAGAGCCAAGTAAAAAGAATACAGTTCATGGGGCAGGGGCCGGGGGGGCTTGGCTTCCATCCCAGACACATAATTCATCAGCGAGGATTTATTTATCCTATGAGTACAGTTTATGGTAGATCTTGTTAACAACTAACCTAACATGTTCATTAAGCTACTTTGATTTACTTTTATTTTTACATGTCTGTGTCCAGCAATTGCCTACAACCATTTTCCTGGCTTCATCTGCCTCCTTCCCATCCATTTGCTACACAGAAGCCAAAAGATTTTTTCGAAAGGACAATCCCACTGTACTACTTCCTTCCTTAAATGACTTCAAATGCACTGGTAACAAAATGCAAATTTATTTTTATAGCCTCCAAAAGTCTTCCCAACCTGGTCCACTCAAACTTTCTTACCTCGTCCCCACCATACTCCCCTTCCACACTCACTAGGCTCTGGTCCCCCCAGTCTTATCGCCCTCATGAGTGATTGTACTTGCTGTTCTCTTGCTTAGAAGGGTCCTCTCCCAATTACCACATAGCTGCCCCCCTTTTTGGCCATTCAGGTTGCAAGTCAGATCTTACCTTCTCCAGGAAATAGAGGCACCTGCTTTACATTAGCAATCCCTACATAGCTGCCATCACACTCTCTTTTATACAGTGCTATCCTGGGGTTAAATAGTTTGAAGAAAAAGTTTCCAGACCTTGAGATCCAGAACTGTATGATTTGTACTCAGTGGATAAGCCCTAGCCCCTATAATATCCATGACAGCTTTTCCTTGATTGTTTCCAGTCCATCACCTCATAATACAACACATTCCACAAGTGAAAAGTTTGAATTACTACTCTTTCCAATCATGTGTTTAAATCTGCCTCTCTAAAATTTCTACCATACATCTGCCCTATAGACCAACAAAACTAAGCTTGTTCCTTTTTCTCACATGATATTTCTTCAAACATGGAATCACATCGCTTCTTCCTTTTTTAACTTTGAGGCCAAGAATTCTCATTGTCTTTCACTGCTTCTTTTATAAATTATTTCCAAGTCCCTGATCATTTTGGTTATTTTCCTTTATATATATTTGAATTTATTAGTGCCCGTCTTAAGATATAAACCTCAGAGGTTTACTCAGAGGTAAACACAGTAGTACACAGGTAGCTCAGCTCTTCATGGTACCTTACACTGACCTTCCCCTCATTTTGGTTCTGTGGCCAGACTAAGACGGATTATATGTTTACGACAGTTGACTCATATTTAGAAGATATGGATTAAGATTTTGTCACTTTAGTGATGTTCCAAATTCTCTATCAGATATTATGTGAAGGTGTACAACAGTAAGAGGAGAATTATGCAGCTCAACTTCAGATTTCTTGGGCTTTTAATGTTTTAAGAATAGTTGGCTGAAAGGCAAAAATTCCCTCTTATTTGAGAAGAATGAAATCTTGCCATTTGCAACAATATAGATGGTTCTAGAGGGTGTAATGTTAAGTGAAATAAGTCAGTCACAGAAAGACAAATACCATATGATTTCACTCTTATGTGGAATTTAAGAAATAAAACAAATAAAGATGAAAAGAGACAAATCAAAAACAGACTCTTACCTATGCTACCAGAGAACAAACTGATGCTACCAGAAGGGAGGTGGGTGGGGGCCCGGTGAAGTAGGTTAAGAGGACACTTATCCCGATGAGCCCTGAGTAATGTACAGAATTGTTGAATCACTATATTGTATACCCAAAACTAATATAACACTACATGTTAACGATACTGGAATTAGAAGAAAAAGAAAGAAAGAAAGAAATGGTGTGCCCACCTACAAACAAACAAGCAAAAAAGAATTCCCTCTTATTTGGCACTTTTCAAGTGCGTTAAAGGAATTACTTTAAAATTTAAACCCCAATATGGTTTTCTGACTCTGTTTGATGGTTCTTTCTCAGCAAATCTGCTTATCATGCTCTGGCTCTCAGAAACAGGTTTCCAGGAGCAAAGGGCAATGAACCTGAGAGCAGTTTCTCAGATCTTTGTTTCTTTCCAGGCATAATCTCAGTTGCTAACTCATGTTTCTTTAGTTTGGGTGCTAATTATTCTGCTTATCCTTTCTTTTCATTCTAAATAATATCCATGCATTATTTTTTAAGATTTTATTTACTTGACAGAGAAAGACAGCAAAAGAGGGAACACAAGCAGGGGGATTGGGAGACAGAGAAGAAGGCTTCCTGCTGAGCAGGGAGCCAGATGTGGGGCTGGATCCCAGAACCCTGGGATCATGACCTGAGCCAAAGGCAGACACTTAATGACTGAGCCACCCAGGCACCCCAATACTTTAAAACAGAGTGAAATATAGTGCTGCAAGCACCAGAATTATAGTTTCAGATGGGCAAATGTATTTTCTGCCAAGATTTTGGGAATTCCCTTCTGCTCTTGTTCCAACAAGTACTGACTTTCTGACCTCCAAGGAATGCACTGAGGTTCATGTTTTTCAATTTTCATCCCAAAGCAGTAGGTGATCTAATCTATCTAGGTCCTTCCTGCCTTACGTTAAACCTGTTATTGGCAAGTAGAATGGAAAATAGTGTGAAACTAAGACTGAAACATTCCTAACTCAGCAATGTGTGGAGATTATCATAGTTTATGATCTAAGGCATTTGTAACCCTGATCATTTCTGCACGTCTTTAACATGCTACTGTCTATCCGTGAAGGATGCGATCATTACGCATGTGCGCAACAAGAGAAGTGACTGGCATTTGAGGTGTTCCTCTAAGTCTCCCATATGCATGTAGATACATAGGGTATTTAACATCAGTCCCAACCAAATGGACCAATTCTTTACTTTGCCCACCAAATTGCTGGAGGGGCCAAAAGGCCCTCACAGTAAAGTCATATCTTTTTTGTCTTTGAAGTCTGCCTTCCCTGTTCCTGAGCCCTGGCCTTCCCTTCCTGAGACTCAATGCCTTTAGTCATTTGTGCTTTCATCCATCCATAGCCCTTGCTGCAAGACCCCACTTGGACTTGCATGCTTCTATAGCATTTATCTACACTTTCCTCCAACAAACTAACAAGCAAACAAAAAACCCAAGCCCACATCTGTCCTGTGCCTTACTCTCAGGGCCCCAAAATATGTCTGGAAACTAACTCAAGAAATCTAGTTGTATTAAGATAGAAATAATAATAATAGTTTGTTAACCTAGTGGTTTAACATATGAGTTTTTGGAGCCAATTGCCTGGGTTTGATGGCCAGCTCTACCCCTTACTGGTAGTAAAACCATGGACAAGTTACTCAAGCTTTCTGTGCCTCAGTTTCTCACCTGTAAAACAGGGCTAATAACATCTACTTAACACAGTTGTAAGTACTATTAGATTGAGGTAAAATTCTTTAAAAAGTAGTTGGCATATTATACATGCTCAGTAAACACTAAATATTGTTCCTTCCAGTTAATACTGTCAATTAAACACACACACACACACACACACACACACACTTTAGAGGCCCTGACTCAGATGAGTCATGGTAATTACTCCATCCAACCAGTCACCAACACCTAATAATTCATCTCCCTTAACACTTACTTGAAGACTCCCATTTCCACCTCCTCAACCATTGCTTAATTTTAGGACTCATCTCTCTTTCTGGACTTCCTAAGTAGTCTCCTTACCAGACAGAACTGCCTAAATAAAAACTTTACTACTTAAAAAAAAAAAAAACAACTTCATAAAATCTCCTTATTGCATACAGGATAAAGTCTAAACTCTTTACCACAACATTTAACATCCTCCAAGATTGGGCTGTTGTCCACCTTTCTAGAATCTTCTCTTTTTTCTTCTCTCTCACATCAATCCTCGAGCTACACCGAAGTATTTGTGTCCCCCACACTCGAGTACCTCTCCTCCATGCACCTTCCCAACTTCTTCCATGTCTACACCACTACATTCAGTTGACATTCTCTTATGTTCTATGCAATTACTTGTTTCTTCTTTCATTGTCTTCTCTCCTAGATTGTAGGATGGACTATCTCTGGGGATATGGAGGCATTCTGGCAAGAGCAATAGGTAGGGAAAAACAGAGTAAGCTAGAAACTAAATGTTTTACTGAAAAAAAAACACCCAACCAGGGGACACTTAGAACTTAAAGACATGTGGGTGATGCTTACAGAACCAAATGACAAGTGTTTTCTGAGAAGATTTATTTATTTATTTATTTATTTTTAAGGTTTTTGTTTGTTTTTTTGTTTGTTTTAAGTAATACCTATACCTCACATGGGTCTCAAACTCACAACACTGAGATCAAGAGTCACATGCTCTACCAACTGAGCCTGCTAGGTACCCCTTTCCAACAATTTTTAATGGAAAGGTTAATAGTATTTGGAAAAAACAATGAGAATCAAGGACACATATCTCACCCCCAATACCATGGTACCAGAGTTGCAAGAGAAAAAAAATTAACTTCACTTGAAAAGTTCTGGGAGAAGTGGAGTCTACAGAGGCGATCTGGATTTCAGTTAGGACAAGCTAATGAAGAGAGTAATGGGGAAAGAGGTTATGAATGGCGGGGACTTTCCTGAGGCTTGACTGTGAGAACAAAGACCAGAAGGGTTTAGGGGATCTGACTGGGAAGTGATGTGTGATGGAGTACAACCAAGGAATATACGGAGCTGTGTGAGGTGAAGAGAGGTGGGACACCATGAGGGTAAGCTCAGTTCTGACCACAGTGTCTCACAGCATTTAGTCCTCAGGCCGTGTGAAGCGGTGAGATTAAAAAGGAATATGCAGCACACAGCTTGGGAGCCTAGAGAGGGTCCCAATCCAAGTGTGCAGAGGTCTGTGGGCCTCCCCTTAATCCTGCCGTGGAACAACTATAGAGGTTCAAAAGAAATTCTATGAGCTTTCTTCCAATTGAGTAGATGCTAACCATTCATTGGTTTTGTTCATTTATCAATTATTTATGAGTGCCTACAAAGTACTGGGCACTGTTCTAGACTCCAGGTAAAAAAACATGGCCTCTGTTCTTCTGGAATTTACAGTTTAGTGGAAGACAGTTAGTTCCTAGGCCCAAAAGGAGAACTAGGAAGTAAAATTGGAGATGTATACTAAGGTTTGTTTATTTTCTGAAATAACTTATGGGACTCGTGGAGGTGAGACTAAAATCACGAGGCTAATGCCCAAAAGCCACCCAAGAAATTACTCATTGCTTCAGAATCATAAGCTTTCTGTATATGTCATCTTCATGCTGGTATACTGTCCTTCTGTTGAGTTATCTTTAATCTGTAATTTACCACGCTCCACCATTTAAATATGAGAAAATGTTGCATGGAAGTCAATTTGGAAGAGATATCAGGTATGAATAAATGGGAAAGACCCAAGCTCCATTTCATTTTTCTCCGTTGAGGTGGTGTAAAGTTGCCCATAATGGAATGCAGAAGTACCTTTAACTGGAATGTGCCTTGAGCCCCTTTAGTCACACTGTAAAATATAAATCCAGGTGTTTAAGACCATATGCTCAATGTCAGGTCTGTATATTCCCTCTATACTGCGTTGGGTCCCTATGACTCACCAGCCAAACGTAACTGAAAGAATGCCAAACTTATACAAGAAGAATGCAACCTCTGGGAAGACCACAGCTGACAGGAGAGTACATGCTAATGAAAAAATACCGGATTTTTTTTTTCTTTTCTTTTTCTTTTTTTTTAAGCAAGGTAAGAGTGGAAGGAATGTTGCATACCAATCTCCAACACAAGAATGTGATGCCGCTTCCAGTGAATTCACTGTCCAAAGAGATAGGAGCTGTATAACATTTCATGTTAAGGCCAGGAATGCCAAGAGTGAGGTTTGGATAAGATTTTAAAATTTCCCAGCCAAACTACCAATTGAAAAATAGGGCAACTTTCAGTCTCAAGCGTGAGAAACTAAATGCATCAATGATGTCTCTTTCCTTGCTCAGCTTGGGGACTTTACTGTCAGTATTCCCTGGAATCTTCTGACCTGGAAGAAATTTAAAAAATAAAAATAAAAGCAATTAACACCCCCTCACCACAAGAGTAGAGACTGCTAACATAACCCTTTTGAGAAAAAGGTTAAGAAACCACCCAAAAGGCAAAAGGGGCAAGGCAGATTCCATTCACCCAAAATTCTTCAAGCTTCTCCTTAGACAAGTCCATTTGTTTGTCCATTTAGCTATTTATTTAGCAATCACTGAATGAGTGGTTCACAGTCAGTAACTGGGGCTCACAGGTCAGTAAGACACAGTTCCCCTTCTTGAGGAGCTAATTCATATTGTAGTAACAAGCCACCAGACAACTGCACAGGCAAGTCCCATGCTACATGGCAGCTGTTATGATGGAATTAGCACAGGTACTATGAGTATACATGATGGGGTAGATGACCTCACTCTGGGGGAAATCAGTGAGAGAGTCTTTGAGGAGGTGATGTACATGCTGAGATGTAAAAGGAGTGAGAAAGACAAAGGAGAGAAGAAAAAGAAGAATGTTAGTAGAAAACAAGATGTGCTATTCATTCCTCGGTAAAATCCACAACTACCAGGCTTATCACTCAGCTCAGGTCCCAGTAGGTTCTGTAGAAGCCAGGGACCTCTTGCAGCTGTAACATCCCCTAAGACCCAAAGCAGTGAGGGTAGTGATCTGCTGGAAGATAGAGTGATAAAAATGTTTTCAGAAGATAATCTGAAATGAAAGTTTAGTAATAAAAGTTGGAACCATCTGAGGGTTTTGAAGAGGCAGGGGGCGGGAGGTTGGGGGAGCCAGGTGGTGGGTATTAGAGAAGGCACGGATTGCATGGAGCACTGGGTGTGGTGCAAAAACAATGAATACTGTTACGTTGAAAAGAAATTAAAAAAAAAAAAAGTTGGAACCATATGGTAAAATTCTTCCCTTGAAAAGTGACATTTAGGCCAGGATCTAAAAAAAGAGTAATATTAGTGAGTAAGAGAATAGAGATGGACATTCCAAGTACAGCAAATACCACATGTCAAGGCAGACAGCGTGTTATAGACAGAGCACAGGGGGAAAGCTTGGCAAGAAGAGGCAAGAAGTTATGTGAATGAAGTCTAATGAAGCTTACTAAGCTGGCCCGAATTTGTGAAATATTATTTTGCGTATCTCCAAAGGTGGTAAATCTTTGGCCTATGAAGGTAATTACTGAAAGCAGCTGAAAGTCATTTGGAACCCAAACTGATCAACAAAGTGGGTGTATAGTCTAGAAGACGTTTTCTTTAATCCAAAACAAGGCTGAATTATGAAGTGATAAGATAAACATTCTTTTATTATAAGCTGTCTCTGAAGACCAACCAACCCCCCCCCCAAAAAACAAAAAGGCCTCCTAATACACTTTCAGAAACATTATCTTTTTAAAATAAGTACATGACCTTCCAAAAGGGACTTCTTTACAGAAATAGCACTTAATGAGGTGCTTGTTACCCTAGCTGAATCCTTTTTTTAAAAATTTTTTTAATAATTGGCTTAGTGATGCTTAGTGATGGTGTGTCCCCTAACAGTTGGTTGGATATTGATGAAGATGGCAAGAAGATGGCATCGACAGGGGAAAATGCCCTCCAGATTCTGGAGCAATGAAATCATTAAGTCTTTCGTGAAGGATGTCACTGGCCCTTCGTCTTCTTCCATTCTCAGTCTAAGCAACGTCCTTATTTTATTTATTTATTTACTATTACTTTTTTGGACTCCCCCTGAGTTTCTTACACAGAGGGAGTCAGGGGACAATGTTGATTTTGCATCATTAAGCCACAAAACCTCTCAGGAAGCTCCCTCTTGGTTTTACACAAGAGGTTTGACAAATAGCAAACAGCAGCGTAGATGGCATGGGACATGCCATCTGAGGCTTCCCAGAAGACCTTTACTACCCATTAAGGGTGGACAGGGAAAACATTTTGATCAAGCAAGTTTTAGTTCATAATGAACTATAGCTGGCTATTTAACTGGAGTATGGATCAAGGTGTAGGGCTTAAAAGTCTTGGTTAAGCGTTCCAGACCCTTTTCCTGATTTCAGAGAATCGTGATTTCTTTTGTTCTGTTTTGTTTTTAAAAAAAGGAAACAGAAAGGAAACATGACATCTGATCAACGAACATTCAGGGTTAATCTGTTGGAGACTTAACATATTTGTTGTCTGTTGACCGACAGTGCAGGACTAAAGCCAATGAATGAGAGTCAAGAAGAGACAGATTTCAATTTAGTACATGGAAGAGTTTTTGTAATAATTAAAATTGCTTGAAAAAGAGATGGCTTCATTAGGTAACAGACCCCCAGCCCCACCCTTGCAATTCTCCCCATCACTAGAAGCATTTAAGCAGAGCTGGGCTAGATATACAGGAAGGATTTCTAGTTTGGCCAGGATAGGGGAGTGCTGGTTTAGCACAGAATCTGAAATCAGGAAAGCACTCTAGCAATACAGGCCTACTGAATTAGGATCTAGAGTAGGACTAGGAGAGTCTAGTAATCTGGACTTTTAACAAGCTGTCCAGGTGATCTGATGGGCAGATACCCAGGCACCTGGAGTATGTGAACCCCTGGTCCAAACAAGTCTGTTTTCTGACCACGTGGTGAATTCTCACCATCTCTTGCCCTTTCCCACAAAGCTTTTCTTCTCTTAGGGTCAATGATAGAAACCCATCATTTTACTATTCTGGTTTGGAATTACTGACTTAGCTGACATTTGAGAGTCTCTTTTTATGCTAAGATTTTATGATTTAAGATTAACTTATTAGCTCCTACTTGTACCACTGAGGTAGAAAGGACACAGGCTTGGATTGAATGCACTTGAATCGACTGGGAAGCCAGTTTCCTGACCGGGACAATGTTGGACTCTGAAATAGACGATAGGACATCTCTTCCTCAGGTCTTGGCAAACAGGATACAATTGGGGAAGAATTTAGGAAGGGCTACTGTGAAATGTGGGAATGTCTGAAAACAAAAATACCCTGGAAGTCCTTTCTATTCCTATGATTCCATTTTAAAACCTGGCTCACGTAAGAACAGCAATATTTAGAGTAAAACCTGATTCTCACTTCCTTGATAGAGCTACAGAAATAGATGCTCCACAAGTGGGGAATAAACAACATGCCTGGGAGAAGAGCCAAGTTTGCATTCAGAGATCTCCTGTCTCCACTTTTAATACTTTAATTTTTCCTTCACTATAATAAACCATTTCTTCTCATTGCTTGAAAAAACCCAGCATGACATAATGGAAGGCCTTTCCTATTATGAAATCACTTTAATGGGGAAGAATGGTAAACTGTTTGCTTAGGAAGCCTCATTCTTTAGAAACCAAACTCCAGTGAGAAGGGAAATTGCTTCTCTAGAACGGACAAGTAAGAGGAGAGCTCCACTACTCAAAAAAATCCACCTCCTCAGCCCAACTCCTCCTTAATCCATATTTTTCACAACTTGTTTATAGTTTCTGCTCTACATCAGAAAATCCTCAACTGATGAAGCACCGGTAGAAAAACTGTCTTCTTTTTTCTGTTTCTGCTTGGATGTGATAGGGTCTAAAAAAAATCCAAGCTGGCTCTCTTCTGCAACTTTTATCTTCAGTTATGAGTTCCTGACAAGAAAATAAGTCAATTACTTAAATGCCCAAGGGTTCAAATGATCTCACAAACTACATCTTTCATTTAAAATTCAGAGAACTCCACTAGGAATTTCCATATAGTCTGTGCATAAATATAAGGACAATCCTACATTGATTTATATAAAAGTAACATTGACTTGCAAGAGTCATCAATGGGTTGGAAAAGATAACACTGAACAGAACTCTGTATTTAAAATCTATATCTTTGCCTCCATGGGCAGCCTCTAGAAGCAATGATTTTATGTGATCAAGATAATTTCTATACAAATAACCTATCAAGACATCAATGAAAACTTTTGAGTGTTCTTAGGAAGGAAGGAGCATGAGAGGTGTTGGTATCAAATTCCTCCTTCCTCTGAGCGGATTTCTTTTTCTCTGATGACTCCAACGTATAAGATGGAAATTCACCCCTGTTTCATCATTAAGCCCTGAAAAGTGTGGCTGTGATAGCAGTGGCGTAGTTTTAAAGTGTTAACAAGCTTTATTTGCTAGAACTATGGCAAGAACTACATCTCTTAAAAAACTCAAGTCTTTTCCAAAGGTGGTAGGAAACAGATTTTTGGGAGAAGGCAGCAGAGGGGCTGCTGGGTCAGGCCGATAAGGAGGAACCAATGGGAAAACAGCCCTGCCCTGAAGACGCTGGAGAGAAGGGGCTTTGGAGAGAGGGACTGGCCTTTGATAACCACCATGAGTGATTTGGGGGGCAGAAAGAGATGACCAAAGAAGATTTTAGGCAGTTTGCTGTATGCTGTCCAGCACAGAAGCTCTCTGCTGCTGCCTCCAAGACCTCAGTAATGCTGAGGTTTTCATTGTTGGGGCACCAGATGAGAATTCTTTGTAAGTGACCCCTATTGTGATGTGGTTTAAGGCCAGGGCCAGCTGGTCTGATTTTACACTGATTAAATAATCATTCAAAACAAGTTTATTTTTGAAGTAAGCTCAAGGAAAGTAAACATGCATTTGAAATTCTTTTGCTTAGCTGTTGAGTCTTAGTGATAGGGGAGTCAAATCTGAGCCCCATGTTCTGTTGAATTCTAGTGAGATATTTTAAACTGGCAAGCTTATAAATTCACATCTTTTACTGTGCAAGGTTACAAATGTCACTTTCTTTACACTGTGCCTTTTAATTTTTAATTTTATTGCTACACATGCATAGTTTTTGTTTGTTTGCTTGTTTCTCATTTAGACAAAGGAAGAGGGAGAGATATTGGAATCCGTGGCCAACTCTCTGGACTCAGTTTTTGAAAAATCCAAAATAGGAGTAGTGGTAATCATCTACTTAATTCACTTCCTCATGATTTAACCTAAAATATATTTTATTTTTTTTTAATATTTTATTTATTTATTTGACAGAGAGAAATCACAAGTAGGCAGAGAGGCAGTCAGAGAGAGATGGGGAAGCAGGCTCCCCGCTGAGCAGAGAGCCGGATGCGGGACTCGATCCCAGGACTCCGAGATCATGACCCGAGCCGAAGGCAGTGGCTCAACCCACTGAGCCACCCAGGCGCCCCCTAAAATATATTTTAAATGAAAGGGGGACAGGATGGCTTACACAAGAAATCTATCAATATCCTCGATTACAGTCATAGTCAAGAAGAGCAATAATTAAATCAGCTTCATGGTAATAAAATTCAAAATAAAATTTGATAGATCTGTTACTTTTTGTGAAAAAAAGTTTTATGTCTGAAATCAAGACTTTTATGGTGAGGCACCAAGAACATCTCCTTATAATCTGATACTGAATTAAAAAAACTGTTATGAACATCATTACTCATGGCTATTCTAGAATTGCTAATTCATGTGATTAGGCAAGAGAAAGAAAATCAAAACCATAAAAGATGAAGTAAATTACATTTTTTTCAAATAATAGATAGATATGTATACCTAGATATGAAAGCCTTAAGGTCAAATAAAAAATTACTGCTAACAACAGATGAACCAGTATAATCACTAGCTAAAAATTGATACACAAAAATCAGTACTTCTCGAATACAAAAATAAGTGACAAAATATAGTGGGGAAAAGATACCATCTATGATTAAAAAAAAAAAAAAAGAAAGAAATACCTGAAATAAACAATAAAAAATATGTAGAACTATGCCAGTGAAGAATGCCAGTTACACAGGAGGCCCTCAGCAAATATGTAGGACAAAGACTAAATACATCGGACAAAGGCATAAAAGAACAACTTTAAGCCAAAATGATGAAAATGACTTTGTGTTGGTAGAGAGATCAATCCATGGACTCATAAGGAGAACCCAGAGACAAACCCGAATCTACATGTGAATTAGCATAAAATAAAGATGGTGCTTGAATCAGTAAAGAAAGACGGATTATGTGATAAATTATGCTCAGATAACTAGCCGTTTAGAGAAACAAAAAAGCAAATAAAACTAGATTACTACATCACACTTTATATCAAAATAGATTCCCAATGCAGAAGAAAATAAAAAGTTGATTTCATCATATGGGCAGGACTTCCTTTCTAAACAAAATTAAATCCAGAAACCTAAAGAAGAAAAAAAAAACTACAAAGTTTACATTAAGATTAAGATGTTTAAAAACAACACCAAGAAACAAACAAATCATCGTAAACTAAGTAAAGACATGCTAAAACTTGGAAGATAAATTGGATTTGGATTCATTTGTAATAGAAACCAAGGGAAGGAGGCAGTCAGGGAAGCAAGAAAAACAGCAGAAACAGTGCCAAGAAAATGAATAAAATGATTGAGTATAAGATATAAGGGCAAGAGAGGAGAAACAAAGGTGTGCCTCGGGAAACAAGTGGAAAACATTAGTCACGAATTGGTTCCCTTTGGTTTTGATTGAGGCTCAGAAGCACATCTGTTCCTTACTAGCCTCACAGGATGGCGATCCTGGTCTTTGGATGAAGGTAACTTCGTCTTGGTCTTTGGATGATACAGCTGCACAGGTCCACATCTAGACAAGAATTGACAATATGCGGCCTTCATTATGCAAATGATATGGCTAGACTTCATACCAAGGTATGGAAAACAGCAGCTGGGGTCACACTTTCTGAACGTTGTCAGGGGCAGCAGGCTTCTCCAACCACAGCTCGGAGGCCAGGCTGATGATCACCTGGGGCGACAGCAGATCCAGGACTCTGTTCCGGAGAGCAGACGAGCCTTGAGCTATTTTCCAGTGAAAGCTACTGCTACACTCCCACCAGCTGGTCGGTGCTACCCTTTGCACAGATGTAGGTGGAATATCCTGGAGCCACATTATAAAACAGGCAGCTTTGGAATAAACATTCTCTCTGGTACTGAATGAGAACTTAGTCACCTAGGAAAATATGAAATGAGTGGGAAACGCTTTCTGTCCTTTGTCCTCTTAAACAAAGTTTTTCAACTTAAGGATGAGTAAAACAAGGACTAAGACTGATGAGAAGGAGCTTCCACGGAAGTTCAGCATGGGAGATGTTGCATTTGAGGTTTTGGCATAAGCCATGCAAACTTGCTTGTATCTCTGGCAAATATACGCCCTTGTGGAGTTTTAAAAATACTCTTTTTGAATATATCTCCAGGCTCCTGGGGCAGAGGCCATGGGTAGTTCCTACCTACAACCTCAAAGGGTCAGAGAGACACATGCTCTTTTTTATCTCACACTTTTCCTTTTCTTGGAATGTGTGACATTTGAACCTATTCTGGATGAAAATAGCCAAGTATGGGATCCCGAGTCTTGGCCATTCCAACACCAGTAGCTCAAGTCAGACCAAATTCATTTTTAGGAGAAACCGCTCCTGGGCTCAACTAAAATTAAGGTGAAATGAAAATTTAGCTTTTCATTTTCATAGACTTTTGTTGTTTCATAGACTTTTGTTGTCAATGAAACCTCTTTTTCGGTTTCACTGGTAATAAAATCGATTAAATTCACATTCCAGCGGAGGTGACGAAGCAAGAATATCAGTGCCCTTTTCTTTTTTTTTTAAGATTTAAATAAAATTTAAGATTTAAATAAAATTTAAATTTATTTAAATAAGATTTAAATAAAATTAAGATTGAAATAAATAATTCATTTGTCAGAGAGATAGAGAGAGCACAGGCAGGCAGAGTGGCAGGCAGAGGCAGAGGGAGAAGCAGGTTCCCTGCGGAGCAAGGAGCCCGATGTGGGACTCGATCCCAGGACTCTGGGATCATGACCTGAGCCGAAGACAGCAGCTTAACTGACTGAACCACCCAGGCATCCCTCAGTGCCCTTTTCTATTTGCCACACCCTATCACCCCTGCACTGGCACCTCCACCATTTCCCAGCGCTACATAAAACTTCTGAAATCTAGATTTGAGATGAAAACCCCAGTCCTTTAGCAATCAATTCCCACCAGATTGAAGCCAGAAGAAAAACTCCATAGTAAGATCCTGGAAATCTGCTGAGCCACAACAGACATGTTTTTCTAATTACCCAAAGGAAAATGAGTATGGCAAAAACAAAACAAAACAAAACAAAACAAAACAAAACCATCAATGATATAAGTTACTGTGTTAAATTCCAGGAGAACATTTTTATCTCTCAAGGATAAAAGTATAGTTTAAAAATCTGAAGACTTATTAAGGGCAAGCAATTTACCTAGTTCCTTATCCTTCCGTCAAAAGCTATGACCAGCTTCTTCCAGAAATATTTCCATGGTGAAAATCAAGGGGGAAAAAAAAATTGGAGGCATGTTCTAAGCAAGTTTTCAGACCCACACATGAGAGCAGGATGTATGATGAATATATAGGAAGGAAGCAGTAGTTTCCAAAGTGATTATTAGACCTTGAAGGCAGAAAAGGAAATGACAATTTCTGAATGCAGATAACAAAAAAAAAAAGAATATTGGCCCTGGCAGATATTAAGTCATCCTGAGGTAGAAGACAGACTCAACACTTGCTTTTTCCACATGGGTGGGTACTGGTGATGTGGGACTCGGAGATCAGCAGGGACTTCAGAGCTAAGACAGAACTCGGCATACTTGGCTGAGTTTTGTGGGCACACTCAGCCACCGTGTGGGTGGGCATAATGTTCACGTATCTCTTCTGAGCCGTACAGTTATAGCTTGCTTGCTCACCAGAGCCTTGAGGATTCAGGAGTGTGCGACCATGTAAAAGTGTTTTTCCATTGCCATGGTGTCTAGTTCATGTAAATGGAGATACCATCACACGGGATGCCTGGGTGACCCACTCCTGGCTGAATTTAGCACCCTCCATCACTGTCTACCCACTTGTATGTCTTGACCTCTTTTAACATGTCAAAAATAATCTCCTGTAAAAATGTCATTTGTGAAAACAGTCCTTTACCTAGTTTTAGCGTTTCCTTTACTTCTAGTTTATGTCTTAATCAATGTAAATTTATGAAACACAATTTTATTTGATGGTAATTAAGATATCTGAGCTAAGATCGGTATCAAGGTTTTAGATTCCTTTGTTTGCAACTGTCCCATCCCCTCCCAACATTTTTTTTCTCAGTAGCTACCTTTCTAGAAAGCCAAAGCATAACTGCACCCTGCCACTTGATATTTTCCTGCAAGATTCTTCTAAGGTCTTTGGGACTATTTTGTATTGTTGGTCAAATACCATAATTACGTCTATGTGCTTTTCTCCTTGCCAAATATAAAATTCTAAAGGGTTAATCCAATAAATCAGGCAAAGGCCCATTAAATATCCCTGAATTTTTCAACCTCTCTTTCTCAAGACCCAGTCAGTGTTTCCTCATAGTCTGTTCAAATTGTTCAATCGTTTTGTAGGTATTTAATGAGGCAGAGTGAGGCAGGAGGCACAGTAGGGCCAACTGATTTAGTTCACTGTTTTTGATGCTGGATCTTCTCTGGTTTTTCTTTTTACATTTCTCACTGGTGGAGATCCTCTGTCAGGTACCTCCAGTTTCTCTTTGATGAACTGTGTTGGAATTAATAAAGTTCATGGACAGACAAGTAGATTTACATGTCTTTTGTGAATAGATGGTAGTTGGATCCAAAATGATACAATACACAGTTGAGCACAGAAGTGGTCATCTATCTGATAAAGTTTCAGGTTGAGCCTTTAGAGCAGATACTGCTGGTACTCTTCCCAGATCCCCTCTAATATTTTCACATGTTTCTATATATCTTCACCATCTTCTGTGTGCTTTTTCTTTTTCTTCTGGTGCCCTCATATGAAATTCTGCCTCACACTCTGCTAGTTACTAGAGCTGTTTTTCCTACAAGGGTAGGAAGCCAAAGAAGTCTTGGAAAGTTTACTCCCCCCATGTTAGCCAATGACTAACCAGTGCAGGAACATAAAAGTCTACCTCTCTTATGTAATTCATATCCTGGAGTTTCCTTTGGGATCATAATGAAGTTATTCTCTAGGGCATTTTGTCTGAAATTAAACCTTTTCGACTCCCTCCCCTCTTTCTATCCCATTTTTCCCAGTCTCCAAGAATTCCAACCTAACATAGCTTTTAGCATGACTAGAAGTAAGGGTAACCAGAAATGGAGAAGTTAAGTGCAGACAGCCATGCAAGAAAGCCAACATTAAAAAGGATATTGACGGTGGTTTACTGTAAGCAAAGCTATATAAGGTTTAAAAGGTTAAAATGGTATTTAAGCTATGCTGAGTCTGGTAGTGAGTAAGTCACCAAATATACGTGAAATGTGGTCTTCACAGATTAGAACAAACCCATACCGAAATATGGAAAGATCTGTAGAAAATTAGTCATTAGAAATTCGTAGTTTACAATTAGGAAAACAGATTAATTTCTGGGGGAAAGTATTCCGTTCCCATGATTATTCTTTTGTTTTAGTCACAAATATGCATTAAATATCTACAATGCATACAAAGCACTCTGTTAGGCACTTGGGACTGTTTGCAGTTAGAAAAACAGATAGAGCTTAGAGTTTAGTGAAGGGCACACACCAAAAACCAATCACATGACAAAAAATGGGTAAGTACTGCTTGCAGTAAGTGCCTTGGATGATGTTGGCAGAGATTTATGAGAGCATATAACAAGAATCCAGGGGTCATGGGTTGGCATATTCAAGGCAGGAGTATGTAAGCTGAATCTGCAGTATCAGAAAAGTTAGTAATGGAGGTGAAGGAGGTTCTACAAAGCCCTTGAGGGATCAGCATATGCAAAGCCCCTGTGGCAGTAGGAAAACATTCTTTGAGAGAACTAGTTTTTACCAACTACTAAGAAAATCTCTCTAAAAGAGACTCAAATTTGGTTGATCTTTTTTTTTTTTTAACATTTATTTATATATTTGAGAGAGAGAGCAAGCCCACCAGAGAGTGGGGAGGGACAGATGGAGAGGGAGAGATAATCTTCAGGCAGACTCCCGCTGACACAGGGTTTGATCCCACAACCCTAACATCATGACCTGAGCCGAATCAGGAGTTGGACGCTCAACTGACTGAGTCACCTAGGTGCCCCTTATCTTTAAGCATTCTGAATTCTTTGACTCAAAACTTCCCATTTAAACTACACAGCAAGGAGCACCTGGGTGGCTCAGTGGATTAAGCCTCTGCCTTTGGCTCAGGTCATGATCTCAGGGTCCTGGGATCGAGCCCCGCATCCGGCTCTCTGCTCAGCGAGGAGCCTGCTTCTCTCTCTCTCTCTCTCTGCCTGCTTGTGATCTCTGTCAAATAAATAAATAAAATCTTAAAAAAATTAAAACAAACTACACAACAGTCAGAAATCTATTATCTGGAGTAATTCGGACATTAGGTTTTTGCAGTTCAGCCACTTAGATAAATAACCATGAGCACTCACTTATCTTTTAATTACAATTCAAACTATTTTTGCATTATTTGGAATTACTGTGGTTAGAAACTCCATTGAAGGAAGCAGAAGTCCAACTCCTCTGGATCTCAGGGATGCTCTGAGAAACTAGGTTGTTCTCTCAGCTCTGAAACCTTAAGGACTAGAAGAGCACCACATTCAGTGTGGACCACGGCGAAGATATGGGGGAAAAACAACCTACTTCCAGTTCATGAAGACAGAGAGACACTTCACTGTCTCACTTGCTAAGTGCTCAACATTTGAGAAAAAAAAGGATTAATTATATTTTAAGATAAGGATATATAGTGAGAAATTATTTAGAAAGACTACAAAGTGGGGTGGTATTTAAGAAGAAGAAAACTCACACTACCAATACCAGTCTATGCTACTGGGCTGGGTAAAAAGTTCTAAAGAGCAATAATGGAATTCCCATGGGTTAAGAGTTATGACTTGACTAGCCTAAAAATTAATGGTGAATTTCCCTCCAGATTTTTTTCCACCAAAAGACTCACTTGCTGTGACTGAATTTCTTACTCTCCATTTCAGTTTTAAAAATAAATTGTCCATAACTGAAGATTGAGGTACACAAGCTAAAAGCATTGGGAAAAGAAGGTAATGATCCTCAAGGATTCTTATGAAACCCACAAAAGTGAACTTAAAGTACTTCATGAAGGGATACAATATGTTCATTTCACAATGGCCATGAGAGAATGCGTTCTTTTCTAAATAGACAGTTACATACTTTGGCCTGTCTTTAATTCTCACTTCTTAGGAATATATGAAGAAATCTTCAGAAGTTTAATTAAAAGTCTTGAAGACTCACTAAAATAATCATATCAGCCCATAAAAATATTACTTCTTTATATTTCTCTGGCTCAAGCTTCTTACTACCACCCTAATGTCACATCACAGTTGGGTCAAAAGGTAGTTGCCAACCTTTCCCAGCAGGAAAATATTATAAATATATGAGATATTACATATGCTTGCATGACATAATACATTTATGAAACTATGTATCTTTTTCAATTCTATTCCAAATTGCTATATCAACCAGCAATTTTTTAAAAAAAAAGACTTTATTTATTTGACAGAGATCACAAGTAGGCAGAGAGGCAGAGAGAGAGAGAGGAGAAAGCAGGCTCCCCGCCGAGCAGAGAGCCCCATATGGGGCTCGATCCCAGGACCCTGAGATCATGACCTGAGTTGAAGGCAGAGGCTTAATACACTGAGCCACCCAGGCGCCCCCAACCAGCAATTTTTAATTTGGGCTAACTTCATTTAGGTTCTGAGCTGGTGAATTTGTGTTAACTTCAAAACTCAGGTATTGTTATATGATCCTCAGAAGACTTGGTCCCTTAGACATTTTTGTCTTCAGGGAATCCCATGAAATTTTTAGATATCTATTTTCTATGGTAGCTATTATCTCATTTGTAATGAAATATAACCCATTAAAAAAACCCACAACTGCTCCATTATCTAATAAAAACCAAGCTCACACAGTTAGGAAATGACCTGTTATTTGCACTGGTGCAAGTCTGCTAAACAATTAGGAGAATTATACAAAACATTAAATTGTGAAAAAGCTTTGTGTTACATACTGCTATTGCCACATTTGGCTTTAAAAAACTTCTACAGCTGCTCTTCATTAACACATCCAAAAACTCAGTGACTAACAATGTCACTGGTATACATAAATTAATAACAGTTTTAGTCACTGAATCTGAAAACTGGCTAATGTACATTCTGAAACCCATTTTTGTTTCTTGTTTGTTTCCTGTTTCATTTGAAACAAGAGAAGTTTATTTAATTTTACCACACAGATAGTATTTTCAAGTGTCTGGTAAGGTCAGTGCTGCACCGTGTTTTCATCATGACATTTAATCTTAATAGAAGAGAAACTAAATGACCTGATTTTGAGCTCAGCATATTGCCAGCAGATTATGGTTTGTCCAGAAATTATTTTTTTCCTAGGCTGAAGAATGTCAGATATATATTTTAGAGAAGACATCAGTTATCCACGTTATAATCCTACAAAATTTCAAAGCATTGTGAAAATACTTATTTGTATTTTAAAAACCATTTTAAATCACTTTCACTAATTTGAGAGATCTATACCTTATAATACACACACATGCACACACACGGATGAATAAGCCCAGTTGACATAATCAATTCTAGGGCTAGAAGTTAGTTCTCATTGAAAATAAAACCCTCTTTGCACTGTTCTTTGCCCCAATTTTATTGTAATCTAAGGTAAAGTAATAATGTAGACTCCTGACTGTTACATGGTTCAACAGAAAATTCCAAAAGCATTGAGTTGTATTCTGATTCCTAATTAATTCATGCATTGTTAAACATTCAGAGCTTTGTTTTGGAGTTTTTTGTTTTTTGAGTTTTTTTGACATTGGAAATAAACCTTTAGAAAAATATCTATGCAGACTATATACCAAAGTAAAAAGTTCAGACTTACAATGGTCAACCCTAAGTCATTGACACCAATAGTGAATGAATATATATGTAATTAGCATCTATTAAAATCCCAAGTCCTTTGCCTTATTTATCACACCCTCCTCTCAACAATGTATTTCAATGAGAACTTCTAATAAGTAGCAAAATTGACTAAGTTTCGTCTCCTCTATTCATTTTGTACTTTGCTTTCTAGGGCTTTTATGATCAAGGTTACAATTCTAAAAGTCTCCAAACCAGGAAGAGAAGAGCAAAGGTTCTAAAAGCTTTTCAACAGAAACAATTCAAAAAATTAGCTTTTGATTATCCAGTTTGTAGTGCGCATGGTTCTCTTGAATTTCTTTCCTTTTTTAAATGATTAAGAAAATTCTGATGAAAGACTGATAAATAGTCTTCTTGTTTGTTTAAAACTTCCTTCCAATACATAGTAACTCAGCAACATTTGGGTCATGTTATGGGAAAGCGTAAGGTGGGCACAGGAGTAGAGAGACCTAAGGTGAAGAGAAACAGGACTCAGAGATCACCTACACATCTGTGAAATATCCGGGCTCCCTTGATGAGAACGCTCAGGAAGAGACGTGGAGAGCCACATCAAGCAGAAAGATGCTTTCGAGGTAAAACTGAGAGGACCTGACCAATTGATTTCAGGAGGTGAAGGAAGAGGAGTCAGATGATTCCAGAGTTTCCAACTCAGACAATTGAGGAAATGAGGGGATTAGTAACAGACAAAGACAGTGCAAGAAGAACAGGACATTTTAGGTTTCTTCAGGGTGGTGTGACATAGTGAAAAAGATAATAAATTCTAAATTAGACCTGAAGTATACCTGCAGAAGAAAGACAAGGGAAGAGATTTCTAGGAAGCAGTTAGAAATGTGGACCTCTAGTTCAAGGGACGTCCAGGGGAAGGTCAAGACATATTCTAGGGCTTACTAGTTAGAGCCGAAGAGAGAACTGTTGGAAACACTCTGAGCAAGAGTTAAGGGCGAGAAAAGAACAGAACTTGGAATTCTGATAAACAACAATTAAGAGACAGAAGAAGAGATAAAAAGAATAGTAGACAGGAAGAGAATAAGAACAAACAATCTATCATGAAATTGAAGGAGGACAGACTTTCCAGAAAGGGGTCAGTAATGTCAAATACCACATCAAGATTCAAAGAATGAGGACAGCAGAGAAACCACTGAATTTGGGAAATAGGATTTTTTTTCATTAGTGACTTTTGAGAAGGTCAGATCAGAAGGAGCAGAAGTCAAATTTTAATGAGTAATAATGTATGGAATATAAAAAAGTAGAGGTGGCAAATAAGTCCTATATAATAACTTGCATAGGAGGGGTTCCTAGGTGGCTCAGTGGGTTAAGGAGCTGCCTTCAACTCAGGTCATGATCCCAGGGTCTTGGGAACCTGTTTCTCCCTCTCCATCTCCCCTGCTTATGTTCCCTCTCTCACTGTCTCTCTCTCTCTCTGGCAAATAAATAAATAAGATCTTAAAAAAAATAAAATAAATTGGGTAGGAAAGAAAATAAATGATGGTGAAGTGAAGGAGAAAGTTGGGTGGTATAGGGTTTTTTAGAAAGGGCAGATCTGTGGGTTGAGTGTTTGAAACTTATGCAGAGAGAGAGAAGTGGAGATGCAGAGAAGCTGATTGATGAGACAAAATCCTTGAGGATGGGAGAGGAAATATAACCAAAAAATAGGTGGAAGAATTAACCTAGCAATTCAGAAGTATTTCCTCCACTTCGACAAGAGGAAAAAGTGAGTGAAAAAAAATAGGTGTGCTATAAGAACATTTTGGCCTGATGGTGTTTCTCTTCTCAGTGAAGCAGGAACCTGGATCATTAGCTGAGGCTCTGAGCAGAGTGAAGAAGTTTGGTGTGTTTTCTGCGGAGATCAGGAAAAGAAGCTACTGGGAGAAGAGAAAAGGAACCACTGAAGAAGGCAGACTGAGATTAGAGATGATATATCTGTAATGAAATGAATCATGCACTTTTTCTCCAGGAGGTTCCAGAAAACCTAAATCAGCACCAGAATAATCACAACATTAAGGCACAAACTGGATGTTTTCACTTCGCAGCGTAATGGGGAGGTGAGAAAAGCTATGGGACATGGAACTGCATTTGGGAGGAAAGTAAAGGCAGTAAGGGACATGAGGGAAAGTAATGTGGTAAGTCAGATCAAGGGAGCTGAAATTCAAATTTATTTTAATGATGAACTTTACTGCGCATGAGAGAAAGAAGTATAGAAAGATAAGAGGTTGTGGTCAAAAGGGAAAGTTCAGAGTTCAAGACCTCACAGGCCACATTCTTCCAGGAGCTGACCCAGTTCAAGTTATATCCATGTAAGTGTGTTGTTGAGTAGAGAGGAAGGGATAATTGGAGAACAGACATAAAGTAACTACAAGAATGTTAGATAAACGACCAGGATAAAGAATAGAATGGGATGCTGAAGACCAGCTGTGGGCCAGCTATTAAATTCTGCATCAGTTGTAGAGAGTAACCTTTGGTTGGACAAATGACTACAAAGAGTGACAAAGGGGGAAATTCAATTGCAATTATTAATAACTTACTTAAACCACTCAGGGTATGAAACTGCTGCTGCCTGAATCTGGTGAGAAAGGGTAGGAGTAGACTTAGATGGCATGACTTTCCATGGAACAGGGGCTCTTGAGCTCAGAGCATGATCAGGAAGAATTTGTAGGTAAGCAACAAAGCAGACCCAGCAACCCAGGCTCCCGGGCTACAAGAGAATCTGTGGTTCGACCTAAGGAGATTTCAAAGGAAGAAGTGTCACTAAGAAAAGAGGGAATAAAGAATCCAGATAAAAGGTGGGAAAGGGGGAAATTATAGTTGTTATTGAAGGGATACAGAGAGACTTCCTGAGAGCTTGATGCCTGCACATAATATCAAAACCATAACATGAAAGAGCCTTCCACATAATTTAGGCAGAGGACTGGAAGATAAAAAATACATTGTAGCATCTTCAAAGTCTAGAGCATTATAAGTACTCCATAGCATCTTCAAAGTCTAGAGCATTATAAGTACTCCAAAAGTATTTCATAAATCAATGAGCAAGTAATTAAAATATTCTGTCCACTTACAATGAACAGGAGGTTTGGGATCATTTGCCTACTACTAGTTTGTACAGAGCCAACTGCATCCTCTCATTCTTTTTTTTTTTTAAGATTTTATTAATCTTGGGGCACCTGGGTGGCTCAGTGGGTTGAGGCCTCTGCCTTCGGCTCAGGTCATGATCCCAGGGTCATGGGATCGAGCCCCGCATGGGGCTCTCTGCTCTGCAGGGAAGCCTGCTTCCTCCTCTCTCTCTCTCTCTGCCTGCCTCTCTGCCTACTCGGGGTCTCTGTCTGTCAAATAAATAAATAAAATCTTTAAAAAAAAAAAAAGATTTTATTAATCTTAATAAAGATTAAGATCTTCATTGATCCATATTAAGCTGTACTGAGCCCCAGCACCCTCCTATTCTATTGCTCTCAGCTCAAAGTTTATTCACAAAGGCCTGAGTTTATGGATGCAGCCTATGACTATAGATGTAAATAAAGTTAATTAGATATAAGGGGCTTGTGTACATTGCTTAGGCCTTTTCTTGAGCCAACCTAGCTTTATAAAAATAGATGTGTTTATTTCTAAAATTCCATGGTTTGGGGAGTACCTGGGTGACTCAGTAGTTAAGCATCTGCCTTCAGCTAAGGTCATGATCTTGGGGTCCTGGGATGGAGCCCTGCATCAGGCTCCCTAATCATGGGGAGCCTGTTTCTCTCCCTCCCTTTGTCCCTCCTCCCAACTCATGCTCTCTCTCTCTCTCTCTCACTCACTCTCAAATAAGTGAATAAAATCCTCAAAAAATAAAATAAAAGTCCATGGTTTTTGAAAGATGTTTTAGAAGAGGCAAAATCATTGGAGGTAATTTAGGGAAAAAACCATCATAAAAACCAAGACAAGATGAAGGAGTTATACTTCCATACTGTAGGTTCTACTATCTAGTTTCAATAGAGCACTATTGCTTTTATGTATTTTATATTTGGTATTTCTACATTAAGATTTACTCTTTCTTTTGTTTGTTTTCTTTTCTTTTCTTCTTTCTTTCATTTGAAGTTTGTGTTGTGGAAGAATATTATTTCTCTGGGAAGTACACAGATTTTCAAAGCTAACTGATAGTCCAGGGCTCACAAGAGACTAGTGCCTGTAAACTCCCTGATTTGAAGGAGTACTCTGGCAGTATGGTTAAGGTAGAGGTAGACATGTCGGTACAGAGCATGTAGCCCAGATTCAAATCAGATCAATGCCTGTTATTACATTTCAGTGGATCCAGGTTGCAAGTTCTACAGACTCTGAAAGAAGCAAATTTCTCTGGAGAATGACGACATTATCCTAGGCCTCAAATACTGTTTCAAATAATAAAATTTTTCAAATACAAAATCTAGTAGATAATAGGGGGAGACCTACAGGAGCTCCAAATGCTATGGTTATCAGGCACAACTTTAGATTAATTCTACTTGTTATTTTCAGGGAGATAAAAGATAATATGGAGATTTCAGCAGGGACTGGGATTACCTTTTTTAAAGTAGCAAATTTGGAAAGAGCTATATAAAATCCTAGAACACTGAAGAAAACCAGAAAACTGGACTCAACCTCCTCCCTCAAAAAGTAGATCTTGATGGTATCAGAAAGCTAACAAGGCAGTAAAGAATTACGGGGGACGAGATATAGAGATGGACACTTGATTTATACCAGGTATGGGAAAACATATTGCTTTTAATAAACACTGTTGGTGCAGTTAAATATCTATATGAAAAATGTGAAACTTGACCCTACCTCACATTGTATAGAAAAAAAAAATCAATTCTACATATATTCATTTTGGGGGGTAAAGAAGAATTTTTAGTGAGGTAACTAAAAGCACTAATCATAAAGAGAAAGAATACTATCAGCAAACAACATGGAAAGAAGGAAAAGTTGAAGATAAAGAGAAAAAGAAATTTGATGGTATAAGTTCCCTGAAGAGTCAGGAATGTAATAGGATGGGCAGCAAAGGTGGAGATGCTGCCTACACAAAAAGAGGCAGGTATCTTCCTGGAAGCAAAAGGGTGAAGACAAATATAGATGTAGATGCTGGTAAGCTTGTCGATGAGGTTGCATGAAGATGGAGAGTTCCTACTTACAGATTTTTAGTTTTTTGGCATCATAGAAGGTGAGAGAGGTAACATGTTGAGACTGTGGGGCTATGTAAGAGGTAGGACAGGTAAGAGGTTTGAGGACAGTGAATAATCTCTTAGTTACTATTAGAAATGAGAGCCAGAACTGATGAAATATTTGGCTGTTTGGCAGCAATGAGGGTCAGTTAAGACCAAAGACAATGCTTTTATCATGACAGTAATTTAGCTCAATAGCCTGGACATAAAGAGAGAGAAAAAACAGTTGGATTGACATATATTATAAGTAGTTTGGGTCTTAACAAGCTAGTGGAGTGGAAGGCCAAGAAGCAAAGGTATTGATCAAATTAATATTAAAGAATATTAATAAAAGTGATGAATTATATAGTTTAAGCTGCATAGAAAAGGAAAAGGATAGGAAGTGGCTGACTTCATGGGGATGAGGAGGGATCAAGAGACTGGTGGTCCTGATGAGGTATGAGAATTGGGTATAGGAAAAGTAATCAAGGTATAGAATTGGAGGACCAGAGTCTATGACCTGAAATATCCGAATTTAAGATTTTCAGAGAGAGTAGGGAGGGTGAGTGATCTCAAGGTCCACTGTGTGATCACTGGAGTATGTGGTTTATGTGGCATATAGATAAAGATCATTGGAGTGGAGGAGATCAAGATCTTGGGAGGCCAGAGTGTTATATGGGCTTCCCATGTACACACTGAATTCACCAAGAATGACAGCAAGGTGGATGTATGAGCCAGGCATAACAGGAAGACAGTAGGTAAAAGCAGAAAACAACTCTACACTGAACTGAATTATATACAAATATTTCTTATAAAACAAATTTATATCTCTATGCATGTCTCTATCTATCTTCCTACCCAACTACATACATAACTATCTCTATTGTGTCGGTCTATAACACTACAAGTGCGTAACTGTTGATAGATATATAATAGTTGGCCATGCTATGGGTACTTTGCGATGAAATAACTGGCTTGTAAGTGTTGTTGCTGATAAATTGATTTTATTGTAATTTTTCATACATCTTGAAAAATGACATGATTGTTTCTAAAGCTTTGATATACTAAGATGTTTGTATATGGTTTTAGCTAGGTCACATGTTGGCTTTTTCCCTCTCCTGCCACTTATGAGAAAAATTCTTCTGACTACATTACTGATCAGTATCCTAATTCTAATCACAAACACACTACTATAATTCTAACCTTTAATCATCTCTCTTGATAAAATGGAAAAATATCTTATCTTCAATTATACACAATTGAATCCTGGGGTAATGTTTAATCTGAGAAGATACTAGAAACAGGCTGGATGAGGTGAAAGAGGTTATGTGGAGACCTTCTCAGATATTTCTGGCCTAAAATTCCACGATCAAGTCATGCTTTTGGAATAAGCATTCATTAGTCTCTCTTTCTGTTTCTTCAAAAAGGTAAATACTCATACTGAGAGGACAACCTGATAAATTCCTGTCATGCTGGTGTAAATTCATTTATCACATCATTCTCCCTCATGATCCTCAGAGGAGAGGAAGAGCAAGCAAACGGGAACATCAAGAATTTTCAGGGAGGGCGCCTGGGTGGCTCAGTGGGTTAAGCCGCTGCCTTCGGCTCAGGTCATGATCTCAGGGTCCTGGGATCGAGTCCCGCATCGGGCTCTCTGCTCAGCAGGGAGCCTGCTTCCTCCTCTCTCTCTGCCTGCCTCTCTGCCTACTTGTGTTCTCTGTCAAATAAATAAATAAAATCTTTAAAAAAAAAAAAAAAAGAATTTTCAGGGAGACAAGCAGTGGTTGGAGCGGAGAGTAGAGTATGGAAAAGTAAAAGAATCTGCAGCTCTAATGCCTTGTCTTTTCAACTTTATTCAAAGGTTTTTCAAAGAAAGGGGTTATGTATTCTCATTTGCTTGCCCTCTTAAAAATAAAGCATATATTTACACATGCATAGATAGAAGATTAAGATTGTATTGCATAAAAACCCAAAGGTCATACAAAATATGATAAGAAAAATCTCTCTCTCTAAGCCAAAGACTTCACAAATCCTTTACTTATGTACTACTTTTGTTTCCTAATTTCAGTGGATTCTAGGAATAACAATAGATGTGATAAAAATTCACATTTAGGACAAGCCCCAAAGGCAAGGACTTTTCATCATGTTTGCTTTCCCAATGTCACATCTATCATGTCCCAGTGACTACAGGAACTCACTGTTGCCAAGCAAGCCCACATCCCAAGCATGGAGAAACAGACCCTACTTCTTCTTCCTGGAAGGAGCTACAAAGTCCTTGGGTCACCAAAAAAGAAAGCACACAGGAATGTGAAGAATGTTTTGCCATCTTTGCAAGTTAATACATTTAAGAAAGGTGTAGAAGGACACACAGTGAACCGATAATATGTATTTGTCCACTTCCAGGGAGGATCAGCAAGGAAGACGTATTTTATTCACTTGTATTTGCTTGACTACTACACCAAGCATTCATTACCCTATTAAGTATTTTAAGTACAAAAAAATGGTAAATTTAAAAGTTTATCGTGATTACCTTCTTATTACCAAAATTTCATCTAATCGTTAGCACTCAAGCGGATAAAAAATAGAAAGAAAACACCCAAATGATGCAATTTTGTCAATACCATAGCGTTATTAAAGGAGACCAGACCAAGAAACAACTTCACTGAACGATCCACAAAATTGTTTTGCAGTTTCAGAGCTCACAGATTGTTTTTCAGTGGATACATCTAGACTTCTAACTGAGTTTCACTTTCAAATGTCAAAGGCACCCTTCAGGAAATACACATGCTCAGCCCGCTACCTTTGCTTATAAAAAAATCTACTGCCTTTTCAGCTAACAGTGACAGATGAAAGGCTATTCTCTGATCTTTTGGCCAAGAACCAGTCATATAAAACCTCCTATGGGCTCTAATTTAGTAATATGAAATGTACAGTACTAGTCACAAGTTTTTTATGACTCAGAATTTGCAAAGAATTTAACCAGGTGTCCTTTCCTAGTTTTGGTGTTATCGAGCCTGGGGAAACTAATATCATAATGATCTATAAAAACGCCTCAGAACTCTGTCTCTGTCTTTGTCTCTCTCTTTAAAGTGAGTATCTTTGCACTTCTGTCTCCACTAAGGGAATCTGGGATACAAATAACGTGATACTGTTTTTGACACACCCAGTTCTGTTCTACCGCTTGTACAAACCTTAATTTATTCACTAGAGTGTTTTATTATGACTTACCTTATTACTCTCCTCCAGGGAGCAATGCATAGACTATAGTATTAAAAGCTTTTGCCCTAAAGCATGTAAGAGGATTGCCCTTGGCATTGTCTGTCATGTTGAAGAGCTGCCCTTTGAGCAACATCTTTCTACCACATCAACACCCATTTCTTGGGCCTTCTCTGCCCAGCAGCCACATAATCACATACTATGATACTGTATATGCTACCTTAAAACACAGGGACATCCAAAGGCACAGTACATCAGAAAAAGGAGCGAGGACTCCAATCCACCAGTCAGTCATCCCCCTCAAGGCCTTTATTTCTAGATTTCACTGTCATTTTGGAAATCATGCACGTGAAAGTCACTTGACCTTGTATCAACTTCTGGTAAAATGAGTGACTGCCCTGTATAGGTTTTATGACTAAAATTTCTCCATCTGCATGAATTGTTCTAGAACAATTTGGTTAAAATCACAACTTAGCTAAAAATAAAAATTTTTTTCCCATCACTGCTTTTAAACTATTTATAATATATAATTAACATTACATTATTAATTTCTGTATTATGTTAAAATATTATTACTAGATGTATAATTATATATATATAATTTCTATGTATCATGAGAGCATTTTATAATTATTTATGCTACAATTCATTTTAAGTCTTTTCTTCTGGAAGTATTTGGTTCAGGCATCATTTTTGTTGCACTTGTTTACCAGTGTTTATTTTTATTTTAGCATTTTTATTTATTTCTCAAATCTTATAAAGTTATTTTAAAGTCATTGGTTAATATTTTTAGGAATTATGAAATAATGTTTCTCTAAGTAAATTATTCAAAATGAGTTGGTAGTTCTTTAAAGTGCCTACCCACTTGCTCATATGCCATTAAGTTTTAAACAATCTAGAGTAATTTTAATCTTTTAAAAACACACATTAAAAGCTATTTTGTCCACTCTCTATGATATCTAACTATGTTTTCCTAAAGTTTTTTAAACATAAGGAATTGTGACAAATCATTCTTTACAAAGAAAAGTAAAACTTTCAAAAAGAACAAATGAATATCTGGGTTCTTTTCTTGTTTTTGCCAAATATTTTTTAAAAGAGCATCATGGTTTAGAATGTTGTTTTCAAAATAGACTAAGAAATAAAGAAATTGGAAATACTTTCTAGATTTTTAAAATTAATTTAGTTTTCATGGACTTTGCTGTACTATTAACCCTAGAACCTCAATACATGTGTAATGCTATTCCCTTTTGTAAACAAATGATTTTTATAATGAAATGGGAACCATTACTGGGTAAAAAGCTACAGAGACTGGAAATATCTATTTTTGACCAATATCCTAATTTGAATAATTATTTCCAATGAGTTGATTTTTAGAAAACCATTTACCTTCGACTTCCCCATATTTATACTCTCATTTTAAATTTCAAACACTCAAATTACATTCCAAACCCCAAAGTGTTAGAAAACTTTTTCTCACATTAGTCTTACTGTCCAAGTGTTTACAGCATAAAAAGGGTTTGTCATCTAGTCACAGAGACAATACTAGTGATAACCTCATCAGAAAATCTAGTGTTAACCATCCCAAGGTTGAATGTGTGTTTCTCTAGGATATTAGGTCTTTCTGAACATCAGTTGGCTGCATTCTCCTACTACTCTAGGGAACACAAGCAGGGGTGTGAGAGAGGGAGAAGCAGGCTTCCCACGAAGCAGGGAGCCCGATGTGGGGCTCCATCCTAGGACCCCGGGACTATGACCACAGCCGAAGACAGACGCTCAACCACTGAGCCACCCAGGTGCCTCTGCTGTAGACTTTCAAAAGATACTTTCATGGGAGCTGCTAAAGATATCCTTTCCTCCTGTCAACCTGCTATACACCAGGCCCTTTGAGATTCTACCTTGTAGTATAAAGGTCTGATTAGGAGATAGAAGCCTGAAGCTGGAGACACTAGGCACAGGTAAGCCCCGCCCTGCTGTGGAGGCGGCATTCTCCTGGTCGCAAGGGTAAGGCTAAACTCTGCTTTTGTTGGTGAAACTCATACACTCAGAGAAAAGTCTCTTCCTGGCCCAGGTCCATCTCCATAGTTCCAGAAAACTCACTGTCCTCTAGATAAGTAGGCAGCTACTCTGGGCTGCCTTCATCACCAGCACCACCCACAGTAATTCTGAAAATGACAGTTCTTGGTGTCTGTGTTTTGGGGACACCCTTGTTCCCAGAATCATGGTGCTCGTTAGTACTGGTGGCTTCCTCCTTCTCATTCAACTGCCAAGAAACCAGAGACGTTATCAGCTTTGGAAAGGAAAGTTCAGCCCAGAAGCCAGGCCATTCAGGATTTTCCCAGTAGATACAACAATGACACTTCTGGGATTTCGTTGCTCAGGCCTGGAATGTCAAGAAACATGAGAGGGCAGGATGATGAAGGTAAGAGAGCTAGCTCAACAGTCAGTAGTTAGTCCTAATCCTGCGAAACATCCTTTTGCTCCCCCTGCAACTAGTCCCTCAATCTATTCTTTTATTGCCCTTCCTCCCTGAGCCAGGACCTGGTTCCATCATTTATGGCCCCATTCCATCAGACAAATATTCACGTGCCAGTCGTTTATCTGAAAGGTTGAAAAGGGAGTGGAGAAAGTGAGAGGAAAGAGAAGGCAGCCAGTGAAGACACCTGCTTTTTCTGGAGGGGTCTAGAGACCCGTTCTGTGGGGAAACTCTGGGAAATCAGGAAACACATGCCCCAGAGGACTCTCACCAGTGTGTCAGGGAAGAAGCTGAGGAATTTATGTACCAAATCCCCTCAGCCGTTGCTTGAAGCCTTCTCTGGGGGGTTATGGGCATTCTGGCACTTGCGGCCTGTCATGAACTTGGGCAGAACATCATTCCCAAGCCAACCTTCAGGCCAAGAGATAGAGATCCTGGGCAGGAGCACACTGCGTGTGGGTGCAAGGTGGGTCCATGTCTGTTTCTCACCCCCCTTTCTATGGATAAAGGAAGAAGAAAAGAAAGAGGGGAAGAAGAATGAAAGCAAGTTTACCAAAAAAGAAAATAAATAAAGGGAGAGGGAAGGAGAAGAAAATTTGATTCAACTCTTTACTTAGCATCTACATTGTGTCAGGTACCGCATCCTCCTTAGTAAATCAGGGGGCTAGACTACATGATGATTAAGGCAGATGCCAGCTCTAACGGTTTAGGATTCTTTTCTCTGTTTACCTTCTATGAGTCTCTTACCCCAACTATCGTCCAACTAAACTGGAAAAAAATGTTCATGCTCCTAAAACCACATGCTATACCAACAATACTGGTCTCCCCCAGAGACTGTCCCAAACTAAATCCTCTATATCTTCCAAATGGTTTCTCATCCAGAAAGCATATTTACCCCTCTAGCTAGAAGCAAGATCTCATTTCTCTGAAGTCACTGTGTTTCTTTATATTTTCCTAATAAGCCCAAATTATCTTGTCTGTGAAGTCACCTTGGACATCATTAAGAACCGCCACGTACAGCACAGACTCTGGGGCCAGACTGCCCGGGCTATCCTCCCAACTCCTCCACTTTCTAGCTAGACAGACTTGGGCAAATGATTTCTGTACTTCAGTTTCCTCCTCTGTGATATGGGGTTAATCACTTTACACTATATCAGTGGGGAAAAAAATAAAAAATAAAAAATAACTATGTCAGTGGGATTTATAAGTTTAAATGAGTTAATATAGGTAAAATGTTTAGAACAGTTCCTGGCACATAATAACCATTATGCATGCATTTGGTATTATTATTAAAAATGATTAGCTGTTTTGATTTGTTTGTAGTATTTTGAGTATGCATATTCTCTCTTGCAATCTTGTCAGTTTTTTGAGCATGGGAATTTGTATTTTTTCTCTTTATATCTTTTTAGATATAAAAAGATATCTAATATCTTTATATCTTTTTATTTTTTCTCTTTATATCTTTTTTAATGTCTCTTGTAGTAAAGACCCAATAAATATTTGATGATTGTGTGTTTATATGTGTGTGCTATGTGTCATTATTATGTTTATACCTGTTGTTCCTTCTCTGCTGCTCCCCTTGTGTGTTTTTGTTTGCTTTTTGTTCTCCTTCTGCAGAAGTCCTACAGCAGAAAATGCCCTATCATTTGTTGTTTTGTATTATAACAATATGTTTCTATTAAGATCCTTGGGAGTTTTTCCTTTGTGGGTTCATCATTTCCTACCAAAACATAAAACATATATTAAATGCTTACATGTGTAACTTGGAAATATGGACAAATAATATATACTTAATAAATTTAGACACTGGTACTTCTTTCTCCAGCTCACTACCAGGTATGAGATCCTGAAATTAAAACCACTTTCAATTATATTTTCTACCCTGAACTCTAGCCAAGAATAAGACTTTCTTTGGTGTTCATTCAAAATAGAACTAAGGGACGCCTGGGTGGCTCAGTTGGTTGAGCAGCTGCCTTCGGCTCAGGTCATGATCCTAGCGTCCTGGGATCGAGTCCCGCATCCGGCTCCTTGCTCAGCAGGGAGCCTGCTTCTCCCTCTGCCTCTGCCTGCCATTCTGTCTGCCTGTGCTCGCTCCCTCTCTCTCTCTGATAAATAAATAAAATCTTAAAAAAAAAAAGTTCTCTCAAAATAGAACTAAATCTCCATTATTCTTTTCTGCAAAACTTTCAAATACTAAATGTGTTCCACTGAGTAGAAACTCAGAAGATCTGGGCCACTAGATAGAACCCTGAGTGTTATCTTCAAAACAGTCTAGAATATCAATCAATGGATTCTTCAAATCAACATGAATTGGTTTCTTTACAGATAAGATAAACAACTTTTCTAGGTATTGGTGATACCTTCCCATCATTAGGGGGTACTTTTCAAATTTCCCTTTATTGTTTTTAGCCAGTTTGATTGATTAAATCTGCAATGCCGGCTAAACAGAATGTCTTGGTCAGAATGAAGGGAATGAGATGAGTTTGTATGAGAGTCAACAAGTTTAATTAATGCCTCATTTTCTTATAAACCCATGGGTTTAAAGACATTGACAGGTCAATGCACTGGTTACCATGGACAAGTATAGTCATATTATTAATAAATTATAACTTCCTTGAAGATAAAGTACCCCATTCATCTCTAAATACCTTAATCCTTAGCACAAATGTAGTAGATGCTACAGGTTGTCTACCCAAATCCCGTCTTCCCTTATCCTTTGCTCAGAGACACCCAATTGTGTTTAGATATTAGAATCCAATCTGCTTTCCAAGATATTGTACCTCTCTCCAGCCCGGAGGGAGGGAGGTAAAGTTTTACTAATCTCCATAAACCAGTAGTGATACTCTCAATCTGTTTGTCAATGATAAATTAGGAATGACCATGTGACACAATTCTGGCTTATGAGAACTGAGGGGAAACCTTTTAGGGACTTTTTGGGGCACTGATTTTGTTCTTAAAAAGGAACAAAAAAGGGAAATATTTTTTGGTTCAGATGGTTGAGTGTCTGTTCTTGGTTCAGGTCATGATCTTGGGGTCCTAGGATTGAGCCCCATGTCGGGCTCTCAACTCTGTGAGAAGTTTGCTTCTCCCTCTCCCTCTGCCTCTCCCCCTGCTCAGGCTCGCTCTCTCTTTCTCTCTCTCTATCTCTTTGTCTCAAATGAACACATAAAATCTTAAAAAAAAAGGACAGGAGGGACCAGAGAGAGCTACCCTACCACACAGCAATTACACTATTGGGTATTCATCCAAAGGATACAAGCGTAGTGATTCAAAAGGGCACATGCACCCCAATGTTTATAGCAGCAATGTCCACAATAGCCAAAATATGAAAAAAGCCCAGATGTCTATTAACAGATGAATGGATACAGAAGATGTGGGATGTATATATATTATATATACATATATATAATGGAATATTACTCAGCCATCAAAAAAAATGAAATCTTGCCATTGCAATGACGTGGATGGAACTAGAGGGTATTGTGCTAAGTGAAATAAGTCAGTCAGAGAAAGACAAATACCAGATGATTTAACTCAGGTGGAATTTAAGAAACAAAACAGATGAACATAGGGGAAGGGAAGGACAAATAATACAAGATAAAAATTGAGAGTGAGGCAAGGGGCGCCTGGGTGGCTCAGTGGGTTAAGCCGCTGCCTTCGGCTCAGGTCATGATCCCAGCGTCCTGGGATCGAGTCCCACATTGGGCTCTCTGCTCAGGGGGGAGCCTGCTTCCTCCTCTCTCTCTGCCTGCCTCTCCGTCTACTTGTGATTTCTGTCTGTCTAAAATCTTAAAAAAAAAAAAATTGAGAGTGAGGCAAACCTGAGAGGTTGAATTCTAGGAAACAAACTGAGGGTTGCTAGAGGGAAAGTGGGTAGGGGTGGGGATAATTGGGTGATGGACATTAAGGAGGGCACTTGATGCAATGAGCCCTGGGTGTTATATGCAACTGATGAATCACTAAATTCCACCTCTGAAACTGGTTTCTTAATTAAAATTAGAATTAAATAAATAAATAAAAGCAGCCAAAGACTGAGACAGTCTCTTTTCAGCCTATCAACACCGAAACTTGCATTTGATGCCTAGAATTGTAGCTGTCATCTTGCATCTTAAAAAGAATCAACCTAAGACCATAAGGAAAACTCTGAGAGTGGCAGAACTGAAAGTAAATAAAACTAGCTCCCTCATGACATCTTTGAGCCACTAACTTAACAAACCCTGAAACTCCCCTCCTTCTAGACTTTTTGTAAGAAAGAAACTTTTGAGCTGATTTTTCAGTTACTTGCAACAAAAACACCCTAATTAATAGAACTGTGGTATTTGTATGATTAACTACCTAAATAATTTTCATTATTATTAATGTTAGTATTAATAATACCTAATAATAACAAAAATAGTAAGAATTTACAACCTATATTTTACTCTATGGAAAACAATGTATCAGGCCCTTGTATAAATTATCTCATTTAATACCAATAATTGATTGAGATAGTTGTATAGCTTTCATTTTGCAAATAAGCAAACTGAGACAGAAAGGATCAGTAACTTGTGGGTAAGTGACAGAGCCCAGGTTTTGAACCTAAGTCCATCTGATCGGATTCCACCGTTTTCCCACAACCTTACATTAACCCACCCAATTAGTTTGTCTTTGTGATTAAATTCTGAGCAGTTTAAGATTATCATCCCCACCTGAATGAATGAGGCACCCAATAGATTATGAGATTTGCCAAGGGCTACAGAGGAAAGTATTAATTGAAATAGCTAAGTTTATAGAAATTCACAGTTCTAAAAAATTTAATATGTCCTTATTGCTACTCCATCACTTTTTAAATTTTTTTATAAACATATAATGTGTTATTAGCCCCAGGGGTACAAGTCTGTGAATTGCCAGGTTTCCACACTTCAAAGCACTCACCGTATCACATACCCTTCCCAATGTCCATTACCCCACCACCCTCTCCCTACTACTCCATCACTTTTAAACTGGTGTGTATTTGATCAGTTTGGCCTTTTTCCCTAAATAATATAGATTACCTTGCACAAGTAAAACAAAATTGCCATTCAAAAGGGGCACAGAGAAGTCCCCTAACCATGGATATTATTATTAATTACAAACAGTTAAAAACACATTTATTCAATTAAAAAAATAAAAGACAAGGGCCAACTTCCAGAATGATGGAGTGAGGAACACAACAGACTCTCCCCAACAAAAAGGCATCTAAGTAGGGAAAATTATTAAAAATATAAAATCAGGGCGCTTGGGTGGCTCAGTGGGTTAGGCCGCTGCCTTCGGCTCAGGTCATGATCTCGGGGTCCTGGGATCGAGTCCCGCATCGAGCTCTCTGCTCGGCAGGGAGCCTGCTTCCTCCTCTCTCTCTCTCTCTCTCTGCCTGCCTCTCTGCCTACTTGTGATCTCTGTCTGTCAAATAAATAAATAAAAATCTTAAAAAAAAATTTAAAAATATAAAATCAATAATAGTAATCATTTAAAATCTCTGGAAATTATCCTAAGAGAATCTAGCAAATGGAGAAACATTCATTCAAAACAAAACACACAACCCATAACATCTTGGTAAGAACAGCAAGAGATTGTACCTTTGAACCATTCTATTACTGTCACCACCCCTCAAATTCTATTACTGTCACCACCTCTCAAATCTGTGCTATAGAATTTCTATCCTGAGTCTATGCAAGCAGGAAAATGGAAAGTCCCTCTTCCCACAGCTCCCAGTCAAGGGCTATGGTTTTATCCCGAGAGGAGTAGGCTGCTGTATTTCTCATCCCCTCAACCCCGTGGCAAAAGCTCTCTTCCAGGCATGTGGGTCCAAGAGGTCCAGGGTTCTTCCCCCACACAGCCCCCACTCATTGAGTAGAATCTCTACTCCATACACAGCAGACCAAAAAACTGGGGAACCCCATTGTCCCTCAACCAATTTGCCTTTGGAACAGTTGTTCTACACCAGGAGGACAATCTGATAAAAACAGAGGCTACAATCTCCCTCCAGTAACTGCTTGTAGAAGAGGGGTATCACTTTGAAAGGCAGAGGGGCACCCAAGCTCTGGTTCCTCAGTGTAGAGGTTCTGCTCAGTGAGGAGAGGTATACTACTGAGACAAAACTCCACAGCTCTGCCTCAGGAGACTGACAATATATGTAATAGTATATGGAGAATGTCACTCCTCAAGACATTGTCAAAAACAGTGGAGAACAACTGAATGGACATTATATCTTCAAAATAGCAGAAATGAGCAAAATGGCAGAACAATCAGAAGTCTAAGAGAAAGACCCAGGGAAATAAACAACCAAGAACTATCCCCACTCCCCACTCCTGCCAGGATTATAATCAATTCTGGGCTTCAGAAAGATTGCACACATGTACTAGGTTGCACCCTTTCAGAACAGGACATGAGGCAGATTTAAAACATTCCCCCAAACTACACAGAAATCAACCAACATAAGGCAGACATCTCACTGGTACTAAGGACATAAACATAACCTAACCTCTGACCAAACACTGACTGATAATAAGCTACTCTGAGTCAGAGACAATGCCTAGGAAACCAGGCTTAAAAATAAAGTCATACCAACTATCATATGATCTCTCTGATATGAGGAATTTGAGAGGCAGGGTGGAGAGTTTGGGGGGTAAGAAAGGAAAAAAATGAAACAAGATGGGATCAGGAGGGAGACAAACCATAAGAGACTCTTAATCTCACAAAACAAACTGAGGGCTGCTGGGGTGTGGGGGGTAAGGAGAGGGTGGGTGGGGGCGATGGATATTGGGGAGGGTATGTGCTATGGTGAGTGCTATGAAATGTGTAAGCCTGACAATTCACAGACCTGTACCCATGGGGCAAGTAGTACATTAATTATAATATGTTAATTAAAATAATTTAAAAAAAATAAAGTCATACATATCTTTGATAGTCTGGAAGATAGTGTGCATGCCCAAGGCCATGCCCTTCCAGGAGTAACTGGAGAGGAAAAATCCAAGCTACTAGACTTTGGTTGGCTGAATGTAGGGGCAAAAATGTAAACTCCCTGAACTATTACAGCAGCTTTGAAGTCATACTATATCCAGTGGTTAAAAAATAAAAATCTAATTGGTCAAGGAGCCTTAAGCACAATTTTTGACCAACAAATGGCTCATGCTGAAGTAAGGGCAATCCTCAGGTAGCAGTCTAACAGATAAAATAAGGGGGAAAAATGGGGCAGAACATCAGAGGTTATTGCCCACTGTGGAGGGAAACAAACTTCAAGAGTTAGGGTAGCTAAGACACTAAACAAATAAATGCGCAAGCAAACAATGACAGAATCAACCCCCTGGGCATGGACATGGGGGCATCGGTGTCCAGAGTTGCTACATATGTTATTTAAAATGGCCAGCTTATAACCAAAAATTATGAGGGGGAAAGAAACAGGAAATTGTTACCCATGCACAGGAAAAAATGCAGGCAAAAGAAATTGTCCTGAATGGGCCCAGGTGGGAGTCTTATCCGATGATGACTTAAAAATTGTCATCATAGGGGCGCCTGGGTGGCTCAGTGGGTTAAGCCGCTGCCTTCGGCTCAGGTCATGATCTCAGGGTCCTGGGATCGAGTCCCGCATCGGGCTCTCTGCTCAGCAGGGAGCCTGCTTCCTCCTCTCTCTCTGCCTGCCTCTCTGCCTACTGTGATCTCTCTCTGTCAAATAAATAAATAAAATCTTTAAAAAAAAATTGTCATCATAAATATTTTCAAAAACTAAAGGAAACAATTGCTAAAGAATTAAATAAAGATATGACAATGACATCAGAGGAAAAAAAAGACAGAAATTATAAAAGAAACCATGTCGAATTCTGGAGTTTATAAGTATGATAACCAATATGAAAAATTTACTAGAGGAGATCAACAGTAAATTTGAGACACCAAAAGAAACAATCAGTAAACTTAAAAATAGATCAACAGAGATTATACAACCTGAATAACAGAGAGATAAAAGAATGAAGAAAAATAAAATCTCGGACAAATTTGGGATACCACCGAGAACACTGATATATACATCAAAAGAATACCAGAAGAGGGGTGCCTGGGTGTCTCAGTTGGTTAAGCAACTGCCGTTGGCTCAGGTCATGATCCTGGAGTACCAGGATCGAGTCCCACATCGGGCTCCCAGCTCCACGGGGAGTCTAATTCTCCCTCTGACCTTCTGCTCTCTTATGCTTTCTCTCACTGTCTCTCTCTCAAATAAATAAATAAAATCTTAAAAAAAAAAAAAAGAATACCAGAAGAGGATAAACATAAAAGGACAAGAAAATACTCAAAGAAATAATAACTCAAAAAATAATAATTTCTCAAATTTGATAAAACAAAACAAGACATTCTATACATCCAAGAAGCTCTATCAACACTGAGTAATATAAACACAAGAGATCCACTCTTAGACACATCATGGCAAAATGATGAAATCTAGAGATAAAAAGAAAATCTTGAAAACAGTAAGATTAAAACAATTCATAACATAGAAGAGAAAAGCAATTATAGCTGATATCTCACTAGAAACAAAGGAAGTCAGAAAGGCAGTGGGATGACATATTCAAAGTGCTGAAATTTAAAAAATCCTCAACCAAGAATCCTACATAGAGCAAAACTATCTTACAAAAATGAAGGCAAAAGACATTCCAAGATTAAAAGAAAAAGAATCTGAGAGAATTTCAGTAATTTGCTAGCAAAACTGGCTTACAGGAAATGCTAGGTTCACAGGCTAAAATCAATTGCTAGCAGGTAGTAATTCAAATCCACATAGAACAACAAAAGTTCTGGTAGAGATAATTATGTAGGCAACTATAAAAGAAAATATAATGGCATATTTCATCTTATTTTTAATATTAAAAATAAGGTCAAGCATTAGCCTTCAGCCTGGGTCATGATCTCAGGGTCCTGGGATCGGGCTCTTTGCTCAATGGGGAGCCTACTTCCCCCTCTCTCTCTGCCTGCCTCTCTGCCTATTTGTGATCTCTCTCTCTCTCTCTCTGTGTCAAATAAATAAATAAAATCTTTTTAAAAATAAAATAAAAATAAGATTACATAAAGTAGGGGCACCTGGGTGGCTCAGTGGGTTAAGCCACTGCCTTCGGCTCAGGTCATGATCTCAGGGTCCTGGGATCGAGCCCCGTGTCGGGCTCTCCGCTCAGCGGGGAGCCTGCTTCCCTCTCTCTCTCTCTACCTGCCTCTCTGCCTACTTGTGATCTTTCTCTGTCAAATAAATAAATAAAATATTTAAAAATATATTAAAAAAAGATTACATAAAGTAATAATTACAGGAATGTATTGCTGGATTTGTAATATAAGAAGGTATAATTTGTGAAATAATGACAGCACAAAAGGGTGGAACAAAATGGAGCTTTATAAAAACAAACTTTCTATGTTTTTGAAATTAAAATTATTATAAATCTGAAGTAGATTTTGATAAGTTGAGAACATATTGTACTATTGGATCCTATTAGCTAGGATCTCATTGAGAATCTTGGTATTCATCAGGGATATTGGTCTGAAATTCTCCTTTTTGGTGAGGTCTTTGCCTGGTTTGGGGATCAGGGTAATGCTGGCTTCATAGAAAGAGTCTGGAAGTTTTCCTTCTGTTTCGATTTTTGGAACAGTTTCAGGACAATAGCCACGATCTATAAAGAACTCCTCAAACTCAACACTCAAAAAACAGATAATCATGCCAAAAAATGGACAGAAGACATGAATAGGCACTTCTCCAAAGAAGACATACAAATGGCTAACAGACACATGAAAAAATGTTGGTCATCACTAGTTATCAGGGATATTGAAATGAGAATCACGTTGAGATACCACCTTGCACCAGTTAGAATGGCCAAAATCAACAAGACAGGAAACAACAAGTGTTGGAGAAGATGTGGAGAAAGGGGAACGCTCTTACACTGTTGGTGGGAATGCAAATCGGTACAGCCACTTTGGAAAACAGTGTGGAGATTCCTTAAGAAATTAAAAATAGAGCTTCCCTATGACCCTGCAATTGCACTACTGGGTATACCCCAAAGATACAGGTGTAGTGAAAAGAAGGGTCATCTGTAGCAGCAATTGCCACAGTCGCCAAACTGTGGAAAGAGCCAAGATGCCCTTCAACAGAAGAAAGGATAAAGGAGATGTGGTCCCTATATACAACGGAGTATTATGCCTCCATGAGAAAGGATGAATACCCAATTTTTGTATCAGTATGGATGGGACTGGAGGAGATTATGCTGATTGAAATGAGTCAAGCAGAGAGAGTCAATTATCATATGGTTTCACTTCCTTGTGGAGCATAAGGAATAACACAGAGGACACTGGGAGATGGAGAGGAGAAGTGAGTTAGGGGCAACTGGAGGGGGAGAAAAACCATGAGAGACTGTGGACTCTGAGAAACAAACCGAGGGTTTTGGAGAAGAGGGGGTGGGGATTGTGTGAGCCTGGTGGTAGGTATTAAGGAGGACTGGGTGTGGTGCATAAACAATGAATTTTGGAACACTAAAAAAAATTTTTTTAAAAAGAGCCTATGGTAAATTCTAAAGTAGCCCCAAAGAAAGTAATTTTTAAAATAAGATTTAAAATGTTTCACAGGAAAATATTCCCTTAATACAAAAGAGATAATAAAGGAGAAACAAAGAGGAAGAAATTTTTTTAAAAATTTAAAAAGGAAAATGGAAGATGTATTATCTATAATGTCAATAACAACATTAGATGTAAATGGGTTAAACCATCCAATCAAAAGGCATGGTTTATCAGACTGCATTAGAAAAAAATAAATTTTCATAAACCAGAATTGTGTCATACGCTCATTCCTAATTTATCATTGACAAAGAGATTGAGAGTATCACTACTGGCTTGTGGAGATTAGTAAAAATTTACCCCTCTCCTTCAGGGCTGGAGAGAGGCTCAATGTCTTTGAAAGCAGATGGGATTCTAATATCTAAACACAATTGGGTGTCTCTGGGCAAGGGAGAAGGGAAGAAAGGATTTGGGCAGACAAACTACGTTTGTGCTAAGGATTAGGGTATTTAGAGATGAATGAGATACTTCATCTTCAAGAAATTTATAATTTATTAATAATATGACTATGATTGTCCATGGTAATCAGTACATTGCTCTGTCAATGTCTTTGAAGCCCTGGGTTTATAAGAAAATGAGACATTAGTTAAACTTGTCACCTCTCACACAAACTCATCTCATTCTCTTCATTCTGACCAAGACTTTCTGTTTAGCCGGCATGGCAGATCTAATCAATCAAAAACGTTATAGGAGATACAATTTAGATTCAAAGACAAATAGGTTGAAAGCAAAGGATAGAAAAATAAATTTCAAAAGAGAACTGGAGTGAATCATGAGAGACAATGGACTCTGAAAAACAATCTGAGGGTTTTGAAGGGGCGGGGGGTGAGGTTGGGGGAACCAGGTGTTGGGTATTGGAGAGGGCACGGATTGCATGGAGCACTAGGTGTGGTGCAAAAACAATGAATACTGTTATGCTGAAAATAAATAAAAAATAAATTTAAAAAAAAGAAAAAATAAATTTTTTTAAAAAAGAGAGAACTGGAGTGATTTTACGAATATCAGACAAAAATATATTTTAAAACAAACAAAAAATATTACTAGCGATAATAGAAAAATTGCATACTGATGATAAGGTGGTTCCATGAGGAATATATACAGTAACTGTAAACATATATTCTCCTAATGATTGAGCCCCAAAATGCATGAAGCCAAATCCAGAAGAATATATGGGAGAAAGAAATTATTTAACAATAATAGTTGGAATACTTCGATACTCAGTTTAAGTAATAGATAACACAACTAGGTAGAAGATCAACAAGGAAATAAAAGACTTGGACAAGAGTATAAAACAAATAGATGTAACAGATATCTGCACAGCACTCAACCCCAAAACAGTGTAAGATACATTCATCTCCAGTGCACATGGAACATTCTCTAGTATAGGTAAAAAAAAAAAAACAAACAAGTCTCAGTACATTTAAAACAACTGAAATTGTACAAAGAATATTCTCATACCAAAGTTAAATTAAACTAGAAGTCAAAAACAAGGAAAATTTAGGAAATTCGCATATATCTTTTAAATTAAGCCTCCTGTATGAAGGAGTCCAAGAAGGAAATAAAAGGGGAAATTAGAAAGTACCTTGATGAATTAAAATGAAAACATTTTATACCAAAAATGGAATGCTGTTAAAGAAGTGCTCAGTGGGAAATTTGTGGCCAGATGATGAGGGGAAAGGACAAGCAGAAACACAGTGATCAATTCTGAACCTGGGCTGGAGTTAGAGGACCAGATTCTTATTTGGGATCTGTCGTAAAGCTCCGGTGTAACTTTGTAAGTTACCGAAACACCTGAGATCTCCATGTCCTCATCAATAAAGTCAGAAGATTGGGATAAATATCTCCAAAGTCTTTTCCAGCTTTTCATTCTATGGCTCTTAGTTAGCAAGCATCCTAACTAGTTTTTCTATTTCCCTCCGTGCCTTCAAAAAGAAAAACAAAACAAAACAAAACAAAACAAAACAGGTGAAACTCACTCAGCATCTGTTTTCTTGTCATGTATGATGCTAGACCATCTTAGATTTGCTGTTCTAAACTTCATTATTTCAACACAGACTTGCCAATCACTACTTTTTGTATTGCCTTGTTCCTCTTCTAATCATCCCTTACTTTTAAAACTGGTGCTTCCTTGCATGTTTGAATATTCTCTTCCCTCCCTTTATGAAGTACTGGTGTATTTTTAAACCTTCCTTCTCTGGTTTTACATATTTAGAGTTTCGTCAGTGACCACTAAAACTCTTCTGTTTTTGATGGACTCCTTCAAAAGGTGTTGGCACTTTGGTCAGGTTAAAATGGTTTGTGGGTTCCGTACTGGATGAGAGATCCACCTGCACTGTCAAAAATGTTTTCATGCCAGGTAACAATTTTTGCTCTGGATTTAGTGTAGACTGGAAAATTCATATCTGATGGCTTTCCTTAGGAAAGCAGCTATTTCTAGCTCAGTTGAAAGGTATGCATTGCCACTCATCTTGCTAAATTTCTACTTCCTGAAATACAGTAGGAAAATGGGAAGGAAATTAGGATGGTGAGTAGTTTTTGCCAACGCAAAGAGAAGACAGGAGAGAATGAGAGACGGCCTTACTCACTTTAGAGAACCGAGAGGACAGAACCAAGCAGCTCTGAAGATGAGATACTGGGGAATCTAATCCGGCCTCCAGACAAGGCACCATGCTGAGAACACATACTCTGAAACAAATACACCTGATCTGGGTCCCTGGGTGGCTCAGTTGGTTGAGTGACTGCCTTCAGCTCAGGTCATGATCCTGGAGTCCCAGGATCAAGGTCCCCTATTAGGCTTCCTGCTCAGCAGGGGGTCTGCTTCTCCCCTTGACCTTCCCCCTCTTGTGCTTGCTCTCTCTCTCAAATAAAGTCTTAAATAAAAAGAAATGTCCCTGGTCGATTATCTAAAGAATCTCTAGCATCTGGGCTATACTTAGCTATATGCTTATTAATTTCATTTGAAGCTCAGAAAGTGTGAATATTTTTTATCAATGAAGTAATACATATATATTTATTACCAAAATAAATTAATGTGGTGCAAAATACAATCAAAATATCACTTGGGTATAGGCAGAGTATGGCTGTTAACAAGTATTTAATTCAAAACACTGAAACAGTTTCTAATAGTCTCAAACACCTATACTCAAATATTTTCCTTGGTCTTCATCAATAAACGAGCATTAATTAGGTGTTCTTAGGAGTGAGCCTCAAGCTCAGTATCACTGACCCAGTGGTCTTAGACTTAATCATATATATATTTTAAAACTTTTTTTTTTAAAGATTTTATTTATTTATTTGACAGAGAGAGATGACAAGCAGGCAGAGAGGCAGGCAGAGAGAGAGGGAAGCAGGCTCCCCGAGGAGCAGAGAGCCCGATGCGGGGCTCGATCCCAGGACTCTGAGATCATGACCTGAGCCGAAGGCAGAGGCTTTAACCCACTGAGCCACCCAGGCGCCCCCCGAGCAATTTTTTATATTAAGCTTCACTTCTAAGTATAAATAAATCTGTCTACCACTCCAACCTCACCCTCCAACCTCACCCTCACCTCACGGATTTTAGGCATCCGTCAAGAGGCAGTCTGACGGGCAGGCGGAGGAAAGGGGTACTTCATTCCGTCCTTCCCACACTTGAAGTTGTCCTGTAGGATTCGGGAGCTGGAGGACACAGCTGGGAAGGTTATTCGCCAAAAGGTCACAGTGCCGGCCATAAAACTGGCTGGGGCTGCACACAAATTTTGTAAAGCCAAACTGACTCGGTCAGTGTTAGAAAGGCAGAAAATGTTCTGCTCGCCCGGTTCACATTAGTTTAAGCCTCCACAGGGTAGAACTCCCTTCCCTTTTGAGAACTGTCTTGAGGCTTTTAAGAACCACGGTCTGTGCCTCCACTCCTTCCGGGCCCTCCCAGGAAACGAACCCATCCAGGAAAATGTGTTCCTGGGAGAAACTGCTTTGGGGCGCTTCTCTCAGCATCTGCAGATGTTCCACCACGTTGAAAGTAAGCTCATGCTTGGGGTGTCTGGGTGGCTCAGGGGGTTGGGGCCTCTGCCTTCGGCTCGGGTCATGATCTCGGGGGCCCGCATCGGGCTCTCTGCTCAGCCAGGAGCCTGCTTCCCTTCCTCTCGCCTGCCTCTCTGCCTGCTTGTGATCTCTGTCTGTCAAATCAATGAATAAATAAAATCTTAAAAAAAAAAAAAAAAAGAAAGTAAGTAAGCTCATGCTTTTTGGGAGTTTAAGCCCATGTTCCTGCCAGCCTGGTTTTATTTAGCTCCCCAGTGCTGCACTGGAATCTTTTCTCCCTCCTGTACTTTTTACTTTGATTTTCTTAGATTTACAGTAGAAGCACTCTACTCTGACAGCTCAAAATTGGTCAGTGGTGAGACAATATAACAGAACTGAAACTCGAAACTGTGGACAGACTCACTTTTCTGGAGATGAGTCTGCCCCTTTAGGGTGACAGTGCGTTGTCAGTGTTCTGGAACTGGCAGAATCAATTTCCTTCCCGGTATTTTCTACCTCAGTCCCCTGGGGGTGGAGTGGCGCGTGCAGAGCAACCTGAAAACCTTTACAGGCATCCAGAGTCTGGTGGGAAGGCATCTGTGGTTAAGGCAGGGAGCTGACGGAGAGGGGTACGGCCTGACTCTGAATGCCAGGAATTCTTAAGTGCTGGCCCTGGTGGTGAGACATTCTGCTGAGTGACAGTGAGGGAGGAAGGTTCAAAGCAAATTCTGTGCCTGGAAAGACACCTTGCCCAGGAGGTGGCCCGTTCTCTCCTTTCTTTTCTCTCCCCCGCCCTTTTCTTTTGACCATAAAAGATTTTAGATTATTTAAATTAACAAAAAAAGAATCTCTTACTCAACTATCTTTTGTATTGTGTATTTTCAATTTTAACAATGTGGCATGGGGGCACAGGGAATTCTTTTTTTTTTTTTTTAAAGACTTTACTTATAAGACAGAGAGAGAGCACAAGCAGGGGAAGCAGCAGAGGGAGAGGGAGAAGCAGGCTTCTCACTGAGCAGAGAGCCTGACACGGGACTCGGTCCCAGGACTCTGGGATCATGACCTGAGCAAAGACAGATGCTTAACCAACTGAACCACCCAGGCACCCTGCCCAGCACAAGGAATTCTTTATGCCAAAGTAATAGGTCCTTGGTTTAGTTCTAATGCCAATATCGGCTTCATTTTTTAAAATTTTTTTAGGGGGGGAGTATAGTTTACACACAGTGCTACATTAGTTTCAGGTGTACGACATCGTGATTGGACAAGTTTATACATTACGTTGAGCTCAGCACAAGTGCAGGTACCATCTGTCACAAAAATGGACACACAGATCAATAGAATAGGAAGCCCAGAAATAAAGCCACACTTATATGGCCAATAATATATGACAAAGGAGGCAAGAATATCCAAGGGGAAAAGTCTCTTCAATAAATGGTGTTGGGAAAACTGGACAGAAACATGCAAAAGAATGAAACTGGACCACTTCCTTACACCAAACACAAAAATAAACTCCAAATGGACTGAAGGTGGCCCATTCTCAGCCCCCCGTTCCTTCAACCCCGTGACTCCGTCCTGTCTCAACAATTTACTCCGCACAGCCAGACGCTTCCCCACGATGTCCTCTCTATCCCTCGAATCTCCACGCAGCTTGGGTCCTCCAAATCACGGCTGTCTTGGCCCAGTGCCATCCTACAGTAGATCTCAACCACCTGCCCTAAGTCACATCTCCCACCCCTGCCTGTTGTCACCCTCTGTTCTGTTACCCTATTTTACTGTCCTCATAGCAACTGTCTCCCTCTGAAACAATCCTGTTTGTTTCTGTGGTATATTTTTTTCTCACTTTCCTAACCAAAGTGTAAAGTCCAGAAAGGCAGGAACCTCATCTTGTTAAGTCACTGCTACATCCCCAGTGCCTGAGAAAGTACCCATTATGCTAGGGGCTCAAAATATTTGTGGAACGAGTTTATTAATAAATGGGGTCGCTGTAGGTAAGAGGTTATCAACTATATTCAGAAATGAAAATCTGTGTGCCCCTGGTTAACTCCTTTATGTATCCTACCTGTGTATTTCCATAGAGTGTAGACGGAGGTGGATATATGGAGTTATATTTCTCAGGTCAGGCTGTGAAGTCAGGGTGATCAGGCAAAGTAACTGACTTTAAATTATCATGTATTTGGATCCACTGCTCTGACACCAGCTCATCCAAGTGGGTGAGCACACAGACTGGAAGTGCACGGCTGAGGTTATGGTCGGGCTTCAGAACTGGCTTAAGAGTGTGACCTTGCACATATTAGCCTCCCCGTGCTTTACTCTTTTGCCTGGAAAATGAAAATAGCCAGATTACTTCCCAAATTGGGTTACTGTGAAGATTAACTGAGTTAATTTAAGGAACTGATTAAAACAGTGTCTAGCATGTCATAGCACCATAAACGTTTCCTATTATTACTATTATCAATCTTTTTTTTTTTTTTTTTAACTGTGCTTCTATGTTATGGGAATTTGAGCCATGTTTTGTCACAGATTCTGAGAGTCTGGTGAAGCCTATAGACCATTTCTCACAATAATGCTATTAAAAACATAAAATAAACTATGCAATATTATAAAGGAAACAAAAATACTGAAATACATTTATCAAAGTTTTTTTAAAAACTGTGATATAGAGGGGCACCAGGGTGGTTCAGTCTGACTCTTGGTTTCAGCTTAGATCATGATCTTAGGGTCACGAGACTGAGTCCCTCCTTGGACTCTGTGCCCAGCAGGGAGTCTGCTTGGGATTCTCTCCCTCTGCCCTTCACCCTGCTCACTCTCTTGTGTTCTCTAAAAACAAATAAATACATCTTTAAAGAAACGTGTGATAGAGAAATATATCTTCTTTTTAAACACATTAAAAAATAAAATAGGTGGCGCCTGGGTGGCTCAGTGGGTTAAGCCGCTGCCTTCGGCTCAGGTCATGATCCCAGGGTCCTGGGATCGAGCCTCACATCGGGCTCTCTGCTCAGCAGGGAGCCTGCTTCCTCCTCTCTCTCTGCCTGCCTCTCTGCCTGCTTGTGATCTCTCTCTGTCAAATAAATAAATAAAATCTTAAAAAAAAAATAAAAATAAAAATAAAAAATAAGATATATTGGTAGGACTCATAACCACCAAAGTTTTAAAGTAGTGAAAAGTATAAACAATAGTTCAAGAAATTGGCAGCAACAATGAAAATATTTGTGATTTCTATTAGCAACAAAATCATAGTTACTGCTAATACTGTGGTGGTCATCACTAATAATTAAAGGGAAAGCTAAATTCTGGTTAGAGGTGAAAGAAAATGAAAATGTTAATTTTTCTTCCCCATTGCAGTTCACAGACACTGATGATATCCACAGTTGATGTAATCCAAAGTAAGAATTTCTGCTACTGGTACTATTAGCTCCTCTAACAGCTCTCTCAGGGTAGTTTGGCAAAATATACATAATTTTTATATGTTTATTTTTAGAAATGGATGTGATTTGACTCCTAGACATATAACCAATAGAAATGTCCATGCACATAGACACACAAGAATGATTATTACAGGGGCGCCTGGGTGGCTCAGTGGGTTAAGCCGCTGCCTTCGGCTCAGGTCATGATCTCGGGGTCCTGGGATCGAGTCCCGCATCGGGCTCTCTGCTCAGTGGGGAGCCTGCTTCCCCCTCTCTCTCTGCCTGCCTCTCTATCTATCTGTGATCTCTCTCTGTCGAATAAATAAATAAAATCTTTAAAAAAAAAAAAAAGAATGATTATTACAGTCTGCCGGAAATGGCAGAAGACTGTAAATAACCTACTTATCCATTGACAAAAATCTGTTAAAATAATTTTACTAATTTTCACCCTATGAAACACAAGTTTTGTTTTTGTTGGTTTGTTAAGGAAAAAGATAAAAGATGAAAACTGTCTCCATTACTGACATAAAAGACATTCTTACTAGCATTATCCCATTTTTGTAAAAACACAATTGATGGTATATATATATACTGGTTACTGTGGTTATGGGGGTGGTAGATGATGGGAAACTTTCACTTTCTACACATTTTGGTAATTCTTTTTCCAATAAGCCTGTATCTTCAATGATCAAAAATGTCATGATTATTTTTGAAAAATCAAAGCCAGCCCTCTCAGGTTTCCTGGCACCCAGAAACTTATATTTTAATGAATGTGTAGAAGACCAAATATATTTAATATTATTTGCATGTCTGTGGGAAGTCTAAGACAGACAACCTCTGGGGCTTTTCCTAGAATTCCTACGTTAAAATGATGCTGTGATTCTCAAGTCACAGTCTACTGGTTTTGAGTTACTCAGCCACGAACTAGCATTTAATATCAAAAGCTTTGAAATCTTCTTGTCCCATGGGTTTAGTCTGCTAAGATTCCTGTTTATGGAGCCCTCTCTCTGCCCCACTCTTTAGGATTGTTCCTCCCTGATATGAACCAATTGTTTGAACAATGTCCAGTTGCCCACTTCTTATTCTTTTTTCTACCTTCAGCAAAGCATTTCTTTACATTCACTGCCCTCCACAAGCTCTGCCCATTCCTGCCATCAGGCCTCATCCTGCTATTAGGGAGAGAACAAACTTCAGGTTAGGGAAGCTGTTGTGGGCATAACAGCTATATCTGCACATACATATTTTAGCATCCCCCTATAATGCCAAATCAATGACAACAATTTGTTCCAGGAATCCATGTTTCTTAAAAAAAATCGCCACCTCCTCTTCCTTTCATTCGCACATCTCATCCCTTCTCAACTCACAGAAAGTTGGCTCCTGCCTCCGCCACCTTCTCTCTAAAGTCTCCAGCAAGCTCCATGCATGCTACTGTCCTTTTCTCATTTGTCCTCATGAAATCTGATACTGTTGCTCATTGACACATTTGTGGACCTCTGTCCCTCTTCACTTCTGAAACATCATGCTATTTTCTTCTTTTTTCTCCTTCATGGATCCTTCTTTTCCACTCTTAAAGGTCAGCATTCTTCAGGTTGTAGCACTATGGCCTATAAGCACCTCCAAACTCAGCATGTCAAATCCTAAATTTAGCATTTTCTCCCAAATCCTCTTTTCTTTATTCTCCGCTTCCTGCCCCAAAGCACAACACCTTAGGTTTCTATCTGTTCACCCCTTTAGAATTCTCCCTCTTATCCAGCCTCATAACCCAACCTCCTTTTTTATTCTATAGCTTTTAGTTCCTTAAATCTCTTCAATCTATCCATTTTACCCCATTATTTCCTTAATTCAGAGTCATATTACTCCTTACCTGGGCAATCGCAACACTGACCCAACTAGCTTTCTTACCTGTAGTTTGACTAGTCTCTATTCACGAATGTCTATGTGATATTTCTAAAGCCCAAATAGGATTATGCCATTTCTTAAATTTATAGATGTCCACTACTTTTAGTATAAAACAATTCATTGACCAACCAAGGCCTTTCATTATTTAGCTTCTGCCTATTTCTTAGGCCCATTTCCTGTCATACCCACCATACATGGTTCAGTTCAGCCACGTGACATAATTTGCTGCTTACTCCCTCTGAATCTACATCTCAAGTGCATTCATTTATTCAACAGTCTCTTATTTGGAATACCCAATTGCCACACATATCCCACTACCATCATCACACATATCCATACACACAACTGATGTAAGTCTAGCTAATGGGAACCTCTCCTTGAAAACTCAGTGCCACCTACCCACAGAGCTTTCCTTTATTCTCACCTCTTACCATCAGTTTAATTTAAATCTATCCTGTGCTGTCACTATCATGATACCAATTACATGGTACTACCTCCTCCACTAGGCCAGAAACTTCAAACACAGAAAAAAAATGTCTTATTAGATTCTGTACCACCAGTACTCAACAAATATTGGTGGAATAAACAAATGGATGATTTACTTTATGATACAAACCCCATTCCCTCCATTACTCAGTCCCCACACTGCTCATCAGCTCATACCACTCTCTTCCTGAGAAGTCCCCTCCATGCTACCAGGAGAATAAAGTCTAAACTCCTTAATCTAGAATCTAAGAGTTCACACCTAATCCCAAGCTTCCTTTCCAGAATTATTTCCTACCACATTTGCCACCAAGAATCATTTGCTACAGCCCTTCTCTATTGCGCATTCTTCCCTGAATTCTTATAGTCTCATTTCACCTTGGAAAAAAAGGAAAACCAAAAATCAGTCTTATTTGGGAAATTCCTCTCACCTCAGGAAGAATTAATTTCTCCTTCCTTTAATTAGTGCTAATTACATTTTGTTATTTTTATATACAATTGTTCCCATTGAGTTATGTCTCTAGAGACAGAGAATTTGTCTGACCCCCTCTGTTCAGTCTTTTCTATTCCTAACCCCCGACATGCAAATAATTGGCAATCAATAAACATTTGTTAAAACACATATTTGGCTGAGAAATTTTACCTTATTTAAAAACAAGTTTAAATTGTGAATTCTCTAAAGCAAAATTATGTCTAAGTTGCATATTCTATACTACTCCTGGTTTACTCTAGGCACTGCAACTTCACAGGAAACAACTAGAAAACCTGGTCCAGGTGATGAAAGTCAAGATTGACAAGGGAGACTACAGGAAATTTTTAAAAAGCTTCTGCACACCAAAGGAAATAATCAATAAAAGGAAAGAAGGGAGAAGATATTTGCAAACCATATATCTGATTAAGGGTTAATATCCGAAATGTATTTTTTTAAAAAAAAACTCCTACAACTCAAAAGCAATAATAATGATCTGATTAAAAATGGTCAAGAGCCTGGAATAAACATTCTCCAAAGACGACATGCAAATGACCAACAGATATGTGAGGTGGTCAACATCATTAAGTATCAGAGAAACACAAATCAAAAGCATAATGACAGCTCACCTCACGTCTGTTAAAATGCCTATTACTAAAAAACAAAAGGTAACAGGTGTTGTAGATGTGGGGGAAAAAAGGACCTTTGTACACTGCTGGTGGGAATGTAAAATGATGTAGATGTTATGGAAACCGTATGAAAGTTCCTCAAGAAATTAAAAACAGAACTAATATACGATCAAGCCGTTCCACTTCTGGAAATACAAAGTAAGTGCAATCAGAATTTTGACGAAATATCTGCATTCCCATTTTCACTGCATCATTATTTACAACAGCCAAGACATAAAGCAACCTAAATGCTCATCAGTGAATGAATGGATAGAGGTGATGTGGCATATATATATATATATATATATATATGCGCCACATATATATATATATAGTGTATATATATATATATGGAATAATATATATGGAATTATATATTGGAATATATTCAGGAATGGAATAATATTCAGGCTTAAATGGAATAATGGAATATTATTCAGGCTTAAAAAATAAGCCTGGAATAATGGAATAATATTCAGGCTTAAAAAAGAAAGAAATCCTGGGGTGCTTGTGTGGCTCAGTCAGTTAAGCATCTGCCTTCCACTGGGGTCATGATCCCAGAACCTTGGAATTGGCCCTGCGTCCCGGCTCCCTGCTCAGCAGAGGGTCTGCTTGTCCCTCTTCCTCTGTCACTCAACCCCCCTCCACTCGCGCTTGGACTCTCTCTCTCAAACAAATTAAAAAAATAAATAAATCTTTAAAAAAAAAAAAAAAAAAAGGAAATCCTGCCATTTGGGACAACATGGATGAACCTGGGAGACACCATGATAATCAAAGTAAGTTAAACACAGAAGGACAAATACTACATGATCTCACATTTAGGAGCAGTAGAATGGTAGCTGAGGAGGAAGGGAAATGGGGAGATATTGGTCAAAGGGTACAAACTTTCAGTTATGCAAAATAAATAAATCCTAAAGATCTACTGCACAGCAGAGTTCCTTTAGTTAACAATACTATGCTTGTAGGCCTTTCAGCTAGAAAGGCTGCTAGAAGCAGTAATGCTTCTAGGCCTTTCAGCTAAGATCAACTGTAACAATACTATATTGTATAATTAACAATTTGTTAGGTGTCCTTACCACAAAAAATAATCATAGTAAATAAAAGTGGGAGGAAACCTCTAGAAGTGAGGGATATGGTTATGGCATTAACTAAGGTGATGGTTTCATTGGTGTATACTTATCTCCAAATTCACAAAAGTACACATTAAATATACACAGCTTTTGTATGTCAATCATACATCAATCAAATGGTCTTGTAAAAAGCCTAGAAAAGACAAAAGTCATTTTTATAGTCAGAGAAAAGAAGTTCCCTAAATATCTTAATAACATTATTACCAACCAAAAACAAGGTACAATTTAATATATAAGAATGGATATAATACGTGAAAGTAATCATCATCATCATCTCTTAAGAAAGTCATGTTTTCTGTGAAGGCAACGTTTATTCCAAGAAACTGAATATACATTTCCTTTATTGATTTTAAAAGAAATGGAATACGAAGAATTACACGTCAAGATCTAGTCATAGGTATTTTGAATAAAGATTCAAGGATTTCAATAAGGCTAAAGTAGGCAGTGATACTGAAAAAGACAAATCTCTTTTGGAAACATTTGTAGCCAATGAAATAAGAATTTCTTTATTAATAAAGAAACCAAAGGAAAAAATAAAGCTGGCATCTCCGGTTTTCTTTTCTTTTCTTTTTTAATTTTATTTATTGATTTGAGAGAGAGAGAGAGAGAGAGAGTGGGGAGTGGGTGAGCGGTTGAGGAGTAGAGGAGGCAAGAGAGGGAAAGAATCTCCAGCACACTCTGTCCTGAGCACGGAGCCTGACTTGGGCTTGGTCTCCTGACCCTGCGATTAGGGTCTAAGCCAAAACAAAGAGGTAGACACTTAACCAACAGAGCCACCCATGTACCATGGCATCTCAGGCTTTCTTAAAACAGCCTTGAACTTACACCCCTAAAAAATGCATTCTTTCCTCTCAGCCTGTCCACCACTTCTTCTATTCCTCTCAGAAGCCCAGGGAAATTCCAATGTTCTCCTGTGTCACCGACCAAAGATGAGCACATCAACTATGGTAGAAGCTGTTACTTCCCTGGTGACTGTGTCCGAAACCTATGTATTTCTCCAGGTATTACTCAGCATGCAATATCTTCAGTAAATAAACAGTTTTGGCCTCCTTTACAGGTCAGACAATAACAACACAAACGAATGTAGGTGAAGGTGGAGGCTGGAGGTAGGGATGAGGTCAGGGTGGTAAAGGGGAGAGAGAAAGAGTAATATGAAGGGAAATCCCCTTCTTGACTCTGGGCATAGCTTCTCTCTCTCTCTTTCTCAAGTATCATTTTGCATCAAACCCAGCTTAATGAGCTTAACCCTCTGTTAGACCTTGTGGTGGGGTTACAAAAAAATTTTCCCAAACTTGTGAATCAATCTATTTTTATACATGGAAAACAACTGGAAAATAACATAGGGCATTTTATTATCAAAGGTCAGTTATAATCAGATGATTCAGAATTCTTGCTTTGAGTAGTCAGGATAAAGCACGGCAGGAGCCAGAATTTATTACAAAGGTTTTTCTGGTGAACATAGAGCCTAAACTTATTTTGGAAATGTAAACTATTTTGAAAGGCAGAGTATAGGCATCAACATATCATATGCAGTTTGGCTAAATAAATTGGGCTTGCTTTCTTACAAAATCCTAGAAACTTGAAATGTCTTAAGGATTTCTCAAAGGTCAATTTATCTTAGGCTTTACCTCAACTTGGTTCTCCTTCCCAGTTATTTAAAAATCCTAATAATAAATTTACTGAGATGTTATGCTTAGTAACCTCTCTTTTTGCAGTTTTAGGAAATGTGAGAGAAGAAAGAGTAAAAATAAAATCTCAAAAATAAAATGGTTCCTTTCCTCTTTTACTTCCCCTGTCCTTCCTGAGCAATATTATAACGACATTAGATAGGATGTAGCCAGATAGTTACTAAAACATGGGGTATAAGAGGAACATCTTGCTATAAAGTGTTAGAGCCCATATGTGGTAAGGGTGGCATCCACACAGGAGTCATAACCCAAGAAGGGTGAATAGGTAGTCCATGAATAAGGGTGGCCTAATGGGATGCCTGGCGGCTCAGTCAGTTAAGCATCTGCCTTTAGCTCAGATGATGATCTCAGGGTCCTGGGATTGAGTCCTGTGTCAGGCTCCTTGCTCAGTGGAGAGCCCTATCCTCACTCTGCTTGTCATTCCCCCTGCTTGTGCTCTCTCTTTCTGATAAATAAGTAAATAAGATCTTAAAAAGGGGGGGATGCTTGGCAGAGGTGGGAGACCCTGAGTAGAGTTAGTAAGACTTCCACAATAGAGGGATGCATGAAGTGGCCTAGTGAAAGTGAAAAGGGCACCCAGATGACTGTATAAACTGGCCATCTTTTCAGGGATCTTGGAGAAAGATATGATATGTCTAAATTCAAGAAAGTTACAGAGTGCATCAACACGGAAGATAGTGTAGTACAGGGCACTGAGGCCCAAGTGAGGGGGTATCTGCATGGGAACGCAACCTGACATGGCTGTCAGGAGTCTAAGTAGGCTGATGAGGGTATCCACATAGGTGGGAAGCCTTACACAAGCTGTCTGTGTCCGGGTGGGATGAAGAGGGACCGTCCAGGGTCAAATGTTGTAACCTGAGCAAGGTGAGAAGAGCATTAGAACCTTAAGACACCAGAGGGCTTCAGCCTGAGGATACAGTCAATATAGGACATTTGAGCTCAAGTGGTGTTGCGCTGAGGTCCACTAGAAATTAGGGCAGTGACAATAGAAGACTAGTTACAAACAGGTAGACTGATCAAATAGGAAGCATATTCGGGATAACAGAAGTCTACTTTCTCATTGTTGGAAAAGAGAGTTACAAATATAGGAAGGAAGAAAATTGGGATAAATCATGTGGTGTTGGACTGGAATTAAAAATAATTGGCATTAAAATATGGATTTTAATATATATATACACAAAAGATATAGATGAAAATTTGTGTTTATACACACACACACACTCCTCCCTAGCTCCGTTGAGAGGACCTGAGAGCAGTGACATCCCAAGAACATCCAGCTTCCAGATCATGGTGTCTAACTATTATCCACTAAAAGGGACCAGAACTCCTTAGAGAAACATCTGATTCTGTATCTGGGGTAGGAAAAGCACAAAATGAGCCTGTGATATTTTGCTGGGCCATAAAGTCAGAAAGTGCTCAAAGAATGATGAGGTTGTGTCAACAGACGCAGAATCCAGACTGAAGAGGCTCCTACTGGCCAAACTACAGACAACTTGAACAACTGAAATAAATAATGAGAGTAATGCATTTTAATCTATTGAACAAAATGGCAATCCCTAAGACTAGATTAGTATAAAGAAGTGAAAAAAATAGTTTAATTTGAAATGAAATATTTACTTAGTTTCAAAGCAATCTCCCCTCCCCATACATATAATTTATAAAGGGGAAACAGTAAGCTTACAGTGGAGGATATCACCTTAGTGTGGTAAAACCACCTTAATAAAATGATCAAATTGGCGCCATCAATATGGCAAATCAAAACTGTAAGCCACCTGATAGGATGCGATTAGAATGACACAGCATCACTTCTGTGCTGTTGCCTACCAAAGAATAACCCGAGTCTGATCACGATGGAACATCAGGGAAGATCAAACTGAAGGACACTCTACAAAATAACACATCTGTCATCTTCCAAAGTGTTCAAGTCACAAAAATCAAGGAAAGATGACTAAAGATGGAGGCACACAAAAGACACACAAGGAAATGCAATGTGTGATTCTGAAGTGGACACTTGTCTTATGAAGGACATCATAGGGACAAAAGCTAAAAGTTCAATAGGGGGATAGGACAGGGTGGAACAAGTGTGTCAATGGAATATCCTGATTTTCTTGGTTGTGACATGTGGTTATTTAGGACAATGCCCCTGTTTGTTAGGAATACAAGTTTTTAAGTAGAGAAGAATATCCCGTCAACAACTTACTCTCAAATGAGTAAGATATTCTCACTCTTGAGTCTTGTAACTTTTATGTACGTTTGAGACAGTTTCAGAATTTTAAAATGGCAAATTGATCATACTATGTGTTCTGGGTTGGCAAGGGTCTGACTGACAAAGGCCCTAAGTGGAGCCTCTTGCTGAGTGACTCAGCAGAGAAGGACACAAGACTGTGGGGCACCATAACCTACCCCACCCGGCAACAGAGGGAATGACACATCTGTGTGTTCTCAGAGCCAAGATGCCCTGATAGATGTGCAGGGCAGTCCTTTCTTGTTCTGAGTCATCAGGTAAAATGAGCTTCCTCTGATCTTTTCAGTAAAATGATTAAAAACAAAAAAAAAAACTCTTTCCCTGGGCCCATGGTCATGTAGGCGAGCCTCTAGTAATGGGATGGGAGGGGGACAAACCTGAATTTGGAAAGTTAAAACCTGGTTTGACCTTGGCCTCTCTGAAAACCCGTCCTTCCTACTTCTCTGGTGGCTATGAGCATCGAATGAGATATAGGTGGAAAGTCTTTATGGAGTGCTCTGTAGATGCTAATATTCCAGTGGCTGCTCCCCACCATCATAGCTTACATGAAGCAGAGTTAAGAAGTGGATGAGGTTGTTTTTGGTTTCCTTTCCCTCACTTCTTGTAGTCTTCTGAAACTACCTCCAATCCAGTGTTCTCAGTATCCTACGCTAGAACTCTGTCTTGACCCACTTGGAAGTATCTCTTTATCAAAATTCCAGCTGCTCAGCCAGCAGAGGAAAACATATGCCTCGGTCACATATCCCAACCATTTTGCCATGTGCTATGCTTGTAGGAGCAATCCAGAAGGTATAAGACACAAAGTCTCTGCCCTCAAAAAACTTGCACTCCAGTTGAGTGAGTAAGGAGTGTTTTCACTTTAAAGGAGAATGTTTTAAAAGATAATATTCTGATGCCCAAACACAAATGTCCAAGTGAGCTAATTAAGCCATATAACAGATGAGTCTTAGCCTGAGTGTGATATAGGGTAGGGGAGGGAAGCAGAGGATGGACGGCCCAGGGACAGGTGACCCTTCTCCAACCAAGCCTCCCCAGCTCCGCCTTATAAAGTTGTTGGAGGATTAAGAGTTGATACCTTGAAAAGTTGATACTTTAAGAGTGCCTCGTGCTTAGTAAGTACGGTAAGCACTAAATGTTAGCCTCAGATTATGAAGCGGTGGAAAGAAGCCAGTTCGAGGCAGCAAATGACGCTGTTCAAGGTAGAAAAGAAGGATGAGGAAAAGCAGGAGGCACTGGAGAAAGATGAGGAAGAAAAACAGTCGTAAATCACTTACAGGATCTCAATTTTAAACCCTTAAGGAATAATAATGAATCCCTAAAATACCCTTAAGTATCTTAAAAATTAAATAAAAATAAAACCCTAAACTCGCTGCCTGTGAAGTCACTCTTCCCATGGCAAAACCTATTCACGCGTAAGGTGTATGTATGCAAATATATTTACTGAAAGAACAGGAAAGTGAGGTTTGGGCTCACATAGGGAGAATAACATTGTTTTTGTTGGTTTTAGCCAAGTGATTATTAATACTCACTCAGACACAGACAGACATTCACAGAACTGTCAATGTCAGACTGAGAATACAGGGTTTCATGGACTGTGTCCAATTTCACCATATCCATGATGTTAACTTGGTTGGAACAAAATTTTCAGGATTGCCACTGTGGCATGTTTTGCTTCACTACTCCTTTGTATTACTCTATCTATTTACAGCTCTATGTGTTCCTTCTCCTGGGTGAGAGGGAGAGGAAAAACTGAATCTGATCATGAATCCCCTTGTCTGGTTTTCCTTTCTAAAAGAAAGAGGTAGCAGAGTCTAAAAGGGAAGCATAAGGAATATCATGGCTGAGAGTAGCACACCATGTCTTCTTGTGTCAGTCTTGCTCTAAATATTTAGCAGGAAATTTTAACATCCAAGGCATGACCCACCAAGCCTTTCTTTGAAGCCCCTGCATCCAACAAAAGCCAACCCTCCCCCAAGCACAAACAGCCATGTTAAGTTCTCTGCTAATAGCAACAGATATGATAACTCCAAAACGTCTTCTCGCATAGTTTGTATGTTGAAGTTAATAAGCTGAGCACATAAAATACCATTTATGTATAATTAGCTATTGAGGTAGAAATTTTTTTTTAATATTTTATTTGTTTATTTGACAGCACAAGTAAGCAGAGTGTCAGGGAGAGGGGGAGAGAGAGAAGCAGGCTCTCTGCTGAGAGCCTGATGCGGGGCTCTATCCCAGGACCCTGGAATCATGACCGGAGCCGAAGGCAGCTGCTTAACCAACTGAGCCACCCGGGCACCCCTATTGAGGTAGAAATTAAACTATGCTGGTAAAAAGAAAGCAATGGTCATTTTTTAGTAAAAGCTATTTATTGAGCAATGATGATATACGAGATACCGTGCGTTATCCAATCCTCACAAAACCTATATGCTATAAAATATTATTCCCACTTTACAGATAAGAACACAGACTTGGAAGGGTTAAGTACCTTATCCAAATTATATACCTAGTAAAACAGAAACAAGATTTTAATTCAAACAGTTAAAATTAAAGCTCTCAAGCTTACCAAATAGGAGAAGGTATTTGCAAATGATATATCCAATAAAGGGTTAATATCCAAAATATATAAAGAACTTAATGCAACTCACCACCAGAAAAACAAATAATTTGACTGGAAACATGGACAGTAGTCCTGAATAGACATTTTTCCAAAGAAGAGAGAGACCAGATGGCCAACAGACCCATGAAAAACTATTCAATATGACTAACCATCAAGGAAATGGAAATCAAAATCACAATGAGATATAAAAATCAAAATATATGATCCAGGGATGCCTGAGTGGCTGAGTTGGTTATGCATCTGCCTTCAGCTCAGGTCATGATTCCTGAGACTGAATCCCGCATCGGTGAGCAGGGAGCCCGCTTCTCCCTCTGCCTACTGTTCCCCTTGCTTGTGTTCTCTCTCTGACAAATGAGTAAATAAAATGTTTAAAAAATATGTGTCAAAAATATATGATCCAGTAATTCCAAAATGGTGTATTTACCCAAGGAAAATGAAAACACTGATTTGAAAAAGTATATGCATCCCTATGATTACTGCAACATTATTTACAATAGCCAAATTATAAGCAACCCAAGTGCCCATCTACAGATGAATGCAAAAAAGAAGATGTGATAAAGATATACAGATATAGACTTAAACACACAGTGGAATATTACTCAGCCATAAAAAAGAATGAGCTCTTGCCATCTGCAACAACATGCGTGGACCTAGAGGGTATTAGGGTAAGTAAAACAAGTCAGATTGAGAAAGACAAATACCATATAATTTCACTTAAATGTGGAAACTAAAAAACGAAACCAAACAAACCCAGAAACATACTTACAAATACTGAGAATAATCAAGTGGTTTCCGGACAGGGCAGGGATGAGTGGGAGGGATGAGTAAAGGAAATTGGGAAGTACAAGTTTTCAGTTATTGAATGAATACATCGTAGGGATGAAAGGTACAACACAGGGAATACAGTCAATGAAATGGTCCTTTAACCATGTGGCATGGTGACAGATGGTAACTACAATTTGGTAACCATAGGATAACGTATAGTTGTTGAATCTCTATATTGTACCTGAAACTAATGTAATATTGCGTGTCAATTATATTCCAATAAAAAGAAATGTAGGGGTGCCTGGGTGGCTCAGTTGGTTAAGTGACTGCCTTTGGCTAAGGGCATGATCCCAGGGTCCTGGGATGGAGCCCCGCATTGGGCTCTTTGCTCAGCAGGGAGCCTGCTTCTGCCTCTCCCTCTGCTGCTCCACCTGCCTGTGCTCTCTCTCCCTATGTCAAATGAATAAATAAAATCTTTTTTTTAAATGTAAAGGTCTCATTCTTACCATTTTTCTAGGCTAATTTTAATGTTTTAGTAGAATATGCAATAATATTTGGAAGCAATAACTTTAAAAAATACTTTCATCAAACTTTTGGTTTCAAAGTAATTTTAGATTTTAAAATTTTAATTCCAGTATCGTTAACATACAGTATTATAGTAGTTTCAGGTGTACAATATAGTGATGCGGCATTTCCATACCTTACCCAGTGCTCATCACCACAGGGTTACTCTTTAAACCTCATCACCTAGGGGTGCCTGGGTGGCTAAGTGGTTGAAGCCTCTGCCTTCGGCTCAGGTCATGATCTCAGGTTCCTGGGATCGAGTCCCACATTGGGCTCTCTGCTTGGCAGGGAGCCTACCTCCTCCTCCTGTCTCTCTCTGCCTGCCTCTCTGCCTACTTGTGATCTGTCAAATAAATAAAAAAAAAAAATGGTAAGAATGAGACCTTTACATTAAAAAAAAAAAGATTTTATTTATTCATAAATAAAATACCCAGTAGTAGTAGAATCATGGGATCATATGGTAGCTCTATTTTTAAATTTTTGAGCAACCTCCATTCTGTTTCCAGAGTGGCTGCACCAGTTTGCATTCCCACCAACAGTGCACGAGGGTTCCTATCTCTCCACATCCTCACCAGCATCTTTCGTTTCCGTGTTATTGATTTTAGCCATTCTGACAGGTGTGAGGTTATAGCTCATTGTGGTTTTGATTTGCATCTCCCTGACGATGAGTGATATCGAGAATTTTTTTATGTGTCTGTTGGCCATCTGGATGTCTTCTTTGGAGAAATGTTAGCTCATGCCTTCTTCCCATTTTAATTGGATTACTTGCTTTTGGGGTATTGGCTTGTTTAAGTTATTTGTATATTCTGGATATTAGCCCTTTATCAGAGACATCATTTGCAAATATCTCCTGAAATTAAATAACTTATCTTTTATAATTTTAGATTTCTTATTCTGCAGTTGCCTAGATAGTAGAGTTCCTACATGTCCTGCATCCAGCTTCCCTTAATGTTAATATTACATAACCATGTAGTTAATTCATTGAAAGTAGAAATTAACATTTGTTAACACTATTACCTAAATTACAAATTATTCAGATTTTTTTCTTTTTGCTTTTATGTTTTTCCCATTCCTAGAGCCAACCTATTTAGTTGTCAGTGTCCTTCAATCTGCAATAGTTTCTCAGACTTTCCTTATTTTTCCTGACTTTGACACTGTTGAAGGATATTACTCAGGTATTTTATAGTGGTCTTTCCTCTTGCATTTTTGGAGACTTTCTCAGGAATATACTCAGGTTACAAATTTGAGGGGAGGACTAACACACACGTGAAGTCCCCTTTTTATCATATCATTATCAGTACATGATATCAACATGACCTATTACTTATGAAGTTAATCTTGACCACTTGGTAAAGAGGTATCTACAACATTCTTCACTGTAAAGTTATTATTTTTCCCTGTCTATACTCTATTCTTTACAACCAAGTCACTAAGTCTTACGCAAGGGGTAGAAATCAATATATACCACTTGGAGAAAGGCGCAGCAAAGAATTTGTGGACATATGTTAAAACAAGCATGGCGGGACGCCTGGGTGGCTCAGTTGGTTAAGCGGCTGCCTTCGGCTCAGGTCATGATCCCAGCATTCTGGGATCAAGTCCCACATCGGGCTCCTTGCTCGGCAGGGAGCCTGCTTCTCCCTCTGCCTCTAGCCTGCCACTCTGTCTGCCTGTGCTTGCGCTCTGTATCTCTCTCTCTAACAAATAAATAAAATCTTAAAACAAAACAAAAAAAACAAAAAACAAGCATGGCAATTCATATTGAGGGAGTTACTTTAAAACTGTGTGAATATTCTCTTTTTCCTTAAAATTTTAGTCACTAATTTTCGTATTCATCAATAGGCATTGCCTGCAACAATTACTACTCTCACGTTGTAGTGGTGATTTTTATTTCTCTCATTGCTTCCATATTTATTATTTGAACTTCTGCAAGTTCATTTGTCTATTCTCCCTCATTTATTTATTCAATCACTTATATCAAGATATATAAATTCAGTATGTATAAAATCAGTACATATAAATGACACATTTTAAACCCTTATTATTTATTTATTTAAACTTTTATCTAGAAATAATTTTATTTTTTAAGATTTTATTTATTTATTTATTTGTCAGAGAGAGAGAGAGAGAGAGCACAAGCGCACAAGAAAGCAGAGTAGCAGGCAGAGGCAGAGAGAGAAACAGGCTCCCTGCTGACCAAGGAGCCTGATGCGGGACTCGATCCCAGGAAACTGGGATCATGGCCTGAGCCGAAGGCAGTGGCTTAACCAACTGAGCCACCCAGGCATCCCAAGAAGTAATTTTAGATTTACAAAAAAAGTTACAAAGAGTTCTCATATATCCCTCACCCTGCTTCTGTTTCCCCTAAGGCTATCAGCTTATATTACTATGAAATATTTGCCAAAACTAAGAAACTAACATTGACACATCACTATTAAGCTAATAGGTTTTAACTTAATTAAGTTTCAAACTCATTTGGATTTGATCAGCTTTCCTATTAATGTTTTTTGCTTGTCTAGGAGTCATATTGCATTTTATTTCTCCTCAGTCTTCTCTGGTCTGTGATGGTTTCTTTCTTCCCCATCCTCTTTAGCAATGTTATGTCATGCATCTGTGATATGGTTTGATTTATTTGATATGGTTTGATTTATTTATCCTACACTCTTCATTCCTGGGATCTTTTCAATCTCAGTTGATTTTTTTAAAATTTGCATACAGTGTAGTTCACATTTTGTGACGTACACTTCTATAGGTTTTAGCAAAAGCACAGAGTGATATATCCATCACCATAGGACCATTCAGACCAGTTTCATCACCCCAAAATTCCCTTATGCAGCCCATTTGTAGCCTAGCCTCCCCACTTCCTCAAACCCTTGGTAGGAAATGTTGTTTTCTGTCTCTGTAATTTTAAGTTTTCTAGAATGTCATATAAATGGAATCATACAATATGTAGCCTTTGGGGTTTAGCATTTTCCACTTAGAAAAATGCATTTAAGGTTCATCCATGTCATTGCATGAATCATCAGAAAGGAAAAGTTATAATTTTTATAAAGTTTAATTTATTAACTTTTTCTGTTATGGATCATGCTTTTGGTGTCATATATAAAACTTACTGCCAAACTGAAAATCTTACAGATTTTTTTTCTTACATTTTCCTTTAGAATTTTATAGTTTGATCTCTTCCATTTAGATTTATGGCCCATTTTTAGTTAATTACTATGTATCTACTATGTATCCTATGAATTAAGGGTCAAAGTTCACTTTTTGCATAAGAATACCCAATTGTTTGGGGCGCCTGGGTGGCTCAGTGGGTTAAGGCCCCTGCGTTAGGCTCAGGTCATGATCTCAGGGTCCCCGGATCGAGTCCCACATTGGGCTCTCTGCTCGGCAGAGAGCCTGCTTCCTCCTCTCTCTCTGCCTGCCTCTCTGCCTACTTGTGATCTGTCTGTCAAATAAATAAATAAAATCTTAAAAAAAAAAAAAAAGAATACCCAATCATTCTAGGACAACTTGTTAAAAAGACTATCCCTTCTCTTCCTGAATTGCCTTGGCACCTTTTGTTGAAAATCAACTGACCATATATAACTGGGTATATTTTTGAGCACATTTGTTTTCCTTTGATTTACAAGAGTCTCTCTCTCTCTCTCTTTTTTTAAGATTTTATTTATTTATGGGGCACCTGGGTGGCTCAACGGGTTAAAGCCTCTGCCTTCGGCTCAGGTCATGATCCCAGGGTCCTGGGATTGAGCCCGACATCAGGCTCTCTGCTGGGTGGGGAGCCTGCTTCCCCCTCTCTCTCTGCCTGCCTCTCTGCCTAGTTGTGATCTCTGTCTGTCAAATAAATAAATAAAATCTTAAAAAAAATAAAAAAGATTTTATTTATTTATTTGACAGAGAGAGAGATCACAGAGAGCCAGGCAGAGGCGGCAGGGGGAGCAGGCTCCCCGCCGAACAGAGTCTGATACAGGGCTCGATCCCAGGACCCTGAGATCATGACCCCAGCCAAAGGCAGAGGCTTAACCCACTGAGCCACCCAGGTGCCCCTACAAGAGTCTCTTTAGCTCAATACTCAACTCTCCTCATTACTGAAGTTTTATGATTATAGCCTTATAGGTATATAATTTTAAAATAAAAAAGTGCAATTGCTCCAACTTTGTTCTTTTTAAAAATTCTCTGGGCTGTTATAGATATCACGAGCATGTTATGAAAGCACACACATGAATTGTGTGTTTCCACAATGTCAGCTTTATTCACTCATAAAGCAAGGCTAACATAGTTATATAGCAGGCTTGGGATACCAAACTCAGTGACATTTCACCATGAGATTAGCTTAGCTTCTTATATGGCACAAAGCAGACCAGAAGACAGGTGACACAAACAAGATAACAGAGGGCATAGGAAGTTAATGAAGCAAACACTGAGTCAGTATGTGAGTGCACAGGTGAGATAAGGCCTCATCCAATTGGGCCAGCTCTAGGCACTTACTGCTGACTGTGTTCAAGCATAGTCAGTCCTTCACTAAGGATCTCAGCTGTATTTGGAGATTAATTGGGCAAAGCTTCGGGAGCAGCTGCATTTTTAAGTGGGCAGACGGTGGAGTCAATGTTTGAAAAGTCTGAGAGTTTACTGCAAATGTCCTTCCTTTTAAAAGAATTTCATCAGTCTTGGGTCCCTGCAGGCCTCCTCCTCTTTCGCTTGTTATCAGTTCCGGGGTGTCCGCTGATGTTGGTCTTCGCCGCCTCTCACTGCTGCTCTCCCTAACTGCTTGTGCCATTGCTTCACACAGGCCCTATTGGACGTGAGTGATTGCAGCTTGCTCTCCACAACAGGCTTTTGTATTTACATGCAAATTTTAGAATCCGGTTGTCTTTCTACAAAAGAGCTTTGTAAGATTTTGACTGCGGTTACACTGAATCTATGTACCCATTTTTAGATAACTGATACCTTAAAAAAGATTATGTCTTCTGAGCCATAAACGTGAAATACCTGTTCACTTATATAGGTCTCTTTATTTTTATTTTATTTTCAATTTAAATTCAACTAATTAACACATAGTGTATTATTGGTTTCAGAGGTAGAGGAGAGTGATTCTTCAGTCTTATATAATACCCAGTGCTCATTCCATCACGTGCCCTCCTTAATGCCCGTCACCCAGTTACCCCATCTCGCATTCCCTCCCCTCCAGCAACCCTCAGTTTGTTTCTTGTGGTCAAGAGATTCTTACAGTTTTTGTCTACCTCTCTGGTTTAGTCTTATTTTTCCCTCCCTTCCCTGATGGTCCTCTATTTTGTTTCTTAAATTCCACATATGAGCGGAATCATTTGATAATTGTCTTTCTCTGATTGACTTGTTTTACTTAGGATAATACCCTCTAGTCCCATCCATGTCATTGCTAGTGGCAAGATTTCATTTTTTGATGACTGAGTAATATTCCAGTGTGTGTGTGTGTGTGTGTGTGTATCATTTTTGATGACTGAGTAATATTCCTGTGTGTGTGTATATATATTATATATATACATATATACATATATGTGTATATATATTACTCAGTCATCAAAAAATGAAATCTATATCAAAAAATTATATATATATATATACACCACAACTTCTTTTTTTTTTTTTTTTTTTTTTAAAGATTTTTATTTATTTATTTGACAGAGAGAGATCACAAGTAGGCAGAGAGGCAGGCAGAGAGAGAGAGGAGGAAGCAGGCTCCCTACTGAGCAGAGAGCCCGATGTGGGACTCGATCCCAGGACCCTGAGACCACGACCTGAGCCGAAGGCAGCGGCCCAACCCACTGAGCCACCCAGGCGCCCTACACCACAACTTCTTTATCCATTCATCTGTCAATGGCCATCTTGGCTCTTTCCACAGTTTGGTTATTTTGGACATTGCTGCTATAAACATTGGGGTGCAGGTGCCCCTTTGGATCACTATGCTTCTATCTTTGGGGTAATTACCCAGTAGTGCAATTGCTGGGTCATATGATAGCTCTATTTTCAACTTTTTGAGGAACCACCATACTGTTTTCCAGAGTGCACCAGCTTGTACTCCCACCGGCAGTATAAGAGGGTTCCCCATTCTCCACAACCTTTCCACCATCTGTCATTTCCTGACTTGTTAATTTAGGCATTTTGACAGGTGTGAGGTGGTATCCTATTGTGGTTTTGATTTGTATTTCCCTGATGCCAAGTGATGTTGAACATTTTTCTTGTATCTATTGACCATTCATGTCTTTTTTTTGAGAAATATCTATTCATGTCTTCTGCCCATTTCTTGATTGGATTACTTGTTCTTTGGGTGTTGAGTTTAAGAAGTTCTTTATAGATTTTGATACTAGCTCTTTATCTGATAAGACATTTGCAAATAATCTCTCCCGTTCTGTCAATTACCTTTCAGTTTTGTTGGTTATTTCTTTTGCTGTGCAAAAGCTTTTTATCTCGATAAAGTCCCAATAGTTCATTTTTGCCTTTGTTTCCCTTCCCTTCTAGCAAGAAGTTGCTGAGGCCAAAATCACAGAGGTTGCTGCCTGTGTTCTTTTCTAGGATTCTGATGGATTTATGTAGGTTTCTTTAATTTCTCAGAGAATAAGTTGTTTCTTGAAGATGAAATTGTAATAACTGACAGTTAAGATACACACAGCAAAGCCACAGGATTTAGAACTATCTAAGGCATTCTAATGTGATGACAAAGAACTTGATATATTTCAAATCCTCTCAAGGAAATGAAAGTTAAATTGATAACATAATGGTAACCCAAGATCATTTGGAGAGTATCTAATGCTATCTAGTATATCATTTAATAAGGCAACGCAGCATACACTTTTTAGAAATGTTTTAATTAGTAGTGGTAAAAAACAAAATTTTATATATATATATATATATATATATATATATATATATATATCTATATCTTGAAAGAGTAAGTTTCAGCTAAATGGAAAACTCTCTAAAAAGAAATACATCATTTCCAATTATGGTGAAATATTGAGAAAGCTCTACAAATGACACCCTTTATCTCGTTTTAGAAGTGAGATAGGCAGGCCAGGTTTCTCCTGCCTGGGGAACTCCCTGAGAGAGACACAGTAGGAGTTTTTCTTTCACTCTATTTAGGGCTTTGCAGGATGTTGTTTGATCTTATTTGTGATTTCAGAAAGTGGCTGACAATGTGCAGGTGCCTCTAAGAACTTCCCACAAGAAACACAATCTGTTTTCTCTCAGCAAAGAAGACAAAAAAAAGGAAGTCCAGGTTTTCTTGTCGGTGTACTTTGGTTTCAAACAGCAGACAGAAAGTTGTCAGGTTTGTTTTTCTCTTTCTCATAACAGTAAGTAAATCTCCTTTGACTTTATAGCTTTGGTAGCTGGAGAAGTTAAAGAACAGTAAAGGAACTTCAATCATTGTGGACAACTGTTTCATGAGTCCTACTTTTTTATCACTCTCTGCTGAATGCTCTATTAAATGGATACTAAAGCCTAACTACATCCTTGAACTATTCTACTTTATCAGGGCTCAAAGAAATAGGCACGGCCTCAAGAACTTTTTCACAATAAGTGCTATATAGGTTCAGCCCCAGCAGAATATATGGGAAGAACCAGTGAAAGTGTTCTTTTTTTGTTAAAAATTCCTGTTGGCTTAAAAATTATTTTTTTTCTGCAAGTAGTATTGGTATATAATGTTGTCCTTGAGAAGGTTGAATATGGAAGGAGAAGAAAAATAAAAGCTAGGCCTGTGGGGGCTATAAACAATTTAGCTTGAAAGAGTTTGTTATTATTGAAAAACCTCTGGAATCCAGGAAGTCATTGGTCTCTTAACCATCTCTCTAATCCTTGGTAACAAAGAAATAGTATCTCATTACAAGGTTGGCTGGTTGGTTTGTTTGCCACGATGATTATGTCCTTGTTATTATGGCCTTATTACAGTGATTATTTATTACATTTTGCACAGAAAAAAAGGAAAAAAAATACCCATGAAAGTTGTAATCAGGGTTTGCTGTCAACATTAAAAAAATGTAACATTTTTCAATAGCATACTTTAACATACCTTAATCTGTATATCTTTAGTATACTCTATGGGATGTTGGGTGGGGGGGTGATTTAATATGTTTGGCATTATGTGAGGTGGGGGGGTCTCCAAAATCAAAAATACCTGAGATCAACTGTTGATCTTAAAATGACTTTTATGACTTGACCTTAAAATGACATTCAGATACCAGGTGGGGGGAAATACAGTATAGCATACCAGAGAGAGGTTCTTCAAGCAGTGGCTCTGAAACCATCACAATCATAAAAGCCCTTTGACATTTCCAGCAATTGATTTGTTACAGGTATGTTCCTACCCCACTACCCTCATTACTTCATTCCATGTTGCTGCAGGGATAACTAGTCTCTCTGCTTCCCCGTCTTTTCTTGGCAATTTTCTAAAACTCATCTTTCATTCTATCACTGACCTGCCCAAAAACATGTAGTCGGTCTTTATTACTAGGAGAAGAAAATAACAACTCTCTAACATGGCCATGGGGGAAAAAGCACGGTCAAGTTTCTACCCTTTGGTCCTCATCTGCTGACCAGTCTCTGAAGCTCCTTGGTTACAAGGATGCTCTTGGGGCGGAGCCCAGAGTGATGCAATGATGTACCTAAGCACCATCTTTGAAGAAACGAATGGTCTATGCTTGACTTACATCTGTAAAGCTTTGTTTGCTTTGTGCTAGGCCTATTTACTTACTTTTAGAACTTAAACTCTTTTTCTATACTTATTAATTCATTTAACAAACCTACCTTGAAGGAAGTCTTGGGTTTACAAAGATAAGGAACACTCTTCACTCAAAGAACATATACGTTAATGAGAAAAACAAAATAATGGTGATTCTCAAAGAGGTGTGATCAAGGAACACAAATAAACAGTCCAAAATTTGATGGGGAAGGGAGAAGGGTTTGACCCACTCTGTTTTCGAAGTCCAGGAAAATGAGTTATTTAAGTTGGGTTTGAAAGAATAAACTGGAGAATGGCAGACTGGGAAGAAAAGACGCATTTCCGGCAGAGAAAACTCCCTGCATTATGATACTGAACGGCTTACTTTGCTCGGAACCTTCTAACTAGCTCTCTCGAGCTGAGCAGTAAGAGATGAGGTGTACAGTTAAGAAAGGGTCAAATCACAATGAGTCTTGTGCTCCACAGTAAGAGTTTTATGCAGAAAAGGGAGTGGTTTAAGCAAGAAATTACATGATCTGATTTTCCTTCCAGAATATGATTCTAGCAACTCTGTCACATTTGACCTCTTAAAGGCTTCAGGTGGTCCGTATTACCTGTCATAGAAGTCACATAAATGGGGCACCTGTGCTCTACCTTGAAACTCATTCATCCATGCCCATCACATATTCCAAACCTTCTCCATTAGATTTCTGGGACTCTTTGCCCCATTTGGGTCCCTGTTCCATCTTCTGAGTCTCACCATCCACGGATGACATCATTTTAGACCTTTTGTCCTTCTGGGTATAATACTGGCATTTACCAATCTGCCTGATGCAACGCAATTCTGGGGTGAAAAGCTCTGCCTTATGTGACAAAATCCAGTTCAGTCTTAGCCTCTTGAACATAGCTTCTTTCTGGGACTTGTCTAACTAGAATAGGGACCAAACAAAAGTAGTAGGAAGGCTAAGATTAAAGGCAGGTTAGAAAGGAGACAAGGAGGATGGTTGTGGAACTACTGCAACGACTACGTGTGAGAGAACTAAGAGAAGGAATATGTAAAAGGGAGTGACAAGGGTCAAATAAGGAAGATTTAAGATTTAAGATTTTCACAGAGGAAAGACTTCTGGTTTCCTAACTGGGGTGACTACGTAGTCCCATTCACTCAGCTCAAGAAAACAGAGGAAATAAATCTGAGGGAGAAGACTAGGAGCCAGTTGTGAATCTGTTGAGTTTGTAATAGTAACAGACATTTTGATGGGGATATTCATGCGCAGCAAAACATCCAGGTTTTGAATTCAGGAGAATCTCCACTGGAGGTCCGGCAATAGTGAAAAAGATAGGCAGGGATGAGGTCATCTAGAGACAGTGTTCAGAGTGAGGTGAGGATAAAAGATGAAGTCTTGTAGAACAAAAACATATAACAAACAAGTAAAAAAAGACAATATCCAGTGAAAAAGACCAGGCACACGTGACCAGAGAGATAGAAACAAGATGCGTTCCTGAATAACAGATTTGATATTTAGACATGTTCTGCTGACATTGGAGAGAGCAGTTTTACAGAAGTTATAAGGAAAAATTATTTTATTGGAAAAAAAAATGAAAGCTGTGGAAGTATTTACAGAAAACATGGATAACTTCTCCAAAATCTGATTATTAACAAAAAAGAGTGAGGTGATGCTCTAGCTGCTTTTTTATTGGATTTGGGTGGGGTAGGGTGTTATGTTATTTTTATAAATAGGAAAGTTTGAATATATTTCTATTCTTCAAGAGAAGGAGCCACTGGAAAATAATACTGAAGGGGGCAACTGCCAAACCAAGACACTACAGAAGGCCAAAGATCACATATAGATAAGAACTTCACATCTGCGAAACAAATTAAATGGGCAAATATGACTACAAATAGTAAGTTTACACATGTGGAGGTGAGAAACAGAAAGTTAGTATCTGCTCACTCTGATATTACCTTTGATACAGGAAACCTGTAAGTTTGACGTTGGTAAAGGATTGCCATTGCCACTGGTGGAATTGCAGGAAGAACCCACGAATGTTTACAAGGCAGTTGGTGGCATTAACTTGTCACTCCTGTGATTCCCTCCAGCAGCAGAAAGGTAAGAGTATAGAAAGTGGAGAACATGGAAAAAAGTTCAGATTTGATCATGTAGAACTGACTGATCCTAGCTGAAAATCAGTGGAACAGGTATAGGGGAAGTTGTTTAAAGAAAAGAATTTAAGTAGTGCATTCTTAGATTTGGACTAGAAAGTAAAAGAATGAGTCTGGGGAGGGTAATGCAGTAGGTGAGGAAGGAGCAATGGAAAATCTTTTTGAATGAAATAATGAATATTGTTGAGAGAAGGAATTGAGAGGATGATCAGGGTGCTAATTGACATTGTTGGGATGTTCATCAAGGTCAAATCTGAGGACTTCAAGATTTCAGAAGTAGAACATTTTTAAGTCATGGCAAAGTTCAATATGTGACCTGAGGTGTCATTTGCTAAAGCACGGTGTGGTCCGTGGTCATTGATATCAAGGAACTCTGAGGCTAAGGCCTTGGGTCTCTGTCCCCTAAACACTAAAGTCATCCAGAGTAAGTATGACTTGGGAGTTGAAATGCAGCCCTTAGATGCGCATAAATGACCGTGAACATGGTAGATAGCACTGTCTCGAAGAGGCAGAGGATGTGTCACAAAGTGGAATGAATTATGAATGAGAAAAGCACGTAAACAGAGGCTGAAGGGAAATGCTTTGGAACAGTGATCCCCAAATTTGACTGTACTTAAGAATCCCCTGGAGGGTTTGTTAAAATACACCTTGCTGGGCCCTATCTCTACAGTTTCTGTTTCAGGTCTTGGGGTGGTGTGAAAAAAAACATGCATTCCTAACAAGTTCCCAGGTTTGGGGACCACTCTTTCAGAACCTGCACTCTGGAAGCATCTTGTAAAGGGAATTTGATAGAGCTGAACTGTTAAGAGGTAGAAGAACAATGCGTCTCACAGGTGACACATTTCCAATTTCAACTAAGGGAAGAAGTGGAGAGATCATATAATCCAAGTAATTGAACAGTAGCTACTGCTGTGGGACAGCAGCAATGCAATTTCAAACTGCTGACTGAAAATTCTGTGCTCTAATTCTCAGGATGTGGTGGTAGGAATATTTAAGACCCGAAAATGTTTTATTTACTTCTCTGTATTCAGTATTCAGTACTCCAGATAAGCTGCAATTGGACCTATGGGTATAACAGCTTTAGGTCGGTTGTAACAAATTCAATAATTTTTTTTTAAATAAAAATATTTCGGGGCCCCTGGGTGGCTCAGGGGGTTAAAGCCTCTGCCTTCAGCTCAGGTCATGATCTCAGGGTCCTGAGATCGAGCCTTGCATCTGGCTCTCTGCTCAGCAGGGAGCCTGCTTCCTCCTCTCTCTGCCTCTCGCCGACCTGTGATCTGTCTGTCAAGTAAATTTAAAAAATAAAAAAATAAAATAAAAATAAAAATATTTCAATTTAATTTATAAAAATGTCTTTTACAGAGCGCAGCATACATTTTATCATATTACTATGCATGAGAGTGACATTAAGCATTTGAATGAAAAATCAGAGAACCACTTAGTCTTTATGATTGCACAGTTCTGATCTTCCGCCCTTTCTTCTTCAAAAACCCCATGGTCATCCTCAGTACTTCCCATTTATGGTCTCACCCATTGTCTAATACCTGATTAAAATGCACACCTGCAGAACTTTACCATCATTATGTGGCTCTTAACCTCTATTTCACCTGTTTTCTTACGAAATTAAAAACACACAACTCTGGTAGCATATACATGAAAATGACAGTAATAATCACTCTTAAGAAGAAATTTGTGTTATTTATTTTCTTAATAAGTGAGAAATGTTTTTCAGGCTTAGTGCTTATCTGAGTTTAAGAAGTAGACATATCTTTTAATTTCCTATTTTCTTTCACTAATAAATCATAAAACATCTTATCAAACTTCTCTAGATATTTTACTTTTTTTTATTTTCAGTATAACAGAATTCATTGTTTATGCACCACACCCAGTGCTCCATGCAATACATGCCCTCCATAATACCCACCACCTGGCTCCCCCAACCTCCCACCCCCCACCCCCGCCGCCCCTTCAAAACCCTCAGATTGTTTTTCAGAGTCCATAGTCTCTCATGGATCATCTCCCCTTCCAATTTCCCTCAACTCCCTTCTCCTCTCCATCTCCCTATGTCCTCCATGTTATTTGTTATGCTCCAGAAACCATATGATAATTGACCCTCTCTGCTTGACTTATTTCATTCAGCATAATCTCTTCCAGTCCCGTCCATGCTGATACAAAAGTTGGGTATTATCCTTTCTGATGGAGGCATAATACTCCATAGTGTATATGGACCACATCTTCCTTATCCATTCATCTGTTGAAGGGCATCTTGGTTCCTTCCACAGTTTGGCGACCGTGGCCATTGCTGCTATACACATTAGGGTACAGATGGCCCTTCTTTTCACTACATCTGTATCTTTGGGGTAAATACCTAGTAGTGTAATTGCAGGGTCATAGGGAAGCTCTATTTTTAATTTCTTGAGGAATCTCCACACTGTCCTCCAAAGTGACTGCACCAACTTGCATTCCCACCAACAGTGTAAGAGGGTTCCCCTTTCTCCACATCCTCTCCAACACATGTTGTTTCCTGTCTTGCTAATTTTGGCCATTCTAAGTGGTGTAAGGTGGTATCTAAATGTGGTTTTAATTTGAATCTCTCTGATGGCTAATGGTGGTGAACACGGCTATTAGACATATGAAAAAATTCAACAATTTTTGATTCATCTACTGTTACTCATCTACTGTTCCAGCTCTAGCTTAGGTATTGCATATAAAGCAGGGATTCTGCAGGCAGATGTGCTGAGTCTAGTCCCCAAATGAGCAAGTGCTAGACTGAGTTTAGTATCAAGGCAGAGAAAGAAAAATTTGAGACATCTTTTCTACAAAAATTTGAGACATCTTTTCTAGCCTCTGTGCTCATAATGAATGCTTAATTTTAAAAGGTTATATGGCTAAGTCATGAGAAGGAAAATATATGTCCAAAAAAAGGTGCCTCTCAGACAGGATTATTTTTATCAGTCCAGATGCTGATAGCCCTTTACCTAAAAGTGGCACTACAAGATGGTTTTTCATAGTAAGTTGGTAAACAGCAGGTTTCTTCCAGAGACAACATTTTGAATCTGGTTTTCAAGGCCAACCTATTGACTGAGCTAGAAAATGCTTCATTTGTCATGAGTCCTGCTTACCTAGGTTTTACCACGCATTTAGCTGTGTATGTGTATGTGGAGATAAAGTAGTAGACAAAAGGCACCCTCAAGCTTCCTACCAGTTGTACTGGCAAATTATTCCCATCTATGGAAATAAATCCTGATGTGTTCCTAATTAAAAAGAAAAAAAAGTAAGTGCGAAGGGAAGGAACTCTACTTTCTTAACTTGGAATTTCCTAAGGATATGGTGACATAGTCTGGAGGAAATCAGCTAGGGGAAGCTCAAGGGAAAATGCGTAGACCATATGAAGAATAAAGAAGATCCTTTAAGGAAATAATTGAAGATGTCTAGGTTATGAAGTCCTGTATTAGCAAAGGCTCAGATGCAAAGGGTATCAGGTAAACCTGGAACTCAGTCAGCCACCTGTACACTTTGTTCTTTTGAAACAGCAAATGGAGCTTAAAACCCTTGTCTTCTCATGGTGAAACTAGGGGTGCTCTGAGATATGGGGAATGTTTCAAAGTTCTCTGCCTTTGTGGTTGGTCAGCTTGCAGTCCCTTTACTTGAACAATGGGAAAGTGGAAGACAGAAACTCCTAGGGGATTTTTCTCTTGATTCAACGATGTTCAAGGGTGTTGGCCTTTGGTGACACAGTCCCATGCGTAATACCAAGATTTGTGTTGATGTCGAGATGGCCAGGCTTGTTTGGAGAGTACCTGGAATTTAGATATCAACTAACCTATACAAAAATATAGGTCCTTTACAAATGTGAAAAACTGTTGAAAAGTGTTTACAAATGTTGAAAAAACTGTTAAAAATTGTTTTTAAAAAAACACTTTAATCTTTGTCACTTATAACATTACAAATTATCATTTTAATTATAAAAGCTCATTTTAACAGCTCTTCAAAATTTTGGTGAGCCCTACCAGAGACAGATATGTTTAAATGTCTTTTATATGAGGTTATTTCTATTCAGACTACTTGAAAGTTTCTTGTTGAATAAAAAATTATTTTCCTATGCATCTACAAGAATTTATGTTGTGGTGGTAAGGCTACCTGAATGAGGTATTTAGTAACTGGTTCTACAACTTGAGAAAATTATATCAACAACTGGCTTGCTAAATTGACATCATTCTACTTTATTTTTGGTCTTTTATTTTGTTGTATCCCTTTATAGAAAAAAATTCTATGATTTAAAATATATATATTTTTTCGGGGTGCCTGGGTGGCTCAGTCAGTTAAGCATCTGCCTTGGGCTCAAGTCATGATCCCAGGGTTCTGGGATGGAGCCCTGTGCCAGGCTCCCTATTCAGAGGAGAGCCTGACTCTCCTTTTCCCCTGGCCTTCCCCCTGTTTGTGCTCTCTTTCTATCTCTCTCTCTGTCAGATAAATAAATAGAGTCTTTAAAAAAATTAAATTATGGTGGGGTTATGGACATTGGGGAAGGTATGTGCTATGGTGAGTGCTGTGAAGTGTGTAAACCTGGCGATTCACAGACCTGTACCCCGGGGCTAATAATACATTATATATTAATTAAAAAAATAAATAATAAATAAAAAATCAAATCAAATTTAAAATAATAAATAAATAAATAAAACCCTGTTTTCCTTACTTTGTATGTTATCATATGTTACAGTTTCCTTTTATTTCCTTTTTATTTCCTCTATTATTTCATTTGAGAAGAATGATAATTTGTCTGTTTCTGCCATTAATATTTAAGGGATGGCTGAGTTTTAGTCATCTAATTGGAAAAAGAGTATTTGGCTTCCAAGCCTGGGAATTATCCTCACTGGGCCTGAAGCTCTGTCCTCTGGCCTTGAGACTCTGCCACTGGAGTCAGCTTTCCTTTTTCAAGAAGTGTTTGCCACTGGTTATTTTATCAGTCTGTTTCTAGAGTTTTTTGTTTCATCCTCTTTCTATCCACTTCAGTCCAAGCTGGCTGCGTTTCTGTTGGTAGGAAATTTTCTGGAAACTTGAGGATCTCCTGTGTACATGATGGGGATTTACTCCATCGCACAATAGAGGTCTGCATAGGTCATTGCTAGAAAACTCATTATTATTTTTGGCTTCTGCTGAGGTAGCTGAGGGGCTCCATGAGTCACACATCTAATCTCTTTAAAGAGCACCCCTGTATGACTGCACACTGTGATGTCTGGTTTCTCTCACGGCACCAGCAAAAAGTTGTCTCGCCCATTGAGAAAGGCACACCCTTGCCTTTCTCACCAGAGTATGATTTCCTAACAGTGAATCTAATTTTATTGTATTCTGCAGTACTGATAGACTGAGAATTTCCCAAATCATCAAGTTTTCTTTCCTCTTCAGCTAACCATCTTCCCTAAGTTTATCTCTGTCCTCACACATTTTAGTTATAAAAAGCCAGAAGAAACATGTCTTTACCACTACTTGGAAATCTCAGTTAAATCTCCAGGTTCATCCCCTGCGTTCCACAAAATGGCAGACACAGTCCAGCAAAGCTTTCTGTGAGTATTTAACAGGATCGCTCTTCCCTGCAGTTTTCAATAACATGGTCCTCATTTTCAGAGCTCTCCCCAGTAGCACCTACCATATTCATAGTTCTACTTATGAGATAGAACTATCTATCTCAGATCGTTCTTATCAACTATCAGGTAAACCTGGAACTCGGTCAGCCACCTGTACACTTTGTTCTTTTGAAACATCAAATGGAGCTTAAAATCCTTGTGAAACTAGGGGTGCTCTGAGATATGGGGCATGATGATTTCTGTATTCTCTAAGACAGTATGTGTTTTCTCTACCATACTCCTTACTTCTTCCCCTTACTTCTGAATCCTCACTAGCAGAACCATTAACATCCATGTTTCTCCCCACAGTTGGTTCAAAGAAACATACACTTGCTCTGTTACGCTTCTCAAAATTCTTCCATTCTCTACCATTGCCCAACACCAAATACGCTTCCACATTTGTAGATATGTGTAATAGCAAGACCCCAGTCTCAGTATCAAAGTTACCACTGTAACAAATTACCACAAACTTAGTGACTTAAAACAACACAAATTATTATTATACTGCTCTGTAGCTCAGAAGTTTCATGGGCTAAAATCAAAGTGTAAGGCTGCTTTTTTCTTTTGGATGCTCTAGGGGAGAATTTACTTCCTTGCATTTTCCAGTTTCTAGAGATTGTCTGCATTCTTTGCCTCATGACTCCTTCTTCCATCTTCAAAGCAATCAGCTAGTATTTCCAAATTTCTCTCACCCCCAACTTCTGATTCTCTTATACAGTCTCTTGTGATTAAACCAGAACTGCCAGGATAATAGCCCCATCTCAATACTCTTAACTTAATCACCTCTGCAAAGTCACTTTTGTCACCTAACATATTCACAGGTTCTGTGGGGACATTATTTGCCTACCACAAGATGGAAGCTTGGATTATTTATTTGAGTCTTTTCCTTTTTTCTAATGTATTTATTTAGTACTGTAAATGTTTGCTTTAGTTGTGTCCTACAAATTTTGATATGTTGTATTTTTGTTTTCACTCACTTTAGTGTATTTTTAAATTTCCTCTATTTGAGATTTCCTTTTTGAATGAGGATTATTTGGAAATATGATGTTTACTTAGCAAGTATTTGAAGACTTTCCTATTACCTTTCTCTTATCAATTTTTAGTTTGCTTTCTTTGTGATCAGAGACTATATAATGCATGATTTCAATACTTGTAAATGTGTTGAGATTGGTTTTCTGGTCCAAGGTATGATCTGTCTTGGTATACATTTTTGGGGCACTTGTAAAAAATTCTGCTATGTTGAGTAAAGTGTTCTATAAATATCCATTATAACCTGTTGGTCAATGGAGTTAAGTTCTATACCTTGCTGATATTCTGCTTAGTTGTTACATAACATTTTTGAGAGAGGGTTTTGGAAGTTGCCAACTTACAATTGTGGATTTGTCTATTTTTCCTTTCAGTTCCAGCAGTTTCTGCCTTACATATTTTGCTACACCTACTTTGTAGCTCTGTTGTTTGGTGCATATATATTTAGTGTTACTTACCGGTGGATTGACTCTTTTGTTACATTTACCTCTTTCTTGGTAATTTTCTTCGCTTGTAAGTCTAATTTATCTGATTTAATATAGCTGCTCTTATATTCTTTTGATTAATGCATGCAAATTATTATTTTTATCCTTCTATTTTCAACTTGATTATACATATATATTTAAATTTCTTGTATTTGAGTTTCTTATAGACAGAAAATAGTTGGGTTATGATTTTTAATACATTCTGTGAATCTCTGATGTTTAATTGGTGTATTTAGACCATTATATTTAAAATAATTATTTATGTTAGGGCTTAAAATTGATATTTGAATTTTTGTTTTTGGGATGCCTGGGTGGCTCAGTTGGTTAAGCAGCTGCCTTCAGCTCAGGTCATGATCCCAGCGTTCTGGGATCGAGTCCCACATGAGGCTCCTTGTTCAGCAGGAAGCCTACTTCTCCCTCTGCCTCTGCCTGCCACTCTGTCTGCCTGTGCTCACTCTCTCTGACAAATAAATACATAAAATCTTCTTTTTAAAATGAATTTTTGTTTTCTCTGTGTTCTTGGCTTACCTACTCTTTTTCCTGACTTTCTATGGATTGCTTCACAATTTTTTACATTTCAATTTTGATTATCTATAGTTCTTTATTGTACATTTTGTAAAGCTTTTTAGTACTTGCTCTAGGTAGTACGTGATATATATATAACTCTTCAAAGTTTACCAGTGGTAGTTATTTTACCAGTTCAGATGAAGTGTAGAATCCTTGTGTTAGTCAGTTACCCAGAGAAGTAGAATCAATGGGATATATAGATATAGATATATAAGAAAAGATTTATTATAGGAATTGGTTCATGAAGTTATGGAGTTCAGTAAGATCTATCACCTGTGAGCTGAAGAACCAGGAAATCTGGTGGATAATTCAGTCTGGGTCTGAAGGCTGAGAGAGAGAGAGCCACTGATATAAGTCTCAGAATCCAAAGGCCCAAGAGCCAGGAGTTCAGATGGCCTAGGGAAAGCTTAAAGAATAAAGAGAAATTCCCTTCCTTTGCCTTTTCTTCTATTTGAGTCCTTGAAAGATTAGATGATGCCTGCTCCCATGGGTGAGGGTGGGCCTCTTTACTTAGTCTACAGACTTAAATGCTAATGTCTTTGAGAAATAACCTCATAGACACACCCAGAAGTAATGTTTTACCAGCTATCTTGGCATACCCTAGCCCATCAAACTGACACTTTACACAGAAGTAACCATCACAATTCTTATTTCCCTTTATGTGCTTTTACCCTTCCCTTTGTAGCATGATTGTTTTAAATATTTCCTCAATGTTACATTCAGAACCAATTAGAAACAGTTACATTGTTAGCTTCAATTATCAAATAAAATTTACAAAACTCAAAAGGAGAATTAATGTCTAAGATATTTACTCATATTTTTGTTCACTGTGCTATTTCTAACTTCTTGATATTCCAAGATTCCTCTTTGTGCTCTTTTATGTTTAAAGAACTCCATGTAGTCTTTCTCTTTCCCTTTCTGGGGTTTATAAAATAATCTTTTTTCCACACTTACTGAGATAAAACTGACAAATATAGTATATTTATTTATTTATTTATTTTTTTTTTTAAAGATTTTTTTTTATTTATTTATTTGACAGAGAGAGATCACAAGTAGGCAGAGAGGCAGGCAGAGAGAGAGGAGGAAGCAGGCTCCCTGCTGAGCAGAGAGCCCGATGTGGGACTCGATCCCAGGACTCTGAGATCATGACCTGAGCCGAAGGCAGCGGCTTAACCCACTGAGCCACCCAGGCGCCCCCAAATATAGTATATTTAAATACATAAAAAATATATAGTATAATAATATACTAAGGTATATTTAAAATGTACAACATGATTATATGATATAAATATACTTTGTGAAATTATTTCCTAGCCTTTTTTTTTTTTTTAAGATTTTATTTATTTATTTGACAGACAGAGATCAGAAGTAGGCAGAGAGGCAGGCAGAGGGAGAGGAAGGGAAGCAAGCTCCCCGCTGAGCAGAGAGCCTGACTCGGGGCCTGATCCCAGGACCCTGAGATCATGAACTGAGCGGAAGGCAGTGGCCCAACTCACTGAGCCACCCAGGTGCCCCTCCTAGCCTTTTTTATACAGTAGTTCTACTGAAAACAAATTCTTTTAATTTTTCTTCATCTGAAAATGGCTGATAACCTCCTCACTCCTAAAGGATATTTTCAGCAGATGTAGGATTCTGGGTTGATAGTTCTTTTCTATCACCACCAAAAAAACATTGTACCACTTCCGTCTGGATCTACATGATTTCTGATGAGAAATCTGTTGTCATTCAAATTCTTTTTCCCCTAAAGGTAAGGTGTTTCTTTCTTCTTAATTTTAAAACGTTTTTGTCTTCAGTTTTCAGAAATTTGACTATGATGAGTCTTTTTGTTTTTTAGATTTCATTTATTTATTTGTCAGAGAGAGAGAGCGAGAGAGCAGGCACAGGCAGACAGAGTGGCAGGCAGAGGCAGAGGGAGAAGCAGGCTCCCTGCCAAGCAAGGAGCCCAATATGGGACTCGATCCCAGGATGCTGGGATCATGACCTGAGCCGAAGGCAGCCGCTTAACCAACTGAGCCACCCAGGTGTCCCTACTATTATGAGTCCTGATGTGGATTTTTAGGGGATTGATCTTTTGGGGATTTATTTAATTTCTTGAATCTGTAATCTCTGAGTACTCTTTCTTTTCTTCTGGGACTCTGTTGACATAAGTGTTAGGTATTTTGTTACAGTCTTACAGTTATCTAAGACTTTATTTTTTTGTCTTTTTTACTTTTTTTCAGATTTGGGTAATTTCTATTGTCCAATATTAAATTCACTGATTCTTTCTTCTGTTTCTTATTTTATGCTATCAAACCCATCCATTGAGTTTTTATTTTGGTTATTATAGTCTTAAATTCTAAAATTTTCATTTGGCTCTTCTTTATATTTTCTAATTATTTGTTGAGACTTCATATTTTTTGCTGAAACTTCCTATTTTTTTCACGTTTCAAGAAGTTTTCAAACATGTTTATAATTGCTTGCTGAAGCATCGTTATGATGAGTGTTTTAATATCCTTGTTAGATAATTCTAATGGTTCTGTAATCTCTGTGTTTTCTGCTATTGATCTTTTAAATTTAGTTTGAGATCTTCCTGATTCTTGGTAAGATGAGTGATTTTTTATAAACATGGATATTTGAGTATTATAAGACTGTGAATTTTACTTAAATCTGGAGTAGTTCGCTTCCATTGACAACTAGTTTGACAGGGTAGAAAAATACAACATCTCTTCACTGCCAGGATGGGATATTATAAGTCCTTGTTCCTCACATGGCCTCTGTTAACACCCAAACAGCCCAGTCTTCCATGTGTGCCCTCCATCCCCACAAAGAAAGATGAGGTAATCCGCCCAATAAAACCCCTTGCATTTCCTCCAAAGGGAAAGCAGCCTTGCCTGAAACAATCCTTTTCTTTTACTAGTAACTTTCTTGTCCCCACCCTCCTTCTATAAAAACCTTCCATTTTGTACACCTCCTCGGAGACCCCTTTACTTATTAGATGGTATGCTGCTGACTCATGGATCATTTAATAGATCATTAAATTAGATCTTTAAAATTTACTCAATTGACTTTTTATTATTTAACAGGCTTCTTTGTTTGTGCTCCTTAGCATTTCCAGGTTGTTGCCTTCTTCAGGTTCCAAGTCTGGGATAGATAAAAAGCAGAGATACTCCAGAAGAATAAGGAAATGAAGACATTAATCATAATCAGGGATTCAATGCAGAAGAGAGGTGAAGGAAATCCCCACTATAATGGGGAAGGGAGATCCCGGGGTTGCAGGTGTGCAGTGGGCCTAAAGAACAACCAGTCCAGATTTGAGCAGGCATTCAGAGGACTCCAAGAAGGATTTCCAAGAAGCTAAACTAACAGAATATTTGATGATTTAAAATTACTGAAAGATTTACATTTATGGTGGAGAATCTTAATAAACTCAACAAATATATCAAAGAAAGACAATTATTAACTCTACAGAAAAAAGAAACCGAAAACTGTACCATAAAAAAAGACACCTAATTAATTGTAGTTTCCTACATGGTATGATATCGTAAGATGTATATTTGTCTCTGGTTCCTGGCACAGAGCACATTTGGAGTTTCCTTAGTGATAGGACTGTCTTCTGTTATGCATAACAATCCCCTTTTAAACTTACCTGAGTTTATGCCAGTGAGGTGACCATTAGTGGGCCCCCAGATAGCTTCAGGATGTGGGCCGGTAGCCAGAAGATCCAACCTTATGACCAGAAGGCTGGAATTTTTAGTTGCATCTCCCAACCTCTAAGGAGAGGATGAGGTTAGAGGTTGAGATCAATCACCAATGGTCAATGATTTAATAATTTCTACCTAGGTAATGAAATTCCCATAAAAACTCACAAACAGCAGGGTTCAGGGAGCTACTGGGTTGATGAACACATTGAGGTGCTGGGAGGAAGTGGAAGAGAGGGCACGCAAGTTCTTTGCCTTCCCACTCCCTACCTACTTGCCCTTTGTGTCTCTCCATTCGGCTGTGTTGTGTTATAGCCTAAATAATCAACAAACAAGGCTAAGTAAAGCACTCTCCTGAGTTCAGTGATTATTCTAGCCAATTATCAAAACTGAAAAAGGGATTGTGGGAACCCCTGGATTTATAAATGAGCTGGACAGAAGTAGAGATAACCTGGGGACCTGATACTTGCGACAAATGCCTGAACTGAGGACAGTGTTACAGTAACGAGCCCTTAAACCTATGGAAGGTCCCCCCTAACTCCAACAGTCGGTGTCACATTTGGCTGGTGTTAGGGAGGAGAAAACACCACAGACACGGCTTAGCTTTGAAGAGTGTCTATATAATTATAATAATATAAATTAAATATTCATCTTAACCAAAATTACAATATAATTACAATATAAATTGAAATGGAAAGTGTGTGTGAGTGTGGGTGTGAATATATATTGGGGTGGAAGGGCAGTAAAAGAGCACTAAATCCTCATCTCCCATAGTGGAAAGTGACTAGATAATGCCTAAAGCTGAAACAAATCAATATATTATTTGTATATATATTATATTATTAATACTATATATATATATTATTAATACTATTTAGAAATATGAAGGTCAATGCAAAAAGAAGATCCTGTGGGATATAGGGATGGTGTCAAATAGAGGAGGGGTAGCAGAACCTACTTTATTTTATGAAAAGTCTTCTATGTACATGTGCAACTTTGGTAACACAACAATAAATTTATTTGCAAAAACTTAATCACAGAAGAGCACTCTTGAGATAGCCAGGAGGTAGAGGACTAGTTAAAAGTCTACAATCAGAATTTCAGGAAGAGAGATAAACAGTACCAAATGAATGCAGTTTTAGTGGGAACATTGGAAAGAGGTCAAATACAACATGGTCACCAATCAGTTAGGGAAGGAATAAAACTAAGAGAAGAACATGTAATAATAGCAACATTTTTGTCTTTTATAATTATATACAAAGGAAATGTAGAAGAAAGACCAATTAAAAAGGAAGATACTGAGATTAGTTTTGGACATAATGGAGATGAGAAGCTGAGTTCTAAAGCCCAGGAGAGAGATTACAGCCATGGATCTATACTTGGCAAGGAGTAGGTATCAGTGGTAAGTGACTGAAGCCAGGGTTGACAAAAAAGACTGGTCAGGATAAAAAGTCAACAGCTCAATCCTGGAAAATGCCAGCATTCAAGAAGAAGGGAGAAGAGGCACTGCAAAGGAGAATGAACAGAGACAAAGGGAGATGCACCAAAGTACAGCTACGTCTTCCAGGCCAGGAGAAAGCAGGGTATCAACGTGAAAGGAATCAACATCATTGTGAGTTGTGAGGAAGTGAGTAGAACAAGCATAAAGGTCCACTATATTTGGCAGGAGTGGTTTAAAAATAATGGGAAGTTAAGTGCAGCACATTCTGTTAAAGAGAATGACTGTGAAGGAAAGGCAGGAGATAGGGCAGAATCTACATAGGAAAAGAATCAAAGGAGCCCTCCTTTGTTTGTATGTTCAAGTAACAATATTTTTTTCTGATTATAAAAGTAAAATAGGTTTTATAAAGAAATTTTGGAAATAAGTGAAGAAATCATATTTTAGTATATTTATATATCTAGTAGTGACTAAATGGAAAGGTCACTAATGTCACATGTGGTATCAGCCACATACATCTCAAAAGATAATGATCCAAGCCAGAAGACTCTCCTCATTCAGAACCAAAGAAGAATATCGCAGATGATAAGCTTCTAGTGCCATTGCTTCTTCGTTTCACTACACCTAATATAGAGAACTCTTCCTTTATTAAAAAGCCTGTGTTCAATTTGAGACTGACTCAGGCAGATGGCAAGAGCAGACATTTGTTCATCTGTCCTCCCATTTTTCTCAAATAAAATATCATTATTTTGGAGAATTCAGCCCTCCCCATTCTTAGTCATGTCGCTTGGCTAGGATTGACCCCCACCCTAGTCCCAGAAGTGAAAGCTAAGTCAATCAGCATATTTTTTTAAAGATTTTATTTATTTTAAAGATACAGAGCAAGTATGGTGAAGAGCAGATAGAGAGGGACAAGCAGATCCACACTGAACACAGACCCTGATGCAGGGCTTGATGTCACAACCCTGAGATCATGACCTGAGCTGAAACCAAGACTTGGGTGCTTAACTGACGGAGCCACCCAGACACGCCAGCCTATTATTTTTTTAAGCCAAGGAATTAATTCAGAATTTTTAAAGTAGCTACCAAAACAGATTCTCCCTTGTCCTCTGGCTGTGTTGTACAAAGATGGGAAAGTTATACCATCATGGATATGCTGGTATAACTCTGGAACGACTCTGAGGTCTGAGAATAAAGCTAACTGCCATAGAAGACAAAACAGAAAAACAGAAGGAAACAAAGTCTCTAGAGAGATAATGTGGGCGATTGTATTGGCAGCCAGAGGCAGATTCAGAAATAGAACCCTGGACTTAGCAATCAGCAGAGTATTAGTTATCAGTAGCAATTTCAGCAGAATAGTAGAGTAGAAATCAGATCAATAAGACTCAGTAAACACAAACAACTACTGGAAACTATTGGTTCAAGATGTTTCATGAAAGAATGGTGGTGTTGTATATTCCAAGGCAGGTCTTTCTGAAGTAGAGATTCTTTTTAGGGAGAGATAGAAATTGAGAAGCTGGTAGGCTGAAAGGAGAAATCCCGTGGAGATGAACAGATCAAAGATACAAGAGACAATGAGGTTGAGATGAATGCCCAAGACCTCAGCAGAAAAGGGAAGGATGGAGTTTAGTCCCAGGTGGGAGGTTAGCCTTGGAGAAAATAACACTTTTTCCCAAGAGAGGAGAGAAGAACTCTGTAGGTAAATTTGAAGGTGGAAAATAAGTTGAGGGAGCCCTGGCATTTTCCTCCAAATCTCCCCTAATACTGACTCATAGTGGATTCTAAAAATACCATATTGAATTTCTGAGTTAAGAGTTTCTAAAATAACTCTTTAAAATAATGGCATGTTAAGTTGATTACTATTCTTCTGAAAGCTGGCATTGATCTCAGAAATCTTGTATTGGAATAGAACAAATGTACTTATCTATTTTTGGTAAATCATTATATAATTATTTTGATGTCTTCTCTTATACTATGTAAACACTAATATTTTATTGTCATTTACATGGCACACAGACTATCAAAATATGTAAACTGATTTATTACAAATGTATCTCATTCAATGGTACCTAGCAGTTCCCCATAATTTACAAAAAAGGATTTTTAAAATTCATACATTTTGCATCTCAGTGGTTTGCCAAAATAAATTACCAAGTATGCCACTTTGTAGAAAAAGAAAAAAGAAAAAAAAGTCATATATACCGCTCACATTACACCTGAAACAAATTCAAGGCTGTCACAATAATTACATTTCTTTCATCAAAGTATCTTAATAAGACTAGAAATAAGGTTTTTTTTTTTAGAAGTAATTTTTTATATCTGTAGCTGGGTGAACACATAATGGTGAAACTTAAAACTCTGTAGCAACCATTTTTGACCTCAAGCAAAGTTACTTAGCTCTGTCCGTAAAGGGGCGGGCCTTCAATATTTTAGTCTTGAGAGGCATATACAGTTTCTGTGGCATAGAGTATCTGTGGCAACCACTTAATTCTGCTATTTGAAATAGCCATATACAATTCCATATAAGTGGGTGTGGCTGTATTTCAATAAATATTTATATGACAAGCAGTGGGCTGGACCCAGACCAATCCTTCCTCTAAAAAAGAACATTTTCCACAATCACTTGGCTTTTTCTTTACACTGATGCAACCTTAAGTTTAATCAAAATTAGCTTAGATGTACAAATTGAAGAGCTAACCTTTGACTTTATTTCATAATTTACTGTGCAATAGCTGATTCTTTTGGCACAAGCTCTACAGTAATGGAATCATCTTATAATTGTTTATAAAAGAAACTTTAGGCCATATTTCTTTATTGTAATGCTGGGAATTGTAGCTCTGACAACAAGCTTGTGTTTCCTTACTTTGATAAAGACAGGATGTTGGATTTCCTACTCTAAATATAGCTTATTAGGTTGGATTTTTAAAGGTTTAAAGGGGGTATGCATTTTTTAAAGTGTATTTTTCAATATTTGGTTATAAGTATACTTTGCTTATGTACTTATTTTGGTACCACAATGAAATTACATAGTTAATAATTTCAAAATTAAAATTACCAAGTCCCCATAGAAATCTAATCAATTGTGGCAATTCATCAAACTGATGCAATTGCTAGGACTCCTTTTCATTTTAAATTTCAATCTTGGATATATTAAAAAGAAAATCAGGGGCATCTAGGTGGGTCAGTTGTTAAGCATCTGCCTTCAGGTCACGATCCCAGGGTCCTGGGATTGAGCTCCAGAAGAGGCTCCATGGGAAGCCTGTTTCTCCCTCTCCAGCTCCCCCTGCGTGTGTTCACTTTCTCACTGTGTGTCTCTCTCTGTCAAATAAATAAATAAAATCTTTAAAAAAAAAAAAATCACAGGGCCAAAATGGAGCCACTTAGACCAAGACACTAAACAGGGGCTTAACGCCTAACCTAACTGCAGTTTCAACTGACTTTAAAATGTAATTTTAACAGGCAGCCAACACCAGTGAGGTCATTGGTCTCCCAAATCTTCTCTGTCCAGGAAGGAAGATGAAGTCCTCTGCAGTAATCCGCATGAACAGACCCTCCACTCTTTCCCCCTAAAGCAAACTGAGGTTGCCTGAAACCATCCTTTCTTTTACTAATTACTTCTTGCCCCACCCTCCTTCCTCGGTAAAAAACCTTCCCTTTTGTACACCTCCTCAGAGTTCCCTCTACTTGCTAGATGGGATGCTGCACCGGGAATGAATTGCTTAACAAAGCCAATTAGATCTGCAAATTTACACAGTTCAATTGTTCTTTAACTACACTGTAAGGACCTATTTAGAAACTGTCCCTGCTCCCCTTCCCCAGGGGATTTACTTGAAGACAAGTCCCGGAAACCAGCTTCAGGTAACAAAGCCCAGATACAAGGGTGGGTCAGGCCAGGTGGAGACATCTGATCAGTGGATCAGTGGGGGGACGCATACTGTCTCCCTGGTTACCAAGGAGTATGGGCCCCGCCCTTTGGGAGCCTTTTGGGTGTCAATCCTAACCAAGGTGTGGTAGGCTAAATCAAATGTCTACTAGGGTACATTGTAACTCAATTAGTCACCTAGCATCACTGTAGAGTTTCCTGTGTGTGTTACAATCTCATTGACCACCGTGTGCGTGGCCAGGCCCGGCCGCATGGCCTTTGCCCTTAAAAGCTAGTCTGCGAAACAGGAGGGTCGCCCTCTCTGGTAAGAGGTGCGGCCCCGAACGTTTGGTTAGATTCTTGGTGCTTCGCGCGAAATAAAGCTTTGCTTGACCTTCGCTTTGTATCAATCTCGCTCCTTTAATCACGGGTCCATTATTGGGGCATAACAACACGGACTGGAAGAGTACCACATTGTACGTAGCAATAGACATGAAGTCAGGAGTGGGGCTGAAAGCTGTAAGTATTCAAATGGATTCCTTAAGAGGACTACAAAGTTACTTTGGGGAAGAAAACATTTTCATTTGAAGAAATACATTTTTTTAAAGATTTTATTTATTTATTTATTTGTCAGAGAGAGAGAGAGAGAGAGTGCATAAGCAGGGGGAGTAGCAGGCAGAGGGAGAACCAGGCTCCCTGCTGAGCAAGGAGCCCAGTGTGGGACTTGACCCCAGGACCCAGAACTGAGGGACCTGGGATTATGATCTGAGCCCAGGGCAGACACTTAACCAACTGAGCCACCCAGGCATCCCTGAAGAAATATTTTAAGAAGCCATTACTTCTGTAACTCTCTCAGTCTGAAAGAGAAAGACCATTCCAAAGGATGATTAAATTTCTGTTTAATAGGGAAATGGAATTTTGGCATTCTGTCCCAGTGAGGCTTTGGGAAAAGGGGACTAAAAAGAGGCCTGAGGAAAAAGTAGGTGGACAGACCAGAGATAAACAGTTCTTAGGTCACCTGAGGCCTATGCCTGAAAATGACAAAGTGAGGAATTTGCTGTGCTGTGGCTCCTGGAGGAATATTAAGAAAAGAAAATATGTGGGTGCCTGGGTGGCTCAGTCAGTTAAGCATCTGCCTTTGGCTCAGATCATGATCCCAGGGTCCTGGGTCCTTGTTCACATGTGCTCTCTGTCTCTGTTTCTCTGACAAATAAATAAAATCTTTTAAAAATAAAAGGAAAAAAATACAAGACAGAACACTGAATTGTATCTTGCTTCTACATTGTGTTGTAATCTCACTGTGACGTTCCCAAACACACAGTATAACTCAATTAAACACACTGACCTTTGGACAGTAAATTAATTGACCTATATTTCAGAAGATCTGTCTTGTTTTGGGGAAGTTCCCTGTCTCCTGTGCCCCAATTAGCCTCTGTACTGCCTAATTTCGTTTATTGATGGAAAAAGCGTGTGTCTTTTCATCCATTCAAGCTGATGAGCTCTAGGACTGGGAGACTTCTGTCATTATCTGCCTCCAGCCCTCCTAGGGCACCTACCTCTTCTACCTTACCTTCCCCCTCCTCCTGTTTCTGCACCACCTGGTTGCAGCCTGCCTAACTGGTTTCTATTATGCCTTCCTTGTCCTCATCCTCAGAGCCTCCTGCACCACTGGCTCCTTCTCCTCCATTTGCTTCCTGTACTAGAGCAAAGAGCACCCCCTGGACTCCCAGTGCCTACCTCAGATTTCCCCATCAGTGTCCCAAATCAAAACTGACCACGGGAAACAAATTGAGTGACTTTTAAAGGGACCACGGTGGAACATATTTGGTATTTAAACGAATTTAAGTTTGTTGATTTAATTGGAATAGATGTGTGTTTAGAGTTATCAGCGTTAAATACGAAACTTTTATTCAAGGTTGACTAGCAGTCAAAGAAGCTCTTGTTACCTCTGTTGCAATGTGTCAGCAAAAAGATGACTTATTGGTGGCTAATTTTGTCTGTCTCTAAGTTTTCATGGGTAATTGTTAAGATAGCTTTCAAAGTCTATGGTAACCTAGCACTTGAAAGTTTTGCTCGGATGATAAATTGGATTGAATTCATTGGACCTCGAAGTCTATTCCAAGTAAGAGAAACTACTAAAGCCTTGATTAGGAACATGGGTTTGCACTTTTGACTTCTTATTACAGAGAAGCTAAGAATACTTGGGTCTGAGGGTAAACATACCTTGTACTTTATTTTTAAAATGTACTATGGAAAAACATGTTTTTAAGAGTATACAATGTCATAAGTTAGTCATCTAAAGAATTCTGGTGTGAGAGTTCACAATCTGTGATGTGGTCAGTGATGTAGTTTTGAATTTTGGATGAGGTCCTAGCCAAGGGCCAAGAAAGAGTTGTTGAGATGACCTTGGTGCAAAAGGATGATTTTTTAAAAATTATTCTTTCTTTTCAGTGTAACAGAATTCATTGTTTATGCACCACACCCAGTGCTCCATGCAATACGTGCCCTCCATAATACCCTCCACCTGACTCCCCCAACCTCCCACCCCCCGCCCCTTCAAAACCCTCAGATTGTTTTTCAGAGTCCATAGTCTCTCATGGTTCACCTCCCCTTCCAATTTCCCTCAACTCCCTTCTCCTCTCTAACTCCCCTTGTCCTCCATGCTATTTTTATGCTCCACAAATAAGTGAAACCATATGATAATTGACTCTCTCTGCTTGACTTATTTCACTCAGCAGAATCTCTTCCAGTCCCGTCCATGTTGCTACAAAAGTTGGGTATTCATCCTTTCTGATGGAGGCATAATACTCCTATGGACTACATCTTTCTTATCCATTGGCCCGTTGAAGGGCATCTTGGTTCCTTCCACAGTTTGGCGACCATGGCCATTGCTGCTGTGAACATTGGAGTACAGATGGCCCTTCTTTTCACCACATCTGTGTCTTTGGGGTAAATACCCAGTAGTGCAATTGCCGGGTCATAGGGAAGCTCTATTTTTAATTTCTTAAGGAATCTCCACACTGTTCTCCAAAGTGGCTGCACCAACTTGCATTCCCACCAACAGTGTAAGTGGGTTCCCCTCTTTCCACATCCTTTCCAACACATGTTGTTTCCTGTCTTGCTAATTTTGACCATTCTAACTGGTGTAAGGTGGTATCTCAATGTGGTTTTTATTTGAATTTCCCTGATGGCTAGTGATGATGAACATTTTTTCATGTGTCTGATAGCAAAGGGTGATTTTATTAAAGCATGGGGACAGGACCCCTGGGCAGAAAGAGCTAAAGACAACCCTCAGGATACTAGAGGTCTTGCTATTATCAGGCTAAGTATGTTTTTCCTTCTAGCAAAGCATCTACCTTAAGATAGTTGGAAGTTTCCTAGAGGAATGTCACAGGGATTCTATCCTAGAATGTGTGTGTTTTGGGGGGGTGTATTGTGTGGTGTCAGCTTGTGCTTTGTTCTCACCTACACTTCTGCTCCCTCCTCAATCAGGACTGAGATTGAAATGAATGGATTTTAAAAGGACGCTAATAGAAGACTGAAATTCTACTTTTCTCTCTGTTCAAAAAACAAAGTTTTCTTAGATTGCTGATCTGCTCTTCATAAGAAGATACAAACAAAAATTCAGTAAAGTGGCAGGATATAAAATCAACACACAGAAATCAGTTGCATTTCTATACACTAACAATGAGACAGAAGAAAGAGAAATTAAGGAATCTATCCCATTTACAATTGCACCCAAAACCATAAGATACATAGGAATAAATCTCACCAAAGAGGCAAAGGATCTGTACTCAGTAAACTACAGAATACTCATGAAAGAAATTGAGGAAGACACAAAGAAATGGAAAAGTATTCCATGCTTATGGATTGGAAGAACAGACATTGTGAAAAGGTCTATGCTACCTAGAGCAATCTACATATTCAATGCAATCCATATCAAAATATCATCAACTTCTTTCACAGAAATGGAATAAATAATCCTAAAATTTGTATGGAACCAGAAAACACCCTGATTATCCAGAGGAATGTTGAAAAGGAAAACTAAAACTGGTGGCATTGGTGAGGGAACAGAAGGCTGGCTGAAGACAAAGCAAAAGCTGACACCTTCCAAACTTTTCCCACCCCCACTCCTGGGTGGGACATATGTGACATTCTTTAGGAATCTCCCAACTGTTCTTAATAGTTTGCTAAAAAGGGCAGAATGACCTTGGGATGGCAAGGCCTCTGGTATCCTGGTATCTTGTAGGTCCTCTTTAGCATATGAACGTTTTATTGAAACCTCCCTTTTCCTTACTTCCCCCACCTGCCATCCCTCACAAACTCAGGGTAGCACCTCTTTCTGCCCACAAGTCCTGTCCCCATGCTTTAATAAACCATCATTTTGCACCAAAGATGTCTCAAGAATTCTTTCTTGGTCATCGGCTCCGGACCTTACCCCACCGAACCTCACCTATATTCTAGAACTTCATCAGCATCACAATTCTGGACTTGAAGCTCTATGACAAAGCTATAATCATCAAGACAGTATCATACTGGCACAAAAACAGACACATAAATCAATGGAACAGAAAAGAGAACTCAGAAATGGACCCTCAATTTTGTGGTCAACTCATCTTTGACAAAGCAGGAAAGAATGTCCAATGGAAAAAAAAAGTCTCTTCAACAAATGGTGTTGGGAAAATTGGACAGCCACCTGCAGAATAATGAAATGGGACCATCACAAAAATAGACTCAAAATAGATGAAAGACCTCAGTGTGACCACAGATGCAGCAACTTTTTCCTAGACACAACTCCAAAGGCAAGGGAAACAAAAGTAAAAATGAACTATTGGGACTTCATCAAGATAAGAAGCTTTTGCACAGCAAAGGAAATAACCAAAATAACTGAAAGGTAATTGACAGAATGGGAGAAGATATTTGCAAATGTCTTACCAGATAAAGGGCTGGTATCCAAAATCTATAAAGAACTTGTCAAACTCAACACCCAAAGAACAAATAGCCAATTATCATATAATCTCACTGATATGTGGAATTTCAGAAATAATGCAGAGGATCATAGTGGAAGAGAGAAAAAAATGAAGCAAGATAAAACCAAAGAAGGAGACAAAACATGAGAGACTCTAGACTCCAGGAAATAAATCGAGGGTTGCTGGGGGATGGGGGGTGGGAGGGATGGGGTGTCTGGGTGATGGACATCGGGGAGGGTATGTGCTATGGTGAGTGCTGTGTTTTGTGTAAGACTCATGAACCACAGACTGTACCCCTGAAACAAATAATACATTATATATTATTTTTTAAAAGTAGTCAGTAAAATTCAAATATGTGATTAAAATTTCTTAACCAAAAAAAAAAAAGAAAGAAAGAAAAGAAAATGCAAACAAAGGGTTTTTTGTTCTCTTTTGTCTGTCCAGAGAACCAAAACTTTTGTTTTTATCAGATCTCTGATTACTTAGTTAAAACTTCTCAATATTAAAGGGGCTAAGTTTTGTTAACAACTATATAACTCTACATATTTGCCTTTGGACTCTCTTCCTGCTACCTTGGCTAAATAAATAATTAAGTCTTAAGTTTTTTAATGATCTGTAATCCTATTGAGGCATATGCATTATAACTTTCTGAGGGGTGTGTGTGTGTGTGTGTGTGTGTGTGTGTTTAAACAAACTCCCAGGGGCTTAAATTGTAAATGAAGTCTCTGACTAATTAGGTCTTTTTATTTGGTATGTTAAGTGCTATGTTAAGTGTTAAGTATGGAAGCACTGCTAAACAAATAATAAACCTTAGGTTATGTTTGGGTAAATGCTTTAACTATTCTAGAGACTATATGCAATTCCTACTGTTTGGGCTTCATTTTTTTGGTTTGTTTGTTTGTTTTTTCTTTTTCTTTTTTTAATTTTTTATTTCTTTTCAGCGTAACAGTATTCATTGTTTTTGCACCACACCCAGTGCTCCTTGCAATCCATGCCCTCTCTAATACCCACCACCTGGTTTCAATTCCTAAGGTTTTCATAAGTTTTGGTATGAGGCCATCACTTGATATTCTGATTTTCAAAGTGCTGTGTGTCTCAGAAATAACCAGATTGCCAGCTATATTGTAACCTCTCATTAGATCTTTAACCATGTCCTTTTTTTGAGCTTTTTGTCATTTACAGTTATTGTTCTTAAACTCTTGCAACATGTTTCATCTTCAAGGATATTTATTAAAAGGGCTTTTTCTTCTTTATTGGGGTGTCTAGGTCATGCAGTTGGTTGAGTAAAATACAAGTCAAAGTGGGACTTGAACTCAAGACCCTGAGATGAAGACCTGAGCCAAGGTCAAGAGTCACTCTCAGCACACTGAGCCACCCAGGCACCCCTGTTTCATGAAACATTTGGATCAGTGTGCGTGCGTGTGTGTGTGTGTGTGTGTGTATGTGTGGGTGCTTACCACATTAAAATGTGACATGCATGTCTTAACTGTAGCTTATGGTCCAAAAAGTTTGAAAAGCGCTGTCTAAGGTGATTTCACCTACTGTCACAGTTTTAAATACCACCTCTATGCTAATGATGTACAAATACAAATTTATATTTTCAATGGAAATTAATTGCTGAACTCCAGACTCCCTCTGTAGTCACTTATTTAGTATCTCAATTTGGATGTCTTCCAAGTGTTACAAACCAATGTGATCAAACCTAGAACCCCATGTGTGTGTCTAGCCTGCTTCTCTCAGTCTTCCCCACTGTGGAATAGAGCAATTGTATCTTCATGGTTCCTCCGGCCAAAAATCTTAGTCATCCTTAACTTCTCCCTCATATCATGCATTCAATGTATGTATCATCAAATTCTGTCCTCTCAAATGCTTACATGGGTCATGAATCTTGCTACTTCTCACCTCCATCCTGACCCAGCTGCACACTGATTTCTTACCTAGGCTATTATAATAGTCTCCTTCTTCCCTTGTCTTTCTCTAGTCCATTTTCAAAAGGTCAACCATAGTGACCCTATACAAGTGTAAATCTGAGCATATCCCTTCTCTAACTTAGAACCCCTTATGGTTCCTCAACCTCATAAAGTCCCAAAGTCCTTATAAGAACATATCCCACCATTCCTCTCAGAACCTACAAATATTATTCTCCATGTCTTTGACCCTCAGTTACTGTCACATTGCAATTACCTCAGGGCCTTGACACATGCTATTCAATTTACCTCAAAGGTTCTTAAATCAAATTCCACTGTAGCTTGTTCTATATTAAGCTCTCTATTTAAATATCACCTCATGTTAAAGGGGCAAGATGGCAGAGAAATAGGAGACCCTGTTTCATCCAGTCCCCTAAAGTGAGCTAAATATTTACCAGAACACTCTGAACACCCATGAAATCAGCCTGAATGTAAGATTATACACTTCTGGATCTCTATGAGGGCAGAAGACATTAGTAGAGAGGTAAACCAGAGTGGGATCACTCAGACTGATATGAGAGGATAAACAGAAGGCAGAGGGAGCCACCAGAAATGACCCATTGGAACATAATACCCCAATGAAAGTGTCCTGTGGTTGGAGACCACCATTAACTTGGAGTCAGGTTTTGCTCAAGAAGAGCAAAAGATCTAAAGGGGCAACTGGTGGAATCGGGTGGTCATGGACACAGGCCGAAGCCCATGGTCACAGGACAGTCACCGCTGTCAACCACAGGTGCCACAGAGAGTACAGCAGGGCCCCAGTCTGCGGTCCCTGAGCACACAGCTTTCCACTGCTTGCACCACCTCTTCGGGTGGGTGCACCCCCACCTGCCCGTGAGAGAGCCCAGTGCAAACTCCGGTTGAGATCCCTCAGCCTGCAGCCTTCCGTGACCTGTGCAACCACTGGGTCTGAGCATGCCCTGCGTGGGCTTGGATACAGACAGAAGTCCTGGCCAAGGCAGCCACCAGAAGCAGGCTCCTTGGACCAATATCACTCATAGTTTTAGTGGCACAGGGGTGCAGAGACAAGTGGGGACCTTGGGAGACCACTGGGACAGTGGCTACGGGTGTGAACCACTTGTGGGAGGTTGTGCTGTTCAGCAGAGTTCGCAGAGGGGGAGTCTCTGTGTTCTGGACCATCCAGAGGGGAGCAGACAGAGGCTTCTCTCTGAGGTGGAGATGTGGGTGCAGACAGATTCATTGCTCTGATCCTCTGAAAAGCCACAAAAAGCCACCAAAGAACAAAACCTCCAGAGAACAAAAGCCTGAAAAACCAGTTTCCACAGAGGCAAGCCCCTTGATAACCTGCAAGGCTACTCAACCCAAGCAAGACTGATGGTAGAACAACAGAACAGGTCCCTCTCCCAGAAAGAAAGCCAAGAGAACAAGGGGCCAACTTCCACAGGGTCCCCATAAAACTGTAAAACCCCAACATCAGGGGAAAACAGTATATTAAGCTACCAGTAATGCCTCAAAACCTGTATTTTTCATAGATACAACCTTTCTTTTCTTTTTTTTAAATTAGTTCCCACAATTCCTGTTCTTTGAATTTTATAACCTACTTAACAATTACAAGTAGAGGTTTAATACACATATTCCATAATAACTTTTTAACTTGAACTTCTTTCATACATATACCTGTGTTTCTTTTTCTTTTTTAATATATAGATATAAGCTTCAGGGTAATCCTTTTTCCCTATTCAATACTACCCCTACATATAAACCAGTTTTAATCTCCCTGTATCTCTAGAGAGTTGAGTCATTTAACAAAGATAACAAGATACATTCAGGAAGAACCAAAATAAACTTCCTTGCCCACATCAAGGATTTATAACCACCCTCCCATCTTATTCTTCTGTCAGTGTTTCTGTGTATTTGTTTTTGTTCTGGCATTACATAAATCTTATTCTTGGGGTTCATTTTCCTAGGGTTTTTTTTCTTTCTTTGTCATTTACTTTTGTCAGTCTTTTTGTTCATTCATTCTTATTTATGTACCCTATGAATTCTACTTTGGGTATTCATTTTGGCTGGGTTTTTCTCTTTCTCTCTCTCTTTTTTTCTTTCTTCTTTCTTTTAGGTGGTGGTTTCTGATTGCTCCAAAACTTTTTAGGGTGTACCCTGCCTGGATTGTGGTTGATATATTCAGCTACACATCACCTCAACCACATTTCACCAAAATGACTAGGAGGAGGAATATCCAACAAAGGAAAAATTCAGAGACTGTGCCTTCTCTCCCTCAGGGGAGTACCCAAACTTTTGGATATGGACATAAACAGTATGTCAGAAAAGGAATTCAGGGTGACAATTATGTGGGCAATGGCTAGGTTGGAGAAAACCATTAGTGAGACTATAGAATCTCTAAGGGAGGAACTGAGAACCCACCTGGAAGAAGTTAAAAATGCTATCAGTGAGGGACGCCTGGCTGGCTCAGGTGGTTAAGCAGCTGCTTTCGGCTCAGGTCATGATCCCAGTATCCTGGGATGGAGTCCCACATTGGGTTCCCTGCTCAGCGGGGAGCCTGCTTCTCCCTCTGCCTCTGCCTGCCACTCTGTCTGCCTGTGCTCACTCTCTCTGACAAATAAATAAATAAAATCTTTAAAAAAATGCTATCAGTGAGATGCAATCTAATCGAAATACTTTAACAGCTACGGTAAGTGAGCCAGAAGATAGAATTAGTGATCTAGAGGACAAACAGATAGAGAAAAAGGATCAGGAGGAGGCTTGGAACAAATAGCTTAGAAGCCATGAAAACAGAATTAGGGAAATAAATGGCTCCATGAAATGTATCAACATCAGAATTTGGGGGATCCCTGAGGGGGTGGCGAAAGAGAGAAGACTAGAAGATATAGTTGAACAAATTCTGGATGAAAATTTCCCTAATCTGGGGAATGGAACAAGTGTTCATGTCCTAGAGGCAGAAAGGATACAGCCCAAGATCAACGAGTCTAGAAAGACATCAGACACTTAATTGTGAAATTCATGAATCACAATTTCAGACAAGAGGTCTGAAGGACAGCTAGGAGAAGAGATTCCTTAGGTACAGAGAGAGGACCATCAGAATAACGTCAGACCTGTCCACAGAAACCTGGCAAGCCTGAAAGGGCTGGTAAGAGATATTCAGGGCACTAAATGGGAAGAACATGAGGCCAAGAATACTTTATCCAGCAAGGTTGACATTCAAAATGGATGGTGAGATAAAGAGCTTCCAAGACTGGCAAGGTTTAAATGGGTATGTGACCACCAAGCTGGCACTACAAGAAATATTAAGGGGGGTTCTTTTTTTCTTTTTTAAAGATCTTATTTATTTATTTGACACAAGAGATCACAAATAGGCAAAGAGACAGAGAGAGAGAGGAGGAAGCAGTCTCCCTGCTGAGCAAAGAGTCTGATGTGAGGCTCAGTCCCAGGACCCTAGGATCATGACTTGAGCCAAAGACAGAGGCTTTAACCCACTGAGCCACCCGGGGGGTTCTATAAAAGAAGAAAGAACCCAAGAGTGACATAGAACAGAAATTTAAGGGACAATCCATAGAAACAAGGACTTCACAAGCAACATGATGCCAATAAAAACTTACCTTTCAATAATCATTCTTAATATGAATGGCCTAAAACCTCCTATAAAATAGCATAGGGTTGCAGACTGGATAGAACAACAGAATCCGTCCATATGCTGTCTACAAGATACCCATTTGAAACCTAAATATAAATCCAGACAAAGTGAAGGGATGGAAAACCACCTTTCATGCCAATGGACCTCAAAAGAAAGCTGGGATAGAAATTCTCATATCAGATAAATTAGATTTTTAAACTAAAGACTGTAGTCAGAGATAAAGAAGGACACTACATCATTCTTAAAGGATCTACCCACCATGAATATCTAACAATTGTAAATATTTATGCCCCCAATAAGGGAGCAGCCAACTACATAAGACAACTGTTAATCAAGATACAGAGTCATATTGATATGAATACATTAACAGTAGGGGATCTTAACATGCCACTCTCAGTAATAGATCATCCAAGCAGAAAATCAATAAAAAGACAAGCATTGGGGCACCTGGGTGGCTCAGTGGGTTAAAGCCTCTGCCTTCGGCTCAGGTCATGATCCCAGGGTCCTGGAATCAACCCCCACATTGGGCTCTCTGCTCAGGAGGGAGCCTGCTTCCTCCTCTCTCTCTGCCTGCCTCTCTGCCTACTTGTGATCTCTGTCAAATAAATAAATAAGATCTTAAAAAAAAAAAAAAGAAAAGAAACAAGAGCACTGAATGACACATTGGACCAGAAGGACCTCATAGATATATACAGAACATTCCACCCCAAAACAACAGAATACTCATTCTTCTCGAATGCACATGGAACTTTCTCCAAAATAGACCACATACTTGGTCACAAATCAGGGCTTAACCAATACTAAAAGACTGAGATTATTCCCTGCATATTCTCAGATGACAATGCTTTGAAACTGGAGCTCAACCACAAGAAAAAGTATGGAAGGAATTCAAATACTTCGAAGCTAAAGAACACCCTGCTTAAGTACGAGGAAGTCAAGAAGCAACATGGGGGTGTTGGGGGGGGGTAGGAAAAGAATAAATGAAACAAGATGGGATCGGGAGGGAGACAAGCCATAAGAGACTCTTAATCTCACAAAACAAACTGAGGGTTGCCGGGGGAGGGGAGTAGGGAGAGGGTGCTTTGGTTATGGACATTGGAGAGGGTTTGTGCTATGGTGAGTGCTATGAAGTGTGTAAACCTGGCGATTCACAGACCTGTACCCCTGGGGCTAATAGTACATTATATGTTTAAAAAAAAAAAAAAAGAATGTTTAGATCAACCAGGAAATCAAAGAAGAACTTAAACAATTCATGGAAACCAATGAGAATGAAAACACACTGGTACAAAACCTATGGGATATGGCAAAGGAGGTCCTAAGGGGAAAATATATAGTCATCCAAGCCTCACTCCAAAAAAATAGAAAAATCCAGAATACACCAGCTCTCTTTACACTTTAGAGAACAGGAGAATCAACAACAAATTAAGCCAACCCCACACACAAGAAGGGAAATAATCAAGATTAGAGCAGAGATCAATGAGATAGAAACTAGAGATAAAGTAGAACACATCTTTGAAACTAGAAGCTGGTTTTTTTGAAAGAATCAATAAGATCAATAAACCACTGGCCAAACTAATCCAAAAGAAAAGCGAGAGGACTCAAATTAATAAAATGATGAATGAAAGGGGAGAGATCACAACTAACATCAAGGAAATAGAAACAATCATCAGAAATTATTATCAACAGTTATATGCCAATAAGTTAAGCAACCTAGACGAAAAGGATGAATTCCTGGAAACTTCCAAGACTGAAACAGGAAGAAACTGACAACATGAATAGACCACTATCTAGTAATGAGATTGAAGCAGTGATTAAAAATCTCCCAAAAAACCAATAGCCCAGAACCTGATGGATTCCCTGGGGAATTCTACCAAACATTCAAAGAAGAAATAATACCTATTCTCTGAAGCTGTTTCAAAAAATAGAAGGAAAACTTCCAGACTCTTTCTATGGAGCCAGCATTACTTTGATCCCAAACCCAGGCAAAGACCCCATCAAAAATGAGAATTTCAGACCAGTATCCATGATGAATATGAATGCCAAGATTCTCAACAAGATCCTAGCTAATAGGATCCAACAGTACATTAAAAAGATTATCCACCATGACCAAGTGGGATTTATCTCTGGGATGCAAGGGTGGTTCAACATTCACAAATCAATCAATGTGATAGAACAAATCAATAAGAGAAGAGAGAAGAACCACATGGTCCTCTCAACTGATGCAGAAAAAGCACTTGACAAAATACAGCATCTGTTCCTGATTAAAACTCTTCAAAGTATAGGGATCAAGGGAACATTCCTCAACTTCATAAAATCTATGAAAAACCCATGGCGAATATCATTCTCAATGGTGAAAAACTGACAGCCTTCCTTTTGAGATCATGAACACAACAAGGATGCCCATTCTTGCCACTCTTGTTCAACATAGTACTAGAAGTCCTAGCAACAGCAATCAGACAACAAAAAGAAATAAAACATATTCAAATTGGCAAAGAAGAAGTCCAACTCTCTCTCTTCCCAGATGACATGATACTTTATATGGAAAACCCAAAAGACTCCACCTCTCATACTACTAGAACTCATACAGCAATTCAGTAATGTGGCAGGATAAAAAATCAATGCACAGAAATCAGTTGCTTTCTTATATACTAACAAAGAAAATATAGAAAGGAAATTACAGAGTCAATTCCATTTACTATAGCACCAAGAACCATAAGGTACCTGGGAATAAACCTAAGCAAAGAAGTAAAGGATCTATCTATACTTGAGGAACTACAGAACACTCATAAAAGAAATTGAAGAAGACACAAAGAGATGGAAGATGATTCCATGTTCATGGATCAGAAGAATAAACATTGTTAAAATGTCTATACTTCCCAGAGCAATCTATATTTTCAATGCCATCCCGATCAAAATTCTACCAGCATTTTTCAAAGCGCTAGAACAAACAATCCTAAAATTTGTATGGAACCAGAAAAGACCTACAAATGATAAGGAAATGTTGAAAAAGAAAAAACTGGGGGCATCACATTTCCTGATATCAAGCTTTACTACAAAGCTGTGATCACCAAGACAGCGTGGTACTGGCACAAAAACAGACACATAGACCAGTGGAACAGAGCAGAGAGTCCAGAAATGGACCCACAACTCTATGGTCAAATAATCTTTGACAAAGAAGGAAAAAATATCCAGTGGAAAAAAGGCAGTCTCTTCAATAAATGGTGCTGGGAAAATTGGACAGCTATGTATAGAAGAATGAAATTCAGTCATTCTCTTACACCATACACAAAGATAAACTCAAAATGGATAAAAGACCTCAACATGAGGCAGGAATCTATTAAAATCCAAGAGAAGAACACAGGCAGTAACCTCTTTGATATTGGCCACAGTAACTTCTTTCAAGACATGTCTCCAAAGGCAAAGGAAACAAAAGCAAAAATGAACTTTTCGGACTTCATCAAGATCAAAACCTTCTGCACAGCAAAGGAAACAGTTAACAAAACAAAGAGACAACCCACAGAATGGGAGAAGATATTTGCTAATGACACAACAGACAAAGGGCTGATATCCAAGATCTATAAAGAACTCCTCAAACTCAAGTCAAAAACAGATAAACATGTCAAAAAATGGGCAGAAGACATGAACAGACATGTCTCCAAAGAAGATATACAAATGGCTAACAGACACATGAAAAAATGTTCATCATCATTAGCCATCAGGGAGATTCAAATCAAAACCACTTTGAGATACCACCTTGCACCAGTTAGAATGGCCAAAATCAACAAGACAGGAAACAACAAGTGTTGGAGAGGATATGGAGAAAGAGGAACCTTCTTATACTGTTGGCGGGAATGGACGATGGTGCAGCCACTTTGGAAACAGTGTGGAGATTCCTTAAGAAATTAAAAATAGGGGCGCCTGGGTGGCTCAGTGGGTTAAAGCCTCTGCCTTCTGCTCAGGTCATGATCCCAGGGTCCTGGGATCGAGCCCCACATCGGGCTCTCTGCTCCCTCTCTCTCTGCCTGCCTCTATGCCTACTTGTGATCTCTGCCTGTCAAATAAATAAAATCTTAAAAAAAAATAAAAATAGAGTTACCCTATGACCCTGCAATTGCACTACTGGTATTTACCCCAAAGATACAGATGTAGTGAAAAGAAGGGCCACATTTGCCCCAATGTTCATAGCAACAACAGCCACAATCGCCACAATGTGGAATGAGCCAAGATGCTCTATTGTATATATTCAATATATACAATGGAATATTATGCCTCCATCAGAAAGGATGAATACCCAACTTTTGTATCAACATGGACAGGATTGGAGGAGAGTATGCTGAATGAAATAAGTCAAACAGAGAAAGTCAATTATCATATGGTTTCACTTACTTGTGGAGCAGAAGGAAACATGGAGGACATTAGGGGATGGAAAGGAAAAGTGAATTGGGGGAAATCAGAGGGAGATGAAGCATGAAAGACTATGGACTCTGAGAAACAAACTGAGGGTTTTGGAAGGGAAAGGTGTGAGCCTGGTGATGGGTATTCAGGAGGGCACGTATTGCATGGAGTGGTGGGTGTGATGTATAAACAATGAATCTTGGAACACTGAAAAAATAAAATTAAATTTTAAAAAAGAGATAATTCTTAATACATTGGCATACAGCATTATAAAAATCTTGTATTAATACAGAGCATTGAAGGAGAGAGTACTGCTCCTGGTGGAGGTAGCAGTGACTCATTATTGTGGAATTATTTCTGAAAAAACAAAATAACCAATCATTAAGGATTTTGAGTGCTTATGTATTTCAGACAGTGTGGAACAATAGAAATAAAGAGATTTGGTTTATTCTTTTTGAAAAAAAACAACACACACACACACACACACACACACACACACACACACACATATCACCTTTTAGGCAGGCCCTCTCTCTACTCACTGTCCCTGTTTTCTTAATTTATTTTTCTTCATAACACATGAAACAGTACATATCAGAAGACTTTGGTTGTTCAGACTTCTATTTACTCATGTAAGGAGAGAATAATATATGTCAGTGAACTATAATTTCTAGGACATCACAGATGCTGTATACATAGTAGGACTCAGACAAGAGATAATGAATATGAGGACAAGAGTGAGAGAAATAAGAATCTCAAAAATATGACATAAATGTCTAAAACTTAAAATAAGAAAAAGGGTTAGAGTTGGAAAACAAAGTCTGAACCTGCAAACAAAATAAATGTAACAAAAATAGTGACAAGATAAGAATTAAACTTGACAGTAGTTAATAAGTAAACTTAATAAGGTGACTTTAAAAATTAAAATATATGTATTTTAAATAAATTAAAGCCTACAATAGAATGAAATAGACTTAAAATGTAAAAGGAGGAGATATAAAAGATGATTAAAAATACCCCATTTTCCGGGGCGCCTGGGTGGCTCAGTGGGTTAAGCTGCTGCCTTCGGCTCAGGTCATGATCTCAGGGTCCTGGGATAGAGTCCCGCATCGGGCTCTCTGCTCGGCAGGGAGCCTGCTTCCTCCTCTCTCTCTCTGACTGCCTCCCTGCCTACTTGTGATCTCTCTCTGTCAAATAAATAAAATCTTTAAAAAAAAAATACCCCATTTTCCTTCAATGAAGTAAGATAGTCAAGAGGTGGGGAAAAATCCAACTTATAAATTAAGCAAAATGGAAGACTAACAAAGGAATTACATTAAAAAAGAAAAAGAAAGAAAGGTTAGAGAAAAAAATTTTAAAAAGTAAATCTAGATGAAGGAGGAAGAGGGCGCCAGCTGGAGCTGTTATGTGTGAGGGTCCAAGGAAAGTCCTTTGAGCTTGTCTTCCGTTAAAGCAACAAGGGTGGGGGGCTGCATTCTCCCTTTGATGTATCTCCTTTCTCTAACTGATCATTCCTAACCACCCTCAAATGAATGAATGGACCAATTCCCTTAAAATTTCAATTACCAGGGGAGGGGGGTTGGCTGAAGGGGCGTGGGGTTATGGACATTGGGGAGGGTATGTGCTTTGGTGAGTGCTGTGAAGTGTGTAAACCTGGCGATTCACAGACCTGTACCCCTGGGGATAAAAATATATGTTTATAAAAAATAAAAAATTAAAAAAAAATTTCAATTACCTATGCAATGAGAAAGCTTCAGGTCTCAAGACCCTCTAGCAACTGTCTTAAATCTGTGTTGTCTTTTCTCTTCCACCTCTTCCCAGCACCAGCGCTTTTCTCTTAGCCCTTCATTTCCCAGCACATTCCCATAACTGAGGCCTTTTCACATCCCCTCCCTGCTTGGAACAGTTTTCTCACTTATCTCAGGAATTTCCGGATGAACTTGTCCCTCAGCTGCCTTCAGGATCCATGTGTCCTACAGCAGTTTACAAGGCTACAGAAATTGAGACGCCTGGACTCTGAGTCACCAACAACTTTTGCCTCAGGGCATGTTTTCACTGCCTACGCTGCTCTCCTCTCTTGAGCCCTACAGTGGCTGGTGATTCCACTGTATCCTGAGCTATAATTTCTGCCTCACCTGGGAACTCAACAGAGATGCTGATGGGACCTACTGAATTAGACCGCCAATCACATCATGCTAGATTGTAGGTTCTGGAGTCAGACTACCCAGGTCTCCGTGCCAGTTCTGCTCCTTTATGACCTTTTACATGCTCGTTAACCTCTCCATGCCTTACTTTCTTCCTTTGTTAAAGGCAGAGGGCATCCTGGTTGCGGAGACCTCTGTATCCCAACTCTCCCCTTTCTCTCCTTCACAGAACCAGCAGTTGCAGTTCTCAGATGTATTTCTGTGTGTGCTTCACTGGCTTTCTTGTACTTTCAAAAAACAATCAAAGTCTCAGACAAGATACTCAAGGCCCTTCATGATCATACAGCCCATTTTTTCTACCATTGCCCTCCATGCTGCTTATACACAAGCAGAACTAAGTCCCACGCAGCTCTCTAACTGCCCAGAGGAGTCATGTAATTTCATACTGTCATTTTTCAACTATGTGGCTTATGCTAGAACTCTCTCCCAGCTCCCCGACCTACCTCAGTGAAGTGCTCTCTAACACCCCAATTCTTACCCCATTCCCTCTGCAAATAGGTATTTTTTCTAAACTGTCATTTGTCTGACACATAAACCAGTTTTAAAACTGTAGCTCCCTAATTTAAGGGGCCCATGCTGGGGACACTAACATGAAGCACAGTACCTGACACATCAGAAGCACATTCTCACTGCGCTTTTCCTCAGGGAGCAGGAGAAAAATGGAACGTGAGATGCCAGCTTATTCATCTGAATCTCCCACTAGACTATATGCCTTCTCATAGCAGCGACACTGACTACTGCCTTTTTTTTTTTTTAAGATTTTATTTATTTACTTTTGGGACTTCATCAAAATCAAAAGCTTCTGCACAGCAAAGGAAACAGTCAAGAAAACAAAGAGGCAACCCACGGAATGGGAGAAGATATTTGCAAATGACAGTACAGACAAAAGGTTGATATCCAGGATCTATAAAGAACTCAAACTCAACACACACAAAACAGACAATCATATAAAAAAAAATGGGCAGAAGATATGGACAGACACTTCTCCAATGAAGACATACAAATGGCTATCAGACACATGAAAAAATGTTCATCATCACTAGCCATCAGGGAGATTCAAATTAAAACCACATTGAGATATCACCTTACACCAGTTAGAATGGCCAAAATTAGCAAGACAGGAAACAACATGTGTTGGAGGGGATATGGAGAAAGGGGAACCCTCTTCCACTGTTGGTGGGAATGCAAGTTGGTGCAGCCTCTTTGAAGAACAGTGTGGAGATTCCTCAAGAAATTAAAAATAGAACTACCCTATGACCCTGCCATTGCACTTCTGGGTATTTACCCCAAAGACACAGATGTAGTGAAAAGAAGGGCCATCTGTACCCCAATGTTTATAGCAGCAATGGCCACGGTCACCAAACTGTGGAAAGAACCAAGATGCCCTTCAGCGGACGAAAGGATAAGGAAGATGTGGCCCATATACACTATGGAGTATTATGCCTCCATCAGAAAGGATGAATACCCAACTTTTGTAGCAACATGGACGGGACTGGAAGAGATTCTGCTGAGTGAAATAAGTCAAGCAGAGAGAGTCAATTATCATATGGTTTCACTTATTTGTGGAGCATAACAACTAGCATGGAGGACAAGGGGAGATGGAGAGGAGAAGGGAGTTGGGGGAAATTGGAAGGGGAAGTGAACCATGAGAGACTATGGACTCTGAAAAACAATCTGAGGGTTTTGAAGGGGCGGGGGGTGGGAGGTCGGGGTACCAGGTGGTGGGTATTGGAGAGGGCACGGATTGCATGGAGCACTGGGTGTGGTGCAAAAATAATGAATACTGTTATGCTGAAAATAAAAAATTAAAAAAAGATTTTATTTATTTACTTGAAAGAGTGTGCATGCTAGAGAGCATGAGTGAGGGGAGGGGCAGAGGGAGAAGGAGAAGCAGGCTCCCCACTGAAAGAGAGCCCAGTGTGGGACTCGATTCCAAGACTCCGGGATCATGACCTGAGCCAAAGGCAGATGCTTAACCGACTGAGCCACATTGGCGTCCCTCTAGCACGTTTTATTACTGTATTTCCAATACTACCTCAGGGCCCACCATGTGCTCAGAGCTCAAATACTTACCGGATAAATGAATGAAGAGAAAGATAACAAATCCTACAGAAATGGAACGACTTCCTCATGAAAAAGACAGATGTAGAAATGGAAGGGGAACAGTATTCATTGTGACATCAAGCACTATCCATAAATCACCTTACCGAACACCTCACAACATACGGAAGTTGGAACTCCTCATCCCTCTTTCAAGAGAGGATAAAACTGAGATTCAAAACAGTTGAAGCAATTCACCAAAGGTCAGACAACCAGGGTCAGAAGTCACATTTGAGCAGCGATGAGTCTGATTATCAGAACATCCACTAAACGGCTTAGAAACTTTTTCCTTAAGAAGCTTGTTCCATAAATAATAGAAGTCACTTGTTACTTAAATAATGGGATGCCAGGGCGGGGAAATAAAACAGTGATGACAAAAGGACAGGAAGGTCTGGGTATTTGGGGGAGGGGGGGGGTAAGGCAGCAAAGAAATGGAATGGGAAAGTGACATTGTGCTGATGAGAAACACTGAGAAAAAAATGGAGTGTGAATAATCAAAATGGGTAGCAAAATAAGGGGAGGGTGCCCTAGAAGGCAAGGACCAAAGAGAGAACAAAACAAAAAATAAAAAAAATAAAAAGAAGAAGAAGAGAGATTGAGAGAGAAAGAGAGAGAGAGAGAAAAGAAAAGAGCACCAGGAGCCTATCAACAAGGGCAGGAAATGCAGAGCATTTTTGGAAACAACCTGAGCATTATCAAAAGCAAACCCACACGGCCTTTCTGCACCTTCAGCATCTCCGCTGCTAAGCGAGTTACAGTAAAATCCAGAAGTAGGGCAGAAGAGGAGCTGTGCGTAGGAGTTCAAACCGCGTCAGCTTCAGGCCGGGGGGATTGCCCCAGGGGACAGCCAGGGACCTGTCCAAGGTTTGAGAATGTCACCAGAAGTAGGCAGAGACACCGTCCCCACGGGGCAGACGGAGGGAGCGCTCCGTCTGCGGGGGGGGGGGGGGGGGGGGGCGGGAGGGGCTCCCTGGAAAGGCAAAGGAGCTCGGGAGGGGGAAATGGAGTAGGGGGCGCAGCTTTATGATTCTGTGACTGCGAACAGGACTTAGAGCTCTGAAGGGTGGGCAGGACGCCGGTGGGGGAAGAGGAGCGGAGCGGGGATTCTAGGAGGGGAAACATCCTGAGAAAGCCTGCAAGGGGCGAGGAGCTAAGTGAGAGCGAGCCGCGCGACGGATGAGGGCGCTGACGCTTGTACCAGGAAGGAAGAGGAGGCAGGATCTCATACGTGTGTTTCATACAGACTGTAAAAATCTCGGGGGGCTCGGTCTCAGTCGTAATCTCTAGCTGAGTTCGGAATGAAGTTCTGCATGGAGGGTGGCTTTGAGATCACAGCATCGTTTAAGACCAGATGGAACCCAGAGCACCTCTTCACAGACCCCACAAAACAGGACCCGAGAATTCATGTGACTTGAGCAAGGATGTAGGACAAAAAGAATTACAGCCTATTTTCTGTTGCTCAGTGATAGATCAGTTAAAGGATAATGCAGTTCATTATTAGGACATTTCTGAGAAGTACAAAACCCTCCCTTCTTCCCTGCCTTCCTGCCCGCCTGCTTGCCTTCCTGCCCACTTTTCCTCCTCCTCCTTCCCATCGCTATTACTGAATACTAACCGTGTCCCCAGCACATAGCAAACGAACTTGACCGCTGACCCTTGCTTCCTGGAGCTCCCATTCTACAGTGAGGGGGAGTCTCCTTCCCCAGTGGGGGTCTGGCTCAATAAACTGCACTTCACTCTCTTCCTAGAAAAGAAGGAAATGAATGGTTCATACTCAGTTTTTATTTCTGTTTCCTGAGTATATTCTGAACCTTCCATAAAAGTAGCTAAGTTTAACAAGAATTAATTAAAATGATGTAAGTAGTTTATAGCCGAGTAAACGTAGGGGCAAAACGTGGGAAAGGTACAGCCTTTGTAATAAAGAGGTACCATTTTAAATAAGTATGAGACACTATTCCGTATTGACTGAATTAAAATTTTAAGTGTATCATAGGACACAAAGTAATAAATTGGTTCACTCAGACCATATATAACAAGAGCCAGACGGTTTGTCATAGCTTAGGATTTACTCATCTCATTTTAACAAATACATTTCAAGAAAAAATAAACAATAAGGAATAAAACCAGAATTATCACTGTTTGTACCATCTTCAAAATTTGACAGGGGTGACAGGACCAGCAGTTCCCACAGCTTCCGCAGCACCCCCTACTTCTAGCCCATATCCTGTCTTCACTTGCACTCTCCCTGTATCACCCTCCAGACATAGGCCAAAACTTCCTATTAAAATGTCCAAGAAAATTCAGTCTACTCAGTTAAAAAAAATTTTTTTAATCAACAAATCAGAATAGACTGTCTTCATGATAGAAATAATTCTTCCATTAAAAATGAACCTCAGGGGGTCCCCAGATGATTCAGTTGATTAAGTGTCTGCCTTGGGCTCAGGTCATGATCCCAGAATCCTGAGAAAGTCCAGTTCCTCGCTCAGCAGGGAGTCTGCTTCTCTCTCTGCCCTTTCCAATTCCCCGCTCGTGTTGTCTCTCAAACAGATGAAAAAAATCTTTAAAAACTGGATCCATTACAAGTTGGTTATTTAAATGACAAACTTCCTCTGGCATTCACAGTCTGATTTTTAAATTCATTATGTGAGTAGCTTGAAACAGAAAAGTTTAGAGAACTACCTGTTGAAATGTCATCGGATATAAAAATCGAATTCCCCTTAACTAATTGAAAAGATAAAGAGGTAATAAAGTCTTAGGATCCTTAGGCTCCCTGTCCTGTGACTGGGGGTGTAGCTCCTGGTGAGGGCCTGGATCTGAACTTGGGGAATTGAGATGGCCTGGGACCTGTGTTTTTCTAAGATTTCTCTGCAGGGAAAAGCTCTGGGAAATACTAATAGGTGTTCCTCAGGGGAAAGCTTTGGAAGTTAAATTAGTCAGAAGAAAACTGAAAAATAAAAAGTGAAAAACTCTATTTCCCACAGGATTTTATGCTCTCTGTATTTCTGGGAGGGAACTCTCCACTGAAACTATTCACAAACTTATTCGATAAAGGAATCCTGTTCTCTCGAGACATCTGAAAGGTTAACTCCATACAGAAGGCACTCAGGAATACTGAGATTCTTTTTTTTTTTTAATATTTTGTTTATTTGAGTGAGACAGAGAGCGTGCACATGCACAGGCAGGGTGGAGAAACAGAGCGGGAAGCAGACTCCCCCCAGAGCAGGGAGCCCAATACAAGACTCAACCCCAGGACCCTGGGATCATGACCTGAGCCAAAGGTGGACGCTTAACCAACCAAGCCACCCAGATGCTCCCTGAGATTCATTTTTAATTGACTTTGTAGGAAAAACAGCCAATAAAGCCTTCACCAAAGGATAATTATTTAGTTCTGTCCTCTGATCCTTAATATTTTACATAACTGTAGTCACACACATATTATTTTATTCTAGGTTTCTTACTTGACCTCATTCCTCATTATTTCCAAGTATTATCACAGTTAACATTATCATCACTTCATACAGATAATTCTATATTTATAATTTTGAAATGCCACAGAGAGCACACCCATTCTCAGTGCAAGATGTGTGCACTATTACCGTTGAGTATCTGGGGTTCCCAACACTCTTCCTGTCCCAAAACACCTCAGGGACAAAATGCTTTCCCATAAGCAATAATGGCTCATTTTGGTGACAGTTACAGAATCTTTTGGGCCAACGGGCGGAGCAGGGTATTGTAATTGGTAGGAGATCCTCATATGATTTTCATTGACCTTTCCCTCTACTGTCCTACCTGGTAAGTGCTGTCTTACACCCTGTAAATTAGACATGGTTCCAATCTTCAAGAAGTTTATAAAAAAATCATCAATTACACACATAAAATAAACTATAAGGCTGGGTGTAAGATAAGATCATGTCATATAAAAACCGCACAGTACTGGGATATTGAGGATATTGTACAAAGATGGAAAATTATTTCAGCTTGGGAATTACAGAGTCACACTGAAGGAAAGCATAGTCTTTGCTTCATCTCTTTCCTTCACCCCCCAAATCCAATTCATGACCACGTCTTACAGTTGCAACCTAAAAAATTAAATAGAGAACGTTTACTGAGGGTTTACTATGTGCCAGGAACATCAGGCATCTGACTTTTGGTTTCAGCTCAGGTCTCAGTGTCCTGAGATGGGCCCCACGTAGGGCTCCACACTCAGAGGCGAAGAGTCTACTTGAGATTCTCTCTTCCTTCTCTCTGGCCCCCCACTTTTGCACTTTCTCTCTCAAATAAATACATAAATCTTTAAAAAATTTTGCTTTAAAAGTATGAAGGCTATTTAGTACTTACAATGTCTCTGTAGGCAAAGATCATTAGTCTAATCTTCCAGAGAGAGACGGAGGACAGTGAAGTGACATTGCCAAAGTTCCCATTATCTGTAAGTGTTAAACTGGGAGAGTGGAGCCCGGGTAGACGGACTGTAGAACCTGCATCTCTAGCTCTGTGCCACTAGCTCCCACCACTCACAGCCCTCTCTCTCTCTCTTCGAATCCACTCCTTTGCTCTCGATGAAGCCACCCTCATCTTCTGCTTGGACGTCTTTCTAATGGCTTCCTAAATGCTCCTCTTGCTTCCACGTTTTCCCCTCGTGAGTACATTCTCCCTACATGACCCTGGATGATCTAAAATATTAACCAGCTTATGCCCCCCCTTGCTGAAACTTTCAGCATCCCCCCACCTCATGTAGAGTAAAACCCGAACTTCTTGCCAAGACTGAGTACACAAAGCCCAGCATGATCCAGCCTTCACCAGCTCTCCCACCTCGTCTCACAGGAGGCTTCAGGTTTCCTTTCCCTTCCAGATCTTTCCATCCTCAAGGACTTTGCACTTGCTCCTCTCCACCTGGAATAATATTCCCCAGATGCTCCCTATGACAGGTTCATTTCATCCTTCCAGGCTTCAGTCTAGCTGCTGTATCTCAGTATTGGCCCATCCAAAACCTGTCCTCTGCTCTTCCCTCTCAGAGTACCGCATTTATTCCCTCCATGGCACTTTTATCTGAAATATTTTTACCTGTTCACTTATTAAGAAATTGTCCTCAGTAAACTATAAGCACCTTAAGGACAGGATACTGGTCTCCCTTATTCATTCCTGCTTTTCCAGCAACTAACCCAGATCTTGGTACACAGTCAGTGCCCAATAAATATGTCTTGAATGAATGAATGAATGAATGAGGAACAGAAATTTATAAATATGCCAAATTGAAATCTTATGTGCCCAAGTGATTCATGGGTGCCTCAGGTTATAACATAACATTAAAAAAAAGTGAAAAGGTAGGAAAAAAAGCAGTGTCACTGATGCCTTCCAGAACGGTGTTGCACAGTGTCACGGGACACAAAGGTCAAATGGATGTTGGAGATCGAGAACATTGGGACTTGCTCAGTCCCTGCGTTATTTTAGAGGCTACAGAAAATCATAATAGGAGGAAGAGGAGGAAGGGGAGAAGTTCAGGGAGAGGGATGAGGGGCTAACACTGGCCATGCTCCACATGTTTCTTAGGTGTAAACCCAGGGACTTCTGGGAACAACTACTCAGTTACCTACTGAGCACAATTAACTGTCCAAACTAAGCTTTAAAAAAAAGCATTTGGTTATATCTCATAGTAATATAAGTCAAGAGATTGGGCAGAGGGTTAGTAGTATTCAACTGGTGAACCTGTTATCAGAGGAGCTAAGAAAGCCTTGCTCACATCTTTTTTTTTTTTTTAAGATTTTATTTATTTATTTATTTGACAGAGAGAGATCACAATTGGGCAGAGAGGCAGAGAGAGAGAGAGATAGGGGGAAGCAGGTTCCCCGCTGAGCAGAGAGCCCTGATGTGGGGCTCGATCCCAGGACCCTTTGACTATGACCTGAGCCAAAGGCAGAGGCTTTAACCCACTGAGCCACCCAGGCGCCCATATCTGGTGTCTTTACAGTGACTGCTGGAAGGCTAGATTCTGCCTTTACGTGGTATTTCCACAGGGTAGTTGAACTTTCTACATGAAAGCTCAGGGCTCCAAGAGACCAAGGAAGGAAGTGCCAGTCTTAAAAGTGAGGTCCAAAGCAGACTTCCAGTTTACTGCACAGATCAAAGCAGTCACAGCTCAGTCCAGATTCAAGGGGAGGAGAAATAAATGCCAGTTCTTGATGGGAGAAGTGACAAAGAACTTGTGACCATTTAATTTGACATAATAATTCTCTGAGGTAGGAGTACTATCACCTCCAGTCTTCAGCTAAGACTGAGGCAGATTGTTTGTAAACCCAGACAGGTCTCTGCCTTAATTTTGAAACTGGTTAAGTAGAGATGGTTAATACCTTTCCTAACTATGTTTTCCGGAGTAAAACAGTGAATAAACATCGAGTAACAATCATGTGGAACATACTTGTGTTCACTATTGTGAGGGAGAAAATGAGGAATAAAACCCCCCAGTTTCTTGTTCTAAATGGGAAATTCACTTGAAAATTAAAAAACATAAGTTACACAAACAAGTGAATAAAGAAAGAAGGTGTGGTGACCACACACAATTGAATATTCATCAGCCTTTAAAAAAGAAGGAAATGTTGCCATATATAACAACCTGGATGAACCTGAAGGACATCGTGCTACACGAAATAAGTCAGTCACAAAAAGACAAATACTGCTTGAATCCACATGCGTGCTGTATCCACAATACTCAGTCTCACGAAAACAGAGAGTAGAATGGTGGTGGCCAGGTGTTGGGGGAGAGAAACAAATTGGTATTTCAAATTCTTTTTTTTTTTTTTTAAGATTTTATTTATTTATTTGACAGACAAGAGACACAGTGAGAGAAGGAACAGAAGCAGAGGGAGTGGGAGAGGGAGAAGCAGTTTTCCCGCCGAGCAGGGAGCCCGATGCGGGGCTTGACTGATCCCAGGACCCTGAGATCATGACCTGAGCTGAAGGCAGCTGCCTAATGACTAAGCCACCCAGGTGCCCCTGGTATTTCTAAATTCTTAAATAAAAACATACACCAGGGGCGCCTGGGTGGCTCAGTGGGTTAAGCCGCTGCCTTCGGCTCAGGTCATGATCTCAGGGTCCTGGGATCGAGTCCCGCATCGGGCTCTCTACTCAGCAGGGAGCCTGCTTCCTCCTCTCTCTCTCTCTCTGCCTGCCTCTCTGCCTACTTGTGATCTCTCTCTGTCAAATATATAAATAAAATCTTAAAAAAAATAAATAAATAAATAAAAATTAAAAAAAAAAAAAACATACACCATATATTTGAGGAACTAGTATCTGATCTATTATAAGTAATCCTCTGGGCAAAAAACCACCAGAATGAGCTTCCTAAGATCAAGGTGCTGAACCTAACTCTGCTAATGGCTCGTGGGACTCCCGAGATGTCCCTTAACCTTCTTGGGCCTCTTCATCTACAACAAAGGATGACACTACACGACTGCTAGGTTTCCTCCCAAATTTGGGTAGCTATGATACAGATTTTAAAAAGGCTTTTGCACACATGCTGTGGGACAGCTCCTGCCTCTAACAGAGCTATCAGGTCCTGGTTCCAGAAGAGAAGTCCTATTTCTTGTTCAGGGTTGCAGCCACCCTTCCAGGAGGAAAAGCTCCATGATTTCCCCTTTGTGACATGGTATGTTCCACTCAATACAAGGTGTCTGTCTTAGCTTTACTCCTAGATTATTTCAGCACAGCAAGTATACCACGAGAAGAGAGATTATGTGGTTATACCAGTCCCAGAGGTGGAAAGCAATATTGTTCTCTGTGAACCTATATCCTGGGGAACTGAAGATACCAAAGCAGCTCAGCCACAATGAGCAAACACAACCTTAAAGAGCCGCTAAAACAAAATACCATAGGCGGGTGTTTTAACCTGTGGACACGGATTTCTCACAGTTCTGGAGTTTGGGAAGTGAAAGATCAAGGTCCCTGCAGATTTAGTTCTAGGTGAAGGCCCTCTTCCTGCATGATGGTCTTCTTGCTGGGCACTCACGCGGCCTTTCTTCCGTGCACGTACATGGAGAGCAAGATCTATCTTCTGCTTCTTATCAGGGCACCAGTTCCAACATGAGGGTCCTGCCCTCACCTAATTTAAACCCATTTATTTCCCAAAGGCCTACCTCCATCACATTGGCCACATCCCAAAGGCCATCACATTGGGGTTTATAGCTTCACCATATGAATTTTGAAGGACATGAACATTTAGCCCATAATAACGTTTTTGCCCAACGGCTCCAAAATTCAACATTCACAAAAGCACCTGGAACACTCATGATCTCAGAGAATGTATACCAGGCAAAATTCTATTTCATGCTTTTCCTCCTCTAAGGAGTATAACAATGGAGGATCAAAATACTTATCAGAGAAAAACAACATCAAACTTTCATTTTCCAGGCTCGTCACCACAACAAACACCTATTCTTGTCTTGGGCTTTGTAGAGTTCCCTTACATTTCCTCCGTTACTGGCTATCCGTGGGTTTGGGTATGACACACCTTCTCTCTCACTCACAGCCATAAAGGTAAAGGGGACAGAGAGAGAGTAAGACTCACAAAGACATGACTCATTTTTGCATCTTCTGGTTTTTGATCAAATGCCAACAGATGTCAAGAGATAAATGAGTGAGTCTTCAATAATGGGGTAAATGGAAACCAGTAACATTAGGGGTAATTACTTAAGTTTCATTATTAATGTTCTTCTTCCTAAAATTGTAAATAAATGTAGTACAATAGGCAAAGGATATAATCCTAACACCTTCTGGGAGTAGAAAGAAGTTGTACTTTTTGGCTACATGGGTGATATACTTCCACATATGTAAGAGGTGAGGTAGTAACTCTCAGACCATAAAACTTTAGGGTTTCATATCACCCTGGCAAATGTACATTTTTTTGAAACAAACTATAAGATGAGTTTCTCTTTCAAAATGTGTTCATTTTCTTTCCTTAAAAGCAGTACAAAGGGGAAAATGCTTTCTAAAATGACCTAGATTAACATCCTCCGCTACGTATCTAGGATACTAAGTTGGAAAGAACCTGAGAGAATCCAGTCTTCTCATTGTACAGAACAAGCAAACTATAGTTTAAAGATAAATGCCTTCCTTAGGACAACAGAACCAATGAACAGTTATGTTCAGCTATGTCAAGGTCTCCCAGAGCCTCCTGACAGATCTGTTTCCAGCATTCAGGATGCCTCCGAAGGTGGCAGTCTCAGCATTCCTAATCTTCATCCCACTGGATCATGGCATTTTGAGAAGAGACCGAAGATGAAACAGTGGTCCTCCTTTATAAGCACAGTATCCTGACTGTAGCAGACACTCATGTTTGTGGAATGAATATACGAAAAAGTACATCACATGGAAGAGAAACAATTCTGACCTAACAAAAACAGACCCTCCCCCAAGTCATAAAGATAATAACCAGCAGGATTTCCCTAAGTGTTCTTTGATATAAGACTTGCCTCCTCAATAATAGTTTAAATCTCTGTGAGCTGGGACTGTATCATCTATTTTCCCTCTCCCAAATCAGAGAGCCAAGCACGTTGTTACAAAAGTCATATTTTTGATCCTAAAATCATAATATATAATAATTAGAAGATTATGCTGAGTGAAATAAGTCAAGCAGAGAGAGTCAATTATCATATGGTTTCACTTATTTGTGGAGCATAACAAATAGCATGGAGGACGAGGGGAGATGGAGAGGAGAAGGGAGTTGAGGGAAATTGGAAGGGGAGGTGAACCATGAGAGACTATGGACTCTGAAAAACAATCTGAGGGTTTTGAAGGGGCGGGGGGTGGGAGGTTGGGGGAACCAGGTGGTGGGTATTAGAGAGGGCACAGATTGCATGGAGCACTGGGTGTGGTGCAAAAACAATGAATACTGTTACTCTGAAAAGAAACTAAAAAAAAAAAAAAAAAAGATTTGGTACCACTTCTTGGGGTGGTGAATGGTCTGGTAGATGAAGTGTTTTGTTATTGTTTTTACTGAGATATAATTCATATTCCATACAATTCACTCATTTAAAATGTACAATTCAGAACCCACCATTTGTACAACCATCACTCGAATAAATTTTAGAACATTTTCATCACTCTGGAATGTAACTACTCTAAGCCATCTCTAAGCCATCACTCCATTTCCAGGCCAGTCCTCAGCCCCTGGCAACCACTAATCCACTTTCTGTCTCTATGGATTTTCCCATTGTGAATTTTTCATCTCAGTGGAATCATAAATACGCAGTCCTTTGTGTCTGTTTTCTTTCATTTAGCATAATGTCTTCAAGGTTTTCTCACACTGTAGCACGTATCAGTACTTCATTCCTTCTTATGGTCAAATAACATTCCATTGTAGCTTTGCGCAGTGGCAGTATCGTAGCCAATGAGGTTTATCCGAGGCGTGATTATTGCTAATTGAAAACTTTTCCCAAATAACATTCCATTGTATGAACAGAGCATGTTTTGGTATCCATTTATCATCTGGTGGACATCTGAATTTTTTCTCCTTGTTGACTATTATTAATAATGTTAACATTATTGAACATTCAAGAACACATTTTTGCAAGATTTAAGTTCTCACTTCTCTTGCATTTAGATCTGGGAGTGGAACTGCTAGGTCATTGGTAGATGAGATTTTATTTTATTTTTTCACTTTATTTATTTCATGTTTTTTATTTTATTTTATATATTTAAAAATTTTATTTATTTTTTGACAGAGAGAGAGAGAGAGTACAAGCAGGGGAGCAGCAGGCAGAGGCAGAGGAAGAAGCAGTCTCCCCACAGAGCTGGAAGCCAGATGTGAGGTTCAATCCCAGGACACTGCAATCATGATCTGCGTCAGGGCAGACAGACACTTAACCGTCTGAGGCACCCGGGGATCACAGTAGATGACATTTTAATATAGAAATATTTTAGTTAGCAGGGCATCTGTTGTGATTTATCTGGGGAATAAGACACACTAATTGAAACAACAAATGTCTGAAATAAACTACTGCCAAACCTAAGCGAGAAATTTGTCAGTATTTGTTGGACTAGCTTTAAGTACAGGGTCAATCCTTGCCATTTCCCTATTGTGGACTGCCCCAAATTCCCTAGTACATCTTTTCTATTCAATAAATCCATGGAATGATTCTGAAAATATATACTTAATATTCATAAAAGACAAAATATGTCTATACAAAATTTTACCTCACATTTCCTTAGATTCTTAAAGAGATGAGTTTTCTAGATAAGCTCGATGAAACTTTACATTATCAAGTTGAAATAAAATTACTAATTGTTAAAACTATCAGACTGTTTTGGATCAAATATAACAAAACAGTAGAAATATAATTTGTGTGTTACACACTTGATACTCCATTGCAGTCCTCTTCAGATTCAATGGGACCTTTAATTTGGGTTCATTTTATGAAACCTAGAATGTGACATTACCAATTTTAAATTTTAATAGAAATTCACATATCCCTGTTTTCAGAAATCATCTAATCGTATGTGTGAACTTAACTGATATTTAATGCTTGATCAGTAGGACAACATTCACCTGGTGTGTAGCATTGTTTATTTGATAAAATGTAATCCACTTCATATGCTTTCTGTCTGCCTTATGACTTGGCTTCCAGGAACTCACTGTGGTGAAAACTGGGACTTTCTGGACTGGTGTATTGGACTGTACCCTCCCTGACCTCCCCATCAACAATGCTGAAGATGACTCTTTAGTTGTGTTATCAAGGTAGCACTTGAAAGAATGTGGTGTGGGTACCTTCTAGATGGTGGGCCAGACTCTCAGCAGTCTACTTCACCAGAAAGTCCCTGCTAGTGATAAGACTTGTTCTTTATCTCTCTCTTCAGAGAAAAATTAAAGGCCTTTGTTGTTATTTACCAGGCTGATTTAATCCCCCTGTTGATCTTCAAAATATGATAATATAACTGAAAAATCAGGCACTTTCCTCTGTAGTAAATCTTCTGAATGGCAGAATAAGACTTAGCTGGTTCCCGAACTCTTAGTTCAACTAGGTTACGGTTGTCACAATAATTATAACCTCAGTACTCTCTCAATTGTAATCACGTAAAATATGATCCACCAGTCTGTTCTCTCATGGCGAGGATTATTACTACATTCAGTTCAGAGATTGTGTGATACAGGGCAAAATGACTTCAGAATCCCTGAATTAAAGCCCTGGTTTTCCTATTTGTAAGATGATTTCTTTGGACAAATCCCAATCCACCAGAACCTCAGTTTATTCCTTTGTAAATTGGGGATAATTATAGTACAGCAGCAGCAATATCTGTATTCAAATCCTATCTTCTCCTTTTCCTACTCAATAGAAAGACTCCATCTCAGCCTTCCAAGCAGGGAGTTTGGAGCCATTAGAATTGGACTGTGAACAGGGAGACCTGACCTTTAAAAATATTCTCTTTGGACCTTTCTCTCTTTCTGATATGGTAAGCTCAGGTGATGTGTTGAGAAGTGTTGTTTTCTTAGGTTCCATATTTGTCTTTGTTGCATCTATTGATCAAACTAATCCAGACAAACTAATTGCCTAAGTTATTTACATTCCTTCTGGAATTCAGCTTTCCTGAGTGCATGAAAATCATTTTAAGGAGGGCACATATTGCATGGAACACTGGGTGTGGTTCATAGACAGTGAATCTTGGAACATGAAAAAATAAAATTAAAAAATTTTTAAAAACCTCCAAAGTATAGGGGTCAAGGATTCATATCTCAATATCATCAAAGCCACCTATGAAAAAACCACAGCAAATATCATTCTCAATGGGGGGAAAATGAGAGCTTTCATCTATGAAAGGAACATGGCAGGGATGTCCATTGTCACCACTGCTATTCAATATAGTACTAGAAGTCCTAGCCTCAGCAATCAGAAAACAAAAAGAAATAAAAGGCATCTGAATTGGCAAAGAAGAAGTCAAACTCTCACTCTTTGCAGGTGATATGATACTTTATGTGGAAAACCCAAAAGATTCTACTCCAAAACTGCTAGAACTCATACAGGAATTCAGTAGTGTCAGGATATAAAATCAACACACAGAAATCAGTTGCATTTCTATACACCAACAGGAAGACAGAAGAAAGATAAATTAAAGAGTTGATCCCATTTACAATTGCTCCTGAAACCATAAGATACCTAGGAATAAACCTAACCAAAGAGGCAAAGAATCTGTACTCAGAAAACTATAAAGTACTCATGAAAGAAATTGAGGAAGACACAAAGAAGTGGAAAAACGTTCCATGATCATGAATTGCAATAACACATACTATGAAAATGTCCATACTATCTAAAGCAATCTACACATTTAATGCAATCCCTATACCATCAATTTTTTTTCAAAGAAATGGAACAAATAATCCTAAAATTTATGTGGAATCAGAAAAGACTCTGAGTAGCCAGAGGAGTGTTGAAAAAGAAAGCCAAAGTTGGTGGCATCACAATTCTAGACTTCAAGCTCTATTACAAAGCTGGAATTATCAAGACAGTATGGTACCGGCACAAAAACAGACACAGAGATCAATGGAGCAGAATAGAGAGCCCAGAAATAGACCCTCAACTCTACAGTCAACTAATCTTCGACAAAGCAGGAAAGAATGGCCAATGGAAAAAAGACAATCTCTTCAACAAATGATGTTGGGAAAATTGGACAGCCACATGCAGAAGAATGAAACTGGACCATTTCCTTACACCACACACAAAAATAGACTCAAAATGGATGAATGACCTTAATGTGAGACAGGAATCCATCAAAATCCTTGAGGAGAACACAGGCAGCAACCTCTTTGACCTCAGCCACAGCAACTTCTTCCTAGTAACATCACCAAAGCAAGGGAAGCAAGGGCAAAAATGAACTATTGGAACTTCATCAAGATAAAAGCTTATGCACAGCAAAGGAAACAGTCACAAAACCAAAAGACAACTGACGGAATGGGAGAAGATATTTGCAAATGACATATCAGATAAAGAGCTAGTATCCAAAATTTAGAAAGAACTTATCAAACTCAACACCCAAAAAATAAATAATCCAATCAAGAAATGGGCAGAAGACATGAGCAGACATTTCTGCAAAGAAGACATCCAAATGGCCAACAGACATATGAAAAAGTGCTCCACATCACTCAGCATCAGGGATATACAAATCAAAACCACAATGAGATACCACCTCACAAGGCTAAATTAGATGGAATAGCTAAAATTAATCAGTCAGGAAACAACAGATGTTGGCGAGATTGCGGAGAAAGGGGAGCCCTCCTACACTCTTGGTGGGAATGCAAACTGGTGCAGCCACTCTGGAAAACAGCATGGAGGTTCCTCAAAAAGTTGAAAATAGAGCTACCCTACGACCCAGCAGTTGCACTACTAGGTATTTAACCTAAAGATACAAATGTAGGAATCTGAAGGGGCACATGCACCCAAATGTTTATAGCAGCAATGTACATAATAGCCAAACTATGGAAAGAACTTAGATGTCCATCAACAGATGAACAGATAAAGAAGATGTGGTGTGTATGTGTATATATATATATACACATACACATACATATACACACACACAATGGAATACTATGCAGCCATCAAAAGAAATTAAATCTTGCTATTTGCAACAACATGGATGGAACTAGAGGGTATTATGCTGAGTGAAATAAGTCAATCTGAGAAAGAAAATTATAATATGAACTCTCTGATATGAGGAATTTGAGAGGAAGGGTCGGGGGTTTGGGGGGTAGGGAAGGAAAAAATGAAACAAGATGGGATCAGGAGGGAGACAAACCACAAGAGACTCTAAATCTCACAAAACTGTTGGGGACTGCCTCCGGCCGGGAAAGTCCCCGCCATTACAAGAAGGTGCTTGGCTCACTGCTAGCAAAGTATGCTGCAAGTATACAATGAACTTTCTGGTGAAGCCCGCCTAAAGGAGGACATAGTTATTGGCTGTATCAAATTTAATCAGCATAGTAACAGGACTCTCATTGGCTCTCCCCATTGCTTGACCCCTTATTGGTCACCCTGCTGTATATAAGCTAAGGAAGTTGATTAAATAAACGGAAATGAAGCATTAACACCATACCAGGCTCATTGTCGTCCTTGCGGGCCGAGGGCGACAAATGGTGCCGAAACCCGGGAAATATTAAGAAAAATAGAAAAACCTTGCAAGGGAGAAGTCCGCAGGTAAGCGGGGAAGGGACCATGATCAAAGTGGTGGGAATCTTGTACAAGACCGCAATAAGAAGCGGGGCGGCCTTAGAGCCGGGATTAAGCAGCGAGTATACACGGAACAGACATTAGGTTGGGATTCTAATTATGGGTTCTGGACTGTCAAAGTCGAGGTTAGAGGGTTCCCTAAAGGACCTTCTAAAGGCCAATGGCACGCCATTAAAAACGAAAACTGCTAGGACATTCTTGAATACAGTTGAGACAGTGGCGCCTTGGTTTCTGGACGAGGGCTTGCTAAATATCCCCCAATGGGACCAGTTAGGTGAGGATTTTAAGAAGAGGGATAAAAACAAACCATTGCCGCCGGGAACGTTAGTTATATGGACTCTAGTCAGAGGGTGCCTGGGAGGATATAAGCCGAAATGTGATTCAGTTATTCAGGAGGGCGCTGAGGCACTCGAGGAAGTTAAAGAAGAACGCTCATCTCGTGCTTCGGAAAGGAGTAGTTCTAGCGAAGGGGAAGAAGAAATGTCGGGGGAGGAGCTAGAGTGGAAGTTCAAATTAAAACCAGACCCTCCCTGTTCCGCAGTGACCCCTAGTGCTCCGCCTCCTTACAATCCCCTGGCGGGGGAGATAACATGTAAATGTCATCCCTCTGCTAATGAGGACTGGAAGACCGCATGGAGGGGGGCCAATAGCAGCTCGATTTTCCCAGTTCTAGAGGACCAAAATCATCAACGGTATCACCAGCCCTTGGAATTTAAATTAGTTAAACAATTAAAGGAAGCGGTCATGCAGTATGGCCCTCAGGCAGCATTTACTATTTCTCTAGTGGAGTCCATAGCAGGCATGAATTTAATCCCCGAAGACTGGGGAAATTTAGCAAGGGCAGCCCTCTCTGGAGGGCAATATTTGGTCTGGAAGACAGCATGGCAAGAGCATTCCCAGGATGTTGCACGGTGTAATGCCGCGGCAGGCAATCCACAATGGAATCTGGATATGCTTATGGGCATGGGGCCATACACTGGTAAACATGACCAACTGCACTACAACCCTGCCGTATACATGCAGTATACATGCAGATTGCGGCTGCCGCTACCAAAGCATGGAAAACCCTCCAGGGCAGTGGGGACTTGCAGGGTCAACTATCTAAGGTGATACAAGGACCAAATGAAGCATATGCTGATTTTGTTGCAAGATTGATGCAAACAGCTGGGAGAGTATTTGGGGATGTTGACACAGCCATGCCTCTAATTAAACAACTGGCCTATGAGCAAGCCAATAAATGGTGTAAAGAGGCCCTTAGGCCATGGAAGGCTAAAGATTTAAGCACCTACATTAAGGTATGCAGGGATATTAACGACAGTGTTATTCAAGGACAAGTACTTGCTTCAGCCATTACTCAAGGCCTTCAGGGCATTCAGCTATCCCAACGTAAGGGCGCTAAAGGAAATTCTGGGGAATGCTACAAATGTGGAGCTCAGGGGCACTTTAAGCGAGAATGTCCTGACAGCAAGGGTCCCCCAACAGTAAAGCAACCTGGCATATGTCCTAGGTGTGGCAAGGGTACACACTGGGTGAATGAATGTCGCTCAGTAAAAGATATTCAAGGTAATCCACTACCCCCAAGGAATTCAAAAAACAGGAAATGGGGCCCATCACCCCAGGGCCCTCAAATGTATGGGGTGCTTCAACAGGTAGCCCGCACGCATTACCCGCCGACGAGCCAAGGCGGGCTACAAAAGCAAGCGCCGGATTGGACATCCGCGCCACCACCAGACTTGTACTAACCCCCGAGATGGGAACCCAGGTGGTGGAATCGGATTTTAAGGGCCCACTGCCTGTGAATACTGTAGGCCTATTATTAGGGCGTAGCTCCACAGCCCTTGCTGGATTAATAGTACACCCCGGAGTAATTGATGCTGATTATACAGGAATAGTCAAAATATTAGTGTCTTCCCCTCGTGGCATTACAGTTATCAGTCCAGGTGATAAAATAGCACAAATTATAGCGTTACCAAGCTGTCATAAACTATTCCCCAACACAGAAAAATCCCGTGGACAGAGGGGTTTTGGCTCCACTGGCCCGCCCCTCGCATGTCTACAATCCTCAAGGACAGGCCATCGTGGAACGTGCCCACTTAACCATCAAACAAACTCTTTTAAAACAAAAAGGGGGAATAGGGGACACGTTCCGGTCCCCTAAAGACAAACTAAATACAATTCTATTTATTTTAAATTTTTTGACGCTTGATAAAAACGGTCAAGCAGCAGCTGAAAGACATTCAGCCCGTATGGATTCTTCCCCCAAGCCCTTAGTTCTTTGGAAGGATATCCTTACAGGACAATGGAAAGGCCCGGATCCTGTATTAATCTGGAGCAGAGGCTCCGTTTGTGTTTTCCCACAGGACAAAGAAGTGCCGATTTGGATTCCAGAGAGATTGGTCTGGAAGGCCCCTGAGAACGAGGATGAGGACAGAGGAAGCCGTGATCCTCCTACTGTCGTGGGGGACTCTGATATTCCTAATTCCCCCGACGGCGACACGTGAATTATGGGCTATTCTGAAGGCTTGGCCCTATCCTTTACCTTTAACTAATTCTTCCTTTATCTTCCCCCCATTCTTCACTAGCTGATATACTGAGTGTTGGTTCTATTGTTCCTTTTTCTGCGCTTTGTGTTACCCCTGTAAAATTCTCTCAATTTAATAAGGCCAGCAATTCCTCCCAACAGCTCTCTTAGTATTTGCAGGGTACTTGGTCTGACGATTTTCAAAATTTCACATGAATCCTTCTGGCTGAGATAACTTGAGTAAATAGTATGCGTGTGCAACCAGCTTCCCTTCCAGAGCTATTTCAAACATTCAGCAATATGTTCCAGTTCACCAAAAATGGGCTGATACAATTGGTCATCTTGTCCTCCTCCTTATTGGCATTCTGCTTCTATTCAGAAACGTTCACCAATGGAGAACACAGCAGCGAGAGCAGAGGCGAGCTATAGCACAAGCCCCTATGTCAGTAGAGGCTGGGACATCTCCCCAGATATGGCTAAGCATGCTAGATCGGTAGTCAAAGATGGGTAAGATCAGTAGAGAAACATACCAACCTAAGACAGGACAGAGATCATCGATATCTTGTGTCTGATGACGGGTAAGGATGTTTTCTGCTACTGACGACCTAAGACAGGCACGATCTCTGCCATAAAACAAAAAAGGGGGAGATGTTGGGGACTGCCTCCGGCCGGGAAAGTCCCCGCCATTACAAGAAGGTGCTTGGCTCACTGCTAGCAAAGTATGCTGCAAGTATACAATGAACTTTCTGGTGAAGCCCGCCTAAAGGAGGACATAGTTATTGGCTGTATCAAATTTAATCAGCATAGTAACAGGACTCTCATTGGCTCTCCCCATTGCTTGACCCCTTATTGGTCACCCTGCTGTATATAAGCTAAGGAAGTTGATTAAATAAACGAAAATGAAGCATTAACACCATACCAGGCTCATTGTCGTCCTTGCGGGCCGAGGGCGACACAAAACAAACTGAGGGTTGCTGGGGGGTGGGGGGTTAGGGATAGGGTGTTGGATAATGGACATGGGGGAAGGTATGTGCTAGGGTGAGTGCTGTGAAATGTGTAAGCTTGATGATTCACAGACCTGTACCCCTGGAGCAAATAACACATTATATGTTAATTTAAAAAAGTAAACACACACACACAGGTGAGTATCCAATGAAAGTAAACCAGTGAAGCCTTTCTTGTTTACAAAAACAAATAAACAAACAAACAAAAACCCTCCAAACAATCCCAAGTTCATACCTCCAACTACCTTCCTTATCTAACTTTCACATACCAAGCCAGTATGTCCCCTGCCCTAAATCATCAAGTGCCAATAACCAGACAAATACTAGAGACACCACTCTTCTAGCCCAGAACCCACCAGCATTATTCACACTAGCCTCTCCCTTACCCTGCCTTACTTCCCCACAGAAAGCACAATAATGGTTCTGGGCCTATGATTTTCCCTTGCTCCTGCTTCTGCCTCCTGACCCAACTATGGTATTTCTCCACGTGGCCTTACGTGGTACACAATGCCTCTTGTTTCCAGGGGAACTACAAATAGCAATAAACTTTTCTTTCAATAACACTGACTTTTCTATACCATCACTCAGTCACCTTTATAGATTAAGACCTAGGCACATTGCATGGAGCACTGGGTGTGGTATAAAAACAATGAATACTGTTATGCTGAAAAAAATTAAAAAATAAAAATTAAATTAAATTTAATTTAATTTAAAAAAAAAAAAAAGACCTAGGCACAAATCCAGATGAAGGCCTTCTAAGATGAAGGCTCCTTCCTGACCAAGCACTAGTCCTTCCATGACTGGAAAGTTGTTGTTGTTGTTGTTGTTAAACCACTGAAATTTGGGGGGTAATTTTACTACAGGTTAATTGAACCTGACCTCAATACAAAATCCTCACTTCCCAGGTTTATTTCAACAATTAGGGAAAAACACATGTATTCAAAATATATAATAATTCATGGTATGAAGACATGTTGAGAACTAAAAAAACGGTAGTTATTAGGATGATAATTCAAAAGCAATGTCTAAAAATAATGTGTATAAACAGAGGAAGTATGATCTCCATCAAGTGAGAATAGTGGAAGAGATTTTTCACCACATATGGAACAGATATTTGAAACCTGACCTAAACAAGGAATTGTGATATGTATAAAAAATACATTTTGGCAGTTTTGTCAAAGGAACCAGGACTCATCTGCACAGAAACTGGAAACAAGTATAAAAATATGTGCTCTTGGGACATCCGCGTGGCTCAGTTGGTTAAGCACCTGCCTTCGGCTCAGGTCATGATCCCAGCATCCTGGGATTGAGTCCCACATCGGGCTCCTTGCTCGGCGGGGAGCCTGCTTCTCCTTCTGCCTCCATCTGCCAGTGCTCACTCTCTCTCTCTCTCTCTCTCTGACAAATAAATACATTAAAAAAAATCTTAAAAAAAAAAATGTGCTCTTGGTAGTGGCACTGTGAGCTGGAATAGATAACACAGAGGACAACAATGGACCTTAACGAGCGCTCATATCACACATCAGGGCAGAGGCTGTAAGTTATAGGCCTTGCTTTACTGTGCAGTTTCTTCTTCATGGACAATCTACATAGCTAGGAGGATTTATTAGTAAAACGTAATGACTTAGTTTATATGACTTCACAGTTTACAAAGCACCCTGTAACAAACATTCTAACGAAAGTCTTATGAAGTGATCAGGGAAATCGTATGCTATAGGTACACAGAAGAGAAGAAAGTTTCCTGTGTAAAACAGCAAATGACTGCCCCTATCCACTTCATACACTCCTTCCAGAACTTAGAGATTATGTTTTTCTCTAACTGTAAAACAAGGGAAAGGGGGAAAAAAAAAAAAAAACAGAGGCCAAAAGCACTGATATCACCTGAAGCTTGTTAAAAATCAGAAGCTCATGGTGGTGGGTATTAAGAAGGGCACGTATTGCATGGAGCACTGGGTGTGGTGCATAAACAATGAATCGTGGAACATGAAAAAAAATTAAATAAAATTAAGATGTTTTAAAGAAAATCAGCAGCTCAGCCTCACCTCAGATCTGCTGCACCTGATTCTGTAGTTCAACGCGATGCCCAGGTGCTTCCTGTGCACGCAACACTTAACAGCATTGTTCTGTGAGAGTATTTATAATTGTGTGCTGAGATTTGGGAACCTTTAAATTGAACTAGAAAAAAGCAGCAGGTAAAGGGGCGCCTGGGTGGCTCAGTGGGTTAAGCCGCTGCCTTCGGCTCAGGTCATGATCTCAGGGTCCTGGGATCGAGTCCCGCATCAGGCTCTCTGCTCAGCAGGGAGCCTGCTTCCTCCTCTCTCTCTGCCTGCCTCTCTACCTACTTGTGATCTCTCTCTGTCAAATAAATAAATAAAATCTTTTAAAAAAAATCCATTTAAAAAGCAGCAGGTGGGACGCCTGGGTGGCTCAGTTGGTTGGACGACTGCCTTCGGCTCAGGTCATGATCTCGGAGTCCCGGGATCGAGTCCCGCATCGGGCTCCCAGCTCCATGGGGAGTCTGCTTCGCTCTCTGACCTTCTCCTCGCTCATGCTCTCTCTCACTGTCTCTCTCTCAAGTAAATAAATAAAATCTTTAAAAAAAAAAAAAAGCAGCAGGTAAATACCGAAAAACAAGCCTAGACTATGCCTGTAACTAATTGATCGGGAAACCTAACCCTTTTAGTGTATTTGCAGTATATTCTGAAAGTGGAACCCATTAATGGGAAAGGAGACAGACTGCTGGAAACTAGAAAAGAGAAGCCCGAAAAGTGATGTTTTCCCTTCGTCTTCTGTGCTATCTGAAAAAGATGACACTCTGACTTACCAATCTATATATTTGCTCTGAGCGATGTAGGATACAGCTGATCACCAATGTTGAGTGCCCCGTATAATATTCTCATAATCTAACTTTATGTTTTCCATTCAACCTATTGGTTATAATTTGACTTCCCCTCTCCCATCCAAGTACTAACCAGGCCCAACCCTGCTTAGCTTCCGAGATCAGACGAGATCGGGCGCGTTCAGGGTGGTATGGCCGCAGACTGACTTCCCCTCTCATGTAATTTTTCTACATGGAGAGAACTTGACCAAACAATCAGACCAAAACATTCTAGATCACTGGCAATTATACCTTCCTTTATAACATAATATGCCAGTTGCCTAATTTCAAAATCAGTTGATTATGAATGTGGTTAGGACAAACAAGTCTACCCAAGCCCATGACTACACAAATAAAACTTGATTTTTTTTTGGAACACTGATAACCACTTCCTAAAAAAACAAACCATGTGGCGTTATGGCAGAATGGCCACATGATATGTTGGGATAATGATAACAAATGCTTATTAAATACTTGGTATATTCCAGTGTGGTTTTAATTTGAATCTCCCCGATGGCTAGTGATAATGAACATTTTTTCATGTGTCTGATAGCCATTTGTATGTCTTCATTGGAGAAGTGTCTGTTCATGTCTTCTGCCCATTTTTTGACATGATTATCTGTTTTGTGTGTGTTTTGATACCACCTTACACCAGTTAGAATGGTCAAAATTAACAAGACAGGAAACAACGTGTGTTGGAGATGATGTGGAAAAAGGGGAACCCTCTTGCACTGTTGGTGGGAATGCAAGTTGGTGCAGCCAATTTGGAGAACAGTGTGGAGATTCCTCACAAAATTAAAAATAGAGCTTCCCTATGACCCTGCAATTGCACTCCTGGGTATTTACCCCAAAGATACTGATGTAGTGAAAAGGAGGACCATCTGTACCCCAATGTTCATAGCAGCAATGGCTACAGTTGCCAAACTGTGGAAAGAACCAAGATGCCCTTCAGCGGACGAATGGATAAGGAAGATGTGGTTCACATACATTATGGAGTATTATGCCTCCATCAGAAAGGATGAATACCCAACTTTTGTAGCAACATGGACTGAACTGGAGGAGATTCTGCTGAGTGAAATAAGTCAAACAGAGAGAGTCAGTTATCATATGGTTTCACTTACTTGTGGAGCATAAGAAATAACACGGAGGACAGGGGGAGATGGAGAGGAGAAGGGAGTTGAGGGAAATTGGTGGGGGAGATGAACCATGAGAGACTACAGACTCTGAAAAACAATCTGAGGGCTTTGAAGGGGCGGGGAGTGGGAAATTGGGCCAGGATGGTGGTGGGTATTGTGGAGGGCACGTATTGCATGGAGCACTGGATGTGGTGCATAAACAATGAATTCTAGTACAATGAAAAGTAATTTAAAAAATAAAAAAAATTAATAAAAAAAATACTTGGTATATTCCAAAAGAGCTTTTTCTCTGTTAAGTCATTTAACTCTCATAAGTCATGTGGTATTATCCCCATTTCACAGATGAGAAAACAGAGGCACAGAGTCATTAAGTAACTTGACTAAGTTACAAAGTGACAGAAAAGAATTTTAATCCAGGCAGTCTGGCACCAGAACCTGTTGTCTTGACTGCTCTGCTATATCGCCACTATCCTGTCTCTCAACAGTTATCACACATTGGACTCTTCCTCTCTACTTCCTCTACCCATCCTTTTTGGATTAGCTTCAAAATCATTTATAGAAGTACCAGGAGCTAGAGCTCTTGATACAGCCAGGAGATTAAAGAACCAAACTTCAGTAGGTGACTCTTGCCCCTGTGTGGGTGAGGACACTCCCCTGGGACTTACAGATTAAATACAGACATGCTATATCCTAATAAGACATTCTCTACCTTGGATTTATTTCTCCCAGTCTTGAGATTGAAATGGTACAGAAGCCAAGCCTGGATAGGACTAGGGCAAGAGCAAGGGGACAGTTCACTTTGGTGGGGGCTTAGGCAAAAAGGTATCTGATTAATTAAAAAAGTAACTCTACCGGAGTTTGTGCCAAGAATTTAACAGAGATAGAGAATGTGTTTTGCCTTTCCTGGACCTCTCTGGGTATATTTCTCTTGGGATGATTCCAGGAAGTGGCTGTGGCCACACGATCCTCTAGGATTTGTAACCCTGGACCTTTAGTGAAATAATAGCATTATACAAGCACAGCAGAAACAATATGTCATTTCAGAAATAAAATGGTAAAATGGCATGGAAATCTTTACCTTCATCGCTATGAGAAAGGCAGAATGGACCTGTAATGAGTTCTCTCTGGTGTCTACTACAGCCTTTGTAGTCATCAGCTATAAATGGCTAGGACTGTCCATTCTTGTGACATTAGATCAGTGCTTTACAATCTTTTTCTGCCCAGCATATCTCTGTGAAACAAAACCTTTCTCTAAGTTAGAGTCACACTTCAAATGATATTTGTAGAAACATACATGTTCCCATTCCTTCCAGTACTTTTTTGTCTCCATGTAGAAAAATTACATGAGACGAAAAGTCAAATTATAATCCGTACGTGGAATGGAAAACATTGTCTATGAAGTTGTGTTACTCAGTATTGTTAAGAAGCGTTTAGCAATATGCTGAATAAATGTCATTGCCCTAGGAAGAAAAAACCAAGTTAGTAAAAATGGGCAGTAGTGAGACTTCAGGATAAACTTAAACGAACCTGGACACTTAACCAGTTCACACATGTCTAGTGACTGATAACAGAGCTTCTATTTCACTCCTGGTTCATGGCAATAGCATAGTCAAATAATGTACAAAAAGGCAATACCTAAAACTTCATTCTATGTTTGTTAGAAAAGTAAAATATTTTATTTTGTGTTCATAATTTATAAATCTTCCAAAGTTTCAAAATATTTGCCATCTAGCTATCATCTATCTATATATTTATGCTTACTAGTATGTAGAAAACATTAGAATAACTTCCCAAAGGTGAGGAGGGACCACTCCAGCAAATGAAAATGTTACCAGTTAATATTAACTAATTTCTTTATAAATACTGATCCTGCAGTTGATGGGCTTATTTGCTATTCATGAGGAGTTGTACAAGCTACTAAGTATGTATTTTCTTCCTATTTTTTTTAGAAACTACATTCAGAATTTCCAGAACATGTAAAATAAAACAAGTTATCCATTTTTAACTTAATCTGGAGTATAAAAAGATCAGCCAAATATGACTTCCTTTCTGACAGTTTAAAGTGTTTTATGCATTTCTGAACCACTGTTTAGTTTTTCAAAGATTTAAGAGTTTAAAGACTTAAAAAATGACTGATTTGTGGGATGCCTGCGTGGCTCAGTCAGTTAAGAGTCTAACTCTTGATTTCAGTTTGGGTCATGATCTCAAGGTCATGACTTTGAGCTCCACCTCAGGATCCCTACTGGGCATGGAGTCAGCTTGAGGTTCTCTCTCTCCCCCTCCTCTGCCCCTCCCCCCACACTTGCTCTTACACTCACTCGTGTGTGCTCTCTCTGGAAAAATGAAAAAAGGTTGACTTGTGTGCAATCATTTCGTACTTTAATGAAATATAAAAGATAGTTTCATGATACACCAAGGAGAGACCAGGTAGTCTGCCACATCAAAACGACACTCAGCAAATCCAAAGCGGACATAGAATTTTGAAGGTGGGCAAGTGCAACTGTAAATGAGGAGAGCTCAATGCCATAAACTAAACAGTAGAAACAGTAGATGGAAACAATCAATGTGTAGGAGTGTAGCATATGAAATAATTTAGAATTATGAGAATTGCAATACAAATACTTGGGATAAAAGTTAAAAATATATTCTCCCATTCCGTGGGTTGCCTCTTTGTTTTTTTGACTGTTTCCTTTGCTGTGCAGAAGCTTTTGATTTTGATGAAGTCCCAAAAGTTTATTTTCGCTTTTGTTTCCTTTGCCTTTGGAGACATATCTTGAAAGAAGTTGCTGTGGCTGATATCGAAGAGATTACTGCCTATGTTCTCCTCTAGGATTCTGATGGATTCCTGTCTCACCTTGAGGTCTTTTGTCCATTTTGAGTTTATCTTTGTGTACGGTGTAAGAGAATGATGGAGTTTCATCCTGGGTATTTACTCCAAAGATACAGATGTCATGAAAAGAAGAACCATCTGTATCCCAATTTATAGCAGCAATGGCCACTGTCGCCAAACTGTGGAAAGAACCAAGATGACCTTCAACGGACGAATGGATAAGGAAGATGTGGTCCATATACACTATGGAGTATTATGCCTCCATCAGAAAGGATGAATACCCAACTTTTGTAGCAACATGGACGGGACTGGAAGAGATTCTGCTGAGTGAAATAAGTCAAGCAGAGAGTCAATTATCATATATTTTCACTTATTTGTGGAGCATAACAAATAGCATGGAGGACATGGGGAGTTAGAGAGGAGAAGGGAGTTGAGGGAAAATGGAAGGGGAGGTGAACCATGAGAGACTATGGACTCTGAAAAACAATCTGAGGGTTTTGAAGGGGCGAGGGGTGGGAGGTTGGGGTACCAGGTGGTGGGTATTATAGAGGTCACAGATTGCATGGGGCACTGGGTGTGGTGCAAAAATAATGAATATTGTTATGCTGAAATTAAAGAAAAAATAAATTTTAAAAAAGTGAAAAATAATGAATGGATATAATAATTTTAATAACTATTAAGATCAGCTAGAATGAGTTTGTGGTATACCTTGTATAACTAATAAGAAAAGCTGAAATGAACACTTGTACATTTGTATTTTTATGTCAAGCAATTATTTTCTACATTTCAAGGACACACTGAACCAAATCACTGGATCAAATCTGATCACCAAATCAGCATCCAGAGGTTTGTATAAGTTTATTTTTCTACTGAGAGCCTATTTCCTATACCTTTGCCAAATCTGGAGATTTTGCTAAGCAAAAAAGTCCTATCATATTACTTTATCTTTTATTTCCAGGGCAGTTGAAGACTCTTGCATGTTTCTTTCTTTTCTTTCTTTCTTTTTTTTTTGAGATTTTATTTATTTATTTGACACAGAGAGAGACACACAGTGAGAGAAAGAACACAAGCAGGGGGAGTGGGAGAGGGAGAAGCAGGCTTCCCGCTGAGCAGAGAGCTCAATGTGGGGCTCCATCCCAGGACGCCAGGATCATGACCTGAGCCAAAGGCAGACACCCAATGACTAAGCCACCCAGGCGCCCCCTCTTGCATGTTTCTTAAATTTTTCTATTTAAGAAATGTTCTTATGCCACCAGTCCATTTTTCTACTGAAATATTCATTTTTCTCTAATTGACCAATAAAAGCCTTCAAATATTCTTGCTACTTATATGCTATATATGGTAAAAAAAAAAAAAAAATTTACTTCATTATTGGAAATTTGCCTTATGGTTGATTTAGACAATTCTGGTCTATTTGAGAGGCAGGCAAATGAGTTGTATAGTCTGTTTAGGCTCAGAGCTGCAAGTCTCTATCTGGCTGACTTTACATACTCACTGGCTTTCGTTGGCTCTTCAAAGATGGAAGTCTCCCAAGGCTCACACCTGGGCCCTCTACCTTTCTCTCCCCACACCTCTTCCTTCATAAGTTCACATACTCCAGTGATTTTCACAAGTTTAAACTCACATTATTGCTTAATCTATACTACTGCTCCTGACTCAGTGCACCCCATAAGTCAGTAATATGGTTTTTATGCCTGATGAACCTTTAAGATTTCATTTGTTCCCTCAAATTTATAAAGCACCTCTTAAGCACACCTTGTAAACAGAAGTACTATGAAGCGTCAAGATTTCACATTCACAGATTTCAAAGCAAAGTCACCCCACAAACCATCCTTCCTTTCCAATTTCTTTTTTGTTAATTGTATCCCCAACTTTCTGCTCTTCTATCTAAGAATGTCATAATTCTTTGCTCTCTGTGTCACCACAAGTAATCAGTCTCTTAATTTTTCCTCTAATGATTCAAAAATTAATTCTCCTTTTTTTTTTTCCAGATTGCTGCCATTTTGGTCCAAGCACTCATCATCTGACACCTGTTGAATTGCCATGATAATTTCCTAGTGGCCCCACTGATTCCCATTTGTTTGCCACTTCAACGTGTTGTGTATCTTGTGCTGGATTAGTCTTCCTGAAGTATGGTTCTGAATATGTCATTTCTCTGTTCAAGAATCTCAAGTGCTTCCTTTTGCCTGTGGAAATTAGCCCGAAATCCACCAGCCCCTCATTAGAAGTTTGTAGTAAGTTGATTCTATCTATCCTAACTCATCTCCCACTACTCCACTCTGGAAACACGATGCTTGCTTAGCATTGTGTCTGCATTATCCTCCATGTAAGACTTCTCACTTTTGCTCATCAATTCTGTCTGATTATATCCCTCACTTTTCTTATCAGTCCCAATCCCGTATACCCATCTCTTCACAGCACAACTCAAGTCTTCTCTCTTCCAGGAAGCTGATTCCAACTAAAACTGTAGTTTGTTTTTCTTAGTATTGGAGTAGACTTCACAGAGTACCCTCAAGGACTCTGAGCCTCAAAAATCTCAAATTCTGTTCAACAACCATTTATTGAATACTCATTACGCACAATGCTCTCCTGAGAAAAATGAATAGAACTGATCCCTCCTCTCAAAGAGCTGGAGCCCATTAGAAGGGACAGGTGCAAATATCATTTCATTCAAATACGTGAACCTCTAAGATGGAAGTCCTCACAGTGTTGTGAGACTGAGAAAAAAGAAGTGTGTCATCTGACCGAGGGTTTAGGACAAGCTTCCAGAGGAGGTATCGTGAGACAAGAATATAAAAGATAAGTAAGAAAAAAAAATGTCTATTAAGACAAAGAAAGGTGGAAAGGGAGTCTGGCAAAAAGGGAACAAAATAAATATAGCCAGAGACATACTCTGTAGGAGGGGAGTGAGGAGTTAAATAAAAGCAGTGACATTAGAGTATAATGTCACGACCAAGGACTGGTGAGAGATCAAGACAGGAAGCAACCAGAGAAAGTGAGCCAGGTGTGTAGGGGTTTGTAAGAGACTTTAAGAAATTTGCACTCTACTCTGGAAATGATGAGGAGCCCCTAAAAATGTTTAAACAAGAAAGTTAAATGATTGGGTTTTGTCAAAATCTCTTTACTTTGTAGAAGACCAGATTTAAGGAAAGCGAGACAGAAGACAGAAGACTACATATTGCAAGGCTCCAGGAAAGACAGGATAAGGGACTCTATGAAGATGCTGCTATCAGGGATGGGGCTGAAGACACAGATTTGAAAAAAAAAATGTTTAAGAGCTAAAACTATTAGATCCTGTTGACTGCCTAGACATGGAAGTTTCGGGGAACTGAGAAGTGTCACATGACTGCTATGTCTTGGATAATGGTGACAGTAATTAAGCTAAAAATCAAGGAGCCATATAGTACATCGTGGGGGGATTGGTGGGGAAGACTGGAGGTGGTGAGAGCTGAGAATGACAATGAGGACAGTTTGGGATATGCTGAGTCTGTGATTCCTATAGGATATATGAAGACCAAAGATCACAGATGAGGTCAAAGATAAAAGTAAAAATTCAGCGTTCATCACCATTCCACTGTAAGATAAAACAATGATAGATAGTTATGAGATCCCCTAAGCAAAGTGTGTAAAGAAAGAAATGAACACTTTAGAACCTGGGGTGTTCACCAGCGGTTAATGGACACACAGAAAAGGAAAAGTCCATAAAGACCAGAGAGGAAGAGTTGAAGAAGGAGGAGGACTGTCAGGACAGTTTGGAGTCACGGAAGCGAAGGACAGAAGTTTTAAGATAGTGTGTAAGGTAAGGACTGAGAAAGCATCCCGGGTTTGTCAACACGAAGTTCACCAGTGACCCAGGAACACGTGTGGGCTCCTAACTGTGATGAGTTTAAGAGTGGAAGAAATAGAGTCATGACATGTAACTTAGCAGAGAAGGAAAGGAGAAGAGTCAGGGCACGTGTAGCGAGGCCAGAGGACCCAGAGACAGCTAACTGAGGCTCAGGGAAAGGCGATTAAGGCACACAGCACACCAGTGTTGCTATTTAATTCACAGATTTAAAGAGAACAAAAGAAAGCCATCTACAAATACAGAGTTCAATCCTCAAATACCTCTCTCAGTCACAAGACTAGAAGAGAAAGTCACATGCATTGGCCCTGCCTTTGTCACAGTTCAAAACACATCTTTTTCTAAATTATGGAAAATTATAAACTTTCTTCTCTTGCCGGGAACTAGAAGTATAATAAACTGGTCAGGCGTCTCCTGGAATAACTCAGCTCTGGAGTGTAACATTTTGCTTTCGGGCTTACTGAGCACGGGTTCTTTGAGGAGTCACTGCACCCCCATATGGCCAGCCTTGAGAATAGCATTTTTCTCAACTTCCCACCAGTAGATTTTTAGGTTGAAACACAAAAAAAGTATTCTACAGATGGAAGGGACCTCAGAGACCCTCTCCTCATTGTACAGGTGAAGACTTGCTTAATTTTTCTTTTTTAAGATTTTTTATTTATTTATTTGACAGAGAGAGATTACAAGTAGGCAGAGAGGCAGGCAGAGAGAGAGAGAGAGAGAGGAGGAAGCAGGCTCCCCGCTGAGCAGAGAGCCCAATGCGGTACTCGATCCCAGGACCCTGAGACCATGACCTGAGCCGAAGGCAGCGGCCCAACCCACTGAGCCACCCAGGCGCCCCGACTTGCTTAATTTTTCAAAATGTCTTTTTCTTTTAACTTGCATATTGATATCTTGTTCATATATAAATGCTTATATATATATAAAGCAGACAACAAAAAACATATACAATATCTTTAAGTCTTCATTCAAACCTCAGGGTAGCATCCCTATGAGAGTCTCTGTTTTAAGTCCAGGAAGTTGATGAAATGCAAAAAACCACTCAGATCCTTGTCCCCAAGCTAATCTTTAGCAACACCGTATTGCCACAAAGTTAGCATGCTAGTTTGTGTCAACTGAGCCATTTCAAATTCTATTTTAAAAATGTACATTGAGGGACACCTGGGTGGCTCAGTTGGTTAAGCAGCTGCCTTCGGCTCAGGTCATGCTCCCAGGGTTCTGGGATCGAGTCCCACATCGGGCTCCTTGCTCGGCAGGGAGCCTGCTTCTCCCTCAGCCTCTGCCTGCCTCTCTGTCTGCCTGTGCTCACTCGCTCTCTCTCCCTCTGTCTCTGACAAATAAATAAATAAAATCTTTAAAAAATAATAAAAATAAAAATAAAAATGTACATTGAGCTCAAATGGAATAGTAAAAGAGGAAACATGTCTGCTATGGATCGAGTCTAAGGTGGTTATTAGAATGTGAATCTTAAGATGAAAATTCAGTTCTATATTATCATTTTGCTTTTATCTTTATCTTTTCTTTTCTGATAGGAAAAGTAACAGATGTCATAAAGAAAACTCAGGAGACCTCAGGGGGGAAAAAAATTAAAAACATCAATCAAAATCCCATGACCCAACATAATCTTTCTTAAGATTCTGGCATGTTCTGGCACCTGGGTGGCTCAGTGGGTTAAGCCTCTGCCTTCGGCTCAGGTCATGATCCCGGGGTCCTGGGATCAAGTCCCATATTGGGCTCTCTGCTCAGCGGGGAGTCTGCTTCCCCCTCTCTCTCTGCCTACTTGTGATCTCTGTCAAATAAATTAGTAAAATCTTTAAAAAAAAAAAAAGATTCTGACATATTCAATCCCTTCAAAATGCTTTAAGTCGAAGATATCAAGTCAGACATCTAATTCACCCCATGAAATTAGCTGAGAGTTTAAAAAAGATTTCTCATACTTACAGAAGTTCTTTCACTCCTTAAGCCCACCTAACCAAAAGAGTTACCCACTCAGGGACAAACAGTTGAAACAGAGCGAAGTTAACAAGGTTTGGGCAACCTCTGTCCAGGGCGGCCATTCACTTGTTCATTAACACTGTCCTTAATTATTTCTAACAATTCTTAGTGTGTTGGCTTCTTCCTGCATCTTTTTATCTGCCATCCCAAAGATACTTCTGCTGAATTCTAGATTATTTGGAACGGGAACACCCTAAATCAGCAAAATTAGAACACTAAGCTTTAAAGTGTTTCAAATCAAACAAATGGACTCCTTCTGAATGCAACATTAATAGGAGTAGTATTAGCAACAGTGATGGTAACGATTTATGAAGCTTGAAGTTCTTTATAAAACTTCCATTTCAGGGGCACCTGGGTGGCTCAGTGGGTTAAGCCGCTGCCTTCAGCTCAGGTCATGATCTCAAGGTCTGGGATCAAGCCCCGCATCGGGCTCTTTGCTCAGCAGGGAGCCTGCTTCCTCCTCTCTCTCTGCCTGCCTGTCTGCCTGCTTGCCATCTCTCTGTGTCAAATAAATAAATAAAATCTTTAAAAAAAAATCTTTCCCCTTGATTGTCTTGGCAACCCAATTTTACAAAGGAGGTGTTAAGAAATGGCCCTATATCACATAACTAACATATAGCTGACAAGCCTCCTCCCTAAACCCTGTCCATAAGCAGAATCCCACAGTCCAAGACATTCTCCAGGCACCCATGATGTAACCAACTACAGGTTTTCAGAGTCATTTTAGCCTACACCAATGTAATTATATTCACCAGAAGTACAACAAATGGTATTTGGAAAACTATCTAGTATTCCCTTTGCCTCTTCGGTGTAGGACAACCCAAGAAATCCGTTGGTCTGGAGAAATACAAGGATATTTTACAAAAGAAATGCAAAGAGGAGGGGTACCTAGGTGACTTAGCAGGTTAAGTATCTGCCTTTGGCTCAGGTCATGATCACAGAGTCCTGGGATCAAATCCCACATGGGGCTCCCAGCTCCACGGGGAGTCTGCTTCTCTCTCTGACCTTTCCCCTCTCATGCTCTCTCTCACTCTCTCTCTCTGTCAAATGAATAAATAAAATCTTAAAGAAAAGAAATGCAAAGAGGAAAAAGGAGAAAATATTTAGTTTCTAATATACAAAATAGAAATATAATCACTATGATGTTGAAAGAGAATTTCTCTAAACTCCTTTATTCATTCACATTAAGACCCAACACTTACAGAGATCACTTGCAGTGTGGAAAGGATGCTACTCAAAGACAAAAGGAATATGTGATTCTGGATACAAGAAAAGGCCATCCTCCCTTACCTTCTAGTACCTCAGAGAGGGAAGTACATTAGCATAACCGTGAGGGCAGGAGCACTGCTTATTTGCCTGCTCCCCATTAAGGACTATGGAGAGTTAATTACCTTCTGCACTAATTTGACACATACGACCACCTCAGTTAGGAAGAGTGGAAAGAATCTCTCAAGTTAGCTCTCCAAAGCAATCCTTGGTTTCCATAGGGCCTGGAGATAAGTCGAGATCGAGCAGACTAGCCACTGATTCCACAGTGGCAGTGGCAAGTAACCTCACTGCTGAGGCTGAGGTGGATCCGTGGGCCAGTGGAGAGCGGGAGAACATGGTGGACACCCAGGCCTGCAGCCAGTGGAAGCCAGATATAAGGCAGACCAACCGAAGGAGCACTGCCAGCTTCTGAGCAAGCAGGAGAGAAGTGACTGGTTGGTGACTGTACCAGTCACCAACTTCATAGGAAAATGCCAGTTAAACAGGAACATTACGTGGGCTTCAGGCCCCAAAGACGTAGTCTTCCCCTCAGACCTCCTTCCCTAGACATGCTCCCCAGTTACCAGACTGAGCATTACCTTAAGGAACTGATTAAGTTATCAGACTGAACTAATTTAAGTAAGAATGAACACTATTAATATTTCCCCCCTAATACAGCAGATGAGCTCCCCCTGAAGAGGATTAAATGAGCTCTAGACCAAAAAGGAAATTCTGTTTTTGGAGGTTCTAGGTTAAGGTAACAGAGTTAACATACATTTCTCTTTCTACTCCTTCCTACTCTTTCCTACTCCTTCCTAAAACCAGAATATAGTAAGGAAGCTTTCAAAGGACACAAACCCACAAGAATGGGGATTTTAGAAACTCTCAGAACACTGAGACTATAATCCAGAAATTCCATTCAGATCACCATCTCCTAGGAGCAGTGATAGTGACAACACCGAAATTACTATGTACAAAGAGATTTGTGCTTACCACTCAGCTTCCAAAAACTACACAATATACTGTTTTAGGGATCCACATACCCATGGTGACTTCTAAATCTTAGCTGTTACAGGAAGGGAAAGACATGAATGAGGCTAGCATGGTGGCTGCTGCTTGCGTCACACCTGGTTTAGCCCGTGCACTCATGGTTCTGTGCCACACTGAAGACTTAGCTAGGAAAACACGGGGGGCACAAACAACACCTCTCCAGAGTGCTTCTAAGAGGTAGTCACACAAAAAGAGAACTCCATATCAATTCAGACCACCTAGCTCGGTCACCTGAGGGTTCTAGGATCCTAGTTGTGTTACCAAAGAAGAATAGCATTTTTAAAAAATGTGAACACAGAGGAAACATCCCTTGAAAAACCCCCAAGTGTCTTTAGGTGACAAAAGTAGAGAAAAATGGTCAAGAGACTGGGCTTTCGGATTGATTCAAACCCAGATTCCAAACCCTATTGGCTATCACTTAGTCAGTTTACATAACTTATCAGAATTCATTCCCTTAAAACAGAAGTTGTTGGTCACACATGTTTTGTTCTTGTTGTTCTTTTTTTTTTAATTTTTTTTTTTATTTATTTGACAGAGAGAGATCACAAGCAGGCAGAGAGGCAGGCAGAGAGAGAGGAGGAAGCAGGCTCCCCGCCGAGCAGAGAGCCCGATGCGGGACTCGATCCCAGGACCCTGAGATCATGACCTGAGCCGAAGGCTGCGGCTTAACCCACTGAGCCACCCAGGCGCCCTGTTCTTGTTGTTCAATCAATACTGTTCACGTATTTGTTGAGCAAATACTGATTGTGCATCTATTATGTGCAAGTGCTATATTGGCATTTAGAACGTGTCAGTCAAAAAGAGATTTATAAAAATTCCCTGTCCTTATGGAACTTAGGTTCTAAAGGAGGATGTAAACAAAATATAAATAATAAATAAACATGGTAAATATGCGTTATGTTAGAAGATAAGTCCTGTGGGGGGGGGGAGAACCGGGGATTAAGTTTGGTGGGGGTTGCCATTAACAATTTATTTATTTACTTATTTTATTTTAAATACTTTATTTGGGAGAGAGAGAGAGAGAGCAGGAGCAGGGGTGAGAGGGAGAAGGTGAAGGAGAAGCAGATTCCCTGCTAAGAAGGAAGCTCTATCCCAGGACCCTGGAACCGTGACCTGAGCCGAAGGCAGGCACTTAGCCGACTGAGCCACCCAGGTGCCGCAGTAGTGAGCAATTTTAAATAGTGCAGCTAAAACAGACTTCAGTGACAGAAAACTACTGACTTAGAGCAGTAAGGTAAGGATTACGTGATACGACGTAAATAAGTGCTCTCACCACATACCACTGAAGACGTAAGCGGTTGGGAGCTTGAGGAAAAGGACAAAGGGAATCTGCAAGAGATCAAAGTCCCGAAGGAGCCGATGACAGGAGGTACGGGCTCTCCACCATTTGGGCTATTAGGAATGTGACCCTTTTCAATAACAGGAACTATTAGTTATAGGACACTACCTATATTCTAAGAATAGTGCTAAATTTTAAAATGTTTTAGCACCTAGAATCCTTGCCAGTAACCCTATACGACCAAACTGAGGGTACGTAATTTATGCAGAGACACGCAGCTGTCAGTAGGTTAGAGGCAGCCAGAACTTGGCCCAGGTATTTCTGTCACTGGCACTCTTGGCCACCATGCTGCTCCGCCTCTCAGATCTGCTCTCAGATACCAGACAGACTAGTGGCAACCTGGGTCCTAAGGAGGAAACAGGCTTGTATGCAGTGGCAGGGCTGGGACTAGCTAACTCCCTTCCTCTGCCTCTGATCATGCTGCCTCGCCAAGCAAGCCTAACCTGGATACTGCATAAGTTCAACTTACATTCTGTTAGACAACAACTCTCCATCAAATAGAATATAAGACATAGCAGAATCACCCTATTATGTTTTAAAATAATAAATTAGAGTTTACTTGAGACAGACACCCTCTCCTGAAGTTTGCTTCTCACCACCCCAGGGCCCAAAGATGCTACACAATGAGAGAGTAACTGGTGTTCCTACAAGCATGAGAGGCTCCGTCTCTACAGAGTTCAACTAATATGCAGTATCCAGGAGGACTCAGTAATGCATATGTGTGGACTGACTCGTACAGAAAACTATACAAACTGGTTTAATCTACTGCTCTGTATACACAGTTGACCACAGAAGCCTCCTATCCTGTGGGAAAAGTGGATCTCTGGTGCCCGGGCAGGCCACTTAACACAGGGAGGAAATGGATGGTGTCTTCAAGATTGCCGTCAGTTTAATGAGAAAACACAGCTTAAACTTTAACTTAAATCTGTGTTTGCAAAGAAAGCGCTCTCGTGCGTTAAAATTTTGGGGCAGTTGTACAGAAAGGCCTTGGAACACAAGAAAATAAAACCGAGAAATTTTACCCTATGCCTTGGTTTCACAGAGTAATGGGCAGAAACCGAAACTAACATAAACATTTCTGTTAACAAGTTCACCTCCTGGAACCCAACAATCCAGCAGTGTTCTCAAATTATCTAAAATGAACAAGGTTTCCCACCACAGAGCTATAAGGCAAACATGTCTACCAGACCCCTCAATGGACAAAGCAACCTACAGGGCTCCTGTCAACACAAAAACACTAAGAAGAAAGGAGAAAGAGGGGGAAGACGAAACATTTCCTCCCCCGCTTTCCCTGAGGCTGTCAAGTCTGCCACTTGCCACATGAGTGACAGCATGGACTTGGGCAGCTCCAATATACCATTAAGAAAATGGGGGAAGTGACACTTGGTGACATTCTCCCTGAGAGAGATGAGTAATAGTGTCAAAAAGTGCATGGTCTACTGCCCCTACAGACTGTAACATAACACCTCCCCCATCGAAACGGTGAGCCAGCAACAAATAGCAAATGTCACAGAAAACAAATCTCTTACAGTTGGGTCTCTTTTAGTTGAAGCTGCAGGGGGAGGAGGCCGACTGAGACCACAGAGTTGGTAAAAAGTCACACCATGAAGCTCCCTTAGTAATTTTATATGCAGGCAACATTACCAGGCATCCCTATGTGCTAGGGTCATACTAAATAAAAAATTTACATATATATTACTTAATTTCATTATTTAAATAAATGCCAAGGGCAGCCATAATCATTATGTGAGGAAAAAGCATAAACCCACCATATGATAGCAATTTGCTTAAAAATACACTCATACAGACATAACATGCTTGTGTGTGTCCACATACATGTGTGTATTGTTTGAGTGGGTAGTTATAATATGTACTATATTGATATATTTATACAAAAAAACAAAAAAGGAAACACCCCAATTTATTTTTGAATGGTAAAATTATTAGTAGCTTTAATTATTTTCCTTACATTATTCTACATTTTTCAACTTGGACTTATTTCTTTTTCAAGTCCACCTACTCTTCAGCTCCCAAGTACAATATCCTCTCCCCAAATCTCTTTCCTATAAATATCCAATATTCTCCCCCCAAAATGAAAATACATGCCAAAAAAAAAAAAACAACCAGAAAGGATGTCCCAAATATACAAAAAACCAGTAGTCATTAGAAAATCCCCTTAAGAAAGCCCAGATTTTGGAATTAGTAAGCAAAGATTTTAAGCTATTACAAATCCATTAAAAGTAATGGAAATCATATAAAAAGAATTTTAAAAAGAGTATAAATGATTGTCAAACAAATAAAAAATAATATCAATAAAGATACAGAAATTATGGGAAAGGAAAGAGAATAAAATAGGAATTCAAGGGATTAAAAAGTCTGATAACAAATAAAGAATTTAGAAGGGCTTAAAAATCTGAACAAACAGCAAAAAGAATCTACAAACTGGAGATAGGTCAATTGAGATCAAGATATGATATCCAATCTGAAGAGCAAACAAAAAAAAAGTATAAAGAAAAACAGATATATCCTTAGAGCTGTGTGGGACATCACAAAGCATATAAACGTGCACACAACTGGAGCCCCGTTAAGAGGATAGATAGAAAATGACATAAAGAATACTTGAAGAAATAATGGCTGAAATTTTCCTGAATTCAATGAAAACCAATATAATATACTGTATGTATGTATATAACATATATATAATATATTGCTATAATTGTTATAATCAATACAATACATCAAAAAAACTTTAATAAAATCTAACTAGGAAAAACTGAAAGATAAGCACGCCTATGCACTTGACAGTCATACTGTAAAAAGACAGAGAACCTCAAAAGGCATCAGGAAAAAAAAATGATTCATCACATTAAAGGGAAATGAATGAGATTAATAGCTAACTGTTCATCAGAAAGTATGGAAGTAAAAAAGTGGCAGGACAACATATTCAAAGTGCTGGGGGGAAAGACCCTCAAGCAGGAATTACATACCCCCAAAAAATTTGACAAAATAGAACATTCTTTCTTTCCTTTTTATTTATTTATTTGACAGAGAGAGAGAGATCACAAGTAGGCAGAGAGGCAGGCAGAGAGAAAGGGGGGAGGAAGCAGGCTCCCTGCTAAGCAGAGAGCCTGATGTGGGGCTCAATTCCAGGTCCCTGGATCATGACCTGAGCTGAAGGCAGAGGCTTTACCCACTGAGCCACCCAGGTGCCCCTAGAACATTCTTTCTTTTTTTTTTTTTTTTTTTTTTTTTTTTATTTTTTTTTTTTTTAAAGATTTTATTTATTTTTTTGACAGAGAGAAATCACAAGTAGATGGAGAGGCAGGCAGAGAGAGAGGGAAGCAGGCTTCCTGCTGAGCAGAGAGCCCGATGCGGGACTCGATCCCAGGACCCTGAGATCATGACCTGAGCCGAAGGCAGCGGCCCAACCCACTGAGCCACCCAGGCGCCCCAGAACATTCTTTCTTGATAAAAAAAAAAAAGAAAAGAAAAAACACAACTCTCCACAGTTTAGGGATAGAAGGAACACACCTCAATATCATATATGCCATATATAAAAAACCCATAGCAAATATCATCCTCAGTGGGGAAAAACAGAGCTTTTCCCCTAAAGTCCAGAACATGACAGGAATGTCCACTCACCACCATTGTTCAACATAGTACCCGAAGTCCTAGCCTCAGCAATCAGACAACAAACAGAAATAAAAGATATCAGAATGGCAAAGAAGAAGTCAAACTCTCACTTTTCAGATAACATATTTTATGAAGAAAACCCGAAAGACTCCACCCCAAAATTACTAGAACTGATAGAGGAATTCAGCAAAGTCACAGGATATAAAAGTCAAGGTACAGAAGTCAGTTGCGTTTCTAAACACTAACAGTGAGTCAGAAGAAAAAGAAATCAAGGAACTGATCACATTTACAATTGGACCAAAAACCGTAAGATAACTAGGAATAAACATAACCAAAGAGGTAAAGAATCTGTACTCTAAAAACTATAGAACATTCACAAAAGAAACTGAGAAGATATAAAGAAATGGAAAAATATTCCACACTCATGGATTGGAAGAACAAATATTGTGAAAATGTCTAGGCTACCCAAATCAATCTACACATTCAATGCAATCCCTATCGAAATACATCATTTTTCAGAGCTGGAACAAACAATTCTAAAATTTGCATGGAATCAGAAAAGACCCCAAGTAGCTAAAGTAATGCTGAAAAAAAAAAAAAAACAAAGATGAAGGCATCACAATTCCAAACTTCAAGCCATCTTACAAAGCTTTAATCATCAAGACATATGGTACTAGCGCCAAAATAGACACATAGATCAAAGGAACAGAAGAGAGAATGCAGAAATGGAACCTCAGCTCTATGGTCAATTAATCTTTGACAAAGCAGGAAAGATATCCAAAGGAAAAAAAGACAGTGTCTTCAACAAATGGTTTTGGGAAAATTGGACAGCCACATGCAGAATAATGAAGCTGGACCATTTCCTCACACCATACACAAAAATAAACTTTAAATGGATGAAAGACCTAAATGTGAGACAGGAATCTATCAAAATCCTAGAGAACATAGGCTGCAAAATATTGACCTCAGTTGCAGCAACCCCTTAAACACATCTCCAAAAGGAAGAGAAACAAAAACAAAAAAGAACTATTGGGATTTCATAAAGATAAAAAAAAAAATTACACAGAAGGAAATGGTCAATAAAACTGAAAGTCAGCCTACAGAATGGGAGAGGATATTTGCAAATGTCTTATAAGAAAAAGAGCTAGTATTCAAAATCTATTAAAACATTAAACTCAACACCCCCAAAACAACAAAAAACCCAGTCAAGAAATGGGCAGAAGACTTGAACAGACATTTCTGGGGAAAAAAAAAAAAAAAAGACATACAAATGGCCAACAGACACATGAAAAAGTGCTCCACATCACTTGGTATCAGGGAAATACAAATCAAAACCACAATGAGATGCCACCTCACACCAGTCAGAATGGCTAAAATGAACAACTGAGGAAACAACAGATGTTAGTGAGGATGCAGAGAAAGGGGAATCCTCTTACACTACTGGTGGGAATGTAAATTGCTGCAGCCAATCTGGAGAACAGTATGGAGGTTCCTCAAAAAGTTAAAAATAGAGCCACCCTACAACCCAGCAATTACTCTACTAGGTATTTATCCAAAGGATATAAACATAGTGATTCAAAGAGACACCTGCACCCCAATGTTCTTAGCAGCAATGTCCAAATAGCCAAAATATGGAAAGAACCCTGATGTCCATCAACAGTTGAATGGATAAAGGTGAAGTGGTATATATATACAATGGAGTATTAGCCATCAAAAAGAATGAAATCTTGGGGCACCCGGGTGGCTCGGTTGCTTAAGCAACAGCCTTCATCTCAGGTCATGATCGTAGAGTCCCAGGATTGAGTCCTACATTGGGTTCCTTGCTCAGCAAGGAGTCTACTTCTCCCTCTGACCCTCCCCCTCTCATGCTCTTTCTCTCTAATTCTTTCTCTCTCAAATAAATAAATTTAAAAAATCTTAAAAAAAAAAAGAATGAAATCTTGCCATTTGCAATGACAGAGATGGAACTGGAGGATATTATGCTAAGCGAAATAAGTCAGTTAGAGAAAGACAAATACCATATGATTTCACCCATATGTGGGATTTAAGAAACAAAACAGATGAACATAGGGGAAGGGAAGGGAAAATAAAATAATATGAAAACAGAGAGGGAGATAAACCGTTAAAGACTCTTCTTAAAATTTTTTTCATTTATTTATTCATGAGAGAGAGAGAGGCAGAGAGAGAAGCAGGGCCCCAGTGGAATGGGGAGCTCAATGTGGGACTCAATCCCAGGACTCTGAGGTCATGAACTGAGCCAAAGGCAGACACTTAATCAACTGAACCACCCAGGCACCCACCATAAGAGACTCTTAACTACAGGAAACAAACTGAGCGTTGCTACAGGGGAGGTGCATGGAGGAATGCAGTAACTGGGTTTTGGGCATTATGGAGGGCACTTGGTGCAATGACCACTGAGTACTTTTTGCAACTGATGAATCACTAAATTCTTCCTCAGAAACTTGAAAAAAAAAAAAAAAGAATTCCATATCCAGCAAACTTCCCCTCAAAAATCAAGAACATAAGATAATTTCAGATAGCAAAAACTGCTTACTAGCAGAACTACACTACAAGAAAGGAGCCTTTCAGGCTAAGTTAGAGTACACTAGATAGTAACTTAGATCCACACAAAAAATAAAGAGCATAAATAACATTAAGTGCATAGGTAAATATAAATGACAGTATAAATGTATTTTTGTTTATAATTTTCTTTTTTTCTATCTGCTTTAAAGGACAGCTGCAAAAAAATAAAAATAAAAAAGACAACTACATAAAGTAATAATTATAAAACTATGCTGATGGGCTTATATATAATAATGTAATCAGTATGACAATAAAGCACAAAGGAGGGTGGAAAGAATGGAGTGATAATGGAGCAAGTTTTAACAAAAGTGTTTTAACTTAAGAAGTTAAGTGTAAGCTCCAGGGAAACCTCTATGGAAACAACTTAAAAATATATAATTGAAGAAAGAACAAGGGAATTAAAATGGTACACTAGAGGGGCGCCTGGGTGGCTCAGTGGGTTAAGCCTCTGCCTTCAGCTCAGGTCATGATCCCAGGGTTCTGGGATCAAGCCTCACATCAGATCTTCTGCTCAGCGGGGAGCCTGCATCCCACCCACCCCACCCTTGGCTACTTGTGATCTCTCTCTCCCTGTCAAATAGATAAATTTTTTTTTAAAAAATCTTTTAAAAAATGGTACACTAGAAAATAAAAAATTACAAAAGGGAAGGTGTAAATCCTACCTGATTTGTAGTTACATTAAATGTAAATGGATTAAACACTTCAGTTGAAAGGTAGATACTGGAAGAATTGGTTGAAGACAAAGAAACAAAGAAAAAATATGACCCGATTATATGTGGTGGACCAGAGATACATTTTAGATTAAAACACCTGAATAGATAGAGGAATGGAACAAGATATACTACGCCAACGGTAACCTAAAAAGCTGAGGTGTTATACCACTATCAGACAAAATGTGCTCTGTAAAAATGTTACTAGAGATTTAAAAAAAGGACTTTTTATAATAAGAGTCACTCTATCAAGAAGATATAACAATTATAAACATTGATGCATTCAATAGCAGTATACAATGTGTAAAATACAATGCACAAAAACACAGAACTAAAGGGAGAAATAGAAAATTCAATGATAGTAATTGAAAGCTTCAATACTCTCTTTCAGTAATGGATATAGCAACAAGACAGAAGAACAACAAGAAATTAGAAGATGAATAAAACAAAAACCAAGACGGCCTATCAAACATCTGTGTCCCCCTGCACTCCACCATCAACAAAAGATACTTTTCTCAAGTTCAGATGGAACAGTCCATAGGATATACAATTAAATAGGTTGTAAAACAAGTCTCAATAAATTTACAGGTTGAAATCATACAAAGTATGTTTTCAGACTACAGTGGAATTAGAAATTAATAAGAAAAGGAAATTTGAGAAAATAAGAATATGTAGAAATTAATGCTTTCCTAAGTAACTAATAGGTCAAAAAAGAAACTACAAAGGTAATTAGAGAATACTTTGAGGTAAAATAAAAATAAAATACAGCATCCCAGCACTTATGGGATGTAGATGACGTGAATCAATGTCTGGGAGAAAACTATAGCTGTAAATGCCTACCTCAAAGAAGAAGAAGGCATCAATAATGACTAACCTTCCACCTTAAGAAACTAGGAAAGGAAAAGTAAATTAAATGCAAAAGAAACAAAGAAAAAAGCAGTAAAAATTAGAAAGGAAATGAAATAAAAAATAGAAAAAATCAGGAAAGCTCAATGAAACCAAAAACCATCTCTTTGAAAAGATCAGCAAAATTGGCAACATTTAGTTAGACTAACAAATAGAAAGGACATAAGACTCAAATTACAGGGGCACCTGGATGACTCAGTTGGTTAAACAGCTGCTTTTGGCTCAAGTCATGATCCCAGAGTTCAAGAACTGAGCCCACATTGGTCTTCCCATTCAGAGGAGTCTCTTTCTCCCTCTCATCTTACCCCGTCTTGTTCACTCTCTCACTATCTCTCTTTCAAATAAATAAAATATTTTTAAAAAAAAGACTCAAATTACTAAAATCAGGAATTAAAGAGAAAATATCAGTACAACTTTAGAGAAATAAAAGGATAATGAGGGAATAGTAAGAACAACTGTGTTCGCACATTAGATAATTTAAATGAAGTAGAGAAGTTCTTAGAATGATACAAAGTATAGAAATTGACTCAAGAAGAAATTGAAAATTTGAATGATTATAACAAATAAAGGTAATAAATTAGTCATTTAAAAACTTCCCTCCAAAAAAGCCCAAGCCCAGATGGCTTCACTCATGAGATCTATGAAAGGTTTAAGGAATAATACCAATTTGCCAACTCTTCCAAAAGATAGAGAAGGAGAGAACACTTACCAACTCATTCTATGTGGCTAGTGTTACCCTGAAACCAAAATCAGACAAAGACATTATCAGAAAAGAACACAGACTAATGCCCATCAGGAATATAGAATTAAAAATACTCAGCATAATAATAGCAAACCAAATCCAGCAACAAATAAATATTATATACCATAACAAAGTGGAATTTATTCCAGGAATGTGAGGGTGTTTAGCATACAAAACCAATTAATGTAATATGTCATATTAACAAAAAATAAGGCAAAAACTAATCTCACCTGATACAGAAAAATGACAAGATCCAACACCCATTCATACTCCAAACGTTCAATGTCCTATGAATATCAGAACAGATCTTCCTTGCTCTGATAAAGGCTACCAATGAAAAACCCACAGGTAGCATCATAATTAATGCTTTACCCTTTAGATCAGGAATAAAACACAGATATCTCTTCTCACCACTTCTATCCTAGAGTACACTACAGGTTCTATCAAGCCAATTGGGAAAAAAAGAAATAACGGGAAATCAGATTAGAAAGAAAGAAGTGAAGCTATCTCTACTTGAATATGACATAATCTTGCCAAGAAATCCCTGAGAAAACTATTAGAACTGATCAACAATTTCAGAGAATCTGCAGGATACAAGATAAATATATAAATATTAATTGCACTTCTATACACTAACAATGAATAATCTGGAAAAGGAATTGAGAAATTATTCCATTTATGATAGTATCAAAAAACAATAAAGTATATTATTATATAAGTAAATATGTAAAAATACATATTTTTAAAAATATAAGTATTTATTTTTAAAAGTATAAGACTTATACCCTGAAACTATAAAGCACTGATGGAAGACATTAAAAGCAACATAAATAAATGGAAAGACAGCCATGTTCACAGATCAGAAAACAATATTGTTAAGATGGCAATAGTTCCCAAACTGATCTGCACATTCAACACAATGCTTATCAAAAATACAGCCTTTTTTTTTGGCAGAAATTTACAAATTGCCTCAAGAAATTCATGTGGAAATAAAATTGAGGTAAAATACCCTAAATCAAAAAGAAAACAAGAACAAGAACAAAGTTGGAGAACTCCCAATTCACATTTTCAAAATTTACTACAAAGGTACAGTAACCAAGACAATGCACTGGCATTCAGATGGACATGTAGATCAATAAAATAGACTTTAGGGTCCACAAAGAAATTTTTACATTTATGGTCAACTGATTCTTGACAAGTGTAGGGAAAGAAGAGTTTTCTCAACAAATGATTTTGGGACAACTGGATATCCACATTCAAAAGAATTAAACAGAATCTTTACTCAAAAAAAAAAAATTAATTCATAGTAGATCATAAACCTAAAAGCAATAATTTAAACCATAAAGCTTAGAAGGAAAAAATGGTAAATCCTTAACAAAACTGGATTGGGCAATGGTTTCTTAGATATGACTCTAAAGCATGAGCAAAATAGAAATATTAGGATGAGGAGAAACTGGACTTTCATTCATTACTAGTAAGATTGTAAAATGGTTTAGTCATTCTGGAAAATTGCTTAGCAGTTCTTCAAAATATTAAATATAGAGTTCCACATGACACAGCAATTCCACTCCTAGGTTATACACCCAAGAGAAATGAAAAACTGTCCAGGTAAGAACTTGTATGAGAATGTTATTTGCACCATTATTCATCATAGCCCAAAAGTGGAAACAACCTAAATATTTCTTACTTGATGGATAGAACAAAATGTGATATATCTATACAATGGAATATAATTTAGCAATTAAGAAATGAAATATCGATTCATGCTACCACATGGATGAACCTTGAGAACATACTGCTAAGGGAATGAAACCAGTCACAAACCATCACATATTGTATGATTCCATTTATAAGAAATGTCTAGAATAGGCAAATCCCTAGGGACAGAAAGCAAGTGTTCAGTTTTGGGAGACAGGGGATAAGAGGAAAGTGAGAGCAACTGCTAATGGGTAGTTTCTTCTGGGGGTGAAGAAAAGATTTTAGAATTAGACAGTGGTAGTTGTTGCACAACTCTGTAAATATACCAAAAAGCACTGAGTTGCACAGTGTAAAAGGTAGAATTCTGTGGTATGTAAATATCTCATTAAAACTATTACTGAAAAACCTGTAAAGAAAAGTTTAACAGGCAAAAATGGCCACACTTCACTCTCTCTTATCCAATCTCCCTGTATCCTCCTGAGCTTCCTCTTCTCCACCCTTCTTGTCTCCGGCTGTGCTTTCCTTCCTTTATCTTAACTTTCCTCTCCCTCTCATTCATGCACTTGCCTGGAATTCATGGTCTGAATTCCAGAGACTGAAATGTGTAAGGCCCTCTGCTTTGCCTGTGAGGACTCTGAATCACTGCGAGAAGTGACCAATCCACAAAGTTAAGGAGTGATAGTGTCAGGGGATCTACGATGACCAGTGTTCTCTCCATGGTCCCTTGGGGCTTTCTATTCACCCATGAAGGGAAAGGACCTGCTATAAGATCTCAAACTCCAGGGATTCTCCTCTTTCCCAGGGACTTCCTCAGCCACAGGTTAACTTCAGAGCCTTTCAAACCAGACTTCACTCATCTTCAGTGTCCTCTTCTTCTCTCCCCAGCACCCCCGTTACAATCTCCTTTTCTTCCCTACTTCTTAATCTAACCACCTTTCTCCTTCCTCTAACTCAAGCAGCTTTCCTCAAACCCCCCTTCTTTCCCTCATTTGTCCCTATATCCCCTCCAGTATCTCTGTTGCTGCACCCCAGGGCCCAGTCTCCTAAATCTGGCCATAGAACAAGAAAAGATGGGTGGCTTGAGCCATGTGATAGTCTCTGAAAGAAGTAAAGTCCATCACTAAATTTCCCTGCAGACTATATAACAGATAAAAGTATCCTTTAATATGCATTGTTGGCTTCTGAAGATGGAGGCACCTTTATTCCCTTACATGTCTCATTCTCTTAATACCCCCAAGCTAGTATGAGTGATCTCTAACAAAGGGAAACAAAAATCAAGCTTTCACTTCTTTGAGGAGAGGTAAGTCCTCCCAAGAGATTAAACATTGGTTAAGCATAAGGAGTTGACTGATACTTAGACCAAGAAAATGAATACTTTGCATCATTTCAGGACACACACACACACACACACTATTCAATAACTAGTAATGTTTGGGGGTGGGTTTTTTGTAATAGATGAACTTTCCTCTGACAATTATGAGGATTTCTTAAGAACTAACAACTTGTGAACTAGGGGCCTTGCACTTTCACTTTGCACTGAGCCCCACAAAGTATAAAGCCAGTCCTGGCTGGCCAACATTTGTGAGAAGAGGGGTCATGTGCTAAATCAGCTTTGGTTCTCTTCTTCCTCCTCTCCTGTTTTGCAACAGATTTCCCTGTTCTTCTACTTCTGGTATGGGAGATAGAAAGGGGAAATGTGAGAAAGAGTTGAAAAGGATATATTTTTCCCAGTAAGTAATCAGGTCAGAGTTATTATTTTACACTTTACCAGGAAAACGAAGGTTTTTCAGGTTTTCTTTTTAAGGAGCAAAGAGTCAGTCATGTCAGATGCAAAACACAGTGTTTGTGTATGCGTGATGTCTGTGTGTGTATTAAACAAGCAGCATTCACTGTGTGCCAGATCTTACATCAAGATCGTTATGTAAATCATCTCACTCATTCCTCAGAACATACTATGAGGTAAATGCTGCTACTATCCCAACTCACAGATGGAGAACATGATGCTTAGAAAATTAAATAACTTGTCCCAGATCACATAGCAAGCAGAGGAAACAACTCTATTGACTCCAGAGCCACTCTAACTGCAAAACCCGTGTGTTCCAACTCTCGGCTATGCAGACTGTGCTGAATGGGTTTCACATAACTTCCCTGAGAAACAACTACTGAGTTTGGACCATGACCATGACCAAACAACTACTGAGTATGGACCATGACCATGACCAAACAACTACTGAGTTTTGACCCTTTCTTATCTATGAATTTATTTAATCCTTACAACACTCTGTGACAGGGATATTTTTATTATCTCCATTATATAGGTAAGAGGACAGAAGTTAAAGCAAACTGTCCAAGGTCATGCTACTAGAAAGTGTTGGAAATTGATTTTTAAATCATACTATCTGGCTCTAGAATCTGACCTTTTAACCTAACCTCATTCTGCCTCAGTGTAGAAGAAATTACCCAATAGAACACAATCCAAGATCTCTTCTGAGCATAAATCAATATGGAAAAATTACCAGGTTATATCTTTTAAATTAGCCTTTCTTCTAAGCTGACTAAGGAATATAATATTCTGACATGAGAACACCCTCATACATTTCCAGGACTCGCCACTCAAGGACTGACCATCAGCATACCCTGTAGCAGTCACTATGTCCTTATCTTTCGCTTTCTCCTTCAGAATTCTTTTTTTTTTTTTTTTTAAGATTCTATTTATTTATTTGACAGAGAGAGATTACAAGTAGGCAGAGAGACAGGGGGAAGCAGGCTCCCTGCTGAGCAGAGAGCCTGATGCCGGCTCCATCCCAGGACCCTGAGATCGTGACCTGAGCCAAAAGCAGAGGCTTAACCCACTGAGCCACCTAGCCACCCTCCTCCAGAATTCTTGTGTCATTCTGATAAGATACGTCTTCTTTCTTTCTCCCTCAGTCTTTAAAAGTCTCTTATCAGCAATTCTTGAATCTGTTAATGTAAGAGACAGGAAGAAACAGGCATCCAGCCAGCGTCTATTGATGGCCATGTCGTCATCTACTCCCACCAAGCCACACTGTCCTTCCTCTGGCCTGGGGCTTGCTAGGTAGAATAGAATCAGCTCAATCTGAACACAAGCCATGGTCAAAGAGGGACAGTGGCCAATGGGAGAATTTCCAGATGAATAAGATGACCTTCAGGAGCTCCTGTGTTTTCTCAGCCCACCATCTCTGCCTTGTCTTTTTCAGTGAACACCTTTTTCTCATAAGAACATAGTCCTGCTTTCTCTCCCCAGAATGGCCACAGTGTAGGAAACCACACACTGACCTATATGTTGTGACAACCCTGACATATGTGGTTTAGAAATGCACCCGTTGAGCCGGGGTTGGGTCACTAATCTTAGCAGTATCACTGGATTATTTCACTGGTTTTTCATACAAGTTCTAGAGATAGAAAGGGTTTTTCCCTGATGGGGTGTAGAGGAAAAAGAAGAATGAAGAAGGGGAATTACTTGTGACATTCGCCTTCCCACTGTACTAGATGACTTGGTAAGATAATTTCAAAGGACACTGACCAATAACATTAACAGTTCTGACCCCCAGAATGGACTGAATTGTTATAACACAGTATTCAAAGACATGTTATACTTTCTTCCAAAACATCTAGAGTATGCCTATAGAATGTTCTCAATAGGTATCTGAATTAATACTGGCTTGTATTTGTTTGTGTTAGTTTCCTAGGTGCATATTTGCTCCCTACTTCCCCAGCTAGATTATAAACTCCTTGAGTGAAGGAACTCTTTTTAACAATTCTTTTGCTTAATCCATTTTACCTTTCATAGTTCTGAGCATACTATAGGACTCCACAGCTAAAGATATCTTAGAGTAGTTGAGTATCCAAGAGACAGAAGCTCCTTTCTCAGAGCACTCAGGGTAACTCAGCAATTTTTCAAATTTCCAGGGGTACAAGCTATTAGTTTGTTAAGCCATCCTGAGATGGGAACAATGCTTGAGTTTGGGGCTTAGTATAAGAAAATGAAATCAACATTAAGTTCTTCAAATCAGACATTTAACTATACAAAAATTAGAAGTGAATAAATAGGGGCGCCTGGGTGGCTCAGTGGGTTAAGCCTCTGCCTTCGGCTCAGGTCATGATCTCAGGGTCCTGGGATCGAGCCCCGCATCAGGCTCTCTGCTCCGTGGAGAGCCTACTTCCTCCTCTCTCTCTGCTTGCCTCTCTGCCTACTTGTAATCTCTGTCAAATAAATAAATAAAATCTTTAAAAAAAAGAAGTGAATAAATAAAATAAGACATGTGTACACTTTGAAAGGGAAATTTCACCCAGAGAACTTTACATCTGGCAAAGCTCTACTCTCTTGAGGTATACTGTACTTCCTTGAGGCCCCAATAAATTTAAGAGTAGCAAGCATCTGTTCTCATATCCTACCTCTTTTTTAAAAAATAAAAACTCTTACATTTTCACAGAATTTTATATTATTCAAAGTCTTTTTGTGGTCATTATAAAATCTGAGTTCTTACTGACACAATGGGCTAAGTCAGGAAAACACACATCCAGAGAAATTAATTGATTTGCTAAATGTCAGAGGGTTCAGGGATTAACTAGGATTAAAAAACCCAAAGGGTTTCTAGCACAGTATTATTCCTCCATGGTCATCCCCTTCAAAAACAACCATTCTTTTATCCAATTTGTTGACAAGAATGCCCTGAATATAAATTTCAATGAAGTTTACAGACATTACATACATGTTGTCACACACAGCAGAGTCTCATTGTGTTAGTTCATGCTGGTTGTATTAATCTACCCAGATTCCAATGCATCTTATTTCTTTTGTTCAGTTTTATTCTTGACTGTGGTTTACAAATTCTAATTTATCATCTACATCTTTTTCATAATTTCTGTTTTCTGGCTTTATGTTTCAGCAATTTCTTTGCTTAAGTTATCATCGACTCAAGCTATTGTCTACTTGTTTAGACCAATCTGAGTGTGAAATGCGTGTGTACAGGTGTGCGCATGTGTGTGTGATTTGACAACAAAGGTTTGTTTATTTGGTTTTGGCTTAAAAATGGGATTTTTTTTAAAGTAGGATGAACACATCTTTGTGTTGCATTTTCAGCGCCAAAGGATTTATTGTTTTAATGGTTCTTAGTTTGGGTTACACAAAAACAGAAGTACTTGTGTGCAGGCGGTTTATTTAGGAAGTGATCCCAGAGAAAGTGAGGAAAGTGAGACAAGGAAAGGAGAAGAACCAATAAGGGACATGTTAACATGTGGGTTATCAGTGTGGGCAACTGGGGCAGATCTTTACAGAGGACTTTCTGAGAGAAAAATGGAATGCATCTCTGGATCATACCCTTCCCCTTGACACATACACACAGGTACACACGTACGTGCACACACTGCCAGGTAGCGTTTGCTTGCTCTGAAGGTTGATCTTTGAGATGTGGAGAAAGGCCAACACCAGGAATCAAGATGGTCTCATACTTGTCAGCAAAGAGGTTCAGGCATGAGCTAATGAAAACTGGCACAATGAGCTAGCAAATGCTTGACCATCCATTCTAAGGACACGCTCTGGTTAACCCCACTGATTTATAAACTTGTTTTGCTGAAGTTGACTAATCACTGGTAAGAATAGCTGAGACCAGAACAAACCCAGAATAATCCTTTTAAATTGCACAGACGGCACCAAGTGTGAACAAAAGTAACCCCTCAATCTTCCCTCTGCATTGATCATGTTTACAATGCCATTTAATGAACATGTTGTCCCACAAAAAGACATGTGAGTGCTCAGAAGGGAGGACACCTCTTGTTTTCCATATATTCAATTAGCATATTGCAGTCAGCCTAAGTACCCTGTGACACCCAGACCTCATTCTTAAATATACCCAACCCCAACCCTTCAAGGAGGCAGATTTGATCATTTTTCACCCCTCTCCTTGCTTGGCACTCTGCAATAAAACCAGCTGTAAAACTGGTCTCAGTGCTTGGCTTGCTGCACATTAGGCAATGGATTCTTTTCTTTTTTTAATTTATTTTTAATTTATTTTCAGCATAACAGTATTCGTTGTTTTTGTACCACACTCAGTGCTCCAAGCAATCCGTGCCCTCTCTAATACCCACCACCTGCTTCCCCCAACCTCCCACCCCCTCCCACCACTTAAAACCCCTCAGATTGTTTTTCAGAGTCCATAATCTCTCATGGTTCACCTCCCCTTCTAATTTCCCCCAACTCCCTTCTCCTAACTTCCCATGTCCACCATGCTATTTGTTATGCTCCACAAATAAGTGAAACCATATGATAATTGACTCTCTCTGCTTGACTTATTTCACTCAGCATAATCTCTTCCAGTCCCGTCCATGTTGCTACAAAAGTTGGGTATTCCTTTCTGATGGAGGCATAATACTCCATAGTGTATATGGACCACATCTTCCTTATCCATTTGTCCATTGAAGGGCATCTTGGTTCTTTCCACAGTTTGGCAATCATGGCCATTGCTGCTATAAACATTGGGGTACAGATGGCCCTTCTTTTCACGACATCTGTATCTTTGGGGTAAATACCCAGGAGTGCAATGGCAGGGTCATAGGGAAGTTCTATTTTTAATTTCTTGAGGAATCTCCACACTGTTCTCCAAAGTGGCTGCACCAACTTGCATTCCCACCAACAGTGGAAGAGGGTTCCCCTTTCTCCACATCCCCTCCAACACATGTTGTTTCCTGTCTTGCTAATTTTGGCCATTCTAACTGGTGTAAGGTGATATCTCAATGTGGTTTGTTTTTTTTTTAAAAGATTTTATTTATTTATTTGACAGAGAGAGAGAGATCACAAGCAGGCAGAGATGCAGACAGAGAGGCAGGCAGAGAGAGGAGGAAGCAGGTTCACCGCTGAGCAGAGAGCCCGATGCGGGGCTCGATCCCGGGACCGAGATCATGACCTGAGCTGAAGGCAGAGGCTTAACCCACTGAGCCACCCAGGTGCCCCCTCAATGTGGTTTTAATTTGAATCTCCCTGATGGCTAGTGATGATGAAATTTTTTCATGTGTCTGATAGCCATTTGTATGTCTTCATTGGAGAAGTGTCTGTTCATATCTTCTGCCCATTTTTTGATATGATTATCTGTTTTGTGTGTATTGAGTTTGAGGAGTTCTTTATAGATTCTAGATATCAACCTTTTGTCTGTACTGCAATGGATTCTTATCTGGCAACACTAATAGGTATGAAGAAAACGTTGCCAGAACAAAGACGAAACCACTTCTTCCCTCAAAGCCTGACGTGATGATGGAAATAGTCAATGGTGTTTTATGATCCATGAACAGAACTTTACCCATTCTCAGACTCAATCTTTAGATGGTGAAAGAAGCTAAGGTCAAGATCAAAGATTATTAGTAGCTGCCTGTGGCCAACCCAAGTGCAACACTGCTTGAAGATAAACTCACAATAGAATAAATCCAACAATGAACTAACCAAAATCATCCTTAAGATGTTTGACTTTAAGGAAAACAGCTTGACCCATTCCAACTTGAGCAAAGGCTTCTTGATACCTATCAGGGGGTCCTAGGGCTTTTGCCTGACTAGCATGAGCTCCATCTGTGTTTTTGACTTTTTCCCTGACATCGGAGATTCAAAGTGATGACGTGGAGCAATACATTTAGTTTTTCCTAGTACCATTCACAGATTATTTATAATCTTGGGAAATATTGCCTTATTACGTTTTTCAGTAGTTAAATCCTATATCACCTATACATCCTTATGTAAACCCTCTCTGCTATTAGGAATCCTGTTGTTTCTAATAATAACATAACCAGCCAAAAGTCTTTAAGTTTTCTTTTCTAGAACCTACACAGATTTCCACTTAAAGACACATTTATTTATTCCCTGTGCAGATTTAATTTTACTACAATATCTCAATGCCACATTAATATAAATGTTAGTGCTTAGAAGGAAAGGAATCTAACAAAGAACATCAAAATAAAAGAAAAATGCTGCTGAGAGAACAGATAGCTTTACTCTCCCAAAATTAACCAGAAAATAGTAACAAAGAAAGTAACCGGATGTTAATAAGTGATTACACCCAGAGGTAGCACTTACACATAAAAAAACTTTGCCTCGTATTGTAATTCAAAACATTTCAGGAAAATATATGGGTGAGCTCTGCCTTTTAGGACCCTACATAACTGACCACATGTCTGTTTTACTTTCTAAGCCTAATTAATTAAGAACTCAGTAGCAATCTGCAAGGTAAAGTGTTTTTCACAAACACGTTATACAACTTTCATAAGAACTTTGTTGAGTAAGTATCATTGTCTTGATTTTAAAGATGGTGAAACAAAGCTCAGAAACATTAAGTGATTCACTTAAGGTCACACATCCAGTAGAGGCAAATCTGGGACTTCTTTGGGGTCTGAGATCGAAACCAAATTCCTTTCCCACTGCACTAAGACCAGCTTCCATACATGAGGACATGATTCCTTTGTGTCCAGAAAGATGGCAAACAGACTACTGCATAAGTTGTCAGTGAACAATTTTAAATACAGGCACAAGAAAGGGAAGAAAAGGAGTGGAAAAGGGAGCAAAATAGCAGAAGGGATTTTTTTTTCTTTCTTTTAGTTTGAGAACACTAATGGTTTCTAAGCAGCTGAACTCAAGACAATAAGGAATTTTCTTAAAAATTTTCTTCATGATAGTTGTAGATACCTCAGTAGTCTTTGTCTTTCTGACTGACTCAAATTTCAAATCTTTTCATTTCTGACCTGGTGTACCAATCATGAAGTAACTGGTATCAATTCTTAGGTGGAAAGGTAGTTATGTCACATGAAATTTAGATCAAAATACACTTGTAAACCTGTAATTAACTTACCTGGAATTAAGGAATTCTTCCCACTCTCTGATGGGGACACAAAGAAGTTAAATTAAGCTCTCTGAAGTCTTCTCTGATAAGCTGTCAAGTAGCAAAACTTGACTGAGAATCATTTCTGATATAATTGCCCCTAAGTCCTTCCATTTCTTTAAACATTTCCATATTTTAAAAAAGGGGGGATGGTTTCTGGCTATTTTTAATGATAGAAAACATTACTGAATAGTAATAATTTCTTGGATATGGTGCCAAATAGAAAATAGTAACATTGGAGAAGAGATACAAATGCTGAAAGATCCAACCCAAGCTACACTCCAAAACTGTATTTGCTTTACTGCATCATCACATCTTCAAAAGCAGTTATGCCAATATGGCATCATTTCTCGGATTTCTCTGCAAATTATGGTCACTTATCAGTCATTTCACTTCCACAGTAACTTCCCATTAAAAATCCCCAAAGACAGGAACCTGGGTAGTCCAGTCAGTTAAGTGTCCAACTCTTGATCTCAGCTCGGGTCTCAATCTCAGGGTCATGAGTTCAAGCCCTACATTGGGCCCATGCCCAGCATGGAGCCTAACTTAAAAAAAAAATCCCCAAAGAGTCACAGAATCTAAGAATTCTAGAGTCAGAAGGGACTTCTGAGATTGTATCTGCTTCCATGTGTATAAAGATAGCAGTGAAATCTATTTGTAACTACCTATATAAAGTTGAGATCTGAATTTTCTTCTTTTAAGCAAGGTATGATTCAGAGGTGGCAAATTAGTGTGAAGCTAGACACTCCCTGACAACCGTCACACCCAAATGCAGCCTGGCAGAAAGAAGGAAATGGGGTAAAGGGAAGAGAAGGGAGCAAATCCGTAATCTTACACATAGTGAGTTACCACAAGGTACTGAATGGAAGCAGGGGTGGTTGTCTGTGTGCCGCATAGAGAAATGGCTTACATAGATGACTATTAAGAGACATCAGGCCTTAAGTAATGTTTTAAGTTTCCCTATGGCTCTGCTCCCTCTTCCTATGCGACATTATTTCCAAAGCAAACCACGTAATGAAGAAAAGCAGCCTGCTGACGCACATTAAATATGTGGTAAAAAAAAAAATAATAATAAAACACGAGAAGGAAGTAGTTTGCATAGTACAAATGAACCCTCATATTTCAGAATGAAAACAAAGAGCACAACTTTCAATTCCTCATCCAAATCCTCCCATCCTAGCTTCTCAAATAAAAGTCCTCATGTACATTCCCCTCTTCTCAAAGGTTATGCTGGAATACCTGAGTTTGAGTAGGCTGCTTCCGCCAAGAAATGCTCACAGAATGCATCTGCTGAGTACTCACTATCCACAACAGATTAAAACGAGAATGTTCACAAAGCTCACCATTTTGAAGGAGTCGGCGACCCGACGATCTGTTACTCCTGAAGCCAGATGTCTCCGTATTGTCTTCAGCTGGATTCTTCCCTTTGCTGCTGTTAGGAAGAAGAAAAGTCTCTCTGTTCCTTCTCAGCACCAACTTAGCCTTCTCTCTTTGCTGGTTCTCTCCACCACCACCATCTTGTTTCTCCATCTTCACTCTTTGTCTTCATTTCAGCCTCTTCCACTCCCCAAAGCAGCCATCACACTTTTAGCTCTGCCAGTGTGATAAGGCACAAAACTCCTCTGGTACACAATATGTCAATGGAGTTCATATGAATTGCCTGGTAACAAAGCAAAACCACATATAAACAGTGCAGTCATGCTCCATTTTAGAGAAGTTAGGTCATTCACCAAAGTCCAGCAGGATGTGAGCTATCTCCAAACGTCTGGAGCTACTTCAGTCCTAAATGTTAAAGAAACAAAGAGGCAGGGCTGGCCTTGCGTGAAAACAGGGGATCCCTTCAGTATAATTTGGGACCCAAAAGAGGATGCTGGAGATTAGGAGAGGATAGCAGGGTTGTGAATGAGGGAAGAATAAATGATTCACAGAGATTCACAGAGCTCCCAGAAACTTTAGAGATCATTTGGCTGAAACGCTTAATTTTTACAAATGAGAATACAGAGTGCCATCGACTTTAAAGGATTATTCAACTGTGGAAAGAACCAAGATGCCCTTCAACGGACGAATGGATAAGGAAGATGTGGTCCATATACACTATGGAGTGTTATGCCTCCATCAGAAAGGACGAATATCCAACTTTTGTAGCAACATGGACGGGACTGGAAGAGATTATGCTGAATGAAATAAGTCAAGCAGGGAGAGTCAATTATCATATGGTTCCACTTATTTGTGGAGCATAACAAATAGCGTGGAGGACATGGGGAGATGGAGAGGAGAAGGGAGTTGGGGGAAACTGGAAGGGGAGGTGAACCATGAGAGACTATGGACTCTGAAAAACAATCTGAGGGTTTTGAAGGGGCGGGGGGTAGGAGGCCGGGGTACCAGGTGGTGGGTATTCTAGAGGGCACGGATTGCATGGAGCACTGGGTGTGGTGAAAAAATAATAAATACTGTTATGCTGAAAATAAATAAAAAATAAATTTAAAAATATTTTTTAAAATTTAAAAAAAAAGGATTATTCAAGATCATCTTGCTAGTTAGAAGCTGCCAAGAGTTAATTCTCCAATGATGCAATTTTTTGGCTTATTTTTTAATTATATTGCTTTTTAAAAAGGGAGGGCGGGGCTTGCACACCACCAATCTACATTATACCAAATAACCGGATTCCTTTCCCCTTCACCTTAATAACTAGGCTTCATTTTTCTTCCACTCCATATCTGACCCATTGTCTCTTACATCTGGAATACATGTGACTTGTGCATCCTCTCATTTTACCTTCTTGGTTTAGTGATTTGGGAAGTGACTTTGGCCCCTCACCCAGGTCTGACTTTGTTTCTAGTACTTACTCACTCTCTGCTTAATCCTTCAGCTCAACACATGATGCCCCAAATAGCTCCCATTCTCTGTCATCAACTCCTTGTTTCCATTTACTCCTTAGGCCACTCAGAGATTAGTTAGATGTAGGCTTGCTTCCCTCCCCCAGTCTGAGCTCGCAGAAAACCCCATAGGTTGGATGCTATACTTGCAGGGATTCAGGGGTAACAATCAACCTGGATTCCTTGAAATTTCACTGGGTACAACTCCTGTAGTACAGATCCCTTATAGGTAACAAGGACCTCCACCTAGCAGCCTTAGTGTAAGTTGAAATACCAACAACTCTGATCCAAGAACCAATGCAATGGAGCCCCACAGAAACCCGAGTTGTCACTTTCTGAACAACCAATATCTTCTCTAAAAATGCAACCTATCTCAGGCTGTGACTGACTCTAGAGGAACCCAGGTGCCTCCACACCACAGTTATCTCTCCAGAGGCAACCGGGGCTGGTGGGTCTTCACCAGACTCACATTTCTGGTATCCCCCTCTCATCTCCATGATTTAATCTCTTCTCTCCTTTCATCATTATCACTGTTCTAGGCTGCTTCTCCTTTGCATCTCCTCCAACAACCTTTCCCATACTTTCAGTCACCCCCGGGCACATCTACAACGTATCACTCAGAATTGCTCCAGATTCAAAAGACTGAATTCAGCCACCCCACTCTCTGAATGCCTTTTACTCTCCCATTTCTTTCACTCAGTTACCCTCCCTATACTTGTTTTTTATCTATAACCACATCCATCAATCCGGTGACCCCCTCCACCCTCTCCCAGTGAGCCCTTCGGTTCCACTTCTTTCCCTAGCTGGCTCTAAATATTTAAAAATGCAGCACACTTCCCTATGACCCTGCAATTGCACTCCTGGGTATTTACCCCAAAGATACAGATGTTGTGAAAAGAAGGGCCATCTGTATCCCAATGTTTATAGGAGCAATGGCCACGATTGCCAAACTGTGGAAAGAACCAAGATGCCCTTCAACGGACGAATGGATAAGGAAGATGTGGTCCATATACACTATGAGTATTATGCCTCCATCAGAAAGGATGAATACCCAACTTTTGTAGCAACATGGACAGGACTGGAAGAGATTATGCTGAGTGAAATAAGTCAAGCAGAAAAAGTTAATTATCATATGGTTTCCCTTATCTGTGGAGCATAACAAATAGCATGGAGGACATGAGGAGTTAGAGAGGAGAGGGGAGTTGGGGGAAATTGGAAGGGGAGGTGAATCATGAGAGACTATGGACTCTGAAAAACAATCTGAGGGGTTTGAAGTGGTGGGGGGGTGGGAGGTTGGGGTACCAGGTGGTGGGTATTATAGAGGGTATGGATTGCATGGAGCACTGGTTGTGGTGAAAAAATAATGAATACTGTTATGCTGAAAATAAATAAATACATAAATAAATAAATGCAGCACGCCATTCCTAGGGAATCTCGTCCATTCCTAATGGGTCAGACAATATCAGGTCTTGTCTCCGGCTCAGATCTCCCCTTTAAGGTCACCGATACATTAAACTAAAGGACTTTTCATCAGTGAAGATTTCACAGACACAAAAAACTTGATATCCCCATAACTGAGCCAATTATCTCCCCAGTAGATTTGTTCTCCTAAAATAGACGAAGTTTCTGGCATCTATTAGAAAGAAACTGCTTTCATCTATACTCTGACAGCTGCCTGCCTGTTTAATAACCTAAACAGAAAATTCAAATCATAAACTATGTCTCATGGCTTCCCCTACTGCTGCTATCTTGAGAAAGAAGAGGTCTCAGATCCCCTAGACAGTTATTAGCAATAACTGTTTAGTAGGGCTGCTTTCAGACAATAGTGATAGAATTAACCAAAAATGGATGCAACTCTTAAAGCTATCCACTGTCATCTACATACGGCCTGGTTGACTACATTTTGGGTCTTTCCACTGTGAATCCTGATCGACTTGCTCTGTTATATGACCTGATCAATTTCCCTCGTCTCTTCAGTCTGGCATTTCAGCTTGTCTATAAACTTTGCTCATGAAATAGTTTCTGCTCAGTCATCTAGGGCAAGCCACACATTTCTTATGAGTTACTTCCTTACTGTCTGATGACCCAAATAAAAAACCAATGTTTCCAAGTTTATTATCACCTAATCTTTACTTATTCATTGCTTGAGTCCTTCACTATAAGCTTCATAAAGACAGTGACATTCTTGTTTACCATGTTGTATCTTCAGTGTCCAGAACAGTGGCTGGTGCATATTAAGTGCCCAACAAATGAATATTTGTTAAATACATGAAAAAGAAAAATGGTGACTCTCTGCTTTTTCATTGGCAACTGATGGTTGGAGGAGAAATGAATAAAAAAATATTACTTTAGACTTTTAAGAGCTTAAAATTAAGAAAGATGAGAGAAAAAAATATTAGGGAGGAAAAAAGTCTAAATATAAATATGTGTGTTAAGGGGTGCCTGGGTGTCGCAGTCAGTTAAATGGCCAACTCTTGGTTTTGGCTCAAGTCATGGTCTTGGAGTCCTAGGATTGCGTTCCATATCAGACTCTGTGCTTAGCAGGGAGTCTGCTTCAGGATCCTCTCTCTCCTGCTGCTCTTCCTCCTGCTCTCTCTCTCTCTCAAATAAATAAACCTTTAAAAAATTAAAATATGTATACTAAGCAAATAATATTGAATATATAGATATAATTAAGAGATTTGGTGATGAAAAAATTAAGTACGGTAGGGAACATTAAATAGTTAATAAGAGAAAAGATTCATGAAAGAAAATGTGGAGGTCAAGAACTAGAACAGCACCTAGGTAATTAAGAAATATAAACTTGGCATCCCTGATAATGAAGCTTCCCTTGGTTGGGAGTTGGATCTATTATAATGGCAATGATAATAGCCATCATTTATTGAACTTCAGTTATGTGCCTTGCATTCTAATAAATGCTTTAGACACAGAACTACAAAGGCAACACACTTTGGGACAATAAGGCAAAGAAAAGAGAGATGAAATCAATTGAGCTGGGCATAGGTGATGAGAACTGGATGGAAGGAAATCACACCTGGAGAATTTTCAATGTAAGACACTGAAAACGGAAAAAACTCAGTTGTGTAAGCTGTAATAATCCAGTTCATTGAATTTGTGATTGTGGGCAAACTGTGGTGCTACTTGTGACTCACTAGCCATTCTACAGTGTTTGTGGCCCCCCACTTTGTGAAAGGTAATAGGGAGACAGGAACACATAAGATGAGTCTCAGTCCTAGAGGCAGAGACCTGAAAGAAGCCAAATGATTAAAGTCACAGGACAATGATGCCTACATAGGAGTCCAAAGGAGAAGTGACTCCCCGACCACAGGAGTAATAACGATAACATTTGGAAAGGACTTTAACAGCAGCAAGATCAGACGTGAGCTTACTCATGGAGGGGGATTTGGAAGACAGCATCTTCTGTTTCAGCACCAAAGACCACTGGGCACGTGTTCTTGTCTGAGGAACCGAGGTTATCGTGGGCTTTCTCTATCTCCTATCCTACATCTCATCTATAACTGCGTCCTCTTCCTTTCCTCTCCTCCAGTCTCTGGAAAAGGGGAGAACTTTCTTCCACTTCTCCGTTTCTCCCAGCTCCTTGTAGATCTGATTCTGTTCATTATTCAAATCCTCCCGCTACTATTCCTCAATCTCTTTATTGTTTATAAACTTCACCATAGCCTTCCCTTTCAAAACATACGTATTGGACCTTAAAACACTATCATCCATCCAAGATACTGCCTTCTGTTTTTTTCCTCCTTTTGGGGGTCAAATTTATAGAAGGAGCAGATTACGCCTACTGCTTTCATTCCGTCCCTTCAGGCCCTACAATGCTACAGACACAACTCCAGCAAGATCTGTGAAACCCCTTACTTGCCAAATGCAAACTAATATTTCAGTGCTTATCTAAATGATTATGCCATTGCCCTGTTCCCTAAAGAGTGTTTCTTAGTGCTATTATTAATCGTAGCCGTGTAAGAAGGAAGGAGAGTGATTCATGGTCAAATAAGCTTTGGAAACTACTTTGGAAATTAAAACTTTTAGGTTTCTTTACAGCAAGACTTCTCAGAGACAGTAACAGGCTATTGTGTGTGTGGGGGGGGGGGGTGTGAAGTATGTAGATTTCAGCACTTCTCACTCTTAATTGACCACAAAATAATCTTCCAAATAACATTTCATGGGAGAATTATTCCTTGAAACAGTCTTTGAGAACTGCTCCTTCTTATCCTTTGACACAGGCGACCATTCCTTTTGATATTTTTCCTCCTTTGATTCTGATATTTCACTTTTTGCTCTCCTCCTGTATCTGTCTACTTCTCAATCAAACGTTGCTTTCTCAACCAATCTTTAAAATTAGTATTTTGATTGCCTCTATATTAGATCTCTTCCTCTGAGTGTTTTTTGAATAATCTCATTTGTCATCTTGATTTTACTACTAGCTATGAACTACTGATTCCTAAATCTTTAGGAATCTTTAGATTAGATCTTTAATCAAGATCTCTCACTGCATTTCAGACAATATATCTAAAGGTCTTCTTAACTTTCCCACTTAAATATATTCCAAATATCTCTAACTCCATATGTCCAGAACCTTTTCCTAAAACTCTGATCCTTTTCTTGTGTTTCCTATCATTTTGAGGAATACAACTATCCATTCAATTTTCTAAGCTAGAAAATCACCCAAGACTTTTCCCTGCCTACCCTTCACATATTATTAGTCGCGAATCCTATAGTTCTCCAAACGATGTAAATACTATATGTATCTAAATCCTGTAGATATATAAACTAATCAGGTTTCTTCATTTACTGAGCAAGTATTTACTGAGCACTAACTATACACCAGGTACCAGTCTAAGTGCTTTATACATAGCATCAAGCAAAATAGAAAAGATCCCTTCTACCATGAGACTTACATTTTAGTAGGGAGAACACAGACCACATACATGTGTTATTGGCTGAATGTGCCCTCCCCAAATTCAAATGTTGAAGTGTTAATATCCAATTTCTCAGAATGTGACTGTATTTGGAGACAGAGTCTCTAAGGAGGTAATTCAGTTAAAATGAGGTCAATAGTATGGGCTCTAATCTAATATGACTGATATTCTTATAAGAAAAGAGATTAGGACAGACAGTGTGAAGACACATGGAGAAGATGGCTATCTACAAGGCCAGGAGAGAGGCCTCAGAAGAAACCAACCCTGCTGACACCTTGACCTTGGACTTCTAACCTCCAGAAGTGTAAGAAAATAAATTTCTATTGTTTAAGCCACTCAATCTCTGACACTTTTGTTTTTGGCAGCCCCTAGAAATCCAATACAAAATATGAACAGGTCTTAAAAAGAAAATTTTAGGGATATGTGGGTGGGTCAGTCATTTAAGAGTCTGCCTTTGGATTAGGTCATGATTTCAGGGTCCTGGGATCAAATCCTGCATAGGGCTCCTTGCTTAGTGGGGACCCTGCTTTTCCTTCTGTCTGCTGCTTGCCCCCCCACCCCGCTGCTGTTCTCTCTCTCTGACAAATAAATAAACAGAATCTTACAAAAAAGAAAAAGAAAAGAAAATTTTAGATGCTGAAAAGTGCTAAGAAGGAAATAAAAAAGAGAAATGTGATACAAGGATTCATGCTCAGAGATAGGGACCAGACTAGCCTATTCTAGGGGGAAGAGGGGGGAAAAATGGATAGAAAGAAAAGGTGACAGGAAATGAGGTCCGAGAAATGGTCAGGGCAAGATCTAGAAAGAAAGCTCCAGCCCTGACCGAGCTGTCGCTCTCGCACAAAAGTAAGAAGAGGAAGGAACACACTGTCTTTACCTTCCCATGTTGTGGTCAGGGCAGGAGAGAAAGCACTGAGTCTGTTCCCTGCTTTAAAGCAAACCCTAACTTATAAGACAAGGAACTCATCAGAAGGATCAGATTCTTACCCAGAAGGTTAGCTACTCCTGCCCCTTTGGAGAAAACATGTAAAAGGTAGAAAGAAACACAGAAACCACACCTCAGGTACTTCCCAGAATCTGTGGAAGGTTTGGAGGGACTTCCTTTCCATATGGGCCATAGAAGAGTACGGAGCGGGGAAAAAAAGAGTCTTCCTCTAGAATCCACCGAAATTTTCTGCTATTAATTTCTGAAATCATCACACTTTCAGGAATGCTACTAGCTAACAATATGTAAACACATTCACTGGACTCCTCAGCAAAGCTGAGGCAGCATGATAAGCTTGGGCTGCCAGGTGGAAAGTTGTAAGCCGTCCTGCAGAACCACTTCTTTGAGCTAGGACATACGGGCTATTTTAAAAGGCTCTGGAGCACGTGGTCCCTCACAGGCCCTCAGAATCTGCCTAAAACTTACGTAGACCTGGGCCCGTTTTACATCAGCAGCCACAGCCAGAACACCAGCAACAGGAGAAAGAGCAGCCAACATCCAGGGACTATCCCCTGAGCATGAGTTTGGGGCCTGCAGGAACAGAGTGTAAAGTTCCGTCCTGAACGTTAGAGAGCTTGCCTTGCTTATAGAGTGTTGTCTCTCGAGAGTAGATTTTTATACCACCAAACCTACTGGCCTTTATAAGATGAAAAGCTTTAGGGAAAGTATTCCAAATAATTATCTGGTCCACAGATATGACTAAAACCTACGTGGTAGGCAGAATTCTAGAGAATTCTGAAGAACCCCCCACAAGGTTCTCATCCCCTGGCTATTCAGCACTCATCTCGGTATGGCGGTGACGAGGTTTTGCAAATGAAACTAAGGTTAATCTCATCAACTGACCTTAACATAGGAAGATTTTCCTAGATTATCTGGATAGACCCAATGCACTCAGAGAAGCCCTTAGAAGCCGAGTGAAGGGAGAAGAGTCAGAAAGATGAGGAAGAAGAGGTGAGCAGAGAGATGGAGAAGGGGAAGGGCAGAGAGATTTGACGCATGAGAAAAATGCTGAAGTTGGAAGAATTCTGAAGACCAAGCGTCAGGGAATGCAGGCGACTTCTGGAAATGAGGACCACCTCGGACCAACTAACTGCCAACAAGGAAGCAGAGACCTCAGTCCGACAACTGTATGCAACTAAATCTGGCCAAAATTCTGCACGAGCTCGCAGGCAGGCTTAGACTCAGAGCCTCCAGAGGCTTGCTGATGCCTTGTTTTCAACCTGCGAGGCTCCCAGCAGGGCTGGATGCCGTGATTGGACCTCTGAGCTGCAAAAGGGGGTGAGGCAGAGGAAGAAAAAGAAGTAGACTCCCCGCTGAGCGAGAAGCCCAGTCCTGGGGCCCTGGGATCATGACCTGCGCCAAAGGCAGGCACTTAACCAACTGAGCCACCCAGCTGCCCCAAACGAGTGTTAAGTTGCTAAATTTGTAGTGATTTGTTATGGCAGCAACAGAAAACTAATACAACATAAGAAACTTAATACATTATAAGGCTCACAGAGAAGCTGACTAGAGAAGGAGCAGAGGGTACCTGCTGTGCACAATTTTTTGCACCATTTTTTTTTTAAAGCACTGAATTTCAGGTTAGGGAACACACTTATCTTTCCTTTAACAAGTTTGGCTCTTTCTGAACTCAGTGCTAAGGAGGAATACAGTTTCAACGAAGAATTTAAATTAAACAAGGTCCTAACACATTCTACCTTCTGAAAATAACAGGATGCTTATCAAGACAGAAATTAAGAAAAATTTCTTTGAGGATTTTGATAGATGGCATTATTATACTTCTGAATACTCCAGTTTCCCTTTCTGTGGTGTCCTTTCCTGGATTGTATATCACTCTCCACGACATCAGGCTTAGCCGTGTGGTTTGCTTCGGTCCATTAAATGCAAGCAGAAGTGATGTTTGCCACTTACAAGCAGAAGCCACCTACAAGCTAGGACCCAGCACATGGTTTGCTGGGCTCTATTTCCTCTTCCGTGAGTCTGGCAATGCTCCAGATAGAGTTTACACCAGCACACTGGCTCCCACAGTGAAGACAATGTGAAATAGAGCCTCGGCTGACCAATGATGGAAATGTAACTTGAGCAAGAAATAAACCTTTATTGATATAAGCCACTTGGATTTGGGGGTCACTTATGATCATAGAACAACTCAGCCAAGTTGACCAATATAGGTATGGGGCTAGAAATGCCAACCTCTTTAATATCTAGATGTCAGTAAATGAGTCCACATGATGCCAACACTTCTGTTTTGGGTAGATACATTTAAAAGGTGCCTCTGGTGCAAAGATAAGTTGAATGACGTTGTCCAGGGAGGGCAAACTGTTCTGACTAATAAATGTTATTAATTAAAGAAGGATGGTCTTTTCCAAAAAAACAGGTAGACACCCCCCCCCCATTCAAATCTCAAGAACTCACAAAATAAAAACTTATTTCTCATGCTGCAGCACAGGTTAGTTATTCTCCTGGCCGGCTCTCCTCTACGTGGTAGCTCAGGGTTCAGGCTAGCCCCAACTTGCAGCTCTACTGTCTTGGAATCCTTTACTTCCAGTCACACAGATACAGGGAAAGAACACATGGAAGATCCCACAAGACAGGTTTTATGGCAAGTTCTAGGAAAGGGATGGCACGTGGGCCCCTATTCTCTGTTCAGAGCTCATCACAGGTCCCACCCAGATGTAGGGAAGGCGGAAAGATGAAGTCTCCCTGTGTGACCAGGAAGAAAGCAGAATGATGTTATGAACGGTTGCAATTTTTTTCTGTCATAACACAGCAGTATTTTTTATAGGAGAAGGTTATAAATGACACTGAATTTTGAGTGGCTTTGAAAGACTCTGCTGACATTTGGGTGGTAATGGCCACCAGGAAAGGAGGGGAATGTTGACTCTGGTCTTGGAAGTAGGTAGCAGTTCTTGGAACCCAACTAAACCTCACAGTGTGGGTCAGCTTGTTCCCGGGTGTGTTTGTGTATGTGAACCAAAAGAGCTTTCTGCCAGACAAGTATAGATGGAAAAATCACTGCAGAAAACAGAGGAATCTGGACCACGAAGACCATCACTGCTGTAGTGGGCAAGCACTGCTGAAGAGATGTGAAGGTTGGGTTTTCAGCCTGAGTGGTGGTGGGCAAGGGACCGACCAGACCTCAGTCCTCTTTATAAACAGCACTGGAAATGGGTTGAGTGCTTTGTACCAAGTAAACCCTAAAGTTACTAGCCAACTTAAGTAGAAGAGCCTCAATAGAGAGATCATGGTCTTCTTTCTGATAAAATATGTCACAGTTCAAGCAAAAATTAAAAAGCAAAACGTTGTCTCATGGTTAATGTTTGTTGAGCCATTCATTCTGTTTAACTAAAGAGAAAGACAGTATGAAGATAACGGGGGACAGGAAAGAGAGCTTCAGAATGGAAGACATTGAACATGAAAAGCAATGTATCTATACTATTTTTCTTTCATTTTTAAAAAATAATCCCTGGCCCTGTGGCAGTGAAAGACAGATCAGCTGGACAGACCAATACCCACGGAGAGATGGACAGCTTTGTGTGAGGTGATTCCACTTAGGAAATTCAGGGACTAGAAAACAGGGCAGCATTTCTGGTCTGTGTTTTGAGTCACAGGCAGATGTGAAAGGATACCCTTCCAGTACGTAATTAAATTACTGTGCAACTGTGGGGGTGTTTGATCAACTTCTTATAGAAACAGGATCTACATGTAAGGACATTTTCAAAGGTTGAATGTGGAGCTTCACTAGAGAGAGAGTAGCAGGTGGGCAGCTGGCCAACCAACCACTCAGAGAGGACCAGAATTCACATTCTGGAGCCCACTGGGTGCCTCGCAACCTCCCCCATTTGTTCAACCCACTCAGACACAAAGTTAAGAGAGGTATCTCTCACCTGTGGGTTACCCCTACGCAAAACCCAACTGCACATCTGATCTAATCTGAAGAACCCTTTCATATAGAGAACACACTTGTTCAAACCAACCTTGCTCATGGGAAAATGGCATCTCTGCTCAGAAAGCATGATTTTCCCTTGGGAACTATTAAATTATTTGGTCTCACAAAAAGGGTAGAATCATGGATTTGTTTTAAAAAGCTGACTACTGTCTCTCTGCTCATCAGATCAACCATTTGACCCAAAGTGTATGTGATACTGTGATCATCTAGTTGTAACCAGACCCCATTATGCCTGTGCTGGGTAGCAGCTACAATGTCTTTCTCTGACCTCCTCAGGCCCTGAACTTTGTTGACATGGGCTCCAATTTCCCACATCTTATCCTTCTTCTGGTACCCCAGTGTCTCCTGTTCTACTGAATGAGGGCTGGCCTCTCTCACTGTGGGCTCTATCCTTAAACTTGTTAGTCTGCTCAACACATGTGTGACCACTTGGCAGTGGCCCTTTCTCCCACCAGAGCTAACAGACCATCTGCAAGCTTTTCCACTGACTCCTACTTCCTTGCCCTTGCCATTGCAGATTTTCTGCCTCAGCTCTGAGTCAGTCTCCAAAGCAGGCCTGGCATGTTAGTTCACAGTATTCTTTACTACACAACCTGGGAAATGTTCTCAAACACTAGGCCAGAATGCATCAGAGTGACGCCTTCCTTAGCTCAACCTCAGTCAGAGAGAGTGACCCTCCTGGACACCACAGGAAAACAGTCTTCCTTTACCTTGCACCCAGCATAGTGATAAGCCCTAGGGAAGAACAGATCAGTAAGGTACTATCTCTGTCCTAAAGGGGCTCTCTGCTTCTAAGTTACTCTTGCCTAAATTTGATAGGCACACAAGGCAGTGATCAGGCAACTTCTCGACCAAGTGCGGTCTTACAGATACTTTAAATTGCAGCACTAAAAAAAAAGAAATAAAAAAAATAAATTGCAGCACTGTAAGAACAGTTCTTGGTAAACCATAATTACTGGAAAGAACCAAGGAATTCCCCAGTTGGTATTAGGGGTAGCACCTAATTCTGGATTCTTTTGATTGAGCTTGAAGGAAAGGGAAAAACAGATTGTTCATCTGGTTATTTGGTTTTCCCTTCTGACAAGTTGCCAGATCATTGCTTTTGAGAAGAATTTGTGATCCCAAGGCAATTATGTTTTCTGTGTAGCCCCCTAGAGGGTGACGTATAACTGCCAACAAAACAAGAATCTTCTGGAAGTCTTTCAGGAAAAAAAAAATAGCTGAAGTCATCACATTGTATCAGCATGCAAGAACTTAACCTAGAACAAAAAACTAAGAAGGGTGAAAGCAATGAAGATGTATTAATAGTACAGTAACTTTAAAATAGTTAGTCCTGACAATACCCCTAGGTACTTTATTACAAAAAACACCTAGGTTCTTTAGAAATTTCCCAAGGTCAACTAGAGAACCAAGAAGAGAACCTCACTTTTATAATTTATGCATATCATAAGCCTGGGGAATACTAAAGGGTGAACTTGACCGAAGCCCTTTCATGTGTCTTCCTTCCCCTCTTCTTAAGATGTGGGTCTTATGGAAAGAGGCATGTTTGGAAAGATGTGGCTCAACAGACACACTGTGCCTGTTGGGTAACCCCAAAGGTTTCTGTTGTTGTTTTTTCCCTGAAGGCATCTGAATATGCCAGTGTTTTCCTAAACCGAACGGGAAGCAAGAGAAATTATAGATACAGCCGGGAGGAGGGAGGGCAGTATTCATCAAGGCGGGCAAAGCAAATAGGCTTCTCATGAAGTATCCCTGGACTACTGAGCTCTGGAATTCAGCTGCAGGTCACCCTCTTGTCCTGTTCAGAGTCTACACATTGCTACTAAGTGATTCTCCCCAGACAATATGGGGTCTCTGTTAGGCTATGTCTCAGCTTCCCCAATTACAGTTTCTGTACCCCTCACCACAGGTTTCTTCCATTCAATACAGAGCAGTCTACCTTCCACTATAAGATAAAGGTCAGAGTCAAAACCAAAGAGTTTCACAAAAACAATAACCGCCTTGTTCCCCACAACCCCTCTTTACCCCATAACCTCCCCAAAGGGAAAAAAATGCAAGAAGGGATCTTGGTTTGAATGGAAATTGATTAAAGTTTTTTTTTCCAGTTTCAACACTTTCTTTTTTTTAAACTCTTGGTTTCTAGTGACCTTTCAAATACAGAAAAATTAAATGCTGAAGTTTTTATAATTGAAAAAAATCTAAATTCAAAAGGCATCCAACAGTTTTGCTAACTCTGATTTTGGGCACATGCAAGACCCTGGCCTTCGAGAGGTTCCCCACCACCTACCGGCCTCACTGGGTCTTGCCAGGTCTGCTGATGCTTTTGAAATAATGAAAGAACTATGACTCACAGCTCCAAAATTTCTCTTAAGAACTGTATTCTGTCTCTGGAAATTTAGGAAGGAATGTTCCAGAAATGTGTTGAGCTTTACAGATGGGTAGATAGACAGACAGATGACAGATTAGATTAGATGACAGATGACAGATAGGTGATACACTGGATTAAACAGACAGGTACAGATGCAGATCTAGCTTTCTCATACATCTCCAGCATATCTCAGATGTAGACACAGCTATCTACCACTGAACATATTTCATATATGGCACACGCGTGTGTGCATGCACACACACACACACACACACATTCAGATTCTGCCATCGGAATATCCCTAGGCATTCCAGACTTTTAGAGTAAGGGTTTTTTAACTACTCTAATAAAATGGCACAAGTACCCAAGTTCCGCACAGAGGAAATGCCTCACCCACCGGACTGGGAAAGGGGATGATGTCTACTCCTCTCCAGTAGCCTATCCAGCAGCCTCATTTGCTGTGACTACCTGCCTCTCAGTTCTGGGGCCCACTCTCCTCTTTTAGCACTGCCTTGCCTATGTGAATACTAATCTTTTTCTTTGCATTCCCTAAAGCACCACTAACTTGAATGTGTGTGGGTACCAGGAATTTAATGAAAATTCAGGGGCACTTGGCTGCCTCAGTCAGTGGAGCACGTGACTCTTGATCTCAGAGTTATGACTTCAAGTCCCACATTGGGCACAGAGCCTACTCAAAACTAAAATAATAATAATAGTAATAATAATAATAATAATAATAATAATAATGAGAATTTAGGAAGAGGTACAGAAGAGCTAAGAAACATACAGAAATATTGGTCTTTGCTGACCTAAAGTTTCTTCACCACCTCCGCCACAAATAACATCCCCCTTGCCAAGGATTTCCTCAGGCGTCCTTCAGATGTCGCCTCCATGGATGTCCTCCCATCTTGCATATTCTGAACTTCTCTCCCAGGCTCCCCAGGTATGTGCAGTCCTCTCGCTCTGTTAGGCAGGGTAATTCACCTATTATTCTGTCTTCCCCGCTCTCCCCAAGACACTTAACCAAAAAGATCCACCAAGGTGATTTGTCTAAGCAAAACACTGTTTACTTAAAAAGGACTTATGCTATAGCCAGGAAAAGTGCAAATAGCTATAGTCAGTTTTTGGTGAAAATGGCATTCCTTTATGATCTCCCTGATAAGAGGAAGTGGAGATGCAATGTGGGGGGCTTGGGGGATAGGAAAAGAATAAATGAAACAAGATGAGATCGGGAGGGAGACAAACCATAAGAGACTCTTCATCTCACAAAACAAACTGAGGGTTGCTGGGGGGAGGGAGGTAGGTAGAGGGTGGCTGGGTTATGGACATTGGGGAGGGCATGTGCTATGGTGAGTGCTGTGAAGTGTGTAAACCTGGTGATTCACAGACCTGTACCCCTGGGGCTAATAATACATTATATGTTTATTTAAAAAAAATACACACACACACACAAAGAAAGAAAAGAAAATGACATTTCTGGGATGCCTGGGTGGATTAGTTGGTTAAGTCACTGCTTTCGACTCAGGTCATGATCCCAAGGTCCTGGGATTGAGTCCTGCATTGGGTTCCTTGCTCAGCAGGGAGCCTGCCTCTCTCTCCTCCTCTGCCTGCTTGTATGCTCTCTCTCTCTCTGACAAATAAATAAATAAATAAAATCTTTTTTAAATTTTTAAAGAAATAAAATGGCATTCCTTTTCTATTTTGCCACAAGCACACACACACACACACCAGCAGAGAGACTAAATGCTTTTGGAGGGGTTCCAATAAAACATGAACCCCTTTCCAAGGCCTGTAGGCCCTAGTCCTCACCTTCTTTCCTGGCTTTACCTTCTGCAGCTCCCCTTCTTGCTCCCTGGGCTCTAAGTGCACTAGTTGGAGCCCATAAATTCATCCTTGCCCCAGGAGCCTGCCGCTTACCTATCCCTCTTCATGGGACTGGTTTCTGTTACTTTACATGTCTTGGCTTCAGTGGCACTTCTCTGGGAGGCCTCTTTAAGCATATTATTTGTTATAGGTTATGAAGTTACTCTCTACTGAAGCCCTAACAACAACCAGCAGCTACTTGATTACCCATTTATCTAGAGCTCCAAGCGAATATAAGCCTCACTGGGCAGAGATCACGATTGTGTCATTCTATGTTGTATCCCTACAAATTCGTACAATGTATGGTAATAGCAACATATGGCCAAAGAGATGAAAGAAGGAAGCACATTCTCCTTAAAAGGTGTTGTGCTAGGAACTCCATGCATAGGTATAAAAATATGCTTGTGCTTCTAGGATCTCACCCTCAAACAGGAGGAATAAGACTTACAAATAAATAATGGCAAAATGAAAATGTTACCGGAATTCAGAAGAGGAAGAAGCACTAGTTAAGATAACCAAAGGCTTCTAGATGAGTGGGTATTTGAGATGAATACTGAGAAATGGGTAAGATCACAAAGGCTGGAAATTGCAATATTCCCGGTAGAAAAAGCAAAGACATGCGCATGTAAAGCACAAAGCAACCGGTTCACGGAGTGAATGGTTTTGCTTAGACGAGGTTTGCGCTATGTGGATTAAGTGGGGAGATGCAGATTGGGACCAGATTTTTGAAGCTCGTTGACTACCAGAATAAGAAATTTAACCTGTCGTTTCCTAAGAGAATATGGACATGATTAAAATAAATTTAAACAAAGGGAATCTTGCAGTGGCATATAAGACCAATTGCAGTGTGTATTTTCCTGGGCTGCCAAAACAAAGTACAAACAACCAGAACTGGGACTTCCACAACAGAAATTTATTTTTTCAGAGTTCCAGAGTCTAGAAAATCAAGACCAAGGTTTTGGCAGATTTGATTTCCTTCCAGGCCTCTCTCCTTAGCATCTGGCCACCTTCTCCCTGTGCCCTCACAAGATCATCTCTGTGTGTACATGTGACGAGTGTCTCTCTGTGTCCTAATCTCCTCTTATTAGGAAACCGGTCCTACTGGATCAGGACCTACCCTAATCACCTCATTTTAACTTAGTAACTTTTAAAAAAGATTTTACATGTTTATTTGAGGGAGAGAGAGAGAGGGAACACAAGCAGGAGGACGGGCAGTGGGAGAGGGAGAAGCAGACTCTCCACTGACTGGGGAGCCCGATGTGGGGCTCAAACCCAGGACCCTGAGATAACCTGAGCGGGAGGGAGGCCTTTAACCAACTGAACCACCCAGGCACCCCTTAACTTAATAACTTTTTAAAAACCTTATCCTCAGAATGGCTAAAATTAATAAGTCAGGAAATGACAGATGCTGGTGAGGATGCGGAGAAAGGGGAACCCTCCTACACTGTTGGTGGGAATGCAAGCTGGTGCAGCCTCTCTGGAAAACAGCATGGAGGTTCCTCAAAATGTTGAAAATAGAACTACCCTATGACCCAGCAATAGCACTACTGGGTATTTACCCTAAAGATACAAACGTAGTGATCCGAAGGGGCACGTGCACCCGAATGTTTATAGCAGCAATGTCCACAATAGCCAAACTATGGAAAGAACCTAGATGTCCATCAACAGATGAATGGATAAAGAAGATGTGGTATATATACACAATGGAATACTATGCAACCATCAAAAGAAATGAAATCTTGCCATTTGCGACAACGTGGATGGAACTAGAGCGTATCATGCTTAGCGAAATAAGTCAAGTGGAAAAAGACAACTATCATATGATCTCCCTGATATGAGGAAGTGGAGATGCAACATGGGGGTTTAAGTGGGTAGGAGAAGAATCAGTGGGAACAAGATGGGATCGGGAGGGAGACAAACCATAAGTGACTCTTAATCTCACAAAACAAACTGAGGGTTGCTGGGGGGAGGGGGGTTGGGAGAAGCGGGGTTGGGTTATGGACATTGGGGAGGGTATGTGCTTTGGTGAGTGCTGTGAAGTGTGTAAACCGGGCGATTCACAGACCTGTACCTCTGGGGATAAAAATATATTATATGTTTATAAAAAATAAAAAATTTTAAAAATAATAAATTAAAAAATTTTTTTAAAAAAGCCTTATCCTCAAATCCAGTCACCATCTGAGGTACTGGACATTAGAACTTCAGCATATAAACTGGGGGCAGTGGGAGGTGGAGAGACAATTCCGCCCATATCAGAAAGTGAGGGAGGAGAGGGACTGAGTCCGAATGTCAGCATTTTGAGACTGAATGTCAGCATGTCTCGTCTTCCTTTCTGAGCGTCATGAGGCCCCTTCCTCCCCTGCTCATCCCAAAGAAAGTTTGAAGGCTCTTAAGTATATTCAAAAAGGAAAGAAACTCTTTACTTTCGATGTAAGGAAATGGAGCACACTGACGTTTGATTAGTAAACACTCTCTGCCTGCCTTTTGCAATGAAGTTCTTAAAACAGTTCAAATTAAGTTTTTAAATTTCACATGTTTGATCTATGAAGACCCTGAGGAAAAAGCTTTTCTGGGCCTTCGTACTAATGGTTACTTTTCTACCCCACCACAGACTGATTATTACCTAAGGAATCCTAGAGCCTTTTAAGCAATTATGTTTGTTTTTCTTTTTGGTTTCTAGCCATGACCATCCCCAGCAAATGTAGTGAATGAAATTTGTGTTCTAACTGCACCCCTGGCTCACCTAAGGTCCCCACCCTTAGTTCCCCAATGCCTCATTTGTCCTATATTTGTTTATACCACTTTTTCATTTTGTAAGCTTTCTCAAATCCTCTTTTTACCAAGGTAGAGTATTTTAAAAGATAAATGTTAGGGGCACCTGCATGGCTCAGTCGGTTAAACATCCGCCTTTGGCTCAGGTCATAATCTCAGGGTCCTGGAATCGAGCCCCGCATCGGGCTCCCCGTTCAGCAGGAAGTCTGCTCATCCTGCTTCCCTTACCTCTCCCCCAACTTGTGCTCTATCTTCATCACTCTCTCTTTCAAATAAATAGATAGAATCTTTTTTAAAAAATTTAAGAAAATAAATGAATAAATGTTGATTTAAGGACCATGGCAAAATCTGACATTAACTTTGATAATTTTATTTCATAGTAAAAGTCCTGCAAATCACAGTTTTCACTAGACATGTGTCTCTAGCCATAAAACCAATGATAAATTGACAGGAATCAATTGAAAGGGAGGAGAAAGAGGGTGTTCTCCTGTTGTAGGTGCCTGTGTCTCAGGGTCAGGTTCTCCCTGATTCCCCAAAGCAGCTGCTCCCTATAATCTTCCAATGACGCCCAGCTAGCAACCCCATTCACACACTGAATTGTTCCCTCTCTTCCTGTGCTCATTTCTCTGATCTGTTAGCCTGAAGGTGTCTCTTTTGTTCAGAGCCTAGGATTTCAACCCGGGCAGTGTTCACGTGGGTAATATTCCAGTGAATCCTATGAAATATATGGCTCACATTCTGACTGTATCTAACCTTTTGTAACATCCTATTAAACATCAGGATCTATCTTATGGATACATTTGTATCCACATATGCCATCCGTTTGAAGGGAAGATTTATATCTTTTACTTTTGTGATCCCCTCAAATGTGTCACCATGCTAGGGACATAGAACTTCATCATAAATTCTTACTAATATAACTGAATTTGGTGCCTCTAAAAAGGGCAGAAGAGTTAGAAATAGCAACAGCTAAAGGAGAAAGGGAAGCTACAGGTCCAGGAAATAACCTCAACTAATTTACGTCTGTGAGGAAGCTTTACTGTGAGACCAGAAAAAACCACATAGGCACTGACCACAGGACACTTAGAGGAGAGGAATCCAGCAGGAGGAAGGAAGGGGTTTATTGCTCACCATGCTATTTGGAGAAATATTCAGCCTCAAACAAGAAAATTTTGCTGTCAAAAAAAGCCATAGGCTATATAAGTAGGAAGACTCAGGAAAAAATTAAAAGACTGGCAAGAAAACACACATTCACTAAATACCACTGCCAGGCACATATTATTTAATCTTCTCAACAAACCTGTGAGGCGGTCACAGAAGGAAACAGGCTACAAGAAGTAAACAATGCCCTAAACTCGCACAGCTTGTAAATTATGAAGCTGAGAGCTGAGACCCAACCTGTGTGATAAGAAAGCACAAGCTCATGATTCTGTACTTCACATTAGGCTTAAAATGTGAGGGAATCAGACAGAGATGTAAGCAGTGTAAGGTCAGCGAGTTTAAAAGAGAAGGATAGTAAAAGGATAAGGTTAAGCACAAGGTGTTCAAGGTACAAGTTTCAGGTTGAAAAACATGAACACCAGGCCTATACAAGAACATACATGTCTCACCAGAATGGAGCTACTTCTTTTTTTTCTTTTTTATAATATTTTTTTATAAACATATAATGTATTTTTAGCCCCAGGGGTACAGGTCTGTTAATCGTCAGGCAGAATGGAGCTACTTCTTAAAAGGCACCAATCACCTCCATGATGTCCACTGTAGTCCACAAAATTTGATAGTTCAATCAATGTTGCTCCTGCTTCCCGTGATAATTCTCTTTAAGTTCTCACAATTGAGAGAAGTTAATTTTTCTCACTAAAATGAAATTTCCCCATCTTCCCCTTTCATAACTGGGCACTCCCAGGAAACCAAGAAAATTGCTTATTTGTGTAACACACCCATTTTTAAAAAGACAGTCCCCTAAGAAAAAAATCAAGCCACAAATGGGAAGAAAATACTTGCCAAGCAAAGGAATTATATTCAAAAAGAGTAAAGAACTCAACATTCAACACTAAGAAAACAAATAACCCAATTTAAAAATGGGCAAAAGCTCTGAGAAGACACTTTTCTAAAGAAGATTCACAGATGGCAAATAAGTATATGAAAAGACGCTCCACGCCATCTGCCATTAGAGAATTGCAAATTAAAACAATGAGAAACCACTACACAACAATTAGAATGACAGTAACCCAAAATGCTGACAACATCAAACATTAATTAGGATGTGGAGCAACAGGAATGCAAAATGGTACAGCCCCATTGGAAGACAGCTTGAAGGTTTCTTAGAAAGCTAAACAGTCTTACCATATGATCCAGCAAATGTGCTCCTTGGTATTTACCCAAATGAGCTGAAAACATGTTCAGACAAAAACCTGTCCATGAATATTTACAGGAATTTTATTCATAATTGCTAAAAATCAGAAACAACCTAGAGGACCATTAATAGTTGAATGGATAAACAAACTTTGGTATATTCATAAAATGGAATATTAGTCAGCAATAGAAAGAAATGACCTTAAATGCACATTGCTAACTGAAAGAAGCCAGTCTAAGAAGGTTACATACTTTGTCATTCCGACTACATGATGCTATGAAAAAATGTAGAACTATAGAAACAGTAAAAACAGTAGTGGTTGCCAGGGATTAGGGAGAAGGAAGGAGGGATGAGTAGGTGGAACACAGAGAAATTTTAAGATGGTGAAACTATAGTGCTTGATACTATAATAGTGATACAAGACATTATGCATTTGTCAAAAGCTATAGAACTATACAACACAGCTATACAATTAATGTAAACCATGGGCTTTAATTGAGAATAGTATATCAATATGGATTCCTCACTTGTAACAAGTTTATCACAACAATGCAAGATGTTAAAAACAGGGAAAACTATATGTGCATTTATATGGCTGGAGGTTAATACAGGAATTCTCTGTGCTTCCTGCTCAGTTTTTCTGTAAACCTATAATTGTACTAAAAATAAACTCTGCTAATTAAAAACAAGAAAAAGAAAAAAAACACACTACCAAAACATGGTATGTCTATCGGGCTCAATACTAACTATGTGAAAATTGAACCTATAGATGTATGTACTTGATGGGCATTTGGTTAAGTTTTGGAAAGTATTAATCTTCCTTTGTCCAATGAGGCTGTGTCTTACATTTGAAACAAGTCTTAAAGCTATTTGTCACTTGAAAATGCTGTTTTTGGTGAGTATATCTTTTATATATATAAGGAATCCACCAAAAACAGCTTTTCTCTAACTCTAAATTAGAGGGAATTTAATTTCAGTGTTTCAAGTTGTTTTGAGAAAGAAATCACATTCTGCTTCATAATCATGAGAATAAAGAGCTGCTCCTCCCTAAAGAGAATTTGGCTTGACTTTGTTTAAAACAGAATTCCCTCTTTTGGGAATCTCATTTCATTTCTTACTTATCTATCACATTTCTTACTAAGGGTTCTGGAAATACTTACCTTTGTAGCACCAAGACCAGAAGAAAAATGAGAAAATACCTATGATCACATTGCTCCGACTAGAAATACAGTAAATTCAAGACCAATTCCACTATACCCTCTCCCACGACACACAAAAAAGAAAATAACTCTAATGTTCACGCTGGAGAATGATCATTTGCTTGTTATGACTTTATGTGGTTTCATAAAAGGCGAGGGACAGTCATTGTGTCACAGTGTGTGTAAAAACTGGGAAGAAAGAAGAGGAAGCAAATAACTCCTGGAAAGCTACAGCCCAAATGAAGACAGAAACTCAGGGGACTGGGACGCTGGGGAAATTCCTCTAAGGCTGGAAAGCAGAAAACGGAGACAACACCAGATTTCAAATCCACGGTTTCCAGCACATCCAGGATAGACGCTGAAGTCAGAAGTTGAAAAGAGTGCTGGTGTATGAGTGAAATAGCTGTGCTCACCCGAGGTCCTCTCTTCACCCGTTTGTCTCTCTGGGCAGTTTTTCACTAAGGATGGATGTTTGCTTCCTGTTTGCTAGTGTTGCTCCCGGGTGTATGGAGTAAATGAGGAAGATGGAGAGATTACAACTCAGCATTCCAGTCAGAGTCAAAGCTTTGTGAGACCATCCAGACTGGGACGGTCAATCCCTTTCAGAGTTCCGATCCAGTCCACCAGGCCCCAGGGAAACCACCAGTTCCTCTCTGGAACCAACAGGACAATCAGGCAAAACATGGGGAGCTCCACCTGAGGTCTGCACGTCCCTGTGAATGGGAGGCACCAGGAGGTAACACCTGGCCCTCCTTTTCAGGCTTTCAGCCCCACTCAGCTCCTGTACCTCCACGAGGTAGCCAGCCTCTCTGCCTCTGCTAGGGTCTCGATACCTGAGGTTTCTCCTCCTACCTATATTCCAGCCAGCTCACCGGGAGCGACTGCATATCTCGGTAATGCTAGGGACGGCGGGAATTCTTTGTGTTCATTTTGAAAGAAGAAGAAGGTGTGACGTAGGTAGGTAAAAAGAAAGAAAAGTTACTACCTATGAAGCAGTGAATTGAGATGAGTTAAAATAGAGAAAGCAAGGTCTCAAAAGAGAATAAGCTAAATGTCTAGTTCTCAAAATGGAAAAGCATCAAACTCCTTTGAAAGCATCTCTAAAATAAATACAGATACCACCCCAGATCCAGTGAATAAAAAGAGGCAGGGGCTGATGTCAGTTATACTTAGAGTTAAAAAAATTATTTTATATTTTTTAATGGTGGGGGGCGGAGAGAAGAGTGTAATTTTTTTTTTTTTTAACTCCATGGTAATTCTGATTTCCAACACGGCCTAAAGTCACTGGTTAAATACAGATGGAATTTGTAACTGAGCCAGGGTATTTGGGTTTGGGTTTTTGTGGGGTTTTTTGTTGTTGTTTGTTTTCTTTGTGTTCATTCAAAAAAAAATAAAGTATGAAATAATCAGATACAAAGAAACAAAAGTCACTCAAGCATATGAAACAGTAAATTAAAATATCATCCCTGTACATTTTATAATTGAATGAATTTTCTTTTGAGATCTTTAGGAGTACTTCTAAAACTTTCTTCTTAACTAAGGAAAATATATGAGTATTTACGAAGTTTTACATTAAAAAGACAATTAATCCAAGTACACAGAGAACAGAATTTCCAAGTTAATTCTATAGTTAACCTACACTTAACTCCTTTCTGTTTTAAATTGTATTGCTCTAATATTTCTTATATTCAGAAGATTTTAATTTAATTTTATTTTAATTTTATTTTTTCAGTGTTCCCAGTTGTTTATGTGCCCCACCCAGTGCTCCATGCAAGATGTGCCCTCCTTAATACCCACCATCAGGCTCACCCAACCCCCCACTCCACTCCCCTCCAAACCCTCAGTGTGTTTCTCAGTGCAGAACAATTTTTTTCAGGTCAGCAGTCTGAACACTTACAATCATATATAATGAACATAGACACGTATAGGAATAGAAGGTTTAAGAAACTGAACTGAATCTGGATTGATCCTCTGAAGTTTAATTTTGTGATTTGGCTTTTTCTCTTAAAAGCAAAATGTCTCCAAAAGTGAGTTTATGGATCATTCTTTTCAGCTGTATAGTTATTCATAAGCATTTATTGCAAATGAACTTTAGAAGAAAGCTGATATGCGCACACACACGTTTGTGTGTATGTGTGTGTGTGTGTGTAAGAGTGAGAGTGAGTAGAGGTCAGCTGGTACAACCATCTGTAGGGCCTGTACCCCATAGACGTTTTGACACCATATTAAACATTTTGAAAATCCCATAGGGCTTTAAGCCTCCTATACATCTGGTCCTAGTCATAGGTGAGTTTACTGGCATCGACCGGCACAAAAGGGCAGGTTCTGTGTGGGAGTAGGGGTAACTGACAAGTGTGACTGGAGACTTGGGGGGCTGAGTAGTCACAGCTGTGGTTTAAGTAACAATTCCAGTTTTGAGTTGCTAGGGCCCCCAACAACTGAGAGCTAGAAAAGTGATATTTGGGGGAGAGAATCTTCCAGGCACTAGCTCTGAAGACCTCCCACCAGGGCCCTCAGATCACCTAGAAACAGGAAATACTCTGGTAGAACGGTTTGCGCTCAGAGGCTCTGGCCACTTTCTTAAAGGCCACATTTTAGAGTTGGAGTCTGGCTTCTCTGTTGTTCTCTGGTTTTCCACTGAAGTTTTTCTCTCCCCACAAGTCTAATTAAGGTAATCAGAAAGAGTTTAGTCTAGGTGACTTCTAGCGTTTATTTCTTGGAGTACACTGAGTTTTTACCTTATAAGTATAAATAACCCACCTGTCAGACTGTTACACATTGTTTGAGACCCTGTTTAGGTTTCATCGACCTATAAAGCCTCCTTTAACTACCTCAGTGGCTAGGTGCTCACCCTTCATGCACCCACTGAATTTTATGGATATCTTCGTTACGGGAAAACGCGTTACATTGAAATCTACACCATGTCTTTCTTCTTGAGACAAAGCCATGTCTTATTCACAGGGTACCTCCAGTCTTTAATTGGTTCTAAACTCAATATATTTCTTGGCGAAAATTAGATAGTGAGAGACTAGAATGGAGAAAGGGAGAAAGGGAAAAAGGAAGAAGAAGGAAAATACTTCTTTAATCTTCTATTCAATTATTTCCAGATTATGAGAATTTAGTTCATCTTATACTCACATAAGGAGTTACTGGAATGAACCACAATATACTTTCACACAATATAGAGGAAAGAGTAGTCACCTTTTGTTGCTAGGAGGCCATACTCAGAAAGAGTTTATGTCCTAGAAACACCTCAGATCTCCATGTCTAGGAGTTCTATAGTTCCCTCCCCAGATAAAAGCCCAATCTGCTTTTTCAGCCGAAAAGCTCTCAGGAACGGCCCCAGATATGCATCCCAGACTTCCAAGTGAACAGAAGTACACATACAGCACTTGCTCAATAAATACTTATCAAAGTTATACAAGAATGCCTTGAAGAGAGAGACAATAATTATTATTCTCCCGAATTACTTGAGAAAAAACTATATATACCAACTGCTTTAGAAAAGACTGAGGTCCGTTCTCCAAGTTAGAACTGCAGCCTAGTCACTTTCTAAGGAAAAATGAACACAGTGAATAAATAACTGGTTTTAGCAGAATTGAACGAAGTTTTTAAAAAGGGACCACAGATAAATGATCTTAAAAAGTTACTTTAATTGATGCCTGGGTGGTTCAGTTGGTTGAGTCACTGCCTTTGGCTCAGGCCATGATCCCAGGGTCCTGGGATTGAGTCCCACATCAGGCTCCTTGCTCAGCGGGGAGCCTGCTCCTCCCTCTGCTTCTGCCTGCTGCTCTACTTGTGCGTGCGGCGCTCTCTCGCTCTCTCTAACAAATACATAAATAAAATCTTTTTTTTTTTAAGTCACCTTCCAACAAATATGGACTTGTGTCTGCTCTTTTAAAAGACAAATGACTAGAAGTTCAGAAATTTAGAATTCTAGTTCTGCTGCTGATTTAAAACAACAACAACAAAAACAGATGGGTGACTTTAACCAAGTCGGTTTTCTGTTCCTTGGTTTCCTTAACCCTCCCAGAGAGGTAACAATCTCTGAAATATCTCAGGATATTGTAATTCCAACAGTTGTGTGGTCCAGTGCTCACATTTCATCTCCTAGGAGTTCTCTAACAACAGTTCTTAGAACAGAGACAATTTTTAAAATGTGGAATAAATAAAGTGTGTGGGACAGAATGAATTCTTCTGTGTTAGTTTTCTGAGTTCAAAGCAATCTGTTCTTCCAGGAAGAGGTTTTTTTTTTTTTTTTTTTTTTTTTTTTTTTTTTTTTTTAAAGATTTTATTTATTTATTTGACAGAGAGAAATCACAAGTAGACGGAGAGGCAGGCAGAGAGAGAGAGAGGGAAGCAGGCTCCCTGCTGAGCAGAGAGCCCGATGCGGGACTCGATCCCAGGACCCTGAGATCATGACCTGAGCCGAAGGCAGTGGCTTAACCCACTGAGCCACCCAGGCGCCCCCAGGAAGAGGTTTTGATCAATGAGATGAAAAGTACTCAGCAACTCCCCATAGCTTTCCAAAGCTCAGGTCATTGTGAGAGCTTTCTGTTACTGTCACTGTTTTCACCAACCCCATATGTTACAGACTTTTCCTCTATGACATGCTTTTATAATTAATGTTGGGTTTTGTTCCATATTTCATGGTTGAGAGAATGACAGTAGGAAGGAGGTGAACAGAAAAGAAATGGTCAGTCTGAAAGGCATTTCTAGTTCTCATTTCCTCCGGACTATACATGAGGTCCCTAAATTGTAAGAAAGAGCATTAAAGCAGGAGCATCGCAGATATAAGGGTCCAAGTAAGTAACAAATGTTTGGGTTATTAAAGCAACACTTTAATTCATAAAAAAACAAACAAACAAAAACAAACAAACAACAACAACAAAAAACTTCATTGCCATAATAAAGTTTTGCCAAACTCTTACCAAGTACAAGTTGCTCAACTCAGATTTAACAGGATGACAAAGCAAGAGCTAACGGGGAGCAGATGGGCTGCAGAGCTGCAGAGGGACCAGCAAGAAACAGAAACCTCCTGATAAATCAGGGAAAAATGGTGGAAATAGAGAAAAGAATGCTGACTGCCTGGAAAGGAGTTAATTTCCTTTCCTCAGAAAGCTGAGGTAGACCATGTCCTTCCAGAGGACAGTATTAGAGTATTTTTACCATGCAACCCAGGAGAGCAGCCAGGCCCTGTGGTGGTCCCACAGGAAGACTGTTCCGCCGGAAAGCCTGGCTGATGGACCAGGGAAAAGAATAGAGTAGAGTGATGGCAGAGGAAGTGGACTTGGTTTTTCCATACAAACGTAAGCCAGGAAGCCGTAATGAATGATTGATCTGTTGGGCAGATCTGTTGCCCCATTTTCCGGCTATTTCCACGAGTGCTTGGAAAACAAAGTATTATTATAGTCAATGAACCTAATCACATAGAACACATACCGAACTTACGTTAATAGAGGTAACATATACTCAAAGCTCCCTTCAAGGAGTTCACACTCTAAAATAAGAGTTCTTAAACTGGAGTCTATAAATAGAATTAAAGGAAATCTGGGGCACCTGGTGGCTCAGTTGTTTAAGCGTTTGACTTCAGCTCAGGTCATGATCTCAAGGTCCTGGGAGTGAGCCCAGCATAGGCTCCATGCTCAACAAGGAGTCTGCCTGTCCCTGTGCCCCTACCCCTGTTTATGTTCTTTTGCTCTCTCACTCTCAAAATAAATAAAATCTGTAAAAAAAGAATTAAAGGAAATCCATTAAACTGAACTGAAAACGTAGTGTTTTCACTAGCTTCTAACTAAAATTTAGCATTTTCTTCAACTATGAATGTAAGCAATAACTAAATCTCAGTAGTGTTAGCTGTAACTGTAACTTTATCAACAAGTGAGGTCACAGTTACTTCCACATTCATCACAGTAACTGCAGATATTGTAGGCTACTGACCTAACAAATACCCAGGAGCCATGTGTGTTCACCATGACTGAAATTACATCAGTAATCAAACCCACCAGTTAATTTTAGTCAAGAAGCACAAATATCATGACAACCTCTATTTGGAAGTTTCCTTTTGGATTTTGATAACTAGACTTTGATATAAATGGTTTCTTTTGTAACCCTATGTTCATTATTTCATAAATTTTAAATCACTCTGAAAAGAGGTTCATAGTCTTCACCCAATGGCCAAATGGTTTCATGTCACAGAAGATTAAGAATTCCAGGTCTGAGAGAAGTCAGACAAGAACACAGCTCCTGTCCCACCAGCCTGGCATTAAACATGGTGGCTGCCTTTTGATGGATGTCTGGTTTCCAACCTTCTAGTTGCTTCTCTGAGCTATTCCAGATCCTTCTAATTAGTTCCTCTACTGCTTATGTAATCTGGAGTTCACATTTGTTAAGTGCCATCAAGACTCTCAACTACTACAGTATTTAAACGGTATTTGTGTATTTTCATTTTAATAAGTATATTTTGTAGAAAAAGCACAAATAGCCATTACAGGCTAACTCTAAAATATTACCAGTTTGGTAAGTCTCCTTACTGAATCTAATCTGCCCAGTAGATGCTTCCACCTCCCTTACAGCAACTGCCAAATGAAGAACTGAAAATGGAATTACCTTGAAAATTCAGCCCTGTGAGTGGTAGCAATTTCTATATACTTATAGAATATAAACTGTCTTAAATAGCTGATAATGACTTATCGTATCTTTTTCCACTATTGGGATTTTCTTATTCTTACTAGTATCCAAATGACTTAGCAAGACAACAGATAGTGGTTGATGGGTCAGTGATAGAAAATTCAAGAATAATTTGATTTTCTCTTCTTGCAACCCAAGAGGACTTACTTATTGAGGAAAGAAAAGCAATCACCTCCATGTGGCATTCCCATGAATTGGATGTCCAAGAGCAGAGTTAAATTGAGATTCTACAACAAACACAGCAAAGAGGTTTCATCTCACATGCCCACTGGGATCTAGAGGTAGTGGCTGCATGGAATGGTGATGAGAAGTGTCCTGTGGCTCCCTCCTGGCCCAGCATGAAAGAATGCCATAGTTAATTAACAAAACTTGTCAAGGGCACAGAAGTGGTGACATAAGGACTGGGTATCTTCCACCCTAGCTCTATGCATTTTCATGAAACATTACCTAAACAGGACCACAAAGCAGAGTTAGACTAGAAGAAAGCCCTTCTTCTATTGGCTGGGGCTTTCCAAGCCCAATTTTGATTCTCAACAGGCCTGCTGGGATTCTTAGGGCCTGGACAGGTGGTCCAATGTCACGAGCTCATTAGTAGACATGAGAATTCAAGATGTAATAATAACCAATAATTACCTTGGGAACTTCCCCATCATGTACCAGCTGACCAAATGCAAATTTATTTGAGTTCTTTTGTAGATTCTGAGCTCCAAATAGTGAGAATAAGGAAGACTTCAAAGACTGGTAAATAGTCAAGGATTCAAAACCAAAGGCCTCTTCCTAGTTTACTTTGCTTAGAGAAGTAACAAGAACCCCTCCCAGAAACCAGTGACTGCCTACAGTGGTAAACACTCTGGCGTTGGTGGCCTCTACTATTTCTTCTTTCTAGTCATACAGTCCTTTTGTGCAAGGGTCACTCTTACTCCCGAGAAGAAAGTCAACATGACTCACTGTGAGAAACTGAAAGTACACCATGTCCACATGAGCAGGCTGCCTGCTGTGTAACCACAAAACCACATCAGAAGAAGTCAGCTGCTTAGGGAGGAGGAGAGGCAGTGGGCTGAGCAAACTCACCCCCCATGCCAGACGCCAGCCTCCCTTTGAGAGGACCTGCAGGCAGAGGACAGGGGCAGGTGACAGATGCCTGCAGCCAGGGCCGTCAGGGTTGCTGGCTCTGGTAAATGAACACTGAATCAAGGGCCTTCCCAAGGCCTGGGCATGAAGCTGTGGGGTTGGCTTGGTTCTTTCCCTTTCCCTTGGCACACTCTTCTCCTAGGTTTTAATCCTCTTCCCAAACACCCCGTGCTTTCTTGCCAAACCGTGCATTATGGTGATCTGGGGGAGAGCTTAAGGGCCCTCAACCTGAGTACCCTAATAATTCTCCCCGAGGAAGTATGAGAAATGGAAGCCGGTTAAAGCTTTAATTGGTGAAGGAGTAGCAATCACTCACATTAATCAGAATGGAGGCATGTTTGGTCCTGTTTGTCATTGCTTTTGGACAATACGCTCATTTTCTTCTATATTCAGACATGATTACAGAGTGGCATTGTTTTTGCCTCTCCCCACTGTGGTCACAGGGTGGCCTTGTCAGGCGTTTGAGTTCTGTGAAACCACTTCTGTTCAATAGGAGAACACATAGGCCTCCCGAGACTGCAGGGCCAGCTCCCCACGCAAGGCCAGGACCTAGCTGACAGAGCCAAGCCTGCTCCTGGCTCTCATGGCAGGGTCTGCTTGAAATCCTAGTCCTGTGGTATAGACTCCACTCCTACCCTTGCCCCCTCCTTTCGCTTAAACCTGTTCCATTTCCCATTTCCTCCTTCAGAAAAGTCGCTTTTTCAAGGTGCCATAAACAGAATCGATCTCCTTCAACATTCACAAGAGTTAAAGGGGGTGCAGGGGCGTCTCGTACTGGTACCATAGAAGTGACCTTTTAGAGATAAAAGCTGACCCCAGAGAAGCCATAAATGGTGACACTGCTATACTGTGTGAGAGACTACATGTACGACTGCTCTGGTGTAAATCAAAGAGGCCACCGGCTCCTCTGCCAACACAGAGAGCTGCACCTGCTTCTCACCCCTTCAGTTGAACTTTGAGGTTAACCAACTCGGGGAGGCTCATTCATGTTGCCCCACTGCTGCTTTCCCCAGGCCGTCCACGGCCTGGCCGTCTCTCCTCTCACACGGAACCTCCTCTCACCTGGCTGACTTGTCTCCACTCGTTTTCATATGGAGATGCTATTTTTGAATTCATATTGGAGCTTGACCTGCCAACCCTACAGAGTTGATTTCAGGACAAAAACAATTGTCCCTGAGCAAGCCTCTCTCTCTCTCTCTCTCTCTCTATTTTTTGATGTTATAACTTTAGACATTTATTGTTACCCCACAAGTGACATCTGTTCTCTTAAAAATCACCTCTGTCCAGAAAACAACTTCATTAATCAAAAACTGCTCTATCCAAATCAAATCTACTACCAGGAGGCCAACGCTGCTCAGCTAATGTGGAAATTTTACAGGCTTCACACTAATTACAATCTTAGGTCTTAGATGTTTGACAATACAAAGATTATCTTTCCACAGGGTTAGTTAAATTTTAGTCATATGCTTATTCTTCCTGGAATGGAATGATTATAATTATTTAAGAACCAAAAAAAATACAGTTTTGAAATAAGGGACTTGCTTTTTAATTTCTTTCTCATCGATACGAAGTAACCCAGTGGGCAGGCCACAGAACAGTCTACAGCAGAGGTGAGAAAATTATGATCCATGGGTCGAAGTCTGTTTATAGGAACAAAGAGGAGCTGGACCCCAGCTTCCCTCCTGTGCCGACATACTGTCTCTGGCTGTTTGTGACTACAAAGGCAGAGCGGAATAGTCACAGAGGAGACTTCACAGTCCCCAAAGACTAAGAGGTTTACAACTGGCCCTCTGCAAGGAAACTTTTGCTGACAAGTGGGTCTAAACACGGCTTGGTCTCTTATCTTCTGTACTTGACCGCAAAATAAAAATAAAATGTTGTATATATGTTATTCAAAATGTACTCTCCCATCATAGTTCTCTTGACACGTTAAAGCTTACGCAAAACCTACACCTTAAAATAGTTTATTTTGTCCTTCCCAAGCCACCGTCCCTTCTCCCTTGCCTTTCAGCTACTCTGCGGGCTGAGCAGGGCCCGGGGCTCCTGGATTCTCTTTATGATTTTCTGCTGCCACCTAGTGAAAAAGTCATAACCAAATAAGCCCCTGGACATGCCACCGACTCAACCTCTACACACCGCGCCCACCAACCCAAGGGAGCAGACACTGTTGTCAGCCCCAAGCACCCTGTCGGCATCCAGCGCTCCTGAAAAAGACTCTGTCCGCTAGGATTTCCAAAGCAAACCCTTCCCCCTCCTCTCTCGAACCCCAGTACTGCGACTGGAAACTGCTCACTGAGAAGAATCCAGTTTCCAGCTGAGAGTCCACTGAGACTAGAAAGGAACTAAGAACAAAGAGTCTGGACCTGCGAAGGGGACACAGTCAGCCCTGCAGGATCAGTGAAGCTGGAATTCTTAGGGTCATCTTGTTGTTCCTTCAAAGTTTTGTCTTTGGGTTTAAGAAATGAAAGTTATGGAAAGAACCTAGATGTCCATCAACAGATGAATGGATAAAGAAGATGTGGTATACATACACAATGGAATACTATGCAGCCATCAAAAGAAATGAAATCTTGCCATTTGCAATGACGTGGATGGAACTAGACGGTATCATGCTTAGCAAAGTAAGTCAATCGGAGAAAGACAACTATCACATGATCTCCCTGATATAAGGAAGTGGAGATGCAACATGGGGTTTAAGGGGGTAGGAGAAGAATAAATGAAACAAGATAGCATTGGGAGGGAGACAAACCATAAGTGACTTGTAATCTCACAAAACAAACTGAGGGTTGCTGGGGGGAGGGGGGTTCAGAAAGGGGGGTGGGGTTATGGATATTGGGGAGGGTATGTGTTGGGGTGAGTGCTGTGAAGTGTGTAAACCTGGCAATTCACAGACCTGTACCCCTGGGGATAAAAATATAGTATATGTTTACAAAAAATAAAAAAAATAAATTATTTTAAAAAAAGAAATGAAAGTTATGGTAACATTCACATTTAAAAAAAAGAAAAAAGGGGCACCTGGGTGGCTCAGTGGGTTGAGCCTCTGCCTTCGGCTCAGGTCATGATCTCAGGGTCCTAGGATCAAGTCCCACATGGGGCTCTCTGCTCAGCGGGGAGACTGCTCCCCCCCCCTTTCTCTGCCTAGTTATGATCTCTCTCTCTCTATGTCAAATAAATAAATAAAATCTTTTTTTAAAAAAAAGAAAAGAAACAAATATCCATTTATTTACCTCTGCTTACATAGGGTCAGACATTTTGTTTGGTCTTCAAAATAGCTCTCTGAGATTACATATAAACATCCCCACATTACAGATAAGGTAATTGAGGTAGAGAGGCTAAGATGTGCCCAAAGCCACTTCAATAGTTCGGGGAAGAGTCTAGACTAAACCTCAGAATCTGCCCTTTAACTGTTCTGTTTTTCTGACTCTTCCTACGCCTCCTGGAACACTGATCCTTGGAGGAGAGAAAAGGGGAAGGAAAGAACGTTCCGGTGTCCTTCCCGAGTCTGCATCCTGTGTCTCTCCGTCAACCCATTTCTCAGGCACCATAGAGTCCTTGGACCAGATCCCCAGCTTCTGTGGACTCTAGAAACATAGAATTCCAATCATTTGGGGTTTTGTTTTGTTTTGTTTTTTGTTAGTTTGTTTTTGGGGGTGGAGGATTTGGGGGATTTCGTGTGTGTGACCCAGAGAGCTATAATAAGGAGTCAGCAAGAAAAAACACAAAATCCGAATTCTCCTCCAGTTCTAACTAAGAAGAAATAACAAGTGATTATTGAACTCTGGCTGTAGCCATGTCAGTAGGATAGAATGTAACCTGAAAGTACAGAGACACAAAAAATTTTAAAAAGAAAATTACTCTCAAAAACCAAAGTAACTTCTGAATGCTGTTTTGTGTGCACAGATGAATCACTGGGGGCGTGAGGAAGCTCCGCCTGATGTATCTGAGGCACACGAGGACACCGCGAATGGGGCGCGAGCACCCCAGCCGCCTCCCCTGAGTGGCCATCCTGGTGGCTCCCACTGAGAGGAGAAAGCAGTCGGGAGAGCTCCCTGGTGAGGAGGGCTGGGAAGTGCTGTCCTGAGAGATATGCCCCGGGGAAACTTTGCACACATGGAAGGGGGAATTCAGAAAGGAGGAATTCCCTGGGAGATCATAGGACTGGATCTCAGCCATGGCAGAGACCAGGAACAAAACCCACAGATGACTGCAGAATAGAGGTCACGAAGTAGAGTAGGCCCCTGGGCCCACACATGTGTCTTGATTGGCTTACTCAGTGCTTTCTAACTCATGAGTCAGTGCTATCGTTTAAAAAAATCAGAAAATTTCACATAAATTTATATTTCCAAGTTATCTTTAAGAATTGGGGGATCTAGTAATTCAGAGCCCACATTCCTACACGGTAAGAAGCTGAGTCCATCCAGCCCCTTTAAAGCACCATGTCTGGCATGGTTCCTGCCAGCTGAGGCACTCGGGGAGCTCTTCTCTGGGAATCTAGAATCATCTGAGTCCTTGGCTGCTGATCCAGCGGAGGCTGCATGGGGCCCCGGAACAGGCTGCCCCACCACGACTATAGCTAAAACCTGCCAGCCTATTTAGCACTTGGCACACAAATGGGGCATGACCACAGGATTTAGAAACAACTCCAGGACTATGGCCCTTCTCCCCACTTAAGAAATCCATAATTTGATCCCAACTTAGCTTCCTAGCATAATTTCCCGTTATTTCCTTCATATAGCCTACATCCAGCCACATCTCAGCATTTACTGTTCTCTGAATATTATTCCCAGATTTGTACCCTCTATTTGGAATGCCTCCTCTCTACCCTCAGAAACTACATGTGTCCAATCTATACCCATCCTTTGAGGTCTAGCTCAAACTCTGCTTCTGTGAGGCCAGTTTCTATAGCCATAACTAATCCCTCCTCTGTCTCACTTAGTACTACGTTACATGCCTGCTGTAGGATTACCACAGTCTGCTTCATATACTGTGAATCTACCATTTCTGTCCACTAGGGAGTTCCCGAAAGGTAGGAACTGCCCCTTATTATCTTTGTGCCTCATTCCCTCTGCACTCCCGCTCCTTAGTCCCTTATGAAGTACCCTACCAAAAGTAGAAAATCAAAGATTATTGAATATATTTCTAAAAAAGTAAATATGTGGTGTATATATAAAATGGGATACCATTCAGCCATAAAAAAGATGAAATCTTGCCATTTGCAACATCATGGATAGGCCTAGAGAGTATTATGCTAAGTGACATAAGTCAGACAGAGAAAGACAAACATCATATGATTTCACTTACACATGGCATCTAAAAAACAAAACAAAAACAAACAATAAAGCAAAAACAGACCCATAAACACAGAGCACAATCTGGTGGTTACCCGAGGGGTGAAGGGCTGGGAAGATAAGCAAACTCAATGAAGGGGAGTAGGAATCATGGGCTTATAGTTATGGAATGAATAAATCATGGGAATAAAGGTACAGCATAGAGAATGGTAATTCAGTGGTATTGTAATAGCACTGTTTGGTGACAGATTGTAGCTACACTACAATCTAGCATAATGTGAGCCTAGCATAATGTACAGAGCTGTTGAATCACTATTTGTAAACCACAAAACTACTATAACATGGCTATCACCCATACCTCAATTTAAAAAATATATATATAGATATATATATATATTGAATCACTATTTGTATACCACAGAACTAATAGAACATGGTCATCACCTAAACCTCAATTAAATGTGTGTGTCTGTGTGTGTAAATAATATCACTGAATAGATACTGACTTCTACTGCCATCTAGTGACCATAATGTAGTATTATGCCTAAGGACACTGCCACGATGTGGGAACCACAAACATTCCAAAAACCATCCATCCATGTTCTTTCTTTCCTTTATTTCTTTTTCCTTCCTTTCTTTTCCCCCTTTCCTTTTCTCACTTTCTTCCTTCTATCTTCCTTTAATCATTTATCCTTTCACTCAACAAGTAATTTTTGATCATCTAGGTGACGGACACAATGATCAATTAAGAATCAATACAAGAGTGAAAGGTTGGGAAGATGGCAGAAGAGGAGGATCCTAAGCCCACCCTGCCCCATGTTTACAACTAGATATCACTCACATCTGTGTAAATAAGGTGGAGAGCGATCCCAAGACTGGCTTTGAAGAACACACTGGTTCAGGTGAATCTAACAGACATACTCAGAACATTCCATCCTAAAACAGCAGACTACACATTCTTTTTCAAGTGTACATAGAACTTTCTCTAGAACAGATCACGTAATAGACCATGAAACAAGTACCAACAAATCCAAAAATAGTGAAGTCATACCATGAATATTTTTTACCACAGCGCTATAACGTTAGAAAACAATCACAAGAAAAAACATGGAAAGCACACAAATATATGGAGGTTAAATAATGTGCTACCAAACAGTGAATGGGTCAACCAAGAAATCAAAGACCAAGCTGAAAAATACTGGAGACAAATGAAAATGAAAATACAAAAGTCTAAAATTTTGGGGATACAACAAAGTGGTTCTAAGAAGCAAGAAAAATCCCAAATAAGCAACTTAACCCTACATCTAAAGGAGCTAGGAAAATAACAATTTTTTTAAAAAATCAGTAGAAGGGAGGAAATAATAAAGATTAGATCAGAAATAAACAAAATAGAGACTTAATTTTAAACAGTAGATCAGAATCAATGAAACCAGGAGCTAGTTCTTTGAAAACAACAACAAAAATGATAAACCTTTAACCAGACTCATTAAAAAAGAGAGAGAGAAAGGACTCAAATAGATAAAGTCATAAATGAAAGGGAAGAAATACAAAAGATTATGAGCATATTATGAAAAATTATATGCTAACAAATTGGAAAACTTAGAAGAAATGGATAAATTCCTAGAAACACATAACCTTCCAAAACTGAATCAGGAAGAAATAGAAAATTTGAACAAACTGATCACCAGCAGTAAAATTTGATGAGCAGTCCAAGAACTCCCAGCAAATAGAAGTCCAGGGCTGGACAGCTTCATAGGTGAGATATACCAAACATTTAAAGAAGAGTTAATACCTATTCTCAAGCTATTCAAAAAAAACTAAAAGAGGAAGTAAAAGTTCATAATTCATTCTCTGAATTCAGGATTACCCTGATGCCAAAACTAGATACACTACAAAAACAGAGAACTACAGGTCAATATCTCTGATGAACATCAACGTAAAAATGCCCAAAAAATATGAGCAAACTAAATCCAATGACACATTTAAAAACATCATTCAGGGACGCCTGGGTGGCTCAGTGGGTTAAGCCACTGTCTTTGGCTCAGGTCATGATCCCAGGGTCCTGGGATCGAGCCCCAAATCAGGCTCTCTGCTCAGCAGGGAGCCTGCTTCCTCCTCTCACTCTGCATGCCTCTCTGCCTGCTTGTCATCTATCTCTGTCAAATAAATAAATAAAATCTTTTTAAAAAAATAAAAATAAAAAAAATAAATAAAAACATCATTCACCATGATCAAATTGGATTTACTCTTGGGGTATAAAGGTGGTTCAATATTTACAAGTCAATCAATGTAATACATCACATCAATAAAAGAAGGGATAAAAATATATATGATCATTTCAATAGATGTAGAAAAAAATATTTAACAAAGTACAATATACCTTCATGACAAAAACTCCCAACAAAGTAGGATTAGAGGGAACATATCCCAACATAATAAAGGTCATATATGAAAAACCCACAGCTAACATCATACTCAATGAGGAAAAACTGAGCATTTCCCCTAAAGTCAGGAACAAGACAGGGATGTCCACTCACCAGTATCATTTAACATAACATTGGAAGTTCGAGCTACAGCAATGAGACAAGAGAAATGAATAAAAGGCAACCAAACTGGTAAGGGAGAAGTAAAACTTTCACTATCTGCAGATGATATGACAGTATATATAGAAAACTCTAAAGACTCCACCAGAAAAATTACTAGACCTAATAAATAAATTCAGTAAGGTTGCGGGATACAACATCAATGTATAGAAATCTTTGGCATTTTTATATACTAATAATGAAGCAACAGAAAGAGAAATTAAGAAAACAATCCCATTTACAATTGCACCAAAGATAATAAAATATCTAGGAAAAAACTTAACCAAGGTGGTAAGAGACTGAAAGCTATAAAACACTGAAGAAAGATACTGAAAATGATACAAATAAGTGGAAATATATCCCATGTTCATGGACTGGAAGATAAATATTGTTAAAATGTCTACACTACCCAAAGCAATCTACAGATTTAATCCAATCCTTATTAAAATACCAATGACATTTTTCACAGAACTAGAAAAAAATTCTAAAATTTGTATGGAACCGCAAAAGACCCTAAATAGCCATAATAATCTTGAAAAAGAAAAAGCTGGAGGTATCTCAATCCCAGATTTCAAGTTATACTACAAAGCTGTAGTAATCAAAAGAGTATAACAATGGCAAAAAATAAGCACAGAGACCAATGAAATAGAATAGAAAGCACAGGAGAAAAACACATTTATATGGTCAATTAATCTTTGACAAAGGAGGAAAGAATCTGCAATGGGGGCATGCTTCCTAGAAGTCCATTCTTATAGCAGCAGTCCTGCCCCATCTCAGAGACCAGGATTTGGAAGCTGTATTCCTGACAGCTGGGTGGAAGCAGCTGCTGTCCTTTTAGGATGTAGCGACGTATTTCACCAGAGAAGAATGGAACAAACTTGACTGAGCTCAGAAGGACCTCTACAGAGATGTGATGCTGGAGAATTGCAGAAACATGATCTTGTTGGGATTTCAGTTTCCCAAACCTGAGGTAATCTGCCTGCTGGAGCAGGGGGAAGAACCATGCATCCTAGATCTCCCAAGAGCAGAGACTAAGAAAACTTCTAGTAGTGCTTGCCCAGGTTCTGAAGCCAGAAGCAAGATGAAAAAGCCAATTCCAAAGCAGAAGATTTCTGAAGATTTAGAGTCCTGTAAGACATCAGTGGTAAAGCAGACAACAGGCCAAGAGACCTGCAGAAAAGTTACATAAATGTAATGAATTGGCAGACCTTTACAGACTTGCATTCCCTGCTGTTGGTGATGAATGCCACAATGATTTCTTTCAAAACCTTCACCTTATTCAAGATCAGAATGCTCAAACACAGAAGAAACAGGGCAAATGCGAGGAACGTGGAAACCTTTCAGTCAGAGATCATCGCTTCTGTGGCACAAGTAAATTCTTACAAACGCAAAATCTTAATGAATGTGGTAAATGTGGAAGAGTCTTCAGGCGTCAGACAAATTTCATTCAACATCAAAAAATGCACATGTCAGAGGATCACTCTGAATGCAACATATGCAGGCAAGCCTTCAAATAGAAGTCTACTCTTACTGTACATAAACAGTGTTACTCTCAGAAAAAGCCATATAAGTGTCATGACTGTGGAAAACTTTTCCGTCAGATGGCATATCTTATTGAACATAAGAGGATCCATACTAAAGAAAAGCCCTATAAATGTAGTGAGTATGAAAGAACATTTAGTCAGAATTCAAACCTTATTCAACATCAGTTAACTCACAGTAGAGAAAAACCCCATCAATGTCTCCAATGTGGAAAGGACTTTGGTCAGCATTCAACCCTTCTGAGCCATCAACGGTTTCATACTAAAAAGAATACTCACAATTATGGTGAATGTAGAGAGTCCTTTAGCCAGAGTGTAGATCTCATTCAACATCAAAGAACCCATACCAAGGAGGAATTCTTTGAATGTAGAGAATGTGGAAAAACTTTTAGTTTTAAGGCAAATCTTCATTGCCATGAGGTCATCCATACCAGACAGAGACCCTACAGATGTGACAAATGCAGAAAATCTTTCATCTGGCACACAAGCTTTATTAAGCATCAGGACACTCACAGAGAACAAGATCTCAATGTGACACTAACTGGGAAAAGACCATTTAAAGACCAGAACTTACTACTCTTGTAATTACGAGAGTTATACTCTTATAACTTCATTGTTTTATGAAAATTAATAAACAGGAGTTGAAATGGTGTTTTTTAAAAAAAGAATATGCAGTGGGGGAAAGACAACCTCTTCAACAACTGGTGTTCGGAAAATTAGACTGATATATAAAAATGGATGAAACTGGACTACTGGCTTACACAGTACACAAAGATAAATTCAAAATGGGTTAAGGACCTAAATGTGAGAACTGAAACTATAAAAACCATAGAAGACCCCACAAATAGTAACTTCTCCAACATCAAATGTAGCAACTTTTTATATATATGTCTCCTGATGCACGCAAAATAAAATAAAAAATAACTATTGGGACTACATCAAACCAAAAATCTTCTGTGCAGCAAATGAAGCAATCAGCAAAACTAAAAGACAACCTATTGAATGGGAGAAAATATTTGCCAGTGACATCTCTGATAGAGGGTTAGTATACAAAATATATAAAGAACTTGTACTATTTAACACTCAAAAAAGGATAATCCAATTAAAAATGGGAAGAACACATGAACAGACATTTCTCCAAAGAGGACATCCAGATAGCCAACAGACACATGAAAAAGTGCTCAACATCACTTGTCATCAGGGAAATGCAAATCAAAACTACAATGAGATATCACTTCATATCTGTCAGAATTGCTAAAATCAAAAATACAAGAAACTCTAAGTCCCCATGTCCTCCATGCTATTTGTTATGCTCCACAAAAGTTGGGTATTCATCCTTTCTGATGGAGGCATAATACTCTATCCCCAGGGGTACAGGTCTGTGAATCACCAGGTTTACACACTTCACAGCACTCACCAAAGCACATACCCTCCCCAATGTCCATAATCCCACCCCCTTCTCCCAAACCCCCTCCCCCCAGCAACCCTCAGTTTGTTTTGTGAGATTAAAAGTCACTTATGGTTTGTCTCCCTCCCAATCCCATCTTGTTTCATTTATTCTTCTCCTACCCACTTAAGCCCCCATGTTGCATCACCACTTCCTCATATCAGGGAGATCATATGATAGTTGTCTTTCTCTGCTTGACTTATTTCGCTAAGCATGATACGCTCTAGTTCCATCCATGTTGTCGCAAATGGCAAGATTTCATTTCTTTTGATGGCTGCATAGTATTCCATTGTGTATATATACCACATCTTCTTGATCCATTCATCTGTTGATGGACATCTAGGTTCTTTCCATAGTTTGGCTATTGTGGACATTGCTGCTATAAACATTCGGGTGCATGTGCCCCTTTGGATCACTACGTTTGTATCCTTAGGGTAAATACCCAATAGTGCAATTGCTGGGTCAGAGGTGAACCATGAGAGACTATGGACTCTGAAAAACAATCTGAGGGTTTTGAAGGGACAGGGGGTGGGAGGTTGGGGTACCAGGTGGTGGGTATTATAGAGGGCACGGATTGCATGGAGCACGGGGTGTGGTGCAAAAATAATGAATACTGTTATGCTGGAAATAAAAAAAAAAAATTCTCAAAAAAAAAAATAAAATAAAATAAAACAAAAAAAAAATACAAGAAACAACAAGTGTTGGAGAAGATGTGGAGAAATAAGAACAATCATGCTTTATTGGAAGGAATGCAAACTGGTGCAGCCACTGTGGAAAAAAGTACAGAGTTTCCTCAAAAAGTTAAAAATGAAACTACCCTATTATCCAGTAATCACACTATGGGTATTTACCCAAACAATACAAAACTATTACATCAAGGAGATACACACACCCCTATGTTTATAGCAGCATTATCTATAATAGCCAAACAATGGAAGCAGCCTACATGTCCACTGATAGATGAATGGTTAAAGAAAGAATGATATGTATCAAAAAATGGGCAGAAGATATGAACAGACACTTCTCCAATGAAGACATACAAATGGCTATCAGACACATGAAAAAATGTTCATCATCACTAGCCATCAGGGAGATTCAAATTAAAACCACATTGAGAGACCACCTTACACCAGTTAGAATGGCCAAAATTAGCAAGACAGGAAACAACATGTGTTGGAGGGGATGTGGAGAAAGGGGAACCCTCTTCCACTGTTGGTGGGAATGCAAGTTGGTGCAGCCACTTTGGAGAACAGTGTGGAGATTCCTCAAGAAATAAAAAATAGAGCTTCCCTATGACGCTGCAATTGCACTCCTGGGTATTTACCCCAAAGATACAGATGTAGTGAAAAGAAGGTCCATCTGTACCCCAATGTTTATAGCAGCAATGGTCACGGTTGCCAAACTGTGGAAAGAACCAAGATGCCCTTCAACGGACGAATGGATAAGGAAGATGTGGTCCATATACACTATGGAGCATTATGCCTCCATCAGACAGCATGAATACCCAACTTCTGTATTAACATGGACGGGACTGGAAGAGATTATGCTGAGTGAAATAAGTCAAGCAGAAAGAGTCAATTATCATATGGTTTCACTTATTTGTGGAGCATAACAAATAGCATGGAGGACAAGAGGAGTTAGAGAGGAGAAGGGAGTTGAGGGAAATTGGAAGGAGAGGTGAACCATGAGAGACTATGGACTCTGAAAAACAATCTGAGGGTTTTGAAGGGGCGGGGGGTGGGATGTTGGGGGAACCAGGTGGTGGGTATTGAAGAGGGCACAGATTGCATGGAGCACTGGGTGTGGTGCAAAAACAATGAATACTGTTATGCTGAAAATAAACTAAAAAAAATTTTTTTAATGATTGGAATTGGAAAAAAAAGAAAGAATGATATGTATCATTATATATATGTATGGAATATTATTCACCCCTAAAAAATGAAACCTTGCCATTTGAATCAACATGGATAGAGCTAGAGTGTACAATGCTGAGCAAAATAAGTCAGAAAAAGACAAATATCATCTGATTTCAGTCATATGTGGAATTTAAGAAACAAAACAAACAAGCAAGGAAAAGAAAAAGGAGTGAGAGACAAACCAAGAAACAGACTCTTAACTACAGAGAACAAATTGATGGTTCCCAGAGGGGAGCTCGGTGGGGGGGTAGGTGAAATAGGTGAGAGGATTAAAGAGTACACTTACCATGATGAACGCTGTGTGAGGTACAGAATTGTTGGATTACTATATTGTATACCTGAAACTAATATAACACTGTATGTTAGCTATACTGGAATTAAAAGAAAAACTTAATATAAAAAGAATCAACACAAACATGAATAGATATAGAGGACACCCATTGCCAGCCACAATGGAATAAGCTCCCTGTAACAAATACCTCCCACTGATTAACTAAAAACCGTGGCCAAACACACAAAAACAATGACAACTCTGAAAAGTTAAAAATAACAAGCAGATTAAGGAGTAAAAACAAAAAAAGGGAGGGGACTAAGTTTGAAAAACCCATACAGGGGTGAGTTTCCTTGGTATTTTCCTTCTTTTGTTTTCCTACTTTGACCCAAGGAATTTTTTTCCTATATTTCTTCCCAGTCCTGCCCCAAGCATACCCCAAATCATCCTGCCATGGGTGCCACATTATAAGAGTAGTCCCAGCATCTAAAATTTTGAGGAAAAACAAAGAAACAAACAAACATATTTCTAGCCAGGGGAACCAGAGAAAGGGAATCTTGTGATTCATAAAGAATGGAGGAATTATTTCTCCCCCCCTCCGTTTCTCTTATCACTTTATCTTGAGGGTTGCCCCAGTCGTAAAGAATTATATGAAATGTGTTCACACTAGAACTTCAAGTTAAACCTTATCTTTCTAGTCAGATGACCAGGAAAGCCAGAGAGCTTGGTAGAAAAGCAGGAAGACAGATCCAGAGGAAATCTCCTATTGCAGTGGATAAAACATGTCCTGAATTCACCCCGAGTGCAAATGCACAGAACAGACACAATAGCAAGGGCCTTAAAAACTTAACTAAGATGGAACCACCATCAAGAGAAGGTAAAATAAAACTTGCAGTCTGAACCTAATATGAATGATTACCTCCAAAAATAAAAACAAAAACAGGGCGCCTGGGTGGCTCAGTGGGTTAAGCCGCTGCCTTCGGCTCAGGTCATGATCTCAGGGTCCTGGGATCGAGTCCCACATCGGGCTCTCTGCTTGGCAGGGAGCCTGCTTCCCTCTCTCTCTCTCTCTGCCTGCCTCTCCATCTACTTGTGATTTCTCTCTGTCAAATAAATAAATAAAATCTTTAATTTAAAAAAAAAAAAACAAAAATCAACATTCTCCAGAGAATTTTAGTAGTGCCTATAGTCTCCTGATAGAATACCCAAAATACCTGGATAAAGTCCAAAAGTACTTGACCAAAAAGAAACCAGGAAAATCTAATCCTCTTTTTTTAAGCACTTTTAAAGTTATTATTATTAACATATGATGTATTATTTGTTTCAGAGTTATAGGTCTGTCATTCATCAGTCTTACACAATTCACAGCACTCACCATGGTACATACCCTCCCCAGTGTCCACCACCCAGCAACCCTATCCCTTGCCCTCTAACCCCCAGCAACACTCAGTTTATTTCCTGAGATTAAGAGTCTTTTACGATGGTTTCTCTCCCTCTCTGGTTTCATCTTGTTTCATTTTCCATCCCTTAGCCTATGATCCTCTGTCTTGTTTCTCAAATTCCTCATATCAGTAAGATCATATAATTGTCTTTCTCTGATTGACTTATTTTGCCTAGTATAATACCCTCTAGCTCCATGCATGTTGTTGCAAGTGGCAATATTTGGGGGTTTTTTGATAGCTACATAATATTCCATTACACACACACACACACACACACACACACACACACATATGTAGATAGGTAGATAGATAGATAGATGCATCTATAGACATATCTATCTATCTATCACAATTTCTTTATCCATTCATCTGTTGATGGACATCTGGGCTTTTTCCATGGTTTGGCTATTGTGGACATTGCTGCTATAAACATTGGGGTGCATGTGCCCCTTCACATACACTACATTTGTATACCCAGTAGTGCAGTTGCTTGGTCATAGGGTAGTTCTATATTGAACTTCTTTAGGACCCTCCATACTGTTCTCCAGAGTGGCTGCATCTGCTTGCATGCCCACCAAAAGTGTAGGAGGGATTCCCTTTCTCCGCATCCTCGCCAACACCTGTCATTTCCTGACTGGCTAATTTTAGCCATTCTGACTGGTGTGAGGTGGTATCTCGCTGTGGTTTTGATTTGTAGTTCCCTGATGCTGAGTGATATTGAGAACTTTTTCATGTGTCTGTTGGCCATCTGAATGTCTTCTTTGCAGAAATGTCTGTTCATGTCCTCTGCCCATTTCTTGATTGGATTATTTGTTCTTTGGGTGTTGAGATTGATAAGTTCTTTATAGATTTTGGATACTAGCTCTTTATCTGATACGTTATTTGCAAATATATTCTCCCATTCTGTCAGTTGTCTTTTGGTATTGGTGACTGTTTCCTTTGCTGTGCAAAAGCTTTTCTCTTGATGAAGTCCCAATAGTTCATTTTTTCCCTTGCTTCCCTTGTCTTTGGCGACATTTCTAGGACAAATTTGCTGTGGCTGAGGTCGAAGAGGTTGCTGCCTGTGTTCTCCTCAAGGATTTTTATGGATTCCTATCTCATATTGAGGACTTTCATCCATTCTGAGTTTATTTTGTGCGTGGAGTAAGGAAATGGTCCAGTTTCAGTCTTCTGAATGTGGCTGTCCAATTTTCCCAATACCATTTGTTGAAGACACAGTCCTTTTTCCATCATATATTCTTTCCAGCTTTGTCAAAGATTAGTTGACCATAGAGTTGAGGTTCCATTTCTGGGTTCTCTATTCTGTTCCATTGATCTCTGTGTCTGATTTTGTGCCAGTACCATACTGTATTGATGATTCCAGCTTTGTAATAGAGCTTGAGGTCTGGAATTGTAATGCCACCAACTTTGGCTTTCTTTTTCAATGTTCCTCTGGCATTTGGGGGTCTTTTCTGGTTCCATATAAATTTTAGGATTATTTGTTCCATTTCTTTGGAAAAAAGTTCATGGTATTATGATAGGGATTGCATTAAATGTGTAGATTGCCCGAGGTAGCATAGACATTTTCACAATATTTGTTCTTCAAACCATGAGCACAGAACATTTTTCCATTTCTTTGTGTCTTCCTCAATTTTTTTCATGAGTACTTTACAGTTTTCTGAGTACAGATTCTTTGCCTCTTTAGTTAGATTTATTCCCAGGTATCTTACAGGTTTGGGTGCAGTTGTAAATGGGATCAGTTCCTTAATTTCTTTTTTCTCTCTTGTTGGTGTAGAAAAATGCAACTGATTTTTGTCATTAATTTTATATCCTGACACTTTACTGAATTCCTGTATGGGTTCTAGCAGTTTTGGAGTGGAGTCTTTTGGATTTTACACATAAAGTTTATCATATCATCTGCAAAGAGTGAGAGAGTTTGAATTCTGTGCTGATTTGGATGCCTTTTGTTTTTTTTTGTTGTTGTTGTTGTCTGATTGCTGAGGCTAGGACTTCTAGTACTATGTTAAATAACAGTGCTGATAGTGGACATCCATGCCATGTTCCTGACCTTAGGGGAAAAGCCCTCATGTTTTCCCCATTGAGGATGATATTCACCGTGAATTTTTCATAGATGGCTTTTATGATACTGAGATATGTACCCTCTATCTCTACACTGTGAAGACTTTTGATCAAGAAAGGATGCTGTACTTTGTCAAATGCTTTTTCTTCATCTATTGAGTATTATATGGTTCTTGTACTTTCTTTTATTAATGTATTGTATCACATTGATTGATTTGCAGATGTTGTACCGCACTTGCAGCCCAGGAATAAATCCCACTTGATCATGGTGAATTATCTTTTTAATGTACTGTTTGATCCTACTGACTAGTATTTTGGTGAGAATTTTTGCATCCACTTTCATCCAGGATATTAATCTGTAATTCTCCTTTTGATAGGGCCTTTGGCTTTGGGATCAAGATAATGCTGGCCTCATAAAATGAGTTTAGAAGTTTTCCTTCCATTTCTATTTTTTGGAACAGTTTCAGGATAATAGATATTAATTCTCCTTTAAATGTTTGGTAGGATTCCCTTGGGAAGCTGTCTAGCCCAGGGCTCTTGTTTCTTGGGAGATTTTTTGATGACTGCTTCAATCTCCTTACTGAATATGGGTCTGTTCAGGTTTTCTATTTCTTCCTGGTTCAGTTTTGGTAGTTTATACATATCTAGGAATGCCTCCATTTCTTCCAGATTGTCAGATTTGCTGGCGTATAGTTGCTCATAATATGTTCTTCTAATTGTTTGCATTTCTTTGGTGTTGATGTGATCTCTCCTCTTTCACTCATGATTTCATTTATTTGGGTCCTTTCTTTTTTCTTTTTGATAAGTCTGTTCAGGGGGTTATCAATCTTATTCTTTCAAAGAACCAGCTCCTAGTTTCATTGACTTGTTCTACTCTTCTTTTGTTTTCTATTTCATTGATTTCTGCTCTTTATTATTTCTCTTCTCCTGCTGGGTTTAGGCTTTCTTTGCCATTCTTTCTCCAGCTCCTTTAGGTGTACAGCTGGGTTGTGTACTTGAGATCTTTCTTGTTTCTTGAGAAAGGCTCGTATTGCTATATACTTTCCTCTCAGGACCACCTTTGCTGCATCCCAAAGATTTTGAACAGTTGTGTTTTCATTTTCATTTGTTTCCACGAATTTTTTTAATTCTTCTTTAATTTCCTGGTTGACTCATTCATTCTTTAGTAGGATGCTCTCTAGCCTCCATGTATATTTGAGTTCTTCCCAACTTTCCTCTTGTGATTGAGTTCTAGCTTCAGAGTATCATGGTATGAAAATATGCAAGGAATGATCCCAAACTTTTGGTATCAGTTGAGACCTGATTTGTGACCCAAGATGTGATCTATTCTGGAGAATGTTCCATGTGTATTAGAGAAGAATGTGTATTCTATTGGTTTGGGATGGAATGTTCTGAATAGATCTGTGATGTCCACCTGGTCCAGTGTGTCATTTAAGGCCTTTATTTCCTTGTTGATCTTTTGCTAGGATTACTTGTCCATTTCAGTGGGAGGGGTGTTAAAGTCCCCTACTATTATTGTATTGTCAATGTGTTTTTTTTTATTTTGTTATTAATTGGTTTATTTAGTTGCTGCTCCCATATTAGGGGTATAGATATTTAAAATTGTTAGATCTTCTTGTTGGACAGACCCTTTGAATATGATATAGTGTCCTTCCTCATCTCTTATTGTAGTCTTTGGTTTAAAATCTAATTTATCTGATATAACGACTGCCACCCCAGCTTTCTTTTGATGTCCATTAGCATGGTAAATTGTTTTCCACCCCCTCACTTTAAATCTGGAAGTGTCTTTGGATCTAAAATTAGTCTCTTGCAGGCAGCATATTGATAGGTCTTGTGTTTTTATCCAATATGATAGCCTGTGTCTTTTGATTGGGGGCATTTAGCCCATTTACCCTCATGGTAACTATTAAAAGATATGTATTTAGTGCCACTGTATTGCCTATAATGTGACTGTCACTGTATATTGTCTCTGTTCCTTACTGGTCTGTTACTCTCTTTGCTTAAAGGTCCCCTTTCAATATTACCTAAAGGGCTGGTTTGGTGTTTGCAAATTCTTTTAATTTTTGTTTGTCCTGGAAGCCTTTCATCTCTCCTTCTATTTTCAGTGACAGCCTAGCTGGACTTAGTATTCTTGGCTGCATATCTTTCTCATTCAGTGCCCTGAATATATCATGCCAGTCCTTTCTGGCCTGCCAGGGTCTGTGGATTGGTCTACTGCCAATCTGATATTTCTATCACTGTATGTTAGAGACTTCTTGTTCTGAGCTGCTTTCAGGATTTTCTCTTTGTGAGACTTGAAAGTTTTACTATTAGATGATGGGGTGTTGACCTATTTTTATTGATTTTTGAGGGGGGTTCTCTGTGCCTCCTGGATTTTCAAATTATGGAAGTTCTTGCAATTTGCTCCAATATACCTTGTTCCCCTCTCTCTTTCTTCTACTTCAGGGATCCCAGTTATTCTAATATTGTTTCAACTTATGATATCATTTATCTCTCAAAGTCTCCCTTTATGATCCTTAATTGTTTCTCTCTCTTTTGCTCAGCTTCTTTGTTCTCCATCACTTGGTCTTCTATATCACTAGTTCTCTCTTCTGCCTCATTTATCCTAGCAGTAACAGCCTCCATTTTTTTATTGCACCTCATTAATAGCCTTTTTTTATTTTGACTTGGTTAGATTTTAGTTCTTTTATTTCTCCAGAAAGGGATTCTCTAGTATCTTCTATGCTTTTTCCAAGTCTGGCTAATATCTTTATAATCATCATTCTGAACTCTAGTTCTGAATCTTACTGATGTCCATATTTTTTTCATATGAATAATAAGTTTCTTTGTTTTAACAAGTGGTCTTTGAAATTTTTGTTTTTAGATAATTTTTTAAAATTTTTTTCAGTGTTCCAAGACCCATTGTTTATGCACCACATTCATATTGATTATGTCCCTGGCAATCAAAAAGAACTGCCTCTTGTTCTATTCTTTGAGGTGAGTTTTTCTGTTTTGTCATTTTGTCCAGAGAAGAACAGATGGATGAGAGAACAAAATGTTAAAAGGGTAACAACGACCCCAGAAAAGTACACACTAAACAAATCAGAAGAGACATGAAACTGGGGGGAAAAGATCAAGCTGGTGAATAGAACAAAGTCACACACTAGATCTGGGGTGTATTTTGGTCTGTTAGAAGAAACTGCCTCCCAAAATTTTAAAGAAATAAAAACATGTACATATATATATATACAGAGAGAGAGAGAGAGAGAGAGAGAGAGGAGAGAGAGAGATAAATATGATGAAGGGATGGAATATGACCATAAAGATGAAAATCAAAAAAGATTGTTAAAAAGGAACTGATAAGATAAGGGGTTGGTCGAAAAAAGAAAGAAAAAAATTCTTAAGAAAAGAAAGAATGTAAGCAGGTGGAAGACTAGAACAAAGCTATACACTAGAATTAGGGTGTATTTTGGTCTGTTAGAAGAAACTGTATTCCAAAATGTTAAAGAAAGAAAAATGTATATACAAAAAAATTGGGTTAAATACAATAAAGGGATAGTTTGTGACTGAAAAATGAAAAATAGAAGATTTTTAAGACGGAATTGATGTTGGTTAAAATAGGAAAGAAGAAAAATTTTTTAATACAGAAAAAGAAAAAAAATAAAGAAAAATTTAAAAATTTAACTTTGAAAGACTAAAGACTCACTGGAAAAAAGCCATGCATTCTACATGCTGTAATCCGTCAGCACTTGTGTTTTGCAGTTTTCATTGATCAGTAGACTTGGTCTTGGCTGGATGTTCTTTGCAGGAGGGGCCTGTTGCCCTGATTCTCAAACGTCTTTGCCAGAGGCAGAACCGCACCGCCCTTGCCAGGGGCCGGGCTAAGCAATCTGCTCAGGTTCACTCTCTGAGCTTTTGTTCCCTGAATGTTTTCTGTACCACTTTGGAGGATGGGAATGAAGATGGCGGCCGCCCAGTCTCCTGCTGGAGGACCCAAGAGCTTGGAGTCCACTCCAAGCTTACCCAGGCTGTGAGTGAGCATTTGTATCTCTGGCACATGGCCCTGTTTGGAGTCTGCAAACCCAGCAGATTTCTGACATGCCACTCCTCCCAAAGGAGGAGGGAAGGGGTCTCCCTGGATCTGTCTCTTGTGAGGTCCCTTCTCGAAGACCAATGGCCTGACTGTGCCTCAGATCATGGTTTAAGGTCACCCTGAGCTGAGAACCGATGCCTCGGCTCCATCTCTGCAGCCCGCTTCCCTTCTCCGATACCTGGGAGCTCTGCCGCCCTCAGACACCCCTGGTCTTTTTGTGACCCCAGGGGTCCTGAGACCACACTGTCCCCATGAGGGCTCTACCTCCCGCTTAGCCACTGGAGCAATGTCCCTCCACAGAGCAGACTTCTGAAGTTCTGATTTCAGACCCCACTGCTCTCACTTGCCGGTCAGAAGCTGACGGAGGCTCCTACCCCCCACCTATCTGCCCAAATATCTCCTCGAATTCACTTCTCGACACGTCCTACCTTCCAGAAAATTGTCGGTTTTCTGCTCATAGAATTGCTGCTCTTCTTTTCTTTGATCTCCTGTTGAGTTCATAGGTATTCAGAATGGTTTGACAGCTATCGAGCTGAACTCCTGGGACCAGACAAAATTTAGTTCTCCTGCTCCTCTGCCATCTTAATCTGATCACTTCTTTTTTTTTTTTTTTTTAAAGATTTTATTTATTTATTTGACAGAGAGAGATCACAAGTAGGCAGAGAGGCAGGCAGAGAGAGAGGAAGGGAAGCAGGCTCCCTGCTGAGCAGAGAGCCCGATGCGGGACTCGATCCCATGATCCTGAGATCATGACCTGAGCCGAAGGCAGTGGCTTAACCCACTGAGCCACCCAGGCGCCCTTAATCTGATCACTTCTTAAAGATTTTTTTTTTTTTTTTTTTTACAGAGATAAATCACAAGTAGTCAGAGAGGCAGGCAGAGAGAGAGAGAGGGAAGCAGGCTCCCCGCTGAGCAGAGAGCCCGATGCGGGGCTCGATCCCAGGACCCTGAGATCATGACCTGAGCCGAAGGCAGCGGCTTAACCCACTGAGCCACCCAGGCGCCCAATCTGATCACTTCTTAAAGGAAAAGACAATCGTCGAATATCAAATCCAAGATTACCCAGAAACTAAATCACACAAAAACTTTAGAACAGTTATATTACCAGACTTCTAGAAGCAAACATCTCAAAATGAATGAAAGATAGAAACTCTCAGCAGAAAAATAGAAATTACCAAAAAAAGAGAGGAAATTTTAGAACTGAAAAATACTGGAAATAAAAAACTCAACTGGACAGACTCAAGGGAAATGATAGAGGAAAGAGTCAGCAAACCAGTAGAGATCAATAAAATTACTTGGTCTGAAAGACAGAGAGGAAAATGCTAGTAATAATAATAATAATAATAATAATATAATACAGCAAGGGGGTTTTATTGCAGGAATGCAAAGACGTTTCTACCCAACAACAGGAAAATACACATTTTTTTTTTTCAAATGCACATGGAGCATTCATGGATGTAGATTAGGGGCCAGCAAACTGTCACCTGGGGGCCAAAGTCCCCCCACCATCAATTTTTGTAAATATCTGATGACACTTTATCGAAGAATTTCTAAGGATAGCAAAAAAGTACATAAAAAGATGCTCTGTATCACAAGTCATTAGGAAAATGAAATACCACTCCCCACTTGGGTAGAATCCTAAAATTTTAAAAAGAGTAATTGACAATACCAAGCACTGAAACTCTCACATATTTCTGGTCAAAAAGCAGTATGGTATAGCCATTTTGGGAAACAACTGACCATTACTTATAAATGAACCTTGTCTTATACCTTAAAAAAAAAAAAGATTAACTCAAAACAGGTCAAAGCCTTAAAAGTATAACATAAAACCATAAAACTTCTCGAAGAAATTTAGGAAAAAATGTTTGTGACCTTGTGTTAGGCAAAGAGTTAGTAGATATGACACCAAAAGCATGACAGAAAAAAAATGAATACAATTGACTGTATCAAAACTAAGAACATCTGTTCTGCAAAAGACACTGTTGAGCAAATAAAGATAGCATATTGAGTGAAAAAAAGAAACTGATGAATATCTGGTTCAATTACAGATCAGAAACCTGAAGCCCAGAGAAGACAAGGTCTGGTTTGTTGTATTTATGCAACTTACATGCTTATGCAGCCAGAATTTAGAAACCAAGACAAACAGAGAAGTAATTTCCAAATTTTAACAATTTACATTGAAATCTCAGCAGAGCTTCAATTAAATTGGCCTTAAAAGATTATTAGTCTTAATTTTTTATTTTAAAGTCAAATCAGCAACAACATCTAACAATGGCCCCTATTCGTTGTCATAAATATAAATCAGACAAATCACCTAGAACTTAAATAAACACTAATATGATCAAAAGTACGGTTTTGTATGACCCATATTATTCTACTTTAACTCTTGTTTCATCCACTTAGTCCAGCAGGTAATTAAACTCATATGTCAAAAATTATTTTATGCCCTCTTCAATTTTAGTGCCCTCTCCAATTTCTCTGAGCTGCCTCATTCATATGAAGGGGATAATAATTCCTACATACTGAGGTCCTACATTAATAGCCTTAATTGCATTCGTTCTGAAAATCATTTTTGTCTGAATACATCTACAGAATCCATTGGGTAACTTCAAATACATGAGAAGGAAATTACCCAAGGACAAAATGTGTCCATCTGTCTGAGCCTGGTCCAAGGGCAGGAAGATTGAGGAGACAGAACTGTGTCTCGGTTTGTCAGGTAACAAGTCATGCCAGAGCCTTTGAGAGGACGGCTCCGATAAAGAGAGAGCTTTAAAAAAAAAAAAAAAATTTCCGCCAAGTCTCTGCTATTTCATAGAGGGTATGTAGGATTTTGATATGAAACCTATGGAACAAAATGGAGGTAAAGGGGGACTTCAGCACTTTTTTTTTTTTTTAACTGAAAAGTACACAATAAGAACGTAAAAGCCACTAATAATTTCATCACAAAAAAATTACATAATTAAATGACCTCTCTCCCATTCCTGACACCTTTTAGCCTGCCCCATCTGTTTGTCCCAAGTTCATCCCCCAAAGAAACTATAGCTTACAGTTTGTTATATAACTTTAGAGACAGATGCATTTATAGGATTTTAATGAGATTATGCTGTGCATATCAGATTGAAATTGCTAAAAACATACCATAGTTAGGTTTCCAGATCAGTATTTATTTTTGACTGTGCCTGGCATTTCACAATTTACTGTCATTTCTCTATTGATAGATATTGATAGACATATAGGTCATTTCCAATTTCTTAAATAAAGGTTCTGGTGGACACCTGCGTGGCTCAGTGGGTTAAGCCGCTGCCTTCATCTCAGGTCATGATCTCAGGGTCCTGGGATCGAGTCCCACATCAGGCTCTCTGCTCAGCAGGGAACCTGCTTCCCTTCCTCTCTCTCTGCCTGCCTCTCTGCCTACTTGTGATCTCTGTCTGTCAAATAAATAAATAAAATCTTTTTAAAAAATAAAAAAATAAAAAAATAAAGGTTCCGGCTAAGGAGTTTTCTAAATGTTCCTAACAAACTTCTAGCTCAGGAAGAGGAATTAGAGAAGCTCCTTCCTGAAACGACTTGCCTGAAAGCACACAAAAAACATAAAATGAATAAATGATGAGGAATTTAAGGAAGACAGGAATTCCAGTAAAACTGGATTTAACTTTACCTGGAGCTTTGCTGTAAGTAATAAGTAAGATAACATATACAAAGTATGTAACACAATGCTTGGCCACAATAAATGTTACTTTCCTTCCTATGGCATTTCTTCTTTTCAGTCCCTATCTGATACAGGCTAGTATATGGAAGAATTTGAAGTTCCTGGGTTTGAGGCCAGAAGAGATTCAAATGACCCCCTGGAGCCATCCTGAAAGGCTGTACTTATCAAGAGAACAAGTGTCACAAGACAAAACCCCTGCCTTCTCTCTACACAACCTGAGGGTGATTTACTTACCATCCTGGGGAATTTTCCAGTACCCTACAGAGACAGTCTTTGTCTCAGTTCTGTTTCTGGGGATTTCCATGTCAATGTCCCAAGAACCAAGCTGTCTTTACATCTGTCATCCAATGGGCTTTGGGCCACCATACCAGTAAGACTCCTGGGAGCTTTCCCTGTTATTTCAGAGTTCTGAAAATGATCATCATTGTATACATGAGAAGGTTTTCTATAAAGTCTTTCTCAGCTCCCTCCAGGAAGAATATCTCTTCAAACATTTTCCCAAAGAGTGTGTGTTGCCGATACGTTTATTTTATCTTTCATCACATTCGTTTAGTACAATTGTTTATTTTCCTGTTTTCTCCACTAGACATCAGGTTCTTACTGGGAAAGGACTTCCCTGTTCTTCACTCCTGAACTTCCAAAGGGCCTGAATAGGGCCAACAAACCCAAATATCTGAAAGAACGTGGGCTGGGGAGTCAGAATCTACTCCTTACTCTTAATAACTTGCCACTGATCTGGGAGAAGTCACAGCACCTGTTTGCATCTCGGTTTTGTCATCTTAAAACAGTCTTACAGTCAAGGAATGGGGTGGACTAAATGTCTGGTAAGGCCCCGTCAAGTTCTAGTACCTGATATCCATAACCGTATCCGCAACCTGGAACTGGAACAGCAAAAGAGAAAAAAAACGCTTACAATCCAAAAAGTCTTTTTGCCTCTAAAATGCACATTTTAACTAGTAAAAATTAGTTACATTCAACTTTTTCCTATTTGCACTTGGATACTTCTTAAATTCACACCGGCAACACGAAAATTATTCCTTTGCGTGCCTACTTTTACAAAGGCCTAAGCAAGGTACACCAATTATCGTTGAGTTTTGTCGTTTTCTTTCTTAAAAGGTGACTTCTCTTGACCCTGCTCCTCAACTCCAGGTGTTTCTATACCTTGACTAATTATTCTGTAGTCATTTCCCCGTATTACTACTGAGGCTACCACAAAGAATACTTTATAGTTGAGATAATAAATCATTATAGTATGCCTTGCAGTTCATCTCAATCTTTCACACATATGTATAGTACATAGATAATATTACTTTCTTGATTTCAGAGCCTTAAAACCCCAAGATAGAGAAATTGGAGAACTTACCCACGGTTACAAAGCTAATAACTAGTACCAGAACCCAGGCTTTTCATACAATAGAAAAATATTACTTCTTCACTAACAGTAGCAATTAAACAGGGGTGGATTGCTAAAAAAAAAAAAAAAAATTATAGGATCCCAAAGGGCAGTGCCTGCAGAGACATAGGATACCCTGTTAGGACAGCTCTCCCGGGGGCAACCACCTCACAGCCACAGAGTCTCACAGGAAGCATCTGGAGACGCCTGGGGTAGACTCCTCCAGTCCTCACCCTGCAAGGACTGTGGCTGGATGCACTTTCTCTCCCTAATGGCAAATGCACGGAACTTGGAACCAGAAAGCCCAAAATGGAATTCAACTGAGGTTTTTTACATTTTGCTGATCACCTGGGTAAATATTCCTGCTAGGTAACCTGCCTAGCAGTGCAACCCTCCAAAAATCCCACCAAACTCAGGTATAAGGCACCAATCCCACTCTTTTCAGATGCTAACAGGCCACACAAATTTCCCCCAAACTCCTCAGAGCAACACAGGAATTGGTAGGTCTCACGCCTCCACCGGTTCGGACCACGCTAACAGCTCAGGTGGATGCTAGGGCTCACATTTCCAGTGTCTCGGGAGGCTCCTAGGTCACCAAATTTCTCCATTCATGCAGGGCACTGAGGTATTTCTTTGGACCTCGGGTTGCATCTGAGAACCTGATTAATACTGGTCCTTGCTGTTCAGGAGCTCCAAGACCATCTCCCCTGTCAATCTCATCCGCCAGCTCAGTGACCTCCCCCCTCAACTTCCCATCTCGTGCTCCCCTCCCTCTTCAGACTCATCTTGTCTGCTCTTCTTAGCTTGCTAAGGTAGAAATTACTAATTTGTTGCAAAATTCCAGTCCCTGGAACCTGGTTTTGCCCACTAAACTTCTAAGACCCTAGAGAAGTAAAGCAGAGGGAGTGTGGGCTTCCTCTGCCCCCTCAGCACTGAACCTCGCTCCTGCTGAATCTCAATTTTTGGGACTCCAGCTCCAGGGATCAGACACTGATGCCGGATGCCACACCCCTGTCATTACTTTAGCTTTGGAACATATTTTGAAATATGAAAGTGTGATGCCTCCATCTTTGTTCTTGCTCAAAATCGCTTGGTCTATCTGGAGTCTTTTGGAATTCTATATGAATTTTAGGATTTTTTTTTAATTTCTGTAAAAAAAAAAAGTTATCCAGACTTTGATAGGAATTGCATTGAACCTATACATCACTCTGGGTATGTGAGCAAGCATTTAAACAAGAATCCTTCCAACCTGCAAACATGGGATAGCTTTCCATTTACTTGTATCGTTTTAAAGTTTTTTCATTGTTTTATAGTTCTAACTGTACCAGTCTTTCCCCTCCTTGGTTAATCGTATTCCTAAGTATCCAACTTTCTGGAATCAAAATCATTATCTCAAAGAGATGTCTGCATTCCCATGTTCACCGCATCATTATTTACAATAGTCAAGACAGGGAACCAACGTAAATGTTCATTGACAAAAAATGGGCAGAAGACATGAACAGACACTTCTCCAAAGAAGACTACAAATACAAAAAAAAAAAAAAGAAAAGGTCACATGAAAAAATGTCATCATCATTAGCATCAGAGAGATTCAAATCAAAACAACATTGAGGGATGCATGGGTGGTGCAGTGGGTTAAGCCTCTGCCTTTAGCTTAGGTCATGGTCTCAGGATCCTGGGATTGAGCCCCGCATCAGGCTCTCTGCTCAGCAGGGAGCCTGCTTCCACCCCTCTGCCTACTGGTGATCTCTCTCTCTCTGTGTAAAATAAATAGATAAAATCTTTTTTTAAAAAGTCACAACCACATTGAGATACTACCTTACACCAGTTAGAATGGCCAAAATTAACAAGACAGGAAACAACATGTGTTGGAGGGGATGTGGAGAAAGGGGAACCCTCTTACACTGTTGGTGGGAATGCAAGTTGGTGCAGCCACTTTGGAAAACAGTGTAGAGATTCCTTAAGAAATTAAAAATAGAGCTTCCCTATGACCCTGCAATTGCACGACTGGGTATTTCCCACAAAGATGCAGACGTAGGGAACAGAAGGGCCATGTGTACCCCAATGTTCATTGACAGATGAATGGATAAAGAAAAAATAACATTTACATGCCATGGAATATTATTCAGCGTGAAAAGAAAGAAATCCTGCCATTTGTAAAAATTTGAGTGAACCTGGAAGACTTTATGCTAAGTGAAGTGAGCCAGACGCAGAAGGACTACCAGTACATGAGAAATCCTACTTACATAAGAAATCTAAAACAGTCAAATCAGAGAATAAATGGTGGTTGCCAGGCGCTGGGAGGACAGGGAAATCGGGAAGTATTCAAGTATAAAGTTTCAGTTATACAAGATGACTAAGTCCTAGAGATCTACTGAATAGCATGTGCCTATGGCTAACAATCCTGCATGAAATACTTAACAGTTTGCTAAGAGAGCAGCTTTTATGTGAAATATTGTTATCACAAAAAAATAAAATAAAAAATAAATAAGGAAGTTAGAAGTGATGGATATGTTTATGGCATTGATATTGGTGATGATCTCTTGGGTATATACTTATTTTCAAACTCATCAGACTACATATATTTAAATAGTACAACATTTTATATGTCAATTGTACCTCAACAAAGTGTTTTTTTAAGATTCTTTTTGAAAAATTAAATTTTTTTAAAAGGTTGCATTTATTTATTTGATAGAGAGAGAGAGCACGAGCAAGGAGAGAAGCAGAGGGAGAGGGGAAAGTCGACTTCCCACTGAGCAGAGAGCCCAATGTGGAGTTCGATCCCAGGACGCTGACATCATGACCTGAGCCAAAGGCAGACACTTAACCGACTAAGGCACCCAGGGGCCCCTTAACAAAGTGTTTTGTTTTGTTTTGTTTAATTAATGTTGCTATCAAGCTTAAAGAATACAGTAATCCCTCCTTTTCTGCAGGGATATATTTCAAAACCCCCAGTGGATACCTGAAACCAAAAATGGTACCAAACACTATGTATATAGTGTTTTTTTTCTTATACATACATATCTATGATAAAGTTTAACTTATAAACTAGGCACACACTATGAGATTAACAATAACTAATAATAAAATAGAAAAAACACAGGGTGCTCAAGTGGCTCAGTCGGTTCAACGACTGACCCTTGTTTCAGCTCAAGTCACGGTCCCAGGGTTGTGAGACTGAGCCGCTGCTTAAGGATTTTCTCTCTCCCTCTCTCCCTCCCTCTTCTCCTCCAACCCACACCAGCTCGCACTTGCACATGCTCTCTCTCTAAAATACTACTACTACTAATAATAATAATAATAATCGGGGTGTCTGAGGGGCTCGGTCAATTGAGTGTCCTAGGTCCTGGCATTGAGCTCTGAGCTGGGCTCCCTGCTGGGTGGGGAGTCTGCTTCTCCCTCTTCTCCTCACCACTCCCATCCCCCAGCGTGGGCTCTCACTTTCTCTCAAATAAATAAATAAAACCTTTAAAATAAATAAATGCATAAATAAATAATAGCAAATTCATGAAATAAAATAGAAAAATCATTACAATAAACTATAATAAAACTTATTTGAATGTGGTCTCCCAAAATATCTCATACTGTTACACACCCTTCTCGTGATGATGATGTGAGATGTTCAAACGCGTACAAGAGGAGATGAAGTCAGGTGAATGACACAGGCATTCTGACGTAGCAATAGGCTACTGTTGACCTTCTCATGATGCCAGAAGGAGGATTATCTGCTTTTGGACTGTGGGTGACCCAGTGACTGAAACCACAGAAGCAAAACCATGGAGAAGGGGGAAATTCCTCTACCCACAACTGCCACTAGGTAGCACCAGCGAGCCAAGAGCGTATGCAGGGCCCGGGATAAAAAAGGAAAGAAATAGAAAAGGAGGAATGGCTATAACCAACACTAGTTGAGTATTTGCTTGTTCTTTTTTTTTTTTTTTTTTTTAAGAGAAGGACAAAGAGAGAGCACATGAGGGAAGGCAGAGGGAGAAGGAGAGAGACAATGCCAAGCTGGCTCTACGCTCAGCTCAGAGCCCCCAACACAAGGCTCAATCCCATAACCCTGAGATCATGACCAGAGCCGAAATCAAGAGTCAGATACTCAACCAGCTGAGCCACCCGGGCGCCCCTATTTACTTGTTCTTCACAGCAACTCTCTATGAGTATCAGCCTGATACAGGAGAGAGAAATGTGCCCTCTTGTTTCACATTATGATATAATCGCACACGTCCGCATAATGTAATTTTCCAAGCTCTCAAGTTAGTGTCTGATGAGTACTCCTGAGGCGGAAGTATATGTAGTTATCAGACAAGTGATAAAGACACTATCAACATCTATTTCTAAATACAAGTCACCGCACTGTCATTCAACCGCTGTATAACTTGGAACTTATACTTCATTCCAACTCCACCACATTCATGGAAGTCAAGTTTGAAAATCAGATATTATTTAGTGCCTCGTCCCATTCTTGGAGCTCAAAGAATGAAGTTTGCCCTACCACTACCCGAGCTAAGGTTCATATCCAGATCTGCCTGATGTCGAAGGCTTTGGTCTTTAAATTAAAACAGGAACCTGGCTGACAGGGTCCCCGAATTCTGGCCGGAACTTTACGTAAGTGTGCCTGAGGGGGACCAAAGGAAGAAGAAGTCCACTTTATTTCTGCAAAGTTGCCTAGGGATACCTTTCATCTGAACTTCATGTCTGCCTGACAGAAAGTCTGGCAGAGTCCACACAGCAAGTCAGACACAGAGCTAAGGCGAAAATCCCGTTCTCCAGACTTGCTACATAAGAGACGCTGGCATTTCAGATGAAAGAATGAAGGGTGAGGTGGCCCTTCCAGGCAGACAGTGAGTCCAGATGACACCAACATAATCATCATCACTTCTCTTTATCTAGCCCTTCCTAGGGCTGTCACTCTGCTAAGACATTTAGAACCACCCCACTGGTCACGAAGCATCATTTTCTCCCTTCTTTCTGCAACAACGTGCATATTTTCCTTGGAGGAAACGGTCTCTCCTATACCTTTCGTGTGGTGGTTGAAAGCTGTTTGACTTTAGCCTTTCCTCTTGGAAGTGACTCTTGGGTCTGTCATCCCACCCCTCTGGCCCAGTGATTGCTCTGTGTGTCTACACAAGCTAATTCAAGCATTTGAGGCATAAGATGACATTTGCCGAGTACTTTTTGGAAAGAAGGTTCTTCTTTCTTCCATGGGAACTAGCAGAAGAGAAACCCCCAACTTTTAGATAGTGGGTTGTAAGATCTAGAACTGCCACAACGATTGTTCCTTCCCCAAGGCAAGACGGCCGGAGGGCATAGCTGATAAAAGAGGGAAGACACACCAAGAGAACTGTAAAGAAATGAAACCAGAGGTCTGATGACACTGTAAGTGTCTGCATCAAACATGCGAAGCCAGACCTACTTCAAGCCCACAGATACACAAGCCAATTCATTCCCCTTAATCTAGCTTGAGTTTTCTGTTTTTCACAACCAAAGTCATCTACACCATTACACAGAAGTACTAGTATTATCTCTGTTTTAGACGTAAGAAGACGGGGACTAATAAAAGGGGAGACTGAAAATTATCCAGTGCCATACCCTTTGTAAGAAAATTTGACCCAGAACTCTCCAGCTACAAAACCTTAGCTATTAATCACAAATCACAGCCTTCGCGCACCAACATTCCACAGGGAGGGAAACACCTTTTTCCCCACTGGCCTTAGTGAGGAGCTGCTGCTACATTCTTTCCCTTAATCATTGCGCTTTCCGTATCTCCTCATCTAAATGCATACTCTCAGGGCTCAGATGTGACTAGACTGACAATCTGAGCTCACATGAGCAAATAAGATGGTTCCATCTGATTTCAGAGGTGACACCCGGAATGACTCCCAGCCCAGGAACTGATCACACATCTTCACGGAGGATTTTCAATCGTTCCCTTTACCTAGATGCAGTCACTTCTGGATCTCCGATGATATCACAGAAATATTTGTCTAGTCATTGACATTGCCTGGAAAAGCAGAGTCCAAGCAAAAAATGTGACAATGTGGCCTTGTAAACTTATGCTGATAGTACACGTGCCAAGAGGGTTGGAGGCTGATCACAACACACCCACAGCAGCACCGAGCCACCTGTGTAATGCCATTTTGGAACTTCTCGGTCTCCCCTCTGATTCTACCTGGAAAAGATTCCCAAATGTCCCCAATCCCAAAAATGCTCAGACTGCTCTCTGCCCACTTAACCAAACCTATAAAATCACCCAAGGGCCAACTGCAGGAATTAATGATCCAAAAACAAACACACAAACAATCATGAGAACAAAAAACTTTGGAGGAAGGGAAAGGAAAATCAACCGAATACTTCCCAGTGACCTTCCAGGGAGATCCCCCAGAAAGATTTTCCAAAAATATCTTCCCACAGGGGTGCCTGGGTGGCTCAGTCATTAAGCGTCTGCCTTTGGCTCGGGTCATGATCCCAGGGTCCTGGGATTGAGCCCCCCCTTGGGCTCCCTGCTCAGCGGGGAGTCCACTTGTCCCTCTCCCACCCCCCCACCTGTGTTCTCTCTCCCACTGTGTCTGTCTCTCTGTCAAATAAACAAATACAATCTTAAAAAAAAAAAAAATCTTCTCACAAAGTAAGATGACAATAAGAAGTCATGAATGTCTCTTGGGAGCTAAACTTTTTCGTCTCTGCAATGGAAAGATTCTCACTCTCTCAAACTTGTTATTTACTTTTCTATTTTCTTTTTTCCCCACTATCACTCTGACCTTTTCTATCTTTCTTTAAACACATCTCCACCTCATGACCTCTCTTGCTGCACATGGCCTCTGCAGTTAATGGAATTTGAAAGGTATACCCCAACAGCTGGGCTTTTGATGTGGGTTTTATTACATGTTTCACTGACTATTCAAAATAATTTCAACTATCTTTTTCAATCATTATATTTGGTTTTCTGTTTGTACTTTAGAATAGGTCTCCTCAGACCATAGCACAACAAGAGGAGTCTATCTGCATTTTTCCACCACATTACAGTGAAGAAAGAGAGAGAGGAGTAGTGAGGGTAGAAAACCCTGTAGAGGCATGAGTACAGGAAGATTGAAAAATGAACCTTTAAGTGGAACCAACACAGCTTATGCCAAGAGGGAAGGAAATAGTGTCTTGGGTGGGGGCAGTGGTGTTAGACATGGCTCTAGGGGATAAGTAAAGAAGTCTACAAATCAGTAACTTAATCCTCACATAGACTTAGACTCTGTGAATAGTTACCATAGTATATTAAGTACAACTGTTGAGTTATGGACATCAGTTGACTTGTAGAATCTCTTGTAACAAACACTGGAAGTAGGTTTGTGTCTGCTGGGCAACCTTTGGGACTCTTCTGACCCACCTCTCTGTAGAGACCTACTCTGCTGAAGTAACAACCAACTGATGTTTTAAACCTGCAGCTGGTGTGCTCCCTGGAGGTACACAGGGGAATCCATCAGAAGAGGTCACTGATGCTGAGCTTCTAAATCCCTAGATGGTCAATGAAGAGATGGTCCTATGGAGACAGACTTTAAGTAGAAGAACAAGACAGGGGTGGACACCTTCTCAGAATCACAGTGTTAATGCTGAGCAGGCTTGAAAGTCAGTTTGTTCAAAACCTTTATTTTCTAGTTGACCCAAAATATAAAGTCAGAACCCTGGTATATTAGAGACCAAGTAACAGAGCCCAAACCCATCTTTTTCCCACCATGCATTATTTTTCATTAGTTTCGCAAATTTCTATAAATCGGATTACAAGACTGAATTTCCTAAAACATAACCTCAAGGTTTGTAAAAGAACTTGAGGTCAATTGATCAAGCCTTCCTTGCTGGAATCTCTCCTATGACAGAACTCTTAATTGCTGTCCTATTTATGCTTGAATAACCTCAGTGATGGTGAACTTATTATGACCCAAAGCAAAATACTTTGTATACAGAAAATTTGAAGTGGTTAAAAAAATACTCTTCTTTTTACTGAAGAAAACTCTGTCTCCTTAGAATTTCCACCCATGGGCCCTCGGTTTGCCACTGAGGTCACATGGGGCAAAACTAAACCTTCTTAGGTCACAGTCCTTTAGTGACTTGAAGATGTCTGTAATGTCTCCTGTTACTCTGCTCTTCTTCAGGTCGCATGTACACTCTAATTCTTTCACTCTACCTGCCTAAGCATTCCAAATCTCATTAGGCATGCTGCTCATCCTCTGCTGGTCATGCCAGTTTGTCCAGGACACTCCCATATGAGACTTACTAAACTACACACTGAGCTCCAAGTGCGGTCTAACTACTATGAAAGGAGATCATCTCCCTTACTCTGGACAACAGAGTAGCCCCTTGAACCACATTTGGCTCAGCAATATACCACTGCTCTTTCCACTTTCCCTCCACAGCCTTTACCCCCAAAAAGTGTAAAAAGATTTAAATTTATAATCTCCTTGACTAATATTGAGTTGTCCTAGGCAATATTCCAATTCTAGACTCACTAAATCCAGATAAGCAGAGAGAAGCGGCCATCTATGGAGATCATAGAAAATAGTAGAAACCAGTCAATTGCCAGTGAAGGTAGATTCTCATTAGTTTTGCATGGTTCAAAATTGCTCTAATTCGGCAGTTGATAAGTGAATTTCTCAAAGAAACTGTGAACATCATGAAATACAAGAAGTAACTAAGAGTGATATTATCAGCTTCTGGGTTTCATTAAAATCTGAGCAGAGATTCATCTCCCAGCCTGACTCAGGCAGTGTGCCTAAGAGCATGGAAGTTGGCAGACTTCTCACTGGCCTTGCAGCTGGTTTACAGATACTAAATTTGTAGGTCACAGTTTAAGACACTATACTTTGAAGTGATGCTGTAACATTAGTCCAACAAAATCACAAAGGTTTACAGGGTAATGTGGATCAACTAATTCTTAAGATCAAGAGTCTACACTGGAAAAATAGGAAAGGAGACCAGTCAGAAGACAAATAGAAAGGAACTGTCGTCAGTTTGAAAAAGACGGTTTCTCCAGGATGTAGGCTTCTTTCCTTTAAATCACAATGGCCCCCCAAAAATGGCCACTGTCTGACTTAAACACTCTATAGCCAGTTTTTAAATTACTGAAATGTCAGTGAAAATGTTTCTCATGTGACAAGTCCATAGCAATGTGTCTGATAGTAGGTGGACCTGAATGGTGGTAGAAGAGCCCAGCTCGGTGTGATTTTTTTTTTTTTTTTAAGATTCTATTTATTGGGTGCCTGGGTGGCTCAGTGGGTTAAAGCCACTGCCTTCGGCTCAGGTCATGGTCTCAGGGTCCTGGGATCGAGTCCCACACCGGGCTCTCTGCTCAGCAGGGAGCCTGCTTTTCTCTCTCTCTCTCTCTGCCTGCCTCTCCATCTACTTGTGATCTCTGTTAAATAAATAAATAAAATCTTTTTTTAAAAAAGATTTTATTTATTTATTTATTCGAGAGAGAATGAGTGAGAGAGAGCATGAGAGAGGAGAAGATCAGAGGGAGAAGCAGACCCCCCAAGGAGCTGGGAGCCTGATGCGGGACTTGATCCCAGAAGTCCAGGATTATGACCTGAGCCAAAGGCAGTCGCTCAACCAACTGAGCCACCCAGGCGCCCATCTCGGTGTGATTGTAAATGTTCTCTTTGTAGGTGAAAGAGATCAAAGAGAAATCCTGAAACCATCAATTATTTTGGCTTCAAGAAGGGAAAGAAAAAACAACAATTTTCAAAGTCTGGTGTTGTGTTTTTAACTTTTATTATATTTGCTCCTCCAGGGGGTTCCTATAGTTCACTCCCATCTTGTGGATTTCATTGTGTTCACACAGTGTCATATCTATCAAAACGATTTACATTTAAGGATGCTTTATTTCCGATCATGGTGTGTGGAATATGACCGGAGAGATGGCTGGGTAGGGAGAGATCTTTTTAGTGTAGTTTGGGATGACCTGGGAATTAACAGAAATAGCACGGACTAAAAATAGCATGGAAAAGTGCTCTAGAAAACTTCTGTGGTGAACGAGGTTGTTTCATACTGCTTAATTCATGCCTCACAGAATGTCTTCATGAAATGGAAAAAAAAAAACTTTTATATTGGTGAAAATCTTGCTGAGGGAAGAAAAAAGCAATACGCTAGAGGCCATGCTTTTGAAAACCAATATAAATTATTTGGAAGTTGGCTTTACAGCTCTTTCTCTCAGATAATATAAATGTACTTTAAAATATAAGCTATATAAATATAAAAAGTTTGACCCGTAGATACCCACGGGTAGAAATCCCGCCAGCGCACTCACATACTCAGGATCATACTCAGGAGAACTTGCTTCTGTTACTTCTCTTTCTTACAAACTAAAGAGGATGGCATGAGGCCTCTGCAAATTAACTCCAGTCTGTTGTCTACCATGTTTCCTTGCTAATAACTGCCTAATAATAATAAGATGAAGAAACACTAACCTTCCACTTGGCCCAATAAAAGCCCCAAATGCCAGGGCAGTGTGGATATTAGTAGGTGAAAGGAGAGATTATCTTGTCTGCCTGAGAGGGAAGATGGGGGGAGTGGAATTAGATTTAATTTGATTAGCAAGAGTCAACCAAGTTTTTCTCTCATCAAAATAAATGGCTCTCCAACTTTAATGGGGGCATTGGAACCACTTTCCAAGTACTCAGTGTACTTGTTCCAATGTACTCAAAATATGACTGCTAATAGAAATCACAGATATTTTTCTTATCACATTAGTTTTTTTTCTAATTTCTTTTCAGTGTTCCAGAATTCATTGTTTATGCACCACACCCAGTGCTCCATGCAATACGTGCCCTCCTTAATCCCCACCACCAGGCTCACCCAACCTCCCACCCCCCTTCCCTCCAAAACCCTCAGATTGTTACTTAGAGTCCACAGTTTCTGATGGGTCATCTCCCCCTCCAATTTAGCCAAATTCCCTTCTCCTCTCCATCTCCCAATGTCCTCATATGATAATTGACTCTCTCTGCTTGACTTATTTCACTCAGCATAATCTCCTCCAGTCCCATCCATGTTGATACAAAAGTTGGGTATTCATCCTTTCTGATGGAGGCATCATACTCCATAGTGTATATGGACCTGGACCATGTCCTCTTTATCCATTTGTCCACTAAAGAGCATTACAGTTTTTAAAATATGTTAAAAAACCATTTACTTTCATTGCTTTATTCAACTATGGTAGTTTGTAGACCAGTTAATATATCTTGTTATTTACTGTTTCTCAGGTCATGACCTTAGAGTTTAAATCAAGCCCCATGTTGGGCTCTGCACTCAGCTCACTTGGAGTCGGCTCAAGATTCTCTCTCCTTCTCCCTCCGCCCCTCCCATCTGCCCCTCCTCCTGCTCTCTCTGAATGAATGAATGAATAAATAAAATATCCTAAAAAAATAAGAGGCACATAGCATAAGTAAGTTAAGAACTCCAACAACTCAGTATTCTAATTCTTGTCAAATTAAATAGTCTTTAAATACAACATACTAGCTTAGGTCTCCATAGGAATACGTTCAGTGGCCACAACTTAATATTATGCCCTCAGATTTTGAACAATCATGGAAGTAAAAGACACTTATGCACAAAATGTCTCTGGTGACATGCCCATTTCTTTACACATCATTCTTTATAATGAAACCCACTGATTTCTCTCTGGAATTGAATGTTACAAAAATACACTCCAAATAGATTTTTATGATTCTCTTTATCAAATAACAAGAACTGTGTCTCTCTATTTGTTTTCTTAGTTTTTGTTGTTTGCTAAGGCTGCCATGAAGAGCAGAGCTAAAGGTAGTGTCTGATATAACTGAAAATATCATCCCAGTTTTGGTGTATAACTATCTCTTTTCCCTTAAAATAGTTTCTGCTATACTGCTTTAGCTATCCTGTGCTATAGGTTGTTTTTTTTTTAATTACAAGTTGATATGACATTTTCTTAAGTAGGAAGAGTGAGAATTATGAACAAATTGTTCTTAATGGCTTTGAAGAATACTGAAGCCCTGAAGAGGTCTCTCCTATCCTGGGGAAAGGAAGATCTTTAATAGTATCTCTATTTCCTCCATCAACGTGTAGAAGCTTTCTGAGTCATTGGTCTTCATGAGCCCTGCAACCCTAATCAAACTCTGGAAATGAAGGAGCTTCTTACCGGATGTTATAAGCTGTTATGGGGGCCCAGGCAAGCCATGCCCACCACAGAAAGATTCCACCAGTCTTAATAGAAATAAGCTGCCCCATGACATCCCAGTGATTCAGTTCTCCCAAGCCTTAATAAGCAGTTATGCAAATATTCATGAACTGCAGAAGGACTTTGCCTTTTGAGGAGTTACTCACCAACAGCATCTGATTTTTTTTTTAATTAATGTAACTGCCACCTATCCACCACGCTATTCCTCCCTCTCCCAGCCTCATTCCCATACCCCCACATCCAGGTTCACTCACCTCATGGAATCTCCCAGAAGGTTCCCAAGGCTTCCCAAAGGCTTCCAGGAAAATCAAAGGAATTGAGGTTCTGAGTGAAAAGTGTGACCTCATGTGGGTTACTTTAAAGCAGGAATGAGACTCCTTGAGACTTTACTCTGCATGAAGTATCCGTTGTCTGACTCACTGCTATTGAGAGGAAGTAATGAGTTTTCTCAGTGAGTTCCTAATAAAGCATAAGGAGAGCTGAGTGGTCTAAGTTCAGTCCTGCCTTTGACCTTCTGAAGACCCTGGGCATATTCTACCCATTGGTTTCTCAGCAGGTGCTAAATGACTGAGTTACTCCTTAGAAAGTACCCTGATCTCTTGGGAGGAGAAACTGTAACCACAGCCTACACAAGGGTTTGACTTCTGCTAGCACAGGACAAGAAGGGTAAGAATGGTCTTCTGCTTAGGGAGCAGTGGGCAACCAAAAAGGAGGAGGAGGAGAACAAGGAGGAGGAGGCAAAAGAACAAACCAAAATGCTGAGGCTGTGGCTTAATTTCAAAACTGACCTTGCACACTGTCCTGTGCCAAAGACTGTTGATCAGGATGATGGTTTGAGTTTTTCCTTAAGATCATAACTTCATAAGGGGCGCCTGGGTGGCTCAGTGGGTTAGGCCGCTGCCTTCGGCTCAGGTCATGATCTCGGGGTCCTGGGATCGAGTCCCGCATTGGGCTCTCTGCTCGGCGGGGAGTCTGCTTCCTTCTCTCTCTCTCTCTCTCTGCCTGCCTCTCAGTGTACTTGTAATTTCTCTCTGTCAAATAAATAAATAAAATCTTTAAAAAAAAAAAAAAAAAAAAGATCATAACTTCATAATAAAAATGCCACCCTTGAGTAAGGGACAGATGCTTCTCAGGAAGTCAGAACACTAAAAAGAGCATTCAATCATTCAGTAAAGATGTAGTAAGTAAGTAACTACTATGTGTCTGGCCCTGAAACAGAAATTGGCTGTATTTTATGAATGGGACAAACAAGGACAACTTTCTGGTCATTTTCAGGTTAAATACACACCCACCCTTGGATTTAGCAATTCCATTTCTAGGCATCTACCCATGAGAAATGAATACATGTGTGCATAAAAATACTCATACAAGAATGTTCATTACATGCGTGTCAACTATAGTTCAATAATAAAAAGGCTTTTGAGAAAAGAATGTTCCTAACGGCCTTATGCATAATAGCCAAAAACAGGAAACAACCCAAATGCCAGCAACAAGAAAAGGAAGAAAGAATTTTTAGTGTATTCATGCAATGGAATGCTACTCAGCCACAGAAGGAATAAATTTCTGAATTATCTACGTGTTAACTACATGTATCTATCATGTAGCTACAACAACATGAATGACTCTCACAGGCATTATGTTGAAAGAAAGAGGCCGAGAACAGGCAAAACTAATGGATGACAACATAAGTCGGAAAGTGGTGACTTCTCGGGGCACTGGGTGGCTCAGTCTGTTGAGCTTCTGACAATTCATCATGGCTCAGGTCTTGATCTCAAAGGCCTGAGATAGAGCATGTCAGGCTCAAAGGCCTGAGATAGAGCATGTCAGGCTCCCCACTCAGCAGGGAGTCTACTTGTCTCCCTCCCTCTCTGCCCTGCCCCCTGCTCACTCGCTTGCTCGCTCGCTCTCTCTGTCTCTCAAATAAAGAATTTTTTTTTTTTTTTTTAAGAAAGTGGTTACCTCTGATCAGAACGGGACATGAGGGAAATTTCACGGATGATTAAAAACATTCCATCTCTCACTATGAGTGGTGCTGACATGGGTGTATATATTGTCAAAACTCATCTAACTGAACATTTAAAATAGTTCCTCATTTTATGTAAATTCTACCATAATATAAAAAATTTCCTATAAATAATTATTTCTGCTAGGTCAACTGTGTATCTCAAAAGAGAGAGGGAGAAAAAAAGAACAAGCATAGTCCTTATGGCTCATAGTCCTTGTAAGATAGTAATAGAGAAATAGAAAATAATAGAGGGATCTTTTTTTATTATTATTTTATTTATTTGACAGAGACAGAGAGTGAGCCCAAGCAGGGGGAGTGGCAGAGGCAGGGGCAGAGGGAAAAGCAGGCTGCCTGCTGAGCAGAGAGACTGACATGGGGCTTAATCCCAGGACTCTGAGATGACCTGGGCTGAAGGCAGACGCTTAACTGACTGAGCCACCCTGATGTTCCTAGTGGGATCTTATTAGTGTGGTTGTGGAAGGCCTGAGAAGACGGCCCAAGACCCAAAGGGTGCAAAGAAACAACCATGTAGAGAATCCAAGTAAAGAGAAGCTTTTCAAGAAGAAATGGGGTGTGCAAAGTCCCTGAAGTAAAGAGAAGCTTTTCAAGAAGAAATGGTGTGTGCAAAGGCCCTGAAATACGAGAGTGTGGTGGTTCAGGAACTGAAGGGTCCAGTGTGGCTGCCACGTGAAGCTGGTCGGGGCAGGCAGTGGTCAGACAATAGAGCTCAGAAAGGCCATGGTCAAGAGTTTGGATTTTATCTTTAGAGCAAGAGAAAAATATTAAAGGGTTTAATACAAGGAAATGGTGTAAACTATTTTGTTTTTTAAAGATCAGTTTGGCTGCTGGATGAAAATGAAGGGCCATATGAATTACGTGAACCAGCATGTCTCTTGAAAGGTATTGTCAGGGGCACTTGGCTGCCTCAGTTGGTGGAAAATGCAACTCTTGATCTTGGAGTTAGGAGTTTGAGACCCAGGATGGGCATGAAACCTACTTCAAAAAAAAAAAAAAAAGCTATGATTAACCCTTTTCAGATTGAATTTAATTTTTCAACTGTATAAAGAAATTTTACTCTATTTTATCAATCTTGGGGCATAAGTAGCAAATATAAAAGAAGAATCATTTCTACGCAATGAGACAGGTTTGCATTTTCTGATCATTTCTTTCTTCAACCCCAAAGTGCCCAACTATTTGACTACAGAAAAGAGCTCACTTAAGAAATGCAGCCTCTCCTGTTGAGATCGAAGCTTCAGAAGGGACATACACAGAGCAAAGATAAAGGAAGAAGTTACCCAAATCAGCCAGTCTGCTGTGTCAACTCAGAATTCCTGTGTAGGAGTGTCGGGAGAGGGCTGGGTGCAGACCTCCAAGCCGTGACTCTCTGGAGCTTTCTGCAGCTGACCTTACAGACAAACGCTTAGACCAGCAGAACAGAAAAAAGCAGTTTCTTCATGTCTTCTCCCCCGCACCTTGCCCCCCAACCCCATGAAAGAGAGAGCTCAGCCTCCAAAACTAACGTGGAAAATACCCATCAGGTGTGCAACGAAGGAACCCCCAGAGACACGATTACTTTCTGCCCCGAGAACTCTGCAACCCTCCTCAAGTTGTCTGATCATGCATTACTTGGAACAATGAATGCGATTCCACCCCCATGGGGTTGCCTGACTGAACAAAAAGTAAAAGTTGACAAACAAAGGGAAAGAGTGACATGCTTAGATACCTTCTATCTGCAGTGGAAATCAGCGCTCAGCAAACGTGCGATGGGGAAACACGACTTGGCGGCGGAGATCAAAGCCCAAGCTCCAGCTGTTCAGTCTGTTTTCGGCCTGTCAGCTAAGGTAGGTGTCTTCTCGCTCAGAAATCGGCAGAGGAGGGGATACCCCAGTGACCCCCGCCTCCGCCTCCCCCTCGGAGAGAAAACTTTTGCTTGAAAAGAAACAAATTTTCCCAGTATCTTTAACACGCTAAGTTGCTTTAAGAACAACAAAAGGAATACAGGTAAAAAAGAACAGCAATGTGGGCTAATCGAGTTATAAGCAGGAAAATAAAAAATAGATATATCAGAGAGAATGAGCTCTAATTATAAACACATCAGAACCTGATTCCCATGCATCTGGCCAGGAATTCTTTTTTCCCAAAAGCCACCAAACAAGGATCCTAATTTACTTCCATTTTCCAAGGTTCTTTCTTCAACATGAATTAAGCCCTAGTCACAGTACCAATTCTTTTATCCCCAACGTCAACTCCTGATTTACTCTCAAGATCTATAGTCTCTCCCTCCCTCTCCCTCTCTCTCCTTATATCTAATTTTTCTGAATTTAAGTGTTTTGTTAAAGTAGAGTCTGAAGGTTAACAATTGGTTCCAGCAGACTCTGGGAAGAGTATTAAGGCTCTTCTTAGCTAAAACATGAAGTGAAAACTTGGTATGCTCAAATTCAAGCCTGTTACCTAAAGGACAAAATACATGTGAGGGACTGTTTCAGAGCCTAAGCGCCTCCATGTTATTCCAGTAAGGTGGTATTTCAGAAGTTACTAGAGCAGCCAAACACTCAAGAAGTCCTCATACCTACTTCAGAAAAGGTGAAGTAGCCAATGCTGAAGGAGGTCATCAAGAGGACATGACCCCTGGCTGACCCTCTGATGGGACCCAGGTCCTTGGAGGGTCCTCACCACCCCTAGTCCTTGGAATGTTCATTCTTCCCACTGTTCCTACATGGGCCCCATTTTCAAGGACACCACCTTGAGGAGTAAGGTGTTGTTGAGACCATCTAGACGGTCTATGGGACTGAGCCCAGTTCAGGCCTCTCTATAAACTCTTAAGATTCGTTGGGGGGTGGGGGTTCAGAGATGTATTCATCTTGCCGCTGCCCAACACCAGCCTCCTATGTAAGTTCCTGTACTTGTGAAACCTGCCACCTACCAATCCAGAGTGCCCTGCCTGTCTCTTTGGTCTCTCCTAGCTCTCTGGGTACAGAAGCCAGTTAAGGAATTAACAGCCAACATCTTATTTGAAAAATCTTCTGTAAAGCATACCATCTAAGTGCTAGTTTCCATGGGATCTTGTGGGTCTTTGAAATTATTGCCGAACTGGTGGTGCCAGGAGGAAGGGAGTGCCACAGCCCACATGTGGGGCCATCTCAGTTCTGAAGGCCCTAAGCATTGATTCCCTGTAACACGTCTGTGGCACTTCCTTCTCCGCCTGGCTGGACGTGAAGCAGACTCTGGGAACTGATGACCACATAGGGAAAGTGAGCCAAGAAGAAGCCAGCACAGTAGAAAAGACACTCTTGTCGAGTTCCTACAGGACCTGGCTGAGTTGTTAAATCAATACTAACCAAGAAGTCTACCCTGTCTCTGAACTTCCAGAGAAGTGAAAGAAGTCCAAACTGTATTTTCAAGGCATATTCGAATCTGAGAATTCTGCTACTTGCTGGCAAAACCATCCTGATACAGGAAGTCAACATGAAGAAGAAACTGTCTTTTAGGGTGTCTCCTGTGTGCCGGGCACACCACCAGGCACTGGGTCCCCCATGGTGAAAAGAAAACGAACTGTCCCTTATGGAATGTACAGCCCAGTGGGGAAGACACACACAAAATAAAAGAACACAAATAATTAAGAAATTTCTAGTGTGGAAACACCGGAGACAATGGGAGCTCACAACTAGGAGGTCTAGTAGAGTTCGGGACATCAGAGAAGACCTTCAGGAAGAGAGTGATAGTCAAACTGAGTAGTGAATGAAGGTTATTTAAGCCAAGAATGTGTGTGTGTGTGTGTGGCTGAGGGGGAGGGAAAGGGGATGGAGTAATGGTAGTTTCCAGGTGAAGGGATGGTCTGCGGGTAGCAGGAGACTCTCTGTCATCCGTTGTACGTGGAGGAACTAAAAACCATCAGGTACCGGCTGGAGAAGAGCAAAGAGCAGGGTGCCCAGGTGGCTCACTTGGTTAAGCGACTGCCTTCAGCTCAGGTCACGATCCTGGAGTCTGGGGATCGAGTCCCGCATCAGGCTCCCACCTCAGCTGGAAGTCTGCTTCTCGCTCTGACCCTCTCCCCTCTCATGCTCTCTCTCTTAAGTAAATAAATAAAATCTCTAGAAAGAAGAAGAAGGAGAAGAGCAAGCAGCAGGTTCAGCTGGGGCCGGAGCGGTGACAGAGTTTGTGCGGCCACCAAGGCGGAGGGCAGATCCAGAGGCAAGCTGGGTTAGGAATGTGAGGCTAAGCTAGATCAATAAAAGGCCATAGCAAAGGAGAAAGTGGCACAATCGTATGTGATTTTAAAAGAATATTCCAGCAGCTGGGTGACAAGTGGGTTACTGGAATTCAAGAGTGGAGCCGGAAGAACGGGTGGAAAAGAACGAGGACGGGAAGATGCTGGAGGGGATGGAGAGCGCTTCAGGGTGGGCCTGAGGATGCGCTGGATGCAGGGGTGAGCAAGAGCTGAGATCAGGAAGGATACCATGATCTTTGACCTACGCAAAGTGCTGGAGGGCAACGTCATTTACCGAAATGCAGGTCAAAGAAAGTAGAATGGGTGGTAGGGAGGGGAACAGGGGTCATGAGTTTACCTTGAGGAATGTTCACTTTGAGGTGCATGGAAGGCAACAAAGTTGCCTCCTTCTGTACAAAAAAACAGGTCAATCAAATTGAAGTTGGCTCAGAAATCTTTGGACCTAATTTACAACACTGAGTTTGAGTACGTAAAATAGTTATACCCACAACTGAGCTCTTACGACCAACACATGCACCCACCCGCTGTGGTTTTCCAGCTGGCTTAGCGACTCTAAACTCCCACTCGGGTATGGGGACCCCTAGCATGAGGTGCTTTTCTCCTCTTTCCTGAAGACCGTCATAACGTCCACAATACAGGCCTCTGTGCTGCTGAGATGACCGCAGATGATCTTCAGTAAGGCCAAGAAAATAAAACCGACCCTAAAGAAAGGCTTCCATCCCTGAGCTTTTTGCATTCAACACAGGCTATCTCCGTCCGTGAGAGTCACGCCGTCCTGGCGGTCCTTGTTCACTCTCCTCCCAAGGGCATCACAGGCCATTTCAGAACAGGAGTCTCACTGGCTCGAATACTCGGGTCCACACATAGGACTCTGCTTCCTGGCGTAATTAAATAACACGTCTATACTCTCAGCTAGGAAGAACCTACTTCATTTATATTTGCTTCTATTTCTATATTTAATAACTATCAATCAGGGGCGCCTGGGTGGCTCAGTGGGTTAAGCCGCGGCCTTCGGCTACGGTTGTGATCTCAGGGTCCCAGGATCGAGTCCCCCATCGGGCTCTCTGCTCAGCAGGGAGCGTGCTTCCTCCTCTCTCTCTGCCTGCCTCTCTGCCTACTTGTGATCTCTGTCTGTCAAATAAATAAATAAATAAATCTTATAAATAAATCAATAAACAAATAACTATCGATCAGTACATACAAGGTACACGTACAAGCAAATTACTTGAGTTCTGTTTTCCTTGGGAAGGAAAAGATTGAATCCAACCATCGACCATGTTACAGCACTACAAATTCCTCCGGTCAAGACATTTAAAGGGAGTGTCCTTTACATATGGCCACGATTATTTAGAAGGTAATTGGATTTTTAATGTCGTGGTTACGGTGAGGGGAAAGGGAGGTTCTGAGTTTGTGTTTTTCTTTCTTCCTTCCCCGCCTTTCTCCCCCTTTGGATTAGGGGCAAACAATGAGGAGCCGGCTTTGTGGGAGGGGAAATCCATCAAACAGAGAACAAATACAAAACCTGTTTCTCTCCAGCAGCTATAACCACAGCATATAAGACAGGGAAGGTGGTCTATCTGATCGATTTCACCAATAATCCTTACCACTTTCCTCTTTCATATAAGCTCTAACAATTATGGGAAAATGACACCAGGCCATGTTGAGATGAATCATCCATCCCCCCAGCTGTCTGTTTAGGAGTTAACAGAAATTACCAAAAGCAACTCTGGCCTAAAACTCATCTACTTATAGCCCTTGTTCGTTATGAAAAGTCTTGAAACCTCCACCAAAGCCTATCTTCAGATCAGACCACAACACTCTGCCGGAAATGCATTTTCACGGGAGGGGCTCACACAAAAACAATTTTCTTTACCTCTGGGCGGAAAGGGGCGTTGGGCAACTCAGAATGAGAGCTCAGACAGGTAAAGCTAGGACATGAATGGTCAGGAATTGGAGGAACGACTTTGACAACTTTAACATTAGATAAGCAGAGGCTAATGTCCTCACGTGAAGTTCTGGAAGGTAACAGGAAGTGCGCTTTGAGGGGAGCCTGGATGGCTCAGTGGGTTAAGCCTCTGCCTTCGGCTCAGGTCATGATCCCGGAGTCCTGGGATCGAGCCCCATGTCGGGCTTTCTGATCAGCCGGAAGCCTGCTTCTCCCTCTCCCTTTGCTCCTCTCCTGGCTTGTGCTCTCTCTCTCTCTCTGTATGTCAAATAAATAAGTAAATTAAGTAAAATACTTAAAAAAAAAAAAAAAAAAAAGGAACGGAAGTGCACTTGGGAGGGGTCAGGGTGAAGGGTATGCAGCGATCACTAGGAGAATGCCGAATGCCCCGGAGACCAGGGGAGCGGCTGTGGGAGAGCACAGAGCCGAGCTCCTCTCAGCATTTTTCTTTCCATGTTCCTTTACTCCGGCACCCCCCATGCACACGCGTACTCGCTCCTACAGCCTCGCCCAGCGACCAAGCATGTTGCCTGTGAATTGTCTGAGTGGCTCCGGCTGGGTCAGGCAGCAAGGCCCTCTGTATCCCTTCTCTGTACGCAAGGTACAAAGTTATGGAAGTGAAGAGAAGCTCTACCTATTGCATATGCCATGGATATCTTAATTAGTAAGGGCATTTATCTGCTTCAGTGACCTGTAAAATCTTCTTCCCTCTGCACAGGGAAGGAAGCCGGTGAGACAGAGCAGGACTCCAGAGTCTGACCCTGTCTACGTAAATAGTATTTCAGACTCTCTTCTATCTGCCCATCTCTGGCTGTGCCCCTTTGTAAGTACCAGCACAGCGGGGAAGAGGTACATGTGGCGAGCCATAAAAGGACAAATAATTTTTCAGTTTTGTTTCTTCTCAGTGACTCAACATTAAAGGTTTGTTGGCAGGGGGGTGGGCAGGGGAGTGTGCTGGGGGTGTGGTCACAGCTATAGACTGAAAGGTGATCCTAAAAGAATGCGTAGGCCCCGTCTGTTAACATGTTCCTAACCTTCCTCTATGGAACATCTGCTCAGCCAAACTGAGCACACCAAGGACATTTCTGTTCCTTGCCTTTGTCCGTGTCTCTCCCCCTAGTCCACCTGTCCATCTCTGAGGGGAAGTGAATCCAGGACACCTGTGGGGCCCAGTGGGTTGAACGTCAGACTCCTGACTTCAGCTCAGGGTCACAAGGTGGAGCCCCACATCGGGCTCTGCCCCGGGCATGGAGCCTGCTGCAGACTCCCTCTCTGCCCCTCCCGTACCCCACTCACTCATGCTCTCTCTTTCTCTAAAAAAAAAAAAAATAAACAAATAAATAAAGGGATGTGAATCTAGCTCTTGACCCGTATCTTCTCCAGAAATGATTTTTACGACCTCATCCCATAATGATTTTCCCCTCCTTTAATTCGGAGCAGGGTTTATCTGGAACTTTCACTTGACACTTAGTAAGCCTATGACTGACTAAGCTTAGTAAGCTTACTAACATATCAGATGAATAATAAACCTATTCATCTGATCATTCATACAACCGATCTTTCTCACCAACGTGGCTATAAACTTCTTGAAGGGCGAAGAACCTAACACAGTACTGACTGGGTTAAAAAGAGACTTTGGTAAAATTTAGAAGTGAATGTCACCACCAAAGATCCTTTAGAGATTATCAAACCCAGGCATCTCATTCTACAAATAAAATGTAAAAGTGAGGTGTTCTGCCAAGGTCGCAGGGTCAGCCAGAACTTACTCTTAAGCCTCATCCTCCTACCAAACCATGTCTGTCTTCTAAAGTAATGAATGAATGGATTCCTTCTCATCCTTGCACTCCCTTCCCAAGAACAAGCAGTCTAGAATGCAGGTACAAAGAAAGCTATGATTCAGTTCAGTCAGAATCCCATATTTGTAAAAGAAAACTATTTGACCATCAGTTCCAAATAAGTCTGGGAAAAAACAAAGCACCACCATCCTGAATAAGAAGGACAGTTCAAAGAAAGGGGATGACACGAGGGGCTTACTCCTGACCACACTCCTCAGCTTTCACTTCATTCTCGACACCCAACTTCCTGCCATCCTGAGAACATTCCAGTAACACTGCTATCTTAGGTCCTCTGCACCAGCTGTCACCTCCACCTGGCAGCAGGCAAGACCAGAAAGTCTGCCTGGTTCATTGCCTCACTCTCCCCAAGTCTCTACTCAAAGGTCATTCTCTCAATAAGACTCACTCTGACCACCCTTTTTAGTACTACAACCTCCTTCCCCCTCATACTCTCATAATTCTTCTACCTTAATCTATGCCTCCCTTGTCATTTTTGTCTACCTTCATCTACATCTCCCCTTATGACCTTATAACATACATTTACTCATTTAATTTGTCTCCACCAGCTGTAATAAAAGCTCCACAAGGGTAGAGGTTTTCTTTGTTCACCAATTATCTCCAATCCCTAGAAGGGTTCATCCCCATAGGTGAATGAATGAATGAATGAATGCGTTCAGGAACCTTCCCAGTTCCAGAGAAATAGGAAAACATCTACTCTACATGGCTCTACATGGAAAAAAAAAAAAAGGCAAATCCAAAAGGGACTTGACTATTAAAGTAGAAGTTCAAGTCTTAGGACCCATTTTCCCTCTCCTGTTCCTCTATTCTTGTGAGCAACTGTATAGGAAGAGATTTTCAACTTTCCTAAAAAATGAAAAGGTATATAGACTCCACACAACCATAGAACTGGGAAGGAATAGGAGAATGAGGCTCTGAATGCTAACCTACTCTCCCAAGCAAGGACGAGTTCTCTCCTTTCAATAATGATTGAGCTCTAACTCTGTGCCAGGAACTCAGAAATGTTGGTGAAGAAGACAGAAAAGAACCTTAATCTCCTGGAGATTAAATTCTAGTGTAATTATGTATCCTGATCCTCAGTCCCTACCAAGGTCTGTGCCCACATGCCCAATTATTAGAACTTACTTCCCCTGCTGAGGAGAGAATAAAAACCCCAAGTGCTTGTCTCGTTCATTCCTTAGAAACTTGCTGCTCAAGTACGGGCCCCAACTGGCAGCATCAGCGCGCCCAGGAGATGATTAGAAACGCAGACTCTCAGACCCCACCCCAGGCCTACTGAATCAGAAATGGCATTTTAATAAGATCCCCAGGCAATTCTTACACACAGAAATGTCTGGGATGTATTGCTTGGGAATTCTTCACCAAATACAAGCCTATTAGTATCACATCAATTACAGGCAAGGGAAATGTGAGCATGAGAAACGAGAGAATCCAGTTCGTTTTTCCTTTTGCTAGTGAACAACGAATATTATCTGATGCCATGGATCATATTAGAAACTGCAGCAGAAGATTCTAGATTGATCTCCCTGATCATTTAAAAAGTCACAAAACACAAAATTGACCTGAAATAAGTATGATAATCATTCACTAGGGCTTTATGCAGTTATACCCATTCAAGAGGTAGCATTTAAATAAATAAATAAATAAATTTTTTAAAAAGAGGTAACATTTAAAAGCATTAAGTAAATATGTTTAAGAGCATAGGTTCTGAGGATAGACTTCCTGATTTCTGAGCTGTCACTATATCAGTGTTTGTGTTTCCTGTGCCAAATCTTCTTGACTTCTCAAGCTCCAGTTTCCTTTTCTATAAAACAGAATAAATAACACTACTCCTGAGTTTATTCTGGGGACTAAATGAGAAAATGTCTAAAATGAAATAATCATACAACACCCATACAAACTTTCAGTTATAAGATGAGAAACTTCTAGAGCTCTAATGTACCACATGATGACTATACTTAGTAATGAACTATATACTTGGAATTTGCTAAGAGATCTAAGGTGTCCTCACCACAAAGAAGGTTAAAAAAAATACAATTTAAAAAGAAAGCATAGGGGCGCCTGGGTGGCTCAGTGGGTTAAGCCTCTGCCTTCGGCTCAGGTCATGATCCCAGGGTCCTGGGATCGAGCCCCACATCGGGCTCTCTGCTCAGCGGGGAGCCTGCTTCCTCCTCTCTCTCTGCCTGCCTCTCTGCCTACTTGTGATCTCTGTCAAATAAATAAATAAAGTCTTTAAAAAAAAAATAAAAAGAAAGCATAATATCCAGTATCTAATAAGCATTCAACAAATGTTAACTTTTACTAATATCACTATTATTATTTCAATCCACATTAATTTATTCAATAAATATTTTAGTAATGGGATGCAGTAATAGCGAAAATCGGGTTAGAGTGTGAACCTTAGCTAAATAATCTGGTCAAACAAGACCTCTCTGAGGAAACATGGAAACCTGAAGAAGGCGAACGGCCAACCGCCCAACAAGTGTTCGAGTGACGTGGCGGGAAGGAAAGAGCAGTTCAAAATCGGGACGTTCCAGGCAGGGCTTCATAGTCCAGAAGGAGGCATTGGATCTTACTCATGATCACTGGAAAGCTACTGCATCCTTGTTAGACAAGACGGTGAACGAAACACAAACGCCTGTCGGGGCGCCACTGGGGGTAGAGGTCTAGGAAATTTCCTGGGACATGCAAAGATCAATCAAACATGGTGTCAGCTTCTGAGAAACTGTCCTTCGAATAATCTGACTTGAGACGTAATGCCCAAGGGAACCATGCTCGTCCCGTGTCCTCCTGCCCTTCGGGTGGCTGCTGGGGCCCTCCTCACTGCACACTCCCTCAGCTCAGCTCGCACATGAGGTCCTTCGTGGAACGCGGGCTGTTATGTGTCCCCTGTCCTCCTGGCTCCTTGTCCAGCCTGTCCGAGCATGGCTGTGGGATATCCAGAGCCTCTATCTCGGGGACTATAAGGAGTGGGACCCCTCACTACACTCAGGGTTAAACCCACCCTTTTTACCTCTGCATTCTCACTAGAGACAGAATCATAATGCTGGCACGTTGGTACACAGTAGGCACCCAATAAAGATTATCTGGCATGAAGAACTAATTAAACATTTGTTTACCACGTAATTCATTACTGCGAAAAATGTGTGACAGAGTCAGCTTCTGTATTTCAAGGACAAACTAGAGACCCAGAGACTGGGGTGGGGGGGCGGTTCTAAAGGAAGATTATCTCTTTCAGTGACAACCCCCTACAAGAGAAAAACCTCAATTTGAAATGCATTTTACTAACAAGTAGACAAGTAATTTATGCAGTTTATATAGGTGTTTTTTTTTTTTTTAACTTCAGTCCAAGATTATTACCATAGAAACCACAGAAGAAGGTTATCTACCACTCATGTTTTGGGTCTATTTTTCTTAGTTTTTCCTCCCTGTAGCCCGTTGTGGTGATTCTCGTCTTAGAGAAGGGGAAACTGAAGCACAGGAAAAGCAGGCCCACGATGAGTCAGTGATCAAACAGGCTCTTCCTGTGAGTGGGGAGCTCTGTAGGTGTCTCTGAGGCAGCCACACTCGCCTCACCCGACAGCGCCTCACCTTTCGCACTTCTCTCTCTCTCTCTCTCTCTCTCTCTCTCTCATGTCCTCTCAGGTACAACTTCAACTCTCTCTCTGTCCTGTGAGTCTGGGCTTGTGCCCTTGGCCAAATCCAGAAAATCCAGCCACCTGCAGCCCCAGATCCCTTATTTGGACAAAACCTCTCTGTTTTGAGAGACAGTTACCCCTTATTCTTAGAGTCACCCTTATTCTTTGTCAGAGCTCCTCACCTCATTCCTACGGCCGTTCTCTCCCTGCCTCCCGTTATCCTGCTGGTCCCAGATACTGGCTGATCCTTCCAGCCCTGCCTCCCTTGTTCTTGAAGTCTTGCTCTTTGAAACAAATATAGAGCTTCAAGAAGACAAAGAACCCAACGTCTCATTCAGTCCCACCCATTAAGTTACCTTCCAAAGTATTAGTAGCTAACCTGATCAGCCAGTCTGTGCTACCAGAAGGTTAAAGGAAAGGAAGAAAGGCCAACACTGAGGGGAGCCAAAATTAAGCACCCTCTCAACATTCAGGCCAACTTTACTGCTAGATCTGCTTGGTCACGACCACCATGCTAACATGTTCTAACAGGAGTTAGAAGTCATCTCTGCAAAAACTGTTCTTGGACCCAAGAAGATAGGTGAAAAGAAATCCCCTAACTGGTGAATCTGTTCCACAAACATAGATCCTTGCTGGGGAGGAACTGAGGGTGGGAGGGGTCTGAAGCCTTTGGACAACCCGAAGCTTAGAGGATTTGAGTAGCATCTTTTAGGACAAAGAATACAAATTCACAAACATGAAATCAGCTACTAAAGTGAACAGCTCTTTAGAATGAGAAATTATGACAAACTGCACATTTTTAAAAAGCTGATAACTATCACAAATATCACAAAAGCCAAGGCAATTCAGGGCCAGAGCAGTGAAGAACCCTGAAGTTTGTTTCACCAGCGTTTGGTAACAATGACTTTAATCGTGGAGTTCTTTTTCTTCTGCACTTCCTGTCTACATTTTTTTAAAGGTTGTCTGTCTCCCCCTCCCCCATTCCCTCACTACGAAATCACTCCGTAATCATAGGCACTCAGTTCCAGTCCACACCACTACACTGAAACGATCTTCTCAAATGTCCCCAGTGGCTCCTGCTCACCAAGTCAGATGGCTTTTGCTCAGCCTTCGTGCTCCGGGTCTCTTGTTAGCCATAGACACTCGCAACCACACCTACCTTCTCAGAAATCTATCCGCCTTGGCATGCAAGAGGCTGTATTGTCACAATTTCCCTACGGTGCATACTCATCTTTCTCTTTCACTGGTTTTACTTCCTCCTTCCGTCTGTCAAACTGGGCACAACCCGAGGCGCAATCCTCAGCCCTTGCTTTTGTCAGTTCATGTGTTTCTTCATCACCTCTCAGAGCTTTAAACACGTGAGTTAACATCCAAATCTGTAAATTTGACCCTGATGTCTCCCCTGTGTATCAGTCTTGCCAGCTAGACACCTCCACATAAATGTCCCCTAGACCTCCAACTAAGCATGCTCAAAACCAAACTAATTCCACGCATCCCAAAACTAGTCAACCTCTGTAGATACTGAAGTTCAGTGTTTCTAGAATTAAATGCATCATCTCCCCATCACTAGCGGTCTTTCAGAACTTCCCCCTCTATTAAAAGTCTGATCTAAACGGATGAGTGTCAAGTCATAATCTCAGCAGAGGAAATGACACTCTCTTTTTTCTATCTTTTCTGCATAAAGTAATTCATTCTGGTTTGTTCCTCATGAGAACAGGAAGTAGCTCTGAAGGGCTGTCTGGGAGAAAGAGCATCTGCAACCCACTTCATGAGGTTGGTTTAAATATAATTCTGCGTCTGTCTCCAGCCAGACTTGGAGCAGAGGCTCCAGGCCTCATCAGAATAAAAGCATTTTTTGTGGCCAGTGATGCTGCTGTGGTTCCAGCTGTTAACAGGAACTGTGGCATTTAACAGGAAGGGGAAGGCTATACTACTAAGCAAACAATGACAACAAACAAAATCTATATACCCACAGAGTTGGGACAAAAGAGTAAAAACATGGCTGATCTCTTCTGGGTGTCTGGAGAAATTAGAAAATGTCATTATAAAGGGGAGCAGAACGCCAGAGTTGAGGGGAAGGGCGTGAGAACAGAGGAAGAAGACAGGGAGAGAAGAGGGAGTGGGGAGGAGGCAGAGGAAGACAAGAGAGCGAGCACTAGCAGAGGAAGACAAGAGAGCAAGCACTAGCACAAAACTGGAAACTAATCCTGTAAGAATGCAATTGACTTTTCAGTGCCCGAAAGGAAAAAAAATAAAAATTCCTCGGCTGAAGATTGAGGAAAGATGGATAGGAATTGACTAGTCAGTCTCTCAGACTGACATATAGAATGGTTTCTGATGGAAACTGACTTAGAGGTTTGGAGAGATATCCTATTGTGGAGGCGGAACCCAGCAAAGCAAAGAAGCTGGAATGGAAAACCAAGAGAGGAAAGAACCACTTCTCTTCAAAATCAAAATGTCGAGACCTACCCTGGGAGGAAAAGTGTTTTATTCAGGAAGAAAAATGCAGATTGATTTTTTTTTTCTTCTCTAGGTAGTCTGGAGTCCATGTGCATATTATAGTTCTAAGTGGGTAGCACATGCAGAGAAGTTTTATAGTAATATTCTAAATAATTATATAATAACAATATAATTGATATTCTAAAGTGCATAATATCACAGAACAAAGAAATACCTGTAATACTCAGAACTGAGCATGTCCGAATGACAAATGGTCAGTATGTGAATATTCCCTAAGGTTCTGTCTTTGGCCCTTACTCTATTCATTTTCTCTTTGTGATCTTCACTTAATTTGGAGACCTGTACATACAACTCCCTACCTCATATTTTCATTTATGTGACCCTCAGGGATTTTTGTTTCTGTCCTACTCCCATGTAACACATAACACATTCAGTGGGAAAAAACTGATTCTCATGCTTATGAATCTACAGGCTGACTGAAATTCAGCCAACCTTGATGGACTGAATGAGGCAGCTCTGCTCGAAGCTGCAGGTTTGGCCCCAATCCACCCCATATGTGTTTGTTCTGAGTGCCAGACTGGAGACCTTTCATTTTCATAGTAGGTACTGGAAGCTTCTTCCCTGAGTAGAAACACAGAGTGCCTCTTATGGCTTAGTCTTTGAAAGGGCACCCTATCATTTTAATCCCTATTCTGTTGGTGAGAGCAAGTCAGGCAGCCAAGCCTGACATCAAAGACTCAGAGAAGCACGGCTGCTCTTCTCATAGAGGCGAAGAAAGAGGAAGTGTAGATCTGCTGAATGATCATTTCATCTATGACACTTCTCAAACTCAGTGTCTCCAAATCTCTCATCCGCCCCGCGGTTCTCTCTTACTTAACAACTAGCATCACCATCCACCCAGTCAGAAAACCAAGAGTCACCCTAACTTCTGCATGCCCTCAGTAACTACTGCCAGATCTTGTCGGTTCGCATTCCTAGATTATTCAATTATCCATATTTAATTTAGGCCTGCAGAGAAAACTGTAACGATTTCCTGACTTCCTACCGACCCTCTCCATAGTTATTCTACTACACTAAAATGAAAATGTTAGAATAATCAAGGAAACCTAGATGGTGATAAGATGATGCTTTTTTATTAAACACATAATTCCAGCGAATAAATGTGGAACCAATTATAGAATATGTGCACCCTAATGAGTAGTGGATTCATCAATACTTGAAACCATTAGATCAAGGGTTCTCGACCTCAGCATTATTAACATTTCTCAACATCAGACTTACTGCCCTTCTTAAACGTGCTGACAGCATTCATCCAAGGCCGTCTTGCTAGTGACTTAACATACCTTGGATTTCTCCAGTGCTTGAGAGATTGCACCTGTCCACACATTCCCTTCACCTGTTTCCCACCCGGGTTCCCCACCACAAAAGATTTAACAACCACACTAGTACCACATGCCAGCGTCTATCGGAACTCCCCTCCCACTAGTCATGGGATCCTTGTGACCAGCTGCCTATTGCACTCTAAAATTCTATTTTAGACAACCCTCAGACCACCTCGCTTAGGTTAAGTTCTCTGGGAAGAGACGTCAAGAGAGACATTTGAGGTCGGCTTTCAAGGACACCTTTGTGGGAGTGAAAGAAGCAGGACTATACAGAGGGAGAAACTGAACTACAATGAAGTGTCAGCAAAGGTCACTGCCTACCCCGTGGGGATCTCTGGAGGTGGCATGGCCCTTTAAAGTGGTTTCGTGATGAGCAGTGGGTCTTACACGCAGCTAATGGCTCGTGGAACACTACCTCAGAAACTAGAGATGGGACTCGACGCAAGATGGCGGAAGAGTGGCAGACTGAAATGACATCAGATCCTAAGAGTTCAGCGGGTTATCAAGCCATTCTGAACACCTGCAAACTCAACAGGAGGTAGAAGAGCAGAGCAGGGATTCCAGGATCAGAAAATCGACCTCTTTCTGGAAGGCAGGACGCGCAGAGAAGTGACTCTAAGGTGATCTGTGGGAAGAGAGACCGCGGGGGGACGGAGCCTCCGTCAGCCACTGACCAGCGAGGGCGAGCGCAGCAGCGTAGGAAATCCGAATGTTTACAAGTCAGCTCCGCGGACCGACGTCGCTCCAGAGGCTAAATGGGGGTGGAGCCCTTGCGGGGACAGTGTGGTGGCAGGACCCTCGGGGTCACAGAGAGACTGGGGTGCCGGAGTGTGACAGAGCTTCCAGGTGTTGGCGCGGAGAAAGCGGAGCGTCCTCAGCTCGGGGTTACCTTAAACTGTGACCTGAGGCATGGCAGGGCCACTGCTCCTCGAGTAGGGACCCCAGAAGTAGCAGATGTGGAGAGACTCACCTTCCTTCTCTGGGAGAAGCTGCGTGGCTGCGCACGGCAGGAATCCGCGGGGTTCGGAGACTCCACACAGGGCGGCGCGCCAGAGACAGAAACGCTGGGTCGCAGGCCGGGGGGAGCTCAGAGCGCGGCCAGAGACCAGGGAGAGGCAGGGACTGACGGCTTTTCTCTGAGGGCGCACGGCGGAGTGGGGCCTGGGCTCTCATCACCTCATGGCCGGAGACCGGGCAGCCGCCATCTTTACTCCCGTCCTCCCAAGCGGTACGGAAAGCGCCGGGGGAACAAAAGCTCCGAGCGCGAACCCGAGCAGATCGCTTAGCCCGGCCTGTGGCAGGGGCGGTGTGCTTCCAGCTCGAGAATCACGGCCACGGCCCCTCCCCCAGAAGATCAGTGAGAACATCCGGCCAAGACCAAGTTTAGTGATCAATGAGAACTGCAAAACACAAGAGCTAGCAGATTACAGCATGAAGAATTCATGGCTTTCTTCCAATGATTCTTTAGTCTTCCAAAGTTAAATTTTTTTAATTTTGTTTCTTTTTCTTATTCTATTTTTTAACTTTTCCTCTTTTAACATTTTTTAACTAGTTTATCTTAACAATACCTTTGTGGGAAAAAAAATCTTTTTAACCCTTCATTGTTATAGTCATATTTTATCCCTTCATTGTATTTAATCTTATTTTTTGTATACATAGAGGAGTTTTTTTCTGAAAAATTTTGCAATACAATTTCTTCAAATAAATCAAAATATATATACCCAAATTTGGCACATGGCTTTATTCTAGTCTCCAGCCTGAACACATTCCCTCCTCTTTTTTTTTTCTTTTTCCAACCAACTTATCAATCCCTTTTTTAGAATTTTTTTTTAATTCTCATCTTTACAGTCATAATCCATCCCTTCATCATGTTTACCCTATTTTTGGTATATATATGTTTTTCTTTCTTTAAATTTTTGGGAGGTAGTTTCTTCTAAGAGACCAAGATATACCCAAAATCAAGTGGGTGGCTCTGTTCTATTCAACAGTATATATATATATATATATATATATATATATATATATAATACTCAAAGGGTATTATATATATATATATATATATATATCAAGACAATATTAGAATCACTGAGATTCTAGAAGAAGAAGAAAGAGAGAGGGGGGCAGAAGGTATATTGGAGTGAAATATAGTAGAGAATTTCCCTAATATGGCAAAGAGAACAAGCATCAAAATCCAGGAGGCACAGAGAACCCCTCTCAAAATTAATAAAAATAGGTCCACACCCTGTCATCTAATAGTAAAACTTACAAGTCCCAGTGACAAGAAGCAGCTTGGGACAAGAAATCTGTAACATACAATGGTAGAAATATTAGATTGGCAGCAGACAATGCACAGAGACTTGGCAGGCCAGAAATAACTGGCATGATATATTCAGAGCACTAAATGAGAAAAATATGCAGCCAGGAATACTATATCCACCTAGGCTTTCATTGAAAATAGAAGGAAAGATAAAAAGGTTCCAGGACAACAAAACTTAAAAGAATTTACAAACAACAAACCAGCCCTACAGAAAATATTGAAAGGGGTCCTCTAAGCAAAGAGAGAGCTTAAAAGTAGTAGACCAGAAAGGAACAGCGACAATATACAGTAAAAATCACCTTACAGGCAATACAATGGCACTAAATTCATATCTTTCAATAGTTACCCTGAATGTAAATGGGCTAAATGCTCCAATCAAAAGACACAGGCTATCATATTGGATTAAAAAAAATCAATATGCTGCCTGCAAAAAACTCATTTCAGACCCGAAGACACCTCCAGATTTAAAGTGAGGGAGTGGGAAACAAGTTACCATGCTAATTGACATCAAAAGAAAGCTGGGGTGGCAATCCTTAGATAAATTAGATTTTAAACCAAAGACTACAATAAGAGATGAGGAAGGACACTATATCATACTCAAAGGGTCTGTCCAACAAGAAAATCTAACAATTTTAAATATCTATGCCCCTAACATGAGAGCAGCCAACTATATAAACCAGTTAGTAACAAAATCAAAGAAACATACCGACAATAATACAATTATAGTAGGGGACTTTAACACCCCCTTCACTGAAATGGACAGATCATCCATGCAAAAGATCAACAAGGAAATAAAGGCCTTAAATGACACACTGGACCAGGTGGACATCACAGATCTACTCAGAACATTCCATCCCAAAGCAACAGAATACACATTCCTCTCTAGTACACACAGAACATTCTCCAGAATAGATCACATCCTGGGTCACAAATCAGGTCTTAACTGATACCAAAAGTTTGGGATCATTCCCTGCATATTTTCATACCATGATGCTCTGAAGCTAGAACTCTCACAAGAGGAAAGTTGGGAAGAACTCAAATACATGGAGGCTAGAGAGCATCCTACTAAAGAATGAATGAGTCAACCAGGAAATTAAAGAAGAATTTAAAAAATTCATGGAAACAAATGAAAATGAAAACACAACTGTTCAAAATCTTTGGAGTGCAGCAAAGGTGGTCCTGAGAGGAAAGTATATAGCAATACAAGCCTTTCTTAAGAAACAAGAAAGATCTCAGGTACACAACCCAACTGTACACCTAAAGGAGCTGGAGAAAGAATGGCAAAGAAAGCCTAAACCCAGCAGCAGAAGAGAAATAATAAATATCAGAGCAGAAATCAATGAAATAGAAACCAATAGACCACAAGAGCAGATCAATAAAACTAGGAACTGGTTCTTTGAAAGAATTAATGAGATTGATAAACCCTTCACCTGACTTATCAAAAAGAAAAAAGAAAGGACCCAAATAAATAAAATCATGAATGAAAGAGGAGAGACCAACACCAAACTGACACCAAAGAAATACAAACAATTATAAGAACATATTATGAGAAGCTATACACCAGCAAATCTGACAATCTGGAAGAAAAGGATGCATTCCTAGAGATGTATAAAACTACCAAAACTGAACCAGGAAGAAATAGAAAACTTGAAGAGACCCATAACCAGTAAGGAGATTGAAGCTTTCATCAAAAATCTCCTAAGAAAGAGAGCCCAGGGCCAGATGGCTTCCCAGGAGAATCCTACCAAACATTTAAAATAGAATTAATACCTAGTCTCCTGAAACTGTTCCAAAAAATAGAAATGGAAGGAAAACTTCTAAACTCATTTTATGAGGCCAGCATTACCTTGATCCCAAAACCAGACAAAGACCCCACCAAAAAGGAGAATTACAAACCAGTGTCCTTGATGAACACAGATGCAAAAATTCTCACCAAAATACTAGCCAATAGGACCAAACAGCACATTAAAAGGATAATTCACCATGACCAAGCGGAATTCATTCCTGGGCTGCAAGTTTGGTTAAACATCTGCAAATCAATCAGTATGATACAATACATTAACAACAGAAAGAACAAGAACCATAGGATACTCTGATACTCTCAATAGATGCTGGAAAAGCATTTGACAAAGTACAACATCCTTTTTTATTTTTTTTTATTTTTTTTTAAGATTTATTTATTTATTTATTTGACAGAGAGAGATGACAAGCAGGTAGAGAGGCAGGCAGAGAGAGGGAAGGAAGCAGGCTCCCTGCTTAGCAGAGAGCCCGATGCAGGGCTCGATCCCACGACCCTGGGATCATGACCTGAGCCGAAGGCAGCGGCTTAACCCACTAAGCCACCCAGGCGCCCCACAACATCCTTTCTTTTTTTTTTTTTTTTTTTTTTTTTTACAACATCCTTTCTTGATCAAAAGTCTTCACAGTGTAGGGATAGAGGAGGGTACGCACCTCAATATCACCAAAGCCGCCTATGAAAAAACCACAGTGAATATCATTTTCAATGGGGAAAAACAGAGATTTTCAGGAACACAGTGGGGCTGTCCACCATCACCAATGCTATCCAACATAGCACTAGAAGACCTAGCCTCAGCAATCAGACAACAAAAAGAAATGAAAGGCATCCAAATCTGCAAAGAAGTCAAACTCTCACTCTCTGCAGATGATATGTGGAAAACCCAAAAGACTCCCCTCCAAAATTGCTAGAACTCATAAAGGAATTTGGTAAAGGGTCAAGATATAAAATCAATGCACAGAAATCAGTTGCACTTCTGTACACTAACAGCAAGACCGAAGAAAGAGAACTTAAGGAGTCGTTCCCATTTACAATTGCACCCAAAACCATAAGATACCTAGGAATAAACCTAACCAAAGAGGAAAAGAGTCTGTACTCAGAAAACTGTAAAATACTCATGAAAGAAAATGAGGAAGACACGAAATGGAAAAATATTCCATGCTCATGGATTGGAAGAACAAATATTGTGAAAATATCTATGCTATCTAAAGCAATCTACACATTTAATGCAATCCCTATCAAAATACTATCAATTTTTCTCAAAGAAATGGAACAAATAATCCTAAAATTTATATGGAACCAGGAAAGATCCCAAATAGCCAATGGAATGTTGAAATAGAAAACCAAAGTTGGTGGCATCACCATTCCAGACTTCAAGCTCTATTACAAAGCTGTAATCATCAAGACAGTATGGAATTGACACAAAAACAGACACATAGATCAATGGCATGGAACAGAGAGCCCAGAAATGGAACCTCAACCCTATGGTAAACTAATCTTCGACAAAGCAGGAAAGAATGGCCAATGGAAAAAACACAGTCTCTTCAACAAATTGTTTTGGGAAAATTGGACAGCCACGTGCAGAAGAATGAAACTGGACCATTTCCTTACACCATACACAAAAATAGACTCAAAATTGTTGAAAGACCTCAATGTAAGACAGGAAAACATCAAAATCCTTGAGGAGAACACACGCAGCAACCTCTTCGAACTCAGCCGCAGCAAATTTTTCCTAGAAACATTGCCAAAGGCAAGGGAAGCAAGGGCAAAAATGAACTATTGGGACTTCATCAATATCAAAAGCTTTTGCACAGCAAAGAGTCAACAAAACCAAAAGACAGTTGACAGAATTGGAGAAGATATTCACAATGATATATCAGATAAAGGGCTTGTATCCAAAATCTATAAAGAACTTATCAGATTCAACACCCACAGAACAAATAATTCAATCAAGGAATGGGCAGAGGACAAGAACCAACTTTCTGAAAAAAAGACATCCAAATGGCCAACAGACACATGAAAAACTGCTCAACATCATTCAGCATCAGGGAAATACAAATAAAACCACAGTGAGATACCACCTCACAGCAGTCAGAATGGCTAAAAATAACAAGTCAGGAAACAACAGATGTTGGCGAGGATGTGGAGAAAGGGGACCCCTCCTATACTGTTGGTGGGAATACAAGCTGGTGCAGCCACTCTGGAAAACAGCATGGAGTTTTCCTCAAAAAGTTGAAAATAGAGCTACCCTATGACCCAGCAATCGCAGTACTGCGTATTTACCCTAAAGATACAAATGTAGTGATCCAAAGCGGCACATGCACCCACAATGTTTATAGCAGCAACGTCCACAATAGCCAAACTGTGGAGAGAACCTATGGAGAGAACCTAGATGTCCATCAACAGATGAATGGATAAAGAAGAGGTGATATATTTATATATACACATACATAATATATATACACACATATGTGTGTGTATATATATTATGTATGTGTATATATATATATATCACCTCTTCTTTATCCATATATACATATATATATCGATATATATAGATAAAGAAGAGGTGAGATATATATATATATGCATATATATATGCATATATATGCATAATGGAATACTACGCAGCCATCAAAAGAAATGAAATCTTGCCATTTGCAATGACGTGGATGGAACTACAGGGCTTTTATGCTGAGCAAAATAAATCACTCAGAGAAAGACAATTATTATATGATCTCTCTGATATGAGGAATTTGAGAGGCAGGGTGGGGGGGTTGGAGGGTAAGGAAGGAAAAAATGAAACAAGATGGGATTGGGAGGGAAACAAACCATAAGAGATTCTTAATACCACAAAACAAACTGAGGGTTGCCGTGTGGAGGGAGGGTGTGAAGAGGGTGGTTGCGTTATGGACATCAGGGAGGGTATGTGCTATGGTAACTGCTGTGAATTATGTAAGCCTGACGATTCACAGACCTGTACCCCTGGGGCAAATTATACATTATATGTTAATAAAAACAAGTAATAATAAAAAAAAAACTAATGATGTACTATATGTTGGCTAATTTAACATAATTTAAAAAAAAATTAAAAAAGAAAGTTGTTGTGGCAAAGGGACAATGTACCATAACATTAACAAGTCATTGGATGCAGATGCCTACAAAGGTGTGAAACCTTGCACAAAGCAGCTGCCTTCTGCTGAGGGCAATTTTCTTCAGCTATGAACCCTCAGGGACCAACATTTTCAGCTGCTTCTCAGACCTGAAGGGAGATGTGGGCAAAGCACTGCATCATCCACTATGCCTGGTAAGGATGATCTCAGTTTTGAACAGAATCAGGTGCAACATCGTTTTTTCTATTGGGGGAGGGGAGTGGAGGGCATATGACATCATATGATGTATGATTGAAGTATATCATACCTTGGCCCACCCTAAGAACATTTTATCTAATGCAGTATTTCTCCACAGGGTCAATCTTCCCCTCATCAGGGGACATGTGGCAACATCTGGAGATCTGTGGGGTTGCTATAACTGGGGAGAAGGTGGAGCACTACTGGCCTCTGGTAGTCAGTGATGCTGTTAGGCCTCCAGAAGTGTGCAAGGCAACACTATCCCCAACAAAGACTGATCGTGCCCAAATGACAGTTTGGGAAGCTTTCTGGTCTCCTGATTTGGGTTTCATTTCCATTGCACCCATTCTCTACCTATATTTACTTGGACAAGTAAATTAACGTCTTTAAGCCTCTGCTTCTTCATCTGTAAAATGAGATAACAAATAGCCACCCCATAAGGTTGGTATAAGGATAAAATGAAACAAATATGTCAGGTGCCTGACCCAGAAGTAGTTCATAAATGAGAGCAATCGGCAGCATTGTCAGTAGTGGTGGTAATACATGAGCTTTCCCTGCCGATCTCACTGCCTTTAAGTTCAAGTCTCTGGGTTATCTTGCCTCCATGATTAGGTCAACAGGTAGATCTGGTTATGGTGCTGTGTTTCTCCCTTGCCTGAAATTTCTCATTGATTTCTAGCCTATGAAATGAAATTCCTTTGTAGCAGTAACAAGTTCCTTGTAACCTGCCCTGTGTTGTCTTTACACTTTCCCCACCTGGGGCCACCACCCTGAGGTTCTTCACACAGACAACACAAATACTTCTGTACATCCCTCAATGACCAACACTCTCTCATGCCTCAGTGCCTTTGTGCACGCCAGGCCTCCATCTGAATGCTCACCTGCCCGGCTCCTACTCATCTCTTATGTCTTGGCTCCAAGAAGCCACCACTGAATCCCTCTAGGATTTAAACATTACCTGAAGCTCCCATGAGTTTTATAATCTGCTCCACTCCTGCAAGATTCTGTTGTAGTCACCGTGACTATATGAGTGCCCTTCTCCCCCACTTTTCTATGCAACCCTTGAGGTCAGGGAGTCTGTCTGATTCTTATTTGCACCCCACCCCACACTCCACGCCTGGTACCTAGTAAAAGCTGAACAAAGGAATGATGGCCACCATCTTGTGCATGATTAAATCCGTATTTAATAATATGATAATTATGGAAATCTCAGCGTGTACAAATACAACTTTCTTTATTTTGTTACCACTCATCTGGCTCTTTATTTTGGCTATTTTATTTTGTGCTGCAGGAAATTTAATCTTAATTTAATTCAGAGTTTTCTCAGTTAAATAAGCACTTCTTTTTCTACCCTTCCCCCGGATACATCTAAGTATCTCAGGTTGTAAAATGTCCCGAGGCATGGGGAAAAGGAAGGGGAACACCTGGCCTTTTGACTTCACCTGGGCCTTTTAGCATCAGCTCAGACACCATCATTCCCAACTGGGTTACACAGGATCCAGCTACGCTCTCCCTGCCCCGCCCATTATGTCTCCCCAGGTTGGTGTCGGGGTGTGTGTGTGTCTCCCAGCTACCTCCATCCTGTTCTCAGACATCCAGGACATATGCAGTTGTTTCAAATGCTTTATGGGGTGAAAGGAAATTCTGCATACTGTTTCTGCCTAATGATCACACGTGGTCCCATCTACCCAACGACTCCTCTATAAGGCAGGGGAGAAGGAAGCTTCTTCAAAACGGTCACCACTCCTGGCTCCACTGAGATTATAAGCTAGTTGAGCTCTGCTCTCTGACCCCCCAAATCCATGTGCGAAGCTCACCATATGTCCCTTCCATCTCCAGACTGTGCCGGAAGGAGGGTGCAGAACAGGAACACGTATCAGCATTTAGCAGTCCAGGTCACGTTGCTGCTTTCCATCAGCACAAATCACTTCCTCAGAGACAGAAGAATTACCTAGTCTGTACAGGAAAAATTAGCTCTGACTGACCTGCTCTTCCAAATCTATCATATTTCTCTCTAACTTGAAGACCCGTACCTTTTGGGACTTAGGGTGTTGAAACTCCAGAACATGGGTCTTTATAACTCAAAGTAAGCCTCTGAAATGCGACCACTGAGAATCTGATTCTTTTCTTCATTAATTCAACAACTATTTATTAGGTACAAATAGGGACTGTTGCAGGTTCTAGGGACACCTGGAGATAAGTCCTTTCCTTAATGAGATTAGAGTCGTGAAATCTTACTTCCCTAAGTGTGTTTAGAACAGCTTTTCCTAAAGCAGTAAACACAGACAATCCCAGCGGACCTTCGAATGGATGGAATGGACGGTGGGTTCCCAATTTGTAGAAGGGGAAGGGAGCATGGGTTAATTTGTAACTCAGCACTACCTCGCCGCAGTGTGCACAACCCTTCATGAGAAGCCCAGTTCTAGACTACCTTCTGTCTCCCCACAAATATTCTGTACTCCAGCCTGACACAGTGCACCCATAGCCACAATGGCTCATGCTCCCTTACCCCCTCATGTTTTACCCTTTCTTTCCCAAGCAACTTTCTAAGTAGCTTCAGTTGGACCTCCCTATTAAGCCTTTCCTGCCCGCTAACTTAGGGGCCCCTTATCAGTGTTGCTATAGTATTTGTGTTTACTCCAACCACTGTGTTTTTCCCAAGGAATTTTCTAGGTGCTGGATCTTAGCACCTCATTGTTAACCTGTGAGCTCCTTTAGAACAAGGAGTTTCTTTTATGTCCGTATCTTCACACCCAACATACTGTAGGTGCTCAAAGAATATTGAATGATAAGTACCTTTTAAAATGAATATATGTTCCATATAAAAATTTAGCATAGATTGAAATTAAAAAGAAAATAATTGCAATGGTTCAGGATATGGCTAAACAGAGGTAGGAAAGGGAAGGTGTCTGTTAAAGTAAAACTATGACAGATGCAGAGATGAAGGCTCTCTAGGCCTGCAGAAGGATCACAAGTAAACCTGTCTTCCTTCCTCAGCCCTCCAGTGTCTCACCCCTTCCCCTGGAAACCTGGCAATGAAGCGTGCAGGGTCAAGGCAGAGCAGAGGAAAAGGTAGAACTCAGTGTGAGCAAATAGGGTGAGAAATGAATGCCATTAACCAACTTCCCAGTTGTCAGCCAACACCTGGGTTAATGGCTAATAGTTCAATGTGTGTTTCTGGATAATCCGAGAGAAAGACCCTTTGAGAAAGCAGTTTTGGGTGGTTGGGGGTAAAGGAGAAAAAAAGGCACCAAAGAGTAAGAGAAAAACAAAACCAAACCTAATTTTTAAAAATTTAAATGTTAGGTAGTTAAGATACAGTGCAATATTGTTTCCGGAGTAGAATTCAGTGATTCGTCACTGACATGTAACACCCAGATCTCATCTTAACAAGTGCCTCCTTAGCACCCATCGCCCATCAAGCCTATCCCCCACCCACCTCCTTCCATCAACTCGCAGTTTGTTCTCTGTCATTAAGAGTCTCTTGTGGCTTGTCTCTCTCTTTCCTTTTTTTCTTTCCCCCCTTTCCGTATGTTCATGTTTTCTTTCTTAAATTCCACATAACAGTGAAATCATATAGTATTTGTTTTTCTCTGACTGATCGATTTCTTTTTTTTTTTTTTCAAAGGTTTTATTTATTTATTTGACAGAGAGAGATCACAAGTAGGCAGAGAGGCAGGCAGAGAGAGAGAGAGAGAGGAGGAAGCAGGCTCCCTGCTGAGCAGAGAGCCCGATGCGGGACTCGATCCCAGGACCCTGAGATCATGACCCGAGCCGAAGGCAGCGGCTTAACCCACTGAGCCACCCAGGCGCCCTGACTGATCAATTTCATTCATAACACACTCTAGCTCCATCCATGTCATGGTAAATGGCAAGATTTCATTCCTTTTGGTGACTGGGTAATAAACAGTTCCATCTATCTGTCTATCTATCGACACACCACATCTCCCTTATCCACTCGTCAGTCGATGGACATTTGGGTTCTCTCCATATTTTGGCTACTGTTGATAATGCTGCTATAAACATCACAGTGCGTGCATCCCTTCAAATCTGTGTTTTTGTATCCTTTGGGTAAATACCTAGTAGTACAATTGTTGGGTCATAGGGTAGCTCTATTTTTAACATTTTGAGGAACCTCCACACTGTTCTCCAGAGTGACTGCACCAGTTTTCATCCCCACCAACAGTGCAAGAGCTTCCCCTTTCTCTCACCCCTGCCAACAGCTGCTGTTTCTTGTGTTGTTAATTTTAGCCATCCTGACAGATGTGAGATGGCATCTCATAGTGGGTTTGATTTGTATTTCCCTGACAATGAGTGATGTTCAACATCTTTTTGTGTGTCTGGATGTCTTTTTTGGAAAACTATTATATCCTCTGCCCATTTCTTAACTGGGTAATTTGTTTTTTGGGTGTTGAGTTTGATAAGTTCTTTGCAAATACTGGATACTAACCCTTTATCAAATATGTTGTTTGAAGTATCTTCTCCCATTCCATAGACTGCCTTTTAGCTTTGATTGTTCTCTTTGCTGTACAGAAGCTTTTTATCTTGATGAGGTCCCAATAGTTCATTTTCCCTTGCTTCTGGTGATGTTTCTAGTAAGACGTTGCTACAGCCAAGATCAAAGAGGCTGCTGTCTGTGTTCTCTTGTAGGATTTTAATGGCTTTGTGTCTCACATTAAGGTCTTTCATCCATTTTGAATTTACTTTTGTGTGTCATGTAAGAAAGCGATCCAGTTTCATTCTTCTGCATGTAGCTGTCCAGTTTTCCCAGCATCATTTCTTGAAGAGACGGTCTTTTTTCCATTTGACATTCTTTCCTGCTTTGCTGAAGATTAGTTGTGCGTCCACTTCTGGGTTTTCTGTTCTGTTCCTTTGATCTATGTGTCTGAGAAGCTAATTGTTTTAAGTCTAGCCCTTTGAGAACTAAGGTATCAATAAAGTGGCTGTATATAAAACTATGAAATGTATAGAAAAAAGTTAAGAAATGCACAAAACCTATATAAAAAACTGCAGCAATCATATTATATGATATAACGGGATCCTTACACAACTCAATATTGAAAACAAACAAATAAACAATCCCATTAAAAAATAGGCAGAGGATCTCACCAGACATTTTTTCCAGAGAAGGCACACAGATGTCCAACAGACACAAGAAGAGGCACTCAATATCAGTCATCATCAGGGAAATACAAATCAAAACCACAATGAGATATCACATCACACCTGTCAGAAATGGCTTTTATCAAAAAGACAAGAAATCACAAGTGTTGGGGAGGATGAGGAGAGAAGGGAACCCCGGCGCCCTATTAGTAGGAGAGCAAAACAACGCAACCACTGAGGAAAACAGTATGCGGGGTCCTCAAAAAGATCACAAATAGAACTATTACAGTCATTCCACCACTGCGTAATGACCCAAAGAAAATGAAAACACTAAGTTGAAAAGCCATACGCACCCTTATGTTCACTGCACCATTATTCACAATTGCCAAGACATGGACGTAATTGAATGCAGTGTCCACTGTTAGAGTATTGGATAAAGAAGATGTGGTACACATATACAACGTAATATGATTCAGCCATAAAAAAGAATGAAATCTTGTCATTTGTGGCAACACAGATGGACCTAGAAGTTATTATGCTAAGGTACATAAGTCAGAGAAAGACAAACACTGAATGATTTCACTTATATATGGAATCCAAAAACAAAACAAAACAAGACAAAAGAGAGATAGATTCAAAGATGCACACAATGATCTGGTATTGCCAGAGGTGGGTGGGTAGATGGGGGAAATGGGTGGGGGGGTATTAAAAGATACAAACTTCCGGGGTGCCTGGGTGGCCCAATGAGTTTAGCCTCTGCCTCCGGCTCAGGTCATGACCCCAGGGTCCTGGGACCGAACCGGGTTGGGCTCTGCTCAGCGGGGAGCCTGCTTCCCCCTCTCTCTCTGCCTGTCTGTCTGCCTACTTCTGATCTCTATCAAATAAATAATAAAAAGAAAAGAAAAGAAAAATACACAAACAGGAAAAGGAAGGACTAGGAAATAACGGCAGTAGGTGCTGTAAAGGAAACAGTAGAAAATCGAGGGCGTCATCCCTGATCCACCTCTTTTCCACGCGCCCAGCGCCCCCTCGGCCTGAAAACTCTCCCTGCCCCCGCGGAGATCAGATCTTTCCACCTCCCTCATCCCCCTGCGACGACGCTTCTCAGAGGCTTCTCTTAGGCCCACCAGGAAACTCGAATTCCCTCAGCCGCGCTCCGAGAGCCCTGCCTGACCCCGGCTCAGTCCTCTCCGGCGTCCGCCGCCGCCCTCCGCACACCGGCCCTCACCCCTGCCCTGCCGGGAGCCAAGCTCCTGCGGGTGTAGATGCAGGCACCTGCCCAGGTGACTTTCAACACGGACGGGGGAGAGCCACCCCCAGGGGTGGTTTGGAAATGTAGGTGGGACACCTCTGGCAGCCCGAGAACGCAGCAACCTCGAGCGGAACAGCAGGATGTAGGAACAGGGAATCTCGCATCGCACCCAGAGCCTGGACCCCGCGGGACCCAGCCCCACAAACGCCTGGTTTATGGGGCAATGGCACGTCTCTCCTCACCAGTGACCCTTTGCCCAGAATCTCTTCCCCTCCTTACCCAGTGAATTTCCTGCTCGGACCCTGGCCGGACTCCCCGCTCTTTGCAGTCCCTGCGCGTAAATCAAGCCCGACCGACCCCCCGAGGGACTGTTGGGAGCTTGGCACAGCGCGCGTCTGCCATAGCAAGCTCCTGCTACTCGGAAATCAACCGAATTTCTGCTAACTCAAGTTTGCCTCAGTTTACCTTTTTATTTAAGTCGACAGTTGTCTCAGTAATGAGGGAACATACCGTCCCTTAAGCACTTAAAAAGGCTATGCATATTGCTCTGTGAATTACGGTCCCACACAGTAAAGCATTGTTTTATCCAAAGTAACGTGAACAGGCTGTCGTCTCTGCCTGGAACCTCCTAAACTTAATCTTTGTATCCCTGGCTCTTGCCATATATTTTATATATTTATATATTATATATATATTTATATATATTTTATATATAAATATTTATATAAATATATAATATATTTATAAATATATTTATTTATTATTATATTTATTATTTATATATTATTTAATATATATTTATAAATATATTTTTATATATAAATATAAATATATATATATTTATATATAAAATAATCTCTATGCCCAAGATGGGGCTCAAACTCACAACTCTGAGATCAAGTGTCAGATGTTCTACTGACTGTGGCTCTTGTTATTTTAAATGGCACCCCCTCAGAGAGGCCTTCCCTCTGATGTAGTTTTCTAGTCTTTATCTTAATACTCTATTTTAATTCTCTATCTAGTAGGGTGGTTTTTTTATTTTTTTTAAGATTTTTATTTATTTATTTATTTGACGGACACAGATCACAAGTAGGCAGAGAGGGAGAGAGGAGGAAGGAGGCTCCCTGCTGAGCAGAGAGCCCGATGCGGGGCTCGATCCCAGGACCCTGGGATCATGATCTGAGCTGAAAGGCAGAGGCTTTAACCCACTGAGCCACCCAGGCACCCCTATCTAGTATTTATGATTATCTGATAATTTACGTATTTGATTTGCTTGGTTTCTTATCAAATTTTCTCCACTACCACCACCATTCCTGCCCTTAACTAGGATATAAATTTAAAGGACAAGGAACTTATCTGTCTGTTCACCCCTGTATCCCCTAAAAAAGCTTGGCACCCAGTGGGTGTTTAATATATGTTTGTAGAATAAATGAATAATATCGACATGATCAGTTCTGTCAGAACATAATTCTCTACCTACTGAAAAAAAAAGGGCACACACCTTGTGATACTCGCCTCCTACCTTTTTAAATATTGATATATAAGCATATCTATTTATAGAAAATTAAAAACACAAATGGAAGTACTATCAAGTAATTGTTAGAAGTACCCATTATAAATTTTGAAGTGTCTAATATTCATCTCAGGTTTCTATCAGGAAAAAAAGAGCCAAATCTCTAAAACAAAGAAGATGGGGGTGTGGGAAGAATCGCAGTACTGAAGGGGCACCTGTGCGGCTCAATCAGCGAAGTGTTTGCCTTCAGCTCAGGTCATGATCCTGGGACCCTGGGATTGAGATCCACATAGGGATACCTGCTCAGCTCCCTGTTTCTCTGTCTCCCACTGCCCCTCTCCTCCACTCGTGCTCTCTCTCTCTCTCTCAAATAAATAAATAAATAAATAAATAAATAAAATCTTGAAATAAAAAAAGCAAAACATTACTGAAATCATGATCTTGGTATCTATTCATGAAAAACAGTCACATTTTTATCATGAAATTAAAATGTATTGATTCAATTCCAGAGTCTTAAAAAAAAAAAAAAAGAATATCATCATTATAATGGGGGAGCGTGAATCTGTTTCATATAAGATTCCCTGGATCACAAAAGCCTGGTCTTGAATCTTATCTCCACTGCCCTAAGACCTTGGGAATGTTACTTAACCCTCTCTAAACCTAAATCCTTTTTTTCACTTATAAAATGGAGTTAGTAACACTTGACTTACGGAGTGAGGACGAGTAAACAGAAATGTAAGCTTTGCATTAACTTTACGAAAAGGGAGTCAGTAAATTACAACTATTACTGCTATTTACCTACTTCATAGCTTGGCTTAGGGAAAGAAAAAGTCCTGTAATAAATGTCCCATTATTTTTAAATAAGATGTTGATATTCTTACCCAGTTTGCAAGCTATAAAATATGACAATATGGGCTTTTGTAGGGCAGAACCCCAAATTCACCTTCTTTTCAAAAGTAGATCCAGCTTCCTGGCCAGTCCGCCCCTCCCCCCACTGGCTGCACCCCCACTCCCTTCCCAGGGCGGAGAAGTCTTTTCACACTCTTCAGGAAAGTTAGGAAGAGCCAATTAGCGATCCTAGCCAGCCCCACTGAGTAACCAAACAAAAGAAGGCTAAAGTTCCCTGCATTATGGTTTTCTCTTTGCCACTCTCCCAGACCTTTGTAGGAGCCTCTAGACTTTCTTAGAAGCCAGAACAGAACCCACCCAAATGATGCAAAGAGGATGCTGAGGTCTGAGGTGTCTTCTCTTGCAGCTCACACCTTCGAGTTCTGTTTAACGCCTTTGTGTCTCTTTCTCATCACTGAGTCAAAGCTGTTTTTTCTTCTGAATGAAGACACAGGGTGAGGAGAACAGAAACAGTCCGTGTTACTGGGTGCTCCAGGTTCCTCAGTCTACAATCTGTAGTCTCGGTTATGAAGGCCTAGAATCTGAGTTCATGTATGTAAGGCCAGAGACCGTTGTAGCTTCCTGATTCTTCCACCTGCCTTCCCTTCCAATCAGGGACAAATTCTAGAACCTTCTCTTCCAGAAAATGTGCACCAAGTTCCCTTCTGTAGACTGGAAGTGGTGCACGTGGTGTTAGGGTGGTGTGTGTAAGAAAACTAAGATCTAAACCAAGTGAAACTAAGAGATCCATGCCCAGAGACACCTACAGATGCCCATCCAACTCTCCAGTCTCCTTTGTGAAGGAGCTTATCTTGTATATGGTGCCTTACACCTGTGGGCACTTTCAGAGTTTGAAAATATCAAGGGTGCCTCTTACTAACTCACATTTTCTTTGAAGTGGTTTACCCACAGAAAGCCGGGGCTATGACATGAGAACCAAGAAGTTCTATCCCTTCTGTGAGGAGCAGCTGGAGGAGGGGGATTCCCTCAACAGCTCACATCTCCTGAGATAACCTTGGGGTTTTAGCTACATATAAGGACCACAAAGACTGTAAAGTGTTCTATCTCCCCAGTCAGATGTTTAAACAGCACCCTCTTTAAACATACTTCCTGGGCGCCTGGGTGGCTCAGTGGGTTAGGCCGCTGCCTTCGGCTCAGGTCATGATCTCAGGGTCCTGGGATCGAGGCCCGCATCGGGCTCTCTGCTCAGCGGGGAGCCTGCTTCCCTCTCTCTCTCTGCCTGCCTCTCCATCTACTTGTGATTTCTCTCTGTCAAATAAATAAATAAAATCTTTAAAAAAAAAAATAAAAAAAAAATAAACATGCTTCCTGATTTAAAAAATGGGCACCAAAATGGCATCACACTAGGCTGCAAGTACAACCAGCACAAAAAATATTCAATAGAGTCCCTTAACATTTATAGAGAAGCTGACCACAAGCCAAATGCTTTTTTGTGTATTACGTCAGAGGGTTAAAAAAAAAAAAATATGTGAAAAAAGTTTTAAAGACTATGAAAATGTAAGATACTATTTTTATACCTCAGAATATTTACCTACCTGTTGTTCCTAATTACTGTTTTTACATTCGATGGGATTCATACATAATATGGTAGGATTATGGAAGATCAATTTTGTAGAAACTGAACAGCAAGGAAGAATTTTTTTGGCAGTGACTTTTTCAGGAAATTTGCTGAGGCATATAACTCCACTGAACTACCTTCAGGAGTGCCATTCCTGGCAAAGTGGCTTCATTCCATTTAGCATTAACAATATTCCTATAAAACCACAAGAATAGGAATCCATGTCCTCATTTTACAGAGGACACAACTGAATCTCAGGATAGTCTCTGTCACTTACTCAAGGTCACACACATAGCTAGTTGAGTAGCAGAAGCAGGACTCAAACCCAAGCCCTCTGACGCCCAAGTTCATTCTCTTTCCTTCTCACTTTGTAAGACTAAGGATGGAGAGTAAGTGAAATTCAGTTAAACACAGTAGAGAGAGGAAACAAAAGAAGAAGAATGTAAGAGAGACTGTCAAACTCTATGAAACTCTATGACCTCCATAGTTATCAAATATGTAGATTATTATATTATATTATACAGAATGCGGGCATTAATCAAAGTGAGATTTAAACTTAAATGCAAAGAGTGGAGAAATCACTGAAAATTAAGGGGGTGAGGCTCATGGTGAGTGCCATCATACAAAGGGCAATGCTAAGAATTCTCTGCACATGGACAGAACAGAAGATACTTAGTTAGATGACTAGGGTTTAGTCCCAGCTCCGCCACTTATTAGCCGTGTCTCTTTAAGCAAGACTCACCAGTTTTCAGTGTCTCAGTTGTTTTTAATGTTATGAAGACAACAATCTATCTTCCCAGGGTATAATGGAAATTAAACAAGATAAGGTGTATGAGAAGGATTTACAACCTATAAAATACTGCAGCAATATTAAGCAGTATGGAAGTGTGGAAGTTACAGTGTAGAGGATTTCAATCAAATCTGAGAAAGAATTTTCTAAGATGTAACACAGTGCAGGGCTGATACGGGCTTCATCGCAGTTCATTGAGCTCCTATCCAGGAAGTTTTCGGATCAAGGATGTGTTGGAAATGGAGTTCCACCTGTTGGAAATGCGGTAATGAAAACTTTTGTCTTAAAAGAGAGGTTGCTTTGTATTATTTCTAAGAGGGCTGTTCTAATGCGGGCTGCCCAAGAGAATTAAGGGACTTCCTGAAATTTTCAGGAAACTGGAGAGAAGACTTGACTTTCCGCAGAATGTGACATTGGGTTTGTGTTATTCAACTGAGAAGCAGAAGAAAAGGTGACTCCATAGAGACAAAGGAGCTTCCAAGTGGCATAAAAGGGGTATCTGCCTTGTGCTTCTCCCTGAAGATGTACAGCTCAAACTGTGGAGAAATGTCTCCCAATAAGGATGAAGGTTTTGCAATAGTGAGAAAGTCACCACTGAGGCAATGGTTTCCCCTGTTCCAGGTGAACTGTAAGGAGCAGAATATCCACTTATCTTTCTGTATTTCCAAGGCATGTTGGCTTTTCAATGAATCCCAGAGTTTCCTGGTTACCATCTACAGTTATGATATTTCTGAATAAGGTTTGATTCTGAGTCTGAAGACCCTAAAAAATGGGGTTCTGATTCTAATGTCCCAGGGCCACCTCATCCCACCTCTGGATGATCCAAAGGAAAAAAACAAACAAGAAAATACAGAAATTTTTACAGAAAGTAAAAATCTGTCTCTACTAATGCCAGAACTTAAGCAGGCCCCTTTGAAAAATATAATTTAACATAGAGATGGCATGCTTTTTAGATAAAGACAAGGGATTGTCTATGGCTTAACCCTAAGGAAATCTTACAGTTTGTCTCAGAGCTCTAAGTTAGGCTTCTCTCTCCAATTCCCATCTTCCAGTGATCGGTTGGTTCCAATGAGTCACACTCATAATGATGGCCCCCTGTAGAGCTCATTTCCTAGTAAGCTGTGGTAAGTCAAACCGACTTCAGAGAATACAAGGTCACCACCTTGGGGGTGCTAAAGAAAAACATGGGTTTTGCATGTTTTTGGTTGTTTGGAAAGAAAGAAAACCTCAAACTACTGAACCAGAAGTAATCCTCTCCCTCTTCTTCTTCTTTTTTTAAGTGTTCTACTGTGGGTTTAGCACCTCAAAAGTAACAATGGCAGACCCCATTTTTGATGAGTTCATCAAAAAAGATGGGTATTGAGGACAGCACGTGCTGTGACGAGCACTGGGTGTTACACGTAACTAGTGAATCACAGAACGGTGCATCGGGACCAATTATGTACTATACAGTGGTTATCTGAACATAATTAAAAGTTTTAATTTTTTGGCATACTTTATGTTCCTACTGAGGTAAAGAAAAATAACTCAAGGTTCCTGAAGGAACGGTTAACATCTCTTTCCTGCAGTAAGTAAGTTATGGCCTTATTTTCAAAAAATCCCAAAGGCATCCTAGTAGAGCTCAGTCTTAGAAAGATACACATGTCAGTAATGCCACTGCTAGCTGATTGCCTTATCTCGTCCCGGGAAGCCCCAGTGCCATTCTTACTTTCTCTTTGCTTTGGTGTCCTTATCTTTTTTTTTTTTTTTTTTTTAACATTTCTTTTAAATTTCTTTTCAGCGTTAACAGTATTCATTGTTTCTGCACCACACCCAGTGCTCTGTGCCATACGTGCCCTCCCTAATACCCACCACCTGGTTCCCCCAACCTCCCACCCCCCACCCCTTCAAGACCCTCAGATTGTTTTTTAGAGTCCATAGTCTCTCACGGTTCACCTCCCCCTCCAATTTCCCTCAAGTCATTATCTTGAAGGATCCATTGATTTAAAAAGACTGAAAAACTTCCCGTTACCCTTAGAATGAATGGGTATACCTGATGGCTGGAGCCAAAAGAGGAGAAAAGGGATGAGGAGGAGTTTCATAGTGAGGGCTAGGAACGCAGAGACGCAGCCAAAAGAAGAGTGATACCTCCCTGGCTATCTTCATGAGGTACCTGGTCAGGAAACAGATGAATCAACAGAAGAGTTTTAAGGAGAGCAGGCGACGCTCTCCAGCCGGGAACCTTGGTTTTGCTAATTAATTTATTCAACAAATATTTATTGAATATCTTCTGAGTGACATGTTCAGCTCTAGTTACCCAGTAGTTTCCCTCAACAGTATCCTGAATAACTCCTGGTAATGCCAGACACCAAATCGATTTTTCTTATTTTCCAGTACTAAGAATTAGGATGCACTGGTTTTTTTTTTTTTTTTTTCATCTGTAGCCTCAAATTCCCATTAAATAATCTACCCAAAGCTAAAAAAACACTCACATACATTCATGAGGCAACCCTACGACTAGAAGTGAATATATTCACCATTCCAAGAAACATACACACATACCCCAAACTGAGAAACGTCTGTTATAAAATTAAGGTTATCCAGTAAACAGATATTTTTTGAGCTCCTAATATATGCCAGCCACTGGATTTGGTGAGGAAGATATAGTGGTAGACAAAGTAGAAAAGGTCTTGTTTTATTTTAGTAGAAAAAGATATTTTTAAGTGGTCAAGTAAATAATATAACCACACGCTATGCTAGTTACTAAAAAGGAACTAAAGGGAAATAAAATAATGACAAAGAGAGGAGGCTCTAAGAATGATCTGAGGTGGTGACTTCAAACTAAGTCCTGAAAGATAAGAAGCAGCCAGCCATGTGAGGAGCCTGAAGAAGACACTCGTGGCTGAGGAAATGGAGCCTGTGTGGAAACAACCTTCTCAGATGTTCGTCTCAACCAGGAAAATGAGAAATGTAGCCATCTCTGGAGAAGAGGAAAGTTAAAGAAAGGTTTGGGATTTTTTTGGTTTGGGCTGGGTTGTCTTTTACCCAAAAAGGATATTTGAATATATGTACATGCTGGTGGAAATCATTTCATAGAGATTGTTTGAGGATCCGGAAGAGACAATTTTTTTAAAGACTTTATTTATTTATTTGACAGAGAGAGAGATCACAAGTAGGCAGAGAGGCAGGCAAAGAGAGATGGGGAAGCAGGCTCCCCGCTGAGCAGAGCCCGATGCGGGGCTCGATCCCAGGACCCTGAGATCATGACCTGAGCCAAAGGTAGAGGCTTAACCCACTGAGTCACTCAGGTGCCCCCGGAAGAGACAATTTTAACTAGGGCACGTAGGGATTAGAAATGGATCTAATGCACAAATGAAGAGATGATCCTCCTCTTCCGCTGTAAGGATAAAAGAAAGAGATCATGCAGATGTGGGTAGATTTGTGTTTTGATAGTGTTAAGTGAGGTTCCATAGTGGGAGGAGGGGATATGGTGGGTTTGCAAGAGGAAAAGTTATGACATAACTGTCTCAAACAGTGGAAAAACCTGGTTGGCAAGGAACTGAGGAAAAAGTGGTAGGCAGTGTTGAATGCCCATTTGAGATCTGTGATCACTAATGTAAAGCAGTGTTTCTCAAATAGGGCAGATTTTTGTCTCCCCATCCCCAGCCTGGGCACATCTGCCAATGCCTAGAGATATTCTTGGTTATCACACACGGAGGAGGGGACAGTGCTGCTAGCATCAGGGGATAGAAGGCAGAGATACTGCTAAGCATACAACAGTGCACGGGACAGACCCCACAACAAAGAATTATCCAGCTCAGAATGTCAGGAACCAAGGTTGGGAAATCCAGATGTAAACTGATGTCATACACACAGACCATCTCTGGAAAGCTACGTCAGGAGACCGTGATAGTCTCTTTGGACAGGAATAGGGTCATGGGACAGATTGAAAACAGGACTTACTGTCATCCTATGTCTTTTTAGGCCTTTTAAAATTTGTACTATGTACAGGTATTACTTACTCAAATCAATCAAAAGGTAGAAATAAATCGGGGATTAAGAGTAATTGATTTAAGTAGATGACAGCTAAAAGTAAACAGAAACCAGCCTGTCTGTCTGGATAATTTTTTTCTAGCAACATCCAGCTTGTCGGATGCCAGCTCAAAGGAAATGGGATTTTTGCAAGGGGAATACAGGGAAGGATGCAGAATATTCTGGAATTGAGAAATTTTCCAAGATACTGATTGTAAGGACAGAGGGTAGACGCAAAACTCGTCAGAGAGAGGAATGAAGATAAAGAAGACGCTGATGGATATGTAAGGAAATGACCAAGTTTATCAGAGGTCTCGTGTGGTAAAAACAGACACATTTTTGGAGACAAAATGTTGGAGCAGTTAAGCTGGAATAATAGGAGATGATAGGAAAGTAAGATGTCTGAAATCAAATTGTAAAGGAAATACCATAGTTTTTAACAAAGACAAAGTCTGGGGGGAGGGGGTGTTAGAGAGAGGTTGAAAAAATTAGGAAAAGGTCATTGTGATGGAAGACTGGGAGAACCTGAGAAACCGGGTGCTTGGATGGAGGCCTCCGGTCAGTGGCTTTTTCTGGAGCTAGAAGTACCTCTCACCGAGTGACTGACTGAACTGACAGATGCCATGACCAGATACTTAATATACGTATCAGTCATTTTTGTCCAAGAGAAGTCAAGGGACTCACCCCATGATTGCATTTAGAAAGTAGATGAACAAAGATTCAAGCTCATGTTTTTCAGCCCAAAGTCTGTGCCCTTTCCACTATGCTACGGCTCTGCTCCCAGGGAAGCCTGGGGGAAGTTGTCACCAAATCTGTTGAAAGTTGGGTGAGCTTAACATTGGCAATAATATAGACAATAAAAACTCTGGATAATGGAAACAGACTGGGGAGAGGGGTGTCTGGCAATGATGGATTTGCTTCACGGTGTTCATTCCAGTGAGTCCTTCTTAACGCAGCCTTAAGGCAAAAGGAGTGAAGAAGCCATGGAGGAAAGAAATTATAAGGGGGGAAAAAACAAATTTTAGTCATTTCCAACAAGTACATTCATAATGTTGGCCTGTATTCTAAAATATAATGTTTATTACACTTCCTCTTTTTATTAAAATACACAAAACATATAAATACTGGTTATATTATAGGAGAACAGCATGAACAGGTGACAATCAAAGAGTCTTGAGGACTATTTTAAGGACAACTGAGTTGGTTGCCAAGAGGTATTCAAAATCTACCATTAAATGCAACCCATGTTTTCCTAACATATCCTTCACAAGATCCACATTGTCTCTTCTTATGTAACTCTTCTAGTCACATACATGTGAGTACACACACACACACACACACACACACACACCCCTAAAATTGCACTGGAAATATACATGCTGTGTGAGGAATGGAGCAAATTCCCCAAAGATCCCCCTTGCTTCTCTGTTAGCGTCACCTGGTGGCTCCGGCTCTGCCTTCAGAAGTTAACATGCTTCCAATGGGACACTGGCCTTTCGGTCTCTTTAGCTTATGACACAAGCCTAGTCCTCTTTCTCCGTCCCTTGTACACCCATGTCACATCCATATCTGAAAGACAGCCACCCCGAGGTAGACAGTAGACCCACTCCAAGAGGTGAGTTAACAGGTGTCCTTTTCAATGTGCTAAAATGCTTGTGGACACTTTTAAGTGTGTAGAACACCCTGGTGGCTGCTTCTTCCTGCCTCTGCATTTCACACGGCAGCCCCAAATCTCGTGTTCTTCAGTCGTATTCCCCCTCCCATCTGGCTCATGAGATGAGGAATGGTAGATCTGCTGGACCCTGTGGTCTCTAGATACTCTTGGCTCATGTCTTCTCACTTGATCTCAAGTGGGCTTAAGAAGACTCTCATTCAAGACCATATTTTCAGGGCCTGTAATAAGGAACCATGTGGAGAGAATCCCAAAGTGCTTTTCTTAGAGCTTATATAAGCCAAAAAAGGTCTTAGATTCCTCAAAACTGACCACAGACAGTTCAGACACATTAACATATAAATGGTCAGTACTGGTGAGATTGAATACTGCCCCCAGGTAGCTGCTGCGGGCCCACATCTGGCCAGTAGTGCAGTAGTTCATTAACTTCCCCTCCATCAGCACTAGATCCTGGGGATACTTAGAGTTCCTCAAATAGACCTTGTGATTCAGGGGCCGGTTGTTGCAGGACTGACCCCTGAAGTACACTTTAGAATACACAAAGTAGAGCCCAGTGTCATTGATCACAAGGCCGCCCTTCTTATACTTCACCCCAGAGACAAGGGCAATCCCGTATGTGTCTTCCCATTCCAGAGGGATGGATCTTGAGTTGGGCTTGCCTGAAATCAAATCAGAGAGGAGCTTTCAGCCAGGACTGCTCATGCACCCAACAAACGAAGCTTCCAAGGTGAAACTGTGGGCCGTTCCTTGAGCAAAGGACCAAAATGGCACTGCCGATATGAACTGGCTAATGGGTCAGACTCGATCCATCACTGAATTCCTGCGACACTGCTATCGAATTGCTTGCCCTAATTTTGTCATCTACACAACTGGGACAATAATATATATCCTAATCAATTATAAGGAGACATTAATGAAATTAGTTTAGTTCTCTGGAACACAGACTGTATGATCTTCAGAACTAACACCAAAATTTCTAGGTTTTGAGGTCTCTCTAGGTGGAAAAAAGCCAAACACAAGGAAATTCTAAAGTTGGGAAGAACCCTTAGGGATCATCTGGTTCAACTCCTCACCTATACTAAGAAGTCTTCAGTACCTCCACTTTGGGCTAAAATTCCCTTTCTTTTATATCTCCACAGCAGTATCATCATACCTTAAGCAAAGAACACTCTGTAGTACCAAAATGATCACTTATGTACCTATATTTCCCTATTAGATTTTAAGTTCCTTGAAGGCAGGAATCACATTATTAATCTACTACATGTCTCCAGAGCTCGACACACATGTTCAATAAATATCTGGTGATCCAGAAAGGATTATTCTACAGCTTCTGCCTAAATAATTCCAGGGCAGTGGCATATCCTTTCTATGATACTTGTCCACTTCTCAGATATTCATGGACTGTTCCCTGGGAATGCCCACACCACATTGTTCTCAAATGACTTTACTTCACTACCTGGCCACATGCAGGAAGTCCACCAGGGCCAGGACTGGGCCCTTCCTCTTACTCCTACTTCTACTCTTGCACAAAGCACAGTGAAGCTCTTCCAGAAAACCAGAAAAGCACTGACTAAAATAATTGATCACTCCCCACCTCCCCAGATCTCACCTCTTGAACCCATGCCCCAAATCCCCTAGGGGTCTTTGGAATGACTTAAAAGAGTGAGCTCCTCCTGGGCAGGGTCCTCTCATAATCAGCTCCATTTTGCCAGTTCAGAACATGGCCTAGACTAGAGTAGGGGTGCAGTTTGGGTGTGAGGTTGACTTGACTATTAAGATAGGACTATTCTTGGGTGTCAAATACTATCACCAGAAAGCAGCAACGCCCTCCGAGCACAGTACCCAACCTGTCAAAGGCTTTTCCTGTCAAAGGCTTTCCCAAGACCCATGCACCTCCCAGATACAGACCTGTTAGATGGGCCACTTTTCTCAGCTCCCTTTTTTCAGAGGGCAGATTGGGTTGACCTGCATCATGGAGAGATGAAAGATATATATAAAAATGAGATACCAGTTTCTTTTGTTGGGACTCCAAACTGGTCATTTAAATAAAAACAATTTTTTAAAAACATAAATGGCAACAGTCTAACATGCATTAATCATCCAAGTGCAAACCGTAGAACTTGCAGCCATCGGTACTTCAGAAACAAAGGGAAAAGGTAAACCAAACTGAGATAGACCTATGCACAGATGATGTCATGAAAAGACAATAAAAAGGTTGATTGAAAAAGAGCTATCCTATCAGTTACTGCATTTGACCTTGCCACAATCCTCTGAGGTAGGGATTATTGTCTGATGGCTAAATGAGCTCAGTTGGATGATCTGTCCAAGAAGACCCAGCTACACACGGTCAGAATAGGATGGACGCTCAAGTCTCCTGGCTCCAGATTAGGTTTTTTTTCCAGTTCTGCTGCCTCTAGGACTCAGCAGGACAGAGGCCAAAGACTATGATTTTACCACCTGGCCACTAGGTCTTCCCCTCAGTGGCATTCAACCATCTGCCCATATTAATCACCCTCAGATCTCAGATGCCTTGACTAACTCCCCACTGCACTTATAACATATCCCCAGCCACATGATCTCCGCCTGTCTGTCCAGCCTCCCCTCCTCTGCTTGCCCAGATCGGCCAAGGCGGCACAACACAGGGGCTGATGTGATCTGAACCCACCCAGCTTCCAGCCCTCGTGCCTTTGCTCATGCTGTTCATCCGCTCAGAACTCCCTCCAAAGAGATCTTTGTGGCAAATTCCTATCACCCCATAAGTACCGCCTGCAATACCTATTTCTTGGGGGAAACCCTCCCAGGCCATTTTAATTCGAATGTGGTCCTTCCCTCCTTTGAAGCCTAGAGTGACTTTGTCTTTACCTCTTTTGTCAGTTCTGACTCTCCATTTCTGTGATAACTGCATGACTTGTCTTACTCCCACCCAATAAATGGCAAACTTCCTACTGTGTGTTTAATCCACCAGAGTGGGCATGCGAACAGCAAATATTTGCTGAATTAAACTGGAGGAAGTAGAATAGACAATAGCTCCCAAAGTAGTCATTATTTTTCTGACTTCAAATATTTTAACCAATGAGAGCCACCACTTAGCTAATGAATTCAGCTAACACATTTAAGAAAGATTCACAGAAGGGCCCTCATCCACATCAGGTTCATTACAATTAGCCTGTAAAACTCACCTGTGGCGTGAGATTGCCACTATGAGCTGAGAACATGACCTGAGTAATCACGTCCTCTCTAGCCACCCAAGACCACCCACCATGAAGGAGGTGTTAGCGAACAGGAAAGGCAAAACTGAGTCTCCTCTACATTCCTATACCACAAACCATCTGTGCAACTGGTCTGGCATTCAGCCACGTACTGACAGGAAATGGAACAGAGAACCACAGGCTGCATATCTTTCTGTCCCTCGCAGAGCGTTGCACAGTGTGATTTTCAGAGGGTCCTTAGTAAGAATACCTGCTGGAGAAATGCTGAAATAAACTGGAAATAGATCCTACACATAGGTGATGAATGTTTCCTACCCCTGGGGCCTTTGCACATGCCATTCTCACTGCTGGAATGTTCTCCACTATCCTCCCACACCACCCCACACACATGCACACGCATGCACACGCACACAACACCTCCTTCAGGGGACTTTCCAGACCACTCTATGTTACATCGCACTTAGTACAGTTTGAAATTATAGTCTGCTTGCTTACTTTTATTTACCCTTTACTGCGCTGGGAAAGCTCCCTCAGGGTAGGACCCTTGTCTCTCTTGTTCTTAGTCATCACCTACACCCAGCACCCGCCTGGGACATAAGAAGCTCTCCAAGAACATTTGTGAATGAATAAAAGACTTAAATGAGTGAACTGTGGAAAAATGGAAAATGAAAAAGAAGCAAATAAGTATGTTTAAATAATCTTGGATAGTACATCCCAGAGAAAATCACCGTTAATTTGTTGAAGTACAAGTACTTCTAATTCTTTTTTTTTTTTAAGATTTTATTTATTTATTTGACAGACAGAAATCACAAGTAGGCAGAGAGGCAGGCAGAGAGAGAGAGAGAGAGAGAAGGGAAAGCAGGCTTCCTGCGGAGCAGGGAGCCCGATGCGGGGCTCGATCCCAGGACCCTGAGATCATGACCCGAGCCGAAGGCAGCAGCCCAAACCACTGAGCCACCCAGGCACCCCACAAGTACTTCTAATTCTTTACTAAGAATATAAAAATATACACATGCACTTATATAGTTGATTTAAACCAAGCATAGTTTTATAACTTCTCTTTTTTATTTAACAATATAGAGTGCACACTCTTCACGGCCTTAAATGTAATTATATGGATTTCAGTCGCTGCATAGGAGGCCCTCTGAATATACCATGACGTATTTAATTTCCTATTAAGAGGCATTTAGTTTCTTCTGATTTATTTATTACAAATAGGCTTATAAGGTAATGATGAACATAATTATCTATGAGTTTTTGGGTATATCTCTGATTATCTTATTAAGATAAATTCTTAGTGATGAGATTACATGGTAAATTAACACTTTTTTAAAAAGAAGATTTCGTTTATTTATTTGACACAGAGAGAGAGAGAGAGCACGTGAGCACAAGCAGGGGGAGCGGCAGGCAGAGGGAGAGGGAGAACCAGGCTCTTGGCTGAGCGGGGAGCCTGATGCGGGGCTCAATCCCAGAATCCTGGGATCATGACCTGAGCAGAAGGCAGAAGCTTAGCTGACTGAGCCACTCAGGTGTCTGCTAAATTAACATTTTTAATCCTTTGTACATTTTTCCAACTGGTCTTCAGAACGAATATAGCAATTTACATGTTCCCTGGCTGTCAACTAATGCTTAAGCAAAATTTCTTCTCGCATTTTTGCCATTCTGGTTTTTTTTAATCTTCACTAATGGGATGAATGAAAATGGATATACCCTTGTTTGATTTGCATCTGTTTTCCTATTAATAAAGTGGTTACTTTGTTCTCCGTGGGGAAATTCACCAACCTCCGGTCCATCTGCGTGGATGACAAGACGCTTTTTACTGGAAGAGACAGACCTGGGTCATCTGTGCACTTGACTTTTAATCACTAAAATGATCCCAGAGAGTGGCGGAGAGATGAGTAATTAGGTACCAGTCTCACCAGCCACATTCCACTGATTTTCAAAGCTGTTTTATTTTAGAAATCCTCCAAAGGTTTTATTTTTCTAACAAATATTTCTACTCTGCTTGAATACATCAGGACTTTCTAACACTTAGGGACTTAGGCCTAGAACCAGAGACCAGAACGTCCACAGGATGGGTCCTCCAGAGCCCACATTCTGGAGCAGCAGGGTGACTTGGGTGACCTACAATAGGCACATAAAACTGGAATGGGCTCCTCTCCTTGGATGGCCAGTGCTGCCTTCCATTTCTTCCCAAGATTTACCTATTGTCTTTGCAGAGAGGTCTTGCTTCTCATCTTTATTTCTCCTTCCGTGGCCATCAAAGACAGAAGTTTACCTATTTCACAGAGCACCAGTCTACATGCTGGAAAGCCCTGCCGGTGACAAAGCACCAGGAGCCCGTGTTCCTCCTAACCCCAGTTCCACACCAGCGATTTGGGGCATATCCCCTAATTCTCTTCCGAAATGTGAGATGGCTGGCCCAGATTTGCTCCAAGCTCCCATCCAACTCTTACCGAATCCAAAGTTCGGTCAATCTCAGTTGAATAAACCAGAGCATGCTAAACCTACCTGCACATGTTTCCAGACGATGTCCTGAAACTTCACACAAGGTCAGTGTTCAACATTTTCATCTTTTCCCTTGTCCTGAATCTCAACAGAGGCCTTTCTTTTATTGAAGGTACCTCATGATTGCCTTTGTGGGGAAAGCTGGACTAGCCCTTGAAAAATGGCTAAGGTTTCCCCCTCAAGACTGCCAGTGAATGCAAAAGAACAACTTTAATGTGGATGATTAATTGCATACTTTTTAAAAGCTTAAGGGGTGCCTGGGTGGCTCAGTCAGTTAAGCATCCGGTTCTTGATTTCGGCTCTGGTCATGATCTCACTCAGGGTCGTGAGATGGAGCCCTGTGTCGGGGCTCTGAAGTCTCTCTCTCCTTCTCCCTCTGCCCCTCCCCCCTAAATAAATAAATAAATAAAAGCTTAAATACATCCTAGAATTTTTTTCTTTAAATAAAGCTTGATTCTTGAGTTATCTCTTAGAGAGTTTGAAGAGGAGACAACTTTCCCCAGAAACATCTGTCTCTGCCTGCTCCTCTCTACATCTCCCTGGGAGCTACAGCCACTGCCCTGTTCATGGAAACCAGGAGGCCCGTGAAGGCGACAGCAATGGAACCAGCTGTGTTGGTTCTTTCCATCTGTGTTGTCTCTTTCCAAAGCCGAATGGAAATTACTTGAATTGTGCGCAGTACTCAGTTATACTGATTTTGAATGATTACATGTACTTCACATGTTAGGGCAGCTCAAGGAACCAAAATGAGCAACGATTCTGAATTAACCAGGACTCCTTTTGCAGTATAATGTGTCCAAGAGTGGGATGGAATTCAAGGCATCTGCCCCACGTGGTTCAGCAGTGAGGACCGTCTTTAGAGACTCAGTACACATCCGTAAAATGACTCACCTGTTTGCTTCTCCAAAGACGATGCTGTATGACTTTTGCTGGTGGACTGGCAACAAAGAGGGAAAAGATGCATTTTAAGTATGAAGTTCTTTGAGCTAGCGGAGGCAAAGCCGTCAAGTGAACAGAATAAACCTGAGGGTTTATTCAGAATAAACCTGAGGGCATCTTCATACCTCAGAGCCTCTCCTAACTCGGACTCTGGCCATGCCATCCTGTCTCACCATGCCTGGGTTTTGCAATTTGGAATAGTTCTAACATTTTTAAGTATTTCCAAGGAAATTTAGTTGGGTCATTCAAACAAATTTACTTCCGAGCAAGACTCCAAATTCTTTTTCTTTCCTGAATCACGAACCTCTAGGTAGAGGTTCAGCCAGTGGCCCTGCCAGCTGTGAAAGGAGGGACAGTCCCCGCCAGTCCTATTTTGGCCCCCATCCTAAGAGAGCAAATATCCCTTTCACTCGAGCCTCCGCCTCTGAGATAGAACGACTAGAATAACCCACTTCGAAGAGAGGAAGAGAAAGGACTAGAAAAGACTTTGCAAGCAAGGCCAGGGTCCCTCTGGGCCTCGGTGTCCCCCTCCCCCACTACATCCCCCCGACCCCTCCGCTGCAGCAGAGCCGTCTACACCCGCATCTCCAGCGCACAGCAATCCCCACACGGGCTTACCTCTCTGAGCTCCGCCAGCTCCTTCTGCAGGTGGAAGAGCTGGAACAGCCCCAGCCCCAGGCCGACCAGGGCCACCAGCACCATGAAAAACACCACAAGGAGACACAGGCCTGTGTTGTGGTCCCTCGGCGTCTTCAGAGGCGGCAGGGGCACCGGAGGCAGGGGCGGCGGTGGTGGCGGCGGAGGCGGTGGCGGCGGCGGCCTCCTCGGCCCAGGCCTCCCGGGCACAGAGGACGGACACGGGAGGACGGAGCCCGGAGGCGCCCAGGGGGAGCTGGCGCTGCCGTCCACCCAGTAGATGTGGGGGTACGGGGGGTAATTCAGGGGCTGCTGCATGGCGGGGGGTCGGGCTGGCCCCCAGCACAGGTGTCCAGGCCGGGCGCGCGGCTGTCTGTCTGTCTGCTGGAGCAGGAGAGCCGGCTCGCTCTTTATAGTTTCCAGAACCCCGGGGAACACCTCTCTGTCGCTCGCTCTCTCCTCTGTCTTTCTCAGAGACACCCACTGACTTTGCATCTGAAGCTGAGAAGCCTCAACCAGAGGCAGAGCAAACCCGGGAAGTTTCCGCCCACAGTTCTCTGGTGAGGCCTGCAGGGCCCCACGCAGGGTCCCCGCCGCCCGCCACTGCAGAGCCGGGTCCTTCTCAGGCCCCGCGAGGGAGGCGGCACGGGCGCAGGCCTGTGGGCTCTGTCCACCTGCCAGGGGCCGGAGGGGGGTGTCCAGGCCCAGGGGACGAGACTGTGCGGCGGAAGACAGCGGAGACCTGCCCACATCTTACATTTTGCTCAGGGAACTGACCCCTTGCTGCCAACCTTTCCCCACACCTCAGTACTATTTACCCCGACTCGGCAAAGCACTAGAACGTGTGGGGTAAACTCTGCCCCACCCGCTCTGGGGATTGGATCAGAGGCTGCAAACTAGTGGCTGAAACGCCTTGTGGAACCCACAGACCTCACTATGATTTTTCTCTTCACTGTGGTCCCCTTTTAAAATTGGAATAGTCTGCACTAAAACATATATATATATATATATATATATATATATGTGTGTGTGTGTGTGTGTGTGTGTGTATATATATATATATATATTTTTTTTTTTTAGTATGTTTTGAAGCATTAGCATACTGGACACCCCAGGAGTCAGCCGAACCCAGTCCCCCGGGCTGCCCCAGGTCTCCTGCCGGCCGCCCACGCTCCCTGTGCATCACTGGCCCCCAGGACCCCTGGCGGGGCAATGGCCACCAGTCCCCGCAGGCGGCCTCCATTTGCAGCCTGTGATACCATTGTCATGTGTAATACATGATGCTCAAATTTGAATTTCACATAAAGAAATATGAATCCTTTTTAGGATAGAAAATAATAATAAATCGTTTTTAGGATAAGTATATCCTAAACATTATATGGGATACCTAAGAAGTTATTTATAATTTTTCCGATGTTCACATTTAACTGATTGTCCTATTTGTCTTTTTTTTTTTAAGATTTTATTTATTTATTTGAGAGAGAGACAGGGAGAGAGAGCATGAGAGGGGAGAAGGTCAGAGAGAGAAGCAGACTCCCCGTGGAGCTGGGAGCCCGATGCGAGACTCGATCTCGGGACTCCAGGATCATGACCTGAGCTGAAGGCAGTCGTCCAGCAAACTGAGCCACCCAGGCGTCCCCCTATTTGTCTTTTACTAAAGATGGGAACCCTATCTGGACGGCCCTCACCCTTCTCTCTGGCTTTGAGTACTACTTATGTGCCCGTGACTCCCAGATGCTTGGCTGCAGTCCGAAACACGCTCCCAAACAAACCCCCAACTGCTCATAAAACCCGCTTTTCCATTTCACTGGAGAACTCTCCTGTTCAGATCTCATTAGCCTTTCCATCATGCTGGGGCATTTCTGCACCTACCATTCTGGCTCTCCATCCCCGCCACGGCCAACACCAGATTTAGTTCCCTGCCACACTCTTCCCACCTACCCCCTCCCATACTACCTGCTTCACTGGACGTCAGTCTTTCTGGGGACAACTTCAGTCTTCTGTCTTTCTTTCCTGCAACATCTGAACCCAAGCCGACGGATTTTCCCCAAGTCTGTTTCTCACATCAGCACCCTCTCACCATTTCTAGTTTTCCTGTTATTGTCTTAGGTCAGACGTCAACTAGCTGTCACCTGCTGTAGTTCAGTGACACCCCAACTGCCCCCCCCCAGCCTTCCCAACACAAACCATCCCGCAGAATGACGCAAGAACCATGCCGATAAACACACACTCAGAGATCTCACCTTCTCGCCTAACACCTTGTGCTGGAAGGTTTGAAACCAAATTCCCTAGAGGGACACACGGGCTCCTTCCCGTTAGAGTCCAAGAGCCGGCACTGCCTCCTCCCCAGACGCCTCTGCCCACATCCCACTCTGCGCTCGGGAGACAGCAGGACAGTTGGGAGCAGAACAACTGCACGAGCATCTCACTCTCTTTTCGAGGTGGGCAGAGCTAATGTGCTTTTGAAGTCACACATGGGTTTACTCATAGTTGTGAAAAATGGCAAGTTTCAAGCCCAGAAGTAATCATCATAATGTATAAGCTAAGAATTCTACCATACAGACAACCAAAAAAAAAAAGGACCAAAAACAAAAAAAACTTTGAAAGTACCCTGAGAGGACTCTGACAAAAATTGTATAGAATCATCTTTTTTTTTTAAAGAGATATTATTTATTTGACAGAGAGAGATCACAAATAGGCAGAGAGGCAGGGAGAGAGAGAGAGAGGAGGAAGCAGGCTTCTCGCTGAGCAAAGAGCCCGATGTGGGGGTCGATCCCAGGACCCTGAGATCATGACCTGAGCCGAAGGCAGAGGCTTAACCCACTAAGCCACCCAGGTGCCCCTAGAGTCATCTTTTTTATACTAGAAAAATTTTACTGCTAGTGGCAGATTCAGATGAGTGAAAAAACACACCATATCGGGGATGGGTGGAGAGAGTGTGTTGCATGATGCTTAGGGGTTTGCGGCTCTGGGGGTAAACTGCACAGGGCAGATCCCAGTTCTTCCCCTTAACGAGCTGTATGAGCTGGACAGGCCACTGCCCCTCCTCGGAGCCACAGTCTTCTCGTCTATAAAAATGGGCCCGATCAGAACAGAACGGATTCCACAGGCACTGTGAGCACTGGTCAAAGCACCTGATACACTTCAAATAGTGCTTAGAATCAAAGTAAGCTCTCAGCAAACGCTGCCCTCACTGTTGCAGTAAGTGTAGCAAATCTCCCCGCATGCATACCATCCGTAGACGTGACAACGTGTTGGCCTTCCACGGAGGGTAAATCAAGGTGGAGAGGGGAGGCAGGTGGCAGGAAACAGGACAAGGGAATGCCCAACGACTAGGAACTCAGAGGTTTCACCGGTGGACTGATGGACCCATCTGTTTCAGGCTGAGATCCTCCCCGCTTTTCTCTCTCAAACTCTCACAGAAGCTTTGAACATTCTTCAGTAAGAATGATGTTATACTTTCACATCTCCCCCTGCCCTGTTTCTTGATATAATCCCATAGGAGGAATCAGAACCATAAATATCTCCCCAACCCATCCAGTGTCCTCAGATTCTGGGGAGACTCTGAACAGAAACAGAGACAGAGAGCCAGTCTTTAAACAGCGGTAATTTCTCTTCGATAATGTCACCGAATGTCATATGTTGGCTAAGTCATGGAGAAATAAACACCGTAAGAGACAATAACAGGGGGCGCGTGGGTGGCTCAGTGGGTTAAGCTGCTGCCTTCACCTCAGGTCATGATCCCAGGGTCCTGGGATCGAGCCCCGCATTGGGCTCTCTGCTCAGCAGGGAGCCTGCTTCCTCCTCTCTCTGCCTGACTCTCTGTCTACCGTGATCTCTCTGTCAAATAAATAAATAAAATGCTTAAAAAAAAAAAGAGAGAGAGAGAGAGACAATAACAGGGACTTGTCACAGTTTGGGGTATTACCAGAACCTTGTTCATCAGCAGGAATAACCTTTTCCAATAAGACCTTAGCTCTGTGATGGCTGGGGGTGAGGAAACCCATGTATTTGCCTCTAAAGATGCAATGAAGGGCCACCTGCCTGGCTCAGTCATTAGAGCGTGCAACTCTTGGTCTCGGGGTCATGAGTTTGAGCCCCACGTTGTGTGTAGAGATTACTACAAATAAATAAACCTTTAAAAATCTGCTGAATAAATAAATAAAAGGGTCAGCAGGCTGGTAGCTCCCACGTGTAGAAAACTCCAAATGAGGAATGTCTCTTGCTCACCTCATCCCTCTACTTGTGCCGGCGGCATCTCTGATTCCCGGACCAGCGTTCCTTGAGGACGGATGGGGAGAATGCTTCAGAACTGGTGATTTCTTTCAGATAAGGGGTGGGATTGCCGGTCCTGAGATTTAATGGGATGTGAGTGAGGCTTAGGAGCAAATTTAAGTGCAGGACCAAATCAGAGAACACTCCTTGTACAAGCTGTTAGAATTTTTTTAGGTATCTGGCCTCATTAGATGAAATTCAAATTATCTTTAATGCAGGTCCCTCTGTCATTGTAATTCCCTTCAGAAACTGTGAGGTCCTTTAGTAAAAGAATTCCGGTGATCTTTCCCCCATCTTAGCATGTTAGCCATATGGAGGTTAAAAGAACAGAAGAAGCAGGAGAAGGGGCTCTTCTTTCTTTCCATCCCTCCCGTGTTTTAGCACAGGAGCGGCCTCAGTGGACCGTGGCCCAAAGAACTAGACATGACTCAGGAGCCACACAGAGTAGCACCTGAGGGCACCAGACCACCTAACTCTTCCCTGGGGACCGGGAAGAGGATAAAAAGGCAGGGATGACGCTGAGTATTAAGAAATTTCACGTGGCACAGCATGTCTATCTCGTTCACTACCACTGGGTGAAAACTCAACAAACCCATGTTGGCTGAAATGCCAAACACAGAAGAATCTGAGGTCAGAAACAGGGCCCTGGTGGGAATGAAGGTCCCTCTGCAACCTCACTCATGGAGCTGAGCGGCCACCATCGGACGACCCTGCAGGTGCTGACCGAGGAGGCGCAGCAGGACAACGCCCTCCCCACCTGTCTCTGAGCCCAGCCCTGGCGCGCCTTCAGTCACCACGGAGCCGTGTCCAGGCCATTGAGAGTAATATCTGAAATCTTTGGTGTGACCTCCAAAGCCCTCATTATCTGGGCTCTTCCTTACTCGGCAACTCTCTGCTCTTCCTCTCGTGCCATGCTGCCGTCACACGGGCCTTTCCACTCACCAAATGTGGCAAGTTCTCACCCACCTCAGGGCCTTTGCGCGAGATGCTGCCCCACTTTGCCCCAGCCCTATCTTTGAGTGGCCAGCTCCCAGAATCCTTCAGTTCTAAACCAAACATCACTTCCTCGAAGAGGTATTCACAGGGCGCTCCATCTAAATGAGATCATCCCAGTTACTCTTCTGTGTTTTGTTTTTTCCTTTTGTGGTTCTTATCACATTTTCAAAAACAGATATGGACAGATACAGATAGATACAGAATCACGTCTGTCTTCCGCACTCTCTCATGCACACAGCCTAGCACAGTGCCTGACAATAAATCCTGAAACGATTCTTACCAGACTCCCCGTACGGTAGTTTTATAGCACCCTCAAGTCACAACTCCATCACTTTCTCGGTTTCTCCTCAGATTTTAGCTCTTAAACCCTCAGACAAGTCAGAAGACATTTGGGAGGAATGGCACAGGCTCACACCCAAAGGCGTCCGCCCCATTAATAATCCAGTCAGGTGCCAGGCCGGTCTCTCCTGCCTCCAGATGACCTCCTTGCCACCTAAAGCACATCCCAAGGGGCCAGGGAGAGACTGTCCTCCCCACTCAAAAGCTTTGGTACCATTCCCGTGCAGTCACTGTTTCTCTCAAGAGGCTTATCAACTTTACTTGGGAGTTAGAACCCTGGTGGCTGGCCCTGACACGATAAAGTTAGGTGGCCGCTCAGCAGAATGAGCACTTTTTTATTTGATTCTTTTTTAAGTGGCTCCACGGCCAGTGTGGAGCCCAGTGTGGGGCTTGAACTCACAACCCTGAGATCAAGGCCAGAGCCAGTATCAAGAGCTGGATGCTTACCTGACCAAGCCACCCAGGCGCCCCCACATTTTGATGTTTTTATTGAAGCACAGCTGACACCCAGGGTTGCCTCGGTCCCAGGGGTGCCATAGAGTGATTTCACCTCTCTGCATCGTGGTGCGCTCACCACAAGTGTAGCTGCCGTCTGTCACCATGAACGCCATCATAATACCCTTGATGATGCTTCCTGGGCTGCTGACCTTTCATTCCCGTGACCTCTTCATTCCCTAACTGGAAGCCTGTGCTTCCCACTTCCCTTCGTCTACTGTGCCCGCCACCCATTCCCTCTCCTCTGGGACCAGCACTGGTTGGGTCCCTGTATTTAAGGGCTTTTTCCTGCTCTTTGTTTGTTTGTTTTGTATTTTAAATTTCCCATGGAAGGGAAATCATATAGTATTTGCTTTTCTCTGTCTATTTTACTTTACTTAGGATCACATCCCCTAGGTTCATCCATGTTTTAAATGGCAAGATCTCATCCTTTTCATGCCTGAGTAATATTCCATTATACATGTATGTGTCTATGTATGTATGTACACACATACACACGCACACAGGGGTGCATATATCTTTTTCAAATTAGTGTGGTTTTTTTACGGGGTGGGGGGGTAAATACCCAGTTGTGGAATTACTGGATCCTATGGTATTTCTATTTTTAATTTTTTGAGGGATGTCCAGGACTGTTTTCCACAGTGGCTGCACCAGTTTGCATCGCCAACAACAGTGCACGAGGGTTCCTTTTTCTCCGTACCCTCAGCAGCACTGGTTACTTCTTGTCTTTTTGAGTCTAGCCGTTGGGACGTGTGAGGAGATCTCCCACTGTGGCTCGGATTTGCATTTCCCTGATGACTCGTAATACTGAACACCTTTTCATCTGACTGTTGGCCATCTGTAGGTCTTCTTTGGAAAGTGTCTATTCAGGTCCTCTGCCCATTTTTAATTGGGTTATTTATTTTCCAGTGTCACAGTTAGGTATCTGATATCCTCAATGTACTTTTGTGTATGGCATGAGAGAGTGGTGGACCGGTTTCATTCTTTCGCATGTAGCTGTCCAGTTTTCCCACTTATGGAAGAGACTGTCTTTTCCCTACTTATATTCTCACCTCCTTTGTTGGAGATTGACTTTACAAGTATGAGTTTATTTCTGGACTCCTTGTTCTGTTTTATTGATCTATGTGTCTATTTTTGTGCTAGTACCATGGCATTTTGATTACTACAGCTTTGTAGCATAAGCGGATTGGTCATCTTTTTTTCTGAGCCCTAATATGCGAGCATAATGATACATTAGAATCACTGCAAAGAGTGCTAAGGTCATACATTTGTTACTAAATTGTATGAACGTCTTCTGGATTTCTGCCTGTTAAAGAAATAGCTGACTGTGAATTCCAAATCTAGAATGGTTCCTGCTATCAGAGACACCATAAATACCTATCGATGAGATGAACGTAAGTGAGGCAGCTAACACTCAAGTAGGTAAAATGACTCGCCCAGGGTCACAAAGTCTGTTGGTGTTTGAGCCAAAATTCTAACCCAAAAAGGGTACAATGTGAAAATGATTAGGAAACAAGAGTGCTTCAGACTACCCCGAGAGCAGCACCCCCAGATGCACAGGACGGGGAGCTCCCTGCCTCCAGGGTGGTGAGGAGATGCGACAGGGTGCAGGCCACACCCGTAAACAGCATCTTTTAAGAGTGGAAATGCCTGAGTCTTGTGGGCTCTTTTATGAGCCCCTTATTGATGTCTGAAATGTTTCATTGCAAAAACACATGTCATGGTGGGTTTGTGGGAAAATCAGAAGCACCAAAGTGACTCAAATGTCAAAGTCGTTGTTTTTGTCACCCACTGTTTCCTTTGAGTGTCTAGCAGATGTGTGAGGGCTGAGGATCAGGATGCCTCGAGAGCCTTCCATCCTCGGGGTCTCACGAGAATCACCTTTTGGGTGGACAGCCTCTGAGTCTGGGATATGGTTTTCTGTCACAGCTGTGGGACAACAGGAAAAGGACGGCCTTAGCCCCGTGAGTGAAGAGTCCTGAGTTCTGTACCCGTTTGTCAGTCTACAGAGGAGTTTCTCACTTCTGAGGCTTGTTTGCAAACCAGCTGCAATATTGTCGTACCAACCCCAAACCTTCCGGGCTCCCGAACCTCATCACTAGAAGAATCTGGAGATCATCCTGCCATGCCCCTGGTTTCACAGATGTGGACCTGAGCCCCAGACAGCTGAGAAGATTCTCCCGAGGCCACAGCCAGAGTGTTGAAGAGTTAGGAGGAAGCCCTGTCTGGTCTCCCAGTGCTTTCATAAACCTCTGGACAGGAAAACACGCCACTTATTTCTGTCCAATTCCATCTCTATGTTCTTGAGTGCCAACCCGTGCAAAGCACCACGGAGGGCGCAAAGACATGCCCTTGGCCATGCACAAGTCCTTAAGGAGCTCCCAGTTGGATGCGATGTCCCTGCCGTCTTGACATCCTTCAAATTCACCAGCCTTTCCTGTCCCTGGTAGTCAAAATGCTGACTCAGAGTTCCGTTGGGATGGGTGGGGAGGAGCGGGGAAGAAACACTTATTTCATGACCACTATATGCCAGGCGCTCTATACATTCTCTTACTTGACTCTCAAACAGTCTTCTAAGGTCGGTATTATCTGCATTTTGAAATGATTCACAAAAGTTGAAGAACTCACGAGGTAGCCGAGCTCGGATGTGAATTCAGGTCTTCGCACCAGACCACACTGCCACTCTCCAGCTTTCTCTTCTTCCCACAGCCGTCCTCTTGTCCTGCCGAGGCTCAGGCACCTTGAGAACCTTTGACAAGTAAGTTCCCTTCCCCCAGCAAATGACATCAAAATCCTTCTTGTCATTCTAGGGAACCCGAGCTCTAAGTTGAAGGTCTTCATTCGACTTTCCAATCCCCACCCTGCTCCCCTCACCCCTCCCTGCCCCTCCTGGTTTTGTAACACCTTCCCGCCGCACTCTCGACCACCAACTCTCCGCACCTCTCTGAAGGCACTGTGCTCCAGGCACTGAGGCTTCCCAGACCCAGCCCTCCCCCCTCCTCACCCTCACCTCAAGACAGGCAGCCTGGGCCTTGCCACCTCCTCTGCTGCCAGAAGAGGACACGAGAGCCCAGCAAGGCTGTCCTTCCACCGGGAGTCCCCAGCCCAGCCCACACCTCTGCTCCTCAGAGGTCCACTCCTAGACCTCATGGCGCCTCACGATGTGTGTGTGTGTGGTGTCCCCTGGTCATGTTACATGTGATCTTCGGTCCCTTTTCCTGGGGATCTCGCCAGCATTCCTGCCCATTGCTTGGTTTGTGCCCTTCATTCATGGTTAATCCTCTTTATCTTATTCTACCCGATAGAATAAGATATCCCCCAATTACACTTGGGAATAGCCTCTGCCCACAGTGTCCTTGGGTCTTCCTGACCAACAGTTCAGACAACACCCGTTTGTGGAAACCTTCCGCAGGTACAGTGAAAGTCTCCTGCCTTGGCTGTAGCACTCACCCACCAAGTCAGTGGAAGTCTCTCTTCTTTCCTAGAGCCAAACATCACCACAGGGACACTTCTGTGTCCATTTTGCAGTCGCAGTCGCTAGCCTGGAGGCTGGCACCTGGGAAAATCTCAGTAAATATTTCCGAGTATTGCTCGCCTGGAGACCCTACGGGTTAAAACTAGAACCAAATTGTGGAAGGTTCTGCTCCACTAGACTCTGAGTCCTGCAGAGGTGGGGGACACCTTCTTCCCTCGGTGATTCCTGCTGTGCCAACGACAGGCTACAAACACAGAAGGAGCCACCCCGGGCTACCGTCAGTTCCCGGCTCCAGGAAATATCTAACCGTCAGATGGATGATGCCTTGGTGGAGATTAGGGGCAGGGGCTGCCCTAGACCATCCTGACCTCCCTAGTAGCTCCAAAGAGCGTGGTTCCGTGGTGAGCAAGAGGTTGGTTAACAGCTCAAAAGACAAACAGGAAAAGTGGGGGACAGAGGAATGGATGCAAAAGAGGCACAAGGTGGCAAATAAAGGGTCAGTGAGGAAAGGGAGGCTGAACCCTGGAGAAAGGCAGATGGGAAGGACTGGCAAGAAGAGCCTGGCAGAGCGGGGCTCCTTGACCGCCGGGAAGTGCTCGCGCACCGGCTCGGCCAACGCCCGAGACCCTGCTGGCCCGGAGGCCAGAGGAATAGAGCATATTAAAGCTGATGTGCTGAAAGCCGCTGCTCCTGGAAACCAGCCAGCAATGGACTTAATGCCCATTCCACCCGGGCAGGAACCTAAATCCTAGAAAATCAGCCGCAGTGAACAAAACCCACGCCACCCAATAACACAGGAAACACCCTGACTGCCCCAAGCCATCTGGCCCTTCCTGCTGTGCGGCGGCCTGGCCAGCCCCGAGCCAACACGCCTGAGCCTCGGTCCTCAAGCCACAGAACTCGCAGAGGCCAGCCCACCTCCAGCTCTGGTCACCCACTGGCTCCGGACCCCATCCATCCCTTTTTCCAAAACATATTGCACGTTACCTCCCTGAGCTCTGGGACCTGTCCAGTTTCCGAGGGGGGCAAGAACAGGAGACCTGCACGCATGCTGCTTTTGCTGCAGGTCCGGCTCTGACTCCATGGCCTGGTTCTTACCAGCACACGGCCTCCTGCTGCCTCCAGGGATGTTTGCAAAGTGCCACGAGTGCTCACGTTTATGGGGTTCCCACTGTGCTCAGACACCAAACCGGATCCTCTGTGTGGATTCTCATGTCGAGTCCTTGAAATAAGCCAAAAGGGTAAACAGTCTCCTTGGCAGGTCAGGAGACTAAAGCTCAGAAAAGCTTTTCCAAAATCACACACACAACTACTAAGGGGCGGAGCCTGGATTTAAACCAGTTCCAGGGCCCACGACACACGACACGCAGTCATCCCGGGATGGAACCTTGTTCCCTGATCCCAGAGTCCCTGTCCACATGTCCTTTCCTCGAACACTTGGGCCCCGCTTTGCACCCTGCTGTCTCCCGAGGCCTGCTGCCCTGCCCCAGGCTCTCCTCCATGTCCCGTGTCCCTGGCCCGCGTGCTTGAGCCCACGGCCCCACTGAGGCAGCCCACTGACAGGTGCCCCGCCAGCCTACCCGGGCCTCCCAGACGTCTCCTGTCCCACGCCTCACTGCTCGGGGGCCAACCTGTCTGCGCTTTTATCACCAGCCTCAGAAACCCGCCCCCAACACCACTACAGAGCACCACCTTTGCATCCTGCTGTCCACATCTAGTGTGTCCTTCCCCCAACAGAACCAGTTTGCACACACACCGGGACCCGACGCGTCTCCGCACGGCGACCGAGAGAACAGTTTGCACACACACCGGGACCCGACGCGTCTCCGCACGGCGACCGAGAGAACAGTTTGCACACACACCGGGACCCGACGCGTCTCCGCACGGCGACTGAGAGAACAGTTTGCACACACACCGGGACCCGAAGCGTCTGTGCACCGAGAGAACAGTTTGCACACACACCGGGACCCGACGCGTCTCCGCACGGCGACCGACAGAACAGTTTGCACACACACCGGGACCCGAAGCGTCTGTGCACCGAGAGAACAGTTTGCACACACACCGGGACCCGACGCGTCTCCGCACGGCGACCGACAGAACAGTTTGCACACATACCGGGACCCGACGCGTCTCCGCACGGTGACCGACAGAACAGTTTGCACACACACCGGGACCCGAAGCGTCCCGCACGGCGACCGAGAGAACAGTTTGCACACACACCGGGACCCGAAGCGTCTGTGCACAGCGACTGAGAGAACAGTTTGCACACACACCGGGACCCGAAGCGTCCCGCACGGCGACCGAGAGAACAGTTTGCACACACACCGGGACCCGACGCGTCTCCGCACGGTGACCGACAGAACAGTTTGCACACACACCGGGACCCGACGCGTCTCCGCACGGTGACCGACAGAACAGTTTGCACACACACCGGGACCCGAAGCGTCCCGCACGGCGACCGAGAGAACAGTTTGCACACACACCGGGACCCGACGCGTCTCCGCACGGTGACCGACAGAACAGTTTGCACACACACCGGGACCCGAAGCGTCCCGCACGGCGACCGAGAGAACAGTTTGCACACATACCGGGACCCGACGCGTCTCCGCACGGTGACCGACAGAACAGTTTGCACACACACCGGGACCCGAAGCGTCCCGCACGGCGACCGAGAGAACAGTTTGCACACACACCGGGACCCGACGCGTCTCCGCACGGCGACCGAGAGAACAGTTTGCACACACACCGGGACCCGAAGCGTCCCGCACGGCGACCGAGCGCGGCCGGATCAGCAGCTTCGCTGGAATCTAACCCGCGAGTAACCTTCATCCTACGCTGCCCTTATCCTTGCGCGTCTCACTGTTCACCTATCAAGGTTACTTGACAGCAAAGAAAGGGAGATGTCAGCCCTGGCCGGGCACGCCCTGGGCGCTGATCCTCTAAGCAGAGAGGGGGGCTTGGGAGGGCGGATTTCAGCCAAGGGAGCAAAGGTCCTGCACCTCGCAGCCCCGGGTTCCCCTGCCGCGGCTCCCCCTCCTTGTTGCTGCACGCCGAGTGCTTCTCACACAGGCATCCCGACGTGTGCACACGCGCATGTGTGACCTCCTTGCACAGATCTGCTCCTCTCCCTGTGCCGTTATCCCCCCCAACCACGCAGGACGGGGGCGGGGGGCGGGGGAGGCTGGCGAGGACAGGCGCAGACCAGGAAGACCCAGATGGCCCAGAGACGACTGTGGTCGCGGCGGCAGCTGCGCCTTCCCCGCGCCCCGGGGCTGGTTCTCTGCCAGCTGCAGCTCCGGAGCCAGGGGGCTGCTGGGGAAGTGGCCAGAGTGGGGCAGAAAGCACCTCCTTTCCCTCCAGACCTCAGCGTCCCAAGCAAAGCGTCATCACATCTCCTTTCAAAAATCTCTCCTCCCCACATCCCCTTTCTCTAGTTTACGGGCACATTGTTTGTGTCGCCTGTTTTTTTTTCACCTTCTCAATGCCCGCGGCGTGCTGGCTGCCATCCTGTCGGGGGTCCCTGAGCTCAGAATCGGGGCACTGGGAGCTGGAAAGCCTCCTCGCACCTGGCTGCGTGTTTGCTCATGTACTCATGCTGCATCTGCCGCGTGGCCCTGGGAGAAGCAGGGATCCTGCCCTTGACCTCCACCCAGCGTGGCCATCCCGTGTAACCTCCCCATCATCCGTCTGTCCAGCCGGAGACCTGAGGTGAAAGACCTTCCCAGGTGCCTGGAGCATCCTGGCCGGCGGCACAGCAGTTCCAAAAAGAAAGTCTCTCGGAGCAATTAAACATTGAAAGTGTTATATTCACAGGCTTCTCGTGCATGGATGTCTCCTTCCCTGCCTCGGGCTCTCCATGCGTCAGGCGCGCAAGGGGCGTCTGCTTGTGGTGCGAGGTCCGTGCACACCTTACAGCTAAATGACTGCGTCCCAAGAAACGAAGTCCGGTCTGCACTGAAGACACCCACGTCCTAAGGGACATCTCTCATCCTGAAAGAGGGGTTAGATGTTCTTGTCTCTCACACTCCTCTTCCTGGATCAGACACAAAGACTTTCTGTCATTCAGTCCTTACGGTGCCTGAGTCCTGCCAGCACCAAACACGGGGAAGGTCTCGCCCCCCCTTATTACGGACTGGAAGTGTCAGCTAACGCTCAGCAGCTACAGAGGAAATGGACTAGATAGAGAGAAAGCATCATGCCCAAAACCTAACACTAAAGATGAGAAAACCGAGACCCAGGGAAAAAACGAATGAGTCAGGCTCACTCCGGTTGTGAGGGGCAGAACCAGGACCAAACCCCCATTCTCCTGACATCAGTCAAGGCCAGCTGTGTCCCGCAGCAGGTGGGAAACACCCTGACCTCCCTGGAGAGGGGGCACAAACCATATGACATTTTAGTTCCATCCAGACAAATCTATGATGCTCTTTTGTCCCCAAGATAATTGGTTTCAGCAACATTTTTCCCCATCAAAGAGCAGAAATGGTGCTTCTTGATGGCTTTGCTGGACTAGAAATAGTGAAGTGGTGTTTGCCCTCATAAGAAAACGGCCAACTTTCTAAAAAAACAAACAGACAACCCCCGTCCCCCCACAAAACCCAGCTCCTATATGGAACTGGAGGGGAGTGGGGACAGGGGACACAATTTAGCCCAGCCCTTACAGCTGAGGGAGACATGAATGTTTGTATATGACACTTAAACGCGGGGAGGCTGCCGAAATCCCCCTCAGTGACCGTTTGGCCCCTGAAGTGGAGATGTGCCCTATCACGCCTGCCCTGTACGGGGTAACAACGATCCGACTTTCTCCGATGGAACACCTGCCCTCTTCCTCTGCCTCCGTGGTTCGGTCTCAGCTAATCCCACCTGGATCCTCTCCTGCTCAGTCACGAAAACCACGAGTCCTGCTGGCCCAGGGGTTGGAGCTGAGCGATGGGCAAACACAGATCTTGGTGCCTCCTCTGAGCCCAGCAGGGCCTTGATCGTGGAGCTCTACCCTACGTTGTATAAGTTGTGGAAGCCATAACCTTTTCTTTTCCTTTCTTCCTTTTCCTTGTTTTCTTTTCCTTTTTTTTTTTCTCTATTCCTTTCTACCTTTCTACCTTCCTTCCCTTTTCTTTATTTCTCTCTCTCTCTCTCTTTCTTTCTTTCTCTTGAGTATAAGCCTATTTGAGTTGGAGTTCTGTCACTTGCAAACCAAAGAGACTAATGAACCCACTGTAAGGACACTGAGTCGGTGCTCAAGGAGAATGAGAGCTTCAGTAAAAGGCAGTGACGATCTTTGGGGCACCAGGCTGAGTCCTGCGGCTCCTGAGAAAAGGAAAGGTCAGCCCCGCCCAGACGGGGGTGCGGGCCCTCAGGAGATGCGCTGGTGCCAGCAGAGCTCGTCAAGACCACAGGACTCACCCTGAGCCGACATCTAGTCCTCCACCCACCCAACTTTCCAGTGAGACTCAGGGTGAGAATACGAAGCTGCTTTTGATGAGGTTTTGCCCTCTCTGACTCCCACAGTACTCTCCAGGTCCTCAGAATATAATTTTTAAAGGCACCCAAAGACACTCAAATTAAGGTTCACCACCAGCCACATTTTTTCTGTTGCTGAAACCCCAGCTTCCTCCCTCTACAGTAGACACCTGACCTAAAGCCCTTCCTTCTCCGCGAGGGCTGTCCCTCCTTGTGCTCCCCCGGCCCGCACAGGGAGGACGTCCGCTCTCTAACAAATGCACAGGATTAGAGCTCCGCAACTTACTGCAGGTCCGACTTTTTGGGTAGATGCTTTGATTTCTCGCTGCCTTCCCTGGTTCATTTCCGGCTAACCCTCAGTCCACCCTTCCCATCTGAAGCTGGAGAGAGGGGGCAAGTTACGGATGCGCGGGCCACCGCCGAGCCGGCGGTTACCAGGCATACTCCCAACTTCCCCTGAGCATCAAGCCATGCAAGCCACTGTGGGGAGACCCTGGAGCACGCGATGCCCTCCAATCCTCAATAATTCCACCTGACAATCCATCAGTGGGGGTCTTATTTGCGACTCCTAGGTGACAAAATGGCTGTAAAATTATGTGCAGCCTAAAAACAAAGCATTTCTAAAGCCCATGTTGCGCTGTGCGCTCCACCAACCTGACCTGACAATCCCCTTCCCAGAGTGTGACCAATGCGGGCTGTTGGTCACCAGGAGCGGGCAAGGCACAGAGGCCAGTCTAGGTGTCCCTGGTTGTACGCTCCATCCTTGAACTCCTGGCACCAAGCTCTGAGCTGCCCTCATCGGGGGAGCAGAGAGCGGACCAGTCCTTATGCAGGTGGCCCAGTCAGAAAGATGGCCCTCAAGCAGAAGGGTCTCCATGGGACAGGCACTGCATCGCAACACCAAGGGTGACAAGCACTCTGGGGGGAAAGTCTATTTGGAGGGAGTGTGGGGGACGGACAGAGAAGGGGCTTGAAGAACCAGCTCCCCTTGCTCATTTTAGCTTTGTTTAAAAACACACAATTCGTGAGAAGTCGTCCTCGGGTCTGTGGCTGCATCTCCACTGCTCAGTGTGCCCAGGGCCTCCTGGGAACTGTCCCTGAGCCACAGCCCCATGGTCCTCCTCCTCCAGGTGAACACGGGGCTGCTCCTGGGAGCCCTTCCCCACAGCCGCCCCTTGGGGCACACGCTCCCCGGCAGCTGCCTGGTTCCCCGGGCCTTCCTCTGCCCACCTGGCTCCAAGCCCGGGCCCTTTCTTTTGGGGCGGCTCTGACACAGCCTGAAAGTCAGGATTTCCAGAGATGAGACACATCAGAGGCTGCCGTGCCCACGGCCCTGCGCGGGCTGGGCTGAGAGCTTGCGGGTTCCGAGCGCAGTGGAACATGTGCGCTCCGCCCGCTGGTGAAAGACAGTCAGCCCTCACCTTGTTCCGCGGGGCAGCCACGGGGGTGCAGAGGGAGCCCCGGCCCAGCGTTGTCTTTCAGAAAATCAAGCCGGTGTCAAGGCACATGCGCTGCTGTCCTCAGAATCGGAGCCAAAGGAGGCTTTTACCCCTGGAAACTCAGGCAGCAGGAGCCAGAAGGAGGAAGTACTGCAAACATCAAGACAGAGATATGGTGTGAGACAGGGCTGTGCCAGGAGCAGCTTCTGGCGTCTGATGCTTGTCAGTCGCAAATCTGCATCCTGTTTGCCTCAGTGAGCACCTACGGTTCTGTCGGCACACACAGGGGATGTGTTTTTCATCGTATGTGTACGAATGTGTACATGACTATGCAAACACTAATCGCAACTATAAATATGAGTATGCAAATAGCATGAGCACATCCGCGTCCTCACGACCTGGTAATGCTAGCTTCGGCTCCTTGACTCACTGATAACATAAGACAACACTGCTCACTCATTAATAACCTTTCCCTAAACCAAAGGACATGGACATTTACCTTCATTTCCCAAGTAACCAGAGGCACAGTTCTGTGCTTGGACAGCAGAGGGAAGCACTTTTCTCACTGGAAAGGGAAGGGAGAAAACAGGTGGGGAGCACTTCTCTCCCACCCAGCAGCTTCCTCCCAAAAGATCTTCACAAAGAGGATCCTCCACCGAATTGACAAAGATTTATAGAAAACTTAAGGAAATACAGAAGCCCTCAACTTATCACTATCTGTGGGAGATACCAAAAAGTAAATACAAGCTTAACAAACAGCCATAACCTCACAGTAAGAGTAGGCACAAGTGCCTCAGGAGCCAGGGGGAGGGTCCCCAACCTTATGGGGCAGAACGTGGGGTCAGAGAAAATATTGCAAAATTGTGATGCTCAAGCTAGGCCTCCAGGGGTAGGTAGGCAGGAAGCAGCTGGGCTGCAAGGGAGGGAGAGTCACTCGAGGCAGAACGAAGGGCGCGGCGGAGGCGGCGCGTCCAGCTACCTGCCAGGCTAGGCTCAGCGGCTCTCTTTTTCTCGCGGACACTCAGGGCCGTCTGACGTTTTGTACCTTTACATGAGTACTGGCTTTCTCTGCCAACTGGGGTATCAGTGCCCTGGCAGCGGGGACTTCATGTTGTCCTCTGCTGCACCTAGAACTTGCTTAGCATTTAGTAAGAATCAATAGATCTTGGCTGATGCGTGGATGCTGGAGAGAAGTGAGAAATGGAGCTGGGAAATCAGGTGGGGTCTCCCCCACAATCACAAGGGCCTTCCATGTTGTGCTGTGTGAACCTCACCCTGGAGACCCAGATGGGGCTTATAACCTGGAACCCCACAGGCCAAACCCATGAGCTTTTTTTTTCTTAAAGATTTTATTTTTTTATTTGACAGACAGAGATCACAAGTAGGCAGAGAGAGAGGCGGGGGGGGGGGGGGGGGGGGAGCAGGCTTCCTGCTGAGCAGAGAACCTGATGTAGGGCTCAATCCCTGGACCCTGAGATCATGACCTGAGCTGAAGACAGAGGCTTTAACCCACTGAGCCACCCAGGCACACCATGAGATTTCTGCTTGACCTATAGTGTGTTTTTAAAATTAATTTTATAAAATAAAATTATATATATATAAACATATATATATATAAACAATATATATATGGCTTTATAAATATGGCTTCCCTTAAAATGCAGTAATTTGGGGCCTGAAGTCATATGAGACAAAGTTGCTGCTGCTGATAGCAGGGCCTATGCTCCCAAGGATACAAACATGATTCGAAGAGGCACCTGTACCCGAGTGTTACAGCAACAATGTCCACAATACGGAACCAAATTATGGAAAGAGCCCAGGTGTCCAACAAGAGATGAAAAGATAAAGAAGATCTGGTTCATATATACAATGGGATATTACTCAGTCATCAAAAAGAATGAAATCTTGCCATTTGCAATGACACGGATGGTACTAGAAGGTATTATGTTAAGCAAAATAAGTCAATCAGAGAAAGACAATTACCATACAATTTCACTCATATGTGGAATTTAAGAAACAAAACAGATGAATGTACGGGAAGGGAAGGAAAAAAAAAAATCAGATGAAAACAGAGAGGGAGGCAAACCAGAAGAGATTCTTAACTACAGGAAACAAACTGAGGGTTGCTGGAGGGGAGGGGAGGGGCAGGGTCATGGTGCCGGGCATTACGGAGGGCACCTGATGTAAGGAGCCCTGGGTGTTCTATGCAACTGATGAATCACTAAATTCCACCTATGAAACTAATTTTTTAAAAATGAAAGTAAATAAAAAGTCAGGCCTGTGCTCTCTAGCTCCCCTCAGTCTCCTCCAGTGGCACGTGACTTGCATCAGGCCTTCCTCCCTCATATGTCACCTGCCGGCTCCGATTAGGTATGTGGGTTTGCAACTAGTAGCCCAGGTTCAGCACATCTGGTTTAAAAATCCCACCGCGACAGCCAGTCTCCAAAAGAACCCCCCAATGTTATTCATGTATTTACACCCTCCACGGTGAATCTGAGCCGGTCATATGTAGCTAGTGCGAGGGCAGGGACACGGGGTGACCTCCAAGGCCACTTCACAAGAAGCCAGTCACCACATAAGACGTCTGACCACCCCGAGGCCTCCATGCTCTGAGGAACCCTACGCTAACGATGTGGAGAGGCGGTATAGACTGAGAGATAGCAGCACCACCGCCAGGCTTAACAAAGAAGCCCTTCCTGCTGTGATGCCAGACCTGTGAGAGCCATCTGGGACGCCCAGGCCAGCCGCCGCCCACCTGCAACCACCAACAGCCACATGAGAGACTCCAAGAGAGCGCCATCGAGTTGAGCCCATTGAAGCCACAGAATCATGACAAACAGTAATGGATTACTTAAAGCCACCATGTATGGGATGGCTCGTTACACAGCAACAGACAGCCAAACACCCACATGACCCCTTATTTGGAGTGTGGCCTGGCCACGTTACGTAGCATCATTAAGCCTCAATTCTTCAACTTTTTTTTTTAAGATTTTATTTGTTTATTTGTCAGAAGGGGAGAGAGAGAGAGCACAAGCAGGCAGAGTGGTAGGCAGAGGCAGAGAGAGAAGCAGGTACCCGCTGAGCAGGGAGCCCCACGCGGGACTCGATCCCGGGATCGTGACCTGAGCCGAAGGCAGTTGCTTCACGGACTGAGCCACGCAGGCATCCCCAATTTCTTCACCTTTAAAATAATGGTGATAATAGTGCTGACTTCAAAGGTTCTTGAAATTCAAATTAGATCATGAGTAGAACGTAGTCCGCTTTAAACCTGGTACATCTTAGCTTGAGAAACGCTGATTTTGTTGTCGTTATCTTTGTTGTTGTTGTTGAAGTTTCTGTATGGGTCATGATCTCTCCAAACCAGCCTGCCACAGGGGGAGGAGGGGCAGGGAGGGTGCTGACGGACAGAGCAGGCAAGGACAGTGTCCTTGCGGAAGACAGTGTGGGGCATATATCTTGACATCCCAAATTCCGAAACGCCAGGCAGTTGGCTATTTACTTCATTTTTGTGTCTCTACTAAGGATTCTGGGAACTCCCATCAAATCACAATTGATTGATTCAAACCCCTCTCAAAAATGCTTCCTGAGCACGGACTTCATGTCAGGCACTGTTCCAGGTGATCTGGGGGAGCAGGTAAAGACCCCTGTCCTCAGGGAACCTCCATTCTAGTGTCGAGGAACAAATACCAAACAAATAAGAAACAGACCGCGTAGTACGGTGGCTGGTGATCAGCACAAAGGAAAAAAATAGGTAAGAGTGAAAACGAGTGTGGCCGGAGGAACCTGGGTTGTAGCTGCATGTAAGAAAGTCAAAGTCGGCCTCCCTGAGCGTGGAAGGGGAGAGACAGCGCTGGGGTGGGAAAGGACTGTCACACGGAAGGACCCAAAGGTTAAAAAAAAAAAAAAAAGTTAGAGGCTCATAGTTTTCATCAGTCGCATTGATGGACACATGACTTTTCTCCCAATGATTCTGTATAAAGCAAGTGTCATCCTGAATCAGTCACTTTTTTATCTTATTGTACTGTATCTCTCTATCTTTTTTAAAGATCTTATTTATTCATTTGAGAGAGGTACAGAGACAGAGAGAGCGAGAGAGCACAAGCAGGGGGAGAGGCAGAGGGAGAGGGGGAAGCAGGCTCTCTGCTGAGCTGGGAGCCCGACGCAGGACTCGATCGCAGGACCTTGAGATGATGACTTGAGCCAAAGGCAGAGGCTTAACCATCTGAGCCACGCAGGCGCCCCAAGCTATACATCTCTTCAAGCTACCTTAACTTCTTTTTGGAACAGGGGAGGATGATGTATTAGTCAGGTTAAGTTAGGTTAAGTAACGATCCCCAAATCACATTAGCTTAACACAATAATAGTGTATTTCTCAGTCATAAAAGCCCTTAGCAGCTGGACTGCACAAGGCCTTCATTCGGGGACCCTCCCCGCTGAGGCACAGCGGCCACGTTGCCGATCACCGCAGCGGGGAGGAGGGAAGGTGGAAAATTAACACCCGCTCTTAAAGCTGAGAGACACAAGTCACCGCGCTCCTATTTCATTGATCAGAGCAGGTCCTGTGTAGCTGTGTGTGTGTGTGTGTGTGTGTGTGTGTGCGCGCGCGCGCGTGCATCCTAAATGACTAGAAGTACAAGGAAATAGATATGAATGAATACTTTAATATCTACCATAGATGGTACGTGGATAGACAGAAATGTTAGTAATGATAAATCATAGAGAAAGGGAGAGATAAAGTAAATAAAAGGAAACAGTCTTAGAAATGCTCAGCGATTTGCCTAAGGTCAAGCAGCTTTGGAAATAGCCAAGTCAAGATCAGAACACAGATTCGTTTGAATTTCACACCGGCCCCAGGGAGACTGCTTGGAGTCTACGGCACTGCATGGAGTTCTTGGATATCCTGTCAGGTGTGAAAAACTGAATGTGCCTTTCCGACTGGGGGTTAAAGTTTCTCTCTGAATTTTCTTTCCATGAAGCACAATTTGAGAACCTCCGCTCTTTTTCCAGCAAATTTTAAAAACTTTTATTATTCGGCTATTCACCGCAAAGGATCTGTCAGCTCAGTGAACACCACTGTTCCATGGGATCAGAGTTTGAGAATCACTAAGATGAAAATCTCACTCTAGGGTATTTTCCCAAAACCAACAACCAGTTCTCTGGTTCTCCAGACACAACTCCACAAGTGAGTTCAGTTCTGACACTAACTTTCCAGAGTTACTGCACTCAACACTGCCCCCACTTCAGGTGCCAGTGGAGAAAGCCTGGGATTCCCATTCCTCTGACTGGCTAACAGTCAGGGGTTCAAGCTTCTGTGACTTGTTGGGGCACGCCACCCGCCTAACACTCTCAAGTGTTTGCCACCGGGGAACCTCCCCAAACTCTGTTGGTTAGGGGTTTTATGTTGTAGATATGATGTAATAAATCACTGGGCCATTGGTGACTCAATCTCCAGCCCTTCTCCTCTCCCAGGAGGGAGGTTGGAGTGGGGGCTAAAAGTTCAGCCCTCTAATTAGTCACCTCATTAGCATACAGGAGATACTCTTATCACTCTGGAGATTCCAAAGGGTTAAAAGCTACATGCCAGGGCTCAGTGGTTGGGCCTCTGCCTTCAGCTCGGGTCATGATCTCAGGGTCCTGGGATCGAGACCCGCATCAGGCTCCCTGCTCAGTGGGAGAGCCTGCTTATCCCTCTCCCACTTCCCCTGCTTCTGTTCCCTCTCTTGCTGTGTCTCTCTTTGTCAAATAAATTTAAAAAAATAAAAATTAAAAAAAAATTAAAAAAAAAAAGCTACATGCTAGGAACCCGGGATGGGGCCAAATGTTTACAGACCGTTCATCCCAACTTGTGATGGTTCAACTTGCCATTTTTTTACTTTACAATGGTATAAAAGTGACCTGCATTTAGTGGAAAGTGTACTTGGAATTTTGAATTTTGATCTTTTCCCAGCCTATTGATATGCAGTAAAATCCTCTCTCAAGACGTGGAGCGGTAGCAAGACCCAGCTCCCAGTAAGCCAAAAGGTCACAGGGGTAAACAATGGATATCCTCATAGCCATTCTGTGCCCATACAACGTGCCATTTACCCCTTCCAGAACAGTGAGCAATAAATTACAGGAGATATTCAACACTTACTATACAATAGGCTTTGTGTTAGATGATTTTGCCCAACCGTAGGCTAATCTGAGTGTTCTGAGCATGTTTATAAAGTGGGCTAAGCTAAGCTCTGAGTTCGGTAGGTTAGTGAATGAAACGCATTTTCCAAGTTTTTCGACTTACAGTGGGGTTGGTGGGTTGACCAGGCTGTAACCTCTTTTTTTTTTTTAAAGATTTTTATTTATTTATTTATTTGTCAGAGAGAGAGAGAAAGAGAGAGAGAGTGAGCACAGGCAGACAGAGTGGCAGAGGGAGAAGCAGGCTCCCTGCAGAGCAAGGAGCCAGATGCGGGACTCGATCCCAGGATGCTGGGATCATGACCTGAGCTGAAGGCAGCCGCTTAACCAACTGAGCCACCCAGGTGTCCTTGTAACCTCTTTATAAATTGAGAAAGATCTGTGTGTTTTTTTATCATGCTACATTCACCATGCTTAGAATAATTTCATTCAAAAATATCCCAAACTTGCTGCTTTGAATGTGGAGACAATTTATAACCAGAAATGGATACTAGCAGTGGGAGATGTCTGAGAGAAACAAATTTTTAAAAACTGTTTAATTTTTAGGGTCGCCCTATCAGGTGCAATCAGGTGTTACAATCAGGTAAGCATCCGTTTCTCGATTTTGGCTCAGATGCTGATCTCAGGGTCGTGAGATCAAGTCCCACATTGGGCTCTGTGCTCAGTGCAGAGTCTGCTTAAGATGCTTTCCCCCTCCCCCCACTCATGCTCTCTCTCAAATAAATATAACTTAAAAAAAAAAGTTGTGCAATGGAATGGATTCTGGAAATTACTTTAACTGGACATTAACACCTGGAAAACTTCAATGATTTTTTTAATAGGTGGTGTGTCTTGGGGTGCCCCAGTCAGATGGGGTCTAGCGGTGCAGATGGTAAAAGAATTTACCAAAAAAATTTAATTTAATTTAATTTAATTTAAAAAACAAAAAGTCAGTTATAGAGCTTAAAAAAAGGGGGGGAAAAAAAGAATTCACCGAAAGCAGAATCAGAATGAAAGAGATTCTAGTTTTCCAAATGCACTGTAAGGGGCTGCAGGAGGACAGCCGAGGAGAGGCTGTCTGCTGGGAGGCAGTGGGTGGCGGCTGTTTTTAAAGGGGGAAGTTGAGGAGGTACAGTGACATAGAGAATTCTCCCTTTTTTGGTAACTGTGCCTGGTCATAAGTAGCCCGTGGGTCAGCGAGGGCCTGTGGCTACTTTGAAGTGGGCTGCTTAATGAGTTTGTCTCCATTCAGCTCAGTGGCTACTGGGGGGCCTTTTGCCTTGCTTGGGATCCCATGGCTTAAGCCTGTTGCCTAAGAGTGACCTCTACAGTGTGTGCACGGTTTCTTTTGTTCTTTCTTTTTTTAAGACTTTATTTATTTATTTGACAGAGAGATAGAGAGAGACCACAACTAGGCAGAGAGGCAGGCAGAGGGAGAGGGAGAAGCAGGCTCCCTGCTGAGCAGAGAGCCCGATGCGGGGCTCAATCCCAGGACCCTGAGACCATGACCCAAGGTGAAGGCAGATGCTTAACCCACTGAACCACCCAGGTGCCCAAATGTGTGGTTTCTATGAAATATTTCATTTGGTGAGTTGTGCATATTTGTATATGTATATATAATACAGACCAGTAGTCCCTCTTCCAAACTGGAAATTTTTCAAAACTCACTTGTCAGTGAGCCCTAAATTGAATTCATTTGGTGACAATATTTGACCTAAAGGGTCACGAGGCTATTGAAGAGTCTTTGCAGAGGTTTTTTTCCTCTACTAGCATGAATATTCATAGAACTGTCAAAATGTGAATTTTAATCATGTCAGCCTAAAATTGTCAGGAGGCAATAATTAAGCAAGAGTATTTATTTTGCATCAAAACATTATAATCTGGGGTACACAGATTTGGGGAGCACCCCAATAGTGTCCCATTAGGGAGCAAAAGCCAAGGGTTTTTAGAGCAAAAAGGGAATGCTTGCATACATTATTTACAAAGAATTTTTGATTGGTGTTGGCAGCAGAAAGCTAACTTTGAATATAATTGGTTGCTAAGGCTATCGGTAAGCAAAGCCTCTTATTGTAGCAAGTTGCAAGCACCCGGGTTGGGTCCTGGTAATTTTTAAGGTTTGGCCCAGTTCAAAAGTCCATGGTTCCACCCCAAAAGGATGTGTAGAAGGCTCTGTTGTAAAACCCCTTGACATAAGTGACCCCATTTCATTTCACCTTTCGCGACCATATGTTAGTTTGATCATGGAAACCTGATCCAGATTGGTGCATCACATCACAGCAAGACATGTGCTGTGTTATCTTTGTAAAATGGAAACATGTAAGAATTTTGAAGCACATTGGGCCCGCAGGATATGAATCAGAAATCGTGACCTCGACTGTCACCTGTCCTGTTGATAAAACCATCCAGGTACGGTGCCCGTTGAACCAGTTTGGGAGCAAGAACCCCACCCCCCTTGTAGGGGGATGTCGTTTCTTACCCCCCCTCTGCCCCCAGGCCGAGACAAGGAGGGATTATCCTGACTGCTCTCTTGCATCAGTCAAGGAGGTGGCTGACGTCCTTATCTTTTATTTGTTTTCCTCTAGGGGGAAAAAGAGGTCCTTGTAATTCCCAGTTGCAATTTTACAAGCTCAGCCTCACGGTTTCCTCTTTCTGTTGGTCTCTCTTTTAATCAGCATCCTTGTTTGTGCCATTCTTCTCGGTCCCTGCACAGAGCTTCCTGCCCCACAGGCTCTCTTTGTATCTGAACCAGTGGGGAAGCATGGATCTCTGCAGATGTTGTCTTCCCGTTTCTTCCTCACAAATATTCTGTGATTTATTGCCAGAATTTTTTTTTAAATCGTCAGAAAGAAAGGGTTCTGATGTGTCCTTCGGATTCCTCTTGACAGAGGCGTGACACAGCATCAAAGGAAGGTTTTACCCCTCTCTTCCCTCCCCCAACCCCGCTTGCCCCTGAAGATGGAAGGACTTCAAACACACTGTATCACACTCAAGGTTTTGGGAATTCCAGAGCCCTCTGTGAAATGACGAAAGTCAAAGACACCTCCACAGAGAAGAACAAACCCAGTGTTTTGCATATACTTTCAGGCTTTCTTCACATTTCTTAGATACCCAATGCCAGGCCCAGATTAAGAACTTCCATCCTGACCCGTGATTCTCAAAGACTAGGGGCCTTGGGAGGTCCCTCCGATCTTTGGGCAGCAAGGTTCAAGTTCTGCACCACACTCCCTCCCACCCTGAGACACACACTCAGCACCACCAACTGAAAACATTTTGTATAACAAGAAACAGATCCCACGTGTGTCCTCAGTCTAGCATTATTCAAGGAAAATAATTCCTTCAGGTCGTTTAGCTCTTCTATGTTGAAATCTTTTTTCTATAAAGGAGAGTCATGATAGAAGATGGAAATTTCCCTGAGATAAATTTACCTTATCGGGATTGATGCTGTCCTTGACTCAGACTTCTCAACTCAATCTCCTTGGTTATTTGTGCCCTTAGTTTCTCACATGCTGATCACTATTTAAAAACTAAGTTTTTCTCTTATATTTACTTTGGAAATTTTTTTCTGTGCTCTGTGGAGAAAGGCAATGAGGAAAATGAGAAATTACTCACTTTCCTCCGTCCGTTGCCTAAAAAGGATTTAAAATTCCTACAGCACCCAAAAATTTTAGAAAGAGAAAAAATTTTAGAAACAGAACCAATAAGGACCCACAGAGATCCACAATCACAGCCTAGGTCTCCTTCCTTCATCCCAGTCAACCATCCTCTCAAACATAAGTCTACAGTCACAACAAGGGCTAGAATGATACTTTGGAAGCCCCACACCTACTAATTAACCTCCAAGAGCAGAAAGCTTATGATGGTGGTTAGTTATGGCATCGTCATATGATAAGAGAAAGCCAAGAGGAGATACAAAAATCTAGTGACCCAGCAAAGCAAACAGTCAACAAAACGAAGAAGCAACCCATTGAATGGGAGAAGATATTTGCAAATGACACTACAGACAAAGGGCTGATATCCAAGATCTGTAAAGAACTCCTCAAACTCAACACTCAAAACACAGAGAATCACGTCAAAAAAGTGACATGAAGAAGACATGAGCAGATACTTCTCCGAAGAAGACATACAAATGGCTAATAGACACATGAAAAAATGTTCATCATCATTAGCCATCAGGGAGACTCAAATCAAAACCACACTGAGATACCACCTTACACCAGTTAGAATGGCCAAGATTAACAAGACAGGAAACAACATGTGTGGGAGAGGATGTGGAGAAAGGGGAACCCTCTTACACTGTCGGTGGGAATGCAAGTTGGTACAGCCACTTTGGAAAACAGTATGGAGATTCCTCAAAAAATTTAAAACAGAGCTACCCTCTGACCCTGCAATTGCATGACTGGGTATTTACCACAAAGATACAGATGTAGTGAACAGAAGGGCCATCTGTACCCCAATGTTCATAGCAGCAATGGCCACAGTCACCAGACTGTGGTAAGAGCCAAGATACCCTCCAACAGACAAATGGATAAGGAAGATGTGGTCCATATACATGATGGAGTATTATGCCTCCATCAGAAAGGATGAATACCCAACTTTTGTAGCAACATGGACGGGACTGGAGGAGATTATGCTGAGAGAAGTAAGTCAAGCAGAGAGAATCAATTATCCTATGGTTTCACTTACTTGTGGAGCATAAGGAATAATATGGAGGACATGAGGAGGAGGGGAGAAGGGAGTTGGGGGAAATCAGAAGGGGAGACAAACTATGAGAGACTGTGGACTCTGAGAAACAAACTGAGGGTTTGGAGGAGAGGGGCGTGGGAGACAGGTGAGCCTGGTGGTGGGTATTAAGGGCACATATTGCATGGAGCACTGGTGTGGTGCATAAACAATGAATCTTAGACCACTGAAAAAAATTAAATTTAATTTTTAAAATATCTGGTGACCTTTACCCTGGGAAAGAAACCAAAATCCATCTGGTCAATGAGCTGCTGTGGCTATGATGCTCATTGCACTCTGGGCTTTTTAGGGCTCTTTCGGGAAGAAATACCCTCCTGATGCCCAGTCCTAACTCCTACCATTCCTGACAATGTCCATCGCCTCTGCTTCCCTTGCCTGGTAAAGTCCCATTCACTCTCACAGCACAGCTTAAAAGACAATTTCCCTGTGAACTGCGCCTTGCTCAGGCAGAATTAAACCCTCCTTGTTTCTACAAATGCTCATCATAGCACTGCTAGAGTGCCAACTGTGATATTATATTGATGGCCATAAGTTTGCCCTCCTTTGTCTACTCTGCTCATAGACCATGAAGTTCCTGAGATTAGGAACTCTATTTTTTCCATGTAATGTAACACTTAAAATAGCTCTGCCTGGGGAACTTGCAGGTTGTTCTTGGGGAAGCTTTGCGATTGCAAAGTAACCCAGATGAAAATGTTTCCAACAGGGATCTTAATTGGGAATACATTAGCTATGAGTTTTGGGTGAACCATGCACATCTTTTGGCCTTATTCTAGGACTTCCAATTTCTCAGGAACTTCACAGTTGTAGTAAGGAGGAGCTGACATAAGTCAGTGGTCATTATAATATTATGATTAATGTGCAGTAGTGTATGTGTGGAGAGAGGATGATGGTTAGAACTTGTTTTCTAAATGTGCATTTGGCAGTCTTTGAAGGGTATGGGTTGTTTTTTTTGGAAGGCACGTGTACATGAATGAGCATGTGGGTGAGTGCATGTGTGTGTACAAGGGTGTGTAAACTTGTCTAAACTGTGCTTGGGAGATGGGAGCAGAAACAGACCAAGGCAGGAGGCCACGTAGATCTGACCTGCTCTTCTTCTCAGGCCACAACTTGAAGAAAACAGAACAAGACTTCACACACACACACACACACACACACACACACAAAAGACTTGACACAGCCTAGTGGCTGCTAGACTGAACCTGCTGGTCCCTCCATCACCATGGCCACCATGAGGTCTCTGTATGTGCGAATGTTTTATTGGACTGTTATTTTAAAGGACTGGGTTGGGCTATTCAGGGAAAGTTTTGAAATGGGTCAGGCAAAGATCTTGTATCAGAGCCCTTTGAACTCAGGGTTATAAATGAGTTACTAACAGGGAACAGTTACATCCCCCAGAAAAAGAGCGCTGGGATCTATAAAACACACGAGGAAAGTCAGCAAATGACAGATTTGGGGGAAATTAGTTCACCTCATGACTCGTGCAAGTTTGTTCCTCTGTCATTCCTCTTCTAGGAGGTAGGAAATATATTAGCAATTAATGTCCTTCAGTAGAAATCTTGAGAACAAGGAATCATTCCCTTAAATTTCCTTGTCTTTTAGTTACATGACTCGTCTGTCACACACACTGCAGAACGGAGGAGGACGAGCCAGGTGGCGGAGGAGCAGGCGACCTAAATATCCTCAGGCCCCAGGAGTTCAGCCAGATAGTTATCAAACCATTCAGAGCACCTACAAACTCAGTAGGAGATCGGAGAGAAAAACAGCGGCAATTTATGAGCAGAAAAGCGACCACCTCCTGGAAGGTAGGCCGTGCGGAGAAGTGGACCCGAGGTCATACAGGGGAAGACAGACCGCGGGGGGACGGAGACTCCGCCAGCCGCGTACTGGCCAGCGGTAGAGCAGCGGGGCCTGAAATCAGGACTTGTACAAGTCAGCTCCACCGAGGGACGTCGCTCCGGAGGCTAAGCAGGGGGTGGAGCCCTCGCGGCCACAGTGTGGTCTCGGGACCCTCGGGGTCCCAGGAAGACGCGGGTAACTGAGTGTCCCCCAGGAAGCCAGGGGGACAGACAGAGCCTAGCAGGAGGCTCTCAGCTCGAGGTTACCTTAAACCATGACCCAAGGCAGTCAGGCCACCGCTCTTCGATCAGGGAACCCCCAAGTGGCAGCTCCAGGGAGACTCACCTTCCTTCTCCGGAAGAGCAGCACCGGAGCGCGGCAGCAATCGCTGGGTTTGGAGACTCCACACCGGGCCGCGCACCAGAAACAGAAAACCTCGGTCACAGGCCGGGTGAGCCCGGATCGCAGCCAGAGACCAGGGACGACAGGAGGGAGTGATAGCTTTTCTGGAGGTCGCACTGAGGACTGGGGCCCCAGCTCTTGGCTCCTCTGGCCAGAGTCTGCGCGGCCGCCATCTTCTTTCCCATCCTCCAAAGCGGTACGGAAAGCGCTCAGGGAACAAAAGCTCCAAGCGCGCCAATCGGAGCAGTTTCCTTAGCCCCCCGCCTGGCAAGGGCGGTGCGGTTCCGCCTCCGCCCAGGATATTTGAGAATCTCGGCAACAGGCCCCTGCCGCAGAAGATCAGCAAGAACCTCCGGCCAAGACCAAGTTCACTGATCAATGAGCTACGGGAAAGCAGCACAGAATTCATGGCTTTTTTCCCATGATTCTTTAGTCTCTCAGTTAAATTTTTAAAAATTTTTCTTTATTTTAAAGTTTTTAAACTATTTATTCTTATCCACACCTTTAAAAAAATCTTTTTAAATTTTCATTGTTATAGGGTGCCTGGGTGGCTCAGTGGGTTAAAGCCTCTGCCTTCGGCTCAGGTCATGAGACCGGGGTCTTGGGATCGAACCCTGCATCGGGCTCTTTGCTGGGTGGGGAGACTGCTTACCCCTCCCCTCTGCCTCTCTGCCTACTTGTGATCTCTCTCTCTCTCTGTCAAATAAATAAATAAAATCTTAAAAAAATTTTTTTTCATTGTTATAGCTATATTACATCCCTTCATTGTATTTAAACATACCTTTTGTATACATGCAGGTTTTTCTTTCTTTCTTTCTTTCTTTTTTTTAAAGATTTTATTTATTTATTTGACAGAGAGAGATCACAAGTAGATGGAGAGACAGGCAGAGAGAGAGGGGGAAGCAGGCTTCCCGCTGAGCAGAGAGCCCGATGTGGGCCTTGATCCCAGGACCCTGAGATCATGACCCCAGGCGAAGGCAGCGGCTTAACCCACTGAGCCACCCGGGCGCCCCCGGGTTTTTCTTTCTTTAAGATTTTGGGATGCAGGGGCACCTGGGTGGCTCAGTGGGTCAAGCCGCTGGCTTCCGCTCAGGTCATGATCTCAGGGTCCTGGGATCGAGTCCCGCATCTGGCTCTCTGCTCAGCAGAGGTCCTGTTTCCCTTCCTCTCTCTGTGCCTGCCTCTCTGCCTGCTTGTGATCTCTCTCTGTCAAATAAATAGATAAAATCTTTTTAAAAAAATCTTAAAAAAAAAAAAAAAGATTTTGGGATGCAGTTTCTTCTAACAGATCAAAATGTACCCTACATCTAGGGCATGGCTTTGTCTAGTCTTCAGCCTGATCACATTCTTTACTTTTTTTTTTTTTTTTTTAACCAACTTCTTATCTTGTCAATATCTTTTTAAGAATCTTTTTTTAAATTTTTGTCTTTACAGTCATATTCCACCACCTTATCATGTTTACCCTTATTTTTGAATATATATGTTTTTTCTTTCTTTAAAATTTTGGGAAGCAGGGCGACTGAGTGGCTCAGTGGGTCAAATGCCTCTGCCCTCAGCTCAGGTCATGATCCCAAGGTCCTGGGATTGAGCCCTGCATTGGGCTCTCTGCTCAGCAGGGAGCCTGCTTCCTCCTCTCTCTCCGCCTGCTTCTCTGCCACTTGTGATCTTTGTCTGTCAAATAAATAAATAAAATGTTTTAAAAGAATAAATAAAAAAATAAAATTTTGGGAAGGAGTTTCTTCCAAGAGACCAAAATACAACCAAAATCAAGTGTGTGGCTCTGTTGTATTCACCACTCATATATATGTATATATATATACACACATATATAAATATAAATATGTATGTACACATATGTAAATTATATATGTGTGTGTGTATATATATGTGTGTGTGTGTGTGTGTATTTTTTTTTTCCTCCTTTCTTCCCCCTGCCCCTGTGGTTTTTAGGTTTCTCCTGATTTGGTTCGTGTATATTTTTCTGGAGCCATTGTTACCCTTTTAGCATTTTGTTCTCTCATTCATCTGCTCTTATCTGGATAAAATGACAAGGTGGAAAAACTCACCTCAAAAAAAAAAAAATCAAGAAGCAGTACTGACTGCTGGGGACCTAATCAATATGGACATTAGTAAGATGTCAGAAGTAGAGTTTGGAATGACAATTATCAAGGTGCTAGCTGGGCTTGAAAAAAGCACAGACAATACTAGATAATCCCTTTCTGGAGAAATAAAAGAACTAAAATCTTACCGAGTTGAAATAAAAAAAGCTATTAATGAGGTGCAATCAAACACGGAGGCTCTTACTGCTAGGATAAATGAGGCAGAAGAGAGAATTAGTGATCTAGAAAACCAAATGATGGAGACTAAAGAAGCTGAGAAGAAGAGAGACAAAGAACTACTGGACCATGAGGGGAGAATTCAAGAGATAAGTGATACCATAGGACGAAACAAATATTAGAATAATTGGGATCCCAGAAGAAGAAAGAGGGAGAGGGGCAGAAGGTATATTGGAGCAAGTTATAGCAGAGAATTTCCCAAATTTGGTGAAGGAAACAAGCATCAAAATCCAGAAGGCACAGAGAGCCCCCTCAAAATCAATAAAAATGGGTCAACACTCCATCATCTAATAGTAAAAATGTAAGTCTCAGTCACTAAGAGAAAATCCTGAAAGCAACTTGGGACAAGAAGTCTGTAACATACAATAGTGGAAATATTAGATTGGCAGCAGACCTAGCCACATGCTAGGCCAGAAAATACTGGCATGATATATTCAGAGAACTAAATGAGAAAAATATGGAGCCAGGAATACTATATCCAGCTAGGCTGTCATTGAAAATAGAAGAAGAGATTACAAAGCTTCCAGGGTAAACAAAAACTAAAAGAATTTGCAAACACCTAACCAGCCTTACAGGAAATACTGAAAGGGGGCCTCTAAGCAAAGAGAGAGCCTAGAATAAACAGACCAGAAAGAAACAGAGACAATATACAGTAACAGTCAGCTTATAGGCAATACAATGGCACTAAATTTATCTTTTGATTTGCCCCAATCAAAAGATACAGGGTATCACAATGGATAAAAAAAACAAGACCCATTTATATTCTGTATGCAAGAAATTCATTTTTAGACCCAAAGACAACTCCAGATTTAAAATAAGGGGGGTGGAAAACAATTTACCATGTTAATGGACATCAAAAGAAAGCTGGGGTGGCAATCCTTATATCAGACAAATTACATTTTAAGCCAATGACTATAAGAAGTGAAGAAGGATACTCTATCATACTCTATCATACTTAAAGGGCCCCTCTAATAAGAAGATCTAACAATTATAAATATCTATGCCCCTAACCTGGGAACAGACAACTATATAAACTAATTAATAACAAAATCAAAGAAACACATCAACAATAATACAATAATATAGGGGACTTTAACACTCTCCTCACTGAAATAGACAGATCATCTAAGCAAAAGATCAACAGGGAAATAAAGGCTTTACATGACACACTGGACCTGACGGACATCACAGATATATTCAGAACATTCCATCCCAAAGCAATAGAATACACATTCTTCTCTAGTGCACATGGAACATTCTCCAGAATAGACCACATCCTGGGTCACAAGTCATATCTCAGCTGGTACTAAGAGATTGGGATCATTCCCTGAATCTTTTCAGACCACAATGCTTTGAATCTAGAACTCAACCACAAGAGGAAAGTTGGAAAGAACTCAAATACATGGAGACTAAAGGAAACCAAAGTTGCGGCATCAGAATTCCAGACTTCAAACTGTATTACAAATCTGTGATCATCAAAATAGTATGGTACTGGCACAAAAAGAGACACATAGATCAATGGCACAGAATAGAGAGCCCAGAAATGGGACCTCAACTCTATGGTCAACTAATCTTCAACAAAGCAGGAAAAAAATGTCCAATGGAAAAAAGACAGTCTCTTCAACAAATGGTGTTGGGAAAATTGGACAGCCACATGCAGAAAAATGAAACTGGACCATTTCCTTACACCATACACAAAAATAGACTCCAAATGGATGAAAGACCTCAATGTGAGACAGGAATCCATCAAAATCCTTGAGGAGAACACAGGCAGCAACCTCTTCGACCTCAGCCACTGCAAATTTGTCCTAGAAACATCGCCAAAGGCAAGGGAAGCAAGGGCAAAAATGAACTATTGAGATTTCATCAAGATCAAAAGCTTTTGCCCAGGAAGGGAAACTGTCAACAAAACCAAAAGACAGCTGACAGAATGGGAGAAGATAATTGCAAATGACATATCAGATAAAGGGCTAGTATCCAAAATTTATAAAGAACTTATCAAACTCAACACCTACAGAACAAACAATCCAATCAAGAAACGAGCAGAGAACATGAACAGACATTTCTGCAAAGAAGACATCCAAATAGCCAACAGACACATGAAAATGTGCTCCCCATCACTCGGCGTCAGGGAACTACAAATCAAAACCACAATGAGATACCACCTCACACCAGTCAGAATGGCTAAAATTAATAAGTCAGGGAATGACAGATGCTGGCGAGGATGCGGAGAAAGGGGAACCCTCCTACACTGTTGGTGGGAATGCAAGCTGGTGCAGCCGCTCTGGAAAACAGTATGGGGTTTCCTCAAGAATTTGAAAATAGAGCTTCCCTACAACCCAGAAACTGCACTACTGGGTATTTACCCCAAAGATACAAATGTAGTATATCTGAAGGGGAACATGCACCCCAATTTTATAGCAGCAATGTCCACAATAGCCAAACTATGGAAAGAACCTAGATGCCCATCAACAGATGAATGGATAAAGATGTGATACACACACACACACACACACTGGAATACATTCCATTATGGTATATATATATACCAAGTGTGTGTATATTTTATATACACACACACACACATACATACATATACATACATACATATATACCAATATGTGATACACACACACACACAATGGAATATATACAATATATGATGGAATACTATGCAGCCATCAAAAAATGAAATCTTGTCATTTGCAATGATGGGGATAGATTTAGAGGGTATTATGCTAAGTGAAATAAGTTAATCAGAGAAAGACAGTTATCATATGATCTCTCTGATATGAGGAATTTGAGAGGCAGAGCGGAGGGTTTGGGGGGTAGCGAGGAAAAAATAAATGAAACAAAATGGGACTGTGGAGGGAGCCAAACCATAAGAGACTCTTAATCTCAGGAAACAAACTGAGGGTTGCTGGGGGGTGGGGGAGTGGGAGGGATGGGGTGTCTGGGTGATGGACATTGGGGAGGGTATGTGCTATGGTGAGTGCTGTGAATTGTGTAAGACTGATGATTCACAGACCTGTACCCCTGAGGCAAATAATACATTATATGTTAATTAAAAAAAAAAAAACAACAGATACTGAAGAATGGAAGTACCCACCACAGCACTTTTTGAAGATGGTTTGACAATTTGTCATAAATAACAGTTTGTGAATCAATTTCATCACTGTAGGATTGACTAAAGATTTGGTCTCTTGCTCCTGATAACATCCAAGGAGGCTCACTAATCTGTACAATCAAATAAGCAGAGGAAATAGCTCTAATCTGATCTGTGCTGTAGTGAACATAATAAACACTCTAGAATGCCCAGTGTTATTTAATTAATAGAACTATAATCAGGGGAATCAGCAATGTGACAGAGTGAGCCTTGGATAGGCCATATGGCCCTTGGTACATACCTGAGGTATTTCTGAGGATTCAGTGAGCTCAGTGGCGCTGGGACACAGAGACAACATGATCAGAGCTAATGAAGCCTGGGTGGGGCTCATACAGTACATGCGGAGGGTGTTCTGGGGGTGGGGGAGTCTTGGGGAAAAAGGAGAGCCACAGCTTCCATTCTCTGCTGGTCGTTAATATTTTTAAAGCAGGGCCTCTTTGATGTAATGATGTACATTAGCATTTCATTGCCCTTCAGTGTTCTTTTTCATGTGGGGATTTTGAGTCATTTTTATACTTCCTCTTTTAAAGTTCCTTAAGCCCCAATAAATAAGAACACTGATGGCCTGCTCCTGGAGAAAGCAGACTTTCTTTACCACTGATATAAATACTATTCACTTCTCCTCCTTGCTGCCTGGTTCTTGGAATTGGACTGTGTAGACCTCCTGACCCCTTAAGGTTAAGGGCTGTGGCAGTCCCTGCCTCATCACTTGTGTTCATAAAATATTTAGCTTACCTCACCGAACAAAAAACCTCTTTGAAAGAAAGATTCATAGATTCTTATCTGATAACTACATGCTAACATATTCTTGGCATATCTTTTTCTAAATTGGACCTTTCTCTTAAAGAACTTACTTCGGGCTCCCAATTCCCTGGAGTAAATCAAAATAATTTTTAAACTGAGGTATAATTGACGTATATAACACTCTATTAGCTTCAGGTATACGGCGTAATCATTTGACGTTTGTATGCTTTCATTGATCACCACAAAAAGTCAAATTAATGTCTGTCACCTTATATTGTTACAATAAATAAAAAATTTTTACAACTTTTCCATTAAGAAATTTGATACCTATAATTTTTTCAAAGGGTATTATTGACTTGTTCCCCACCGCCCCAAGAACTATTGCAAAACATAACCTTGAAATTTTTATGATAACTAGTTATCATTAAAAAAATTTTTAAGTAACACTGAGAGGACAGACACTAAATGCAACATTCTGTCCCAAAAAGATATAGTTAATGCATTTTTGAGTCTTTGGTCTCGGGCTGCGACTGCAAAATAGGGACTTTACAGGGCAGGTCCGACAGCCTAACGCCAGAAAGTGGTTCTGTGAGTTGCTCAGAGGGCTCTTGGCATTCTCAGGTCGTGTCCCCGAAGTGTCCACTAGGAGGCGTTACAGCGCGCTGGTTAAGAGCCCAGACACTGAAGTCCTGCAGTGAGACAGGCTTAAATCCCTGCTCTTCCTCTTACTACCTTTGTGACATCGCTGTGCCTCAGTTTCCTCATTTTAAGACTGGCACGATAGCAGTAGCTACATGGATCGTTAAATAAGAGGCTATGTATACAGTGCTTGAGCGTGGTTTTGGCACCTAGTAAGAGCAACTTCTATCAGATGGGACGCTTTGGGCGTGACACACGTATGGACCACAAAAACCCGTTGAGAATGGCTTTAACACAAGGAGGATTTATTATCTCATTTACCAGGGAGTCCCAGGATAGGGTGGCTCTAGGACTGGTTGGTTCAGTGGCTTAGAGTGAGGTCACGAGCAACTTCTGTTCCACTCTACCCTCCTCGCCTTGTCAGACTTCCCTTGGACAGGCTGCCCTTGTGTGTGGTAAGTGTACATATACTGTCCAGACAAGTTGTCCGGAGGGAAACATCCTTCTCTTACTACAACTTGATTTTTTTTAACAGCAAAGAAGACCCTCTCTTGGCAGGCTTTTCTTCATTTGCCACTGGCCAGAATTTCTATACCTAAACCAGTCACCAGTGAGGTGAATGGATTTACATGACTGACTTGCACTGACCAAGACTTATGTCTGTTCTAGGAACAAGGTCACCTCCCTCAGGAGTATGTGCCCCTGAAATTGGGGGAAGAAGGAGCACAAAAGACTGGTGACTGAGTCCCACCCAGAATATTAAAAAGTTGAGAGACTGGTTTGCTAAGGACTCTGATGGTATGAGCAAAGAGTCTGCAACCTGTTGGGACTGAGCTGCATTCCCCGGGTTTACGGCTGAGGATGCATCTTTTCAGAGATAAAATATGGACCACACGTGGCAGTCATCTCCAGGGGTTGGACTGGTGGGACTCCTGTGGGACTGCAAAGAATTGTTAGAGTTCGGATGTAAGGAGAAATGAGCTAGGAGAGTAGGAGATGTTGGTCACAAGCTGGATGCTTGAAATTGGAATTAAAGATTATGGACATTGGTAATGACAGAAACTAGGATTTAATTGGAAATAAGTGGTGGATATAAGCTGGAGAGCAAGATCTTTGGAGAAAGAAGGCAAGGAACTGAGAAACTAGAAAAAAATAATGTAAGGTGGACATTGAAATCCTCAAGAATTGTGACAGAGGCAGCAGTACTGGAATGACAGGGACCCCAGGAATGAAGATGAGAGAGGGCAAGAGAAAAGGGATTCATTTGCAACAAGGATAAATAGTGGATGGTATGGTTTGAGGGTATCAGATTCAGAAAGTGAATTTTAGAGCATGGAGATCCAGGGGACTAACCATCTATCTAGTCACTCTCTAGGCTGTGTGGTGTGAGGGGTGGAGAAAGTTGACCTCCTGGAAAGGATTTGAGGGAAGTAGTTTTGACTAGAACAAGGAAGTGAAAGGAAGGTTGAAACAAGTTAAAGATTTAAGGAATTTTATTGATGATTGATTTTGAATTCCAGAGGGCATGACAGAAGTGATGAGGAATTGGTGAGGAAATATGGAAGAATATTCCAGAAGGAAGACTGTGAAAGCCACATGAAGCTTCCGGCAGTGATAAAATTAACAGGAGTCAAGGGCATATGAAATTTGCCTTAATGGTTTTGAGGAAGAAAGTTGTGGCAAGGCTTTATACTGAAGGGTAGAATCCTGCAGAGTCTGGAGTGGCTTAGTGACCTTCATGATAAAAGCACTGAGGGTCTTACTATGAGCACATTGAACTTAAGGCTCCCTGTTGACCTTGCTGATGGTGGTATCGACACTGAAGCTGGAGCTGATAGTCTTACACCAAGCTCCATTTACACATGAGCTCCGTTTGTGACCTGCTGGTCCAAGATGCTCAGACATGAGGGGTGAGATCTAACTCTAGACATTGATGTCCAGACATTAATAGCTAACACTGAGCGCAGTATATGCTAGGTACATGATAGTTTTACATGTAATAGCACACTTGATCCTCAGAATGAGGATCTGAAGTAGGTGTTATTATACCTGTTTACAGGTGAGAAATCTGATGCTTAATAGAGATTTTGACTGATTGTGATTTGTGTCATCGTAAGAGATGGAGAGAAATATGAAACCAGGCAGTCTGATTTAAAAACACTTGCTCTTAAATTGTATGGTACGCCACCTACCTGGGGAACTTATTAAACCATCCTGGGTTTAAAACTTGCTCTTTATCCCTTATTCATTTAAAAAACACAAATGCAGTATATACCCAAAGAAAACAAAAATGCTAATTGGAAAAGACATATGTACCCCTCTATTAATCACATTATTTATACAAAGATATGCAAGCAACCTAAGAGTCCATCAATATAGACGGATTAAGAAGCTGTGACACACACACACACACACAGACACACACACACAGACACACACACAGACACACACATGCACAGGCACACACACAGAGTGTAACATTAACCATAAAAAAAGAACGAGATCTTGCCATTTGCCGCAACATGGATGGGTACTTAGAGGTATTATACTGAAAGAAGTAAATCAAAGACTTATTTCTAAAAAAGAAAACAAATATCTAAAAAACAAAATGAATAAGAGAAATCCATAAACAAAGACCCAATAAGAAAGAAAACAAACTGATTGTTCCAGAGGGGAAGGGAGTGAGGGACGGGCAAAATGGGTGAAAGGGAGTGGCAGGTACAGGCCTCCAGTTACGGAATAAGTCACAATGAAGAAAAGTACAGAACAGGGAATACAGTCCGTGGCAATGGTATCGTAATAGCTTGGATGGTGACAGACTCCATGTGTGGTGAACGTAGCCTAACATATAGGTTTGTCCAATCACTGTGCTGCACACCTGAAACTGATAAAACATTTTATGTCAACTCTACTTCAATAGAAAGGGGAAAAATAATAAAAATAACAAATGCTTGTTTGCTCAGACAGACTTATCGCTTTGCATATTGTAATGTAAGGCATTTGGGTGAATTTTAATAAGTGCTTTATAAAAAAATATGCAACACAAAGTTGGTGGTCTAGGGTGAATGACCTTATAATTGCAAGTGAAGAACTCTGTTGTAAACAAATATTCTAAAGATTAATTTTGAAAGTAATAAAGTGGAGTATGACGTAGAGGTCATGAATACATACTCCTAAGATAAATTTTTTAAATGTCTTCATGTTATATAAATGGATACTTGTGGGTTGGGATAAAATGTAATGACAATATTAACACATCACTAGAAAAACTGTCAGCGCTCACTTTGGTAGCCCATACACTAAAACTGGAATGATTCAGAGAAAACACACACGGGCCCTTGTACGAGGAAGGCAAGCAAAGCCATACAGCATATGCATTTAAAGAACCTAAATAGACAATACAACCAAATGAGCCTTGACTAGACATTGGACCAAAAAAAAAAAAAAAAAAAGTACACGTGGGGACAACTGGAGAAATCTGACCATGGACTAACTGTGTATTAGACTATGGAGTTAACTTTTTTTAAAAAAATCTTACTTATTTGACAGAGAAAAATCACAAGCAGGCAGAGAGGCAGGCAGAGAGAGGGAAGCAGGCTCCCCGCTGAGCAGAGAGCCTGATGCAGGGCCCGATCCCAGGACCCTGGGATCATGAATTGAGCCAAAGGCAGAGGCTTAACCCACTGAGCCACCCAGGTTCCCATTCCCAGCTTTTTAGTTTGAAAAATTTCAGTTGAATATCTACAACCTTTACCCAGATTAAACATTAATATATTTTTTTTCGTGTGTGTGTGTGTGTGTGTGTGTGTGTCTGTTTGCATACATCCATGCATAATACACACATTGTTTTAGGTGAACCATTTGAAAGTTAGTTGGGACATTAAGACCCTTTACCCCTAAATACTTAAGCATGTGTTTATTTCCTTTTTCAGTTTTTTAAATTTAAATTCAATTAGCCAACATCTAGTCTATCATCAGTTTTTGATGTAGTGTTCAATGACTCATTAGTTGTATAACACCCAATGCTCATCAGATCACATGTCCTCCTTAATGCCCATCGCCCATTAACCCATCCCCCCAACGCCATCCCTTCTGTAACCCTCAGTTTGTTTCCTGGAGTCCAGAGGCTCTCATGGTTTGTCTCCCTCTCTGATTTCTTCCCTTTCAGGTTTCCCTCCCACCCCCTACGGTCCTCTGCACTATTCCTTATATTCCACATACGAGTAAAACCATACGATAATTGTCTTTCTCTACTTGACTTCTCAGCATAATCTCCTCCAGTCCCCTCCATGTCGATGCAAATGGTGGGTGTTCATCCTTTCCGATGGCTGAGTAATGTTCCATTGTGTATATGAACCACATCTTCTTTAACCATTCATCTGCTGAAGAATGTCTTGGCTCCTTCCACAGTTTGGCTATTTTGGACACTGCTGCTATGAATATTGGAGTACAAGTGGCCCTTCTTTTCACTACATCTGTATCTTTGAGATAAATACCCAGTAGTACAATTGCTGGGTTGTAGGGTAACTCTATTTTTAACTTCTTGAGGAACCTCTATACTGTTTTTCAGAGTGGCTGTACCAGCTTGCATTCCCACCAACAGTTAAGAGGGTTCCCCTTTCTCCACATCCTCTCCAACATTTGTTGATCTGTCTTGTTCACATTAGCCATTCTAACTGGTGTGAGGTGGTATCTCATTGTAGTTTTGATTTGTATTTCCCTGATGGCAAGTGATGTGGAGCATTTTTTCATGTGTCTGTTAGCCATTTGGATGGCTTCTTTGAAGTGTTTGTTCATGTCTTCTGCTTATTTCTTGCCTGGATTATTTGTCTTGGGTGTTGAGTTTGATTAAGTTCTTTATAGATCTTGGATACTAGCCCTTTATCTGATGTCATTTGCAAATATCTTCTCTCATTCTGTCAGTTGTCTTTTGGTTTCGTCAAGTGCTTCCTTTGCTGGGTGAATGCTTTTTTTTTTTTTTTTAAAGATTTTATTTATTTATTTGACAGACAGAAATCACAGGTAGGCAGAGAGGCAAGCAGAGAGAGAGGAGGAAGCAGGCTCCCTGCCGAGCAGAGAGCCCTATGCGGGGCTCGATCCCAGGACCCCGGGATCATGACCTGAGCCGAAGGTAGAGGCTTTAACCCACTGAGCCACCCAGGCGCCCCTGGGTGAATGCTTTTTATCTTGATGAAGTCCCAATAGTCCATTTTTGCCCTTGTTTCCCTTGTCTTTGGAGACATGTGCTGCAAGAAATTGCTGTGGTCAGTCACAGAGGTTGCTGGCTGGGTTCACTTCTAGGATTTTGATGGATTCCTGTCTCACATTGAGTTCTTTCATCCATTTTCAGTCTATTTTTGTGTGTGGTGTAAGGAAATGGTCCAGTTTCATTCTTCCCTATGTAGCTGTACGGTTTTCCCAACACCATCTGTTGAAGACAAGGTCCATTTTCCATTGTATATTCTTTCCTGCTTTGTCAAAGATTAGTTGATCATAGAGTTGAGGGTCCATTCCTGGGTACTCTGTTCTGTTCCATTGATCTCTGTGTCTGATTTTGTGCCAGTACCATACTGTCTTGATGATTGCAGCTTTGTAATAGAGCTTGAAGTCTGATACTGTGATGGCATCAGCTTTGGTTTTCTTTTTCAACATTCCTCTGACTAATAGGGGTCTTTTCTGGTTCCACATAAATTTTAGGATCGTTTTGTTCCAGCTCTATGAAAAATTTCAATGGTATTTCGGTAGGGATGGCATAGAATGTGTAGATTGCTCTGGGCAGCATAGACATTTTCACAATGTTTATTCTTCCAATCCACAAGTATGGGATGTTTTTCTGTCTCTTTGTGTCTTCCTCAATTTCTTTCATGAGTGTCTGTAGCTTCTAGAGTAGTGATATGTTACCTCTTTGGTTAGGTTTATTCCTAGGTATCTTATGGTTTTGGATGCAGTTGTAAATGGGATCAATTCCTTAATTTCTCTTTCTTCAGTCATACTGTTAGTGTATCGAATGCAACTGATTTCTGTGCTTTCATTTTTGTATCCTGCCATGTTGCTGAATTGCTATATGAGTTTTTGCTTTGGGGCTGGAATTTTTTGGATTATCCACATAAAGTATCATGTCATCTGGGAAGAGCAAGAGTTTGACGATTTGGGTGCCTTTTCTTTCTTTTTGTTGTCTGACTGCTGAGGTTAGGACTCTAGTGCTATGTTGAACAGTAGTGGTGAGAGTGGGCATCGCTGTCATGTTCCTGACTTTAAGGGAAAAGCTCTCATTTCTTTCCCAATGAGAATGATACTTGCTGTGAGATTTCATAGATGGCTTTTATGATATTGGAAGTATGTTCCCTCTATCCTTATACTTTGAAGGGTTTTAATAAAAAAAGGATGCTGTATTTTGTCAAAAGCTTTTTGAACATCAACTGAGAGGATCATATGGTTCTTATCTTTTATTAATGTGCTCTATCTCATTGATTGATTTGCCAATGCTGAACTACCCTTGCATCCAAGGAATAAATCCCACCTGGTCTGGTCGTGGAAGCATGTGTTTTCTAAGAATAAGGTCATTGACTTACGTAGTCACAATACTAGTTAGTATCACACCTAAAAAAGTTAGTAATTCTAGGAGTGCCTGGGTGGCTCAGTCAGTTAAGCGTCTGTCTTCGGCTTAGGTCATGATCCCAGAATCCTGGGATAGACCCCCACATTGGGCTCTCTGCTCAGCAGTAAGCCTGCTTCTCCCTCTGCCTGCCACTCTCCCTGCTGTGATTTCTCTCTTTCTCTGTCAAATAAAATCTTTAAAAAAGTTAACTCCAGGGGTGCCTGGGTGGCTCCGTGGGTTAAGCCTCTGCCTCTGGCTCAGGTCATGATCCAAGTATCCTCCGATCGAGTTCTCTGCTCAGCGGGGAGCCTGCTTCCCCCTCTCTCTGCCTGCCTCTCTGCCTACTTGTGATCTCTGTCAAATAAATAAATAAAATCTTTAAAAAAAAAAAAAAAACCTGCTTTACTTGGCATCTTTGCGATGATCCCCCCAGTTTCCTTTAATTTTATGCTGTCTAATGCTTAACGTTAGAAAAAATAAAATGAAGCTAACTATCAAGCAACACTGAAAGCCTATCTCGTGTACATAGCTTTGCTTCTTACCGGGCACAAGTCTACAACTGGCAAGACCTTTTTTTCTCCTCATATAATCTCAGAGAGGAAAAATAAACCCTGAAGTGTAAAATGTCATGCTCTGGTTAGTTGTGTGAAAGTTGAAAAGTAAATTATCGAGTATTACACTCTATTTAGATATGGAAAAACTTAGAAATTAGTCCTCAAGATGGCACCTGCTAAGAGGAAAACACATACACGTATTCTACTAAATAAAGATCAAAACTCTAATGTTAGTGTTTGAAATCGTGAAATTATGATTGTACATGGAACAAAATGTTTATTTTAAGCTCAGTCAGTTTAGAGCTGGCTGACATGTGATCCATCATGTAAGGAGATGTTGCTGTGTTTAGTTTCCAAAGTGGCAGAAACTTCAGTCTATGTTCTGAGCAATGTATTTGTAAGTTTCTCCACCAAAGAACAGAAGAGCCCGTAATTAATAAAGACAAGTGTTCGGATTTATTTGGAAATTCACAGTTTCTAATGGCACTCCAGCTCCGCAGTTACAAACTGACAGCCACCTTTCCACAACTCTGGGCGCCACATGCACATCGTGGAGCTTCCCGCTCTCCCTCCAAGCTCACCTGGACCTCTTCTCAACAAGCTTCTATACAATCAGGCCCTCCTGCTCTGAATGGCTAATTGTACAGACTGGAAAAAAAATTTAAATCATCTAAAACATACTGTTAACCTAAAAGCAGCAACTTAAACAAACAAAAAAGGCTTTAAATAGGTCACATTACAAACAATACCCCACCCGAGAGGTATTAGACAAGTTTAAAAACAGTTATTACTAAAAGTGCTCAATAAGTTATAACTTAAATCTTACAACACGAAATGGTCAATTCTCTCCCTTTCAAGAAGAAACTTCCCACTTTCACTCATTACTGTACAAACACACACTAAGAAATCATTTTATTCAAACACAGTCGCTGCCAATTATTTTTTAAAGGAAACAAAGACAAGGTGGAGACAGACACACTGACATCACAGGTATGCCTCTGCACATCTGTAGCCAATACAAAGCAAACATCGGGACTAACGATCCCTTTAGACTTGACCAATTAGACAAGGCTTGACAAAGTCACTCGCTGGATCCGTGCACAGGTACATAGGCAGTGATTTTACCACGAGACCTGGACTCATTCGACGAAGCTCCAGAAGTTCTATTTGTAGAAACAGGAAAGAACTACCTGAAAGTCCAGAGGATTAGTGCTTATTGTGAATGTTTAAGATGTAATGTAGCTAACGAAAACCCTTACAAGTGGTTAAATGTGCTTAAAAGGTGAATTCATAAAAAATCTATTCGCAAATACCAGTCATTTATAAGAAAAAATCTTGTAGGCTTTTTTCTCGTTGAGTTAGTAACTAGAGAAAAACGAGTGTGAGTAAGTTGAATGAAAATATCCGTATCTCTGCTTACCTAAAAGAACAGACGAGAATTCCAGCAAGTTTCTGTTTCAAGTGAGTTTGCTACAAGAAGTCTATTTGGCAAGTCTGCGGGACCTTTACACTGTCTGACCCACATTACGGAACTTCAGATGCAGATCACCTTAAAGCCTTGTAGTGTTTGCAGCTTCAAAAAACTAACAAAGTTATAAAAGAAATCAAATGACAGAAAAAGTTCTCCCTCCTCTTCCAGTGGCATTATAAATAGACAAAAGGCACATAAATATGGGAAGGTGCAAGAAATAGGAACAAAGCTAAAGGAAGAGGTTTAGGCTTTCATTCCTATCCCACCCAAAGGAACTGGGCTTCCAAATTACGTTTGTCCCAGTAATTAATCTGTGAAAAAACATCTTTATAAAATGTCTACCATTGTCCTTGTAGGAAGTGATCAGCCTTGTAAAACTGCAGCTCATTAACCAAGATTGACACAATCCCACCTACTTCTTTAAAATGGCAGAAACCATAATTTCTGAATACTTTTCCCATTAGTATTTTCTCCCTCCCCCAAACCCTTCGAATACCACAGACTGTTCTTCAAAGAACAACAACAAAAAGTCTCCAGTATGAAAAGTTCTGTTCATTTTAGATGTGTCCCGAGACCGCTGTGACACCAAATGTTCCCACGGTGATCTCTTTGTTTCCTTTGATTATGTCATGCAGGCTCGGTAATGATCCTGACTTAGTCTGTATTAGAGTTTTTATCAATTTTCCTTGGTCTTGGACTTTAGATCGCCTTCGTTTTAAAGCCCGCTTCTCAGTTTTTGTCTTCTGGGACTGTCCGTTGCACAGACTTGTGCAAGCTGAAATGCCACAGAAGTAAGACTCCTCTGACTGTGATGAGGTTTCGGAGCTTCCTTCAGACGGAGGACCCTTGTACGAAGAGTGATAAACTTCTCCCATATTAGAGAAGTCTCTCTGGTTCACAAAGGGCTTCCTTCCTTTTAGGTCTCCATTGGCTATAGGGTGCAATGGATCTGCTGGTTTTATGGTTTCAATTTTTTCAGTTTTATACTTGCAGCGTTTCTTCTGCAACACAAATTTTAAAACAAGGCAGTAATGAGACCTCCAAGAGTTACCTCATCAAACCACCTAGAGGGCTGAGCTAATGTAGGAAACTGCCAACTCCTGGTGAAAAGTAAACAGTATTATGTTCAAACATACTGTTATGTTCTGGATAGATATTAACCATTATCTTCCCATTTTGTAAATGCTGCTCAATCACAACTCCTTACTTAGCTTAGCTGCCACCTCTGAAAATAGATTTAGGGGGTGATAACTGACATCTGAGTACTTAGTAAGCATCAGGTAGAATCCTAGCTGCTTTCATGTGTATCCTACTTACTAAGAAGTGAGTATTTATCCCTGGTTACTAAATGAGAAAACCAAGGTCCAGAGGTTTGGTTCCACACCCAAGTTACAACACAGTAAGTGGCCAGGTTGGGACTGAACCCTGGGCTATTTGGCTCTAGAAGTCCAAGTTCTTTCACCTAGAGATCATTACCTCTAATCAAACTGAGTACAACTTATTTTGAGAGGCAAAACAGAAAACGCAGACTTTATAACCAAAAAGCCCAAGTATATTTGAGTTTTACCACTGACTTAAAAAGACTTAATGGATCATTCAAAGACAACATAAACCCTCTGAATTTTGGTTTTCTCATTTCAACTCGGGGATACTACCATCTCCAGGCTGCTCTGAGGAATGCAGGAATGGCACACGCACACACTGTGCCTAACACGCACTGACAATAAACAAGGACTACTACCCAGGCATCAGCAAATTTTCTCTGTAAAGGGCCAGGCAGTAAGTATTTTAGGCTTTACAGGTCACATACTATATCTCTTGTATATTCTTTTTTATTTTACAACCCTTTAAGATGGCTCCAGGCTCATACAGAACAGGCCACAGGCCAGATATAGCCTGGAAGTTGTAGTTTGCTGACCTCTGTAACATTGACTTGTATCAGTATTATGATTGGACATATACAGTAAATTTAAGGACCACTTAGAGATATCAAACCTTTCTACCCAGTCTTTATCTACTATGTCATAACATACCAATATACTTAAAAAGAATCAAAATATTACCTTTTTTTCTGGAGAGAACTTGAGGGGTTCTACGATGTACAAATCATTTGGGTCTACTGTAAGTAAGAGGAAATAAAAAGCAGATATGTAGTATATTATGCTAAGATAAACACTAAAAATATTATATATTTTGTTATATTATATTTGTTATATTATATTATATTATATATAATATATATTATATATATTCTCCCTTAGTGATTATTTTCCTAACCAATGAGTTTATAATTATACCACATTAAGCATATATTTATGCATTTTAAATTAGTGAAAAGTGACAAGATGGGAGATGGTACCATTTTTATCTGAGGTTTGACCAGTCTCCTTCAAATAATTTCCTTAAGCTTCTAACGGACAGCTAGCCATCAGCCAACACAGTAAGGATCCCTCTCAGGGCCCAGCCCTATCCTTTACCTAGTAAGAAGGTAACATCACCAGGTTAAGCTAGTAACAAACCCATACATCATCTGAGTATTTCCCTAAAACACTAAGTTACACTGTGTCACGAATGTGGGTTAATTATGTACAACAAGCAGTGACCAGGTAAAAAAGCCAGCTAAAGGAACATACACATTAAAAAAGAAATTTAAGAAGTTTTTTCTAGATGTATTTTACTGTGACCGAAACTCTGAATGCCAAAATCTAAAAATAGCTTGAACATGCAATATAAATGACAAAGCAATAATGAATAAACACTTCTGGCAAGGTGAGTAAATTAGAAATATTCGCTTTAGGTTTCTAAGATTTCATTCCTTTAAGCACATTAAAGACAGCTGCATACCACTTCCACACTGACAAGATAAATGTCTTGACAAGAAAGACATCTGACTGACAAGATAAACGGAATTTCAGTCCTACTGAGCCCATTAAAAATAAACAATACGTGGTCTGACAGAGCCAGAAATTTATAAGCTATAAAATTCACTCTAAAACTTCATATACTGCAAATTTACTAATAACATGATTCAACCAATTATAATTTTTTACATTATGTCCTAGAAATCTGTTGAGAAGTCATCAAGTATATCAAAATATCTAAACATTCCTCTAAACAGCCATTTCTATCAGTTACTAATCTCACTCAAATTGCTCTTAAAAAAAATGGCACTTTTAGAAATGGTTGTTAACTGTTACTCAGACCACCCTCTCTATGAAAGCAACTAAATACGGATTTAACAAGTCAGGAAATAACAGATGTTGGTGAGGATGTGGAGAAAAGGGAACTTCTTACATCACTGGTGGGAACGCAAACTGGTGCAGCCACTCTGGAAACCAGTACGGAGGTTCCTCAGAAACTTGAAAATAGAGCTACCCTACAACCCAGCAATCACACTGGGTATTTACCCTAAAGATACAAATGTAGTGATCCAAAGGGACACGTGCACCCGAATTTTTATAGCAGCAATGTCCACAATAGCCAAACTATGGAAAGAGCCCAGATGTCATCCAACAGATGAATGCACAAAGAATATGTGTGTGTGTGTGTGTGTGTGTGTGTGTGTGTGTGTGTGTATACACAACGGATTACTCAGCCATCAAAAAATGAAATCTTGGGGCACCTGGGTGGCTCAGTGGGTTAAAGCCTCTGCCTTGAGCTCGGGTCATGGTCCCGGGGTCCTGGGATCAAGCCCCATATTGGGCTTTCTGCTTAGCAGGGAGCCTGCTTCCTCCTCTCTCTCTCTCTCTCTCTGCCTAGTTGTGATCTCTGTCTGTCAAATAAGTAAATAAAGTCTTTTAAAAAAGAAATCTTGGGACGCCTGGGTGGCTCAGTTGGTTAAGCAGCTGCCTTCGGCTCAGGTCATGATCCCAGCGTCCTGGGATCGAGTCCCACATCGGGCTCCTTGCCTGGCAGGGAGCCTGCTTCTCCCTCTGCCTCTGCCTGCCACTCTGTCTGCCTGTGCTTGCTCTCGCTTCTCTCTCTATGACAAATAAAAAAAAATAAATAAAAAAAAAAAAAATAAAAAATAAAAAATAAAAAAAAAATCTTAAAAAAAAAAAAAAGAAATCTTGCCATTTGCAACCATGTGGATGAAACTATAGGGTATTACGCTAAGCGAAATAAGTCAATCAGAGAAAGACTATTATATGATCTCACTCATATGCAGAATTTAAGAAACAAAACAGAGATGCATAGGGAAGGGCGGTAAAAATAAGACAAGAAGAAACCAGAGAGGGAGACAAACCCTAAGAGACTCAATCATAGGAAACAAACTGAGGGTTGCTGGAGGGGAGGGGAGAGGGGGGGATGGTGTAACTGGATGATGGGACTTTAAGGATGGCACGTGACGTAACAAGCAATGGGTATTCTATAAGACCGGGGAATCACCTCTACCTCTGAACTCTACCTCTGAAACTAATAATACACTATATATTAATTAACTGAATTAAAATTTTTTTTAAAAATCACTAAAAGCACTGAAGAGTAGCCAAGATTAAGTAGGCAATCTCTAGACCAAATCTGAAATAAAAGTAGGACGCCAGATAGTGAAGTGGAACACAAAAGTCATTCTTGTCCTGAGAGCATTTGCCAATGCATGAGTATGTGAATTTTAGCTCTGGTGGTATGAAGAGAATGAGTCAGAAATAAAATCTCCAGACCCACCCACAGTAGTAAGTCTAGTAAGATGCCCTCACTCATCCCCTGTAAGCTAGGACTCTAAGGACTATCCTCAGAGGAAGAATTAACCCAGGCAGTGCAGGGACTGACAGTCCGAATTCCCAGATCTGGTGGTCCAACTCACCTCATGCCACTAACATAAAATATTCTTGAATACAAAGCAAACACAAATTTTCTCTGGCAGAAGGACCTACCTTCTAGCTCTCTAATTATCCCGACAAATTATTTTTCAAAGAGAAGGACCAACACACAAAGGTAACCAAGCCCAGAAAGACCAGAGGCATCTTGAGCAAGAGCCTATGGACAAAATTAATGAAGAGATTCACAAAGACTTAAGATACTAGAATTATCAAAAAGATAAGATTATAAAGACAGGTATACTTACTATGTCTAAATAAAAAACCAGCTTGAAAATATCTGCAGGAAAAATAAAACAAACAAAAAAACGGGACCTAGATGTTTAAAAAAATACTGAAGCAACTCCTAGAAATGGAAAATGTAATAAATGACATTAAAAACTCAATGAAAGAATTTAATAGCAGACTACAGATAGCTAAGAATGTGTGGTCTGGAAAACAGTTCAGAAGAAATCACCCAAATATAACACAGAAAGGCAAAAAGAATGGAAATAAGTAGAGTTTAGGGAGCTAAAGTGAAAAGGATGGTAACATACTGAATTAAATGTGGATTCTAAAAGAGAACGAGGTAGGGGAATGTTTCGGGGGAAAAATAATGGTTGTGAAGAATTTTCCAATCTTTTTTTTTTTTTTAAAAGATTATTTATTTATTTATTTGAAAGACAGAGATCACAAGCAGGCAGAGAGAGAGGAGGAAGCAGGCTCCCTGCTGATCAGAGAGCCCGATGCGGGGCTCGATCCCAGGACCCTGGGATCATAACCTGAGCCGAAGGCAGCAGCTTAACCCACTGAGCCACCCAGGCGCCCCAAGAATTTTCCAATCTTGACAAAAGATACCAACGGAGAGATTCAAAGAACCCAACAAATTTAAACAGGAATAAAGAAAAAAAGATCATGTTTCAGTATGAAGGAAAGCAACGGCAAATGGAAATTCTCAGAAAGCAGACCTGAAGAATTAAGAATCAGTGTACATGTGGATAAATGTAAATGAACGTTAAGTGTGAAAAATAATCATAGTATTCCTTGTTGAATTACAACTAAGAAAAAAATAGAATTTAAATACACAAAAGAGTAGCATGTAAGTCAAGTTGGGGATAAAAGATCTTGGTACTGTCCAAGAAGAGGAAAAAGTACTCATTAACTGCAGATTTTGACAAGTATTTGTAAATTCTAAAGTATGAGAAAATGTCAAAAATAATGCACAACTTCTAATAACAGAAAAAGAATCTCTTCTCAGCTCTAACAAAAAAATCCCTTTGGAAAAGGGAGGAAAAATAAAATGTTAATAGATAAAAGTGAGTATCTTTACACTAATAAATTTTAACACTTAGATGACATGGAAAAAGTCATGGAAATTTTTAATTTAAAGTGGCAAAAAAATCAAGTTCCTATAACAAAAACTCCTCTTACAAGGACAATTCTGGACCTACGTGAATAAAAATTCAAAAAAGAAATAATTATAATCTTTAACTCTTCCTGAGAACTAAAAATAAGAGAGCACTGCCCATCTGATTTTATACACCTTACACACCAAAACCCAACAATGTGAGAAATAAAAAACTACATGCCAGCCTTATTCATGAATAGGTAGCAAAATCCCTAGAGTATCAAACAGAATTATGTGAAAATAATAATATGAACACAACACACACATAAGTATCATGACCAACTTGTATTTATTATGTAATAAAAATGTGACTCAAGAAAACTGATTAGTATACTTCATTTTAATAACAGATCTGAAATGATCATCTTAAAAGAAGCTAAAAAAGTATCTGGTAAGATAAAACGGATTCACGGGGGAAAGGAATTATTAGCAAACTGAGAGGAACTTCCTTAGATAATGGGTATCTACTGAACATCTATGACAAATATAATACTTAACACTAAGAGTTTTCCTTTAAGAATGGGAACAAGACAAAGGTCCCTATCAGGTACTTCTATTCAACACTGCTAAAATGCTAGCCACAACAGCTAGGGAAACAAAGGAAATACAATCTGTTAAGGATTGGAAAGGAAGAAACAAAGTTGTCTTTAGTCTCAAAAAGTGTGCCTGTATTCATGGAAGCTGCCATTCTGTCCTAACAACAAGTAAAAAGCTAAGCAAACTGAAAAATCAACTCTTTGTGTATCTTCGGAAAAGTGAGGTCACACGACAAGTGACTGTCTCAAAACTCAGAGACAGGCAGATACACAGAAACCTCTGTGGGAATCAGTGCCCATGTAGGAAAACTTGAACTACATTAATTGATATATTGATGGATGCTCAGTGTGGATAAATCCTTAAGATAGAAAATCCAAGGAGGATACCCGTCAGAGTGGAGCATCTACACTTCTGTGAGTTTTACCTCCAGAAGCTCTTTGAAATATTCCAGAGTATTCTGTTCTTAACAAGGACTGACTTTAGGAGAACTATTTTAGTAGAGCTGAACCTGCTGGTGTTTTATCAGAGCCTGACCTGTCTAAGGGAAAGGGGAAACCCGAGAAGCACTAACGAAGTGAACAGTCCAGGGAAAAGACCCACCAAAAGATTTAGACCTAATAACAGGAGTCCAGAACGTTTCTTCTACCACCACACTTCACCACCACATTGTGAAAGGTCTGTTTACCGCAGTTCCTTTTACCAAGTATACCATCTCCCACCTTTCAAAAAAAAAAGAATTACAAGGCATTTCTTAAGAAAGCAAAGAACATAGTTCGAAGAGACTAAACAAGCATGAGAACCAGAGTTAGATGACAAGAATGGTGGAATTATCAGATCAGGAATTTTAAAAAAAATTATGATTAATATGCTAAGGGCTTTAATGTAAAAAAACAGACAACATGCAAGAATAGATGGATAATGTAGGCAGAAAAGTTCTAATGAAGGATAAAAAAGAAACATTAGAGCAAACACAGTAACAAAAATGAAGAATGCCTTTGAGGAGTTCACTGGTAGACTAGACACAGTTGAGCAAGAAACACTGAGCTTTATGACATGACAATGGAACTTCTAAAATTAAAGAGAAAAGGGAAAAAAGAAAAAACCACAGAACAGAATATCCAAAAAACTGCAGGTCAACTGTAAAACGTGTAATACATGAGTAATGAGAATACCAGAGGGAAAGAACGAGAGAAAGAACAAAAGAAATATTTCAAGTAATAATGAATGAGAATTTCCCCCAAATTAATGTCAGACACCAAACCATAGATCTAGGAAGCTCAGACAACACAAAACAGGATAAATGCTGAAAATACTACACCTAGGCATATCATATACGAACTCCAAAAAGTTCAAAGATACAGAGAAACTCTGAAAAAGAAGAAAATTACTTACCTAAAGAAAAACAAAGACAAGTTATATCTGACTTCTCAGAAATCATGCAACAAGAGGGTGGAGTGAAATAATTAAAGTATTGAGAGAAAAAACACACTATACCCTACAAAAATTATCTATCTCCTACAAAAATTATCCTTCTTGGACAAGCAAAAAATTGAGGGAAATTATGCCAGGAAACCTTGCAAGAAATGTCAAAAGGTGGTTTTTTTGGAAACTGGAAAACGACACAGGTCAGAAACTGAGATCTAAAGAAAAGGAATGTGCGTGTGTGTTTGTGTGTGTACACACATACATACATACACATACATATATATGCTTATGTGCAAGTGAATGACAGCAGTGATGTAAGAAATGGATGGGAGAAATTAACAGTATTTTGACAAAAGAAAAGAAGAAAAAGAAGTATCTTGTTATTACAAAACAGTTGTACTACCCATGAAGTGGTACAGTGTTATCTGAAAGTGGATTTGGGTTAGTTGTAAATGTATATTGCAAACTCCAGGGCAACCACAAGAGAAAGTGAAAGAATACATGCTATGAAAGGAGAAAATATGGAATTATATACAATGCTGAACTTGAAGTACAAAAGGCAGAAAAAAGTATGAAAGACGAAAATGGAACAAAGATAACAAACAATAACAAACAGTAAACATTAATTCAACTATATCAATAATCGCTTTAAATGTAAATGGTCTAAATACACCAACTCAAAGATTTTAAGACTGGAACAAAACACATGAGTCAACTGTATGCTATTTACAAGAAACTGGCTTTAATGTTTAAAAAATTTATACAGTTATATAGTATAATGATTCAACAGTTCTATGCATTACTCCCTTAGTGCTCATCATGATAAGTGTACTCTTAATCCCCTCTACCTATTTCACTCACTCATGCCCCAACCATCTCCCCTCTTGCAACCATCAGTTCATTCTGTATATCTAAGAGTCTGTCTGTTTTTCCTGTTTCTTAAATCCCACATATGAGTGAAATCATACAGCATTTGCCTTTCTCTGATTTATTTCACTTAGCATTACACTTTCTAGCTCCATCCATGTTGTTGCAAATGACAAGACCTCATTCTTTCTTAAGACTGAGTAATGTTCCATTGTGTATATGTGTGTGTGTATATATATATATATACACACACACACACACACACATATATACACACACACACCACATCTTAATCCATTCATTTATGGGTGGACATTTCCATAACAAGGCAATTGTAAATAATGCTGCAATAAACACAGAGGTGCATATATCTTTTCAAATAAGTGTTTTCATTTTTTTTTTTTTAAGATTTTTATTTATTTGACAGACAGAGATCACAAGCACACAGAGAGGCAGGCAGAGAGAGAAGGAGTTGGGAAGCAGGCTCCCTGCTGAGCAGAGAGCCCGATGCGGGGCTCGACCCCAGGACCCCGGGATCATGACCCGAGCCAAAGGCAGAGGCTTAAACCCACTAAGCCACCCAGGCGTCCCTAGTGTTTTCATTTTCTTTGGGTAAACAACCAGTAATGGAATTACTGGATCATCTAGTAATTATATTTTTAATTTTTTTGAGGAAACTCCATACTGTTTTCCCCAATGGTTATACCAGTTTGCATTCCCGCCAACATGCATGAGGTTCCTTTTCCTTCATATCCTCACTAACACTTATTGTTTTTTATGTTTTTGATTTTAGCCATTCTGAGGTGGTTATTTCATTATGGTTTTGATTTGCATTTCCCTGATGATTACTGATGTTAAGCATGTTTTCATGTGTCTGTTGGTTATCTGTATGTCTTCTCTGGAAAAATATCTATTCAGGGCCTCTGCCCACTTTTAATTGGATTATTTGGGGATTTCTTTGGTGTCGAGTTGTGTAAGTTCTTTATATATTTTGGATATTCACCCCTTATCAGATATATCATTTATAAATATCTTCTCACACTCAGTAGGCTGCCTTGTCATTTTGTTGATGGTTTCCATTACTATACAAAAGCTTTTTATTTGGCGGTAGTCTAAATAGTTTTATTTTGCTTTTGTTTCCCTTGCCTAAGGAGACATATATAGAAAAACATTTCTATGGTCAAAGTCAAAGAAATTACTGCCTATGTTTTCTTCTAGGAGCTTTACAGTTTCAGATCTCACATTCAGATCTTTAATCCATTTTCAGGGTTTCTTTGTGTATGATGTAAGAAAGAAGTCCAGTTTCAGTCTCTTGCCAGTAGTTTTCTGGTTTTCCCAGCACCATCTGTTGACAAGACTGTGTCTTTCCCACTGTATATTCCTGCCTCCTATGTCATATATTAACGGATCATACAGACATGGGTTTACTTCTTAGCTCTCTACTCTGTTCCACTTCTCTATTTTTGGGCTAGTACCATATTGTTTTGATTACTATGGCTTTGTAGTATAGTATATCTTGAAATCTGGGATTGTGATTATCTTCAGCTTTGTTCTTTTTCAAGATTGCTTTGGCTATTTGGGATCTTTTGGTTCCATGCAAATTTTAGTATTATTTTTTCCAGTTTTGTGAAAAATGTTGATATTTTGATCAGGACTGCATTAAATCTATAGATTGCTTTGGGTAGTATGGACATTTTAACAGTATTGGTTCTTCCAACCCATGAGGAGGGACCATCTCTCCATTTGTGTCACCTTCAACTTCTTTTATTAGTGTTTTCTAGTTTTTAGAATACAGGGCTTCACCCCCTTGGTTAGGTTTATTCCAGGTATTTTATTATTTTTGGTACAACTGTAAATGGAATTACTTTCACAAGAAACACACTTCAAATACAGATATAGACGAAAAGTACAGGATAAAGAAAGATATGCTAACACAAAAAGAAAACAGGATTCGGTATATTAAGTTCAGACAGAGCAGATTTCAGAACAATGAAGTTATCAGGGATAAAGAGGACCATTTCATAATGATAAGAGGTCAATACTCCAAGAAGACTTACAATCTTACAGTAAGGGTAATAATCCTTAATGCATATGTGCCTCACAAAAGAGTGTCAAAATACATAAGGCAAAAACTAACAGTACTCCAAGAAGGAAGAACACATGAATCCATTACACGGCTGGACACTTATGATGCCCCTCTATCAGAAATGGACAGATCCAGAAAGCAACCAGTAAGCACAGAGTTAACCTCAACAGCACCAAAATCTACTGTATTTTTAAATACCATCAATAAACACACAAATACACACATGCGTGCCCATGATACAATTTACAACAGCATCAAAAAATATTCTAGGAATAAAGCTCCCAAAAGTTTGACCCTTTTGGAGTAAAAAGGGATATGCTATATCCTTCCCAAATTGATATGCAATCTATGTAATCTCAATCAAATTTTGTTTGCATGAAACATTAAGTAGAGGATTCCAAATCTATATGGAAAGATAAAGAGCCAATAATGGCCAAGAAACCTGAAACAACTGAAAATTCACATAAAAATTATACACTAGGTTCCTACCTAACACCAAACATTAAAAAAAAAAAAAAAAAAAAGTAAATTCCAGGTAGATTAAAGACCTAACAATAAAAACTGAAGTAAATATTTAAAAGAAATTATAAGAGAATATCATCCATAAACTTAGGGCAAAAAATTCTGTTTCAACAGGAGATAAAAAGCTAACCATAATGGGGGAAAATGTATACATTTGATTACACTAACATTAAGAGGAGCTTTTCTTCTTTAAAAAAAAAAACTCCATATAAAACACAAGTTTCAAAGCAAAAATAAGATATCTACAAAATACTTATCAATGACTAGAATCAAAATCTTAAAAATAATTATATACCACTACAAAAGATATAAACAACCCAAAAGAACAGGCAAAACCTTAAAATTGCCCAGGAAAGTCAAATAACTAAAAGGCATAAATAAAGATGTTCAGCTTCATTAGTAATCAGGTAAATGCAAATCACAACTTCACTGAGGTTAACGAACACTTTAAAACCTAAGAATCCTAAGTGTTTGTTGGCAAGAATGCAGAATAATGGAAATCCCCACAGCACTGGTGGAAGCACAAACTGTTTTATGGCCACTCTGGAAAAGCCTGCGTTACCTGATGACTTGCAGATCGGCATTCTCTATAATCCAGCAGTATTACACCTCGGTAGTATTCCTAGAGAAATTCATACAACTATGTTCCAGGATACAAATGCATGTTTACAGCAGCGTTAACTGTAATAGCCCCAAGCTAAGCAATAGTAGAATGGATAAATTCACTGTGAATTAGCTACTGAAATAGTATACGATATTGAAATGGGATGCAATCGTGTATATGAATCTCCCAACAGAACGCTGAAGACAAAAATGTTTACATATGGTATGATTCAATTTATCAAAAGCTCAAAATCAGACAAAACTTTTATTACACTGTGAGGGATCCAAACACTGATGGTAAAACTATTAAGAAAATCAAGTGTATGATTATTTCAAAATTCATGACAGCTATTTCTGGGAGAAGCAATACCAAGAGTGCCCATCTTGTTCTACTCCTTGATCTGAATGTTAGCTACACAGACATGCACTTTATAATTACTTCGCAAGTTGTATATTCTAGCTTATGCACATTTTTGGTTTTTGTTTCCCTTATATTTCACAGTAAAAATGTAACAATTTGAAACAATTTTCAACAAAAATGAAACAATTTTGGTCCACCTGATTTATCAACAAAAGTGAGAGTTGCAAATCAAAGTACAAATCTGATGAAGAGAGAGGATACTAAGAGAATAAGACTTAAAATGAATTAATGTTAAGTTAAAACATGGATTATCTAAGCCCCATTATTATCTTAAATACTTAGCAGGCAAGAGGTTATGTAATTTGTCAATTTTGTATTAATCTGTATCGACTTTGTACAAAATCCTAGGATATATAATAAGAGGACATGGAGCAGTACAACCAAGCCACAGAAAAGTGACTGTAAGAGACTACTATGAACTGTACTCCAAAAAATTGGAAACCCAGAAGAAATGGATAAATTCCTAGCAACACACATCAAGAATAAATCATGAAGAGAAAATACCAAAAGACCAATAACAAGTAAGGAGACTGAATCAATAATCAAAACCTTTCAACAAAGAAAAGCCCGCCAACTAGATAGTTCCGTTAAAGAATTCTACCAAACATTTAAAGAAGAACTAACACCAATTCTTGAAACTCTTCAAAAAATCCGGAGAGGGAACACTTCCAAACTCATTCTATATAACCAAAATTACCCTGATACCAAAGCCAGACAAAAGCACTACAGAAAAACTACAGACCAATATCCCTAATGAATACTGATACAAAAATCTTCAATGAAATATAAGCAAAGGAAATTTGATAGCACATTAAAATGATATTACATAAATGGAGATTTATTTCTAGAATAACAAGAATGATTCAACATATGAACATCAATCAATGTAATACACATTAAAAGAGTGAAGGACAGGGGCGCCTGCGTGGCTCAGTGGGTTAAGCCTCTGCCTTCAGCTCAGGTCATCATCTCAAGGTCCTGAGATCGAGCCCTGCATCAGGCTCTCTGCTCAGCAGGAAGCCTGCTTCCCCCTCCCTCTCTGCCTACTTGTGATCTCTCTCTCGCTGTCAAATAGATAAATAAAATCTTTAAAAAAATAAAAGAATGAAGGACAGAAGCCACGTACATGATCATCCCAACTGATGCAGAAAAAGCACATGACAAGATTCAACACCTTTCATGCTAACAATACTCAATAAACTATGAACAAAAGGAAACCTCAACATATTAAAGGCCATTTATGAAAAAGCCTACAGCTGACATAATAATGACTAAAGACTGAAAGCTTTTCCTCTAAGATCAGGAACAAGACAAGGATGCCAGCTCTCTTCTATTCAACTTAGTACTAGAAGTCCTAGCCAGAGCAATTAGGCAAGAAAGGAAATAAAAGGCATCCAAATCAGACAAAAGGGGTGTTGCCTGGGTGGCTCAGTCAGTGAAGCCTCCTACTCTTGATTTTGGCTCAGGTCATGATCTCAGGGTCATTGGGCTCTGGGCTAGGTGTGGAGCTGCCTGGGATTCTCTCTCCCTCTCCCCACCCACCCCACATTGGACAAAAGGAAGTAAAATTATCTCTGTTCAGAGATGACATGATCTCATACACAGAAAATCCTAAGAATTGCATTAAAAAACTGCCGATGGATTCAGCAAAGTTGCAGGACACAAAATCAAAGCACAAAAAAACCGGCTGCACTTCTATACTTTTAACACTGAACAATCCAAAAAGGAAATTAAGAAAACAATTCCATTTACAATAGTATCAAAAAGAATAAAATACTTAGGGATATGCCTAAGAAAGTATAAGGAAAACTACAAAATATTGACAGAAGAAATTAAAGAATATACAAACAAATTTAAAACAGAAGACACAGGGGTACTGGGTGGCTCAGTTGTTAAGCAACTGCCTTCAGTTCAGGTCACGATCCCAGGGTCCTGGGATCGAGCCCCACATCAGGTTCCCCGCTCAGTGGGAAGTCTGCTTTTCCCTCTCCCTTTTCCCCTCCCCCTGCTTGTGTTCCCTCTCTTGCTGTGTCTTCCTCTGTCAAATAAATAAATAAAATCTTAAAAAATATAAAAATAAAAAAGATGACACAAATGAGAAAACATCTCACGTTCATGAGTGGAAGACTTAATATTGTTAAGATGTCCATACTGTCAAATGATAATACAGATTCAGCACAATCCTTATCAAAATTCCAACAATATTTTTTTGCTGAAGAAGAAGAAAAAAAAATCCTAAAATTTTTATCACTTCTCAAACGACCTTAAATAGGCCAGACTATTTTTAAAAAGAATGAAGTTTGAGGATTCATACTTCCTGATTTCAGAACATGTCACAAAGGTATAGTCATCAAAACAGTGCTGTACTGGGATACTTGAGTAGCACAGTCAGTTAACCACAGAACTCTTGGTTTCCGCTCAGTGTCATGAGATCAAACCTGGTGTTGGGCTCTACGCTCAGCATGGAGTCTGCTTAAGACTCTCTCTCCCTATTCCCTTGTCCCTCCCTGCCTCTCTCTCTCTCTCTTAAATAAATTAATCTTAAAAACAGAACAAAATAAAACAGCATGGTACCGGAGTACCTAGGTGGCAGAGTCGGTTAAGTGTCCAGCTCTTGGTTTCAGCTCAGGTCGTTATCTTAGAGTTGTAAGATCGAGCCCAGCATGAGGCTCTACACTGAGCACAAAGTCTGATAAGATTTTCTCTCTCTATCCTTCTGTCCCCCACCCCCACCATTTTCTGTCTCTCAAATAAATAAATCTTTAAACAAAATAAAACAAAACAGTGTAATACTGGCATAAAGACTGGTAAACAGACCAAAATAATAAAGGACCCAGAAACAAACTCACACATACAGTCAAATAATCTTCAACAAAAATAGTAAGACCAGTCAAATAAGGAAAACGTTTCTTCAACAAATAGTCCTGGGAAAACTGGATACTGACATGTAAAAGAATGAGGTTGAACCCTATTTTCCACAATATACAAGGAAACATGAGGAGACTACATGACATTGGAGATATTAACAACAAAAAAGTTAAAGAAAAACTCTTTTTAAATTCATTTAAATTCAAATTAAATTTAAAAGGACATTTCTCCAAAGATGATTTACAAATGTCCTGAAGCACATGAAAAGATGTTCAACATCCCTACATCAAAAGTCAGAGATCAAAACAGTGGCTACCCTGGGGAGGGATGGACAGGGACTAGAAGAGCAGAAGCAGTGGCTGGGATGCTGGATAATGTTCTCTCAGTCTGGGTGTGTTGTCACACAGGTGTGTTCATTTGGTTTATGAAAATTCATCAAGCTTTACCCATAACAATTACATTTTCTTAATACCTAACACTTAAATTAAAAATGTTATTATAAAAGAAAATCACCCAAAAGAACAAAAAAAGAAAGAAAAAAACAGGAAGGAAGAAGAGATTTACTAGTGTTGAGCAAACACACATACAATAGGTTGTCTCTGTGAACGCTGTGATCACAGTTAAATCAGCAATGCTCAGCAATGATTACTCAAACGATTTAGTCAATTGAAACATGCTGTTACTAAATCCCAAGGCAAGAGAAGCTAGTCATTATTAAGAAAGCAATCCTAACTGAAATATACAATTAACTTGGTTATTTTAAGACTGCTATAAAGCTAAGTCTCTTAGGAAGTGCTAATTATGAAAGAAATGATATAGAAAAATAGCTACTCATTACTAATTCATTCATTTAAATTTAAGTATTCACTGAGTGTTAGATAATGGAATGCTATTACAGACCCTAGCCTATAAAAAAGAGATTAGTACTAGATTTTTCCCCCCCCAGAAAGTGCCTCACAGTCCTCAACTAGAGACAAAAGGGGTCCTACCTGTACAAGAAGAGGAGGCAGATAAGCACAGGATGCTATGGGAGTACATTCAGGTTTTCCAAATCTGTTGAACTTTCTCAAACATCCCTTTCTAAAAAGAAATACTTCTAAACAGGAGCATGTGCAAACAAAGCTACCAGTGGCTAATTAAACTAAGCCCCCCTTCCCCACCCTCTGGGCTTTTAGGAATAAAGACAGAAAGAAAGTGTGCAAGTGATAAGGTGGCTTTGACGCAGCACAAACACAAAGGTTACTTATGCCCATTACTCTGCTGCAGATGGTTCTGAACACAGCACTGACACTGCACTTATGCAGAAGTGAGCTAGATTCCTGTTTACATATAAACACGGCACAAAAATCTACCTTCTTTGCCAGTTAACTGTAGAGACTTGGATCTGATGAGTGGGAATGAAGTTCTCCTTTTCAAATTCATATCATCGTAAGATGAGAAACACCTGAAACATGAAGAAAGTCAACACTGGGCACAATGAGTAAACGACATATAATTTACTCTGCAGCTGGGGCCTGATGGAAGCTGCTGAGAACTGAACATGCTACGGAATACCAATCTCTAATGTAAAACTCCAGTTACTGCTATTACATGTAAAAAAAAATTAAGGATCATTCTCTAAAAGGTGCTATATTAAAATACCTATTATCCTCTCCCTTTGAATTCCACATTCAAGCATCCTTCACAACCAAAATATTTCAATGGTTTATGCACTTCTTATTAATATTTTCTTTATTCCATCTATAGAACCTTCCAGATACAGGACTATCTTGCTAATTCCAATGTTGTTTTAACACTGCAATTTTAAGATATCATATGGGGAAAAAAAATTATTTCAGCATTCCCTTATTCAGTAAAATTTCTCAAAAATATTAAAAAAAATAGTAAAAAATGTGAAATAAAATGCTGACGTTACCTTTTAGGGCTTGGATACTGATTACTTTTAGGGAGTTTCGAAATATAATCTCCATCAAATTGAGCGGTGTTTCGACAACGCTGCATACAAAGCATTAGTCCCAAGACAACACAGAGAACCAAAGATATGACAAGATAGCTTTGTCGATCTGAAACCTGAGAGGAGAAAAAGGATTTAGTCATTATATATTTTATATATTATAATAATATTAAATATTGTATTATTATATTATTAGTTTATTATTTAAAAATTTTATTAAGGAAAAATACCATGGGATATAAAATTCAAAGAACAAATCGTTTTAAACATTTTTTAATGTGTTTCAAAACCAAAAAATGCATGGCATGCTCTTAGAAAATGAACTACTGAGGTAATGTCTTACTCTGTCTTCTCCCTTCCCCCACAAATCTTTAAACATTTCAAACCTATGGAAAACTTTTAAAAAATATCAATGAATATATTCATGCCTTTCAACTATGTTCACCAATAGTTAATATTTTGCTACATTTGCTGTGTTTTTCCATCTGTACTATCTCCTACTTGGGGAGAAAAAAAAAATCTTGCTCCTACCTAGTCTAATCGCCCAGTTACTTAAGCAAAAAACATGGGGTCATCCTTAGTTCCCCATGCCACACATCCAGTCTTTCATCAAGGCTTGTCCTTCTCTTAAATATTTCCTGAATTCAACAACTTCACAATGTTCTCCACTTCTAAAACCCTCCTCCGAATCGGTGTCGCCGCACCCAGGTTATCGGGACTACATCCCAACTGGCATCCTCCCCACTTCTGCTTTTGCTCTTCCCTAAGAGGCGATTCTCCAGAGCAACAAATAGGGAGTTTCTCAACATACCCTCAATGAGATGACCCTCATCACTTCTTAATTCTTTCCAATGAGCTGCAATGATTAGAATAAAGTTCAAACTCTAAACTGCCTACAAAGGCCTCCATGACCTGAGCCCCACCATTCTGCTCAGCTCATTCTGTACATTCCCTCATTCTGCTCCAGCCAGGCCAACTAAACATAGCACATTGTTTCCAATCGTGGGTCCTTTGCCCGAGTGTGGCTAGTAACAGGTTTGTTCTGACCCGAGGCCCCACACTGAGCACTCAAGTTCTAATGCCACTGCCTCAGATAAGCCTTCCAAAACCACCGTAGCTAAAAGAGCAACCCTTACAACACCATCCATACACACACATTTCATTCTGCATTCCACTGTCCCTCACATATATTTACTTTAAGTATTCCCCATCCCCCAAGAGAGGCTCTGTGCAGTGCCAAGGATACTCACTGCTGTACACTCCAAGTACTATATAGCTCACACCCACATACAATGGATGCTCAAGAAATACTTACTAAGTCAATAAAATTTTTGCTTTATTAAGCAACCCAATAAGCCTTTATAAACTGAAAATGACATATCAGTGGTCTGCAAAAGGCCTAACAGAACTGCTTTATAACCATATTTTAGGTTAAGACCTAAACTACAAATGTCTTTTCCAAAAAATTATCATAATTTGTGTATTTCCAAAACTTCAAAATGCCACATTCTGGTATTCTGAAGAAGTGCTCTAGAAATTGACCATTTTGTTTGGTTGAAGCTCTTAGATACCACGTTCTTAACAAGCCTGCCTTTTTAACAACCTCTATATATGCAGTGTGTCTTACAAAACCAGTAATAACAATACCTCGCGTTTTAATTCTGCCACTGTTGTTGATAAGTTTGAAACAAGCTGTGTCATGTTGGTCAGCTGTGCCTGTAGTAACTGGATGGCTTCAGTTTGCCGCTGATCCTATGATAAAGGAAGAAATATTATTTTAATGTGTATGAAACTTTTATCTGTACATTATATACACTGTGTAAGTTCCAGTAAAATTACTAAGTTCCTCAAGAAAAAAATATATTAATACAAGTTTTTAATGAATCAATATTGTAAAGTGTGACCAGAAATTTAAAAAAAAAAAAACAAAAAGTGCTGAACCCTCCCTCCCCTTAGCCCTCCAAAAAAACCATTTTGCTATTTACTGCTACCATTTGGATTACTGTGTAATAACAAATTACTTTTCAAGTTAGTATCAGCTCCATGTGCATAAACCAGCTGTATACAAAATAATCACTTTGTCAAATAAGTATTTTTTTTTTAAAAGATTTTATTATTTATGTGACAGAGAAAGAGATCACAAGCAGGCAGAGAGGGAGGCAGAAAGCCCAATGCAGAGCTCGATCCCCAGACCCTGGGATCATGACCCGAGCCGAAGGCAGAGGCTTTAACCTACTGAGCCACCCAGGCACCCTATCAAATAAGTATTTTTAAGCCAAAGCACTCAGCACAAAAACATGTTGAAAAGTTTTTGAACAATGTTTCTGGATATGAAGCAGGCTCATACCAAAAAATTTAAAAGTTCTATTCTGTTGCACACTAGGATGGAACTTAGGATGTCACATAGTCAAAACCCTACAACAGTTAATCTAGTCAATGCTAAAATATCACCAATGAAAATAAATTAATCAAAAATACCCATCTCTCTAGCTCTAGATTTTTAAAACTTTTATAATGAACAAACATGTTTTTATGTGAAATATCTGCATGCATACTTTAGGAAATTATTTATCATATTCCTCATCAGGAACCCATATTAGGGAGACTATACTGAAAATTTCGACTTACTACTGAATTTGGGGAGGATCAGAAGAAGGCAGAATGTAAAGAAAATCTAAGACTCTATTTAGGATCATGTATGAAATAGTTATATAACCACTTATCACTCTAGACCTAAGTTTTCCAAACTTAGATTTATGTAAGTTTTAGGGGCACCTGGATGGCTCAGTCGTTAAGCACCTGTCTTTGGCTCAGGTCATGATCCCAAAGTCCTGGGATCAAGACCCCCATCGGGCTCCCCACTCAGTGGGAAGCCTGCTTCTTCCTCTCCTTCTGTCTGCCACTCCCCCTGCTTGTGCTTTCTCTCATTTAAATAAATAAAAACCTTAAAATAAATAAATAAATAAGTTTTAAATCTCAACTGGGGGGGGGGGGGGACCAGAGGGTGGGTGGGTTGGGAGAGATAGATGCATAAAAATGTAACAAAAAGTTTCACTTACTTCCCTTACTGCAATACACTCTGGTAGTTTCTATCCTACTTCGTCTGTTTAAAATGCTGAACCTGACTCATAAAACTGTTTTTTCTGACTCACATTTGACAAATACTGATAAATTCCAGATAATTACATTTAAAGAAAAAACTATGAAATTTAATAAGTTAATACTTCTAATCAAGATTTATTTCCAATACTTTTAATAATATATAAATTATTTTAAAAGTATTTAAGTAAGTCTTTGACATCAGAAAATATAGAGGGGAAATCATTTCAATCATTAAAATTAATGGAGTACTAAATAACTACTGTGTTCATGGGTCAGAAGATAATATTGTTAAGATGTCAATTCTCCAAACTGATGTATAAATTCAACAAAATCTAATCAAGATGCAAACAGGTTTTTTGTAGATACTGAAAAGCTGATTCTAAAATCCGTATTAGCCAAAACAGTTTTGAAAGAGACGAACAAGGTTGGAAGATTCACACTACGTGACTTCAAGAGTTCCTATAAAGCTACAATAATCCCAACAGTCTGGTTATCAGCATAAAAAAAGATGAACAGAATAAAAAAGAAGTCCTGAAACGCACCCATATATATATATATATACACACACACACATATATATAAATATATGTTATATTGATTTATATTTATACATAAAACGTTCAGAAGAAAACTGAGGAAAAATTCTTCGTTACTCTGTGTAAGGGAAAGATTTTATAGAGCAGAGAGAACAGATAAATAGGTTTTAACAAATTAAAAACTTCTGCTCTTCAAAAGACACTTTTTTTTTTTTTAAGATTTTATTTATTTATTCGACAGAGAGAGATCACAAGCAGGCAGAGAGGCAGGCAGAGAGAGAGGAGGAAGCAGGCTCCCTGCTGAGCAGAGAGCCCGATGTGGGCCTCGATAACAGGACCCTGAGATCATGACCTGAGCTGAAGGCAGCGGCTTAACCCACTAAGCCACCCAGGCGCCCTTCAAAAGACACTTTTAAGAGAATGATAAATAACAAACGAAGAAAAATTTGCAAAATACATTTCTAATAAAGGACTTGTATTTTGAAAACATTTTAAATAACTTCAACTAAAAAAAACGACACTAAAAAGGAAATTTGTATGGAATCACAATTGGATTGTGTTATAGTTTAGAGTTTTAACTCACAATAAGATGCACTAAACTCTAAAACCTCAGGTCTCCTGGCTTCATCCCATCATCCCCTAGTCCCAGATAAATTTTTAGAAAAGTATAAAATTTCTTCATCATAGTAGCATACTGTAAAAGAAAAAACTTTTTTTTTTAAAAGATTTTATTTATTTATTTGACAGAGAGAGATCACAAGTAGGCAGAGAGGCAGGCAGAGAGAGAGAGAGAGGGAAGCAGGCTCCCCGCCAAGCAGAGAGCCCGATGTGGGACTCGATCCCAGGACCCTGAGATCATGACCTGAGCCGAAGGCAGCGGCTTAACCCACTGAGCCACCCAGGCGTCCCACTGTAAAAACTTTTAATAAACATCTGGATACTATAATACTGAAACTGTGTGATACTGAAATTGTTTCCTTAAAATCAAAAGACAGAGTAATGGCCAATATTATCAATCATACTGCATCACAGATAACAGATAGAGGAAAAAAAGAAGAAATGAAAAGGTATAAGGATTAAAAAGAAGAAACAGAACTGTTCTTATCTGCAATCAATTAGATTAGCTGTGCAGAAAACCACAAAAGATTTGAGTTTAACAAAGCTGCTTTAAAAAAGGCCACTGCACTTCTACCACATATACACACACAGACTTGGAAACGTAATAGGAATAACGCTCAAGAAATTTTCTCTGGAGGAAAAACAGATGCTAATAGCTAGGTAATTTCCCAAATATGACATCACATAATAGGCTTTTATCATCAACTATCAGGGGAAAGAAAGAACCAATACCACTTATCCTTCTTACCAGCAAGAGCCTATAAAATTCAAAAGAAATTTATATAAAAAGTAAATAAGAGTTGAAGATGACCAACCTGCTCCTCTGCTATTCTTGAAGTATTCTGAAGTTTTACTATTGTTTTATTAAAGGCCTTCTGCATTTCTTCCATTTGTTTTCGGTACCTGGGGAGTAAGAAAGGATTTATTGAATAGCTTTAATTTCTTATTCATTAACTTATTACTGGAAACACACTTCTGATTTCAGTATGTGAGATAAATATACTTTTTTGAAAATGACTCTTACTGAGGCCTGGAACACTTACAAAAGTAAAATAAAGAGATCCCTTAGGTATCTTCTACCTTAACATCAATTCTCCATATCTCACTACTATGTAAGATCAGTCACATATGTGATCAATCAATTTATGACAAAGGAGCCAAGAATATAAAATGGGGAAAGAACAATCTCTTCAATAAATGGTGTTGGGAAAACTGGACAGCCACAGGCAAAGGAGTGACAGTGGACAACTATCTAACACCATACAAAAGAAGTAACTCAAAATGGATTAAACACTTGAATGTAAAGAGAAACAGGTGGTAAGCATCTTTTTTTTTTTTTTATTTGACAGAGAGAGATCACAAGTAGACGGAGAGGCAGGCAAAGAGAGAGAGATAGAGGGAAGCAGGCTCCCTGCTGAGCAGAGAGCCCGATGCGGGACTCAATCCCAGGACCCTGAGATCATGACCTGAGCTGAAGGCAGCGGCTTAACCCACTGAGCCACCCAGGCACCTGGCCTTGGTGACTGATTTTTTGGATTTGACAACAAAAGCAAAAATAAACAAGTACATATCAAACTAAAAAGTTTCTGCATAGCAAAGGAGACCATTAGAAATAATAAAAAGGCAGGGGCGCCTGGGTGGCTCAGTGGGTTGGGCCGCTGCCTTCGGCTTGGGTCATGATCTCAGGGTCCTGGGATCGAGTCCCACATCGGGCTCTCTGCTTGGCGGGGAGCCTGCTTCCCTCTCTCTCTCTGCCTGCCTCTCCATCTACTTGTGATCTCTCTCTGTCAAATAAATAAATAAAATCTTTAAAACAAAAAAAGAAATAAAAAGGCAACTTGCCAAATGGGAGAAAAACTTTGCAAATCACGTATCTGATTGAGTTAATATCCAAAATACATAAAGAACATGTAACACTCATTAATAAAAAATTAAAGAATCCAGTGGCAGAGGATCTAAACAGACCTTTTCCACAAAGTTATATGAATGGCCAACAGGTACATGAAAAGATGTTCAACACCACTAATCATCATGGAAATGCAAATCAAAATCATAACGAGATCACCTCCCATCTGTCAGAATAGCTATTACCAAAAAAGATAAGACATAACACATGTTGGCAAGGATGTAGAGAAAAGGGAACCCTTGTTGGTAGAAATGCAAATTGATGCAGTCACTCTGGAAAACATAAGGAGGGTCCTCAAAAATTAAAAATAAAACTAATTTATGATCCAGTAACTTGACTTCTGAGTATTTATCTGAAGAAAATGAAAAAACACTAAGTTGAAAAGATTATGTATCCCCATGTCTACTGAAGCATTATGTACAACAGCCAAGCATGGAAGCAGCCTAAGTGTTCATCAAAGGATAAATGGATAAAGTAAATGCGGTATCTGTATACGATGGAGTATTATTCAACCACAAAAAAGGAAATCTTGCCATTTGCAACAACATGGATGGATGGACCTTGAGAGCATTATGCAACTGAAATAAGTCAGAAAGAGACAAATATCATACAATCTCATTTATATGTGGAATATACAAATAATAATGAGAATAATACCCTCAAACTCAGAGATACAGAGAACAAATTGGTGGTTATCAGAGGTAGAGGATGGGAGATGGGAGAAATGGGCAAAGGGGGTCAAAGGTACAGATTTCCAGTTATAAAATGTATAAGTAAAGGGGATATAATGTACAGCATGGTAACTACAGTTAATAATACTTGGTATCTAAAAGTTGCTAGGAGAGTACATCTTGAAAATTCTTGTCACAAGGAAAACATCTTGTAACTCTGTGGTAATGAATGTTAACTAGACCTACTGTGGTAATCATTTCACAATATATACAAATATTAAACCATTATGTTGTATACCTGAAATTAATGTCAATTATATCTCAGTTAAACATAAAAAAAATTAGTGATTTCTGTGATTCCTTTGTGGAGGCAGTTAGGGTAGGGAGAAACAGGTAGGAGGTACTTTTTTTTTTTTAAAGATTTTATTTATTTGAGTGAAATCACAGCACAAGTGTGGGTGGGGGGAAGGGAAGAGGGAGAGGGAGAAGCAGACTTCCCACTGAGCAGGGAGCCTTGTGCGGGGCTAGATCCCAGGACCTAAGATCATGACTTAAGCTGAAGGCAGACACCTAACCAGCTGAGCTAGCCAGGTGCCCCAGGCAGGAGGTATTTAAGTGGGCACGCATGTACATGCACGCACAATTTGCCACTAAATTGTCTGTATGGGTTAGGAGGAAACCCATTAGGATACAATGGTGACCTTAGTGACATCTCATTAGTAGCATTTTCATTTAAAAGAAGAAGGGGAAGGTGGTGTTTCAGACGTTCTAGACACTTAGTGCCTAGGTGGTTGCAGAATGTTGGGAGGAGAAGCCCTAAGGACCCTGCACACTTAAGGGATATAAAAGACTAAACAGGTATAAAAAAATGGAGAACTGTGCCTGGGGTCCCTAATCATTGCACAAGCCCGCTGGCACTTTGAGCAAAACAGCATGAATTATCACAACCAGAACCAGGATTCTAGGACTTCTCTGAAAGACTGCAGATGTTGCCTAATCATCCAATTCAGTGTACTCTAGTCCTCACTGATTTAAACTCTTGATATTTTGTCTAGTTCCACTAAGAGCTTCAATAGTTAATGTTTTTATAGATATTACATACACAGTATAGATAAATGTTATATAATTTTCACATGAGTACTATGGGAACCAAACAGTAGAAGGGGCTAAAGTTACAAAAGAAGAAAAGAGAAACTTTTGAAGAAAATTAAAACATGTTGTCACCCTAATACACAAAGGTATTACATCACTCAGTACTTCTAAAAAAGAAAATCAGTTCTTTAAGTCATTGATCGACCTTCAAGTAACACTCTCCGCAGCTAAACGGTACTGACTACTACTATATCATGAGATAATTAATCCTCGACTCCTCTATTCAGAAATCATACTATGCTACTCACCTTGCCAAGCAGACTGTGCTAATTGATAATAAGGCTTACCTTTGGCTAAGCTCCTCCAGATAGCGGCCACTGAGAGACATGTTAACTTCTAAGGCTTTTATACGATTATTAAGTCTCATAAATACAGACTCCTTTTGGTTTGATCCATGTACAAGATTTCCATTAGCGTATCCTAGATCTGTCGAATTTTGCAATTCAGCATAGAAGTCTGTAGCTGTCCTCTGTAGCCCTCTTAAAAGGGCATCTTCCGGAGACTGTTCTTCCTCTTTTACTTCAGGTAATGAAGAAGAATCCGGAACAGGAGTCAAGGCTTGCTTTGGTGTGTCAGCTATGTGCATTTTGGCTTCCCCATCTTCACCGTCTGGTGTAGTAGCTGTGTTTACAGGTGGCACTACTGTTTCAGATAGCTTTGTGACAATGTGCATGGAGTCTGTATCTTCTTTTACAATATTATCCATTATTTCATTAAGCTTATCTGTTTCATAGATCACAGATGGCTTCTCCATAGAACTAAAACTCTCAGACTTTTTTTCTGTCTCATTATCAACCTCAACAGAAGTCTCCTGAGGGATCACCTGAGACGGTGTAGGTCCTGCCTCATATTTAAAAGGCTCAGATACTTCTGTTTTAGATAATGAATGGATTTCTGGAGTAACATCTAAAAGAAGAGACTGAGAAAGAGTTTGAGGATGGCTTGGTTCAAGTTCTATTGCATCTGCACTGTGATTAATCAAGTCACCTTGATGCATACTACTTAGGTCACCTAGAACAATAGTTTCAGCCTCTTTTTCCTTTCTCTTACTGTCCAAATCTCCACTCGGGGGCTGCAAAACTGAAACATCCACTGATTCTGCAGGAAGTGGTAAAGGCGGCTGAGGCAACACAAGATGATCTTTTTCTTTACTCACAGTAGTTCTGCTACGTTGCCGATAAAGAGCAACTCTAACTGAACACCATTTATATATGTATTCCGTAAAACTAGAAATACAGCAAATTGTGGTCAGTTCACTGCAAAATATTTGTGTCTCTGACTCAAACCAGGGTGATGATTCGTCCTCCTGTTCACCACTACCCAGAAGGGTCACTGTAGATGGACCTGCCTCCTCTTCTTCCTCTTGAACCAGTTGTACGATTGGACTCTCTTTTGGAGTATCTGGTGATGTTAGCTCTGTATCCTGTATGTGTCCTTCAGTGGTCACATACCTAGAAATACATAATCATAATTACATATCACTTTAATTAGAAGTCTAAAGTTAAAATTATGCTAAAAATTCAATGTATCATACATCAAATAAAAGATACTAGATACAACAGAAACTAAAAATTTTTTTTGGATGAAATGTTCCCCTTCAAGTCATTTTTAACAAATAAGTATTATTCAGAAATGGTAACAGAAAGGCCATTTATTAAATGATAAGCCAGAAAACCCAAATCACCGTATTTACTAAACCAAACTTGCTTTTTTGAAGTATCTATTTTAGAATTGCTTATACGTGGATTCTAGGAACTAGAATCTGGGATTCTTAATATATGAATGTACTTTGTATTTGAATATCATACTTTCAAAAGGTAGCTAGAAAATTCTTCTGTGGGTGACTTGAGGAATTCCAGCATAGCATTACACATACACACACAATTACCTGCATCTCTCCCTCCCCAAAGTAATCTTAACATCATCTTGGCTAATTCTCTATTATTTAAAGCCAAATACTTAAGAACTCTAATGAAAATGCTGACTAATAATAAATACTGCCCCATCTGTAACTTAATCCCATCTCTAGGATCTAGAGTCCGTATATATGGTAGGAGAGTGTGGGGGGTGGAGCTGGTAGAAATAGTGCTGTAAATTATAATGTCTGTAGTTTATTTCAAAATAAAAATAAACTTCCAGTGCAGCCCTTATAGCACAAAAGGTAAAAACTGAAAAAATAAAGTCATTTGAATACCAAAAAAAAAGGAAACATCTTCATATATAATTTTCCTACTCTGACAAATTACTAAGAATTCCAGGAAATGTCTTTGAATAAAAACTAGTATCAGATTAACAAAGGTAGCAATAGAATAGTATCTAAAAGCTAGATCATCTTGCTGATAGCAGCTGGACAAAACTAAAACATAATTAGACTATGCTTCTCTAAATAGATGAAATACAGATACATGGTCTCTAATGACACCTCTTACATCTTTATTGCTTACTATCTACAACAGAAATAATGACAGTAAAAAGGAGCAGTGTCTGAAGAAATGGAGGGAGAAAAACTAAAATCAATTAACTTGGTACAAATTAAGTTATATACCATCTATATATATATCCTAATCAGAGCTGTATTTTAAAAAACTCAAAGGTGGGAAAAGAAGTAAGTCTTTTCATAGTAACTTTAACAGTGACACCCTATCACAGATTCTTTCATTTTCATTGATCTTCTTCAAAGGACTGCCATACAGTCATCAAAAAGAATTCAAAACAAATATAAAGAAACATTAAATTAAAAAGTAAGCAATTACATTAAAAAATCTACTAAAATCAAACTAATAGAGAAAAGTAAAAACTACATTAGCCTGATGTGGTATCTTTCAACAAATAGTCATATGTATATATAGAGGCGTGTGTGTATATATGTGTGTGTCTGTGTGCATGCATACACATATACGAAGTGAAATCAGTTTCCTTTAGTTCTGAAAAATAAGACATATATGTGCTGCTAATTGAAGAAGCCTAGTGCTAAAACTGGGACTAGCAGACACGCTCCACATAATTAGAAACAATACCAAGAATGTCCCTATCCTAAATAGATTTCTAGGAATCAATGACATAAACTGCTATATTTTCTCTCTAGTCATCCAATAAATATCTTTAATCACTTTCCGAATAAACACAGAATACAAATTTGTCACTTGCCCTTCAAACCACAAAAAATCTCATTTTTTAAATAGAATGGTATTTAGGAATTATAATTCAAACCACACCCAATGCACATTTCATTATACATCTCCTGTTCAAATATCCCATCCTGTTAAGCAGAGTTCTAACAGGAAAAGCTTTCAAAATTTTACAGGGTGTATCTAATGAAACACACATAAACTTAAAATAAACATACCCAATTATCCAGTCTATGAGCTTATCTGTTATAGATAAGAAGTTCACATAGCAAAAACCTTAATCATCTCTAGTAGAAAAGACTTAAAAAAAAAAAATGGGGATATTTTATGTTAACTACATGATAGACATTCTTGTCCAAAGTGCCCCACTGCAATCTGGGAGAAGACCTCTATCTAGTTTAATTTAAGAAAGTGAGCACTCTAAGAGTTTGCTGTGAGACAAACAAATAATTAAAGAATCACTGCTCTAGGAATTTCAGGCACCCTTTATAGCTTTCAAGGCACAGCAGAGGTATTTAATCAATGCTTTTAAATTTGAATTTAATAAATGAAAGCTTTAAAAATTTGTCCTCAAACCTATACCTACAGAATTAAGCCAATTATTTGCAATAAGAAAAGGATTCAGTGTTGTGAATAATAGAAATTATATATAATATCAAAACAACAAATATATGGTCTGGAGTGAAGTGCATTCCTGGTACCTAAAAAGCAACTTAGAGATATTTTAAGTGGCTGTGGAATGCCTGTCCCATGACTCAGAGCTTTCTATAGATAATCATTTCACACATAAATCCAAGTACCTTTCTGTATACTAGTACACTTAGCTCTCCATTTGAAAAGAACTCTAATATCACAACAGAACTTACTCAGGTGATGGAACAGGAGTTGAAACAGGAGCTAAGTCAGGCATTTTAGATGCAGCTGTGGCAGTGGCATTCTCAGATATACTTTTATTTCCTATTTTAAGAAAGATACCCACGTTGAGTTTAATTTTAAAAAACTATACCATGAAGATATTTCACTATAACAAATAAAGAACTTTAGTTTCTGGGGGAGGAAAAAAAAGTCAAACAGGTTTGCTACTGCAGACTTTATTTTCTTCCATCAAAGTTCTTTTAGAAAGAAATGATCATACAAAATCAGAACTACAAATAATGCATATTCTTTTTCAACTTTCCAGATAATTTAAGCCAAGTCAAATGACTATAAATTTTGTGTAATCTTAACATGATTAACATGCCTTGTAGACACCTAAAGGAGTTACTAAAGAGAATGAGAAGAAATGTATGGGTCATTTTTAAGTTCACATTTAGAACTAAGGATTTTCTAAGAACAAAAATGGCAAGATGGCTTATCCTTGCTATCAATACTCTTATCTGGCATTCTCTAGAGGAAAAAAAAAATCACTTTTTAAATGGAGTAGTTATTTGATAAAAGCATGCATGAAGTACCACTAGAAAGCTTCAGGAAAGAGGTAAGGGATAAAATTATTACTTCTACAGCACGAAGAATCAAAAAAGAAATGCATGAATCTTATATAGTCAGGATTGTATTATAAGAGAGAACTTGTGAAATTCAAATAAACAATGATTAACAGAAGACTGGTAAGTCTCTTTGATTCATTTCTGTATTTCTAAATGAGAAATTAAGTTCCTTGGCTTATTAATTAATTTTCCTAACTAGAATGACCCTTGGAGTATCAGATATTTAAAAGACCCATAAAATGATCAGGTACCTTCAGTCAGGTCTTCAGTTTTTGCTCCCAGAATATTAGCGGCAATATTCACCATATTTAGAATGGCATCTAAAACAAAATTCAATCAGAAAAAATACCAATACATCTAAAAATTCTTATATAGATTAATATCAGATAGTCCAGAAACCATTTTTAATGGCCTTTTTGCATTTTTGGGGGACTAATTACCTTTTTGTTCATCTTACTACGTAAGTCCAATACAGGACACAAATTTCAGCCAAAAAGTATAAAACATAAAACTGAATTTTTAAGTTCAGAAGGAATTTAAAACTTAATTATACTATTTTGGTTAACCTCCCCAAACCGTTTGCTAAGACACTATCTTCAACATATTACAAAATTCAAATAAAGTTCAACATAAAGCCTGTATTGGAACAGGGAAAAAAATGTGACAACCAAAATTAGTATTTTACAGAAAAGCTTGTTTCTCTTTAACAAGTTCCTACAGTTTAAAACAAAAACAAGCTTGAAGAAGTAGTTTTTCCTAAACCGGTGATTTTTATAGATATAAATAAAATGGGACGATCACTACCCAAAGGAGAGCCGGAAAATTTTATTTTCAACTATGAATATATTTTATTTATTGATAATATGGGTTAAATCCCAACTTGATATACAAAGAATCAAATTTCTTTGATAATTTTTAATGATGCTTAATGGATAACACAGGACACAAAATCTTTTGTGAACTGGGTGGGTATGGGCACGGACAGGTTAAGTCAAAGTTCTGAAACTCTCAATGCTGTAGGGAAAGCTATCAGCATACCTGCGAATTCTGCCTCTCTTTCTAAAGAGCATACTCGGATGATGAGTAAAGTAGTAAAAACTTTAACATCTGAATAAATAGCCAAAGGCACTTGAGTGTCACAAAATGCCTAACTCCATAAAAAGCTGGTGCTGAGAATAGGTTGCTTCCGTCTATGAGGTAATTTTAAGGGAAATTAATTTCCATCCCCAGTCTAATCTCTAACATTCTGCTAGAAGTTAATTCATCTATTTTATCAGGTTTTTCTCCTACTAAAATATTAACCTCTGGCAAGAGCTACATATTAAGTCTCATCAGTTATATCTGTCTTGTCTTCCTTTCCTAAGAGACCCATAGGGTTTTCCTCACACTTTCAGTGAAAATCACAGATGTGAGAAGTAGGGAAGGATCGAAGGGAGGAAAAGCCAACAACAGTCTACCCGGGGGCCGGCGAGGAAGCCAAGTACTGTCACCTGGAGCTGATCCGCATGTTTTATGGCGGGAGAAAATAGTGAGAAGTTTTAGACCGTTTAAAGTGGTAACAGGAGTCATAAATTTCTATCTTTACAAAGCACAGGAATGATACTTTGTTCCAGTCACTGGTATAACACACAAAAGCTTCACACTTGCTTCACAGTAAATGTCTAGGATTTCAGGTAACCTTGCCCTTCCTTTGGCCAGACAAACTAGAAAACAACGCAGCAGCGGATATTCTAAAGCATGAGATAAAAACAAAAATGGAAGCACTGTATTTCCACACAAACCAAGATCAAGTAGCAATGGAAACTCTTTTATTTCCACATAAATCCACCTTAATGTCAACCAATGTCGCAAGAGTATCTGATCTTCTACTTAGCCTGACAGCTAAAGTTCCGTCAAACAGACTGCTTCAGAGAATCAAAATTCTGGAATCCAATCTATATTCTAAAGTCCTTTGTGCTTCAAAGGGCACTCTTACCTCACGTAACAAATTTTTTGGCATTTAAATTCTGGGGCATTTACTGTTAAAGAATTCAAGAACAGAATATATCTGTGGATCTGTGTAAAGAAAGCAGCTTTAGAGTATTATTTTTTAACCTAAACATAAAGAAGATTTATACCATCCTTCATTTAAAATACTACTTTTATCATTATTTCAGGGGGCTACTTGGTAACAAAAGCAAAATTTGGCAAATTTCTACATTCTCAGTCCATCTAAAAAATAATTTTGCTTCTATTCAGAGCACTGCCAAATGTAGGCTTATTTTGTCTTTTGAGAGAGAGCAGCTTTGTGAATATTCTATTCTGACCATTCCCAATTCGCATACAAACACACGATAGCTTGTCATAATGTGGCCACTAAAAAAACCTTCTGAATAGGCTAAGGTAATAATTTGGTATATAGTACCAAACTCAACATTTGTCCTTAATTTCCTCCAGAGTAGTCAACTCCTTTATCTTTGAGCAGGGCACTATTCATCCAATCTCATTCTTTTGGGAATGAAATTCTCCCCAGGGACCATCAACATGTAATACTCAGTCTTCAGCACACCAAGGCTCCTTTCTCTATAGAAAACAAACTACCTATGCTACAACATAAAAAGACAAACCAACAAAGTAACTACTTCCTCCCATGTGTATTTAGATACCTCTGCTGCATGCCCACCCTCATCCTCCCTTCTCCTTCTAGGTCTTTAAAATATATACATTCATAAAAAATACTTTCATGTAAAAGAACACAAAAACTGTACTTTGTCTTAAACGTATACACAGAAACCTGGCCTTTAAGCAATTCTACAAAATGCAGACCATATTTAGAAGTAAAGGTAGACTTGCAAGAATATCAAGGTGGAGAATGGTCTGGAAAATCCACATGACAAAGTACAAGGAAAGCAGAATGATACTAAGAATTTTTTGTTCATGTAAAATATTCAAATGTTCTGGTTCAAGGATGTAAATAAAATAATCAAGCAGAAGAGCTGCCATAACTATACAAAGTCAAGAATGCTGCTTTCTCTAATGTAGTGGTTTCTCCCTTTTTGGTAGCTAAGAGAATTATATGATGTCAAGAATGTCCAAATATTCAATATGTCTGCTCTCTGACAACCAAGTTCCAATAGAATCAATGTACTCTGGTGACATATATTTCCTGTAACTACTGACTGCTTAATACCAAAAGGAAAAAGGAGTTTATGTTAATATTAAAGCCACAGGGGGGGGGGGGGGAAGGTTGGGGGAGGCACCAGGGTGGCCCAGTCAATCAGTGTCTGACTCTTGATATTGGCTCAGGGTTGTGAGATCGAGCCCCTAATGTGTTAGGCTCTGTGCTGGGCATGGAATCTGCTTAAGATTCTCCTCTCCCTCTACCCCAGGTTCTAAAAAAAAAAAAAAAAGAAAAAGAAAAGAAAAAAAAGAAATTAAACCCACAGAATTCTGTTTTGGAGCCACTGTCTAAATTTAAAAGGTACATCAGGTTCAAAATTGGCCAATTTCAAGCTGATTCATAAAGTGTGATGATGACAGTCAAATTCAGATATTTCAGGGCCAGAGAGTAGCTCTTTCACCTGATTCAACTGTTATTTACTGCTTAAATGTTATACCACCTTGGAGGTGGTAGCAAAGTCAGGCTCAGAAATAGTCCCAGACTCTCCATAAGGACAAGCATAGAACACAGCTCTGGTAGGTCATGTCCATAACCTTCGTGACACCAAAGTCTTATCATTGCAGCTACTAATGGCTCTTTTTTCTGAAACTTCAAGAGACAGAAATCTTTTTAAACCCGATTTTCTATGGTGTAGGCTTAGCTGACATCTTCCCACCCTCCCTCCCTCTCACTAAACAAATTCTTTCAACACCAGAACACTGAAAGATAAATAGAGAGAGCCATCAAAAGAAAAATAAATGATATGTTACCAAGAAACATATCTCTGAGGAAAAAGATCCCAAAGTAGAATATAAAGAAGATTCTTTATCTAATTAATACAAATAATACCTTGGTCAATGAAGTGATTACCAACAGGGAAATGCTCTCTATTGTGATATAAACTGAGTTTTGTCTAGGATAGTAAGGCATTCTCTTCCCTAACAGTCTAGGGCTATTTTCTGACTCCATAAAATTAACGATGCTTCTAGACAGCTACTTAATGTAAGATCATTGAGCTACGATGACTACCACATAGCACAGATTTTTTAATACAAATCTGAGGACATGAACAACATAAATATCCAGATAGATAAAACAGCATCATGTTTTCACTCTTAAAAAAAAACTATACCCCATAGGAATGAATGAAGAACCTATTTTTAATGCTGTCATCAACTAGATAGCTAAGAATGCTACTTAAAAGTAATCATTGATCTACAGAAGTCAGCTGACTAGCAACACAGTGAAACAAAATATACTGAGCTAATATGCAACAAAGTTAAATGTTACATAAAGGGTTCCTCTTCTACAGGTATTTCTAGCATTCTTCTTCCTATGCCTTAAAAAGCCCACTGAAGGCTAGTTTTCTATGGAGAGGACAAGGGAAAGAAGGGAACAGAAAAATGAAAAGATGGAAAAAACCAGAGGAAACACCTAGTTCCATATACCATAGCTATACAAAATATCTACTGAAATATATATACTAAAACCTAAAAAGATATAAAGAGACAATATACACAAGAGACTGGGATTGAAGCAAGTCAATTTACTAAAAGAAGCAAGGAAAAGGCACAAGAAATTAGTCATCGATCTCACGAAGATTTACTTTTATTATAATCAACCATTAATCTCCAAATAAAAACAAAACTCCTTCCAGTATTTTATGTTCTTTACGAATAACCAAAAATAACAACCATTAAAATGTACCTACCTGAATTATAACAATAACAATAAAGTGTCAGCTGGTAATGGTCTTTCCAAGAGTCTCCTTAGCCAGCTTACCACGAGGTTCAGGTAACAGGCTGGCACAACAAAAACTGACCTAGTATCTTAGTCATTATTTCTTTAGTTTACAAAGAGTTTATTATTTTTTTTTATTATTATTATGATTGTTACTGCTTGAGAATCATCATTATTATGGAAAAGAACAACCTTTGTGTTTGTAATTAATTAGGAAACTAACCACATCAATAGGTCAATGATTCCTTGTTTGCTAGGATTTCACTGATGCCTACTACCTCTGAACTACTGACCATTCGAATTCCTTTCCCATCTAGTATGACTAGCCAGATACTTCTACTCATATAGTCTGGATCTCTTTAATAATTCTTTCCCCAAGTAAATTCATAGTCCCTTCTCCTAAGGAATTTGCTTTAAAATATAAGCACTTAAGGTAAGAAAACAAACTTGTGCTTACATTTTTTCCTTTCTTTTCATCTACCCTTCTTATTTTATCTCTATAAAAATACATTTCAAAACTATTATCTTTGATTTCAACTCAAGTTCAATACTTAGGGGGAGAGGGGCTTCCTAAACTATATACCACAACAAAATATCCACATATGTCAGGGAAAAAAAAAAGTTGAGAAATATTTTGATAGTGTCTAAGAAAATCCCCAAATACTCACTTGTAGCAGAACCAAGAAGATTTTTTGAGGATTTATCCTCCCCAGTATTATAATCCAGTGGATAATCTGTTTAAAGAGAAATTGAAAGTAATTACTCTGGGAACTATCTCCAATAATAAATTTAAAAGCTCAAATTAGGGGTGTCTGGGTGGCTCAGTGGATTAAGCCTCTGCCTTCAGCTCAGGTCATGATCTCAGGGTCCTGGGATCGAGCCCCGCATCAGGCTCTCTGCTCAGCAGGAAGCCTGCTTCCTCCTCTCTCTCTGCCTGCCTCTCTGCCTACTTGTGATCTCTCTCTGTCAAATAAATAAATTAAAAAAATAAATAAATAATAGCTTGAATTATGTCCTGTCAAAGTCAGCTGGCATTTAAAGCCTATTTTATAATAAATATTCACTATACATCTAAAATATGTTCACAAAAAGAAAACGAGATTCATAAGCCATTTATCTAACTGATAAGCCAAGGAAAATAATTCCACTGCTTACCAAAATTTTAATCACATTTGTAAGACTTAATTAACTTTTCCATGTACTTTACCAACCGCTGGTAAATGTCTTCATTTCACTTACAGGAAAATTAAAGAAGGTAAAAATTCCATTTTTCAGGCTATGATTTAAGATCTCCTAAAATTAGGACTTGCTTGATAAAGTATAAATGGAGGGTGTCATAAAATCCTCTCCTATCCCTTCAGGCCATGAGACTCTAAAAAAGCAAAAAATATACATAATAGTCACGTGTCTTAAAGTCACTTACCATAGTCCTCATCATATAATTCTTGACGTTCTGACTGATACTGGGAATCAGCAATCTCTTCATATTCTTCAACCATGCTAGTGCCAAATACCCTGTTAACAACAACTCCATTAAAGACTTTCAAAACAAAACAGAGTTGTGAAGAGTCATCGCTTCAGAATAAATGACAAAATACATTAACTTTGGTAATTTTTTGAGGGACATTAGCTTTTGGACTCCAAAATAATGACGTTTCTCAACCTGTAGTCATCCATCCACTGTTTCCATTAAAATTTTATCTATTCAAGGCATTTAAAAACGTGATGGCCAGTTTTATCAGTCCAGTAATTTTCCATATACTATCATCATAGCAAAATACCAAGCAAGCTAGACCAGACACACATGATGGTTATTTTTTCTTAGAGTAAATTTTTACATTTTTCTAAAATGCATTCAAGAACAAGAAAGGTTTGCAAGCTTATATTTCTATAGTATTAACTTCACATAATAGAAAACTATTTCTTCACTTTAAGTATGTTGGGATTTTTGCGCACCACTTAAAAAAAAAATAACACTTGATAAATGTCTGTTGTTCTGTATTACCTTATAAGGCTTAATGGACAAAAGTGCTCTGATCCAAAATGTGATACCAACTCTACCTAAAGAATAAAAAGCACAATGCATGTGAGATTATCTAACAATATATGGAGTTTCTTTCATTATAACATTTCTAAAAATAAAGTCCTCATTTCCCCAAAAATCAATAACTGTAAAGTTTTGCTTTTTTGTCATGCAGTAATATGCCATGCCCTGTTATTCAATATTGCAAAAGAGAAGGTTGCTAACCTTTATGTATTTGATGAACATCTGAAGCAAGAGGAAGGAAAAGAAAAAGAAATCAGTTCCAAAGTCTGAATAACATGCTATAAGCAACATTTAATATTTGTAAATTATATTGTATAATTATAGAAAGCAATGTACTGTGATGGATAACATTGTAGTACTCTTATTTCTTTGCAGAAATCAAATCAATGATTTAAATTTTTACCACCAAAGCTAGAAAGTATAATCCACCTGTAACAATGAAATTAACTTTAAGGTTAAGTTGAATAACCTAAAATTCATTGCTGCTGTTTTACCTGTCAGAAACAAAAATATCCTAAAAGTAATAAAGAATATCTAGAAACAACCTGTGTCTTAAATTAATTCAAATAGTACAGATGCCTCATGTATATATATCTCTATATATAGGTACATATGTGGATATACACATGTACATACATACTGATAAAAAGATTAGCATAACAATATTTACTCTTATACCATTTTGTACATAAATTTTTTAGGGAAAGCCTGAATTTTTCGGATGTTATGTTATTTCAAGTATAACTTACAGAATTAAAAGATATATATCAATCCACTTCTAAAATATAGGCTATTAAAAAGTAGACCCTACATCTGGGTTTAGTTTTGGGATAAGGAAACCCAGGTAAATATCTATCTTTATTGACATTAGGGAAATCCAGGTAAACGTATATATTTATTGACATTAGGATCAGAATAAAATTTTATTTTAGAATTGTTTTTTAGAAAAACATTTTAGAAAAAAAATTTTTTTAGAACTAATGCTACCAAAAAGAACTTTTTAGAAAAGTCATCATCAAGATGCTTTATAGTGTCCCACCATAAAAAGAACCAAGTAGGAAATGGCACTTTTTATACCACCAGTAAGTTATGTTCTGCCATTATTAATAAAGTAGATGGTATAAAGAATGATTCTTGGAAATATTTCATTACCATGTGGGTTGCCTTAATTGTAAAATTAAATACAATTGTATCACCTGCCAAATAATTTTAAAAAATTTTCCTTATCACAGTGTAGAAACTGCTATATAAAAAGGTCATTAAACAACTGTTTAAAAGAAATGGAAAATACACCTTCATTTTCTGAATACTGTTTAACCATTAACAGAGAATATCAACTGTATTTTTAAAAACAGAATTTAGCATTTCTATATTGAGACTAGGAATACTACAAGTTTACCCATTCATAGAAGCCAATTTAATACATGCTTAAAAAAGACACAGACAGTAAAATCCCAGATGATGATCAGGTAGTTTAAGTTCTCATATTTAAAGAAGAAAGGACAGAAATCAGAGCTGCTATCATTCCAAAAGGTCATATTATAAACAGTGGTATTTGAAGGAGTACTATTATTTTAAAGAAAAAAGAGGGGAGCAGAGCAACAGGAAACTCCTGTATTTTGTCTAAAATCCAATTCAAGAGTGATAATTCTACTTTGGGAGATAATTCCACCTCACAATGGTGGAGAAAGCAGCAGGAATACTGAATATAAGTGTTTAAAAGTTTATTTGAAATTGGTATTTGGACAGTATCTCACTTGAACATACAACAAAGAAGGGAAAAGATATAAAACAAATAACTGGATATTAAAATTAAAATGATCTAAGAAGCAGATTCTAGTAAAAAAAATCAGACCTGCTTCAAAGACTTCAGTATTTGGGTTTTGAAATATAGAGAGATGAAGATAACATTTTACATAGAGATTCAAAAAATTTTAAGACATAATCTGAAATTTCATCAGAGCTGCAAGTATCAAAAAAATTAGCATAAGTGTCGGATTAAACAAAAGGGAATGTATTCATATTTGTTTTGTAAAATAATAAATGCAGGTCAGAATTATTTTATCAAAAAGAATACTGCATTAAATTTCCTAAGTTTTAGGATTTCTAAAAAGGTGGGGTAAGGTATAAAAAGGTATGAATAGGTATATTTTCATTATAAAACATAGTCCGGTAGGTATAAACATTACCTTCACATATTTTGCATACATCTGCTCATCTAAAGGGAAACTCTGGACATTCCTCTCATCTCTACCATGAAAAGTACCCAGCTTAATCCACTTATTTGTGGGATATCTAGGAAATATAAATATAAACATTCTTTTTAAAAAATCATAAACCACATTTTGAGAAGTTCCAACACATCTTCAAAATATATCTTGTTTATTTTTTTCCACTCCAAGTGCACACATTCACTTAACATAGTTTAAATAGGAGCAAAATATTGAAGAGATGCACTTTCTTTTCCAACTAAACTCTGACAGGTTTTTCTTTACAGGTAAAGAATATCTTTCAAAACTCACACCATTATCAAAGAGAAAACAAAAAAAGAGTAAGACAAAAGGCAGGACCAAAAAGCTTCTTAGGTTTCCAAGTAAACTGGAGGTTTTAAAACCAAGAGTAGTCAAGAAATTGTTTTGGAGGGAGGTACTACTCTTCACATACTAACAAGTGTGTGATGATAAAAAATATAAAGAAAAGTGCCAGTGGAAAGGGAAACAGAAAAAATCCTTTACCATAACACTATAATTTTACAGATCATACATAGCTACTCCCCTTCTTTAAAAGAAAATCGAACATAAAAGCCTTCTAGTATCATTTTTATTTCCTACAGTGTTTTAAAAATCCCTCAAAGTAATGGAGTACTCTTAAAACTAAAAAATACTTAACTTGTCAAAGCTGGGTATGTCCATTTGACATATAAGAAAAGTACAGTGTAGAGAAAAAGAAGTGATCTGAGCAAGGTTATTAGGTGAAAAATGGATGGAATTCAAGAGGTCTTGAGAATTAATTTCAGTAACTGGATGTATGTGGTGCAGAGTGTGAGGCGGGAGAAGAGAATGGAAAACCATTAATGATCGACAACAGAAGAATAGCTGAATAAATAACAGCATACTACCATTTCAGTATGGTAGTATGAAACTACCATTTCAATATGCCATTTCAGAGACGCTCCAGAAAGGATTTATTGAATAAGTAAATACTGCCAGTGAAGGAAAAATATAAACTATTCATTAAAAATGGCATACTTTAAAAAAAAAAATGGCATACTTAACGTACAGAATTACTGAACCAATATGTTGTGCACCTGAAACTAACATAACATCATACATTAACTATACTCAAAAAATTTTAAATGGTGTATTTAAAAGAGGAAAGGATATTATCAGGATATAAGCTGATTTTTAAAATAGAATTAGTAAATATGCAAGTACATATAAAACCCTAGAAGGAATATATTTAAATGCTTATAAGTTATCTTTTAATGGATTGTGATTCTTTACCAAATTCCTTATGTTATTTCTTTTATAATCACACACATAACAAATGTTTTAAAATTCACTATAACAAAAATATACCTCATTATATATAAAATGAAGGATTCATGAAAGTTTTTAGTAACTTTTTAAAAAAAATGTTTGGCAGCAACAGAGCATAATAATTAAAATAAGGACAGATCTAGGTTTGAATCCTGATTCTCCAATTCACAAGTCATGTGACCTGGACAACTTATTTAACCTTTCCTTATCTGTTTCCTCAAAAGAATAATATCATATGATTATAAGCACTGTATGATTTAATAAAGTAAGGTGACTAGTAAGTGCCTAATACAACAGTATTATTACTATTCTTACAAACTGATACATTAAAATAAAAAATAAAGTTTTAAAGTGACCCATTTTAAAATCTTTATTCTGGAGATCCAACATAAACTTGTAAAAAGCAGCTTTAGAATTTACCTGTCACTGATAGAAACGAGGAAGTCTTTAGGAGTTGAAGAAAATAATTCATAGTTTGCAATATCAAGCTGTTTTACTTGAATCGGTTCACAAAGTTCAATAACAAACCTTTCAAAGAACACAAGACAATTATTGAGGTAAGCCAACCAAAATAATAGTTCATATTAAACATAAACAGTTTGCATAAACTAGACTTCCATTAAATTACTCACTATTTCCCAAGCATATCACTAGTGGGGGGGTAACTATAAATAACACAAGACACTGCTTTTGTCGTACAGTATTTTTTAAAAGGTTCTTTTTTTAATGACAAAGAACATTCTTGGAGAAGGAATGACTTCACTAAGGAAAGTAAGCAAAAGTGTAAAGTGACTAGTCTAGAGGGCAGCTGGGCATATACACGGTCTCAAAGTGTACCACAGTCTTTGATTTAGCAATACACTTTTAGAAATTTATCCTAAGGACATAGAGCTCCAAACATTCACCCTTGTATATAAACTATAATATATATAGTAAGGCAGTTTATAAGAGCCGGGAGAAAAAGTCAACCTACATGTTTAGGATAGAGGACTCAAGTACAGGCCTCCCAAAGAGGGAAATACCAAGAGGCATTAAAAATTTTACTAGAAACTATACATTCTGGGGTACCTGGGTGGCTCAGTCCTATAAGCATCTGCTTTCACCTCAGGTCATGATCAGTGGGGGGGCCTGCTTATCCTGCTTCCTCTGCCCCTCCTCTCTGCTTATGCTCTCTCTCTCAAATAAATCAAATCTTAAAAATCTTTAAAAAAAAAACAACTATATAGGCGCGCCTGGGTGGCTCAGTGGGTTAAATAAAGCCTCTGCATTTGGCTCAGGTCATGATCCCAGGGTCCTGGGATCGAGCCCCACTTGGGCCCTCTGCTCAGTGGGGAGCCTGCTTCCTCCTCTCTCTGCCTGCCTCTCTGCCTACTTGTGATTTTGGTCTGTCAAAAAAAAAAAAAAAAAAAAAAACAACGATATATTCCATTTACATAAAGATCTAGAAAATGTAAAGTAATTTACAGTGATAGAAAACAGACCTTTAATTGCTATAGGGGTAGGAGTTAGGAAGAAAAAGTTACACAGGAGGATGAGAAAACATTTTGGGAAGGTGGATATGTTCATTATCTTTATTGTGGTGATAGTTTCATAGATTATCATCTATGAAAATAGATTAAATGTCAAAAATTATCAAACTGTCCATCCTGACATGCTGCAGTTTATTTTACACGTACATTTATATTTTTACGTCGGTTATGCTTCAATAAAGCTATTCTATAAAAATAATGCCAGAGACCTATATTTACAGACATAGAAAAATGCAATAAAACACTGCTTCTTAGAAGAACTACAAATATGGTACCATGTGTGTAAAATAAAACTGCACACAGCGTGGCATTTGGGAAAAAGAAATACTCATGAGATCTAGTACTCTAATCAGTACTTTCAGCATATGGTAGTATGGGAAAAGCTTTGGAGCCAGATAGAACACTTAAAGGACCCAAATGCTTTCAGTCATGTTCCTTTGCCTTCCCTAAAGGTGTTTCCCCTGCCTGCGTTGCTGAAGTGATTTAGTCCTACCACATATGCCTTTACATGAAGAAACTAAAAAGATATCTAAAAATTAAACACTGAATAAGAAGAGAGATGACAGAGATTAGAAGAATATCTCTCACTATAATTCCCTCACCCTTTTGAAATACCTTTATGGATCTGAACCATGTGAACATTTACTAAGCTTTTAAATTACACCCTTAAAAGAAAATTAGTATCTACCCATAGGTCCAGACGGTTTTATAACTGAATTCCACACTTACAAGATACCTAATGGTATAAGGTTAGAAGTGATGTCTTCAAAATAAGGAATAACAAGGTCTTTACCAGCACATAATGACAAAAAGAAAGTAAAATCGATGAAAAGGATTAAAAAAATTTTTTTAAAAAGAAAAATTTGTAGGGATGATATAATTTTCTACACAGAAATCCCAAGAAAAATCTGCCTATTATTAAAAAAGAGAATATAAAAGGATAGCTGCATATAAGGTCCATATATAAAAAACTGGACATCTATATACAATAAATCGTAATTTTTTTTTAATTATTTGAGAGAGAGAACACGCACATGAGTGTGAGCAGGGGGTGGGGGTGGGGCAGAGGGAGAGGAGACGGAATCTCCAAGCAGACTCCTCAGCTGAGCGCAGAGCCCAAAATCAAGAAATGGCCAATTACCTGACCGAGCCACTCAGGCACCCCAAGCCCAGCGAGTACTCTTCTGACTGTTGTTCTAAATTCTTGTTCAGATACACTCCTTGTTAACGGTTTTGAGCAAATTCCTGGCTGTGATTTCTTCTTGATATTCCTTTGGGGAAAATTCCTCTGTTTTGTCATTTTGTCTAGGTTTCTGTCCTTTGCATATTATGAGAGCTTGTCATGTTTCCTGCTCCTGAGTCATGTTATTATTAAGGACACTTCAGGTAGTGTTTCTGGTATGTGCTGTGTGCACTCTGCTGCTGGGTTTGGCTGTTCTTTCCTACAAGTCTGTCCTGCTCTGCAGAGGTCCTCCCTGCTTGCAGTGGGGAGTGCCTGGACCTTTTAACTAGGTATGCTTTGATCTGTTTGTTTAGATAAGCCTGATTAAAAAAAAAAAATTATCTAAACAGAAAAATGGAGACGGAAGAATGAACCCATTCAACACACCATATATTAAAAAAAATTCCACTGGGACTAAAAACCTAAAGGTGAAAGGTTAATTTTTCTCTAGAATTTAAAAACCTGACATCTTCTCCTTTTTCTTTTTCTTTTCTTTTTTAATTTTTGAGATTTTATTTATTCATTTGACAGACAGAGACCACAAGTAGGCAGAGAGACAGGCAGAGAGAGAGAGGAAGAAGCAGGCTCCCCGCTGAGCAGAGAGCCCGATGCGGGGCTCGATCCCAGGACCCTGGGATCATGACCTAAGCCAAAGGCAGAGGCTTTAACCCACTGAGCCACCCAGGCACCCCCCCCCTTTTTTTTGAGAGAGGTTAAGTTCAACTAAGTTCAATTAAATTGTTTATTTAATAATTCCACACTTTACCTCTGATTTACACTGTACCTTTATCAAAAAGTTTCCTTATGAGCAGGGGTTTCTTTCTGTACTCCCTATTCTGTTCCACTGATCAGTTTATCACCATGTGCAGTAACATCACACTTCAATTAGCTTTCTGGATCTGAGTGTCAGGTAGGGCAAGTTTTTGCATCATATTCTTCAGGACCATCTTGGCTACTCTTCTGCTTCTGCTTTTTTCTTATTAATTTCAGACTTATCCTGCTGAATTCCCTAAATGTCATGATGAATTTTGTTTGAAATTTTACTGAATCAGATGACTTATATATTGAGTTTTCTTATGTATAAACAGGACATATCCTTTTTTGTCTTTTAATGTCTTTCAGTAAGATTATTTTTAAAAATTTTCATTTAAGTATTATATATCTTGTTAAATTCATTTCTGGGCAGCTATTTATCTGCTGCAATCGAAAATATATTTTTAAAAATTGGATTTTGTTGGGACACCTGGGTGGCTCAGTGGGTCAAGCAGCCAGCTATTGATTTCAGCTCAGATCATAATCTCAGGGCCCTGGGATCAGACCCTGTGTTGGGCTCCATGCTAACTGAGGAGTCTGCTTAAGACTTCTCTTTCTTCCTCTGTCCCTCCCCTCTCTCTTTTACTCAAATATATTAATTTTAAAAAAGACTAGATGGGCTTGAAAAAACATAGAAGACACCAGAGAAAACTTACTGCAGAGATTTAAAACCATAAAAACTAGTCAGGCAGAAAAAAAAAAGTTCTACAACGGAGATGCTGCAAGACTGACTGAATGTAATCACAATGATGAGAGAAAAACAGAGGAATAAATAGGTGAAATACAAGATAAAATTATGGCAAATAATGAAGATGAAAAAAAGAAGGAAGAAAACTAGTAGATCATGAATACAGACTTAGGGAACTTAGCAATTCCATAAAACACAATAATATCCTTATCACAGGAGTCCCAGAAGAAAAGCAGGAAAAAGGAGCAGAAAGTTTATCTGAGGAAATTATGGCCCCCAATTTTCCTAATCTGGGGAAGGAAATGTATTCAAGTCCAAGACTCAAAGAGAACTCCCCTGAAAATTAACAAACAGGTCAACACCAAGACATATCACAGTAAAACTTGCAAAATACAAAGACAAAGAGAGAATTCTGACAGCACCTAGGGACAAAAGGCCTTAAACTACAAAGGTAGACACGTAAGGTTAGCAGCAGACCTGCCCAAAGAAACTTGGCAGGCCAGAAGAAAGTGGCATATATTCAACACACTAAATTCAACACACCAAAACCACCAAAAATACTCTATCCAGTAAGGCTAGCATTCAGAATAGCAGCAGAGATAAAGAGTTTCCAAGACAGCAAAAATTAAAGGAGTTCATGAACACTAAACTAGCTCTACAGGAAATATTAAAGGGGACCATCTGAGCAGGAAAAAGAGACCAAAAGCAACAAAGACTATATTCAGACTATCACTCTGAATATAAATGGACTCAATGCTCCAATCAAAAGACAAAGGCTATCTGAATGGTTTAAAAAAAAATAAAAACCAAAGACCCACTGATATGCTGCTTACAAGAGACTCATTTTACACCCAAAGATCTCTCCAGATTAAAAGTGAAGGGGTGGAGAACCATCTATCATACTAACAGATGTCAAAGGAAACTGGAGTAGCCATAAGATAAACTAGATTTTAAACCAAAGAGTGTAATAAGAAATGCAGAAGGGCACTATATCATTAAGAGATCTATTCAACTAGAAGATTTAACACTTGTAAATATTTATGCCCCCACCGTGGGAGAAGCCAAGTATATAAATCAATTAATGACAAACTTAAACTCACTGACAATAATACAATATTAGCTGGGGAATTGGAACACCCCACTTACAGCAATGGACAGATCATCTAAACAGAAGATCAATGAGGAAACAATGGCTTTGAATGACAGAGTGGATCAAATGGACTTAACAGAACATTCAGAACATTTAGTGCTAATGTAGCAGAATACACACTCCTCTCAAGTGCACATGGGTCACTCTCCAGAATACATCACATGCTGGGTCACAAATCAGGTCTCAGTAAGTACAAAGATTGGTATCACACCATGCATATTTTCAGACCATGGCACTATGAAACTGGGAGTCAACTACAAGAAGAAATTTGGAAAAGACCACCAATACACGGAGGTTAAATAATAACCTACTAAAGAATGAATGGGTTAACCAGGAAATTAAAGAAAAAATTTTAAAAATACATGGAAGCAAATGGAAATGAAAACACAACAGCTTTCATTTCCACCTTTGAGATGCAGCAAAGGTAGTCAGTCATGAGAGAGAAGTATCTAGCAATACAGGCCTTCCACAAAAAGCCAGAAAAGTCTCAAATATACAATCTAACATTATACCAAAAAGAGATGGAAAAAGAAGAGCAAATAAAGCCTAAAGCCAGAAGAATGGAAATAATTAAAGATTAAAGCAGAAATAAATGATACAGAAATTTTTAAAAACTGTAGAACAGGTGAATGAAAGTAGGAGCTGGTTCTTTGAAAAATTAACAGAATTGATAAACCCTTAGCCTGACTTACCAAAAAAGGAAAGAGAAAGGACCCAAATAAATAAAATGAGGAATGAAAGAGGCCAGATCATAACCAACACTGCAGAAACACAATTACAGGAGAGTGTATTATGAGTAATTACATTCCAATAAACTGGGCAATCTGTAGGAAGTGCATAGATCCCTAGAAACATATAAATCACCAAAACTGAACCAGAAGAAATAGAAAACTTGAACAGACACATAACCAGCAAAGAAACTGAATCAATAATCACAAATTAACCAACAAATAAGAGTCCAGGGCCAGATGGATTCCCAAGGGTAATTCTACCAACCATTTAAAGAAGAATTACTATCAATTCTTCTGAAACTATTCCAAAATAAAGAGAAATGGAAGGAAAACTTCCAAACTTATTCTACAAAGCTGAAAACAGAACTACCCTATGACCCAGCAATGCACAAAAATACAGATTCGAATGGGGTATATGCACCTCAATTCAGCATTATCAACAACAGCCAAACTATGTAAAGAGCCCATTCCATTCAACTGATGAATGGATAAAAAAGATGTGGTATAATATATACAATGGAATATTACTGAGCCATCAAAAAGAATGAAATATTGCCATTTGCAACAACATGGATAGAACTAAAGTGCAAAATAAGTCAGCTAGAGAAAGACAAATACCATATGATTTCACTCATATATGGAATTTAAGAAACAAAACAGATGAAGATAGGGGAAGGGAAAGTAAAATGAGATAAAAACAGAGGAAGGAGAACGATAAGCAACTCTTAACTATAAAAAACAAACAGGTTGCTCAGGTTGCTCAAGGGCAGGTGCTTTGGGGGGATGGGATCAATGGGTGATTGGCATCCAGGAGGGCACCTGTGAGGAGCACTGCATGTTGTATATAAGTGATGAATCACTAAAGTCTACTCCTGAAACCAATACTATTACATGTTAGCTAGCTTGAATTTAAATAAAAACAAAAATAGTGAAGAAAGTTTTGAGGAAGATGAGGTATAAACTTATTCCACCAGATTTTAAGACTTATAAAACTACAGTAAGACTGTGTGGTCTTAATATACCTTGGGAGAATTAACCTACTTAAATGAGGTGATATCAATTAAAGGTGCCCTGAAGTTCAATTATACAGTGAAAAGATACATATATATGAATGAGCAAAAACTAAATATACAGTAAACACATATACTAGTTTGGCAGAAACATTAAAATTACAAATAGGTAGCTATGACTCCTTCATATAACTGGATCCCAGCATGTTTCTGTTTGAAACACAAAATTATGGAACATAAAAACTCAAGCTGTTACTGACTACAGAGGCTCCTACAAATAAAAACAAAAACCTCAAAATAACACTTGAATTATAATTTCAGATGATCATTTCTTCAAATCCAATTTATGACACAGGGAAAAATAAACTTTTAAATTATCCTTAAATACCCTTAAATAATTTGTGGTGTAAATGTACCACAAGGAGTGAAGGCCAAGAACAGAAAATAAGCATCATCTTTAAAGTTTAAAGAGTTTCTCCTCAAATTAAAAAAAAAAAAAAAAAATCAATATATGTATTTTTAGTAAATCAATATGATGGCAGTGACATCTCAATTCTTTTTTGAACAGCTGCTTTTGAGCAATTAAATCAAATAATCTAATAAAACTGTTGGTATATCACACATTATTTTCCTCCATAAATCTGTTCCTTTGCCTATATTCTTACTTAGTTAATGGCAGAGTCATAGATCCACGTAGGAGTCAAAACCCTGGGAGATTTGCTAGATAACTCTCTCCACATCCAATTACTAAACAAGAGCTGCCAATTTTATCTGCTACAGTCTCTTTCAGATCTCCCTCTCTTCTGTACCTAACACTGCCAATACAGGTTCCTAACTGGTGTCCTTGCTCCCAACTGCATTCTGCTGTAGGCCATCCTTTGAGAACCAGCCTTCTTAAAACTCCAGTGAAATCGTGTCACTTCCTTACTTAAACACTTCCCTCCATGGTCTCTAACAAACTTTAAAAAATTTTAAGCTAAGTATACACAGAATTTGATGGTCTGGCTACTGGTCTAAATCTCCGGTCTCCTCGTCCACAATTACTCTAGGTTCACTTTTATTCTTATCATGATTAAATTAACTTCTTCAGGTTGCTTTTACTTATAGCTGCCCATAAGAAATACACTCCTTTTGGGGCACCTCGGTGGCTCAGTGGGTTAAGCCTCTGCCTTCAGCTCAGATCATGATCTCAGGGTTCTGGGATCGAGTCCCGCATCAGGCTCTCTGCACAGCAGGGAGCCTGCTTCCCCCTCTCTCTGCCTGCCTCTTTGCCTACTTGTGATCTCTGTCTGTCAAATAAAGAAGGAAAAATCTTTATTAAAAAAAAAAAAAAGAAAGAAAGAAATATACTCCTTTTAGCACTGTTCTCTTATTCTTACAATTCCTGCATACCTCTCCCTCGTATGTGACTTCCTATGAATCCTCCAAGATTCAGCTCAGGAATTAGTTCTTCTAGGAAGACCTCTCTCGTCCTGTCACAGTTACATACCATCTCAGTTCCTATCATAACCTTACAGCAATACTTGTTATACTATTTTGTAATTATTTGGCTAGACCTATTTTTTGTCTGTGGCTGTGACTTTTTTAAAAGGAAAGGTATTTTGTATTCAATTCTGTAACCCAGGACCTAAGGTAATTACAGTACCAGCACCTATCAATCATAAATGCTTTTTAAGTGACTAGAGGAACAAATCAATCTAATCCTAACATAAAAGCTTCACATAATATGTACACACATGGAATGCATGTTATTAAATTTTATGTTACTTACCAAATCTTGGTGCTGCAAGGATTCAACATGTAAAGATCCATATTTTCTATAAGAATAGCAGATGTGCTCTATTTTAAAAAGGGGGAAGGGAATAAATTACTTAAGGAAAAATATTTCAACTCTAAAGATTTCTAGGATTTCTGTATTTTTAGATGTTAAAATACAAAGATTCTAAAATACTTAAGGCATAGAAGAAGGCATAAAAATGACTAAAATTTACGGATTATGTCTACAGTGTTAAGACAGCCTTATAACAAAACATTTTAAATTAAATGTCCGTTACTATAAAGGAAAAACGATTTTCTACTAGCTATTTTCTTTTTAAAACTTCAAACACGTTTTAAGTTAAAAAAAAGGATGAATGCCCTTCAGTGGATGGAGATAAATATTAATATTATTCAGCGCTAGAAAGAAATGAGCTTTCAAGCCAGGATAAAACTTAAATGCTCATTACTACATTGAAAGAAGCTAATCTGAAAAGGCTACATACAGTATGAATGCGACTGCATGACATTCTGGAAAGACAAATCGAGGAAGATAGTAAACAGACTGGCGGTTGAGGGGAGGGATGAAAGATGAACAGGCGGAGCACAGAGGATTTTAGGGCAGTAAAAATAGTCTGTATGATACTATAATGACTGATACATGACATTACACGTTTGTTTAAACCCACAGGCTGTATGAGAAGAGTGAACCTAAGGTGGTGATAATGTGTCAGTGTAAGTGAATCAACTGTAGCAAATGCATCACTCTGGTGGGAAGTAAGTTGATAACAGAGGAGGGTAAGTGTGTGGGGGTAAGGGAAATGGAAGAAATCTCTGTACCTTTCTCTCAGTTTTGTTGTGAACCTTAACAGCTCTAAAAAAACAAAGTCTTTGAAAGAAATAGAAAAGGTGCAATGTATCAACCAATATAACTAAGAATTCATACAAGATAATGTCTTTAAAAGCATAATCCTATATTTATCAGAGAATCAGGAAAACAGCTCACATTAAAATATAGTTCTCAGCAAACTGATGCCTTTATTTAATAAAGTTACTAGTATCCTACAAGTATAGAAGAATTTTATAGTTGAGTACCTTAGCTTCTGGATTAGCTGCCAAAATTTTGGCACCACATTCTACTGAGGCATAATTATTTCGATTTTTCTGCACTTTTTTTGTTGCATGTAGACCTCCATTAGAAGATGGATGCATTGACTGACCTGCAGACAAACCTTATTATAAACATATATATATGATGATTATGATTTAAAATACTCCCAGCGAACAATGATCCAAAAACAATACTGAAGAATAGGTTTTAATGCTTAAGAGAGTATTTTTTTTTAAATTAAGAAATTCAAAATGCTTTACCTCATTGGCTTTAAAATACATCCCCAAACCAAATTAATTACAAAAATCTGCATTACTTCATTTATGTCTAAATAATACTCAAAATGAAGCTTATCCATGATAATCAAAATATTGTGCATACAATATTTTACTAAGGATAAATGCTATCCTTCTAACATTAAGAATTTTTAATTCTGAGACTTTCTTTACAATAAGAAACTGTAATACCCCAATCCAACTCTATTTACAGTTTAAAGCTTTATGACTTGAAAGTTTCATTCATATCCCAGACAAGCCCCCACAAAAATGAAAAACAACAGTTTCTATGCAATTTACCTCTTATAAACTGAAATGAAAAGTACTGCCCTGCCTTATTTATCTTATTTTTTCCTCATTTAATAATTTACAAGAATGGATTTTAATTAAGATTAAAACTATATAATTATACACAGGTAAATAGCATATGTTGTTAATTACACATCTTAGTAACTTTCACCTTTAAAGTTTTCAAAAGTTTTATTTTACCAACTATGGAGAGAAATGCATTATTTAAACCCTGCCCTAAAATAAATAAATAAATAAGAATCACAAGTGCTTCCATACTTTTCTCTTTTTCTACTTCCATAACTTTCTTCTTCCATTCATCAAATGTTGGTATATCTTCTGGGTCTTTGGGACTTGTTACAGATGTATGGTCAATTTCTCCTGGTTTTGTATAATCAGAACTCTGAAAGAAATGTGAAGAATACAGAGAAAACAGATTAATAAATTATAAAAGTATATACAAATGTTTATGTGAAATTAAAGTTCAGTTTTATAGCTGATAGACAGTATTTTTTTTTAAAAAAAAAGAAATATAAAAAGTTTTGGTTTACTTAGAAGTTGAGTTTCTCTTGAAAAAACTGAAATCTTCTACCTAAGCACCACAAGATGTATTCCTTCACATTAGCAATTTAAGTATAGCTTATAAAAAAATATTATATCCTAAGCAATTACTTACACACAAAACTGTACAAATACTGTACTTGTAATGCATCCATCTTAAAATTTAAGTTAAAGTAATATATGCACTGAAGAAAGCTAACTAATTTTAGATGTAGCATATAGTTTCCAAAACATCATTGACATGCATTACTATTCCATAAATATTTAAGGTGGATTTAAAAACATAAAGAAGGGGCGGCTGGGTGGCTCAGTGGGTTAAAGCCTCTGCCTTCGGCTTGGGTCATGATCTCCGGGTCCTGGGATCGAGCCCCGCATCGGGCTCTCTGCCTGCCTCTCTGCCTACTTGTGATCTGTCAAATAAATGAATAAAATCTTTAAAAAATAAATAAATAAATAAATAAAAACATAAAGAAACACAAAGAGTCTAATGAAAAACAAAGCTTTTTAAAGAAAGTATACAAAAATGTTCATATATAAAAGGATTTAACAAGGTAAAGAAAGAATAAATCATTTTTAAAAAGGCTGATAACGTTTGGTTGGATTAAAATTTAAAATTAAATGTATTAAAAAATCATAAACTGCATGGTCCAATAAGCCACAAGCTGAAAGCAGGGGCAATATATGCTACTAATAAAGGACTACTACCAACTGAGGACTGCCTACAGTCAATAATGGAGGAGATGAACAATAAATTCAGCAAAGAGAAAATACAAAATGCTCAATCTCAGTAATAATTGGGAGAATGCAAATGAAAACCAGAGATACTGAATTAATTATACCCATCTGATGGAGTTTTAAGCATGGCATGTCTGTGGAACCATGGGACATCTATTAGACTGCTGAAGGGGGTCCAAAATTTAGCAAAATTAGGGGTGCCTGGCTGGCTCAGTCAGAAAAACATGCAACTCCCAATCTTGGGGTCCTGAGTTCAAGCCCCAAATCAGGTCTATGGATTACTTAAATAAATAAACCTAAAAAAATTTTTAGCAATATTAAGATGTGCAATATGAGTGAAAACATGCACATGTACCTAAGAAAATATGCATCAGAATGCTTACCGCAGCATTGACTGTAATATAAAAAATTAGAAACAACCTAAATATCCACTAATTGAAGACCAGATAAACTGTGGTAGTGAAATACAACACTGCAAACAATGAATGGACAAATCTCAAAAACAATGGTGAGTAAAATGATATTTAAAGCAGGAAGATACCATTTTATATTGTTTCAAAATATGCCAAATAATAGTATGTACTGTTTCTAATCATGCAGTTTTGAAAAAAGTTTAAAAACACGTTCTTAAACACACACACACACACACACACACACACACACACACACACTGAATTTGACATAGGTGTTCTATCTGAAGAGAAGAAATATAATCGGAGAAAGGCACACAATTTAATTTGTCATTTTTTCCATAAGCTGAATAATATATGTAAAGATGCTCATTCCATTATTTAATAATTTCTATATTCTTAGAACAATGCATAAACATATTTATTAACAGTTCCCTGAGAAGTGTACAACATCTATTTAGACAACTTACTCTGGTAAGTCTCATATAATATACACATGCTATACACAGAAGGGCACATGTTTGAGAGCTAATACTAATACTTGCTACATGAAAGCACAATCTTAAGGACTGAGCCTAGTATATAAGAATTAGACTAACACACTAGTTTATAAGAATTACACAAATACAAAGCCCCATAATCTTCCCCTGGGAAGACAGCAAACGGGATCCCATACAATCTCAATCTCGGAGTGTTCTGCTGAACAAGCTGACTGAGTAAAAAAAAGTATGTGGCTACTAAAAAAAAATACATAGCAAAAGTAAGATTAAAGAGCTAATATTACCATTAATTAAAAAATTAAATAAAAACCTAGTTTGAACACAGTGAGAAAATAAGCAAAAGGCACATATACATAAAAATTAACCTATCTGAGTACTTAAAAACAAAGCCCAAATACTAAAATACAACACAAAGTAGAGGGACATACATACGCTTTTGAGGCACAAAGCATTCACCATCACTTCTTAACAACAAACAAGAGAACTAAACAATACAAAAAAAACACTTGGTAAAGCACTGTCTCTCAGTATGGCAAAGACTGTCTTCCAGACTCCTTTTTTTTTTTTTTTTAAAGATTGTATTTATTTATTTGACAGAGAGAGAGAGCACAAGCAGGCAGAGAGGCAGGCAGAGAGAGGGGGGGAAGCAGGCTCCCCGTTGAGCAGAGAGCCTGACGCGGGGCTCGATCCCAGGACCCTGAGACCATGACCTGAGCTGAAGGCAGAGGCTTAACCCACTGAGCCACCCAGGCACCCCTGTCTTCCAGATTCTTGAGGTAACAGCAATGACACAAAGAACGTGCATCAGAAAAAAAAACCTCTCCAGTTACACAAACTTAACTGGGAAGAATTATCCTGAACTAGGCAACACACAAAACTATTAAGATATCTCATAATGTGCTCATTATCTGATAATTTTCCCAGGATACTAATATAGTTAAAAATTACACCATTTTGCCTATTAGCACAAACTCACAAACCATTTTTATATCCTAGGTAATGAAGAGTAGTTTCAGTCCGCTAATGGTTAAGGAGAACAAGCAAAACTGGCTTCCATGCTTAAATTTTACATCTGATACTTAAATACCGCCAGAGAAGATATTTTTGTAATGTTTGTCTAATTTTATTTATGGACAACTGAACTGTAACATATGCTTGATTTGATTTCATTGGGAAAATTAGTTCCTTCAAGATGGTGGGCTACAAAATGTTGAGCTCCTATAACTATAAGAAGCATCATAAAAACAGCTGGTACAGTGATAGTAAAGTCTCTAGAAGGAAGTTTAGTTAGTTCTAAGTATAAATTCACTGAAAATGCATGAAAAGAGTAGGTAGAGAACAGAAGATCTAAATTAAAAAGGAACAAATATGGACATGGTACTCAGTACTTTGAACTACTCTTTGGTTTTGCACGTTTTACATGGAGTGGACTTCATCTCTATTACCCAGTTATTTTATTTTTTTTTAAAGATTTTATTTATTTATTTGACAGACAGAGATCACAAGCAGGCAGAGAGGCAGGCAGAGAGAGAGAGAGGAGGAAGCAGGCTCCCTGCTGAGCAGAGAGCCCGATGTGGGACTCGATCCCAGGACCTGAGATCATGACCTGAGCCGAAGGCAGAGGCTTAACCCTCTGAGCCACCCAGGCGCCCCTACCCAGTTATTTCTTATTGAAGTAGGCCTAGACTTCTCGATCATCATTTCTTCAAGAAACTCTGCTTTGGCCTCTATATGAAGTCAAAGCAGAACTCCAAAGGAGGAAGGAAAGTAAAACTGCCACATGGGCACAGTGTAATTGTAAAACTCATACTATTCAATGTAAGCTGTATTCTGCACACAACTAAAAAAATGTAAAAATGTCTCTTTAAAATAATTCTGGGTCAAGAGCCCAAATTTAACATTGCATATGAAATTAAACTTATATTCTGAAGATACCTGAATTTAATAATCATAGCTTCTTCCATAAAGCTCTCCAAGAAACTGCTTAAGCGAAAAAACTGCTATCAAACAGCTGACGGTAGAGAAAACGACTACAACAAGACAGCTCATACATGGAACCACTATATATAAATGATATACTGGCGAGAGTACCAGAAGGAACCACTTGCTCTCAGGGACCGCAGGTCACCTCAGTTCCATAGTCCTCATTAATTACTCAATCCCTGATTTTGTGGCAAATATGGTTAGCAAACTACAAGGTTAGCTAGTAATAAAGATGTATATAATAAAGTAGGAACAGTGCAAGTTATAGACCTACCTCATTTTTTAAATTATCTGAAGCATTCAGTGCAGATTTTGGATCACCATTAGCCTGATCACTTGCTGAAACTTTTGATTCAAATTCTGATTTTGTTATTTTTCCTTTGCCATGTGAAGATGACACATTTTCTATATGCTGACCAACAAGGCTATTTGAAACCAAAAAGACATATTAAAAAAAAATAAGCTGAATGGCAAGTTTATGTAATCTAAAACTGTTACAATTTTCACATACAAAATAAACCAAGAAAAAAGCACAAAGGGATGAGCTTTCTCCCAATCATAAAGCAGAATTAAGCACACAAAAATACATTCAAACATGACACTGCTATTATTACGGAATTACACAAGAGGCAAATAACAGCTCACCCCCACCTTTCAGGTGGACCGACAAAGGCAGGCTGGTCAACAGGAGCATTCGCTTCAAGGACCTCACCAACATCACAATCAGTTTCAGACTGCTCAGTTTCACTTGGTTTGGCTATAGGAATAGTACCAGATTTTTCTATTTCACTAAAAACAGAAACAAAAAAAGACAATCTAGCAATTCAATGAACATAATGTGGCATAAGTTAAAAATTGTATTAGTGAGCAAAGTAAGTCAAGCAGAGAAAGACAATTCTATCATATGATATGATAAAGACAACTATCATAGGATCTCCCTGATATGAGAAGTAGAGATGCAACATGGGGGGTATGGGGGGTAGGAGAAGAATAAATGAAACAAGATGGGATCAGGAGGGAGACAAACCATAAGTGACTCTTAATCTCACAAAACAAACTGAGGGTTGCTGGGGGGAGGGGCGTTGGGAGAGAGGGATCAGGAGAGGGGGATGGGGTTATGGACACTGGGGAGAGTATGTGCTATGGTGAGTGCTGTGAAGTGTGTAAACCTGGCGATTCAAAGACCTGTAACCCTGGGGATAAAAATACATTATATGTTTGTAAAAAATTTTTAAAAAAAATTTTTAAAAATTGTATTAGTGATTTTCAAAACATAATCTAAACCAGAGAAGAATGCTTTATAGTTTTACAGGTTATTTTTCAAGAATTTACTTGTTTTAGGTCATGTAAAGTGAACTGCTAACTCTTGACCTGTTAATGGCTTTGGTTGTTAAATAGGTAATTACCAAATGTTAAAACAAAAATCATAGCTTAGTATTTGGTCTCATAAAAAATAAGATTTTAAATTTATTTATGTATTTATTTAATAGAGAAAGAGAAGGAGAGCACACCAGCACATGTAAGCAGGGACAGGAGGGGCAGAGGGAGAGGGAGAGAGAACCCGAGTATGGAGCCCAACTTGGGGCTCAATCTCATGACTCTTGAGATCATGACCTGAGCTGAAATCAAGAGGTGGATGCTTAACTGACTGAGCCACCCAGATGCCCTTAAGATTTATTTTAACTGCATCTTCTCCAATGTTTCTTTTTTGTTAGTATAGTCTACCGGTATTATAGTTGTTGCCTATAGTATCAAAAAATAACCTACTTTTTTCCTGCTTTGTTGAAGATTATTTGACCAAGGAGTTGCGGGACTCTCTACTCTGTTCCATTGGTCTATGTGCCTGTTTTTGTGCCAGTACCATGCTGTCTTGGTGATCACAGCTTGGTAGTAAAGCTTGAAATCAGGCAAGATGATACCCCAATTTTCTTTTTCTTTTTCAACATTTCCTTAGCAATTTGGAGTCTTTTCTGGTTCCATATACATTTTAGGATTGTTTGTTCCAGCGCTCTGAAAAATGCCGGTGAAATTTTTATTGTGATGGCACTGAAAGTATAGATTGCTCTGGGCAGTACAGACATTTTAACAATGTCTCGTTCTTCTGATCCATGAACATGGAATGATTTTCCACCTTTTTGTGTCTTCTTCAATTTCTTTCATGAGTGTTCTGTAGTTCAAGTACTGATCCTTCACCTCTTTGGTCAGGTTTATTCCTAGGTATCTTATGGTTCTTGGTGCCATAGTAAATAGAATCGATCCTCTAATTTCCCTTTCTATGTGTTCACTGTATAAGAAAGCAACTGATTTCTGTGCACTGAGTTCGTATCCTGCCACATTACTGAATTGCTGTATGAGTTCTAGTAGTTTGGGGATGGAGTCTTTTCGGTTTTCCATATAAAGTATCATGTCATCTTCAAAGAGAGAGTTTGACTTCTTTGCCAATCTGAATACCTTTAATTTCTTTTTGTTGTCTGATTGCTGTTGCTAGGACTTCTGGTACTTTGCTGAATAGTGGTGAGAGTAGGCATCATTGCCCTGTTCCTAATCTCAAAGGGAAGGAAGGATGTCAGTTTTTTCCCACTGAGAATGATATTCTCTGTGGGTTAATAGATTTTAGGAAGTTGAAGAATGTTCCCTCTATCCCTATACTTTGAAGAGTTTCAATCATGAATGGATGCTGTATCTTGTCAAATGCTTTTTCTGCATCAGTTGAGAGGACCTGTGGTTCTTCTCTCTTCTCTTATTGATTTGTTCGATCACCTCAATTGCACTACTGGGTATTTACCCCAAAGATACAGATGAAGTGAAAAGGGCCATCTGTACCCCAACGTACATTGCAGCAATGGCCACAGTTGCCAAACTGTGGAAAGAGCCAAGATGCCCTTCAACAGACAAATGGATAAAGAGGATATGGTCTGGGGTGCCTGGGTGGCTCAGTGGGTTAAAGCCTCTGCTTTCAGCTCAAGTCATGATCCCAGGGTACTGGGATCAAGCCCTGCATCGGGATCTCTGCTCAGCGGGAGGCCTGCTTCTCTTCTTCTCTCTCTGCCTACTTGTGATCTCTGTCTGTCAAATAAATAAATAAAATCTTAAAAAAAAAAAAAAAAAAAGATATGGTCCATATATACAATGGAACATTACGCCTCCATCAGAAAGGATGAATACCCAACTTTTGTATCAGCATGGATGGCACTGGAGGAGATTATGCTGAGTGAAATAAGCCAAGCAGAAAGAGTCGATTATCATATGGTTTCACTTACTTGTGGAGCATAAGGAATAACATGGAGAACAACAGGAGAAGGAAAGGAAAGGTGAATTGGGGGAAATCAGAGGGGGAGACGAACCATGAGAAGACTATGGACTCTGAGAAACAAGCTGAGGGTTTTGGAGGGGAGCGGGGTGGGGAGATGAGTGAGCCTGGTGGTGGGGATTAAGGAGGGCACGGATTGCATGGAGCACTGGGTGGGGTGCATAAACAATGACTCCTGGAACAGTGAAAACATAAAATTAAATTTTAAAAAATAATCTAGTATCTCAAAACATTTCACTAAGTTCTTAAGGCACTTTGAGAATTTTTTAAAAATACTCTAATTCTCCCTTACTCACTTCCAATTCGCTAGGCAGTCATGTTCAGTATAACGGGAAAGTGAGATGTACTGTTCAGATATGTAGTATCTAGCCTTAAATTCTTCCTGGAGTAAGTATTTTAAAAGTTTTAAATACTAAAAATTATTCAAATAAGTAGTTACTTGAACAAGCAGAACCTCACTTTATGTGATGTAGAGATTTCATGGCTGAGAGCTAATCAACTTCAGTGAGTTTGAAAGAAGAATAAATACTCATTACCTCAAAAGATCATTACATTAAAATAAAATAAAAACACAAAACACAGGCATCGTAACTTAAGTCTGCTATATAGCCTAAACTTCAAATCTGAGTTTCAAGCTGCCTTATCTTATAAAGACTTTTTTCTATGACTACATAATGAGATTCTCTTTTTTTCTTTATAATAACTTACTCAAGCTTTGAGATTGGAGTGATCTCTGAGGTAGATGAGCTGGAAATATTTTCAATGTTTTCACTGCCCACAACTACACTGGAAGAATCTTCATGTAGGTCAATTGTAGGGAGTGTCTCAATCACAGATGGACTTAAGTTATTTGACTCCATATTCTGTTTAAAAAAAAAAGTTAAATTAAATGTTGAGATTAATTATTCTCTTTAGCTATACAGGATTTTATAAATGTATGCCTCAAAAGTGACAGTATCAAGAATGTACTTTTATAAAAATCCTGTCTTCCAACATTACCCCTCAAAGCTCCAGACATTTTTTACGGCATTTCACAAACTAGGACAAAGGAGCTTGCCTTTCTTCTTTCCTATTTTCTATAAGGACCATATATATTTCCCTCTTTAATGCTAGTAGCAACATAGAAATCATATTTAAATATACAAAACAGTACAACACATACTTATTGCCCAGAGCAGTTGAGAAGATCATGTGCATCAATAAACAACAACAAGGGCATGTACAAGTAACATTACAATACACCAAATGATTCTCACTGAGGGCTTCTTCAGTCCGTGGATGCTCTGGGCCATTCACTCCTCCAAAACAAAATCTGACATCTACCGATTAACACTCATATTTGAAACCTCTATCAGAACATTCTCCCCCACAACCAACCCTAAATAGAACTATCCATCCCTCTTCCTCTATGCCTCTGTTGTTCTCTGTACAGACTTAATACAGCATCTGTAACACCTCAATTGCTTTATTTAGGTCTCCTTCTCTTTTTCAAGTAGACTATAAATGTCCTGTGTAAGAACTATGTTCTCTTGATGTTCATGTTCCCTAGCACACAGTAGTCACTTAACACTTATTAAGTGTGTATCAAGAGAGAGGTACTAAGGCTTGGTTCAAGGAAAAGAGAAACTAAAGACTATTATGGACTAGAAGAACTAGGACTTTTAAGGGAAAAAAAAGACCCAGCTGGGAGCAGAAAGAAAACTAAGGTAAGAATATGATTCATTTGGGAAATTATTTACACTGAAATGAAAAATTCACAGAGAAATGAAAATAGTTTGCATTTTATGGTGGAGGCCTTGAGAAAAGGAGTATTCTATTATTATCAAATATTATCATTTTAATATATATTCAATATTTAAAAAATTAATGAGATATTTTACTTTTTAACTAAGTCTTCAAAATCCAGTATATATTTAATACTTAAGTGAGTCTCAATTTGGACTAACTACATTTCCAGTGCTCAGTATGAACAGCACAGATGTGTACAATGCAGTAAGCACTTCAAAGTATTTGAGCAAGAGTATACCGTAACAAAAATTCTAGAGAATGAACAATGGCAGGATAGTCCTATAACCAGAAGGGCTACAGAAAACACTTTCTTATTCTTATAAACAAACATTTGACAAACATCTTCCAGGATCCAATAAAATGAAACTCACTATTTGTACTCAGATAGCCCAATTAAGTCATAAAACAGCTCTAACTGTGTTTAAAACAAAGAATTCTTCCTCATTTTGAGCTGAAGTTGGTTTTTGTTAGTATTTTGAGATACTTAGTTTTTTCTTGGTTCTTCTTCCTCCAGATCAAATATCCCTAGTTCCCTCAGCTATTCCTGATATTCAGTGGGTTCCAGATGTTTCAGCATTCTGGTGAGCTTATATTCTGGTCTAGTTTTTAACATCTTTCAAAAAATCTGATGTACAAAATGGAAAATAATATTCAGAATGTAATATAAGAAATATGTAAAATATATTTTAACCTATTATTAATTCATATTCCACACTGAGTGACAGAAGTTTGGTATCAGAATACTTTGTTTCACCTACAAATACTGTCTTTTGTTGTAAATTAGAAAAAATTTCCTGACATCTAAAAATCTGGAGAAAAAGATCCATTATAGCGAGCCAAAATGGAATCTAAGAAGATATAAGAACTTATACCCAAACTCTGATTACAAAAAAAATGGTCACATTACTAAATCTGTAATTTTGCATTTTCTCAAAACCAGCACTCTCAGCAGGTGAACAGTATTAAAGACAACTGCACAACAGTTCAAAAAGAAAAAGTAATAAAATACAATATGGTGACCAAACAGAAGTTTTCTATCTTGTGAAGCAGTTTTTAAAAGACTTATCATTAAAAATCAAAGCAGCATAGCTTACCTGTACATCCACAATGTAGTCATCTTTTAATTTATGTTCTTCTGGAGGAATAGGTAAGTTCGAACCCACTTTTTCTGGTAATTCGGCATTGAGAGGTCCCTCTCTTTCATCCTATATTGCAACAAAGAAAAAAGGGTAACTGATAAAACTGTTTCACAAAATAGTCCTAAGCAATATTATATACTTTATAACATATTCAACTGTTAATTACTTTTGTTTGTTCACATGCTTATTGTCCATCTTCCTGCATTACCTTCCTTGCCACCACACAAATGAGTTCAAGAGCCTTATTTGATTTCTTAATAAGCACTTAATAAGCACTTTAGTCCCACCATGCAGCAATGTGTTAGGGACACAGTAGGACTTCAGGAAATATCTAATAAATTAATGTACATATAGTTCTTTTACCATCTCTCTTTTGACACTGACTTTCAAGATTCCAGATACCTTCAAGTTTAAATGTATCTTCTAACATATGTTTCATAAAAGCAATATTCATATTCTTTAAGCCTTTATAACATATAACAGATACCTAAATTTGTGCAGAAAGAATATGTTTCCCCCTGCCGAATGCTTTGCTTATATTCATTCTCACATTTAGTCTTCAAATTTCTCATCAGAGATTACATCAAAGTTTTACAGACTGTGGGTAAAAGTATAAAAGTATATTCTTTTTAAAGAGATATTCAGCAACAGTCTTCAAAATTTTAAATGCTCCATCCCAGAAATAAATCCTACATGACTCCAATACTGAATAAACATCATGCCAACAACTCCAAGTATGTAATTATAAACTTACACTCACACACATGCACACACACAGCTGAGAAACAATGCAAAAGTCTGTCAATAAAGAAATATATCATAATTTATATGACAGAATAAAAATGTAGCCATCACAAAAATACTACAACATGAAAAGATGTTTACAGATGTCTATGAGATGTTATTGGGACAGAGGGGGAAGGCATTTGTAGAATATTTATAATTTGACCTTTTATGGAAAATAAAATACTAATTTGTGTGCCATATATGTGGATATCTACAAAAAAACAGTCTCAATGTTTTCACAAGAAACAATAAATTGTGGTTCCTTTGGGGAGGGGAACAGAATATAAATATGAATCTTTTATAGTCGGAATAAATTACTTCTATGTAGTTGATCCTTGAACAATGCAGGGGATAAGGGTACCAAGCCCTAGCAGAGGCAAAAATCTCCATATAACTTTTGACTCCCCCAAAACGACTAATAGCCTTTTGTTAACCGGAAGCTGTACCAATAATAAGCAGTCAGCTGACACGTTATTTTGTATGTTGTATGTATTATTACACTGCATTCTTTTGTTTTTTTAAGATTTTATTTATTTGACAGACAGAGATCACAAGTAGGCAGAGAGAGAGGAGGAAGCAGGTTCCCCACTGAGTAGAAAGCCGGAGGGAGGGCTGGATCCCAGAACCCCTGGACCATGACCCAAGCCAAAGGCAGAGGATTTTAACAAACTGAGCCATCCAAGCACCCCTATTACACTGTATTCTTATGTTAAACTCAAGAAGTGTTAAGAAAATCATAAGAGAAAATACATTTACAGTATTGTACCATAAAAAATCTGCATATTAATATACCCACACAGTTCAAACCCATATCATTCAAGGGACAAGTGTATTTTAAAATACATATATTGGGGGCACCTGGGTGGCTCAGTTGTTAAGCGTCTGCCTTCAGCTCAGGTCATGATCTCAGGGTCATAGGATCGAGCCCCGCATTGTGCTCCCTGCTCTGAGAAGAACCTGCTTCTCCCTCTCCCACTACGCCTGCTTGTGTTCCCTCTCTGTCTCTTTCTCTCTCCATCAAATAAACAAATAAAATCTTTTAAAAAATGAATAAAATATACATATTGATGGGGGAGCCAAATCGAGTCAACAATCACCTTTTATTTTTTATTTATTTATTTTACCTTTTTTTTTTTTTTTTTTTTTTTAAAGAAGACTCCATGCCCAATGTGTGGCTTGAACTCACAACCCTGAGATCAAGAGTCGCATGCTCTACTGATGGAGTCAGCCAGGCACTTAAAATGATAAAATAATAAATGAACTAAGGACTATGTGGTCTGGCTTTCTAGACTCTGTCTATTCACTCCACCCAATTATATTAAAAAACTACATAGCCAATGACTGCAGAGTCTCCCTATAATCCTCAGTTCTAAGTTTTTACTTTTAAAACTGGAGTTTCTTTTGAAACTTTTTAACTATTTAGCATATTAAAAAGTGAACCACTGGTTTTCAGTTCTCTGAATAGCTACTATTTTTCTTCCTACTCTAGGACTACGGATGTTATGACATTCCAAGAACAAGCATATATGTATCTCAAGGATGCTTACTTTCAGATTACCTGAGTGATTCTTCATATTACTGAAAAGGAGACTACAAATCACCAAAACTATGTTATAGTACTTCTGAATTACTTTTACTCCAAACCTTTTGAGGAAATCTAAAAAAGCTGACACACAAATTACACTGTCAACTTTATTTAAGGTACCTTTTTCTGGAATTGTACATCTTCATTTTCTAGGGCACAATTGTCATCTTGAGAGTAATATGATGAAGCTGAAGAACTCTCCTTACAACATACACGCCAACTGGGGAGCCTGTAAAACATTCACCATCACCAAAAGAAAGGAAGAAGGAAAAACTGTTAAGCCAACATATTCCCCACTACGGGCTAGAATTTGAGGCAATAAATGAACAGTTGGCTCCTACCTTAATGCCCTCAAGAACTTAACAATTTAATGAAGACAAATGTACTTTAAGACAAGTATTTTTATTTAATGACCTAAAAAAACCCCACAAACTATGTTATCAGCATTCCAAGTAAGGCCCTATGAACTTCATGAAGGCAAAACAATAAAGATTTCACAAAGACTATCTGGTAATTATCACAGAAGGAAGTTTTCAAGGAGTTTAACCTCCTCAGAAAGTACCAGATGCCAATAATATTCAAAATTTTACTAATATTTAAGAACACAGAACTCTAAAGCTGCCTAAACTATTTCAAAGCATCAGAGCTAAGCTTCCAAATAATTTTGACATAGGGATCAAAGCAGTGATATCCAAAATTAAGAGAAGAGCAAACACAAATGAATACTACTGGTTAATCAGACACAAAAATTCTAAGACAATAAAAAAGAAAGTCTTTAGGAACGCACTGAAGAAATAATATACCATTGTAATGATCAAGTAGAGTTTAGTTCTGATAGTCAAAAGTGGTTCAATATAATAAAATCTTTTTAGTCTGCCATACAATAATATCAAGGAAAAATATGGTTATTCCACAGTCACTGAAAGACATCTGATAAACTTACACATCCATCAAGATTTCCTTAAAATAGGAATAAGCAGATGTTTACCATGGAAACATATAAGCATAATATACAAGCCTAAAAGTACCAAACTTAGTGAAGTAATCTAAAAATAATCCTATTTAGATCTGAAACAAGATAAGAATGTCCATTATTATTAGTATTATATAATATGATAAAAGGTTAAAAAAAATGGAGGAGACAGAAAATGACCATTAACTGCAGATAATGACTGTATATACATATACATGTATGTATATATACATGTATGTATATAGGTGGAAAATTAAAAAGAACCACCTATTTTAAAAAGTCTTGGATATAAAAATTATATTCCTAGGTATAATATTAAGATTCAAATCAACTCTACTCAAACCTTCACCATCAGTTACAAGATGAAACAGAAGTCCCCGTTTGCTAAAGAAACAATAAAAACTAAAATATAAACTTAGCAAGAAATGCTCTATTAGGTAGACCTGTTTGAAATCACCAATATTTAATAATTCTTTAACATGGAAAAGTCAAATTACACAATTCAAGCTAATATATACAGAAGATTTGAAAACCACATACTGAAGACATAAAGAAGATTTATTTTTATTTTTTTTAAGATTTTATTTATTTATTTGACAGACAGAGATCACAAGTAGGCAGAGAAGCAGGCAGAGAGAGAGAGGGAAGCAGGCTCCCCGCTGAGCAGAGAGCCCGATGCCGGGCTCGATCCCAGGAACCTGGGATCATGACCTGAGCCGAAGGCAGAGGCTTTAACCCACTGAGCCACCCAGGCAAGTAGGTAGGCTGACTCTAAAATTTATATGAACAGTAAGAAAAATAAAGAAGAGATTAATGTGAGGGAACTACATGTCTATGAAACCACAATAATTACAACAATATGGTTGTGCTGAGATGAGAGAGGGAAGGGGAGTCCCCAAGATGACTGCAAATAGGATGACAATCCTCTGATGACAGCTACACAGAGAGAATAGAAAGCAAACAGTCTAAATCGGAGGTTATCAGAAATTCTAGTAGGACCTTCTTTCAGAGGATGACATTAACAGCTCATCTGTTAGGTCTTTGAAAAGATTACTATTATTATTATTATTATTATTATTAATTTAGTTAACATATAACTTATTGTTTGTTTCAGGAGTACAGGTCTGTGAATCATCAGTCTTACACAATTCACAGCACCCACCACAGCACAGACCCTTCTCAATGTCCATCACCCAGACACCCCATCCCTACCACCCCCCTCCTCCAAACAAACCCTCGTTTGTTTCCTGAGGTTAAGAGTCTGGTCTCTGAAAATATTAAGTACAAATTTATATCACTGGCAGACAGCTCATAATTAAATTAAAAAATAAGCAAACTTAGTAAGTCAAGTATTAGTTCCAGGAGAAAAGCAGTACAGAAAAGGAAAAGCAGTCGTACTTTACTACATGGCTGAGCTATGAATAGCACCTAGAGAAGTCAAGAATTATATAAAAAGTGAATACTGATCTAACCCAAATTATGACAGAATTATGTTACCAGCATACAGTGAAGAGAATCTGATCATCTACACTAGAATATATAAAACTGACATTAAAGCAATTATTTTAGAGACAAAGAATATAAAATTAATCAGCTAAGAGATGAAAGAGGTTTCTTTCAAACCAAAATACATTTATGTTTTAGAGCTATATGACTTTCATATGGATATACTATTTGATAAAATTAAAATATAAAAAGAAAGGGGGAGAAAAATAAAGGTACATAATAATATATACATACTTAGCAGGCTACCATGTATGTACATGTGTACTAAAGGTATTTGTGTGTACATAACTTTCTTTGAAAGAATTTTTTTTAAAAAAGCACTACCTTGATGGATCCAAGGAGGAAAACTGGGTGGCAGCGTCACAAGAAAAATACAAGAGCATTTCTTACTAAATAGTACTCAATGTCTTGTGAATTTTGAACCACAAAAACATACTGCTTTTCAAAACTTCATACTGATACATCATTATTTATTACGTATTTCTCTATTAATAGACTTTTACATTGTTTCTCAGGTGTGTGTGTATCTGTGTGTGTGTGTGTGTAGGCACTTCGGACAACCAAAGTTTCAGGTATCTAGAACTGTGGGTATTAGCGTTTTGGTGATTATACCGCCTTATATTCTTAATCCTTTTCTTTACTTTTTCTTTCTTTTTTTTTTTTTTAAGATTTTATTTATTTATTTGACAGACAGAGATCAAAAGTAGGCAGAGAGATAGGCATAGAGAGGGGGAAGCAGGCTCCCTGCTGAGCAGAGAGCCGAATGTGGGGCTCGTTGTAGGGCTGGATCCCAGGAGCCTGGGATCATGACTTGAGCCAAAGGCAGAGGCTTTAACCCACTGAGCCACCCAGGTGCCCCTATACTTTCTAAACACTCTACCACAAGCATGTATTAGTTTTATCCTCAGGAACTATGTGTATTTGGGTATGTATAAGTCCTAATACCCACAGTTAGCATGAAGACCAACATTAAATCTCATGATCCTTGTTTTTAATATCATATAATCAAATCCTATTACTCAAAGTTCTGAGATTTTTGGAAATGAGATTAGCATTAGCATCAGTGGACTAGTAGACTGCCCTTCCCAATTTGGGTAGGCACCATCCAATCCTTTGAGGGCCTAAACAGAACAAAGGGCAAAAGAAGGAAGAATTTGCCCTTTGTAAGTTTGTCTGTCTTCCTGCCTCATTGCTAAGACATCTCTTCTTTGACCCTTGAACTGGGATTTCTATTTCCAGCACCCCTGTTTATCACGCCTTCAGACTCAACCTGAATTTTATCACTGGTTTTCCTTGGTCTCCAGCTTTCAGACTTCAGACCATGGAACCTCTCAGCTTCCATAATCGTGTGACCCAAAGCCTCATTTAAAAAACAAACAAACAAACAAACAAACAAACCACACCCTAATACATCTGCTATTAGTATATAATACATTATCAGTATATAGTACGTTCTTCCCTATTCCTCTTTTTTTTTTTCAAAGATTTTATTTATTTATTTGACAGACAGAGATCACAAGTAGGCAGAGAGGCAGGCAGAGAGAGTGGGGGAAGAAGACTCCCCGCCGAGCAGAGAGCCTGATGCGGGGCTTGATCCCAGGACCCTGGGATCACGACCTGAGCCGAAGGCAAAGGCTTTAACCCACTAAGCCACCCAGGCGCCCCATTCCCTATTCCTCTTAATTATAGCTTTATTAATGCTATAATTAAGTGCCTCTAACATATCAGTCTCTACTTAATACAGATGTTAGTAAAACTGTAAGAGATAACCTTAAACTTTCTAACCTAAATCTAAAATAGACAAAAATTATCACCAATTAGTAACTGTCAAATTTTAAACTACCAAAGTATAAAATACCCTAAAAGCACTCTAACTCTGCTGAATAAGAAGGGATATCTATAATGGGAGTCCTTACTTTCAACACACCCCCCAGGTGAATCAGATATGGAACCCCCACTTTAAGAACAAGTGGATCACATCATATTGGCTGAAGGCACTTTTGTTGCATGATTAAATAGGTCTAATTCCATGCTATTAGAGAAACTTCCTAAAACTGCACTACTGAAAGTTGCCAAGCCTGAAGAAATTAGTTTCTAGACTTAGGAAGTTCAGCACCAGAAATCACATGAAGATCAATGGCAATCTGTGAGCCTGTGATATTTCCCCACAATTCAGAATCAGTGATAACTCTGTTACTTTCTATTTAAGTTGATTCTGTATATATCCTCACTTACATTTAAAAAGTACATTTCTTTGAGAACCAATCCCTAACCACTTTAACCCCACCCCACAAAGCCAAAACTTGCAAATATAAGCTGGCATACTGTTTGCTAGCACATACCAGAAGGAAATTCCATCATTTTTTTACTCCCCTCCCATCACTACTGTCACCTCACCACTACCACTCTCCCAACTCACCTCTGTGCCACCAGGTCACACACGTAAACTCAAAAAAGAGAATCTGGAAACTAAAAGGATATTTTCCCTTTTTGTCAGCTCCTCCCTACCACGGTGGCATGGATTCACCATTCATAAAGAAAGGTTATCAACTTTTAGAGTAGATGTAATTAAAGGCCTTACAAAAAGCACATCTGAGCACCATTTAGAATACGAAACTTTACACACTTTAGTGAAACAAGAATATCATCCAAGCTAATACTGTGCTTACTGAAAATATTTACTAACATCTAGTCTGAAAGCCTTAGCAGTCACAAGTACCAGTAGTTACAAAGTGTGTGTGTGTGTGTGTGTGTGTGTGTGCATGTCTGCATGTTTTTCAACAAAAAATGACCACCTGATGTTCTGAGCAAGAAAAATGTTTGAAGGGTTAAAAATTGTAAATCTATAACAAAATGAACTGAAGTAGAGTCTACATGCTGAAAAAGCATCTTCAAAGCAGATCCTAAATTTTAAATTTTTCTTACCCAAATTTGGAAAAGGAATTTTTTTGGTAACTTTTCCAACTTATTATCTCATCAAGACATTAGTGTTGCGAATGTTCTGCCAGTCAAATTGTGATTTCCTTTTAAATGTAGCTGATGTTCTAATCTAAATGATACAACAAGTCAAAGTATTTAGAAAACCTAGCAGAGGACCATGGCAATTAGCCAAGAAATAATGAAGTGATTTCTTCTTCCAAACTTTTAAAAAACCATTTTCAACTAAAAATACACTGTGAATATGTTCATATATATATACTGCATATGTAAAATATTCTTATAGAAAACAAAATAGTTTTCTGGGAAGGAATTTTGAGGGTAAGAGTAGGAGGGGTAAAAATACCATCAATCTAGCTTTCTGTTCTCTAGCTTTAGATTTTCAATAGAGACCCTCCCCTGTCAACACACACACACACACACACACACACACACACACAAAATCACCCAAACAGCTTCTCAATGACTGTCTAAGAAATATGACAAATCAGTTTTATTTATACAAGGAACTGTACATAAAAAAAAAAAGTTTTGCAAACAGGGGACCCTGTTATATCATCACTATTCTACAAAATTTTAAATAGTAAGAGAAACTTGCATCAACATTAAATAAACAAATTTCATGAAAAAATAAAAATGAGGTCAAATTTCAGCTGATACATAGTAAGAATGATCTAATTTTTAAAAATCTATCTAGGAGCTGAAATTGCCACATAACTTCCTCAAGACCTCTGAACATCAACAAATTCAAAAGCTCTGGCCTTTAGCAATAATTATTAGGGTCTGATGAGAGGTAAAAAGTAATAAAAATAAAACTTAAGTTGGGATAACACTACAAGAATATGCTTTGCGCCTAGTGTGTGCACGGCTATCTTTCATTTTTTTTTCATTAAAGTATTTTCTGATAAAGTGATTTAAAAAGTTATAACCTTTATAGGTAGACAGATCTACCGATCTCCACTACACCAGCTATGTTATGGTGCAAAATTACAATCATTACTATAATTTACAGGCAAGAGGTTTCAAGTCACGATCAGTGATGCTGAGTTTGATACTCAATATAACCCTTAGTAGAGGAAAAAAGATAAAACCTCATCAAAAGGACCTAATAGTGGAACTCTTTCCATTCCTTCAGGAGGTCAAAATGACAGAGGTATTTGGCAAGGATCTGCAGAAGCACATTATATTACAAGACAATTCAACCGTGACAATTTGTCAGTTGGCCTAGCACGATGGTTAAAAGAATGCGGACTATAGCTACATAGCCTGTAGGATCTTGGGCAAGTTCACTGAACAAACTTTTATTTTTGCACCTATTTTCTCATAAATATTTTCTCTGCACCTATTTTCTTATAATGGAAGTATCTATTTCCTAGGACAGTTATGAGAATTCAGTAAGATAGCTTAAAGCACTTGTAACAGGGACAGCACAGAGTAAACACAATATTATGCACTATGCTTACTAACACAAAAATTCAGATTCTAGGAGAAGGAATAAAAATAGATATTATGCCTAAGAACATGGTTCAGTAAGAATAAGATACATAATGTTAATTTTTACTTTTGAACTATCGCAATGTTTTCATCCTCTTCCCCACAGCTGATCTAATATAAAAGTATTATAGACTGTCTTTGACACTTAAATTTTATCCTATCCTGTAACTTCTACAACCTTGAACAAATAGGTACATAAAAACAAAACAAAACAAAAAAACCATTGGGGAGTTTCTTCTATTTGCAAGTGATTTCTAGGTCAGTTTGCTTGATTATGTTGTTAAATGTTGGGTTCTGACCTTGACATGAACAGATTAAACGGAGGAATTTAAATTAGTGGGTAGTTAGGTTGGCATCCTGCACCTAGAAATAACTCCACACAACTGCCTTAAAAAATGAGTTCACTCTTAACTTTTACTGAAGTATTTGTAAGTACAATTACAGGACATCTTAGTTTAATATTATCCCACCAGCTGATCCTTCCCCCGTCAAAAACTGCTAGGCAGTTTTCATATATGACATAAAAAGCGTGGCCCATGTTCTGTTACCAATGTTAATTTCTTAGTTTTGACAAATATACCACGGTTATGTGAGATGTTAGCATTCAAGGAGACTTGGTGAAGGGTATATGGTTAACTCTTTGTACTACCTTTGCATACTGTCAAAATCAATCCCAAACACAAGTTTCTTTTTAAAATAAGCACAATCCATTAAAGAAAAATTTGAGAAACTGAACTTCAAAATTAAAAACTTCTGTTCCACAAAATACACTTATTAAAATGAGAAGTTAAGTTACAGACCAGGAGGAAATATGTGCAAAGCATATATTTGGTAAAGGATTTGTAGCCAGTGTAAAGAACTCTCAAAACTCAATTAAGAAACAATCCAATTTTTGGGTTGCCTGGGTGGCTCAGTCAGTTAAGCAGCTCCCTTCGACTCAGGTCATGATCCAGGGGTCCTGGGAGAGAGTCCTACATCGGACTCTTTGCTCGGTGGGGAGCCTGCTTCTCCCTCTGCCTGCATCTCCCCAGTCTGTGTGAGTGTGCATTCGAGTGCTCTCTGGCAAATAAATAAAATCTACCCCCCCCCAAAAAAGAAGCAACCTAATTTTTAAAAAACAGGCAAAAGATTTTCACCATAATATCACCAAAGAAAATATAGGGAAAGCAAATAAAAGTGAAAGATGCTCAATATCCTCAGTCATGGAGAAAGGCAAATCGAAACCATAATGAGAAACCACTACGTACCTATTAAATGGCTAAAAATTTTAAAGCCTGGTCACAGTAAGTGTTGCAAAGGATATGGAAGGACTGAAACTTTCATATACTCCTCATGGGAATACAAAATGGTACAATCACTTTGGAAAACAATTTGGCATTGCTTTCAAAGCCAAACATACACTTATACATAATCCAGCCATTCTGCCCTTAAGTATTCACTCAAGAGAAAGGAAAACACAAAAGGTCACAGCAGATCTATTTGTAACAGTAAAAAAATGGGGGCGCCTGGGTGGCTCAGTCGTTGGGTGTCTGCCTTCAGCTCGGGTCATGACCCCAGGGTCCTGGGATCAATCCCCGCATCAGGCTCCCTGTCCAGCGAGAAGCCTGCTTCTCCCGCTCCCACTCTCCTGGCTTGTGTTCCCTCTCTCACTCTCTCTGTCAATTTAATAAATAAATAAAATGGAAAAAACTCTCAAATGTCCATGAACAGGGACATAGATAAACAATCTGCACTACAGACATGCAATGTAATACTATTCAGCAACAAACAGGAATGAATTTGGCACACACCGCCCTCAAAATAATAATTCTGTGCAAGAAGCCAGACCAAAAAAAAAAAAAAAGAAAGAAAGAAAAAAAGGTAGTTTATGATTCCGTTTACAAAATACAAAAAATGCAAACTAAACTATAGCTACAGAATAGAAATCAGTGGTTGCCTGGAGGAGGAAGCCAGGAAGAAGGGATTACAAAAGGGCATAAGAAAATCCCTGAGGGTAAAGGGAATATGTTTACTAATTGCTTTTGATAGCTTCATGGATGTATACATACGCCAAGATGTATCAAACTGTACAGTTTATGTAGTTTTTTGCATGCCAACTGTGCCCCTGATAAAGCTTTTAAGAAGTGGGGCAGAGAGAAGTAAGACTGATGAAAGGCTAATCACTATTGAAGTGAGGCAACAGGTGCATGCCTATCACACTCTTCCTTCTAGTTTTTGGCATGTCTTTAAATTCCCCTAAGAAAGTTTTAGAATTCTGTCCATTCTTAAAATAGAAAGAAAACAAAAATTCAATGTTGTATTTACTTTCTACATACACTATTGTAATACCTGCCTGGGTACAGTTGCCAGAATAGAATTCTTTAAAACAGACAAAAAATATACGGATAAATTTTTATTTTATTTTATTTTTTCAGTGTTCCAAGATTCATTGTTTACATACCACACCCAGTGCTCCATGCAATACATGCCCTCCTTAAACTGTATAGAGCTTAAAAGCTAGAGAAATAGTAGTAACTGTTGAGTACTCCATTTTAATTTCATGTGTACCATTAATGCTTAACCTTTGTTTACCCTCCCAAAAATCGGCTTACCATGTATCAATGGACTATTTGTTATTTGCCTATGATTTCTACAAAAGCTCTTTTAGATATGGTCTTGATGGTTACCAGATTTAAAAAAAAAAAAAAAAAAAAAAAAGGTACCACAATGTGCAAGGAGCGAATGTTTGCATCCAGATGACACTACATAGTTTTTTCTTGAAGAAGATTTTCAACTTGAATGTATAGTGATGGAGGTTTTTCTTGCAGTGGGAACCTACAGTTGAATACTACTAGGCACCGTGCTGTTTTAAAGGGTATGTTACAACTATGTATTTCAAAGAATAGTGGTTAAAATTTAAATGTCAGGGAAGGGGCGCCTGGGTGGCTCAGTGGGTTAAAGCCTCTGCCTTCGGCTCGGGTCATGATCCCAGGGTCCTGGGATCGAGCCTCGCATCGGGCTCTCTGCTCAGCAAGGAGCCTGCTTCCTCCTCTCTCTCTGCCTGCTTCTCTGCCTATTTGTGATCTCTGTCTGTCAAATAAATAAATAAAATCTTTAAAAAAAAAAAAGATGTCAGGGAAAAGGTGTATCAATTACCTCTTCCTGAATCGAACAGAAGGATGCAGGAAGTTTTTTTCTAGAGGTACAGCAACTGAATTAAGCTTTGAAGTGACAAAAAGATTTCACTAAGACAGTATTCTTTAATGTCCAAGTGATCGAGGAAACACCATTTTTTAATATCAAAGGCTTAGAATGAGTGTTTTACAACTGCTAGCTCAGAAATACTGACCTGGCTACCTTAAACAATTACTATTTATAATCTTATAAAGAAATTTAGCAAAATAATGCAATAATAAATTTCAAGACACATTAATGTACAATAAAGAATATGTTAATATGCAAATGTGCCAAGCCTAATAACTGCAGGGAGAGGGCAAAACCGGAGTCTGTCAAACTTTCGAATGAGTTAATGCTGTTTCCCTCTCGTTACACTGAAGAAACTATATAAGCACTTAAGACTATCAACACTTTCCAGATACTATGTTAGATACAGAGGCCTGTTAGGAAATGTTAGGCGTAATTTTCAATTCACTAAAAATCTGAGTAAAGATACATTGAGAAAACATGAAAAAAATAAGTAGCAATTTTAATTAAGTAGGTAAAAATTAAATTGGTAAGCATTATGTCACTAAGAGATTTATTTATCTTAGTAAAAAGATACTATAAATATATATCCACCCAACAGTATCACTTCAAGATATATAAAACAACCAAAGCTACATGTGAAATTTTTGAAGTAACAAAAAGCCAACAACATTCTAAGACTGGAAACAAAAATTATGCAGCAGAATAGTACTGCCATTAAAGAGGAAACAATAGGGGCGCCTGGGTGGCTCAGTGGGTCAAAGCCTCTGCCTTCGGCTCAGGTCATGGTCCCGGGGTCCTGGGATCAAGCCCCAAATCAGGCCCTCTGCTCAGCAGGAAGCCTGCTTCCTCCTCTCTCTCTCTGCCTGCCTCTCTGCCTCCTTGTGGTTTCTGTCTGTCAAATAAATAAATCTTTAAAAAAAAAAAAAAAAAAAGAGGAAACAATAAGGAACATCATGAAATATAGTGGAGGACTAGTGGTCAAAATTGGTGGAATGCAGATAAGACAAAAGCAGGAAAACTATGCTTCTAAACACATGGGAAGACAATCTCCCCCCCCAAAAAAGCTGATCTTTCAACTCAAAAAGTAAACGGTGTAATTTAAAAAGGGGGGGGGGGGCGCCTGGGTGGCTCAGTGGTTTGGGCTGCTGCCTTCGGCTCGGGTCATGATCTCAGGGTCCTGGGATCGAGCCCCGCATCGGGCTCTCTGCTGCGCAGGAAGCCTGCTTCCCTCTCTCTCTCTCTCTCTCTTTCTCTGCCTGCCTCTCTGCCTACTTGTGATCTCTGTCTGTCAAATAAATAAATAAAATCTTTAAAAAAAAAAAAGGGGGGGGTTATAAAGACAGAAATCACTGAAATAAAGAACAAAAAAGGCAAACATTCAGAAAACCAAAATGTGATTCTTTGAAGAAAATGTTAAAAAGATAAACCTCTGGCAAACTCAAACAAGAAGAGTTGGTGATAAGTGGTGATGTGAATTAATAAAATATGGTATAAAAACATGAAATAACCAAAGATAAAACAGATTTTTAAAATTATAAAATATTACAAACTACAAATACCAATATATTTGAAAAATTAGAAGAAATTGATTTCTCTAGAAAAATAGCAATATTGGCAAGAAGTATAAAACTAATGAAAATTAAAGAAATTTGAGTCGATTTCCCTCACATAGAGAAGGGAAAGTCCAAACCAGGTTGTTTTGGGTTTTTTTTTTTTCTACTTTTTATTTGGGAATAATTTCAAAGTTTCATTAAGAACTGGGCACCTGGGTGGCTCAGTGGGTTAAGCCGCTGCCTTCGGCTCAGGTCATGATCTCAGGGTCCTGGGATTGAGTCCTGCATTGGGCTCTCTGCTCAGCAGGGAGCCTGCTTCCTCCTCTCTCTCTGCCTGCCTCTCTGCCTACTTGTAATCTCTCTCTGTCAAATAAATAAATAAAATCTTTAAAAAAAAAAAAAAAGAATTAATTGCCAGCATAGTACAAAGAACATACATAAACCATATCAACCTGTTAACATTTTACCTCATTTCTTCCATTACTTGTCATTTGCTCACAGCACACTCTCACATCTTCCTTCTCACTCTTTATCCTGATCTACAGAATTGACCTCTAACTACCTTAGTATGTATTTCCACAGAATAAGGATATTTGCTTACATAACCACAGAGCAGTTACAATTTCAGTTACACTGACATAATACTTTAACCTATCACCCATATTGCAATTTTGTCAGTTAACCCAATCATATCCTTAGAGCATTCCTTCCACTACTCCTAAGTTCAGAACTGAGTCCAGAATCCTATCCTGCATTTATCATGCATCTTCAGCCTCCTTTAACCTGGAATAGATTTTGTCCTTTACGTTACACGGCAGTGCTATTTTTGAGGAACACAGTCCTTTAATTTTTAAATAATATGGTCCTTATTTGAGGTTTGTCTGATGTTTCTTCATGACCAGATTCAGTTTATATATTCCTGGCCGGAATCCTTCAGAAGTGATGTTGTATCTTTCTCAGTGTATTATATCCAGAAGCATACGATACCCATCTGTTTTAGCACTTGCAATTCCACTTTTAGGTAATTCTTAGGAGAAATGAAAACGATGTCCACAAAAAGGCTTGCAGGAAAATGGCCCCTTTTATTTCTAATAGCCAAAAACTAGAAGCAGCCTAGATGACCAACAACAGTAAAATAAAGAAACTATAGTATATTCACAAAATGTACTAACTATTCCCAATAAAAATAAATGAATTACTGACTAATGAAACAACATGTATAAATCTTGGAAACATTACGCAGAATAAAAGAAGCTAGGGGCACCTGGGTGGCTCCGTGGTTAGGCCGCTGCCTTAGGCTCAGGTCATGATCTCAGGGTCCTGGGATCGAGTTCCACATCCGGCTCTCTGCTTGGCAAGGGGCCTGCTTCCCTCTCTCTCTCTGCCTGCCTCTCTGCCTACTTGTGATCTCTCTCCGTCAAATAAATGAATAAAATCTTTAAAAATAAATAAATAAATAAATAAATAAATAAATAAAAGAAGCTAGACACAAGAACATAATGTGTAACTCCATTAGATGCAGCTCCAGAATTAGCAAAACTAATCCACACTGATAGAATTCGAATCACAGGTTGCTTCAGGGGATTCACTAGAAAAGGACATGAGGAAATTCTGGGGTAATACAAATGTTCTATACCTTGATGGAGGAGGGAGGGCAGATTACACAAATATATGTATTTGTCAAAATTGATCCAACTACATATAGAGATAACACATGTGCATTTCATTACATGTAAATTATCTCAACTTAAAAATTTAAGAAACAGAAAAGTTTATATTTTCCTCTTAGCAATAACCAAAAAGAAAGTAAGCTAGAGCAATAACAAAAATTATAAAACAATTTAGAAATTAACCTAAGAAAAATAATAGAGAATGATTTACAGATAAACAATTTTAGCTCTGGTAATGATCATACAATAAAGAAATAAACACACAAAAATCTATTATGTTCACAGATGGAATGCTGGTGACAGCAATGTAAAAATAGCAATTCATCACTCAAATATAACTCTTACCAAAATACCTGAAGGACCCTATTGTTCTAATATGATATAGAAAAAAAGTGGTTCAAGAATAACTAAATTAACAACAACAACAACCAAAAAAAGCAGAAGCATGTGGTTCACCTTGCCAGATAAATTTATTACAAAAGCACTGTAATTAGACTACAGTACTGGGATAGCAACAGACAAGCAAATGGAACAGAATATACCCAAATGCATTTATTAACATACAGTCTCTCTTCAGAAGCAGCCACACACAAACTGTTCAATGAATAAATGATACTATGAGGCCTTCGTAAGGGCATGTGCCACATCATCAACTTCCTACAATTCATTTTAATGATGACTAAAGCAATTAAAAATAAAAGTGTTAAATGAAAAGAAGTAGAAAGAACGAGATAGTAGTGTTAGACAACTTATGTAAAATTTTGTAACATATAAGCAAAACAAGACTATCTGGGAAGAAAACACATCAAATAAACACATGAAGGCTGACTGGACAGGCTCCAATATACTCTGGGTAATTGCCTAAAATGGGGAAAGAGGAGTGAAACTGAAGATAGAAGATAAGAGAGTCATCATGTAAACTGGAGGAAAAGGGAACCCATGCAAAACTCTTCATCAAGTATGAGCAATGCCATCCTCAGCACCTGATGTCTTGGGGGGAAAAAAGTTATGTTTTTATTTTTTTATTCAGACTTTTAGATAAATTTTTACAAAAGAAGCTAAACTCAGAAATTAACTTGTCCAAAGTCATTCAATTTGTGATTACAAGCCTAGATTATCTCCCTCCAAAGCCTATGATCTTTCTTTATTGCTGTACTTCATATTTATTATTCTCTGGTCAACAGATAAATGAAAAGTGAGAAAATAACACTGATCTCTTCACTCAATAATTGATGGTATTAGTCAAGGCTAGTTATAGCATAACAAATATATAAGAACTACCACAAAAGAGGATTAACGTTTACCTCAGATTTAGATAGTGGCAACAACAGAAATAAGAAATTTTGCAGCACAGTGACGAGACATGGAGTTCAGAGTCAAGATCCCCAAGTGTTATTCCCAGGTCCTCCATTCATTAGCTGTATGTTCTTGGGTAAACTACAAAACCTGTGTGCCTCAATATCCATACTCAAAGAAGTTACTATGGGGGCACGTGGGTGGCTTGGCTAGTTAAGCTCACTCTTTTTTTTTTTTTTTAAAGATTTTTATATATTTATCTGACAGACAGAGATCACAAGCAGACAGAAAGGCAGACAGAGAAGGGATGCAGGCTCCCCACTGAGCAGAGAGCCCGATGCAGAGCTTGATCCCACGACCCTTGGATCACGACCCGAGCCAAAGGCAGAGGCTTTAACCCATCGAGCCACCCAGGCGCCCCTAAGCTTCTTACTCTTATACCAGATCAGGTCATGATCTCGGATGGAGCCTGGCATCCAGCTTCTCACTGAGCATGCTACCTGCCTGAGGGTCTCCCCCTCTGCTCCCTCCCCCGGGCTCCTGCAAGCATGCGCACGAACTCACATGCTCGCCTGCTTGCTCTTTCTCAAATAAATCAACAAAATGGAATTATTATGAGGAAAATAAAATGATGCATGTGCTGTGCTTACCAATCTGACATAAAATATGAACTCAAATGTTAACTACTGTTATCAGCTATTGTCCTTTCTACCTTTTTTACTTACCAAATTCAGATTAGTATATACTTGTAGTCTCCGTTTCTTCACCTTCTATTGGCCCTCAGCCTGCTGATTTCTCATTTTTGCCCTCATTAAACTACTGAAATCAGTACGGTAGTACCAGGATCTACCTTTTTTTTTTTTTTTTTTAAATTTCTCTGCTTTGTGTGGCACCTTTGACTACTGCTTTACTTGAAACCTTCTTCTCCTTTGGTTTGTCAAATTATACAATCCTGTTTCTCACCTCCCTCCAAGTCTTCTAAATCTCCTTTGATGTGCTGCTTCTGCTAACTACAGCAGATTAAATCCCGGTGCTTCCAGGGTTCTGTTCTCATCTTCCTTGTACACCTCATTTAAAAGTTGAATCTCTCTCCCTTCATGTTCTAAGATACCTCCAAAACAACTAAATCCAAACCTGAACACAAAAATCTTCCTTTGCCGAATCCCCTCTTCCTGAATCCTTGATCTCATCAAGTGATACTGCTATCCACCCAGTCCTCAAGTCAGAAACCTGAAAAACATCTCTGCTACTCTTTTCCCTTCATCCTTCCTCTACTATCTATGGTTTACTTTACCTCAAATTTCTGTAATCCATTTCTCAGCTCAAACCCTCCTCTCGTACTTAGAGCAAACTTCTAACAGAGTTCCCTAATTCCCATCTTACCATCTCTGCAAATCAACCCTTCACACAGCCCAGAATCTAACACCAATTGTCAGAATGCTGTTCTCCTGCTTAGGACCTCTTATCAACTCTCCATGACAAAATTCAGGTTTCCTTGCATATTTTAAAATATCTAAAATTCCTCTAAAGCCTAAGTCTTCAGCTTTATATTTTCTGCCACTCCCTGCCTCCCACTTCAAGCTTCAGTAATACGGAACTACTTGTAGCTCTTCCCTGAACACATCTGGCTGTCTCATGCTTCCAAGTCTCTGGCTCATGCTTCTCTGTCTTCCAAGACTGTTCTGCCCCTGCTCCCACTCCTCACCATCCAAAACTTGACAGAATTCTTCCCCCCCCCCCCACCCGGGGGCAGGAACAAGTTAATGACTAGGAAACATTCCTGATTTCCACAACCTGGGGTTTGGCCACAACCCTCTGGCATATCTAAGCACTTATTACAATCCTGAACTGAAATTAACTGTTTATATTTCTGTTCCTCACACAACACTGAGCACCTCTAAGGCTAGCAGAACTTGTTGCCCTGTTCTCAGCACAGTGATCTCCTAAGCTCTTCCTCTGCCTATGGATTGGAACAGCTTGGATAAGAACTTAGAAAAGGGAGGGGCGCGTGGGTGGCTCAGTGGGTTAAGCCGCTGCCTTCGTCTCTGGTCATGATCTCAGGGTCCTGGGATTGAGTCCCACGTCGTCGGGCTCTCTGCTCAGCAGGGAGCCTGCTTCCCTTCCCCTCTCACTCTCTCTGCCTACTTGTGATCTCTCTCTCTCTGTCAAATAAATAAATAAATCTTAAAAAAAAAAAAAGAACTTAAAAAAGGGAAAGAGCTCAGTTATCACAGAATTTATGGTAAAAGAAAGATCAAAACTGGGCAATGAAGAATTGCTTCTTAAACACAAGTACACATTAATCCACAGTATGGAAACCTAGTGTAAGCCATTCAATTACAGCAGTGTGGTTCAAGTAATGCCCTGCGTACATTCCCCTTCATAAACAAACAAATAGGCAATCCAGGAAAACAAAAAGGTGGGAAAGTAGAACTTAACTTTGAGGTAACGGTAAAAATTATGTTTTTTTTTTAACATTACTATTCAGAAATCTGAAAAAATTAGAAGAAATTCTATGAAGTACATGGAAATTTGTAGGAAACGGGTATTACAGAAGCCACTTTGATCGAACACAAAAAAAGACCAAAAGATCACTAGGCCTCCAGTGCTTTTGCTTCATAAGCACTCTACTTTCTTTCAATCACAATGTATTAAAAGACAGAGAGCCTTCTTAAACTATTACCAGCTTAGGGACTCCTTTAAGGCTGCTTCTCTCTGTGAGGTCTACCTGCTGATCACAAGAGGTGACACTGTGTTCATTTCTCCTCCCAGTTTTTATTCTATTTGGCCACCAAAGCAGTTTCCAATCAAATCAAATGGAACTACAGAGCCTGGCTGAAGAAAACTCTGTATTCAGGGGTTTGCTTCTTTATTTACTTATTTATTTACTTACTTACTTGACAGAGATCACAAGTAGGCAGAGAGGCAGGCAGAGAGAGAGAGGAGGAAGCAGGCTCCCTGCCGAGCGGAGAGCCCGGTGCGGAACTCGATCCCAGGACCCTGAGATCATGACCTGAGCCAAAGGCAGCGGCCTAACCCACTGAGCCACCCAGGCACCCTTCAGGGGTTTGCTTCTAATCAAACCTTTGAATTTCAAAAGTTCTGATCTTTAATCTTCACTCTCCTGTAAGACTGTTCTTATATTCTCTTAGCTTAATTATTCCATAGACCAAAATCTATTAGAGGATTGTTTCACTAAATTTGCCTATAATTTCAAGGATCTAGCATGGGGTAGCACTTATTAAACAATATGGTTTGTTCTGTTTTTACATCTAAACATACTATTAGAAATTCAGCCAATATAACTGTCCTCAAAGCTTCTGAAGATAATCATATATTTACTTGATAATGATATATTTTAAGAAACTGCATCAGGTATATTTAGCCTATAAAACCCAAGTCACAATACCTTGCAATCTTAATTTTCAACCCAAAACTACAAAGATAGTCCCCAAATAAAATACTACCAGGCTAACAGGTTAGTCGTACTATACCTACAAAAGTAGGTTTAGGCCAGACTTCAGGCCTTTAAGGTGAGGGTTTAAATTTTTCTCTTCAGGAAGACAGGAGCCTTTGGAAGATGTTTTAGCAAGAGACTGACATAATCAAAACTATGTGTTAGTAAGATAAATCACGGCACTGTGCAGAATGGGCTGAAGCATACATAGAAGGGTGGGGTCACTCCAGCCTCTTCCATCTCACTGCCAAACAAATGTGCAAGAATTCATGCCTACCAGCTCAAGTATCATCTGTTTCCACTCCCATAAGCTTTTACCAAATACTTACCTCTTGAAAAAAAGACCCTTTTCTCAGTTTTCAAACTTTTCAGCCTTACCTGAGACATTTTATATTGCTGCCATTCAAATGACATCCTCAAACCTCTTCCCATCTTTCATTTCAAACCACTCTCCTTCCCTTCCGAGCTTTACTTTGCTTGGCATCCTTCTTTAAGTCTCTGCAGAATCTCCATGTTCAAACTTCTGTTTCAAAAATAATCCCTTCTATGAGGACAACTCCAGCCCAATTCTTAAATGCACTCAAGTCTGCATTTTAAAAAAATTTTTTAAAGATTTATTCGTTGGACAGAGAGCGCGCACGAGCGCACAAGGAGGGAGAGCAGCAGACTTTCCACCGAGCACAGAGCTCAATGCAGAACTAGATCCTGGGACCCTGGGGTCATGACTGAGCCAAAGGCAGACACTTAACCCACTGAGCCACCCAGGTGCCCAAAGTCTGCATTTTTCAGTGCCTATATCATGTCTCCACTTGGATCATCCCATGTGGATCATTCCACTCTCTCAACGGCTCCTCCTATTCAAATCCTCAGCAACACTTCCATTTCTTTTTGAGCATATCCAACTCTTCAAGTTGCCCCAGTTAAAAAACAATGACCTTTTCTTCTCTTTTTGAACTTCACTGCACAGATCTGTAACTTTAGATCTTAACATTTATTCTCTCAACCAATATACTCCAAGAAAGCAGCTAACTTTGTTTTATCCACCAGAATCCTACAAAGAATATACCACACAGAAGCCTCAGTAAATATCTTCCAACACTGACATAGATGACAGAATGAGAGTTCTGAAGAACAAGAGCCTGTTAGAAGCAAACTAAAACCAAGTTCTCTTCTGAATCCTAGACCAACGCTATTTCTACTATATTCCTCTGTTAATGGCCAATCTATCTCCAAACCAGATCGTTTACTTCCTCAAAACTCTGCTCAATGCACCGTCTTCATTTTTACTACCAAATACTTGTTATGATAAACATCAATTACTTCAACTGCTTTTTTTTTTTCCCTTTTTTAGCATTCATCCCTCCAAGTCCCTTCTGAAATATTTCCACCACAATGATGTAAAAAATAACATTCTTGGAGCACCACTTCTCTTGCTGGATTTTTACTGTCTAATTCCTTAGGTTAGTTTGTAAAACCCATTATAATTCCCAAAATACAGCTTTTAGTTTCTAGACAAGCTTGTCTGCTATCACTCGCACCTATATCAAGTACATTATCTCTTTTATTCTCTTTTTCCTTGACAACCAAGTACTATCTACCCACTACAGACAGACGCACACATACACCCCACACTAGGACAAGACCATTATTCACATCAGCAGCACCAGTACACCTTATTTCAGTTCATGAAATATCTACATTCCCAAGAAGCGAAGTTTATAAGCCACACATCATTTTCTCTTAAACTCAAGTCCAGTCTTTCCTGACCACTCCAGGCCTAATTTTTCCCTTCTTTAAGCACTGCTGAGCAATTCAGCTTTTTGAGTTGAAAATTCACAAATGTCCAAATTAGGTATCTTAGAATTTAAAAGTACAAAAAAAAAAAAAAAAACCCACAAAATCTCAGAATTCATCTGATCTAATAGTAATAAAGAATGAATAAGAATATCCCAAGCCTACAGAGACAGAATCCCCAAGGTAAGAATCTTAGGCATGTGTATTTTTTTTAAAGCTTCAGGAATAATTCTAATGTTCATTCCTAGTTGAGGCAATCCAGTCTGCCCATTTTCAGGTAAGAAAACTAACACACAAAGAAAAGGTAAAGAAATTTGCCTAAAGCCATATACAAGACTACTGGCCACACAAAGCAATGACAAAAACACAGGCTCACCAGACGTCCATTGACAGAAGAATAAAGATGTGGTGTGTATATACACCTATGTGTATGTATACTTATGTGTGTGTGTACACACACACACACACACACACACACACGCGCGCGCGCGCGCACAGGAATATTACTCAGCCATCAAAAAGAATGAAATCCTGCCATTTCCAACAACATGAATGGAACTGAGGATATTATGCTAAGCAAAGTCAATCCATTAAAGACAAATACCCTATAATTTCACCCATATGTGGAATTTAAGAAACAAAACAGATGAAAACATAAGGAAAGGGAACAAACAATAAGATAAGATAAAAATACAGAGTGAGGCAAACTGTAAGAAACTCTTAACTCTAGGAAACAAACTGAGGGTTGCTGGAGGGGAGGTTGGTGGGGTAAAGGGGTAAATGGATGATGGGCATTAAGGAGGGCACTTGAGGTAATGAGCACTGGGTATTATATGCAACTGATGAATCACTAAATTCTACCCCTGAAATTAATAATACACTGTACATTAACTAAATTGAATTTAAAAAATAAGAACAAAAGACAAGCTCAGACTCAGCCTACTTAGGTTTTGGCTCATTGCTTACTAGCTGTGAGAACTTGGGCAAGTTGGTTCACTTTTTTGTGTCTCTCTTTTTTCACCTTTAAAATGGTGTGGCTATCTCAAAAGAGTTGTAAAGAGAGTAAGTTGGTGGACACGAAACACTGAGAATATTAATAAGCATTCAGTAAAGGCTCACTGTTAATAATGAAAAAAAAGGGGGGGGGATTACAACCAAACTCTAGGTTAGTTTTATGCCCTTTCCCCTACATCAGTATGTATATTTTGACAACCAGAAGGGCAGAGCTCAAGTCTCCTGCTTCTTCAGGATTCCCCACCACCACAAATACATTGTTGGTAACTAAATACCATTTTGAATTAATTAATGGATTCCTATTTCTGAACCCTGCCACCTATGCCCTCCTAATTATAGCAAAGCACCCAGAGGAAATTAAAAGAATTCTTGTAACAATGCTTACTATGAGCAAGGCATTATTTTAAGTACTTTACATATTTTCTTATGTTAGATTACAAATACTCTATAACAAGAAACACAAAATTAGCTTAGTACCTATAAGCCAAAAAACATTTTCTAACAAAGCTAGGTGTTACTTCTACGTAAAATATAAAACAATTTTAACTACTGATTCGTCACAAAAATAAAGCCCTAAAACAAAATCAAGCGTCAAAAAAAAATCTGCATTTATGAAGTAAGTTTATCCCAAGGTTTTAACATTTTTATACTGCAAATACTTGAAAACAATTTCTCATATCCTTCAACATGTACAATTTTACTTTTTGAAACTACTTTAAAATATAGCCTTAAAAGTAAAACACACAACTGGCACTAAAGTACAATCTGCAATACATATATACTATGTTTTAAATAAAGAGTCCCATTTATGTATAAACTACTAAACAAAAGTATTTCATGCATATGTTTCTACTTGTAGATGGCTTGAAAGAATAATAAAGCATTTAAAATTTTTATAAATTTTTCTCTTCCCTTTCGTTACAAGTACTAGAATGTTAGCTACACATATTGACCTATTTCTCTATTCAGACAGTTGAAACAAGTGAAAGAATAATTTAGGAGTTCATGAAGAATGGAAAAGTGAAATAACCAATGTCCAAAGGTAAGTTAGGTGTTAGTATCTTTTTTTTTTTTTTTCATTACCAGCCAACCCAATTACCTGCCTCCATTCCAATATACCCTCAAATGTTTTAATAACTTAAAGATGATATTATAAAACACATCCAACTCATTTTAAAATAATTCAAAGGACATTATAAGTAAGTAATGTGCCACTTTTTCATTGGTCACAAATATTGGAGTTTTACACAAAAATGTTGTATCTACCTGGTCACACCTTCTTCCACAGACCTTTTCCTATTTAGGGAATCTGGCTTCATTTAACTTGTCTGAAAAGATCTAACACTGTTTTAAATAACTTAATACCTCTTTTAAGTACTACACACTTTCTTTGCAATGTATATCCCAGGGCAAAGATACTTTTCTTCCCAAAGTTTTTCACATCAAGTTCCACAAGAAAGACTTAAAAAAAAAAAAAAAAAAACTAAGATACAACTGGCATATAAAGTATGTTTGTTTCAGATGTATGAAATAGTAATTCAATATTATTATGTATTGTGGTATGTTTACCACAAAGTACATCTATCACCACACAGCTATAATTTTTTTTCTTGTGATAATTTTTAAGATCTACTTTTAGCAACTTAAAGATCTACAATACAGTATCATTACCCAGAGTCCCCATGCTAAAAATTGTACACCAGGACAAGAAAGACTATTAAAAGAAAAAGTCATCAAATGATTTAAAGAAGAGGGATTACTTCACTATTTTATTTTGAATATTTATTATTTTATTCAGAGAAGAGACTGATGGTCTTAAAAAATAGTTACAGAAACACAACAAAGTAACTTCTCCAGACAAAAGACAGGATTTTCAAGGATATTTCCAATCATTACCTTAAAAATGACAAAACTGCTTATTTTTCTTATTTATTTCTGCTCACTTATGCATATTGACAAATGAGGAAGAAACCAGCAAAATTATCAAAGAAAAAGCAACAGAAGGGCTACAGAAATAAAGTCACAAACCAAGAAATATTGCCTCTGAAGTCGAAGAAAACCAGGTAACATATTCAGAAAAATTACTAAGGACTGGGGCACCTGTGTGGCTCAGTGCGTTAAAGCCTCTGCCTTCAGCTCAGGTCATGCACGGTCCCAGGACCCTGGGATCGAGCCCCGGCATTGGGCTCTCTGCTTGGCAGGGAGCCTGCTTCCTCCTCTCGTCTGCCTCTCTGCCTACTTGTGATCTCTGTCCATAAAATAAATAAATAAAATCTTAAATTAAAAAAAAAAAAAAAAGAAAAGAAAGGAAGAAAGAAAAAGAAAAATTACCAAGGACAAAAAAGCATACAAAACAGACCACTTTGATTTAGGTATCTATCAAGTCTCTCCACTGTGACTGCCACTTTAGGGCTTCCAGCTTTCCTGAAGTCTGTCCCTTCCAAACCACTCTATATGGTCATAATGACCTAATAAACAAACAAATAAATAAATAAATAAATAAAATCTGACCTCATGCTTTTGCTCAAACTATTACCCTGACTCATAACTCTCAACCAGGCTAAAAATCAAGAGTTCATCTGTGTAATTATCAAGTCCCTTCAAAACCTGGCTCTAGCCTCCCTTCTCATCTCTCCCCACAAATACTCTAGGAATCTTGCCTCTACTGAAACAAAATTCTTCCATTTTGTACTATCCATCCTGCAAACCATTTATGCAGATAAGTACTGAGATTCATAGAAATAACTCATCCAGGGACATACAGATAGTGATAGAATCGTATCTAGAATACGAATTCTACCCTTGGTGTTCCTCAAAATCTTTGTAATTATTTTTATTATTTGTCAAATGTATAAGAATTGCTTAAATGTCAGGTTTTTCTCATTAGCTCTAAATAAGAGCTTCTCCAAGATGATCTTATTGGTTACAATAGTTTTTTTTAGTCTTAAAGAAATAAACCAGTCTGATAAGGGATGTTGACTAATGAAGGGGCCATACAAGGGTAGGGACAGAGTGTATAGGAAATCTCCATAACTTCCGCTCAATTTCAATTTTACTGTGAACATAAAATGCTCTATAAAATAGTATTTTTTAAAATTAATTAAGCTTTACTAAGTTTAATATAAGAATTTATACTTGTTCTGAAGGTTGGATGGTCAAACATGAATAACCCCAGGGACTACGTAATCAGAAACCTGTGGGAAAATGTGGAAGTTCCACAAACTGGGGTTTGCCTCCAGGCATTGTGAGGCACTGGCGTTGATGTATGCCCAATTAAGTAGCCTTAGGGATTATATTATTTAGTTTTAACTAAACTGACTCTTACAACATGGAAAAATAGCTTTGAAAACATTCCTGCAAAGACTGCAAAGAAAATAACTACACAAGCACAAGTCAACAAGAAAATCGCAAGGCTAAGACTCCCAACTAGAACAAGCTATTCATCAATCACATCGTAATGTAAAATACTCTGATCAGTCAATCACAAAGCTCTCACCAGAAATTATTATTTGAGAGCAAAAAAAAAATTCTATTAATAGAAAGTATTAGGGACGCCTGGGTGGCTCAGTTGGTTAAGCAGCTGCCTTTGGCTCAGGTCATGATCCCAGCATCCTGGGATCAAGTCCCACATCAGGCTCCTTGCTCGGCAGGGAGCCTGCTTCTCCCTCTGACCCTGCCTGCCATTCTGCCTGCCTGTGCTCGCTCTCATTCTCTCTCTCTCTGACAAATAAATAAAATCTTTAAAAAAAAAAAAATAGAAAGTATCAGACTGTTCATTTTTCTCATCTTTTTAAACACCTAATTTATGTAACTTATTAGTATACTATCATACTAATATATTGGCACATGCACACAACTTATAAACAATTAAGCACATATTAAAGGTTGCATGCATTAACATTTTATTGAGGGGGACACACTCAAAAGAATTTGAATATCCACTGCTTAAAGCATAGACCTCTTTAAGAAGACGATCCTTCTTCCCAGTTTGCCAGGACTGAGAGTAATATATTAGGCTGCATGATGCCTCCCAGAGAGTCCAAGTCCTAATCCCTCAATATGTTACATGTTAAACCAGCCTTGTGATTAAATTAGCAATTTTTTAATTTAATTTTTTAAATTTTTTTATAAACATATAATGTATTTTTATCCCCAGGGGTACAGGTCTGTGAATCGCCAGCTTTACATACTTCACAGCACTCACCATAGCACATAACCCTCCCCAATGTCCATAACCCCACGACCCTCTCCCAAGGCCCCTCCCCCTAGCAACCCTCAGTTTGTTTTGTGAGATTAAGAGTCACTTATGGTTTGTCTTCCCCCCATCCCATCTTGTTTCATTTATTCTTTTCCTACCCCTCAAACCCTCCTGTGGCATCTCCACTTCCTCATATCAGGGAGATCATATGAAAGCTGTCTTTCTCCGACTGACTTATTTCACTAAGCATGATACCGTCTAGTTCCATCGACATTGTCGCAAATGGCAAGATTTCATTTCTTCTGATGGCTGCATAGTATTCCATTGTGTATATATACCACATCTTCTTTATCCATTCATCTGTTGATGGACATCTAGGTTCTTTCCATCGTTTGGCTATTGTAGACACTGCTGCTATAAACATTCAGGTGCACGTGCCACTTTGGATCCCTATGTTTATATCTTTAGGGTAAATACCCAGTAGTGGGATTGCTGGGTAATAGGGTAGTTCTTTTTTCCACTTTTTGAGGAACCTCCATGCTGTTTTCCAGAGTGGTTGCACCAGCTTGCGTTCCCATAAATTAGCAATTTTGAGATGGGTATATAATCCTGGACTGTCTTGGCAGGTCCAATGTAATCACAAGTGCTTGTGGAAAGAGAGGCAAGGGGATCAGTGATTTCGCACATGTGAAGCCTGGAGCTAGAGGTGAGAATGCTGTGAGGGAGGAGTCACAGACTGCAGGTGGCCCTAGAAGCTGAAAAGGCCAAGAAACAGATTCTTTACCTAAAAGACTCAGGAAGGAGCCATCTCTGTTGACATCCTGACTTTAGCCCTGTTAAGGCTTATTTTGGACTTCTGATCCCAGAAGTGTAAGGTAACAGATGCATGCTGCCACTAAATTTTTGGCAACTTGTTAACAGCATCAGTAAGAAATAACACAGGAGATTCCTGAGACATGGGACGTCACTGACAAAACCAGGATAAGCTGGTCACCCTATTTTTAGGTTTTCAATGCCCAAACAACATATGGTACATAATAAGCATGAGAAAAATCCTTGTTGAATAATTTTATAATGAAATAAATGGATTATATACCCTATATATATTTTATGAAATATGTAGATAATACACCCTCACTATTTAATAAAGACCTGTCGTATGTATTATCTCATTTCATCCTCCTAACAACCCTGTGAAGTATAAATGAATTCGTTTTCCTACTTTTAGGATACAAGAATTAAAGTTCAAAGAAATTACATACCATGTCCTAGGGCACATATCTATTAAGCCATGGAGCGGTATCTAAAATATAGGCCCTCTGATCTTTGATACCAGTCAGGACGCTCTACCACAAATCAGGCTGCACAGATTCAAATCCAAGCTGCTAAACTTAATAGCTGCTTCACCTTGCCAAATCAGTTAATTTACCTACTTCCTGAACTATACAATGCAGAATAAGGTTAACAATAATACTTACCTCACAGGGCTGTGAAGACTGAAGGTATTAAAGTGTGTAAAGTACACACCACAAGCTACACATAGATATGACAATCATTATTACTCTATGCTGCAGCTACAGTAAGTTTATGCTTAAAATACTCTGTACTACTTGATAAAGAATCACACAATATATGCAAAAGTAAAAAATAGCAACTAAAATGACTAATAAGACGGAAGGATGGTTTTTTTGTGACAGCAATCTAAGGTTAGGACTCTAGACTGAAAAGAAAAAAGGAGAGGGGAGACATAATCAAGAGCTACAGAAGTGTGAGAGTATAAAAAAGGGGATAAAAAGTTTCAGTAATATTGGTGGAAGGGAGGTGAACCTTAGAAACTAGAGAACTGTGGTATGAACACACAGCATTCGTACATTACAAAACGATACAGCTTAAGAAAGAAATGGATCACAAAATTTAGAGACAATTTATAAACGTCAAAGACAAAAATGGCTACTAAAAAAAGCTTAACTACTCTTCCGTAAACTTTTTTTTTTTTCCCCTAAGGGAAAATGGAGATATTGGGAAATGACATACAGACCAGACTGGAACAAGGAGCAGACCTCCAGATGAATCAGTGCCGAGCCTGATAACATAACATAGCCTCTACCATCATTACCCCGTACTGCTCCTCTTCTCCAATTGCATCATCACCCTTCCAAGAAAATCTCAAGCCTAAATATCCTCTTTTCAATGCCCTTTAATGGCTTCAATAAAGAATAATTTAAAAGTCCTTAAATTTGGCAGTATAAACCAATCTCAAAATACACTAGTCCAACTGTTTCTTAAGCTAAAGTTTCTTAAAACTTGTTACTCCTTAAACTCTCAACATCCACTTTTCATTGTGAGAGCCAACAAACTTTACAGAACTTTATGACTACTACTTTCAATATTAGTAGACTGGTTTTTTTTTCTAATAGGTCATAACCTTTTATTACTAATGAATAAAGCTGAGAAACCATATTGAAGTTAGCCTAAGCAAAAGACAGCCAGAAAGTACACAAAGTAATAGAAGCATGGTTACTTTAAATTCACAAGTGATTTTAAGAAACACACTGTAGTGTTTGATTTCATCTCCACCATCTACTAAAAAATAAATAAATAAATAAAATCATGTTTAAGGGTACAGATTTTCAACTACAGATAACTAAGTCCTGGAGATCTACTATGGAATATAGATTTTTATATATAGATAATGATATTGTATGACAATGATTAAACTTACTATGATACTAGGTTTTAATTATTCTGACCACAAAAAAGAAATAATGATGTGATATGATAAAAGTAGTAACTACCACTACAATGGCAATCATATTACAGTACATCAATGTATCATGTCAACATGTTACACATCTTGAATTTGCACAATACCATAATGACATTTAGACAATGTCAAATATATTTCAATAAAAAAAAATCAGAGGTACCAGTGCATTTTAAACTTGAATGAAAAGTGTAACAAGTGTAACCTCTTTGCCCTATGAGCCACTTCAGAAAGTCTAAAGTTGGGCAAGATCAAGGAGAAAGAAAAAAGAAATGATATATTACCCTGTAAATTACCAAGGAGCCCCCAGAAAAAGATGGAAATGAACACATCTCACCTACAAATTTAAATCTAAAATGGGGTGAGTGGACTCATCTCCTGCACGCACTTGTTGGTCCCCAACATGACACTAACAAAGTAGGGGGGTGACAGCTGTCCTGTTGAAAGTGTTTGGAATTAAAGTCATAAGGCCAGATGTCTTGTTCTCTAAAGCTTCTATCAGTCTTCAGATCAAAATTCCTCAGCCTGGTTGGGGCGCCTGGGTGGCTCAGAGCTTTGGGCTGCTGCCTTCGGCTCGGGTCATGATCTCAGGGTCCTGGGATCGAGTCCCGCATCGGGCTCTCTGCTCCGCAGGAAGCCTGCTTCCCTCTTTCTCTCTCTCTCTCTCTCTGCCTGCCTCTCTGCCTACCTGTAATCTCTGTCTGTCAAATAAATAAATAAAATCTTAAAAAAAAAAAATTCCTCAGCCTGGCAAGAGTTTTCCCTCTCCTGTCACTTAGTATTTCATGTGAGCAACACCTCTGCCACTTCAGGATCTTTGGAATCTATTAAGCACAGAAAAAATGGACACGTCGTTGGTGTTTTCCGGAAATAAACAAGGGACTTAATGAATAAATGTACTTATTCGTTAACGAATTCACTTATTCGTTAATGAATAAAGTTTATGTAGACTTGAGTAAACAGCAGATCGCTTTGACTAAAGCAGCATCTTCCCAGTCAGCGGGGCTCACACCTCCAGGAGGGGAAAAACGGCTTTTCCCAGTCAAGTGACAGCAATCAAGTGACACTGACAAGGTGTCTTTGCGCCTCGAAGCCACCCAAGCGTGCCAGCGATCAGCAGAAACTCCCTAAACTTTAGGAACAAAGCACTCTTCCCGCCTTCCAAAGACAGGACTCGTCCTGCCATTCCTCCGGGACACCGCGCACGCCACACCTGAGACGCGCGACCGCACCAACCGCTCCTCATCTGCCCCCTGAAAGGGGCTCCGGAACGCCCCCCGCCAAGTTTCCAAGAGCAGCCGCCCCAGGTGCACTCGAGGCCCGAGACGGCAGGACCTGGCCTGAACCGCGGCGCGTGCGGTCCTCTGGCCCTCGTGACAATCCCGCTTTTAGAATCGCACCGCGGACCGCACGCGCCCGACCCTGTCTCCCCGGGTCCCACCGCACGCGGCCAGAGAGCGGCCGGCAGGGGACCCGAGCCACCCCGAGAGCCCTTCCGAGCGCGGCCCGGACGCCCCACCGTCTCCAAGGGCAGAGGAGCCGAGCACAAAGGCACCCAGGCGGTCCCCGCACTCGGACACCCTTCCCTCCCGCTCCTCTCCGTGAACGCCGACACACCGCACGGAAACCGCACAGCGCGCGGCCGGGCCAGTCGGCGCGGGAGCCGCGAGCAACCCGTGTGTCGTAAGGGCCTGCAGACCCGCACCCCGAGAGCCACGGCGACCTGGGGGTGTGACCCGCGCTGCTCACTGCTCCCGGCTCGGGAAACTCCCGGATGGCGGCGGCGACTCACCAGACCAGGGAGCACAGAGACAGGCAGGAGACCAGGGCCAAGGCCCGGCGGTACTTCTTCATCTTCTCCTCCTTCTTCCCCCTGCCAGAAGGCGGCACATCCTCCCGGCAGCCGCCACTGCCGAGGCCAAGATGGAGGAGCCGGAGCAGGAGCGAGAGGATGGGACCGAGAGTCCGAAGGGCCGCGGCGCAGCGGGAGCGGCTCCTCAGCGGCCCGCGTACCGGCCGCCCCCTCCGAGGGGCCCACGGCGGCGCCGAGCGCGGCGCTTCACGGGAGGACTCCGGGGACTGCCGCTGCTCCCGCAGCCGCCGGCTCGCCCGCGCCCGCCTCCTCCGGCCGCCGCCGCCGCCACTGCGGCCCCATATCCCCCCCGCCCGCCCCGGCTCTCCCTCCGTGCTGCCGGCGACCAACGGCCGCGGCGCACTCGTCTCCCAACAGCCAATCGCCGGCGGGGCCGCGCCACCTCACACACCGCTGAGCTGGAAGAGGACGCGTCACCCACGTCCCGCGGCGCTCGCGCCCCCACCAGCCTCCGCGCGGGCCACGCCCCTCCGACGTCTCGGGCGGAGGAGCGCGAGGTGGGAGGACACAACGCGCGAGAGCCGGGGCTGCGGCCGCCCCGCCCACCTCAAAGTCGGCCGGGTCACTGGCTCGCGTTCAGGAAGTCGGGGAGGAGCCCCATGACCCTCCGCGGTCTTCTTTGCGATGGCCCGCCCCCTCGTCCAGGGCGTGGCGAGTCGGCGCAAGGGCCCTTGGGAGTTGTAGTTTGTCTTCCAGAACGCTCCTTTCCCTTTCCCCTACTCCTCCTAGAATCCCAGTTTTGATGGAGAGGTCTAGAATTTCGCCTCTCACCGCAAGAATGACCAGCTTGGGGATGATTATATTCAGTTCTCCTCTTTTGACCACAGTTCGTGAGACGGACGGCCTAGAAGGACGGTGGGAAGAAAAACTGTAACTAATAAAATTTGAAGAGGTGTTTTTTTCCCGGTGCGGACGGGCCCGCCCGTCGGGTTAGGTGCTGATTGGCCATCGGGAGGGGGTGTGCCACGAGGCCCTCTCCCTGATTGGTCGCGGCGGAGAGTCCCGGTCTCGGCGCTGCGGGGAGACCCCCGCGCCCTGATTCCCGCGTGGGATCGCGGGTTTGGTCCGCCTGGTGCCGGGCTCGTGCTCGGGGTGCCCCGCGGAGGGGCGGGAAGGGCTCGCGCGGGAGGAGCCCAGGAAGGCGCTCCCGTACACGCGCCTCGGCTCCGGTGCGGCGCGGAGTAATCTGTGGTAAAAGGCCGCGTGCCCACTCCGGGGTCCCGTGCCCCTGGGGTCCCGGAAGGTCTCCCGGAAGCGGCTTCTGCCTGACCTGCCCAAATGCGCGACCGCTCTTCTCCCCAAGCCCTTCGCGTGTCCAGGCTCCCTGAGACGGCAGAGAGCGTGGAGAAGAGGCGTCCGTTTCTGCTCGGAGACCGGGTTGGCCTCCGGCCTAGCGCGTCCTCCGGCCGTCTCCGGGGACACTCGTTTCGGACCGTGCGCCGCGGGAGCCTCTCCCGGGGATGCTGCTCTTAGAGAAGAAGTACAACAGTGGGACTCCGTGGTCTCCGCTTTTTGTGTTGGCTGTCGGGGGACTGAAAACTCTTCCCCAGAAAGCAGCCTGAGAGATGGGGGCATAGAGGCCTGACGTTTAGAGGGGAAAATGTTTGAGGCAGATATTAGAGCATGGGTCACGTACTGCCTGTGGGGCCGCGGGGAGGGTGGGGTGGAATAAAACACTTCAGTGGAATGCTTAAAATTGAGATGAGATTTCCTTATGAGTCTTTTGAGTTGAATTGGCTGGTAATTGTATCCCCAGGGACCTGAAGGACTTGATCTATTCTAAAAGTCTTGATGTAAGTCAACTGGATATATTAAGTAACACAGGTTGAGTAACTATCATCCACCACCTTTTCAATATTCCACAGTGGTGGTTCTCAACCAGGAGCAGTTTTTCCCCTTGGGGGGGAATAAAGGCAATATTTGGAGACATTTCTGGTCGTTAGAGCTGAGGAATTCACACCTAGTGAGTAGAAACCAGGGATGATACATTCTATAATTCATAAAACAAAGTTACTTGGCCTGAAAAGTCAAAGTACCAGGCTCAAGGAAACTCTGCTATAACAGAATCTCCCAACCTAATAAAACCTGTATATCACTGATCACACGGGACAACTCGTGCACTGCAGATCCTAGCATTATTCTGGAAGTCACCAAGGACTGAACTGCCTGACTAACAGTTTCCTTTAGTTCTTCATTCCTATATGGTGTCCAGAAACTCCAGACAGCTCAAGACTCTGCCCTGATAAAGATCAGATTCTCTGGGGCGCCTGGGTGGCTCAATCAGTTAAGCATCTGCCTTAGGCTCGGGTGGTAATCTCATGGTCCTGGGATCCAGAGCCGCCCTGGGCTCCTTGCTCAGCAGGGAGCCTGCTTCTCCGTCTACCTGCCACTCCCCATGCTTGTGTTCTCTCTCGTAGTCTCTCTCTCTCTCTGACAGATAAAATCGTAAAAAAAGAGAGAGAAAGAACCTGTGGATCTCAGAAAAGGAGGCAACCCCTCTGGCCTTCTCATCTCTTTGTCATTTTTCCCATGTAAATCATATTCAAGAAGCCCCAGAGGTTAAGTTGGTGGTATTTGACAAGCGAGCCCTGACATATCTTGAAGTAATCAAAATGTTATCTGCCTCTTTCCATGCTGAGATACTGTGTATCTTTAAGAGGAACAGCTGAGGCTCGAGGGTATCAGATGATTCCAAGGTAAGGGCCAGTTAGGACAAAAGTTCCTTGAAATCAGTGAAAGAAAGGTCAGGGAATTGAGAAAGACAAATAGACAATAAAAGGGACAAAAGCAGATGAAAAGGAGGATGAATGAGGCAATCAGCACTTAAGATATTAATACATGTACATACAATATTAATTAATATATATTAATACATGTGCATGCATGTCTTCCTGTTTGTCCCCACTCTGTTGCTGCTTCTGTGTGTGTAGCTATGTGCACGAAACTGCTTATACCTATTTTATTTATTATCGTCTAAAGGGAGTCTAAACCACTTTGTCAAATCTACCTGAACAGAGCACTGATAATACGGCCACTTCAGGAGGTCAAGGGAGAACTTGGAGGGAGGTAAGAAAATAAACTTCTTCTCTAGGGAACCTGAGACCTCAGTTCCTTAGCAGATAGAAGAATCAAAACCTGAAGTCTTGGCTTGTTCACGTCTTTTTATACTGCAAGCAAGAAAAATATAATATTTTCCTTTAAAAAATATTCTACCCCAAATTGAATCTTCTACCTTATGTGTTTATGTTGAGAATACATGACTTTAATAAGCTATTTGTGGAATTAGCCAGAGGAAGGATAACTCAGGAAGTAGGGTGATAGGAAGAAATTAAAGATGGTCTGTCATTGGTCATTACAAAAATAGGAAAATCAGGAGTTGCAGGTTCATAGGCAAGTTTTGTTTGGAGGTACAGTACTGAATTTGAGATTCTGGTACAAGTACCTAGCAAGCGTTTGCAAAGTCAAGAGTCCACGCAGGAAGAGGGTATCAGCAACTGAAGACAGCATGTTGGGAATTCTAACTGCGGCGTCCTTCGTGGCCTGCTGAATCCTAGTCTCAAAAGAAGCTTCCTAAAACATTACCAACATCATATCCTTGTTTTGATGGGAAAATCTCCAAAAGGCCTTAAATCCTTGTTGAATAAAGTCTTGCCTCCTTGGCCAGCATTTGAAGCTTTCCATAATCTAACCCAGTTGAAGGTTCAAGACTTAGTCCCCACTGTTTCCTTTCATGACTCAGCCTCCTCACCAAACCACACTGCTTGCCATCTCCTGAAACACCTACGATCTCTGTCCTCATGACATTCTGCCTCTCCTCACAGTGTATAAATTCATTACGCAAGAGGTCACATGTTGTATATATAAAACCCAATTTTTTTTAAAACAGGGGCCCAAGAAATATGTTTTAACTTAAATATTACTTCATGTCTACTCATACCGAATTACAATCTTCCCTATAATTTAGATTTCTGGGAGTAGCAAGACCCTAGGACAGGAAGGTTTCATGCAATTAACTCACCCCTGCCAACTATCGCTTCCACTACAAAGAGCCAAATTATTTTTTTAGCATAACACTGTTTGACTTATAGGTGGCTAGAATTTTTCAGATTTAAATTACTCCTGAATAACGTGGAGAAATAATGTGTTCAACAAATATCTATTGGACCTTTCTTATATGACAGGCTCTTTGCCTCCAGGAAACTCAGAACAAGTTACTTAGCCAGCTTCTTACCTTCTTCCAGACTGCAGCCCTTTAGTGATTTGATGTTGCCCACTGATCCCTTCTCACAATGTGTATGAAGATATAAAATAAAATAAAATAATAGATTACAAAGGAAACCAACTATAGTGAAATATAATCATCAAAATATTACAAAGAAAATTTGTGTTATAGTAATGTATGTATTTTTTAATGCATTAAATAACAATACTTAGCAGCAGATCTGGTAACTTCAGTAATTCCAAAGCAGTGATGAGTATAAAAGATATTTCAAAAGCCTTAGAATATGTATAATGTGATATGAAAATATCTGAGTTATTAGTGACAAAGTTATAGGTGTAGTTAATACGGTTAAGATTATTTACTTTATATTCATAGGAGGGTATTTTAAATTTTAGTACAATGTTGGTGAAGATAGAGATGTAATTATATTTTTCCACCCAAGTTCACAGACCAGTGAGTTGTATACATGGATCACAGGTTAAGAAGCATTGCACTAGGGCAATGTTTTTTAAAAGATTTATTTACTTTCTTGAAAGAGAGAGTTGGGGGGTTGAAGGAGTAGATCAGAGAGAGAGGGAGAGAGAGAAAATCCTAAAGCAGACTCCCCTCTCCCCTGGGGGTCCTCAGATTGAGCCCCGCATGGGGCTCCCTGCTTGGCGGGAAGCCTGCTTCTCCCTCTCCCACTCCCCCTGCTTGTGTTCCCTCTCTCACTGTGTCTCTCTCTGTCAAATAAATAAATAAAATCTTAAAAAAAAAAAAAAAAAAAAATTTGAGGCGGACCATAACAGATGGCTAGGATTTTCACAGAGACATGAGGAGAAGCTATTTCAGGTAGAGAGAACAATAAATCCTAGAATCCAATTAAAAACTACCTTAACAATCACATGCCTTCTATTTTTGGTCTGCTTGACACTTAATGGTATTGTATGTATGAAATAAACAGTGATGGTGGGCTCTAATCAGATAAGTAGATGTTTCTTAAACTCATCTAAAACTCCTCACTTTAGGTCCTGTGATGATTTTAAAGAGCAGTCCGGGAATTGAAGAACATTAACATAACAAAAGGTGGTGCTGGGACAAAGTGATCAAAGTGAGTTCAAGATAATTAACTTGGATAGTGATAATGCCAGCAAACATATACCATTGTTTTTACTTACAAAGTAAGTAAAACAAAAAACAGGAAAGCGGTTGTTTGTTTGCAGATAAAGCCACAAGACTGGGGTGAGCAGATGAAGGGACCAGAAGAACACGGGTTTGAAGCTGGAAAGCTGAGAGGGAGGAAATGTCTTCCTAAAGCAACCATTTGCCTGTCTTCCAAGGACAGCCCCAGTTTGTCCCTGTTAACAGTCCTGGCATAATTAGTAATAGGATCAACTTTTACTTTCTCTTTTTTTAAAAGATGTATTTATTTATTTGAGAGAGAGAGAGCGCGCCAGTGGGCAAGAGAGAGAATTTTACTTTCAAATGTGGTGTGGTTGAAAAATAATATAACCATTCTCAACACAGCAGACATGAGAAAACTAAATCCTAATTTAGCAATAGGAAATGGCAAAAAAATGGCCCAGTTTGTGATATGGAATCCCCAAACGCTCATTCAGGAAATGACACCAAGTGGCAACAGAGGGGGAGGGGTTGCAGATTAAAGAAATAAGAGACCATCCTCCTCTCTACGGGTCTAGATGACTCCTCCCATACCTCTAGCAAGACTGGATTTAGGGACTCGTGGGTGGTTCAGTCAGGTGAGCAGCTAGCTGCCTTCGGCTCAGGTCATGATCCTGGAGTCCTGGGATAGAGTCCCGCATCGGGCTCCTTGCTCAGCAGGGAGCCTGCTTCTCTCTCTGCCTCTGCCTCCCACTCTGCCTACTTGTGCTCTCTCTCTCTCTCTAACAAAAATCTTTAAAGAAAAAAAAAAAAAAAGACTGGATTATTATCAGGAGAGGATTGATTGGGGACCAATCCCTGGGCTGGGGAACACCTAGCATAATTTAAGGCAGGAATACCTGCAAAAAATAAAAATATGTGGTTGGGGAAATTTGAATAAGGACTGATAGATCATTAAATGATAAGTCACTTTTTATTAGATATAATAATGCTGTTGTGGTTATATAGAAAATGTCCTTATTTTGAGGAAATTTATGCTGAAATATTTAAGAATGAAATGTCATGATAAGGGCATCTTACCTTCAAAGGTTCGGAGAGCAGGGGAGAGCAAGAAGAAATGCGTCGGTTAGCCGTTGTCAAATCTCGGTGGAGGGAATACAGGTGGCCATTGCACTATCCCTTCAACTTTTCTATATATTTTTTAAAAATTGTATAATAGTAATTTGAGGGTAGAATGAACACACACATGATTCTGAGACCCCAGCCCTTTTCTGGTACCCGCAGCCAGTCTCTCCCTCTCCAGGCAGAAGACTGGAAGAGTTTTCTCTGGAGAATGTGATTATTCTAAGAGGAAAGACCTAGAAGTTAGTGACGCCTGAGTTTTCTCAACCAAGTCATGCCATGGAAAGGTCATAGTCAAGTCCAGCCATGTGCTCAGAGCATCCAGCAATCTTTTTAGTGCCCCACTCTTAAAAAGAACGGACAACTAATGATTACCAGCCGAAAAGAAAATGCCCTAGCATCTAAAACAAACAGGGAAATAGAAACTTGGAGTAGAAGGAAAAGACTGTGCAGTGAGAAGAAACCTTAAAACAAGAAATTCTAACACTGCCAGGCATGGCCACCGTAAGACAGGAACAGGAGACTATAAAAAAGGAACCAGTTGAAAACAACAACAACAAATATCTTTTATAAAGATGTGAAAACAGTAATTTAAAAAACCTCAAGAGAAAAAATTAGAAGATGAAATTGAAGAAATTATCCAGAAAGTAGGCAAAAAGTCAAAAGACTAATAATGGAGGAGATCCAGGGTAGCTCTCATAGAACAGTGAAGTTGTCAGGAACTATGAGACATTATACTAGAGTTTCTACATTGAAAGTGCCCTCGTCTAAGTATACAGCGTGCTGGACAAAAATGATCGACACTGGGTCACCTGGGTGGCTCAGCCGGTTAAGTGTCTGCCCTCATGGCTCAGGTCATGATCTCAAGATCCTGGAATGGAGCCCCACCTTGAGCTCCCTCCTCTGCTGGGAGTCTGCTTCTTTCCTTTCCCTCTGCCCCTTCCCCCACTCAGTGTGCGCTCTCTCTCTCTCTCTCTCTCTCTCTCTCTTCCTCTCTCATTAAGTAAATAAAATCTTTTTAAAAAATGATCAACAATGAGGCATGTCTTTGTGAAATTTGAGAATACTGGAGGCAAAGAGGAGACCATGGAAGATTTAAAGATAGGGGAGAAACACGGACTACGCCCAAAGAATCAGCAATGAGAATAGTTTAGGACTTCTCTACATTTAGACAAGAATTTGAAAAGCAGGGGAGCAATGTCTTCAAAACACTGAACGAAGGCCGTTTCCAACCAAGAATTCTATGTTCAAGGAAGCTATCAATCAATGTCCCGGGAATCAAGCCATTTGGAGACAGGAAGGATCTCAAGAAGTTTACCTTCTATGCACCATTTCTCGTGACAGGAGATTCTGCTCTACTGAAACAAGAGAAGAAACCAAAAAAGAAGACACTTGATACAGGAGACACGAAATCCAACCCAGAACAAAAAGGTGAGGGGGCTCCCTAGTGTGACGGTGAAGCAAGAACCCGGCACCGCAGCTGAGTACCCCGAGCAGGAAGGGCCACTGCGTACTGGAGCTGATCAGAAGGCCCTCGGAGAGACCTTTTCAGGAAGATGGCATAGATAGGACATCTGCTACATCCAAGAGACGTGTGGGGAAACTTAGACAATCGTGAAAAGACTGCCGGTTAGCAAAAATCATTTAGAAAACTAAAACAAAGCCAAACAATTTTAGAAAACAGAGCTATGCTGGACAGATTCATCTGTGACTAGTGTTTGCATGATCTCAATAACAATAAAAATTAATGTAATCGAACTTAGGGTAGAACTATGTCGGAGGGCTGGGAGCATGGGCAGGATTACCAGGCCGCTGGTCGTTGTTATCTGTCGGGGAAAGGGAGAAAGGTCACAATCCTCAGCTTCCACGGCAAAAGGTGAATCAGTATTGCCTAAAACTCAGAAAAGCCAAAACAAAGAATAACAACACATTAAGTTAGGACGTGGAGGGCGCCTGGGTGGCTCAGTGGGTTAAGCCGCTGCCTTCGGCTCATGTCATGATCTCAGGGTCCTGGGATCGAGTCCCGCATCGGGCTCTCTGCTCAGCAGGGAGCCTGCTTCCCTCTCTCTCTCTGCCTGCCTCTCTGCCTACCTGTGATCTCTGTCAAATAAATAAATAAAATCTTTAAAAAAAAAAAAAAGAAAAGTTAGGACCTGGAGGTAAACAGTGTAACAACTGACTGTAAGAGGGGACAGCAGGGGGATTTTCTGAACAGGGAGCAGCAGGAGGAGAGCAGTAGGGATTCGTTGTTTTTCCTTTGTCGGAACTCTCCAGCTCGGCTGGGTGTATATAACTTTGAACACTCAAAAAATAAAAATCAGATGTTTTATCAAAATGTTGGTCACTTGTGGCAAAATAAGTTCATATTTTAAATGTTTTAATATTTTTTCCTTTCTGTTCCTCTATACTGAATATAGACTTTATGTCTATATGAACTATTATGAACAAAAGACTTAATGTCAGTTATTGTCACTATCGTGTTTTGGGGCCTGAATTGTGAAAGTTATTATATGGATCAAGTCATTTTCCCTCTTTGTATTGCACAGGGAGTGAAATGCCAATTGAATATTACCCCCCACCTTAAAAGACCACCAGAGACGTGAGTCAAAGCCAATCAGCAAGGGTAGTTTATTGCAGGTTCGAACCTGGACCTCTGCGCCGCTCGTTGCCGATAACGCCGAGAGGTCCAGAGCTGGGTTGGTGCAGGATTTTTATAGACAGATACAAACAAGTTTCGGGTGGGGCTGAGCTGATTGATTGATCGTTTGAACAGGCATACTTGGCGTTAGTGGATTGGGTCAGGGGACCCCGCGCGAAAGCAGACAAAGCAATCTTACAGAAGCAGAACTGGCCGGTTAGCCCACGCATGCGAAAAAAGCACTACCAGGATATTGAAGGCCTGGTTACTTATCAAGTAAAGACAATTGGGAGTCTCCTGGTGGGATGTTACATTCCTGCTATCAAGCATCCTTGTTAATGAGATTTAGGTTTAGAAGAAATTTAACTTTATTTACTTTTCCTTCTACCTCCGCCTCCTTCCGTTTTTCATGGAGGGGAGGGTGACATTAGGGCTATTGATAAGGTAACTTCTTTGTTGTAAATCTCAAGGACATTTGCAAACCAAGGGAGACTCCTACCTTGCAGGACTGTGATCTCTGCAAGTTAACTATTTATCGTTTTATGGCAGTCAGGGGTGCCTGAGGAATGCTACACATATGGAGGGGAGTGGGTGAAGGGGGGGGTGCAAGGCACCAGCTTTTGCTTTGTCCTCAGCCAGCCTCCTGCTCCTTCAGGAGATCACGTGATACTAAAGAGTTTCCGTCTGGAAATTGCTGAAGGATCCGCATGAACATCCAGTTATCCTGGTATCCAAGGGCCTTTGCGTGTCCCTCCACCGTGCACTTCTCAGTGCCTGACACGGGATTCACTCCCAGGACCTAACTGAGCTCCCAGGGAAAGTCCGTTTCCTAGGAAAGCATTAAACATGAATCATTTCACATCACCAGATCATTAAGGAAGGGGAGGCTGAGAAACCGTTGAGAATATGGGACATAGAAAGGCTTTGTAGGCGAGCTCGAAGCCACCGTGTCCGAGAAGTGTCTCCCTGTCGTCCAGCCCTCTCTGCAAACCCTCCGCTTTGCAAATGTCCCTGAGCCTGGATGATTCCCTTCTTAATTGCACCGCAGCTAGTGTGTCTGTCCCTGGGGGGACGGGAAGTGTATTTTATTTCATCTTTGTATCCCTCAGGGCATTTGGCATTATTCTTGGCACAAAGGAGCCATTCAATCAAGTGTAACTGAGAGGATGATCGTGATGGTGATGGTGATGATTCATGAAACGGGATATTTAAATGTCTCGAGCGTCTTCTACGCAGAGGTAGAGCTTTTATGTGCATTCTTTCATTTAACACCGAAATAGACCGAAGAACCCCAAGTCCTGGGGTGAGGAATACAAGCCATTTGTATAACGTGTGAGATGGGATATGAAAGTTGGACTTGTTTGGAATGTTGATAAACATTTGGCCTTAACTGGACTTCAGTAGGATTGTCAGTATTTACAGCCCCATTTCCCAAGATCCAGTGGGAAAGGAAAATTAAGGTGTCTGAAGGGAAAGTTGCTTATTTTGAAGAACAGGAATGGAGAAGAAAGTGATTTGTGGTCATATCAGTAGAACTTAAATTTTACGTTCTTTAAGATAATTTTCATTAATTTTAAATATGACATGCTTTCATTTTTTTAAGTAGTGCCTAAACCCAATGTGTGGCCTGAACTCACTACCCCAAGATCAAGAGTCCAATGTTCCACTGACTGAGCCAGCAAAGTACCCCAAAACATTACATATTTTTAATCTTTTTTTTTTTTAAAGATTTTATTTATTTATTTGACAGACAGAGATCACAAGTAGGCAGAGAGGCAGGCAGAGAGAGAGAGAGAGAGAGAGAGGGAAGCAGGCTTCCTGCGGAGCAGAGAGCCCGATGCAGGGCTCAATCCCAGGACCCTGAGATCATGACCCGAGCCGAAGGCAGCAGCCCAAACCACTGAGCCACCCAGGCGCCCCTACATATTTTTAATCTTACCGTTTTTTTCAGAACATAGTTATAGGTCAAAAAGCTAATGAGATGCATTCATTTGCATAATTATAATAAGCTATGTCTACTTTTCAGTCAGAGACTCACATTTGCTGAAAAAAAAAACCTTAGTAGGTGGACAGAATATTTTGAAATAATTTCTTTGGTATTAATTTTATTTTATTAATTTCTTTTTTACAGTGCAGTGTTATCAAGTGCCGATCCAACTTGTGAAAGGTGTACAAATCACCTCGTTAGCTGTGTTTCTGTTTTTCTCTTACCTGCAGGAACAGTTCTTTGGATTTTCACTCCTCTTCGGTGAATTGTAATTTCTCCTAAATCTCCATTTTCCAAATTTTCCTTTTAAAGAATCCTCTGTGAAAATATAGTTTCCTAGGCCTACCCTAGACAGACAGAATCAGAATGTTTAGGAGAAGGACTGGGAAATAGGTACTTTTTAATGGATGACTTTTATTGTCAGATAAATGAGGAAACGCTGCTCTAAAATGTTCCTCTCGGGGTGCCTGGGTGTCTTAGCCGGTTAAGTATCTGCCTTTGGCTCAGGTCGTGATCCTGGCATCCTGAGTTCAAGCCCTGTGTGGGGCTCCCTGCTCAGTGGGGAGTCTGCTTCTCCCTCTCCCTGTGCCTCTGCCCCTCTCTTCCTGGGGCTTGTGCTCACTCTTGCTCTTTCTCAAATAAATAAATAAAATCAATAAAACAAAAATTACAACATTCGTCTGGGCTCCTTGAGACATTATTTTCACAAGACTAGATAAAACATTTCCATCCATACTAGAGATGTGGCTGCAGGAAAACTTGGTAAGCATTATTTATTCTGATCTCATGCAGTGTTCAAGCTGCACTACTCTGACAACTCACATTCACATTTTAGGGTGAAAAAAATGAAATTTATTATATATATGTGGTTCTCCTTTGACTCCTTCACCCCGATAAGGAAACTTTATAATAGCAGAATATTATTTTTTCATTTCACCTATGCTTTTCACAGACCTAAAGTAGGCACATAATAAGTGTAAAATACGTATTTCTTGAATTGAAATAAATCACATTGTATATTAGTGACAAAGCAGGAAACTGATGATCAGTATGTTGGCTTAATTCATTTTGTTGTTGCTTGGAGGTCGTTCTGCAATCTTCTGTCCGCCAAGACCCAACCACCATCATCCAAGATTTTCCACTTGGCAAAGATGAATGGAAGATACTAGAAAAGCTCCTGCCACCAGTCCTTTCTCCCTCATGTACTGGTATTCCTTCTCTGCTGTTGTTTTGTTTTCTCCCAAGTTCCCACTATTGCGTCCGTTTTGTCCTCTCCCACTCAAGTAAAGATTTTCGAGCTTTGTTTACAAGTATAGAATGTCGGCTTCAATGAGACCCTCTCGGCAGAGCTTTCTTGCTTGGGCAGCATATACAGTGGTTCCCAGGCTATAAACAAAACAATTTCAGTGATGAAGGTGGGACCTTCCTTTCTCTAGTGGGAAAGCAACTCGTGGCAAGCTCTTCTTACTCAACCAAGGAGTCTCTTGCCGTCTGAAATAGCTCTGGGCCCGAAAATCTGTGGCTCGGCTGGCGTTTTCAGCAAGAACTGGGAGCAGCTGACTTGTTGCAGGAGGAAGTGTGACAATGGCTGTGATAGATTGTGTTTTCCAAAAATTCTCACCAAAATTTATCCAGGCCCATATCCTCTTCTGGAACCTTGTCACCACCACCACCCCCTCATCAAGAGACAGAGTCCACCTCTCCTCCCCTGGAAACTAGAGGGGGGCAGCGTGGACTTTTTGGTGACTCCCTTGACAAATAGAATGTGTCAGGAGTAAGGCCCCGTGAATTCCAAGGCTTAGTCAGAAAGATACAGACTCTGCTTGGATCTCTCTCTTTCTTGGGACACTCACCCTTTGAACACAGCCTCCAAGTTAAGAGGAAGCCCAGGTGACCCGGAGAGGTCACAGGTAGGTATTCTGACCGATAGCCTCAGTTTATTTTCCCGCTAAAAGCCAGCATCTCCTGCCTCCTGGATGAATGAACCTTCGGATCATTCCAGCATCTGGCCGTCGAGTTACCCCATACAGTTTACTCTTCCAGCCGAGGGCTCAGACATTACGGAGCAGACAAATCATCCCCATATGCCCGTCTTTATACCTGATCCACAGAATCCGTACACATAATAAAGTATTGTTTCTCCACTGCAAAATTCTGGGATAATTTTATCATACAGAAGATAACTGGAATAATGCCTAACTTGATAAAAGGAACAGAATACAAAGGCGACCTCACATGTTAATCATGGAAATTTGCCCCCACATTTCTGTGAGAAAAACAAAAACAATAATCTATTGGTCTGTTGTAAACATAAACTAGAAGAGATAATCCTGTCTTCCCACCAAGGTTTGTGAGGAGAATGCCAATAAGAAATCTATTCATTAGTTTTTAAGGTGTTGTTACATTATTAGATATAATTTTTAAAGTGTTATTAGATATTATCTTTATTATTTTATTTTTATTAATTTGAAATATATTTTATATGTTTATTATACTTTATAATGTATAATGTGTAATATACTATATTTATTATATAATCATAATTTATTATTGATTTTTATTATTTATTATTTTATTTTTATTATTTTTTAAAAGATTTTTATTTATTTGACAGAGAGCAAGAGAGGGAGCACAAGCTGTGGAGTCAGAGAGGGAGAAGCAGATTCCCCACAGAGCAGGAAGCCTGATGTGAGGCTCGATCCCAGGATCCTGGCATCATGACCTGAGCCGAAGGCAGCCGCTTAAGGACTGAGCCACCCAGGTGCCCCTAGATATTATTCTTTAAATACTAGTGATGCTTAATTTAGAAAATACAAACACCAGGAAAACAATAATTCCGCTCTCCAAAGCCAACCATAGTGAATATTTTTCTGTATTTCTTTACTCTCTCTAAGCATCTGGTTTTAGACATTATCAGGATACCATTATGATAAAATATTTTAATCAAACATGCAGTCTTTTCACCGTCTGCTTAGCTTAGTTTCCTCCATCAGAAGGGTCCTATGCTTCTCTTTCCTGCCCAGCTGAAGCTCCTCCTCCTCTGGGAAGCCTTCCAGGACCACCCAGCTCCAAGGAACACCCAACCCACAGAGACAACTACCTCAAAATTATAACACTAATTGCCAACCCTTCTTGCTATATTATCACATATTGCCTCGTGTCATTTTATGTATTTATCTTTTAATGTCTGTATCATTCATGTAATCTTTGCCATTACACCTTATCTCCCCAACTAGATTGAAAGCAACTTCAGGGCAGAGATCAGTTTTTTAATCTTTCTAGTCCCTACACCATTAAATATATACCTAGCAGATACTATTTGTTAAAAGAAAAGAAGAGAAAGAAAGAAGGAAGGTTTGGGGCGCCTGGGTGGCTCAGTGGGTTAAGCTGCTGCCTTCAGCTCAGGTCATGATCTCAGGGTCCTGGGATCGAGTCCCGCATCGGGCTCTCTGCTTAGCAGGAAGCCTGTTTCCCTTCCTCTCTCTCTGCCTGCCTCTCCGCTTACTTGTGATCTCTCTCTGTCAAATAAATAAATAAAATCTTAAAAAAAAAAAAAGAAGGAAGGTTTTACTTCTAATACTTTCCTTATTTATTTCAAAATTCTTTCATCTCAAAACAACAGTCGTTAATTGTCATAAATTTGACATGTGTATGGCTATGGATATATAATGAGTATCTTTCAAATTTTATCTGGAAAAGGTATTACAAGGTTATAATTTTTCCATTATCTTTCAGAAATACATATTTGTTATATGTTGTAGAAGCAAGCTCAGATATCCATAATTGCTTTTTAATGCTCACATTTTATTTATGAGCATTTATTACAACCTTCTAAGGGTCTGTATGTACCTGGTGAGACAATAAAGGCTCTTAGAGATTTTGTTTGCTGTATCAAAGGCTTCAGTGTACACACACACTGCAGGATGAGATGGAGACTGTCGGAAGCTGTTCTCATACCAAGTTAGAACTTCCAGGAAAAAGCTGGAGAAGGGAAGGGAGAAGAATAGAAACAAATTCAGCTTTTTTTTTTTTTTTTTTTTTTTTTTGTCAAGGACATACAGAAGGAGCCCAAAGCAGCACCTAGGAGATTAAGTGCAACTTAGGGGACATTTTGGGTCGGGGTGTAGAGAGTGTGTGTATTTATGTCTGGGTGTGTGTGTGTTTGGTGGTCTCTCCAAGTTGAAAAGATGTTTTGTCAATATTGAACCGGAATCTGGGGAGTCTTGGTGAGTTTCTAGCCTCTGTAAGACTGACAGTTGCAGGATGAAGGCCAAAATGGAAAGAATGGAAGATTAGCACAGCCCGGTGAGAGGCCTAGTGGGACCAGGCTCTGTCGGCTACATGATCAGGACCAGAAGGCCATATTTTATTTTCCTCCCCTCACTTCCTCTCCGTGGGCAGCATCTCTGCTCCCACCGTCTCTGTCATGCTGTCTGCCTTTAGCTTCTTACTGACACACACACACTCCATTTTTTCGAAGCCTGCTCAGTTTGATCAAAAGCATCCATTCCTCTTCCTCGCTGCTGTGTTTTCATGGTGGAGACAAACTTTTGCCCAACTCTCTTAGGTGTTGAGAGGAAGAAGGGAGGGACGGGGCAAGCCGAGCTCCTTCAGGGAAGCCAGAGGACGGCTGGGCCTAGGCCTGGACCTCTGAAGGACGGACGTGTTTTCTCCTCACAGGAGGCAGCTGAGCCGCTGTGTGGGTTCCTGTCGTGGTTCAGGTGCAGGATGATGCTTTCTAGACCGTGGAAGGGTGGACAGACTAAGGTGCGGAGCCAGGCCCCTCTTACCAAGAAAAGAGGAAGTTCTGTTTACCTCAAGAGAAGCCTACGCCCCTGTGAGGGGGTTGAGGAGGTCATAAGACGAAGCTAAAAAGGCAGTTTGGGGCCGATTACAGAAGGCCTTGACTGCCGGGTCAGCGCCTCACACCCGTCCTGCTCTCTCCTTACTCAGGGACAGTGTCCGGAGAAGAGCTGCTTCTGTTTCCTTCCAGGGAGGAGCCGACAGAGATTCTCTGCTGAAATATTAAGAAAAAGCACCCCGTGAGTTTCTCACCAGCAGATGGTTGCCGTGCTGGAGGAGAGCTTGTTTGCCTGACTGACGAATGGTTCCCTCCCAGAGAGGAAATTAGTCATCCGAGAACTAGAAAATCCAAAGAACCTTCCTCTGAGGTCATCAGAACACTCAGACATTATTTCTTTAACCGTAAGATGAAAGGATGGGGGCAGGGAGGTGTGGTGGGACAACACGAGCAGGGGCAAGACGAGAGCAAGAGGAGAGAAGGGTGGGGGTGGGGAGCACGGGATCAGGAGCACGACACGTCCTGCAGCCTTGGTCGTCATGCTGACCCCCATGAAGCCCCCCGTCTGACCTCCCTCATGTTCCAAGAAAATCAGTATTTGAAGGGTTGACCGGTAGTGAAGAAAGCCCAAAGAACAGTAGGAGAGATCCTATACCTTCCTCCTTTCTCGTGGATTTTAATGGCATCAATGAACGTGCAGGTTTTGGTATGACTTTTCTTTTTTCTACAGAAAAGAGGGATCTATTAAAAATGTAAAAGCTAGTGGCTGAGTTGTAATGGGGGCGGTGACAAACATAACACGTCATAGGAAATGGGCCTCGTCCCAGCTTTCCTGTTGCAGTTGCTTAAGAAAACGAAAGTGTGTCATCAGGAAGCAGTCCCTGGTTCTTCCTTTTGTACCAGAAACCACTGGAGGAGCCAGGCCTGCAGAGAAATGTCTTTGTAGCGCGCGATCTTTGTTCTCACTGTGTTTGTTTGAACACCAAGACACCACCAGGGAGTGTATAAGGGACAAACACACACCGAGCAATCCTGCTCCCCAGGGCCATAGTCTTAGAAAATGAGTTGTGAGCTCAGGTACTCCAACTCCTGCAAACTGTCGTTTACCGAGAGACCAGTGGAACCAAAACGATGCATTCTGAAGACTGGAGGTCCTCGGGAAAGGTCTAGACAGAAGTGAAATTAGCCTTATCAATAGGGTGCTGTATTTAGGGTTGGTTGATTTTTGTTCTCTAATAATCCACTTGATTATTTTAATTTTAGGTAAAAAGAACAGCCTGAGTCCACCCCGTGTTTTCCCAAGAGAAACTTTGTATTTGCCAAAAGGACATTTCACATGAAGTTGGCAAATAGTGTACTGATTGGGACGGACTGTGCAGTGGAACTTCTTATCTTCAGGTCCCACGCGGGTGCGGGACTCTCTGATACGGCCAGAGCGAAGCTGCTTCTGCCAAGATGCAGTTGTCTCTGAACACTTGCTCCGTAGGGCTTTTGATGAAACTCCATGAGCTGGGGAGAGCCCACACCCACGTTCTGCGTAATTCCAATCTGCCGTGTTCGCCTTTCGTCCTTTCTGTCACACGCTAGGCTTGTTTACACTGTAAAAAGTGAACACACACACATAAAAGACACGGGTTTTATATCGTGTCATGACTCATGACCACCCAAATTATGGGTTACTCTAATCTCTATGATGTTCATGCAGCTGCTTATTATTTGTTTATAAGATTAAAATCAGCAAAGAATATTTTTCTTCTCACCCTCATTGCTATGTATTTATTTTTCTAAAAAGATTTTATTTATTTGTTTGAGAGAGAGAGAGCATGACCAGGGAGGAGAGGGAGAGGCAGGCTCTCTGGGAGCAGAGAGCCCGATGCGGGGCTCCATCCCAGAACCCTGGGATCATGACCTGAGCTGAAGGCAGAGGCTTAACCCACTGAGCCACCCAGGCCCCCGCTTCATTGCTATTTAACATCTAAGTGTTGATAAGACTCATTGACTCTGATAAAATGGAAACAAGTGTCAACAGAAGGAACACATGTCATCGTGTCAGAAAAAAGCCCCAGAGTACACCACCAGAGCCCTGGCCCCTCACTCAACACTTCTGAGGCCTTCAGTCAGGCTCTTCTTTTCTCCAAGTGTCTGTGAGATGAGAACAGTTAGACTCTTCTGGAGGAGAAGCAGGAACCCAAGTAATAGGAGCTTCCGGCAAAGGGTCTGGACATGGGGCAGTCACTCATGAACATGAGTGGACTCTGATTCTGAACCAGTGGGTGGAAGAGAACACAAAACACTTGAAAAATATCCATTAGGACTATTTTTAGTCCTCCAAGCAGTTCTGTTGATTGAGGAACATGGTTTTTTGCGTGGTTCTTACTAATCCAGAGGTTACTAGTAAAGTCCCTTCAATTTTCTCAACAAGAAACCAATGAATTGTTGAGGTTTTTTTCCCCAATGGCTCTTTTTGGCATTCCAGGCTAAGATCTGTCCACCGTAACCAGACATGAGCATTATTCTTTATGTCCCTGTTCCTTCCTGCGTGTGTGTGCCCTTCCGAGAACTCTGCCTGTGTGGTCTTCCTTATGCTCTGCTTTACTTCTAAGCATTCAAGAACTACTTTGGCAAATTCCTTTCATTAATGAGAAAAATATCCTTAAGCTGTGTGAAATGCACGAATTCCTTTAAAATAGTTAAAGTCCAGAAATACAAATTGGACATACAGTATTGATAGTCTAGGGTGTCTACGTGTCCATACTCTCTGGGCCAGGGAGGAAGCAAGTCCGTACTTTCAGTGAACCTTGGAGGATGAAGTGGTCGCTCAGAGTGCAAAGTGCAGGCTTCCCATTCCCAAGCTCACTCACCCTGACTGTGTAGGCGGGGCTCTCTGAGCTCACCATGAATAATCCAGGTGAGGACAGGCCTGAAGCAAGCACAGTCTTGCTGCTCCAAGGTAAATTTGTTGTATTTTCCCACCATTTAATGTGGGGAAAGGAAGCTGCCCCTCATGGATACACCTACAACACTTCCAGTCAGATACTGCTATTTGTCAACCAAAAAAAAAAAAAAAAAATTGGAGAACAGCAATGATTACAACAAAACCCAAATCCAACTCTTAACACAGTCACTGGAATAATTTTTTTTTTTTAAGATTTTTTTCTTTATTTATCTGACAGAGATCACAAGTAGACAGAGAGGCAGGCAGAGAGAGAGGAGGAAGCAGGCTCCCTGCAGAGCAGAGAGCCCAACGAGGGGCTCCATCCCAGGACCCTGGGATCATGACCTGAGCCGAAGGCAGAGGCTTAACCCACTGAGCCACCCAGGTGCCCCCTCACTGGAATAATTTAGTACCAAGATTGGTAACAAAACTGTATCTGTTAGTTCGGATTCACTCACACAGTCTCTTTTCCACTGTCTCTGTGCTTGGTTCTCCCCGTTGGTCAAAGAACTGACTCCACTTACGTAGATTATTTTATTCTTTGTTTCTGAACATCAGGCCTTCTTTCTTCTGAAATAGCATTCCCTTCTTCTCAGGAGTCTGAAATCCCCCTTTGGCACCTTGCCCCACGTGGGGAGCTGACCTTACCTTCCTGGTGAGTGGTTAGTCCACATGTGGGCACGTGACCTGGTTGGAACTTTCTGAACCTTTCCCTGGGAGTTCGGGGAAGTGGCTTTTCTTGGTTTGTTTTTTTCCGGTAGAGAAGGGATGGAGATTGACACAGGGGTTGCCTGTAGCCTGCAGTGGGAGTGAATGAGGTCAGCAGCAGACAGGGACAGAGATAAGGGATGGGAAATCCTGCTGAGAGTCCCCCTGGGGGTTCCAGTTTCCCCAGTGTGACATCCCTCTGTCTCCTGAGGCCGGGCTGTGCGAGACAAGGCCATCTTCTCCTACCTGAGTAGTTCAAGGTGGGTTTCTGACCCTTGAAATCAAAAGAATTCCCATTTACATGCCCTACCTGAAGAATATAATCCCTCAGATGAAAGGAGCAATGTAAACATTTGACATGAGAAAGTGCTGATAATTTTTTTCAGCAGTATAACCCATTTCTTGAAGATAATTAGAAATGATGAGCAATGCTGTTGCTGACTCTACTTGACACGGTGAACGACTCGGAAAAGAAGTAACTGACTGTTAGTTAACGACTGACTTCCTCTGTGAAATCCAAGTTTTCAGCTATTTCAGACCAAATTATTTCCTAATCATCAAACCCAGTGACTCTTTTTTTTAACTTCTCTTGTTTCAGGTTAACTTGTCCAGCTGTGTCTGCAAAGTCCTTTCTGTTCCATGGGAAATGTTATCTCATCAGCTGCAAGTTTCCGTCCACCAGCCTCATCATTTGTCTCCTCAGCCTCCCCCTCCGTTCTTCCTTGCCCATCGGCTCACGTGTATCTTTAGATCTTCCCTGATTTCGTAAAAGTCCCCTCAACCACACTCTCCACATGAGATTCAGAGAAAACTTTCCTCTGACTCAAACAAACCCAGAGTAAGAGGCGCACTAACCAAAGAGATCTAAGTTTGAATCTGAGCTTCATCATTTCAGATCACCATAATGTGACGTAGGAAATTAATGTGCGTAAACTACTGTCCAGTCTGTGTCGCAATCTGCCCATGGGTAAAATGGGGATGATAGTAGTACCCACCTCATAGAGTCGGCGCAAGGAGGTGAGACATGCCAACTGTTTAGTGGAATTCTAAATGCACAGCTACGTGCCCCAATAAACATTAACTATCAACATTATTGTTACAACTTGACCTCCCATTTCTTCCCACTCTGCTTTCTTCCCTTCACACGCTGCCCTCTGTCTTTTCCTCTCTCGGTCTGCTCCATCAGTTCTAATCCCAGAACCCGGCTCCTCTCAGCTGTCCCAGACCTCTGTCCAGCGCCTAGCCTCCCGCTTCACCATCTGTGGTTTGAATTCCACATCTCCTTAGGCTTCTTTGGCTCTCTTCTTAGTTCTTTTTTTTTTTTTTTTAATTTTAAAGATTTAGTTTATTTATTTGACAGAGAGAAATCACAAGTAGATGGAGAGGCAGGCAGAGAGAGAGAGAGAGGGAAGCAGGCTCCCTGCCAAGCAGAGAGCCCAGTGCGGGACTCGATCCCAGGACCCTGAGATCATGACCTGAGCCGAAGGCAGCGGCTCAACCCACTGAGCCACCCAGGCGCCCCGGCTCTCTTCTTAGTTCTTAAATACTTCTCTGTCTCTTGACCTGCTCCTTTTTCTTCTTCAGTGGAAGCTTTCCCGTGGTTGATTCATGGGTTCTCTTCCTCTGTGAAGAGCAGGGCCGTGTTGAAGTCGGATCCAGAACCCGAGAGCTGAAGGTATGGAGGCAGGGAGAGCTTTCTGAGCTCAGGTTTTTCACCAAGGGGGCAGGTTTTGTTTTTTGCCCAAAGATATAGTGGAGCAAAAGTTTGAAAGGGGCTGTAGAAGAAGGTGACAATCAAGCCTTCACCCTGTCAATATTCGGTATCACCAGGTTTAGTCTTGGCCAAATTATAACTAGACCCTATAAAAGAAGATTTAAACAAACTTAAAAACTCACTGATCAAAAAATTGACATCCATCTAGAAGTTAACTTTTTAAGTGTTTTATTTAGATCACTGTCACCCTGGTGGGTAACATAATAGCTGCAAAATGAAGACCTACCTTATGTCGAGTCCCTCCCTCATTCGTTGTTCTGCCATCTGTCTTCCTTCACAACCCCTCCTGAAGTCACCCATCCATTCTTGTTATTTTCCAGTGTTTTCTCTATATTTTTAATTTCCTTTCTATGTCTTCCTGCAACCTTGATTATTCTTAGAACCTCTCTCTGAGAAACTTTGGGAACGAAATCCAAGGCATCTCCTAAGTAGGCAAGGAGCTCCATTATTCTGGGTGATCTATTGTTTCACTCTGTAGGAAATTTGGCCTCGTGCATCTTGTCAAGTGATGGGAATAATTATTCAGCCTTGTTTAAACATGTCTTCTACAGTTTCTGAATTAATCTTCATCCTGACACAACGAACTAATAAAGATCTCCTTTCCTCCATTGTCTGTCTTGTGAACTATTTCTCCTTGAAGCCTCTGCCAGGGGTCACTTTCCCTCTGCAATTTTCTTTGAGAGTTGGGAAACTCCAATGACTTTTTAAAAATTGAAATATAATTGATATAAAACATTGTGTAACTTTGAAATATACAATGTGTTGATTTGCTGCATTTGTATATTGCAATATCATTGCAACCTTAGATTAGTTAACATCTCTATCATGTCACATTATTATTTCTTTTTTGTGGTGATAACAGTTAAGATCCAGACTCTTAGCAACTTTGAAGTTTAAGTTTAAAAGACAGCACTGTTGTCTGTAAGCACTATCCTGAGCAATAGCTCTGCAGGACTTATCTACCAGCTATAGGTTTGTACCTTTAAACAACATCTCCTCAATTCCCCCACTCCCCAGCCCTTGGTCACCACCAAATAACGTTTAAAGTGAAAATTTCACTAAGGCCTCCAGTAGGCTATAACCCCTTCAGGGCAGAGAAAAGTTTAAGTTTTATTTATTTCTATCTTCAGCCTCCTGGCATTCTGCCCAGCAATACTATATATTCAATAGAGGTTGAATGAACGGATGAATAATTCTGGTTATCTTCTACAGAAGTTCACTCTCAGATTCGCCAGTTAACTACCTGAGTAATTTCCAAGCTTGGGTTTTACAATGGCCTGTGATCCTGGAGCCCATACATAAGATTGGTATAATTCACTAAGGAAAATCTAAGAAAGATATAATGACAAGTTTAGGGGGCACTAGATTAGAACACCACCAAGAAAGATTTCATCTCGAACAAAGACCACGGCCACAGATACACATAGCTTCAGCCATGACTAGAAAACACGTAATTTATCTAAAGCCAGAAAGCACCAAGGGAAGCAGCTGCCTGTAGAGAAGATTGGAAAGAGAGGACGGGCACCCCAGTAACTGGCACGCTCTGAGACTAGTATGTATTTTCTGCTCAAGAAGAATTGAACAGTTTTAGTTAGTAAATACTCCTTTATTTTGCCCAAGTAGGAAAAACTGCATTTTTGTGAGTTTTGTTAAGGACCTAGTTGTGCTTAATTTTGATGGAACTCGATGCTAAAAGGAGGTTTGGGACCCAGCCAGGATGGGAAATTCAAACTTTGTGAAGAATCAACAAAAGTGTATTTCTCTCATATAGGAGGAATTTCCGCAAGGGAAAAGGAAAAAAAAATCTCTTATTTGACTGTTCAACAAAGCTCAAAGATCATGTTGCTTGAGTTCTGCTCTCTACAGAGGAGACCCATTGTGTATAAGGTAAAGAGAACTTGGAGGAGCTGGTAGATTCTAGTCTGGACCCTGCTACTAACCTTCGGGTGGCCAGAGATGGTTTAACCGGGTGACTGCATGATGTAGTGGAGAAAATCAGACCTGTCTTCAGACCTGACACTGACTTTTAATAACTGTATAAATGTGGACAAAGCCTTTCTAGGCCTCTTTTCAGGTTCTTTGAAGAAAGTGACTTATTCTTTCCTCCTTCTCCAACAGAGAAACCGATTGAAACTCGTTCTGAGCCCCAAACTGTTTACCAAGCAGGCTGCCTCACTGCTGTTAGCTTGTGCTGGGGACCACCAGTTTATTGTGCAAATAAGACCAAGAAATTAGCCCAAGGTCCTGCCTCAGCAGAATGTTAAATTCGTTAAGCCCTTTGTGGGAGTTTTGGGGGGGTAAATAGTATTTATCTGTATCCATTTCATCACTGCATGCTTGACCTCCTTTATAGAACTATCTATCCCAGTAACTCAGCCCAGTCTGATCATGCTAACACAGTCATAGCCACATTAAAAAACATTCTCTTGCTGCTGTCCTTGAGGTATCTTCTTACTTCAAACTTAACTGATCTTCCCAAATGACTATCCAAGGCCACGAAATATATACTGAGATTACCAGGCCTGAGTTAAGGCTGACTAAAGTGACAGTTCATTCACTGATTCATCAAACCTATCATTGAACACTGTTATATATGAAACAACACGTCCAAAATGGAGTCACTTGTGCTAAATCTCATGTGTTCTAACCGATACTCAGTACCTACCCTAATTGCAGTTTCAGCCCTCCTCCCCGCCCACCCCATCCCCAAATGTAAACTTTAATCTGTCAACATGGAATGACCTGGTCAGCACTAGTGAGATAATCCTCCCAATGGACTACTCTGTTCCCATAGGAAGGCAACTTTGCCTGAAACAATGCATCATTTGCTAATAATTTTCTTTTCCCACCCACTTTCTGCCTTGAAAAACCTTTTCTTTTCTACATCTTTGTAGAACTTCTTCCTATTTCCAGGGATGCTTCCTGATTCATGAATCGTTGGAAAAAGCCAATTTGATCTTTAAAATTACTCTGTTGAAAAATAAAACAAAACAAAATAAAATAACTCAGTTAAATATTTATTGTTTAAGCATCTACAAGGAATTAACTTCATTCCAGGCACCGTACTAGACACAGGATACAAAGAAGAAAGGTGTGACCCATGCCTACGAATTGTGCACAGCCCAGTTGGGAGCTGAATGATGTAGTGGTGAAAATCATGGTGTAGTGATGAAAAAATCAGACTTAGAATCCATGGACCTGTGTTCTAATCCTGCCCCTGCCCCTTATTAACCATGTAAATCTGGATAAAGCCTTTCTGAGTTTCATCTCCACATCTATAAAATGGTTTACAAGGTTGATGTGACCATTAATGACATAAAGTATGACTATGGAACACAGTAAGCATTCAATAGATGGTATCTATATTATCACTGTCACCATCGCCCTGGGGACTGCCAAGAACATTAACAATTACAATATCCCATGTGACTATCAGGATAGGGAAAAGGTACTATGAAAGCATCATCTGGGATGGAGATGAGGAAAAAGACTCACAGGAAGAGAGGAGCTGATACCTCGCTGAGTGCAGAGGTTAAGTAGTAGGAGGTCAGGCAAGGGAAGGCATTCTGGGAAGACAGAACATTAGCATGCACAAACACCTAGAGGGAAAGAAAAGGCAGCCACTTTAGGAAACTGCAAGTTGTTCTGATGTCTGGACCTTGGAATACACGTGGAGAAGTGGTGGGAGAACAGGGAGGAAGGGAAGGGCGGTGCCATCAGCCTCACAGTTGTCAGAGGGCCTCGCACTGCCGGTATTGAACCATGTTCCCCCATCTAAATACGAGATGGTCCCAAGGCTCTAAGGATCATCTGATTTGGGCTTAGGCTTTAGAGATATGAGTGTTTCTTTCAGTTTTCCATTTCGTCCTATGCCAGTCAATGTAGGTGTTGTAAGGGAGGAGCAGGACTCTGATATAATCTTCAGAGGTTTCCCTAAGAGGTGTGACCCACTTTCTGATACCAGAACAGCCTGTAAGTTCATTCAACTCCAGAGGTAGGAGGAATTCCTTACATCCGGGAGAGCTGGAAGGAGAATTCCTACGGCCAGTGTCTTTTCTTACTGATGCCTCTGACCTAGATACCACTTAGGAGGATAAGCTTTAATCTTACTAAAATGTCGTAGGGGTGGGTTCGGTCAAGTCAAGTAAACGGGCATTCATTGAGCATGTACTTTGTGTCTAGGACTCTGCTAGGCACGGTAGGCAAAGACTAAAGCAGTGTACTGAGACTCACAGGGGTTACTGAAAGACCAAGTCCATGGTCACAAAAAGTAGGCATAGCAGTACTGGCAGCCCAGGTCTGTAGTACTCCATAGTCTGTCTTGTTTCTGATACATTATGCTAGCCTTTGGGCACTAAGCACAGCCAGTCTAGCACAGGGAGAGCTAGGAAATGAAGTCCAAGCCATGGCCAATCATGATATTGCACATTTGAACCTGAATAGCCTGACGCTATAGAGGTCTACAGCCAATCAATGGGAGGAACATTGATTGGCCTTGCAAAGCAGGAAGAGGTACAATATGACCAGGGCTCTTGGCAAGCTCAGGTGACCTTGAAGTAGTCAAAGCATAGGCTGCTAATCAACTGAGGTCTGGGCAAATCAGGAGAAACCATAACTGACCTTTGCATCTGCCCTCAGGGCAAGTAAAATGGTCTCGAGGGAGGTCTTGGGCAGGAGGTGAGTGTGTTACAGTGGGCCATGAAGAACAAAAGGCAATAACCAGAAGTTGAAGAGGTTTGGGACCCATCAGTTGCCTCCACTAGATTTGGTCATCAGTATCTGGGATTATATATCATGTCTTATTGTGGAACAACTGTGTGTGATGGAGGGAGGAATAACACAAAGAGAGAAGAACTGATGGAATCTGAAGGCAGAAGCTTCCAGTAGAAAAATAGAATGAACCTACATTAAACTAGAAATTTACTTTAAGACCTATGTGTCATTTGGCTCTGTTACCTTTAGACACAAAGATTTCATCTCAGGCATCATGAGGAATATTTGTGCTAACACTAAAAGAGAAGATATAACTGGTCCATCTTACTAAGAAAAAAAGGTAAAGAAGTTTGAAATCCAGTTAGTTTCCTGGAAGTGATAAACATCAACAAACTTACACAGAATTGGAATTGGGACACACAAATATTGGCTCTAGAAGAGATAGCTGAGATGGATACTGCATTTCAGACCAAGAACTCCAGCTGGTTCACCACGGGGTTGTAGAATTAAGTCTCTTTCACTCCTTCTATTTTGGTTTCTCTACCTATATAATGGAGATGATAGCTTCCACTACCTGCTTCATAAAATTATCAAGAAGATGAATAATGCATCTTATTAACATGATTTGAGACCTTTGAAAGTTGCCTTTGTAAGTGCTTCGTATGATTTTTTCATTATCATTATTATCTTATCACTGCAGAAAATCATGCTTAGAGAAGTGTGTTGGCCATTTGACTTCAACTTAATGGCCAAGTTCATCTTCCTCCCTGAATTTCTTTCCATGCCAATGGACATTAAGCCAACATAAATGGTCTACTCAACCTCCTTAACATATGATGAGCATCCTGACCTTTGATTCTCTGCTCATCTCATGCCTCTTGAATTTTCTATTTCTTTCCATATTTTTAAACTTTTCCCCAAGGTTGAACTTGGGTTTCATCTTCTCTGTTAAAAGTCTCTTCTTATTCTGCTTTTCTAGAGCAACAGCACCAGTAGCATATACATGGATATAAATAAATAAGAGATTTATTATGAGGGACTGGTTCATGGCCAAGAAAGCCCACAGTCTCCCATCTACAAGTTGGAAAGCCCTTGGGGGAGCCCTAGTCCAAACCCAAAGACCTGTGAACCAAAGGAGCTGATGGTTAGGTCCAGGTCAGGTCTAGGTCTGAGAATGAAGGCCTAAGAACCAGAGGTCCCACTGTCTGAGGGCAAGAGAAAATGGATGTCCAGCTCAAGCAGAGACCAAACTCACAACCCCCCCATCATTTTAGTTTTATTCAAACTCTTAATGGATTGGATGATGCCCACCCACTCTAGCAATGGAGATCTTTACTCAGTCCACTGATTCAAATGCTAAAAAACTTTTGGAAACACCCTCACAGACGTACCTGGAAATGTTTTTACCCACCATCTGGCATCCCTTAGTCCAGTCAAGCTGACATATAAAATTAGCCATTAAAAGCACACACAGTCAACAAATATTTATTGAGTCCCTACATATAGTTAGGTAATGTTCTAGGCACTAGGGATATCACCTTAAAAAAGAACACTGTCACTCATCTCAGGAATCTCATGGTTTCCTTTAGCTACTTTCAAAATTTCTTGATGTAAGAAATATATTTTACATCAAAATCCACCACACAATTATGTATTTGTGTCTGTACACACACACACACACACACACACATTTCACAATACAGTATCCATGCATGCTGCCCTCTCATATCTTCTATTTTAAATGATGCTGGTGTGATCCACTGCAATGGTTTTACAGCTTCCTAATGAGTCTCAACTCACAGTTTAAGGAACACTGGTCCCATTGAGAAACAGACAGGAAAACAGTCATATATATAAATGATGATAGTGTTGTGTTAGAAGCATATACTTCTTGTTGTTCACAAAAATTCACGTTACCTATTCCAGTAGGGTCTGTGGCCTGTGTACCTCTTTGTATGCCTCCACTCTCTCCCAATCTTGGTATAGGACTCCCCACAGGGAATGCAATAGATCTATTCTTGTTAATGAGGAGAGTATATTGCTGTTGTTAATGATTGTGCTAGTTCAGGTCCTCTTAGATGCAGATCCAAGAACAAATTATAGGTATAAGAAATTTATTGGTGGCAATGCCTATGATGGATAAAGGGGGAGGAGCAGGAGAGCTCTCAGGCCATGATACAGATCTGACAAGTGGACTGCAACACAGTTCCATGAAAGGTTTGGCTAAGCTGATGGGGTGTCCTTGTGCCAGAACCACCTATTACAAGAGACTCAAATGTTGCAGGAATGGGCCCATCTCAACACTCATGTGCTTCTTCAGTGGCTACCAGCAGCTGTAGGCCTCAGTATGAACATGGTGGGGAATCAGGAGGGTCAGCAGCTGGGGTGTTCGGCCCGTTATCCTTCCTACAGTTAAGATTGGTCATTGTTTTGTTTCTTTTTTTTTTTTTTTAAGATTTTTATTTATTTATTTACTTTAGGGAAGGGGAGAGACAGAGTATGAGCAGGGGAGAGGGGCAGAAGGAGAAGGAGAAGCAGGCGTCCCACTGACCAGAGAGCCCGATGTGGGGCTCCATCCCAGTACACTGAGATCATGACCTGAGCCAAAGGCAGGTGTTTAACCAACTGAGTCACCCAGGCGCCCCAAGAGTGATGATAGTTTTGATATCACGGGCTAAGTTTTCCTTTTCACCCAAAAGCAAATGGGAAAAAGATTTCAGGTAAGTATCTGTTGTTTTCTAACTGTACCTTGCTGTAGGTTCCTCTCTTGTAGCCCCCTCTGGCTGTAGAGATGAGGCTGTTTCCACCTGCCCCCCTCCTCCCTAGCTGCCCAGCTATGGGAGACGTTTTAGAAGTTCTTTCTCAGGTTAGTGTTCCTTAGAGGTGGGGAGGGAAAGGGAGTTAGGGCTCAAGGAAGCAGGTAGTGGGGAATATCTGAGAAAAAGTGCTGGCACCAGCTGGTCCTACACAAAGAGCATGGATCTTTAAAACCCTAAACCCAGAGACTCAAATAAATGATCCCTGATTAGTGACTCAGTTCTGTCTCTCCACTCCCTGTCCCTTACATCTATGGCAACCCACATGGCAGACTTAGGGGCCTTGGAGAGACTTCTCTACACATTTTAATTGAAACACTTCAATTTGTTCAACAAAGCTTTCTTACATCTTCAACAGACTGTGAAGTTCCTAGGGAGCTGGGATCAGCTCTGTTCCTTCTAGCGTTTTCCACTGTCTTGGAGAGAGCTTCCCAGGTTAGGTCATTGGCTGGACACCATCTGATGGCCTCTTCCCTGCCCACTGGGAATAGGACCTCTCAGTGATCTGAACTTAAATGTGATCTAGCTTATTCATGACTGTCAGAGCAGACTGGCAAGATACACGTTTGTGCCCACATTTTTAGGTAAAGGCACACCCACTGGCTTTTATGGCTGGAGAGCTCCATAGCTCTTCCAAGTTCAGGCCTAGCTCTCATATCACTGCTCATGAGTTAACTATGAAAGGAAACATCAGCTGGGTTAAATAATGACTATACTCTGTTCAGCATTCTACTTAGCAGGACTCAAGCCCTGTGCAAGGAAAATCTCGTGAAGCCTTACAACAGTTCTTTAAAAGAATTAGCAATAAATCCATTTTGCCAGTCTGGGGAAAGGAGACTTGCAAATTAAGGCAGACTCAATCAGTCGAATGACAGTCAGGCATGGTTAGTGATGGTGTGGCACCTGGAAAATGGGAGGCAGAGACTGAGTCTGTGAGCGCATCCCCTCCAGGCCCTATCAAATTGGCAACTGCTAGACTTTGCCTCTGGTGGTTTAGAAGACCACCAAACTGAAATTTAACCCATACATTCTTCACTTATTTTTGATAGAGAATTAAGTTCCTCTGTCTTGCTATCTCCATAAAAGAGTCAGAATTGAAACTGTGTGTCTCACACAAGGTGTGTCATTGTGATAGTAAACCCCATTGTGGATCTGGGGACACTGAGCTTCAGAAGAAGGGCTGATCTTTTCAGACATAGGTAATGGCTGCTGCAGAGTACAGAAGTCATCCAATCTATCTTCCTTTTTAAAAATTATTATTTATTTTAATTATTATTTATTTATTTGACAAAGATCCAAGTAGGCAGAAAGGCAGACAGAGAGAGAGGGGGAAGCAGGCTCCTTACTAAGCTAGAGCCCGATGCGGGGCTCAGTCCCAGGACCCTGGGATCATGACCTGAGCTGAAGGCAGAGGCTTTAACCCACTGAGCCGCCAGGTACCCCACCAGTCTATCTTCTTCTTCCTGAGGTTGGACAATATCCTGGCTTATTGTACCCCAAGAAGTCTGCAAGGACCTGTTTCAGCTCGATGTGACTAAATCTCAACTTGGACTTACGGGAAATAAAGTGATTGACATCAGTGGACTAAAAAGCTCTATTCTATTCCTTCTTTTCTCAAAGCTGGCCAGTTTAATGGCCGTGGATTTCCTAAAAATGTATCCCAAGATTTCTATAAGACCCATTCTATGTCACATAGGCTGCAGCATGCAAGGCGATTCCCAAAAAGCATCCTTTAGGGACCCGAGCCCGAGCTAATTATCATCATACCATCCACTGGGAAATTTGTTGTTGGCCCTGGTTTCACGATTTGGGAAGGCTTACTTTGGCTTTGCCCAAATACCATTGAGGCTTCTGCAGTTCATTGGTCTACCCTGTCCCCTGTTCTTTGCTGCCCACATGGTAGGCAGTGTGGTGTGAGCTTTTTTCAGAGTCTTGGGTGGTTTCTTATTGCCTCTGAAGAAGGTGACTTTTTGGGGCACCTGGGTGGCTCAGTTGGTTGAGCAGCTGCCTTCAGCTCAGCTCATGATCCCAGAGTACCAGGATCAAGTCCCGCATTGGGCTCCCAGCTCCACAGGGAGTCTGCTTCTCCTCTCTCATGCTCTCTTTCACTGTCTCTCTCTCTGAAATAATAAAAAAACAAAAACAAATGAACGAACGAACAACAAAAACTAGAAAAAAAAAAAGAAGGTGACCTTTTGACTTTGTACTCAAATGTCCTTATGAAAGGAGTTTCAGATCTGTCTGTCACATTGGAGGAAACTTCCAGCCATTATGTTGAAGTACTAAGAAAGGCTCATTCAAGTTCACAAGACAAATGCAAAGACGCAGGACAAGAATGAGAGATGGAGAAGGTGGCCCATCTTTTAAAATCCTATTCTGCTTCCAAGATCTTTATCATCCCTAGCTAAACTGGCTTCCCTCTTCTCTGTATTTCTATACACTCTACACTGCTTTTATGACATTTACCAAATATTTTGTATCACCAATAATTTAATAATTTATTAGTAATTACAAAAACCTTGCATTTACATGATCTTCTACGGTCTCTGAAGCTTCCATAACACATGCTATCTCTTTTGACTCTTCTAACACCTTGGACAAGTTACTAAATCTCTATGAGCCTCATTTTTTTTTTCCTTTTTAAAAAGAAGTTATATCACCTTTTCTTAAAAGGATTGGCATATTTTGTCAATGTGGGAAAATAAGATTCATCCAAATAAAGACTTATTGAATCACTTAATCAAATAATGCTCTCCGGGTCCTTGTAAGGAGCAGATCAGCTAATGGACGTGATGACTGACTTGTTAAATGCAAAGGCATATCCAAGTATAGAACAACAAAGACTAAAGTTTCTAGCTTGAGGGCCAAGACAGAGACTTGAAACAAAACCTGAGAGAGGGAAGATTTACATGTTGTAATTGACTATCTGACAGGATACGTGTCGGGCCCGTCAGACTTTTGGGCTGGTCCTCAGGGGACAATGTCAGGCCTAATAAGTGTGCAGGTCAGTGGCATGTGGGCAACAACTGAAGACAGGAGCAGGGATTTCACGACCAGGGAGATGGTATAGCGTGAGAAAGAGGCTAAGAAGCAGCCTTAGGAAGGTCTACACGGGAGTAAATGGAGACGAAACGTCTGGGGAGAAGCGGATTGGCAGGAAAACCAAAGGGAGGAGAAAATTCCAAGCCAGACTTCTGGAGTCAAACGAATGAAAAGAGACTTTGTGTTAGCAGTTTAATAGGCCCCTGGCAAGTTTGAAGAGGGTGGTTTCAGTAGTAGGTTGAGGAGTGAAAGAGACATGAAGAAACAGAGTCAGTTAATGGAGCGTCTGCAGTGTTAACCACCCTTTTGAGAAGTCTGGTGATGAAATACAATGGACAGATTGGATGGTAGTTTGAAGAAGGAAAAGAACCAAGGAAATGAAAGAAATAATAATAGCTAATTTTTAATATCATTTCTTTCAATGAACAGATATTTCCATAGCATTTGTAATGTGTCAGGCACTGTCCTAAGTGGTTCAGGAAAATGAACTGATTTAATCGTTCAACTCTACACCATGACAGTTATTATTATCTCTATTTTTACAGATGAGGAAGCTGAGGCACAGAGTGGTTAAGTAAGTTGTACGAAGCCACAGTTAGCAAAAACAGAACTGATATTTAAACTCTAGGTAACCTGGGGTGCCTGGCTGGCTCAGTTGAGAGAGCATGAGACTCTTGATCTAAAAGTTCAAGACCCATGTTGGGTGGGGAGATTACTTAAAAATAAAAATCTTTTAAAAAAATTTTTAAAGAGAATTTTTTAAAAAGATTTATTTATTTATTTATTTGACACAGATAGAGAGAAAGAGACAGCAATGGGGCTCGATCCCAGACTTCTGGGATCATGACCTGAACTGAAGGCAGACACTTAGCAACTGAGCCACCCACATACCCCTAAAATTTTTTTTAAGTAAATAAACAAATAAGAGTAATAATGGAATCCTTGACAGAAAAACAAACAAACAAACAAAACTCTGGAAAACTGGTTGAAAGTCCTTATTCTAACTCATATTTCCCCCATCTGGAATGGTTTTGGTAGTAACTTGAAAAAGAATTATCAAGATTTTTTCCTATTTTTAATGGCAAGGACTTCAACTTGATTGGGTGCTAAGAAAAGGAAGCCAACACTTTAAGAGAATAAACAAGAATTTCTGGATAATGAATAAAACAGGATCTCAGAGCAAGCGAGTGGCCATGGTGAGCAGGTGTATCGGACAAGAACTGCCACGAATTCTCCTCCAATAGGAGGGAGATGGGGGAAATAGACATTGGGATGAGAGGGAAGAGATGGGAGAGAAAACCGAGCAAACTCATTTCAGACGGACTCTAGTAAAGTTTCCACTGAGAGAACAAGTACGGGGAGTGTCTGATGGCTCAGGAACAAAAAGCTGGAGCTTCCTGGAACTTCCCGGAACCAGGAATCAGCTCTCACCAAATTGCACAGAAGCTTGCTGGTCTGATCCCCTGGTATGAATGCAGGCGTCCTAGATTCAAAGCCACATGCTGTCAGCCTCCTTTGTCACAGCTCTCAATCTGCTGAGAATGCTGCAGAAGACAAGATAAGACCAGTTAGCACTTACGTGGTGGCTTCATGTTTCTATGGAACCCAGAGAAGAGAGCTCCTATACCTCAGAGGGCCACGAAAAGGTTAAGCCTGAGCTGGACCTCAGAAGCCCAGAAGAATCTGAAGGATAAAGAGGCACAGTTCTTGGTAGTGGAAGGAGAGAGAGGAACAGAAGGCTCAAAAGAAGAGAGGCAGACCTAGAAGGCGCTCTTGGTCACAGCACAGGGGCTGGGCGTCAGGGGAGCAGGGGCTTTCAGGTCAGAAGACAACACTACCCAGGAACCTGGTCTGGATTTGGGGTCCTCTGGGTCCTCATGTCTCTACCAGCCTTCTTGGTTTTCTTCTACCTCTGTTTTACTTTTTTCCAAAGCAATTATAGCTTCCTAAAATGCCATATTTAAAATTTGTGTTTTATTTGTTTATATTTCGTAGGAAAGCTCTCTGAAAGGAGGGATTACTGTCTGGTTCATAGGTTTATGTCTAGGCCCTAAATCACGCAGTTTCAGGACTAACTGACGGTCCTTTCAAGTGTAAGCTCGGGATCCAGAATTACAGCTTGACTGTGAAGCAAGGGCTGGCAACCTGCTTCTCAAATGGGTGTCCTTCAACATCCAGGTGAAGAGCCGGCTCACAAGAATTAAAGGCAAAGGGGCGCCTGGGTGGCTCAGTGCGTTAAAGCTTCTGCTTCGGCTCAGGTCATGATCCCAGGGTCCTGGGATCGAGTCCCCCATTGGGGGGGGTCTCCGCTCAGCAGGGAGCCTGCTTCCCCTACTCTCTCTCTCTCTGCCTGCCTCAATGCCTAGTTGTGATCTGTCAAATAAATAAACAAAATCTTAAAAAAAAAAAAAAAAAGAATTAAAGGTAGAAACTTCCAGGAACTGAGGACTAAGGAAAATGTCTTCCCTGAGGGGTGGGGGAGGGGGTTACAGCACAGATGGATTTTAGGCCGGTTGATCTGGAGTGGGTTGGGTGGAAGGGTCAAGCCCCTGGGGGACTCGACAACACCGGGAGGCCCCACAGGTTGTGTGGAGCCCTTGGCTTTTACTTATCCGTCCCACCGCTCTGTGGGGCTGTGTCCACCTCAGTAAAGGGACCGTGTGTTCCAGAGCCCTTTCCCGGGCGTCTTCCCTCCCATCCTGGTTCAGGGAGCAGGGTCGGGGTATCCACGGCCGGTTCTTCAGACTGTGCAGGAGGAAAACAGGATCCCACCCCACAGACACCCAAGTCCAACGTTGGCTTTAAACAAGGCAGCGGGACATACGCTGTTCAGAGGCCGAGAGCTCCGGGTCTGAGCCCGGTCCCGCCCCGCACTGACCCGCGGCAGGTGCGGCCACGCGCGGAACCAGCCGAGGAACCGCCGGGCCGGGCCGACCTCCGGCCGCGCGTCCCCTCGGGTCTGAGCTCCGCGGGGGACGCGGGGCAGCCCCACGGCCGCGGGACCCACGCTCCGTCCGGGGCGAGTCCCAGGCCCCAGGTCCTCTCCACGTCCCGCTTCTGCGCAGGGAGCGGGTCCGGCCCGGCTCGGAGGACCTCGCGCTGCCGGAGCAGAGGCCGTTTCGCCTCAGGAGGAGGGTCCTGCGGTTCACGCCTCCCCGGACGGAGCCGACGGGATCGCGCGGAGTAAAGTAAGTCAGAGAAAACCCACTGTCACGGGGTGTCATCCCCCGGGAACAGGGGACGCCGCGCAGAGGACCGTCGGGGCAGGGAGGGAAGGTGACGCGGCGGTCACCGGGGAGGAGACGAACCAGCCGGGACTCCCGCTCTCGGCGCAGACTGAGGCTTGCGGGAGGGGACGCGGGACGGGGCGCGGGACGGGGCGACCGACGGGCGCGGGACGGGGTGACGGGGTGGCGGGCACGGGACGGGGTGACGGGCGCGGGACGGGGCGGGGGACGGGGCGACCGACGGGCGCGGGACGGGGCGACGGGGTGACGGGCGCGGGACAGGGTGGCGGGCGCGGGACGGGGCGGGGGACGGGGCGACCGACGGGCGCGGGACGGGGTGACGGGGTGGCGGGCGCGGGACGGGGTGGCGGGCGCGGGACGGGGCGGGGGACGGGGCGACCGACGGGCGCGGGACGGGGCGACGGGGTGACGGGCGCGGGACAGGGTGGCGGGCGCGGGACGGGGCGGGGGACGGGGCGACCGACGGGCGCGGGACGGGGTGACGGGGTGGCGGGCGCGGGACGGGGTGGCGGGCGCGGGACGGGGCGGGGGACGGGGCGACCGACGGGCGCGGGACGGGGCGACGGGGTGACGGGCGCGGGACGGGGCGCGGGACGGGTGACGGGCGCGCGGGAGGCACGTGATGCGACACCCTGGGTGTCATAGCGACTGGCAAGTTACTGAGCTCCACATCTGCAATGAATGATGCACTGGATGTCGGCTCATTGAATTTAAATAAAAAATTTTAAAAATAAACAGATGTGTTAGAAAAATACAAACAAACAACAAAGAGTCAGTTTACTTTTAGACGGTGGCGCTGCTGTTCCGAAAGTCAACCGGCCCCTTGTCAGGAAAGGTAATTTGTCAGGGAGGGTGAGCTGGCCGTTCCCGGGGACCCCGGCACATGCTCCCCACCTCCCAGGGAGAGAGACCTGTTGGCTTTTGCTTTCCTTGCCCCAGAGAAATCTGGAAGGCGGCCTTCTCTCCCTATGAGAATGCCCAGGAGGGAAGACTCAGACTGAGAAACCTCTGCTTGGATGCTGGGAAAGGGTGGGCGCTGGGGGACAGCCCCGTTACACCTGTCAACTCGGCTTCCTCAGCCAGAATAAGCACTTGGAACAAGGCACCCCTCCCTCAGGCCAGGATGCCTGCGCTGGAGTCCATTTCCTGCTGAGCAGAGAGACAGGCAGGGCTGGAGCCCAACTCTGTGGTTGGGGAAGTTCTGCTGGTGCTTCTGGAGCTCTGGTCTCCGCCAGTCTGTTCTCCACGGGAGGGCCAGGCTTCGATACCTCCGTCAGGATGCTCCCTGGCCAAGGACTCCCGTGTCATCGCTGCTGGGCCCTGATAAACGGGCTGTGGGTGTGACCCTCCAGCCCAGGAGACTGATAGGGCAGAGTGTGGCTGACTGAACCCGCTCCAGAATCAGCAGAGAGTCTTGTGTTTCTGACAACGTTCTCCTCTCTCTCTCGCAGGCCGTGGACATGCCCCGATGGAGAGCAGAACGGAATCATGAAGCCTGCTCCACCCCAGCCAAGCCCGGGCTCTCGCCCCAGTTCTGATCCCCGGGGAGCTGTTCGTCATGGACCGACCCAGGGAGAAGGCGCAAAGTAACATTAAATTGCTGAAGTCCGTCCTAGAGCCCCGTTCCCCGTCCCTACCCAGGGGCCATCCTTTCCTCTCTCCTGATCCTTGGCGAAATTGTGTTACTTATGTAACTGTCTTTATGAAACCTCAGAACTGTCCTCTGACACGATCGATCTCCTTCGCCACCCAGCTTTTAAGGCTACGGTGGCTTGAGATGTAGCTCTGCCCACCGCACTCCTCACAGACACACACTCCCAGGGACAGAATTCACTGGATTGCTTTCCAGCTTCTCTGGTCCTTCAACTCTGCTCTCAGTGGGTTTGGGGGGTAGGAGGAGTGGGTTAGGCCAATAACCACCACCAATGCCCAAGTACCGAAGCTCTTTCCTCTACCTGTGACCTAGTGTTTTCAAACACTGAGGCCTCCACAGGAGGTAGCTGTAGGAGAACCAGTTCCATTTTTAGATGTCTGCTTCTTCAGACATCTTGTTTCTTTAACTACTGGAGGGAATACTGAAGACAGTGAGACCCCAGAAAGTCCCACTGTCCTCTTATCCCGGAAAAAAAGATTGAGGGTCTGTCATGAGGCCCTTCCCTAGGCCTTTTCTAAACCTTCCTCCCCAAGTTGGGTGAGAAAGGGGTTGAAGAGCCTTATAATGTGTCAGAAACAACTTGCAAACCATATTTACCTGTGGAGCCCAAGCACGTGAGAGCTGAGAGGCTAGGCCCGCGCTCCTGGGCTTTTAGTCCACTTTGGAACCAACTAGAGGGCTCCTGAAAGCAGTATGCTGGGTCTCATCCCAGTGTTTCAGCTTCTGGAGAACAGGAATGGGGCCTGAGACTATGCCTTTCCTATAGGTTCCTGGGAAATGTCGAGGACGCTGCTCCAGGACCCACTGGTTTATCGAAAACAAAGGGATTCTCTGGTTTCTCTCTAGCAACCCAAAGTCATGGTGCCCTTTTCATTCCTTCATTCTTCTGCAGAGCAGAAGGGCTGGGTGGAGAGTGCTGCCCTTAGGAAGTCAGGCTGCCTAGGTTTGAATCTTGGCCTCTGTTTATCGGTTCTGTAATCCTAGTCAAATGACTTAACCTCTATACCTCACATTTCTTCACAATAAAAAATATAGCTGACCCTTGAACAATGCAAGGGTTAGGGTTGCTGACCCCCCACTCCATTGGAAATCCATGCACAACTCTCCAGACTTAACTATTAAGCCTGCTGTTAACAGAAGACTTACCGATAACAAACAATTATCACATGATGTGTGGGTTATACGTGTTATAGTGTTATATGAGTTATATGTATTACAGGCTGTAACTTTATAATAATGGAAGCTAGGGAAAAGAACAGGTTACTAAGAAAAGCTTAAGAAAGAGAAAATACATTCACAGTATGATACTGTAAAAAATCCATGTGTAAATGGACCCGTGTTGTTCAAATCTTTGTTGTTCAAGGGTCCACTACTGACATCTTCTAAGAGCTTACTGTGTGCCAGGCACAGTCCTAGTGTATTTACTATTTATGTAAATCGTTAGGAGACTATGGGGTAAGTGTTACAGATGAATAAAGTAAGGCAGAGAGAAGATAATGATAAATGCCCCATAAGATTATTGTATGGATTCAATGAGATAATCCATGCCAAACTGTCATTTGAACATCTAACAATATGAGTTACTTTTATTATGGGACCAAGGATCTGAAGTTCCATTCCCTTCTTTTGAGATTTTTAAGGATTTGCCCAAGACCATGAACCATCCCACTTTCTTCCAGGTCCTGTGGAAAAAATGTACAAATCACATCCCGCCACCTCTCCGACTTTTGGATCCTCGCACAAGAGCTCAGGCTCCCCTCCTGCAGACTTTCTGCCCCCGTGGGAGCCGTCACAGCGCCAAGGGCCCGGGGGCACGCGTGGGTGGAGACTTGGCAAGGGCGGGAGTGGTGAGGAGGAATTCTGCAGGAAAGCAGCGGTGTGCGTGCGCCCGGCTGAGCAGGGAGGCCCATATGAGACCTGACAGGGACGGCTCTGGAGAATGCAGGCGGTTTGCAAGCTCACCAGACCGAAAGAGGAGAGAAAAAGAAAAGAGAGAGAATGGCCCAAGCTCCCAGCCGCCTGCGCCAGCACATTCCAGCATGACTGACCCTTACTAGCGGCCTTTGTTTTTCTACCAGAGCCGAGCGGGAGGGCATAGAGACGGTGAGAGGGCAGAGACCCGGGGCCCATGCTTTTCCTGACCTCAACACATTTTAAGCTTTCTTTTCACAGATCTGGACAGAGGAATTTCATTCGACCAGGGCTGAATATGCATACTAATAGGTATTCATCACGTCATTAAGTGAAGCGAAAGCTGATGATTAAAACTTCAGGACCTCCCAGCTGTAAGAAAATATTCTGAGACACAAGGACTCATCATGGTTCGAACCCCTGCTCTAGCGCCTCTTGGCAGGGGGCTACCAAGCCTCCTCCCTCTGTCCTCACACCCTGCCCTGTCTCTGGGTCAGCTCACGTGTGCTCAGCCCTGGGGGCGTCACCTCCGCTGGACGGTTCCTGACTCCCTTTCCCAGCCACACCCTGGCCCAGGCTGGATGAAGGGCCCACCTTCGGTTCTGTCACAGCCCCCCTTTTATCCTGTCCTTGCCCGATGGCTCCCTGTCTTGTCTGCCTCCTTCCCTTAACATGAAGGCACGAGCATCACTCACTTTAATTTCCCAGTGCCAAGCGCCACACCATGCTGGAGTAGATCACCATTAAATATGTACTCACTTAAATATTTAAATACTTTCGTGCATGCCCATCCTCTCCTTGCCACGCTAAATGTGAGGGGAGGGCTTGATTCCTACCTCTGAGAGAACAATGAAAGGCAGGAAACGCTGGCTGACTAATCCAGTCTGGTTAGCAGTAAACACTGAGGGGGAAACACGTTTGACGTGTACCAGCTTAACCAAGGGAGAATTAGGGGCGTTGAGCAAACGAGAGGGGGCCTGATCCGTGTCTGAGCTGGTCCCCGGTGGACAGATGAACGGGAATGTGACTCAGCGTAGACAAAAGAACGTGAGCTCGCACAGCAGGCCTCACTGCCCAGTTTGATGCCTTTCTAGATACCTCGTTCTTCCTGTGGTTACAAGTCTGGTAAGACCAGCCTTCCAGAGAGCCTTCCCCACGATGAAGGGGTTAGGAGCGCCACAGGCAGGCTAAGCAAGGCTTTATAAAGCTGGCCATCTTGCAGGGCTGAACATTACTCTGGTCTAACCATATCCCTGGCAGATCTCTCTCAGCCCACTCCTCAGACCCCCTAAGTGCAGACTTTCTTTCCTACTTCCGTTGGTCCCAAATATGAACATTTGGTCAGAAAGGGAATCAAGAGTAAAAAGGCATTTGGCTGGGTGGACAAGTACTTCTGGACAGATTCCTATAAAGTCATGTCCTAATAGGTCAACAGGTTCCTCTTTCTGGGAAGGCAGCTAGTCTGTGGAGAGTCCCCAGGTGTGCACTTGCTACAGAAGATCTCCATGGTCCCTTGTGTTATCCCTGGTGACCCTTTACTCTCTGCCACAGTCTCATCAGTTTTGTGTTCTTACTTCAGTAGGATGAATACGTGCTCACTGAGGGCAGGTACATATTCTGGTGCTTTCTGTTGCTGGGCCTGGGGAGAGAGGGAGGAGGGGAGGTAGTACTTACAGAAATTTAATAAAAATCAAGAAAGGCATTGGGCACTAAGCTCCAGGCCTATCCATTGTATTTCCAATCCAAAAGCAGTGTCCTCAGGTAAAAGCCTGCGTGGAACTTCTGTAATATGGAAACAGGCCCCACAAAAAGCATGTTGCAATCGATTAAGGAAGCTGGTGAAGCTTTTCTGAGGCTGCTAGGGGTCATGTGTCCACTGTCAAGGGAGCTCACCCTCCCTCCTTGTAGGCTACAAAGTGAACAGAGGCCAGAACCACTTCTTTATTTTGGAGCAAAATCTGGCTCTACTAATCGCCGCTAGCGCAAGGACAACTCATCCCTGGGACCAGTTCCTTTTTTCCACCAACATTAAAATTAGCTTTCTTTTCCTCTAGCTCTTCAAGCTCAGAGAGCTGACAGAACAAATGTCCTTTCTGGCATTCAAGAAGAAATGGCTGAAGGAAAAAGAAGTGGTTGTCTTCAAATTTCTGGGGGGAAAACTTGATATGGAGAGGGGTTGACTGGTTTTGTCCTACTTACCATGAGGGACAGTTAGAAGAGCAGAGGCCACATGGAGACTGGTTTCCGCTCAGCAGGAGGGAGAACTTTCTACCAATTCCAGCCATCTAAAACGGATGATCTGTTTCATGGGGATAATGAGTTTCTGCACACTGAAGGCACTTTTGAAATATTTAATTTACTTTTTTGAACAAGTAATAGATACAACAGGATAGAATTCAAACCTATATGTTGTAAGAGTGAGTCTCCTTTTTACCCCTGTTTCCCAGACATTCCTTTTCTTCTGAAGAGGCAATCTCTTCTTACCTGGTATTTGGCCACAGGCCAGACAACTCTCTGTGGGGTATACTGGAAATGGGCCATGGTTTCTGGCATCGAGCAAGATGGCCTCTGAGAATCTTCTATCCCTTGGATCTCCCCCTTTATGTTTCCAGCACATAATCTTTAAAGTATTACTACGAAACTGAGTTTGATTCTGTAAAACACACCTTCCCTGCTCAAGGACTGGGTGGCGGACTTAGGACTGGCAGTTGGGTACTCGGCCAGTCCTAGACCAGTTCTGAGCAGCCCGTATAGCAACAGACAGATTCCAACCCATGACAAAAGAAGTATCAGAGGGAAATGGACCATAGACCCCATGCCAGGTTTGTGGGAACCCCTTTGCCAAATGTAGTCCTCCCCCCATTTGAAACTGAAGAGAACAAAATGACAGGGAGATTGGGGAGGGGGCAAGATTTAGAGGAAGGGGCTGGAGGTAGAGCCGGAGGAAGACAGGCTGTGGGTAGAGGGCAGAGAAGGGTCACAGTACCATCAGGGACTACTGGGGGTTCCTCACACTGGTGACCCGGACAGTGACCCCTTTCTTGTCATTGGAAAACCACAATACTCTCTTAGCCTTTTTTCCTGGCTATCTCTTGCCTTTTCCAGTTTCTCAAATGCCTCTACAGTCTGCTGTCAGAGTCCCCAGGAGGTCTGGTTTCATCTAACACATGGGCTGCACATGACTCCAAGCATGGAATCTCTTTTCATGTACTTGGAGAATTCAAAGGCATTTTTGGTCTTGAAGGTGAGCTCAAACCTCTGATCCTGACAGATGAGTCTGGCTGCAGTGTTCAGGGGCACTGAGACTTGACAAATCCAGGCGGCATCTGTCCTATTTCAGGAGCTTGGCTATTTCCCCAGAATGAATGGAGGAAAGTTAAAAAAAAAAAAAAATGTAGGGCTTTCAAACAGGACTCCAGACTCCTTTAATGACAAGAAGTACAAAAGGCCACCTCACCTATCCCTGGTTCGGCTTCTTAGAAGGGAAATAAATAATAAAACCGTTTCGTTATCGTCATTGTTACAATGGCCATCATTCATTTTAAAGAATGATGTAATTATCAAATGTAAATTGAAGAAAAGGCGTATATTTTCTGGACATACTTTCCTGTCAGCAATAACAGAGAACATGGCAAACAAAATAAAAGAATCGTTAAGGATTTTCTTACCCAAGATAAAGTTGCAGGTCATCTCAGGTGACAGAGTGACAGATTATCACACGGTTCTGTGCTTAGAGGGATGGTCGGCCTCAGTTCCATGAGCCAGGCACCTGGGCCACGGGAAACTCTGAGGTGGAATCAGGCTGGGGCTGGAGGGTAAGCATCAGCCGAGAAGGTCAAGGCAACATCGTGCCATGAAAACTCCACTTCTAAGGAGAACAATGATCTCAACAGCAGAAGTAATGTCAAGGAAGGTTGATAGGTTTAAGTGTCTGCCACAGAGCTATTTGCTAGGAATTTGGCATGTATGTTCTCATTTTTGCTTCACAACACTTGTAAGAAAGGGACTCATGGTAACCTTGTTTGGAGGCTTAGAGAGGTCAAGTCACTTTCCCAAGGTCACACAGTCAGCAAGTGAAAGGGTCAAGAGCAAACCCAGAGCACTTGACTTCTCAGATTCTCCTGTTACTCTTAGGCTGTTACTCTTAGGCTGAACTGAGAGGCACCAACCCAAACATGGAAGGACAATTTCAAAGAATGATCTTAGGGTGAAAGGAAAAGAAAAGTTAGCAAAGTGAAGGCTTGGAAAACCCAGAACTTATCTCCAGCCAGGGATCACGTGACATGCAAAAAGTAGTTTGAGGTGAGTGATGTAGAAATAAATCTAGAAACAGAAATGTCTAAGACTTGAGTCTCAGAGACTTGAGACAGACTTGAGACTGAGAAATGTCTGTTTTTGTTTTTGTTTTTTGTTTCTTCTAATTGAAGTACAGTTGACATGAGACCTATCTTCTATATGATGCCTCTTTGTGCGGTAGGGGAGGTGTGTGCCTTAAGGGAGTCCTGCTGGCTTGACTTGAACGTTTCCCTGCCCCATCCAAGGCTTCCACCTTCCAGACAGGACAGAACTGGGGAGGAAGTACATGAGCTTCCGGTAGAACCCAAGCCCAGGTGCATTTCTAAATTCCATAACCAAAACCCCTGTGTGAGGCTCCAGATCCATCCAGTGGATGTGGAGAGGAATGTATTGGCTAAAAAAAGGAGTCACACTGGCTGAATATGTGTGTCTCCAACACAAATCACAGAGCACTCCTCCTAAGCACTCCTGAGCAAGAAACCCTGTTAATTTAGCAACATGAGAAATGGAGAAACTCGTAACAAAAAGGACATGAGTGATGTAAATTGGGGGAGAATGAAACAGTGATCTATTTGTCTTAACTAAGCATGCTTAAGACCAAATACACACCAAAGCTATTCCTGGTATTGAAACAGTGTTTAGGTAGTATGAAATAGCCTTCTTTGGTCTAATCTCCACATTACAAAGACATCTTGACTTGGTAACTGTGATCTGAGCACACTCATCCCTGGATTAAGGTTTCTTACTTGTTCCCATGAACCTTAGCCTTGTTGAAGAGCTTTCTTTCCCCTTTGCTTGCAGGAAGAGGCACACAACATGGAAAGGAGAGGTCTATAAGCACTTCTTCAATGTTTCATGGTAGGCTAGGGGCAGAAAACTATTCTGGCCCTTGGCAGTTTCCCAGGACCCTAATGATGTGCTTTTCTCTGCAAGAGGCCTCATCCTATTCGAGAGTGTCTGTTCCCATGGCACCTCCAACTTTATCCATGACCCCCTTTTACCCTCAGAGAACAAAATATGCTGAAAACACTCAGTACCACCCTGCTTGTGTGCACAGAGAGAGCCACGAATGTACTGCCCCACACGTGCTGGAGTCAACTCCTACTGGTCATAAGGGCCAATTGTTACATTTTTAGAAAATCGATGAGCTTGTTAAGTTTCAAAATGGCCATGCTTGGAGTATTTACACCACAGCAATTGGCAAATGCCATAATCGGGGCTTTTCTTTTCTTTCTTTTTTTTTTCTTTGAGAACTAAAAATAAGGGACCACGATTCCTTCACTGGATACACCATGCGTTCACAATTTTTTTCAGCCAAACTTGGTGAGAGCATCTCCTAAATCACAGATCTTGCAGTCGGTCTTGAAGCTCTAATGACAGATGATACAAAATCTCTGGAGTGGAAAGACCTCATTAACTTTGAGCCACTCCCTGATCATTCTCCTTACTGTTAAGACAGGTGAAAGCTTTGAGTCTATCTGCACTTGAGATTAAAGTAGTCTGAGGTCCCTCCCGCTTGTCATGATCTAACATCCTAAGAAAGGTATTCAGAAGCTTGTAAGCAGTTCATCTCAAAATGAAATCTTTACTCAGTAACAGAAAAAAATCAAGCCCCTGACTCATTAGAAATATTTTTCTTCCTCTATCTCTTTTCCTAACTTTTACCCTGGATTATTGGGGGGTTTCATGCCAAAGAAAAGAATATAGTATGGAAATTCCCTTGGGTAACTTGGGGCCTTTGCTTTTGCCAAAGACTTTCAGATTTCTGGAACAGATTCATAGGGATTTCATAAATGCTACTTATCTTTTGTTTATTTCAAAATCTTGTTCAAATACATAATTTTCTCATCATTAGCTTGCCCCTGCTCCAGTTTTAATTCCATGGCTATGGCCAGAATGAACAATTCCAAAGGGAAAAAATAGACTGACTTGAGTTATGTGAGCCTCTTTACCGGTGGCTGGAGCTAATCTGATCTCCTGATTCTGCTCGATGACCTTGAGCGATATATCACTTTCCTGATCAGCATGCAACAGGATGGCATTTCTAGCCACAGGAACATTTAAAGGATTAACTGTGGCCCCTTAGCAATCTTAGAAAACATAAAGGCATTTAGTTATTACTTATCCCATACTGGCTAGTTTAAAAGACAGGGCCTGCTTTGTCTAAATTATGGAAACCCTTGGATCCCTTACCTCTAAGAACCATAATCAGCTTAAAAAGACCTGAAACTGTGACTGCTCAGCATTTCCTGTTGAGGATCAGAGCTGGTACTGCGGTTGCTCACAGGAAATGAAGCAGGATCAGGTAACAGCCTCAAAGACCTGGGTCACCAGAGAATGTGACCCCTGACATTCTCTTAAGGGGAACTTGAGAATGGAAAATGATAAAAGAGAATTCCAGGCCCTCAAATGTGAGGGTACAGAAATGGGGTGAGAGGTAAGGGAATTGCAGATTTTTTTTCATTCTATTTCTGTCTTTCGTGGCTTCTGTTCTTTATCTTTGCTGATTTTTCGAGGGTATTTCATTTTTAAGTCTCCTCTATTCTAAAGACAGCAAGTATTTTGGGGGTACACCTTTTGTGTGATACATGCTGGAGGTATATACACTGGGGAAGAAGATGCCATTTCTAACCCCCCAAGGAGCACACAGTCCATGCGGGAGAAAGAGAAGGAAAGAATGCCAGCCGAGTATGTTAGGGAACAGAATGCAGTAGAACACAGGTATATAAGAGCTTATGGAAGGGTTTCCTAAGCCACCCTGGACATGTTAAGGGGGGCTTCCTGGAAGAGGTGATATCTGAGCTAATTTAGGGACAAATAGACATTATCCAGGCAAGTGAGTGGGGAATCAAGCAGAAGAAAGAGAACACGTATAGAGACATAAGAGAACAAGGTACTTCGAGAAGCTCTAAGTAGAGCTGGAGCTTAGGATTTGATCTGGGAGGAGTGGCAGGAGATGACTAATTGGAGGCCAGCCCTGGAATGTTCTGGAATGTAGGAGGTGCAAAAGAACTTGCAGTTTAGGAGCCACTGAAGTATTTTAAGCAAGAGAATGGCCTTATTGGGGCACCTGGGTGGCTCAGTCATTAAGAGTCTGCCTTTGGCTCAGGTCATGATCCCAGGGTCCTGGGATCAAGCCCCGATTCGGCTCCCTGCTCTGCAGGAAGCCTGCTTCTCCCTCTCCCACTCCCCCTGCTTGTGTTCCCTCTCTCATTATGTCTCTCTATGTCAAATAAATAAATAAAATATTTTTAAAAAAAAGAGAGAATGGCTTTTTTAGAGTTGTGGCTTAGAAACATTTTTAAGTAAAATAATTAAGAGTAGTCAATAGTTGTTAACCACCTATGATGTGCCAGGCAAATTTGGGGCATTTTTTTTATATAATGCGTGTAGTCACACAACAGCCTTTCCCAAAGTCATATGGCATCAGAAAGGTGTAGTGTCAGGATACAAACTCAACCAGGCCACCACCAGAGACTCTGCTCTCAACAACTAAGCTACAGACTATCTTTTGTTGTTGCTTCTCCATCACAAATGTAGTGTCATTCTCATCGCTTAAATATTTCTGGTTGTTTTTCAATTTTAAGCCAGTTTAAATTCCCCAAGCAATTCCCATGCATACACAAGAGGTCTTGCTTTTTTGAAAAACCCCAGATTTTGATTATATAAAGTCTAGGGAGTTTACAAATTGGAAGGAATACACAGAGAAGTTCGTGTTGACTAGACTATTTTGGTCTTTCTACAGTGATCAAGTAGGTCCTCGGTGACATTTCCCTATGTTTCAGTTCCGAGCTTGGCTGGGAGTCCCCAGGAATCCCTCTCCCACCCTCAGTTTCCAGATCCCGGAATGACTTACTCCTTCTTGTCTCTATTTACTGCACTTGGAGCTAGTCTTTTTGGAACCAAATTCCCAGTTAACAAGGAGCACAATAAAGAAAAATCAAATCAGAGTTCAACGAGGGATTGTTAATACAATAAAAAGAAGGCTGTCTTTCATTCCTAGAGGGCCAATCTTATACTTTTAGGAAGCCGCAGATTATGCATAGCTCCTGAGGTATACTTGCAAATAACCAAATGTCACTTTTATTCTGTCATCAACCTACACTTACAAGCACCTGCTGTGTGCCGGGCACCATGCCAGAGCTGGCTACAGAGAGATGGTTAAGTCATGGTTTCCTCCTTCAGACCTACTGGAGTTGCTCAGTCACTGATAACTTTATAATGTGGGTGTTTATACCTTCATCTTCCTGAACACCTCCATCTCTTCCGTGACTCTTGCCACCTGCATCTTTCAACTTGTAAGAAATCCCAAGACACTCCTTTCCCTGAAATGGTCCGGTTCTATGCAGCCACTCTAGTCCGGGAAGAGGAGAGATGGCTCCTGACTTGGGTCATCTGGCTGAACCAGTTCTCACCAACTTATTACCGAACTTTCCCATTTGACTAACAAGTGACTAGGCATATTCTAACCTGTGATGTTGTTACAGGCCTGTTTGGGAGTTACTGGGCTGTGACCATTTTGTTTTATTTTTTGAAAAAAATTTAGCTAAATAAATCAATATGTATGTATGTATGTATGTATTATTTTTAGTAATCTCTACACCCAGCATGGAGCTTGAACTCATAACCCTGAGATCAAGAGTCACATGCTCAGGCACCTGAGTGGCTCAGTCAGTTGAGCGTCTGTCCTGATCCTTTTGATCCCAGGGTCCTGGACTGGGATCCTGCACAGGGCTCCCAGCTCAGTGAGGAGTCTGCTTCTCCCTCTGACCCACCCCCCAGCCCCTCCTCCTCCACACCCCTCAAGCACAGCCTCTCCCTCACCCCCTCTTGTGCAAAAATAAATAAAATCTTAACAAACAGAGAGCCACATGCTTTTTGGACTGAGCCAGCCTGGCACCCCAGGCTGTGGCCATTTTCTTTCTTTTTCTTTTTCTTTTTTTCCCTGTGGCCATTTTCTAAAGGGAAAGGTGAAGTTTTGATTTCATCAGGGAAAAAAAAATCACCTTCACTTTAAGCACTGAACACAGAAATACCTCTAAAAGAAATGTCAGCTCTTTGGAAAATCTCTAAAAAGCCTAGCTATGTGCCCATAAGCCAACTCCATCCTTTTTCCAAATGTACGAATTTCTCCTTGGGAAAGTGTAAGTTGTAAGGGCCCAACGGCAATCCTTGAGGATCAGTTGTCATGGAAACCAAGCTAGGGCAGGAAGAGCTCACTCAGTCTCATAACCCCTTTTCGACCAGGTACCGCTCTGGGGGAAATGCTGGGCAGACGCAGCCTCAGAGCAGAAGGGACAGTCTGCGATCAGAGAGTCCCAGATCAAAAAGCTCAGCCCTCCCGGAATTCGTCAGGGCAGACTCTCGTTCTCCTTCCTGAACGGAGGAAGATGTGGAGATCTCTGAGGAAGTGAGCTTTCAAATTCAGTTTACATTAATTTTTCATTAACCTCATGAACCACACTCTTCTCGTCTTTCTTCTCTTTCTCTCCCTCTGTCCACCTACTCTGCTTATCTCCTCCATCCGGGTGACACCCCATCCCCACTGTCCTACTGACCCCTTTCTCAGACTAAGAGTTGACAAACCAGTTCCTCAACTATCACCTTCAGCTATGTGGTCATCCATTACTGTAAGTGACGGGTCAACCTTCTGAACTCTAAAGACAGCATGTGCCTTCTACAAAGAAAACAGGGGCCGCCTTCCCAAAGAGATGCCCATGTCAGCGGCTCCCAAACACAGCACTCCATTCAGACTCTCTGAGGAGATCGCTGACAGCATGTTTGTGCAATGCGGCAATCGATGACACCAGGTCTTACAGGTATTAAGGTCTAGTCATCTTTGTCTCACCAGTGGCTAACCAGTGTCTACTACAGTGCCAGGACATAATAAGTATGTATGGTATGGCCTGCTCAGCCCCACCCACTCCCCTTGAAAACTGTGTCTCTTTTGTCACACTTCATCTTTATGGAGTTCTGATTTAATCTCACCCCAATGGTCTTAACTGATTGCTTGAAGATAAAATTCCTTTCCAAGTTGGGCTGGGTGCATTGTCTTGGATTTGGGGGCTTGGAACTACGGTGGCTGAAAGCTTTAAGTAAATATTGGAAGATGTTCCTAGTCAGGTTTTCTACCATATATATATATATATATATATATATATATATATATATACATACACACATATGATTAAGCTGGTGAATTAGAAGAGAGCCACATGCTTGATTTTGGGTATATTTTGGTCTGTTAGAAGAAACTGCCTCCCAAAATTTTAAAGAAAGAAAGAAAGAAAGAAAGAAAGAAAGAAAGAAAGAAATATATATATATATATATACACACACACACACACACGTATTTATATATATATAATGGTAAATGCAATGAAGCGATGGGATATGACTGTAAAGATGAAAATTAAAAAGGATTTTTAAAAAAGGGATTGATAAGAAGTTGGTTGAAAAAAGAAAAAAGAGAGTATGATCAGGCTGGGGACTAGGGCAAAGCCATACACTAGATTTAGGGTATATTTGGATCTGTTAGAAGAGACTGTGTCCCAAAATTTTAAAGAAAGAAAAACTTTTATGTATACAAAAAGGTTAAATACAATGAAAGGATAGAATATGACTATAAAAATGAAAATTGAAAAGATCTTTAAAAAGATATTCATAAGATAGTTAAAATAGGCTAAAAAGTGTAGTTTTTCCAGCGAGATGAACACAACACCAGGCAAAGTGGGTGCAAGGCAAGATTTATTGAAAACACTCTGGGGAAGTTTCAGGGCTCAGGAGAAGGGGAGCCAGGAAAGTTGCGCCGGGAGGAGGTGGGCACCCTCGGGCGAGGTTCCAGGACAACAAGTTTCCCTTATTTGGATATTTCGCCTGCTGGTCGGGGTCCCATTGGTCCACTGGAGCCCGGAGCGGGGGTCTCAGCCCAGGGCGGGAGGGTTTTCAGATTCCTGCTTGGGTCTTTGTTCTCCTGTCTGAACTCCGGTTTTGGGTCGGGGACTTTCGCCATCTTAAGTAGCCCTTTCTGCCAGCCCAACAAAAGAAAAAAGGAAAAAATTTTTTTAAAATCGAAAAAGAAAAAATAATGGAAATTTTAAAAATTTAACTTTGAAAGACTAAAGAATCATCGGAAAAAAGCTATGAATTCTACATGCTGCAATCCGCCGGCACTTGTGTTTTGCAGTTCTCATTGATCTGTGAACTTGGTCTTGGCCGGACGGTCGTGCAGATCTTCTGCAGGAGGGGCCTGCTGCCCTGGTTCTCAACTGTCTTGGCCCGAGCGGGAACCGCACGGCCCTTGCCAGGGGCCGGGCTAAGCGATCCGCTTGGGGTCGCGCTCGGAGCTTTTGTTCCCTGCGCGCTTTCCGTACCGCGTTGGAGGACGGGAATGAAGATGGCGGCCCCCGGTCTCTGGCCTGGAGGTGAGGAGAGCTCAGCCCGGCTCCTCAGTGCAACCTCAGAGAAAAGCCGTCAATCCCTCCGGCTTCCCTGGTCTCCCGCCGGGCTCTGAGCGCCCCGGCCTGTGACCGAGCGTTTCTCTCTCTGTCGCGCAGCCCCGTGTGGGGTCTCCAAACCCAATAGATTCCTGCCACACGCGGCCACGCTGCTCCTCCCAGAGAAGGAAGGGGGGCGGGTGTCTCTCCAGATCTGCCGCTTGTGGAGTCTCTGCTGGAAGAGCAGTGGCCTGACTGTGCCTCGGATCACGGTTCAAGGTAACCCCCGGCTGAGAGCCTATTCTTTACCCACTCCGATACCCGGGAGCTCCGCCGCACTCACCCCGGTCTTTCTGGGACCCCGCGGGACCTGAGACCACACTGTCCCTGCGGGGGCTGCACCCCCGGCTTAGCCTCTGGTGCGACGTCCCTCCTGGAGCAGACCCTAGAAGTTCCGATTTTGTGCCCCGCTGCTCTCTCACCTGCCGGGGGCCGGCCCCTCCCCCCGCGGTCTATCTTCCCGTATATCGCCTGGGATTCACTTCTGTGCATGTCCGACCTTCCAGAAAGTGGTGCTTTTCGGTTCCTAGAATTGCTGCTGTTCTTCTCTTCGACTTCCTGTGGAGGCTGTAGGTGTTCAGGATGGTTTGGTAACTCTCTAGCTGAACTCCTGGGACCAGACAAACTTTAGGTCTGCTTCTCCTGCACCACCTTCCCTACGTCTCCTCAGACCCTGTCCTGATCATGCTTTTCCCCAGCCTGCAGAGTGATGATTGCACAGCCCAGTAATATCCTAGCTGGTGTCTTATACGTGCCTTTATGATCGCACTTATCATAGGGCGTTGTGATGCTTTTGTTGCATGTCTTTGTCCCTGTGAATTCCAACAGAAAAATATCTTTCTATAAACCATCTTTGTAAGGCTTCCAAAAAGCACAAGGCTTGGTACATAATAGGAATTTAAATAATGAATGAATGAATAAGTGAATGAATGAATGCAGATGTTGGGTTGGGGTGAGATATCTTCCTGCTAAATACTAACTCAGGTGAAAACCGGCACTACTACATTTCTAACTTAATTGTCAGTTCCAGAATAAATTGCCCTGCTGACAAGTGTAATCTTCTGCAAGTGAAGACACAGAAAACCTTAGACTACCTTGGAAGGGAATTTCTAAGCATAGCAAGAACCCGAGTTAAAAGCATTCCAAACACAGTGTCAGATCCATCGGGCCATACTATATTTAAAGTTAATTAATAATTTAGATTTACTATGAACTATGTGCTGTGGTGCTATACAAAATTACTGCACATAATCCTTACAACTCTATGTAGTAGGTGCCCTAGTGCAATCTTGACAGATGTACCGTCGGGTACATCTTTATACCCTTATACCATCACGTACTGAGAGGGAAGTGCCATCCTGCGGGAACTCAGCCAACAGGAGCACAGAGACCTGGCTTGTAACTTCCATGCTCCATTATCCTTTAGAGGCCACCCATGTGCACCAGATCCAGTACCAACTGCTCTTTAAGATTAGCTTATGGACAGTTCTTCCAGGAGACCCTCTAGCCCAGGCTAGAGGCCCCTCCCACTACCCTGTGCACACCTCTATCATAGCAATCCTAAAATTTCACTGTGATTAGACCACAGACTTCTCCAGGACAGAAAATGATTACATTCATTGTTGTAGCCACAACATGATGCTTGTTGCTTAGTAAGTTTTCTGCAAATATTTATTGAATTAAAGTAAACCAAACGGAGAGAATCTCTAAGCTAACCAATGACCTTAGGGGGCAAAGACACCTGCTCCCAGAATTGGACTCCTTCTGTTTTTCTTCTGCTTTCCAAGGATTTCTTGATACTGAAACTGATGCCCTCTTTGTTTAACATAAAAATTTCACAGGCCCCGTGATAATCACTACTATGCAAAAGGTAACTAATAGTTTTTAACTGGAGTTTAGTTTCTTTTTTAATCAAATTTTTGTTTAAGATTTTTTTATTTGACAGAGAGAGAGAGATCACATGCAGGCAGAGAGGGGGGGGGATGCAGGCTCCCCGCCAAGCAGAGAGCCCGATGCGGGACTCGATCCCAGGACTCTGAGGTCATGACCTGAGCGGAAGGCGGAGGCTTTAACCCACTGAGTCACCCAGGTGCCCCTGGACTTTAGTTTCTATATATCCTCAACAGCTAAAAAGATTTTGCTCAGATTTACTTTCATTACTTTCTATTATGAACAGAAGCATATTTTGTCTTAAATGCATATGTATATATGCAAAATATTTCAATATTGAATGCAATTTCTAACTGTACCTTCCTACCGCCATAGATCGTGATATGGCTCCCCTGAGAATCCCTGGATTTCCCAGTTTTGCTCTGGCCAGACTCCTTTCTTCAGGCAGCCCCTTGTTGTCCCGTGACTGGGCTTTACACAGATAGCCAGACTTCCAAGAAGATGAATTCCTGCCCTTGACATTTCCAGGTACCTCCTCCCCATCCACACACACACCTTTACCTTCCTCTCTACCGCTGCATTCCTCTACCTTGTTAGAGCTCCCGTTGCCGACCAAACTCTAGGGCTGGCAGGTGTAAGACTGCTCAACTTTGCCACCCTCTTGGGTCTCGCCTGCCTTCCTCCCCTCTACCATCCACCTCTGACGCCTTGTTTAAACTGGTGGACAAGCTTCATGCCAGGACCTGCCTCCTCTGGTTCCTCCTGCACTATCATTCCAAAGATATGACACATTCCAATAACCTACAATGTCTAACGGGCTGAGAGCAGAGAGGCCTGTGCCTGGAGCCAGTGCATGTCATTTCCCATCCCGGGAAAACCCAACAAGGGGGGGCTTGGTTTTGTTTGGTTTGCAGCCAGTTTTGTCCGTCAGATGGCAGAGGACCCCATGGAGAAAAGTGCTATTTTGAATATAACATTTAACAAGGTTGAGGTGATTGGATGATAGGAAATCTTAGATATTACGTTGACCAAGAAAGGGACGTAATGCCAAGATATTACGTTGACAAAGAAAAGTTGACCAAGGAAGGAAATTCGCTCCACAATCAGAGGGAAAGTAGGAGAGTAGGAGGAGCTTTAGCTTTGGGCTCAGAAAGACTCACGTTCTAGTTCCAAAGTATGAACCTAGGCTAGTAATTCAGCCTTTGTGAGATGCCCCACCCACTTTGAAGGGTTATTGTGCAGATGAAATGTGGACTCACTAACCATGTTGAGCATGGGGTAGGGAACACAGCAAAAGCTCATCCAGTCACCCTCTCTACCAGCATCCCATGCGGGTTTGATAAATGTTAAGTTTATCAGATTTCCAAATGTTAAATGAAAACATATTTGCTCCTATGGTCAGAGAGCAGGTGGAAACCTGGAGGGCAGTTGTACCATTTCTTGTAAGATTTTCCCCCCATTTGGATAATGAAGTATTTTATTCTTTAAAAAGTAATAGGTCACCATAGCCAAATAGGTTTAAAAGCTAAACAGTCAAGGCGCCTGGGTAGCTCAGTGGGTTAAAGCCTCTGCCTTCGGCTCAGGTCATGATCTCAGAGTCCTGGGATGGAGCCCTGCATCGGGTTCTCTGCTCAGCAGGGAGCCTGCTTCCTCCTTTTTCTCTGCCCACCTCTTTGCCTACTTGTGATCTCTGTCTGTCAAATAAATAAATAAATAAATAATCTTTAAAAATTAAAAAAAAAAGCTAAACAGTCACAAAAAATGTATACGAATGGACTTAAACATAAAAGCAAGTGCAATCTTGTAAATAGAGAAATACAAATTTCAATTGTACAGAGATATTTTTCATCACTCAAATTAGTTTAAAAGTAAAAATTACAGGAGCTGTTGTTGAGGCTGAGGAGAACAGGCCTTTGCCTACATTTGTAGTGGTAATAATGAATTAGAAAACTCTTTGCAGGGACATTTTGCAGTTTCTAATAAATACACATATGAACTTAGCTTAACAAATAAGGAACACTTAATGAATTTGCATGTCGTTCTCAGGCAGGGGCTGGGCTGATTTTCTCTCCATCTTTCCAAACTTAGTACACGCGCAGCTGTTACTGAGACTGATAGGTTTATCCTCGTTAGCGCAGGAAACCCAGACTCCCAGAGCTTAAGTTACTTGACCAAAATGACACAAGTACAAAACACCACAATTCCGGGTTTATCTCTGCAATTGCATCAGCCCAATACAGCAAGATGGTTTTCTCATGCTTATCAGAAGCTCTAATAGTTTGAGCAAAAAAGAAAAATTAACAGTTGCTCAGTAAGTGGCCCTTCCTTGATAGTCACCGTTGAAACGAACAGTGTGAAGAGGGTGGTATTTGAAGAGGTTTTGGCATTCTATAAAACACTTATCTCGTCTCTGCAGCAGGTCAGTGTCTTGAAAAAGGAAGTTGGGGGACCCTGTGTTTAGATTAAAAGAGGCAAAAATGCAAAGCATCATCCTTGATTTTATTTGGTTTTTGGAAATCCAGCCAGAGTAGACATGTTGGGGAGAAACTGGGGAACTTGAATATGGACTGAATAGAGATAAAAACAAGGAATCGTTATTCATTTTTTATTATGTATGATAACAGGATTATTCTTTGAAGGATGGTTTTTTGTTGTTATTCTGGAGCTGCATGCTGAACTGTCTAGTGGTAAAATGTCACGATGTCTTTATTCTAACATGATTCAGCCAGATGATTTGTAGACAGAAGAAATGTGGCCAAAACATTGACAGTTGCAGAGGATCCTTCGGTGTCCTTTGTGGTCGTATTTCTGTTTGTCTGTCTATTTAAAGTTCTCATAATAAATTGTAGGTGAAGGAAGAAGCCCATGGAAACCCCTGACCTAAAGGGAGGGCTCTCGAGCTGTGCTGTGGGGCTTGGTCCCAGGCCCTGTCCCTGACAAAGACTGTGAGGAAGACAGGAAGACCAGGTAATCACATCTGGGATGACAAACGGTTGCTGGACTCCGGATTCGGAAAGATGTTTACTGGCTGGAATGTGACTAAAGGAACCTTAATAAGGAAGAAGATGGGGTCACAGGTGCGGGTTTTAAAAAATTAATAGCCTGAGGAAAGCTCTTAGAACAGCCTTTCTCACCAAAAGGACAAAAAAGCTTCAGCTGGTGGCTCGTCAAGGTGAGAGAATGAGGTGACATAGCTTCCAGGAACACGAATTTCCTGTCAGTCCACATTTCAGGAAGCAGGTGATCCAGGAGGCGGGAAGTGGAGTCCCGCAGTCAGTCTGGCCGGGGCGTGTCTGGAGCTTCCATTTCCGTTCTAGGGGTCTTATTTGGAGTGGCCCGTGGGAGAGGGTGACTGAGCCGTGTCATACTGGCTGAAGAGCTTGGGGATCATAAGTTTAAAAAAGACTAAGAGGAACATGGGCGAGGCCATCAAATACTTCAAAGGTTTTGTGCAAGGGGGACAAGCCCTGTGTAGGCAGCTTCATAAAAAAAGAACCAGATACACTTGTTACAATAAAATGGAGAATTTCTGTAAAGATGCCAGGGCAGGGCTGCATTTGTTAAATGGAGAGCATTGTGCGCTCCATTAATCGCTCCTGTTTCACAGTACGAGAACAATGGCAAATTTGAGACAAAGAGAGGAAAACAAGTGAAACTGCCTTGAAAAGCTTATAATGTTTCCTAAGCTGAAGTATGTGTTTCTATTTTCCAGTAGCATTTCGAGAGCAAAATTTCCAAGGGCCAGAGATAACGTTTATCTTTGCCCTGGATCCTTGCTTAAACTTCACCTTATTTAAGACTGTGTTGTCTGTGTCCACAATGACAAATAATTATGTTGATAGTTTATCCGGTTTACAATCCCAAAGCTAGATAGCCCCCTGGTGACTTTTTAAAGTTTTAATTTGGTCAGTGAAACATTCATGTGGTTTAATATTCAAAGAATAGATAAGGAAATACTATGAAATATCCCCTCCCTCTGCCAATTTCTGTCCTCCAGCCATTGAGTTCCACTCCTCAGGGCCAACTGATGTTAACCAATCTCTTGTTTCATGGACACCTTACTCTTTACCCAATTTTCTCAATGTGAGAGTCTAGAAAGGAAGGATTTCCTGACTTTTGGCTATATGACCCGTAAGATCCTCTCTCTTACACCAGATAGAGTGGAATCTAATCCCGAGGGGTTTAGGAACAAGTATTCCTCGAGACAGCAAACATCTGCCAATGCCTAATTTCACTACTCTGCTCTTTACTGGCCAGGAAGTGAAAACCCTCGGCAAAGACTTTGCAAGGGGGAGATAACACTCTTTGAGGGTAAATACGGCCATTTCTCCTCCACCCGACTTCACTGACAAGGTCACACATTTATATCTTTGTTACTGCCCAGAGAGCTCCGTGGTTGGTGCTGCAGAAAACCTTGTTGCTGACATCACTGGGGTTTTATAGTGGAGAAGATCGCAGGCTTATTTATGTACTGACCCGTCCACATGCGTTTGGCTTATGTGTACGTGTGTTCTCTCTCCAGCTGAAATACGTTCCTGATTCGTAAATCCATTGTCCCCTCACTGCCCCCAATACAGGGAACTCAGCGCCTGTTGCCTCACACCGCTTGACAACCTAGGAATGGACTTTTCTTCTAAGTATATTTTAAGTATGCATCTAGGTAGCTCCTGTTTCTCATTAAGTTAGACAGTTTTTCTAGAGAGGTAAGAACTGCATGTATGAAACAGGGCCTGTACTTGAGGTGCTAAATTAAGGGGGGCACAAGAGGTACATGGTTGAAACAAGATTGATCATCTCTGTTTTCTCTAGAGAAATTTTATCTATTTCTAAATTTTCTAATTATCTTGATTCTAAGGCTTTAGTTTCTAGGTTTATTAATATTAGAAACAAATTCTGTGCTTCCTCCTTTTCTTGGAAATCTTCTAGATTCTATCAGGCAATATACTCCTCATCCCTAAGACCTCCTTCAACCTGAGTAACTAGACCTAAACAGGACATTCCAAATTGGGCTTTCCTTAGGAGGGGACAAGGTGGTTCTGCCAACTCTGTTCCACTTCTGTTATTTGGAGTTCCTGGTTCTTGGTCGTATGCAGGAAGCTGGGTGGTTCTGAAGTGTAAAACCGTGAGCCTTGACAGTCAGGAGCCAGGAAAGAGATGGTTGCCCCTGAGCAGAGCACATGGCAGTAAAGGCCTCCACGACTTCCCAAGGTTAAACGGGGGACTGGAAGTGACAATGGCCTTGTGACATATGCCTGAGATCCAGCATAGATTTTCCTCAACATAGCATTTCTTTCCGTTCTGAAGAGAAAGGAATTACACAGATTGATTGGTTTTTAAGTTCCCCTTTAGGATGAAGGAAGATGGAAGAGTTGTCTATGAATTTTTATTATAAGAGTCATTTATTTTTAAAACAAAAATCAAACATTAGCTTTGAATTAAAAAAAAAATACCCAAGATTATCCATTAAAAACATTAACCTGGGGGTGCCTGGGTGGCTCAGTTGGTTGGGCGACTGCCTTCAGCTCAGGTCATGATCCTGGAGTCCCGGGATCAAGTACTGCATCCGGCTCCCAGCTCCACAGGGAGTCTGCTTCTCCCTCTGATCTTCTCCTTGCTCATGCTCTTATTGTCTCTCTCTCAAATAAATAAATAAAATATTTTTAAAAAATTAACCTGTACTGTACATGACTTTGAAGCAGGAATAACATGATGAATGAAGAGATTGTCTAGGCCCACTTATGAGAGGTTTTTGGATGAAGCTTAGGATCATGCAGTAGGTAAAGTAATAAGTGACAAGTCTACTCTATTACCTCCCAGGAGCCAACTCAGCACAGAAAAGATTACGTCAAGATGATGGCAGAGTCAACCATTTGACCCCCGTAGTACAAAAAAAATGATGGTTGGTGTGCTTACTACGATTTCTTATAAACAAAGACAGGAAACAATGTGTTGGAGGGGATGTGGAGAAAGGGGAACCCTTTTACACTGTTGGTGGGAATGCGAGTTGGTGCAGCCACTTTGGAAAACAGAGTGGAGATTCCTCAAGAAATTAAAAATAGAGCTTCCCTATAACCCTGCAATTGCACTACTGGGTATTTATCCCAAAGATACAGATGTAGTGAAAAGAAGGGCCATCTGTACCCCAATGTTTATAGCAGCAATGGCCGCGGTTGCCAAACTGTGGAAAGAACCAAGATGCCCTTCAATGGACGAACGGATAAAGAAGATGTGGTCCATATACACTATGGAGTATTATGCCTCCATCAGAAAGGATAAATACCCAACTTTTGTAGCAACATGGACGGGACTGGAAGAGATTATGCTGAGTGAAATAAGTCAAGCAGAGAGTGTCAAGTATCATATGGGTTTACTTATTTGTGGAGCATAACAAATAGCATGGAGGACAAGGGGTGTTAGAGAGGAGAAGGGAGTTGAGGGAAATTGGAAGGGGAGGTGAACCATGAGAGACTATGGACTCTGAAAAACAATCAGAGTTTTGAACGGGTGGGGGGTGGGGGGTTGGGGGAGCCCGGTGGAGGGTATTAAGGAGGGCACGGATTGCATGGAGCACTGGGTGTGGTGCAAAAACAATGAATTCTGTTATGCTGAAAAGAAATTTAAAAAAAAATTAAAACCCCAACATTACTAGTGGTGAAAAAATCAGGCAGGATCCACATAGACCTCTTTGCCAGTTTAAACTGAGATGGTGGCCTTGGGCTGGCCATGTGGAGACACTGTCAAGATCTAGACTTACCAACCTTGACCCCCCAGTGTTACTACTCTACACGATGTGGTTGCAAGAATAAAGGAAAAAGAAAATTCGCCAGCCAGCTAATTGTTCAACAGAGATGCTGATGGGACTTTACTCATATGCCAGGATCACATTGCATCCAGGTTGACCCCTCAGATTCTGGGAAGTGAGTTCATACTAACCAAAAGCAAACTAACAAGTATCCATGGAGAGAAATGGAGAGTTCGGAAGGAATGAGAGTTCTAGAGTTCTTGTGCCAACTGGTCATCTCATTCTAGTTTCACCAGGACACTATCTGAGAAACCCAATTAAGATTGTTAAGTAAACAATGAGAGCAGAGGGAGGCAAGAATTTAATATAATCACACTTGGAAAACCTGCTGCTGCCTTCTCTTGAAGGCCTCCTCCAAGAGACCAGAGTATGTGGGTGAGTGAGTTAAAGCATCCTGGCATCCCTTTCCCGGCAAGGCCAGGGATGGAACAGTATATCATGCACATCAGAAGTTCCCAAAGTATAGCCTGGGGACAGCTGGGGGTCTCTGAAGTTCTTTTTGGGGTGTCTGTGAGGTCAAAATTATCTCTATAATAATACTAAGATGTTATTTGCCTTGTTACTTTTCTTGTCTCCCAAGGCTACAGGAGTTTTCCAGAGGTTATATGACGTGTGATTATATCACTTTGACAGCTACTAGAAGGTGTGCTTGTGTATTACTGTGTTTAAAACTTTCTCCATTTTCATTTCTAATGTGATAAATATCAGTAGATATAACCCATATTTAAAGAAAGATCTTTAGGGGGGCGCCTGGGTGGCTCAGTCAATAAAGCGTTTGCCTCTTGATTTTGACTCCGGTCATGATCTCAGGGTCATGAGACTGAGCCCTGCATTGGGCTCCACACTGAGCGTGGAACCCGCTTTAGAGTCTTAGATTTTGTCTACCTGCCCCTCCCCCGCCAGCTCACTCTCAAAAAAATCTAAAAACTTAAAAAAATGAAGAAAAAATAAAAGATCTTTATGGCTCTCAGTCTTTAAGAGTTTAAGAGTATAAAAGTTTCCTAAGATGAAAAAGTTTGGGAACCACTGATACAGACCATCATTCTCAGTCCCCACACTAGAACATTGGCAAACACCAGAATGTTACTCTTCCTGATGAAATTTTAGAAATACCTTTGTACTCCACGTGGGGACTTTTGAGATTTAGAAAGAATTCTATCTGACTAAGTATGTAATACTCAGTTTATCTCAAAAGCTCCAAATAATTGTGCTTGGAGCCTGTATCTTCCCCTAATTCAGGGGTAAAGGTACCCCGAATTTTTTTACGGGATACGTAAAATTGCAAAACAAAAAAGAAGAAAGAAACATTTTTATTCATGATCTGTCTGTCCTTCAGCAGTGATCTGAGGCGGGATCATAATACCTGCGCACTCTGAGGGGAAGTACATACTATTTTTGGATTTATTGAACTCTAACTGAACTGAAACCAAGAATCATGACTTACCATAAATATAGGGCAACTGAGCGAGTTTTTCTGGTTTTTTTGGGGGGGGGCGGATGGTTTTTAAATGTGTGTGTGTGTGTGTGTGTGTGTGTGTGTGTGTGTGTTTAAGAACCAAGGTCAATTTAGGTCCCAGGCCATTTGGGAATGATTCCTGAAGCCCATTCTTCCAAGTGCAGTCAGCACAGAGGCTGGTTCTGGTTCTCACATGTGGGCCCAGTGTCCATTTAGCCAGGGTCCTGGGATTCCACAAGCCCACTGCATCCTAAAGGACGGAAGAGACCCTTTTTCTAGGGCCCTCCTTAAGCTGGATGTGGAGCATTTGTGCCTATAAATACAATATTTGCAAGCCTAGAGTTTTCCTCTGTCTCCCTCACATTGCTGACACGTGGACCAAGACAGAGCTGAAGGTAGACATTCTCAAACCAAAGTAACCAAAGAACAAAATGCAAGCACGTGATTTAGATATGAGTGAGCAAAGATCAGATAAGTATCCGGTAATACACAGGGCACTAAACGAGGGGGGGCGAGACAAGGCACGTGTCCTGTCCCGGGGAACTGTAGTCACTACACTTGCCAATTTCCCATTACGTCACAGTCTCCGGTCATCTACCATGTAACCGACAGAGGCAAGGACAGGAGGGTGAGCTCCATTTCTCTCCTGTATTCACAATAGGCTGAACTCACAAGAGACCTCCAGGAGCCATCTCCAGCCCCCTGCCCTGAGGAAGAGCTGAGATAATTTGCAAGAAAACCCAAATCTTAGAAACAGAAGGATGTTGTCTACCACAACACAGTTACAAATCATAAAAAAAACAAAAAAAAACAAAAAAAAACCTGACACTCAACATGTTCCGTTTTAATCAGTTAAACTTTTACAGTCACGGAAATTAAACCACTTGTCTTTAGGAAAAGTGAGTGAGAAGACAGTGGCAGGAGGTAGAATTCGAGCAACTCTCAAGAAAGCAAAAGTGAGTCACTTTTTTGGTGACAGGAGGAAATTAGGCCAATCTGTCAGAAACTGGCTTGGTTAACTTGTTTTCTCTATGTGAGTCCGGAAGGTGATGCGCTCCGACCCCTCATTCATTGCCTCATTGTCTTGCCCACTGGCTCTTTTCTGGGCCAGGAGGAGAGTCGAGTCTCCTGCATGGTTGCGTAGGTGTCCGCCAGCAGTCCGTGGAAGACAGCTGTCCTGGGGCCCAGAATGGGCAGTCTGTAGTGGACACTCTCTGCAGGACAGTGCAAGGAGGAGGAAAAACAAGCGCTTCTTAGAATATATTTTTAAAGACACTCAAAATATTTAAAGGTCACCAAAGACTTTTTTTTTTTGACCTTATAAAACAGATTCAAAATTCACATAAGAATTTCTTTTAATAGAACCATCTTAGCCCGCAGAAGATTTAAGGTCCTAAAAATCTTATCAAAGAGGTCAGAAAAGAGTACCTAGAAACAAAATTCAGGTATTAGGAGTTATTGTCAATTAAATAAAAAGTGAACATAAAAGGTATCTGGAGTTATAATGTGCGTTAAAGGGAAAAGAAGATTCAATTCTCAGGATGGGGTAACTGGGTGATGGACGTTAAGGAAGGCGTGTGATGTAATGGGCATTGGGTGTTACATAAGACTGATGAATCACAGACCTGTACCTCTGAAACCAATAATACATTATATGCTAACTAACTGAATTAAATTTTTAAAAAATAAATATTAAAAAAAGAAGACTTTTCAGGGACACATACACAGTTCTATCTTCAAAAACTGAACATGATCTTAACAAAAAGTCTAAAATAGCACTAGAATTTCAAAAGGAACCTTCATTTTATGAAATAATGTAAACTAGGGTTCCTTAAAATCCTCATCCTCCTGACCTCTTCTTAAAATCTGATTTTATTTACAAAAATGTTGGTGAATATTCAGCTTTCCCAGAAGACACATTGCTTAAAGGATAACGTCTTTCTGTTGGAAGTCACTGAGTGGAAGGGAACTGGAGTCCCGAATTCTCTGGAAAAGCTCCTCACTCCAGCTGAATGAGAACAAAGAGATGTTGCAAGACCACAGACCTAGGATCCGGTTCGGTCTTATCACTGTAATGAAGAGGAAACAGAGGTCCAGGGTCACAGGCACTGATGGACGGAGGACCAGAACCCAGATCTCCTTAATCCTAGCCCAGTGATCTTTGAACCATGTCACACCAACGTGTCAGCGGCAGGCCAGAGCAGGTTGTTCACGTCTCTCCAGATGTTTATTGACAATCGGAGCCTGTATGTGTCATGGTACTCTGGACTAAACGCCAGAGTCAAGATAAATGGATCCAGAAGAAATCCCCATAACTTCTGGAGATAGGCTCTTTCTGTTTACTTAGTTCTCACTAATAATTACTGATAATATACAAGGGTTATCTGAATCCAGAAACATACTAGAAGTCACTGTTGTGATCAAGGAGAGGAGTTAGACAACAACCGGCAGTTACGTTCGCTGGGATGAGTCAGCCATTTGGTCTTTGTAGCATGTCCACAGGTGGGTGGCAGCTTCAGCAGTTTTCCTGGGTTGATCAAAGGTGAAGGCTGCTCGTACTGAGTCTGGCTCTCAGGGGTGGGGCAGGAGCAGCACAGGGTCGGGGGGTAGGAGGGGGAGGCGGGACAGCAGAAGGTTTCTCTGGCTTCAGAGGTGGGAACCCAGAGGCCCAGACAGTTTAAACAACTTGGCAAGTCCTGTGCAGCAAAACTTGGATCTGAACCCAGGTCTCCTTGCTTCTAGACTAGTGCTTTTTACCTCCACTCAGAGGGCACCAATGGGAGCAAAGCTCAGCTCAGAAATGTCACAGCTGGCCTGGACAGTAGATCTACCCAGTTTCAGCTCCTAGCCAGCTCCTTCAGCACTCTCCCCGAAGTCCTGCCTCTAAGATCGCCGCCCTTGGATGGACTCTGTGGGCAAGAGTCACAATATGTCCAAGAACATCATGTGCTGACATTATGTACACAAAGTCTAGCTCTTATATTGGTGACTGAACAATACTCTCATGGTTAATAAATCGATGAAAGGCATCTTATCGCATTGCCCTTAGAATCACAAAATAAACATTCTTGCTGAGGGAAAGGCATGTGTGTGTGTGTTCTACTCCTTTGCAAGGCAGGCCTGAAAAACTCCATGTTCAAGGAAAACTCAGAATGAGTGTGTGACCAGAAATGAGAACACTGAAACCAAGCGCCCGTGCCTGTCCCCCGATGTTCCCGTGCCTTCCAGAGAGTGAGGTGGTCACAGAGAGTGAGGTGGTCCAGCAAATGGTGGATGGGGAGCTTTTCTTGGATGGATGTTCCTAGCTCTTGGCTCTTTAGTTCATTTTGGCTAAATGAGATCCATGAGCTAGGCCAATGTTTCCAGACACCTAACGAGGGATTCACTGGGACTGGCAGTCTTTCCCTCCACTCTGCTCGTGTGAATATCTCCAATGGGATTACCCAAGCCTGTGGTCCACGCTTTTAGCCTCCCTTCAAGATATCCCTTCTATTTTCAAATCTCCTCTCTGGATGCCTTCTCGGGCAATTCTGGCTAGCTCCCCTGCAGAAGGAGCTTAGGCTTTCCCATTTGTATAAAGCAAATACAGGATCTTGATTTTCCTTATTGTGTATATCAAATGAGAGAAAAGATGGAGGTGGCCTCACAGTCAATATGGGATCAAATGAGAAGATGGATAAACTTACTAACATGACAGCCTCTACTGCACTAAACCCTTGAGCTGCCCCCAGAGAATGACCTGCATCCACCTTCATCAGCTCAGTGTTGACATCTCTTAAGAGATCAGACATAGGTCGATGCCGAAGCTGGAACTGAAGCCTCGATCCTTTTGTCTATTAATAGCAAGTGGACCTAAGAATAGCACTGGGCAGCTGCCAGAAGGCAGGTGGTTTAGGAAGCCTGTGGGGTGGAAGGTTCAGGGCTTTGGAGAGGCCATTCCAAGAGTGTGGGGATGCAGTTCCTTTCCCAACTAAACTGCCTGAAAGGGAATTACCTACTTTGAGCATCATTTCCATGAAAACTCTTCAGCAGGTAGATTATGGGGCTCTTTAGAAAGAATGGGGAAGATTCCCTGTTGGCTGGAGAAGACCTGGGAAGGAACAAGGCACCGATGAAGGACACTGAGGCCTGGGGAGGGGACAGAAGGGGCTGGCCTGAAGCGGGGGCTGGGGAGCAATCAAAACAGGCCTTAAGCAGTATGTGAAAAGAGAAAGGCAGACAGAGGGAACCTGTTCGGAAAATTGAGAAACCATCTTAGGGATTAAACTTTTCATCCTACTACTTGCAGGGTAGGATATCCCCCCGCTACAAGTACTCTGAAAGAACACAAACCTGTTGAGATGTCATTATGGGAATGTTTGGCTACAGTCTGGGCTTTTGGTGGATGAAGATTCATCATTCTGTTTGGAAGAAGCAAGAAAACACATCAGTTATGTGGCTAAGGCTTGGTGGGAAGGAATGTGCCTCTACGCATGTGAAAACGCAGATGCTCTCTTGAAACCAGCACCTCTTCACCTAGTGCTCAGACCAGTCGGCTACAGTGTAAGATGACGGGCCAGAGACCACCACATCTCAAGCTCTTTCACTTTTAAGGATTGTGATAAAAACTTCATTGGAAAAAATATTTTATTCATTGTCAGATCATGTATGGTCTAAAAACAGAAGGAATCAAGAATCCTCCAGTTTCCAGAAAAAAAAAAAAAAAAGAACAACTCTTCCACATCACTAATATACCCTTCAAGTGCAAAACAGAATATTTTGGTGAGAACCTTCTTATTATTTTATTTTTATTTTTTTTGTCTTAAAATCTCTTCCTTTATTCCCATCAATATTATTCAGTGAGACTGGTTTTTCCACTGCTGAGTGTTATTAAAGCAAGACAGGAACAATTCAGAAATATTTTGCTGTCAATCCAACTTTGATTAAATAAAATTTTAAAATATTTACTTATGTAAGTAATCTCTACACCCAACACGGAGCTTAAATTCACGACCCTGAGATCAAAAGTAGCACGATTTTCCAACTGAGCCAGCCAGATGCCCCAAATCAATTTTTATAAAGAATATTTTTATCTATTCAGTTAGTTCATTTTTATTTTAATCATCCAGTGCTCATCACAAATCTACTCCTTAATCCCCATCACTTATTTCACCTTCCAATTTTAGAGAAAATATCTTGACCACATCTATTTCTCCTGGTGGCAACGGCTGTGGAAATGACCCTTGGCCAAAATGATATGAGTCCAAACCATTTCTACATTAAATTGCTTAAGTTCTAAAGACTGACAAATCTGTAAACTTTGGTGAGATCTGCACTCAGTTCATTGTCTCCATTTCTACCAAGGTTTTCCAAGTTTATTTTTACTTTGCTACCAAAAATATGGCCCATCTGTCCAATTTATTTTACTCAGTTGCCATTGGAAGAATCAGTGGGACTAAGGAAAAGAAAAATTCTATTACCCATGTTGAACAAACAGGAAGGTGTCTAAGACTGAGTAGTTTAAGATTTGTTTGCACTATACTTCAGTAAACATATATCTCCCCACTCATATTTCCTCTGTCCCCCACCCCGCTTCCTTCTTGCCTTCATTCCTTCCATTCGACAAACATCATTTAACTTCTGCAATGGTTACAATTAAAGTCACTTTGTAAAAACTCTTATTTCAGTAAGGGCAATTCTACCTCCCCATATATATAGTGAGACTCAAAAACCATAAGAACAGATTTTATAAGCTACAAACAGAACCAGGACCCTCCTTTATAGTCACACTAGCTAAATCTCAAACAGAAGTGGTCTGTCTTCTTTCATTACATTGAAAAAAAAAAAAAAAAAAGAACCATCTAATGATACTTCAGGTTGGTGTAGACGTGATTTTAGTTTTGGTTCAATCCTTAGTCTAGCTCAAGGAATAAAAGTTACTTGTTTAATAACAGGTAATGATTCTGGAATTTGGGACTTTATTTAAAATACCAGACTTGCAAGATAAATGAACTGGGGCAACAAATCTCAAAAGTTTCTATCACAGAGGAGTGAAACTTTTGTTCAGAAATCCCAGACTTTAGATAGTTCTGTTTTCTATTTAAAGTCTATACAGAATATTTATTTGAATTAGTTTTATGATCTGATAGGAGCTTTGGAAAAGTTGCAGGTAAACTTTATCAGTGCTGGAGTGTGTTGGATTAAAAAACACTACCCATTCCTCTTTGACCCTATCTCTCTGAGCCAGGCACCCAGCACATGGGTTCCCTGCATCTGAGTCTACACTGCAGCGTGGAGCAAATTTCATGAAAGGAATCATAACATCTACTGCTGTCCAACATAAGGTTACAAAAAGACCTATTGATTTTTCCATATTATTGCTTTCTCTATGAGGAAAAAAAAAGAGTGTCATTGGATCACATAAAACTTTTTTGGTTACTCCCCTCAAATCCGCCCCTGGTGTATGCCTACATTCCAACCATCTACTGTAAGGCAAGTCTACCTACACTGGTGTCTTATCCAGGGTGAGTCTAATGAAGTAAAAGCTTCATTAAAGTCCCTTTTCCCTTTCTGATAGCTAAACACATGGGGGAGGGGTGGCTGATATCCAACTAAACAAAATTCTGACTGGATTTTATTTTGTATATACTTGATCTTGATAAGAAAGTAGCAAAGGACAACCAGACAAACTGACGGGCTGAGAACAGCTTATGTATCATGTCCTGTACCTTCTGAATTACATAAGTCATCTACATCTACATGGAAAATTTGTACTCAGTTCTGCCTGAGTTACCAAAGGAATCTCGTATTCTCTTCTTAGTACTGTTTTTGGGAAGGTGGAAAGGCAGATGATACTTTCTACCATAATTTCAATAGTTGTTCAAGCAAAAAGGTGAAAACAACTTCTCTGGTCTAATTCTCTGGTTCAACCAAGAAACGAATTCAGTGGAGAAGCCCATTCCCTAAGCATTCCCTGAATATTCTACTTATGTTTTTCAACCCACTGTCCTGTGTCCGAAAACTGATATAAACAATTAAAATAACGTCCTGATTTAAATGTTAAGCTTACCTATGAGTCATAAAATTCTCAAAGGACGGTTTCAGATTATGAGGAATTATCACAGTTCTTGGTTGTACCTGAGAAAGAAATTCTCATTTAGAACATTGCCCCAAACTATTCCAATTTAAATAAATAATGTACCGCCTTAACAAACACAAGTTGTATTTAATGTTGGAATCGCTCTATATTCTTTTGTGATATGAATGAACCAGAGAGGATCACCTGCCCATAAGTCATAGGGTCTATGTTCTTCCCTGGTTATCAGATTTTGAAGTTAGAAACCTCATGATTGGTAAAGCCTCCAATTCTCTTTGTTTAGCTCACCCCCAACATTCTTCAGGTCTCAGATCACCGGTCAGCCTCTCAGACACCACCGACTCCTGGACCACTGTTAGGTGGTCCTCTGTCTTACCTTCTCATTGTGCCCTAGGCTTCCTCTACCAGCATATTCCTCATGTTTTTATTGCATTTACTTGCTTTTTATTGTTTATGTTTTTATTGTATTTACTCTGTTTTCCCTCATAGATTTCAGCTGCAAGGGAGCAGAGACCATGTCCCTATTTTTGTATTTCCAGGTTCTAACACAGTGCCTGTTCAAGAAATATTTGTTGATCAAATTAGTGAATGAATTGAACACACCTTGAAGCACATTTGGTTTTAAATGTGCCTTTCCTAGAGGACTATAATAAATCATACAGTTACAGTATTCCTGATTAAGACTATTTTCGGGCGCCTGGGTGGCTCAGTGGGTTAAGCCGCTGCCTTCGGCTCAGGTCATGATCTCAGGGTCCTGGGATCGAGGCCCGCATCGGGCTCTCTGCTCAGCAGGGAGCCTGCTTCCCTTCCTCTCTCTCTCTGCCTGCCTCTCTCCCTACTTGTGATCTCTGTCTGTCAAGTAAATAAATAAAATCTTAAAAAAAAAAAAAAGACTATTTTCTTGAGCTTTTCCAGATTTGTTAGTGTCACTAAATATTGGTTTTCTTTTGGAGCTTAGGCTTTCACTAAGAACCGCCCCCCCCCGCCGCCATTTCTCAAAAGATATTGTAGTCACGACAATGAAAAGATAATCACGGGATGTGGTGCAGGTGTTCAACTGGGCTGTTTGTGGAGGGGCTTGTGATTTAAATGTATGACATAACAAGCCTGCAAGTTACTGTGGGTTAAGGGGCTTCAGAGGTGCTTGAAAATCGAGAAGAACCTGAACATCAGGTCTATAGAAATGCCAATCACTTACGTTATTTAATCAGATTGTTGTAACTCATTAGCTGAGGAGCAGCAGCGGGGGGAGGAGGGAATGATCTGGTAACAGGAGCATCTGGGAGACGTGAGGGCAGCAAAGTCTTTGGTGAGAACCTGGGAAGAGGTTTCTAGATATATAAAAGGGATGAGAATGAAGGAGACACACCGCCTTTTTAAATTTTCTTCTGAAGTTGGCTCTGTTGCCAAGAAAGACGGAGGAAACCCTACCTTCTCCTGATTAGCACGACCCCTTTTCAAAAGCCCCTAAATCCAGCCAGGGCTGTCGTAGGTACAGCCATGAGTGGGCGATCGGGGCCTGCCCCAGAACAAAGCTGCCGAAGACAGCATTTTTGTTTCTGAGAAGAAGTGTGTCGTGTGGGCAGCTCCTATTCAGTCTTGAAAACTGTGCATCATCTTCTGGGAGAGACTTCCCTGAATCCTACTCTCCCGGCTTCTCCCTGATACCTGCTTTCCTACGTTCCGCTTCCTACCAGGCTCTTTCTCTTCTGTTCATCAGTTTATTATCATTATTTGTTCACCCACTGGCTCCTTAAAGGTAGCACTTATGTCTAATTCTTTTGTTTATTTTTTTTCCTTTATAGCTGAGCTATTACCTAAGTACCTGGCCCGTGGTAGGCAGTCATTAAATACTCGTTGAAATGAACTCAGTTACGTAAATAGACTTCTGAAACCAGTGAACATACGCACGTTAAAGAATGGGTGCCTAGAGTATATCCAGTCTGACATCCTACTTTTTTTTTTTTTAATTTATTTGACAGACAGAGATCGCAAGTAGGCAGAGAGGCAGGCAGAGAGAGAAAGAGGAGGAAGCAGGCTCCCTGCTGAGCACAGAGCCCGATGCGGGACTCGATCCCAGGACCCTGAGATCATGACCTGAGCCAAAGGCAGCGGCTCAACCCACTGAGCCACCCAAGCACCCCTGACATCCTACTTTGAAGGGGCTTGAAAGTGTGTATTGGAGAGCAATGCACATAACAGAAGGACTATGAAATAGATATTTTAAGGGGAAGATGAGCTGTTTGGAGCAGACATGTAATAAGAGATAATTTACATAAAACTAAGGTGGCTATCCCTGGTGACTCACAGCCGTAACTTTCACTAGGTAGTTTCTTCTACATGAAATAACTGAACTCCTGGCCCAGGGTACTCAGACCCAGGAGTATGAGTGGTCAGACAAGCCAAGTCCTATTAGGATTTTTATTTTTCTGATATTCATCTATTTTATGCTTTTTTTTTCAGTATTTATTTATTTGAGCAACAGAGAGACAGCAAGAAAGAGCAGTAGTGGGGGTGAAGAGAGAGGGAGAATCAGGCTCCCCGCTGAGCAGGAAGGCTCACTCAGGGCTCCATCCCAGGACCCCGGGATCATGATCTGAACTAAGGCAGATACTTAACTGACTGAGCCACCCAGGTGCCCCATCTATGCTTTTATTTTTAAAAAAATATTTTCCTAGTACTAATCTTTTTTTTTTAAGTTAAGACATCATAAGGTTCATTATCTCAGTGTACAACTCAGTGGATTTTAGTAGCATCACAAAGTTGTGCAACAATCACCACTATCTACTTCCAGAAGATTTTCAACAGCCCAGAAAGAAACCCTGTCCTCATTAGCACTCATTTTTGTTCATTCATTCCCCAAGTCCTTGGCAACCGCTGTCTGTTTTCTGTTTCTACAGATGTGCCTGTTCTGGACATTTCATATAAACGAAATTGATATAACTCATGGCCTTTGCTGTCTGGTTTCTTTTACAAAACAAAATGTTTTCAAGGTTTATCTAGCTTGCAGCATATAGAAGTACTTTCTTTTTCCCTGGCTGAATAATATTCCCCTATATAGATCACATTTTGTTTATGCATTCATCAGTTGATGGACCTTTGAGGTGTTTTCACTTTTTGGCTATGATGAATGACATTGCTAAGAACATTCTTGTACAAGTTTGTGTATAGACATATGTTTTGAGTTCTCTTGAGTATAGATCTAGGCTGGAAATGCTGGGTCATATGTTGACTCTATGTCATTCCAACCAGCAATGTATGGGGGTTCCAATTATCCATATCCTCGCCAACACTTGTATTGTCCACTTTTTATTATGCGCAGTCTAGAGGATGTAAAATAATATCTCGTTATGGTTTCAATTGCATTTCCTTAATGCTTAATGATGTTGAACATCTTTTTGTGTGTTTATTGGCCATTTGTATATCTTCTTTGGAGAAATGTTTATTCAAATATTTTGTCCATCTTGAAATTGGGATGTTTGGTTTTTTATTGTTGAGTTATAAACATTTTTTTTGTTTTTGTTTAAGATTTTATTTATTTATTTGACAGACAGATCACAAGTAGGCAGAGAGGCAGGCAGAGAGAGAGAGAGAGGGAAGCAGGTTCCCCATTGTGCAGAAAGCCCAACGCGGGGCTTAATCCCAGGACCCCAAGATCACGACCTGAGCCAAAGGCAGAGGCTTTAAACCCACTGAGCCACCCAGGTACCCCTGAGTTATAAACTTTTAAAAAATGTATTTTGGATTCTAGTCCCTTTTCAGATACATGGTTGGCAAAAATTTTCTCCCATTCTGTGGGTTGTCTTTTCGTGTTCCTGATGGTGGTGTTTGCAACAAAAAAGTTTTTAATTTTGATGAAGGCAAATTTAGGTAGTTTTTGTTGTTGTTTGTGCTTTTGGTGTCATATCTAAGAAACCATTCCTTATTCAAGGTCATGAAGATTTACACCCAGGTATCCTCTAAGAGTTTGATGTTCTAGCTCTCCCAAGTAGGCCTTTGATCTACGTGTAGTTATTTTTTGTATATGGTGTGAGGGAGGGGCACAACGTCATTCTCTTGCATGTGGATATACAACTGTCTCCACACCATTTACTGAAAAGACTATTCTTTCCTCATTAAATTGTTTTGACACCTCTGTCAAAAATCAACTGTTAGGGACCTCTTATTCTTATGGAGATCCCATATTATGTAATTAAATTGCATTTTCTCCTGTTAAAGAAACTTTTTTAATTGTTCACAAATGTAAGGTGTTATTTCCAGACTCACAATTTTATTCCACTGATTTATATGTTTATCTTTGTGCCAGTACCACAAAGTCCTGATTATTGTAGCTTTATAGTAGGTTTTGAAACCAGGAAGGGTGAGTCCTCCAACTTTGCTCTTTGTTTTTGAGATTGTTTAAGCTATACTGTATCTCTTGCATTTCCATATGTATTTTAAGATCTGCGTATCAGTTTCTTCAAAAATGTCATATGAGTTTTTGAGAGGTATTGAGCTGAGATCAGTTTGGGAGTACTGTCATTTTAAAAACCTGTAAACATGTTTTTTTTCCATTTATTTAGGTCTTCTTTAATTTCTTTACATGGTGTTATATAGCTTTTGATGTACAAGTCTTGCATTTATTTTGTTAATTTTATTCCTAAGTATTTTAATTTTTTGATGCTATTGTAAATGGAACTGTTTTCTTAATTTCATTTTTGGATTGTTCATTGCTAGTATATAGAAACAGAATTGATTTGTGTATGTTGATCTCGTATCCTGTAAGCCTGCTATACTCATTTATTAGCTTTAATTGTGTTTTGTGGGCTCCTTAGGACATTCTAGGTGTTAAGATTATGCCATCTGCAAATACAGTTTTATGTCTTCTTTTCCAATCTGGTTGTCTTTTATTTCTTTTCCTTGTGTTAACTGCCCTAAGCAATGTTAAATAGAAGTAGCAAGACTGGACAACCTGGTCTTGTTTCTGATCTGAGGGGAAAATATCCAGCCTGGAAAATATCCAATATTCATTGAGTACAATGTTAGCTGTGGGTTTTTCATAGATATGCTTTATCAGGTCGAGGAAGTTCCTGCTCTTTTTAGGAGTCTTATGTCTTCCCCTGCATCTACCTTCAGTCCCCTGCTGAGAAAGGAGAGGTCTCAGTGACTAGGGCAGATACGCAGTACCCCAGCCCCAGGAGGAAGCCGAAGGGCTGTTGCACAGAGTGAAGCAAGGGTATCTATTTCCTGCTCATTTTCTAACTGTCTCCAGCTTCTCACCAGGGTCTGCATGCACTGGTCTGACGTTAGTGTTTGAGGGCTTTCTTTCTGGGTTCTGCCGGGAATGGCAAAACCACGGTGTGTGGTTCTCCTCCAGTCAGGCCTGGGCGAGGGCAAAGGTCGGAGAAGAGGTCTTGAGAAAGAGAGCAGCTGCTGAAGTCCCAAGCGAGCCAGCCGGCCAAAGCCAGCTTGGGCCCCGGGTCAGTGCATTCTAAATGTGGACACAGTGGTTCCAGGAATAAGACCGGGAGAAACCCCAATCCCGGTTTCCCGGATTCCAGTCAATGCTAATAGCAAACGCTGTGACCCAAATTACAAAGAACGTGAACAGGGATTGTAACGTTCAGGTGCACCTTTGCTCACCGCTTCGGTTAGATTTCCAAATCCCACGGAAAGATTTCACAAAACTGCCCATCTCTTTCCTATCCTAGTGGTCAAAGCCCTTTCGCCATTAACGTCTCAAAGGAGGCTCTCTTGGGTCTCCTGATTTTCTACTCCTTGCCTTTCCTCTTACCGCATGTCAGCCCAGGGTCAAAGGAGAACCATAGGATTGTAGAGACCCTTCCCCAACTCCGACCCTAACCCTAACTGTTTAACTAAATTTGTCTTCATCCCAAGCCTGACTGACCCTAACCCTAATCCTTCAACAGACCCAAGTCCTAACGCGGACCTGTAGAACATTCCTCCAGACCCAGGCCTCTTTCTGCAGCAGCTCCGACGATGACAGAGCTTTGTCCCTGTTTCTTCCCTACCCTTGCTAGCTTCATCCCCCGGATTTTGCACCACCAGCTACAGACACACCCCCTCCCCCCCAATCTGGAAGGTGCTACAGGACCTCTCCTTAGCTTCTACTCTGAGGCGCTGATTGAATTGATGGACCCAAAGATGAAGCTGCTTATCTCGTGACTGTAAGGGTCGAGGCAGGTTGCTTGTACGGGTGCACGTTGTGCTGTGTTGGAGAAATGTTCCGGGGGAGGGTTCCCCAGCCGCCTGAATCCCTACGGCAGTGGAGTCACTTTAGGATCTCAAAGCAAAGCGGCTCTTCTCAGCTCTACCTCACTGACTCGCCTACCCTAGTTCATCTTTGGGTTTGTTGCAAATGGCGACGGGTCATCATACTGTGTCAGGTAACGGTGCTCCCGGGGCCCACGGGTCATTATTTGCAGCCTTCCCTGCAGAAGGTGTTGTCTCTCCCCTGGGCTCTGGTGGGAGAGGGGCAGTGCTCTACCCTGGACACCCGCGCTCACCTCTGCCGTCCTACTGACCTACCATTTTTCTCTCTTGACAAGTGGAGCACAGCTGCTTGTTTCTGACCAGCACGGGGCTCCTGTGGAGCCTCCCGGCCTGAGGGGAGAAAGAAACGGAGGAGGTGAGGAAACGGTGCGGGTCCCTGGGGCAGCAAAGAAGGGGCAGGGCTGGAGGCGTAAGAGCGGTACCAGTTGTGCCCTCCATAATCCCGGGGAGTCTCTGGTCTCAGCCCCATCCCCGGTGGAGGCTGAGGCCAGGCTTGGCTGCAGCTGGGAGGGCCAGAGAGAGTTTGGGCAGGAGGGGGGGGTCCACAGACCGATCAGGAGCCTCAGGACCCTTCACACAGTGGCACGGGTGCCACTGACCCTTCGTCACTCACGCTGACATCAGAGCCGTGAGCGGTGTTCATTGGGAGTGGATAACATGGGGGAGAAGAGGGTCGCAGAACAAACAGTGAGTACGAATTAAAGGCTCCTCCGGCCATCCGACTGTCTGTTGACCTCAGACTACATGTGTGCACGCCTGTGGCCTGACCTGGTCCTGCTGCCCCGGGCGGGGGTGGGGAACGCTCCTAGGGCGACCTTCAGCGGACTGGGCTGCCGCTGGCTTCATCCTCTGAGACAGCCTTCGGGTGAGGCCCCATTCTCGAAGGCATGAGGACCAAAAACTAGGGATGAAGTTGGATCCTTTGGACAAATGTTGAAAATACCTTTCATTTTTATAGGCCATTTAAAGAGAATCAACCGCGTGTTACAGTGTTGTGGGCTGGGATGTTGAAGTGTGAGTGTGAACAGCTCGGTCCTTCCACTCAACAACACATTTATTGTGAGGCCAGCGTGCGGAGGGGGCTGGGCTGGGGCCACAAAGATGAGTGAGGCATTTTCTGGCCCTAAGGCAGGCCAGGGAGAAAGACAAATTCATTCGTTTGCCCATTCACTCGGCGCCGGGGTCCCTGAAACACAGCAGACGGGGCTTCTGACCGCCAGCGGCTCACACCCACCGCCTGCGGACAAGGAAGCACAACGCTCTGGAAGGTGCCGTGACAGAACCATGGGGAGGCCACAGTGAACCTGGAAAAAGCCACAGGGTCACCTGGACGGGGTGGGGCGGGGCAGAGAGGGAAGGGTCTGCGCAGGGCTCCAGGAGCGGGTCATGCTCCGGTAGGTGTTGGGGCGAACAAGTTGCGGGGAGGGCATTCCGCCGCCCAGAAAGCCCTGCCACAGCGTGGAAGGATGGCCTAGAAGACCGGCTTTAGGTAACTGAGGCTAGCAGAGAAGGGCCACCGCCTGGTGTGGGGAGTGGGCAGAGAAGCAGAGACTCCTGGGCTTCTGGAAGATTCCAGCCTCTGCCAGATCGTTCCTGATACCCGGGGTGGGGGGATCTCCCGGGGCGGGGGGCAGGTTGGCTCCTCCTTCCAACCCTCACCTCCGTGAGTTCTGACACTAAGACACGTGTCTGAGACTCTGACCAAGGCGGGGTGGGCTAGATACCGCAGAAGCAGCAATGAGACTTCTGGGCCTTCAGAAAAGAGAGACGGCGTCCCATGGAAGGGTCGGGAGAGGCTTCGAGAAGTGGCATTTACACGGAGTCTGAGAGGACGCAGAAGGCACAGACAGGTGGAGGTGGCGGTGGGGGCGTCCTGGGGCAGATCCGGTTTTGGCGGCGCCATCAGCAGACGCTCCTGTGTCTTGTAGTGGATTCCTTCCCCCTTTCCGGGCTTCTGGTTTCTACACAAGAACAGGAGCTCACTGCGAATCCAGCAGCGGGTCTCTCTGAGAGGCCTCCCAGGTGCACGGCAGCATCTGGCCAGGTTAATGATGGCTGCGGATGTGGCTCTCGAGCTGCGTGACCATGATGACTGCCATCCCGCGGGGCCTGAGGACGGACGTTTCATATGTCGTCCCAGCCAGCCTTGTCAACTCATCGGTTACAACATGGCTTCGCCGTTACTTTCTCAGTACGTCTTTCTGCTCCGCACACCCCTAACCCGATTCGGGCACCTGCCGTTCTGATTCCAATCACAGACTTCATCGCGTTTTGTTGCATTTTGTCCTGTTGTTCTTTTTTTTTTTAATGTGTTTGTTCCTCCACCAGCCTGAGAGTTCTTGAAAAGCAAAGACACATCTCGAACATCCTTGCATCCCTAGAGCCCATCAAGAATCTGGCGCACCGTAGCTCTTCAAACGGAGGGGGAGGGGCAGAGAGAGAGGGAGACGCAGACTCCCCGCTGAGCAGGGAGCCCACTGTGGGGGCTCAGTCCCAGGACCAGGGGATCATGACCTGAGCCAAAGGCAGACGCTTACCTGACTGTGAGCATTTTAAACTATTCCCCACGACACATACTTGTATGTGTGCAGGGAAGTTGGTGCGGATAATCTGGGATGCCACGTTTCACAGGCCTCCGCTTCCCCCAACCTCCCCCGACCCACTACCTTGCTTTCTTTCCTAGCCCTGGGACCAAAGGGCTTTTCCTTCTGCAGCACTTGCTGCTCACTCTTGGTTTCCTCCAGGCCCCTTCAGCAGCAGCGGCAGGAACGGCCCGAGAAGCGGCTGCTAGTTCGGAGCCTGGGCGCCTGGTTGTATCCTCTTGTAGACGCAGAGCCACCAAGACAAGCACTTCTGAAATGCTAATGGGCTTCTCATTTTCCAAGCAGCTGTCCCCAGGATGGCAGATGGCAGTTGTGATGAGAAAGTAAGAGCGACCTTTTGTAGCCTGGCCAAGGTACCACGCACAGCTCAGCCGGGCCCCAGAAGCCCGAGTCTGCTACTCGCGTGTGGCGACTGGAAACGTCCTAATGTTCGAGGCTGATACTTGCTGAGGTTCATAAGGTCGGCTCAAGGCCCAAGTTCTTGGCCTTCTTGAATCTCTGTAAAGAATCAGAGAAACCTATTCCCTACTTCTGCCTCCCTCCGCCTCTGTCTCGCATACAGACCTCTCCACAGAACAAAAACTGACAATGTGAAAGCACCAGATGGTGACTTTAAAAATAGCCCTCATGGGCCCGCTCAGGAGTGCAGACAAATCTGCCTGCGTCCTCCCTGCCCCTCGACACGTCTGTTCCCTTCCTCTCTTCCACTCCCGCCTTCCATGAGAGACACCCCGCGGGGCCCCTCTAGTTCAGTTCTTTCAATGAAGACGAGGAAATTGTGACCCAGAAGGGTTGAGAGATTTGGTCCAACCATACATGTATTTAGTTTCAGTGAGCCAGAAACTTCCTTGGTTAAAGGGCCAAAAGACGATTACCTTTTGTCAGGGAGAAAGTGGGTTCTTAGGGTCTGTATGAGGGCATACACCCCTTAGAAAAAAAAGTGATCAGAGAGCCTTTTTCAATATTCAAAAAAACCCTCTGATAATTACACATTTTCCTGTGGTCTGAAAATACCAGCCATCTCCATTAAAGAATAAAGTGAATGCAGTTTTTTTCAAATACTCATAGGTTGACTCAGAAACCTTTCAGACCCACACAAAGTATTATCAACAGCCATGCGTACACTGTCAGGACTTCTTACACGTCGGTTTTATTACCATCAGATCAGTGGTGGTCATTATTACCTCTCTTTTAAAATCCTATCTTTAGGGGGCCTGGGTGGCTCAGTCCATTAAGGGTCTGCCTTCAGCTCAGGTCATGATCCCAGGGTCCTGCGATGGAGCCCCGAGTCAGGCTCCCTGCTCAGTGGGGAACCTGCTTCTCCCTCTCCCTCTGCCTGCTGCTCTGCCTATTTGTGCTCTCTCTCTACCTCTCTGTCAAATATTAAAAAAATAATAATAAAATCTTATCTTTAATTACAGGTGTCTGGTCCACAGATACAAGAAAAGGCCTGAATAGTCTGAGTAGTACGCAGGGTGGTTTCTGTGGCAGTCACGGGCTCTCCAAAGCTCATTCAGGGAGACAGAAGTAAGAAAAGGAGTTCTAGGTGGTGAGAAAATTGGGAGTTGACGTCCTGTGCCTTTTCCCAGCCACGTCTCAGCCCTGCAGCGTCCGTGGTAGTCAACGCTCTTCGTCACAGGTCTCTGAAAGCGGCCCAAGGAAGGCTCCCCTCTGGACTCTGACTCATTGGGCTGGAACAACCAACCCGGATCAAAGAGAGGAGGGAGGGAGGGAGCGGGGGCGGGGGCGGGAGCCGACTCTTGCACGGGGACCTGACCCTGCAAGTAGGCCCAGGGTCTCCAGGGCAGCCCCCGTGTGGGCCCCACCCTCCAAGCTGCCTGGCTGGGGAGCTGCGAGCAAGTCCTCTCTGGGCCTCCCTTCTGCCCTGCTGCCAGTGCCCGGGATTCCAGGGCGTCTGGAGGAGTCCACGCCTGCCCCCGGGCAGTGAAAGTCGTGCCTGAGAGTTGCAGCTCCAGGGGCCTTGCCTAAATGGGGGAGGGTTGGGGTTCCATGTCTTTGGGTTCATTTTCCATTTTTCTTCTCTGTCAGCCCTGCCTTTCCTCTTCTGTTTCCTTTTTTGCATTCTGTGCCCCTGCCTACCTCTCTGGGTCTCTCTCAGCTTCTGCTTTTTTTTTTTTTTTTGCTGTTTGTCTTCCTCTCCCTGTCTTTCCGTCTCTGTGCCTCTCGGTTTCCTTTCTGTCTCTCTGTCCATCAGTGAACATTGCCCCAGACACACAGACACGTGCCTCTGCCACAGGACGGCTCCTGGGCAGGGCAGGGCAGGGGTGCCCCTTGGAATGTGAGTGTACCAAGTTCTGCCCTCTGACCTGTGAGTGGGACAGGGAATGGGGCCAGGTGGCATGACCTTCGCACCCGTGCCCAGAGGCCAGGCCGTCTGGTGGCTGCTGCGCTGCCGGAGCCCTCTGGCAGGTCCCTGATTCGGAGGCTACAGGTAGAGCTGCAGCGTCCGGGGTCCACAGTGCTTTCCTCTCCCACCGGATACAGCACGGTTTCTTTCCAGAAAGGAGCCGCTGCCAGCCAAGCCCGTGTTTCACTCACAGGGTCCGAGGGGAGGCCTCTGTGGTCCCAGGCAGCTCTGTGCAACCCCGAACACGCAGACCTTGTCAAAATACTTGCGATCTTCCTTTAGGGGCCCCGGCGGTCGGCGCTCGGAGGTACTTCCCCGCCGTGGCCTCTCTTTGCTCAGCCCAGCCTCAAACACTCAGGTGTGGCCCCTTCTCCGGGTCCTTTCCTCGGGAGGGCTCCCGAGGTGTTTACACTAAACACAGGGGTGCCTTCCTCCCTTGACCTGACATCAGTTAACTCTCGGGGCAGCCAAACACCCGAAGGCGGAGAAGGTAAAATTCTGCCTTCTGCACCGCTCCTTGCCCTTCCAGTCGGCAAGGGCCACTGTTTCCTCACACAGGCGCGGAGAGCCGTAGAGGGAGGAGGCAGGTGGAGCGCCAGGCCCCGACAGGGGAGGACGAGGGCGAGGGGGTCCCCCGCTCTCCCACCCCTGCGGGAGTGCTGACCCCCGTTCCCCGCCGGTCTCAGCCCCCAGGGCCCAGGCTAGGGACGTTGCTGCTCTTGGCTGCTCTCTAGTGGTCACCCGTGAGCATCGCACCACGAAATTCTAAGTTCTGCGGAAGCTGGTCCTCCCCCTCCCTGGCCATTGTGCTTTCCCCTCTGGCCTCTTGCCCACTGGGTCGGGGGGTGGGGTCTAGAGTCTTAATGCCTCGCTGCCGCGGCCTGATTCCTTGATGTTTTCAAGCCCTTCCTGCAAGCTCAGGTCGGTGTCTTGGCTCCCCTGGTGCTTGCCCCCTCTGTGGAAACACCTGCCAGATCGAATGCTGAAGCCCATTCCTCTGGAACCCTTCCCCGCTGCTCTCTGCCCACCCGTCCTGCCCCTCCCAACCCCTCGCAGGGCAGCTGTGCACCTGTGCGGTCTGCGCACCCATTCATGGAGGTGACATCGGACTCACCCCTCTTCCTATCTACGCTACCCACAGGCGGCCTCCCTAAGCAGGCGTCTACCCCGACAGGATGGCCGGCCGATGGTGGTTTGCAGAGCAGAGCTGTCCCCACAATGGGGCATCCCCACGATGGGGCATCCTCACGATGGGCACTGTGACAAGTGCTTAGGAACGCCGTCCTGTGTACTTCTCAGGTGAGGAACCCCTCATCCACCCAGGAGTTCCCTCCCTGGGTCTCCTTGCACTGCTGACTGCACCGGCACCTCTAAGATCGGGAACCTTCGGGGTGCTCCACTGCGAGGAGTCTCGCCCAGAGCCAGTCACAGTTGATTTCGGAGAGGTGGAGGGGATAGGACGACGACAACAGGAAATTCCACAGGTGTGGGATCTTGTACGTGAGACACATAAGGGATCCAGGGCCGTGATGGGACAGGGTCAGAGGCTCCAGGAGCAAGGACCGGCTCCAGACACAGGCTGAACGGCGGTCCCTGAAGTCCTCTGGGCCTGTCTCTCAACCGGAAGGTGTGTGTGTGTTTTTACTTTTTGATGATTGTGACCTTTGTTCTTAGGGCCAGTGCCCTGGAGCTTGGGTGAGCCTGCGATGCTTTTTTATTTACTTATTTATTTATTTCGTTCAGCTGTCTGTGAAAGAGTGATGATGTTCCAGGCTCTGCTAAGGAGACAGGAAGCAGCTTTGTATGTACACTCAGTGTCATATTAGAACCACTGTGGGTGTCTTTTCAATGAAAAAGCAAAAACTGAGTACCTTAGATAAGACATCTGGAACTTGAAACAAAATAGGCAAATTCATATCCTTCTTGGATGAAATCAGAAAAGTGGCAGAGGCATGAGGATATCTGAAGTAATCAAAACAAAGCAAGTTAGAACCACAATCTCTGGTTTGAAGAGCCAAGCCCTTGGCTGGTTCAGAGACGTAAGGGTCAAAACAGACAACCCCAAAATGTACCACTCTGGCCTGCAGATTATTTTGAGCTGAAAACCATCAAGGCCCAAAAGACTTGGCAAGAAACGCTGACCTTCCCCTTAACTATCCAAAAGAGTTTAGATAGAGGACCTGTTCCTGGGAAGAGAGCTATCACCATAGATTATTTACTATTTACTACTAATTTACTATCACCTAGGTAAGGTAGCCTGCGAGGCATTAGCAAAGTCTGTTGAAATTCATCTCTGGGTCCCTTTGTTTCTCGGTGGCCCAGCAAACATTTGTTTACCAAACATTTACTCTTTCCTTTCTTCCTGTGAATTGTTTTCCTTCCCTTTGACTCCCCAACCCCTTCTCCTTACTTAGTTCAGAATGACATATATAGTCATTACGTATGACCGTCTTTGGAATCTCACGTGGGTTCCTGTATGTACAAAATCAAATTTGATCTTCCCTTATTAATGTGTCTCAGGTCGATCGGATTCTCAGACCAGCCAGAAGAAACTTGAAGGGCAGAGGAAAGGTTCTCCTCGCCAACAGAGATAACCCACGGGACACCCAGGGAGTTGTTTCTCGCCCCAGTCCTGAAGGGCACAGACCATCTGGCAGCTTCCAAAGGAAGGCTTTGCCCTCGTAAGTCACTCTAGCTTCTCTGTCCTTTTGTTCTGAACTAACCAATGAAGTGTCAGAGACAGTGTACAAAGGCAGGAAAAAGTTGTTTGTAAGAGCAGATGTGTAATGGGTGAAATGCAGATCTTCTTGGAAGAGCTGTGTGTGTAGTTGTTGTTCATATTTAATAAGCGCAGGGTTCTTCCATGCCTGGTCTGCTTTCTTGGAGTCTGTGTCCCTGGGCACTGCGTCTACTCATTTCTTCCCATGGAACAGATTCTTCTTCCAACCACTCTGGAACGTTCTTTCTTTCTAGTCAGGGGTGGAGCAGTGACACTGCGGGGACCCAATCAGTTTTCCTCACAGGGTGTGACCTGCCTCATGGCTGTTGTTTCATTTTATTACAATATCAGAGGCCAAGGCATGCAGGGGGCCTGTCGTCCTAAACTGCTTGTGTGTACGACACTGTGCATGCCTCCGGCATTCCAGAAATGGAAACTCGGCATGCCAGGAACACCTCTCTAACGAGAAAAGAGGTCGCTGTTCATTGTTCATTTATAACTCAGGCATGTGGAAGGAGTTTGGTATTCCCAAGGCATTCGCAGTTTCACTTCTGCTCACCATTTCCCAGGGCCCTGGTGGAGCAGGGGCGGAGGGTCTGACCCGGCCCCTTCACTGTCTTTGACCTGGAACAGCCTGCCTTGGACTGGACATCCAAATGCTGACCTAGGGAGACCAGAGGCCACTCTTGAGCTGCCTGAACACTCAATGATCTCCGATCAACAGGGCCTCAGTGTGACCTGGGGGCTTCTGAGCCCGAGAATGAGTGTGGCTTTCATGTGGCAAGACCGTCTTCTCCGAAGGAAGGAGGTCTGAGGAGGCCCCGGTGTCTGAGCCAGGCCTCAACTCCCCCAGCCGGTACGCGTGTTTCTGGGCTTCGTGGCTGGGGGGCTCTGAGTACATTTCACTGCAAGTGTCTTTCTCTTTTTCAGACTGTTCTGCGTTAGAACTGCTTGTCCAAAAGTAGGAAATGCTAAAAGCACATTTATCACTATCTTACTGAGGCCCGAGGAAAAGGTTTTGCCAAAAACAAACAGCCTGGAACCCAGAGCTTTAACCAGATGAAGAGATTCTAATCTTTAAGAACTGCTGATACTCAAACAAACCATCCTGTCAAAGGACTTGGCACTCTGGTGTTGTCTCCCTGAAAGCTCCAGGCACCATCCGGGCGTCCGTCCGGCCAGTGTCTGTGAGGTAGACAAGTGTGTTTCTCTTTACGTGGGCTGAGATCCCCGCCCAAGTTCTGTTCAGAAATGAGCAGAGCTTCACTGATCCTGAGGTAATTTCTCCTTAGGACCAACTCAAGGTTAGCTGGCCAGAAGGAAAACTACCCCTTCCCTTCACACTGTCCACAGTCTGTCCCTTCTGATATTCCAGGACCTGGCTGTGTTCTGGCGCTGCCCCGCTGTGTTCTGGGCCTTCTTCAGGGCCCCGTCCTGTTCCCCCTCCCTGCGCCCGACCCCAAAACTGTACAATCTGGGAACAGGAGAGCCATGCCCGCTGGTGCTTTCCTCCTGGCTGCAGGGGCAGATCTGATGGGAACAGGGCTGAGCTGGGGTAGTGAGCTCCTACCCTAGTCAGGCGGTAACCACCGGCCATTTCACATTAGCTGGAGCTCAGATTCGAAGTTAAGTAAAAGTAGCAGGAAAGAGCTGGAAGCACTTGAGAGGGCTCTGGAAATGCACACAGCTGGCTGGCTGCTGGCGGAGAACGTGGCTTTTAAAAGGAGCGGCCCATACACATCCATGCTGTCGAGAGGGGATGTGGGGAGAGTGTCCCTCTCGGGGACTCGCTCACCTGTGGGCAGGAGGGCACGTGTCTCCCTAGGCCCTTCTGGTTTCTCCCATTTGCGCCCGCATTACCTCACATTCCCCTTCCTTCCACTTCCCCTCCCCAGAGCAGCGTGTGTGACCACAGCCAGGGACGTGGCCAAGAGTGAGGAAGCCCGGGGACTGCTCGTGTCCGCGCTAAAATGCGGCGAACGCACCAACACGTCCAGTTTTGAGGCCGAGAATCCCGTCGCCCAGCTGTGTGGAAGCGAAGGACCGGAGAGATGGGAGGATGCCGGGCAGACGCTCCTCTCTCGCCGTGGGCGGTTAAAATTAGAGACAAAGTAAGACGCCGAGGACAGCAGAAGCGTCGGACGCGCGGCATCCAGGGCAGAAGGTCTGTGTTGTGGAGCGACGGCGGGAGAGGAAGGTCGTGGGGACGGCGTCCCCCTGCCAGGCCCATCCCGAGCGCCCGCTCTCGTCCGACAGACCCAGGCCACGTCTGGTTTCTGAACCCTCTCCTTGGGCTTCTCAACGGCCCGGGCCTGCCCGTCTGATAACCGACCCCCGGAATCATCTCCCCGGAGGTCTTTCCTGCAACCTTTGCCCTCGGGGGCTGAGCTGTTACCTTTTGGGGAGGCTGAGCACTAGCGGCTTGTTCACGAGGCTGGCCTCACTGAGCCAAGGAATCTTGCCAAACTTGGGAACAGAAACCTGGAGAGAAATGGAGAGAGACCGATCGTTCTGCGGACCCGAGGGCCCCCGAGCCGTCGCAGCCCGGGCCCGAGGAAGCTCCCGCAGGCTACCGGGCAGCCGGCGCGCTGCGGACCGCGGCTGCGGCCTGAGCCCTCGGAGCCCGTCGCGCATCCCCGTCGGGCATCCCCCGTCGGGCACCCCGCGCGCGGCGGACGGACAGACGGAGCCCACGCGTGACCTGCCCTCGCGGACCAGGTCCGCTGACCTCGGGGCGCGCGTGTCTGGCGTCCCCGCGTCCGTCGCGTGGCGGCTTCATCCCTCCCGCCCGCTCGGGCCTCCGTGAAGTCGGCCGAGCGCGAGCGACCGCGCGCCGGCCTCGGACTTCCCCGCCGCGGCCCCGCCGCCCCTTCCAGGCAGCGGAGGGCGGAGAACCGCGCCCTGGAGCCCCGGGCGGTGCGCGTTCGTCTCCGGTACGGCCTTCCCGGCGGGGCCCTGCCCCTGCAGCCGCGCCCCGGGAGGGGTCACCCCCTGCGGCCGGTGCTCGGGCCGCGGAGCGTCGTCTCTTCCGGTCCCTGCGGAGTCGGAGCCCCCAGCGGCGTCTGCGGGCGCCCCCGGGGGATGCGCGCAGGCCGTTCGCGGACGCCGGGACGCCCCAGCTGAGCGCCTGACGGGTCGCGGGAGCGCGGGAAACTGGGTTTTACGATCGGTCCCGGACAGCCCGGCCCCCGGCCCAAGTCACATCCCGCCCTCCCGTCGGGCGCGCGCTTTTCCCTCGGCTCTGAAGGGGCGTCCGGCCCGGGGCAGCCGCGAGGTCTCCGAGCCGCCGGGAGGGGGCAGCAGCGAGCTCGCAGCTCCGCCGGCCGCGCGGGGGCGCTCTCGCCGCGGAGGTGCTGGCGGACCCGGAAGTGCTCGGCCGCCGCCGCGACCCCGGCGCCCCGGTTGGGGAAGGAGGCGGCAACCGCCCTCCGCGAGCCGCGCCGCCCCGGGAGGTGCGGGCAGGTGGGTCCGGGGCGGGAGCCGGTGTTTCCGGGCCGCTCTGTCCTCCGCCGGCCCCCGCGGGCCCCAGGCCGGTGAGTGAGGGGCGGCGGCGGGCGGGGCAGGCTCGGGAGCGTGCGTGGGGCGCCCCGGGACCCCGGCCGGACCCCGCGGCGCGGCCTTGCGCTTTTCGGCTGCGCGGCCCGTGCGGCCCGGGCGGCGGCCGGGGGGCCCGGAGACTGGGGTCCGTGCTGCAGGGAGGGTCTCCCGGGGCAGCAACACCCGTCGCGGCCTCCGTGGAGACGTGGGGTCGGGCAGGAGGAGTCTCCCTCGCAGACGCGCTGGCCGACCCCGGTGTTTCTGACCCCGCGGTTTTCACTGCGCAGGAGAGTCCTTTGCAGCAGAGTGTGACTCGGAAGGCCGGTGAGCCCGGTCCGTGGGTTGAGTCTGGTGTTTCCGAGGCCCTCGGCCAGTACACCGGAGCCCGGGCCTTTCTGTGTTGTGCGGTTTACTGTTGTCTTCAGGCTGCCGCCTTTCCTCGTTTTTAAATAGTCATCGATGCCTGTGAGATCTCAGTAAATAGAAGCTCCGGATCCTGTCCCTAGGAATTTGCATTACTTGCAGCTGAAGGACGCAGTGACAGCGAGGGTTCGGGGTGCTCTGAAGCCCACCGCAGGCCTCGGGGGTATGTGAACCCCGAGGTAACTGGTTTACAGGCAGACCTGTTGGGAGGCCGAGGCTTTGGGGTCAGACTTGGGTTTGAATTTGGCTCCGTTGTTCACCACTGTTGATTGGGTCTGAGGTTACCTGAGCAGTTTGAACCTCAGGTGTGTGCGTTTTTACTCAGAAGGAGGCATTTTGCTAATTACAGGGGAGCTAATGCTGACCTGAGAGGTGGGGATTGAGTGGAGGGAGCCCAGAAGGCGCTCGGTAAGTAAGAGCTAACAGACGGCTGTCCTCCGCTTGGGGTTCTAACTTCGAGTCTCAGACAAAATGTCGATGTCCATAATTGTGAAGTGGCCACCGCATGTGTTTTGCTCCAACGTTTAATGCACCGACGTGGTTTGATTTTAACTTTGTCCTTCCCTTGACTTCACAGCTTGCATAGGTTCACAGTCCTCCTTTTTCTAGGAACTTGGCTCAGAGAACGAGCTCACCTACTGTAGGCCTGGCCTGGGTTGCTGCCTTTGAAACTCAGAACGACATCAGCCACAGCACCGCATGGAATTTCCAGAAAGTTCTTATTTAGAAACATCATAGAGAACAAGAGCCACCTGGACTGGTGCGAGGGAGCTTGCACTGGCCTGCGTCTGAGGGAGAGGATGACGTGTGCCCAGCCTGTAACGAACGCGAGGGAGGCCAAGTGGCAGAAGGTCCTGTATGAGCGCCAGCCCTTTCCTGATAACTACGTGGACCGGCGTTTCCTGGAGGAGCTCCGGAAGAACATCTACGCCCGGAAATACCAGTACTGGGCTGTGGTATTCGAGTCCAGCGTGGTGGTCCAGCAGCTGTGTAGTGTCTGCGTTTTCGTCGTTATCTGGTGGTATTTGGATGAGGGTCTTCTGGCCCCCCAGTGGCTTTTTGGGACTGGGCTGGCTTCTTCACTGATTGGCTACGTTTTGTTCGATCTCATCGACGGAGGTGAAGGACGGAAGAAGAGCGGGAGGACGCGGTGGGCTGACCTGAAGAGCGCCCTCGTTTTCATTACTTTCACATACGGTTTCTCGCCAGTGCTAAAGACCCTGACGGAGTCCATCAGCACCGACACCATCTATGCCATGTCGGTCTTCATGCTCTTAGGCCACCTCATTTTCTTTGACTATGGTGCCAATGCTGCCATCGTATCCAGCACCCTGTCCTTGAACATGGCCATCTTCGCTTCCGTCTGCCTCGCGTCACGCCTGCCCCGGTCCCTGCATGCCTTCATCATGGTGACGTTTGCCATCCAGATTTTTGCCCTGTGGCCCATGTTACAGAAGAAACTGAAGGCGTGTACTCCCCGCAGCTACGTGGGAGTGACGCTGCTTTTTGCGTTTTCAGCCTTGGGAGGCCTCCTGTCCATCAGTGCTGTGGGAGCCATCCTCTTCGCCCTTCTGCTGGTTTCCATCTCTTGTCTCTGCCCTTTGTACCTCATTCGCCTGCAGGTTTTCAAAGAAAACATTCATGGGCCTTGGGATGAGGCTGAAATCAAAGAAGACTTATCCCGGTTTCTCAGCTAAGTTAGAGACTCGCATTCTGTTAGGAAGGCAGGCTGCTAGACTGGCCTCCCAACTAGTGTAGGATTTGAAGGCAGAGTCCCATTGTGGATGCAACGTACTGATGCGGGTCGGGGAGCGGAGATCAAAAGAAGAACCTGTAACCAAAGGCGTGGGTGGTGAAGGTGCTTGTCCCTTCTGTTATTTTGTGGATGAAGAAGCTTCCTGGGGCCTTCTTGAATTCTTGCCTCTCACTCACTGTAACAAATGAAGTCATGTGGTTTCTATTTATTGAAAAAAAAAAAATAACACACCCATTAAGTTGTCTCACGATTTTTCTCTCAGCTGGAGGCTGACAGAAGGGGCGTGGAGAGTGAAGAGAAAACGAAAATATGTGGGCTTACGTGTAAAGTCACTTCTACCTTTATTTGTGTAGAGCTCAAATGCGAGAATCCTGGATGCTGTGCTCTGTTATTGGCTAAGATTACAGAATTGTCACTTCACCCTGACTCCGGGCTTCTCCTCAGCCCTCAGGGAGGCGTGGACAGGCTAACTGCAAGGGAGAGTGTGAGGTGTCACGTAATCATAATCACGTAATACATAATCAGATTGTGTCATGATACATAATCAGAAAGCCCGGGCATTCAGAGAGGCTGACGTACTTGGGAACTCTTTACTGGAGGAGGTGGCCTTTGAGCTTGGTCTCACTTGGAGGTGAGACTGGGATTGAGGTAAAAGGTGGTTTTAGGGTAAGGTGGCAAAGGCCTTTAGGAACCAGGTAAGTAATATGAACAAGAGAAGCCGGCACACATCGTGCGGCGAATGGCAGCTGAGCCCGGGACGGAGCGCGCCCTGGCCAGCGAGGGCAGCCACCCTCCAGCTGAGGGTTTCTGGCCAGAATGTAGGCCTGGCTGCAGATCCTTAGAATTCTGAGTAATCTCCGAAATGAAATCTCAGTAGCTGCAAATGGGATTTTTCTTGTGGAATCTGACTTGTAAATTCTGTCAAATTTAAATCCTGACAGAAACCACGCTCGGATGCAGCCTCTGGCCACCGTTGTGCCACATCTGTTCTTCGGGCCGCACGGGGCTTTAGAGTTATGGGGACTGGAGGAAAAGTCGGAACGGGAGGTTCGAGTGACAAGAATTTGGGGTTCATACTGCAGGTCATGGGGAGGAACCCAGCTTATGTAGGAGGGAGGAGATGATTAGATCATGGGCTAGTTCGCAACTGCTCTGTGTCTCGTTTTTCACCTGTAAAGTGGGAATGGAAGTATTACCTCTAGAACCGTGGTAATTGAGATCTAGGCAGAACGCTCCAGGAGCACTGACACTACGTAGGGTCACGTCACACCGCAGTCCCGTCACACCTCAGTCACGTCAGCGGTTCCTGTTACCAAGTTGACCTGTAGGAGGACTTGAAGAGGATAAAGTACAAAAAGCATGAGGCACCTCCCAGAGCAGCTGGTATCTCCTGAAGTAAGTCACTGGGGGCAGGTCCCTGAGCCATCTCACTAGAGATTAGCTTCAAGTCAGGAATTTCATCCAAGTCGTCGTCTTCCGAAAGAGTTCTGCTTTCTTCTTCTCTGAACATCGATTGCTCAGTCTTGTCTTCAGCAGGGTTGTGAACTACTGTCTTCAGTTCTCTCACCTCACATCACTCTCTTTCCGATTTGAATTTGGACTGATGAGTATAGTATTTCATCAGGATGGGTCATTTTCCCTAAGGCACGTTAGAGTTTTTTCACAGCCCCTTAAGACACTGGCTCATGGGGAGAGATGGATCTTGGAAAGTGACTTGAGCTCGGGGCATCCATCTACTGCCTGTGTTGGGTGTGGCCTTTTCATGCCTTGAGAGGGCCCAGAACTGGCTCCTTGTTATTGTGTGACTCACATTAGGAACAGGGCAGGTGTTAATGGTTGACGGTAGTAAAGAATTATATAAAATTGTGCTTTATTTCTTTATATCCTAGTACATTTGCCTTATTTGAATGCGTTTCTGATGATCAACTTCATGGAACTCACGTAGCAGCCACATCCATGTTGATGAGCAGAAAGTTTTCCAAATTTGAACCAAAGTTTGATGAGTAGAAAGTTCTCCAAATTTGAACGATTTTCAAGAGTAGTTTCAGTGGGATGAATTAATGGGCCTGCGCTGTCATTTTCAGCTCTTCTCCGTCACGCTGTATGTAGTATGTGGAGCCCCCCAAGGCCTGATACTGTTTTGTTTGGCGGTTCTGGTTCAGTGTGGAGGTGGCAGGGGGATGGGGAGTTGAGGGTTGGATGTGAGGGTGTAGGTTCGGACAGCCAACTCGGTCCAGGTAGAAATGTGGCGAGAAGGATATTCCCACAAGGGTGAACAAACAGCACGTTCAAAGTGTTCAGGGTCCTGATTACATCCTGGCAGGGGACAGCAACACAGAATAGACGGGCCGTAGGGAGAGGGCTTGAGGTCTGAAAGTGCTGAGTACTTTGAATTAGCGTGTAGTCCATGTAAATTAAGGGTTTTTGAAAAGGGATATAAGATTCCTACTGAACACAGGTTTATGCATACATACATAAATAAAATTCTGGCCACAGTCTTGAGGCTGAACTACAAGGCTGAGCTTGGGGACCTCTGTGGCAGTGGTGCAGAGTGTCTAGATGAAGCGTGGTGACGATGGTGGGTGTGGACATGAGGGGCCTGATGCCAGAAATTCTTCGAGATCTTGGGAAACTTGTGTTGGGAAATGGAAGGGACTAGAGGATGAGTGGGGCCTCTTGCTTAAGCAAATTTCTGTTTTATTCACTATTCCATGAAAAAGAAGTGAGGACAGATTTGGGGGTGATGAAGATAAAATAAGAATGGGACACATTAAGTTTGAGGTGCCTGAAATGGGACACTCGGGCTAAGGTGTTGCACATGTATCTGGAAGACATTGGCTCCACATTCTGGGCATATTCTAGAAGGGTATTGAGGTCTAAACAATCTAGTGCTTTTGTACTTGGAATTCTTTGTACAGAATTGGTCGCCCCATAACCAGGCTAGAGAGGAATTAGAGATAGGCCACAGAAGGAGAATTAAAAAATCAAAATGATAACCAACGGGAAAGAATGCCCTATGAAAACAGATTAGAGAATTGGACACCATGGCCTGGAAGGAAGGCTCAACAGAGATACAGTCATCACCTCTAATACTGACAAGGGTCAAGGGGAATGTTGATTTGTTCACCGAATCATGAGCAGGAGAGGACACCCTTTGGAATTCGAGCAGGGTGAGTTTCAGACAAATGAAAGTATAATTTTGTGCATTTTCTGTGTGTAGCTCCAAGAAGTTCCCCAGACCAAGGACATTAATGGATTCCAAAATGATTTTGGGGAAAAAATACAAATAAGCCGTAAATATTTTATAAGAAAAGTAGTCCCAAGTAGTCCCAAAAGTAGTCAAGAAGTCCCAAGCCCACACGCGGTGCTCCCTGAGGGGTGATGAGGCTCACTTAGGCGCACTGCTTCGGGTTGCTGCTGGCACAGGGACACAGGCCTGGATGACGATGGGCATGACCTGGTGTGACAGTCGTTGGGAAAGCTACTCATCACTAAAGCACAGTGATGCAGCCAGTCTCTTAAATTCAAGCTACTTTGGAAGAGTGCAAGCAGACCAGTAATAACTTAGATTTTTGGAGGATATTATGGTGCGTGTGGGAGGGGAAAGGGGAAAGGAAAGGAGAAGGTATTGCGGTAGCCTTGGAGTTAAAATCCCAAACCAAATGCCTGCTTGCATAGGAAACTGTTAGCCCTCCCTTCTCTGCACCCCTTCTCCCAGCTCTGCTTCCTCTCAACCTTGTGGTCGATAGGTGAGGCTGCATGGAGGGTGGTGCCGGCAAGTGAGAGCAGAGACGGGGAGTTGAGGAGGTAGCTTTGCCTGTCCCTCTGAAACGGCACCACTGTGGCTGGGACAGAAGGGATCAGGGAGAGGCAGAGCTATAGGGCAGCAACTGTGCCTTGTTTTGAGGCCACGCTGTGGCGTACAGAGAGGACCGGCAGGTAGCTGGAAGGCTGTGGGGATCCGAGGAGAGCAACACGTTGTTCTGTCCAGTGACCAACTTGGTGTCCGGGTCACGCCTCTGTGCCGTGGCAGGCATGGAAACTTCTGAGGGAGCCTGTGGGCAGCTGGCTTCCGAGTGTGGATTTAAGAATCCATGCTGAGCGCTTTCAAGGAGGCATGGAGCCTTTCTACATCTAAGCTAAAGGCTCAAGATCAAGGCAAAGAAGAGCCAGCAGAGGGCATCAGTCACACAATTTTACACTATTTCAAATGCCCTGGCGGCGGGGAAATCGGAGTGGGACACAGTGCCATCCTGTGGAACTTACTGTTACTCCTTTTTGTAATGAAATTTAACAGTCTTGGAATTCTTGATGAATTGTGGTTTGAGAAATAACTGCATCGTTTGAGGTCCCCCCCAAATCAGGAAATAAATAGCATGCTGGGATTTGATAAATGACAACGGCTACATTTTCAAGCACCCAGTGTGTATCAGGCACTGTGTTAGGCACTTTATATGCGTTATTTTATTTACTTTTCGTAACAGTCTTGTAAGACAGGTATTTTCATTTTACAGTTGAGGGGACTGAGACTTGCAGTGATCCAGGAACGTGCCCAAGGCTGTATTGCCCGTTTGGGCTGATACTTTGCTTTTCTGACAGCTGAATGGCATCCAGGGCCAAAGGCTGACTGGTAGGCAGTTGCTTTTAATCCTTTCTCCAATCCCTTATCCCCTTTCTCCCTTATTCCTACCCCCAACATTAGCAGAATATTTCTCGTCCACCCGTGTTGATCGCTACTCACTTTCTGCCATTCACATTTTATGAGGTTTGGCCTCAGGAATATATTCATCCAGCAGATACTCACTGGGCACTAACTCTGCGACAGATACTGTTCTATGTGCTTGAGATCGATCTAGGAGCAAAGTGGAGCATCAGCAGTGTTAAGGGGTCGCGGTGGTCTCAGAAGTAACATTTGACCGAGGACTTGAAGATGAGTGGATCATTCAGATTCCCGGGGGCGAATATTCCAGGCAGAGGGAAGAGCTGCTGTACGCGCGCTGGCAGAAGACCCCAGGCTGCCTGCAAGTTGGGGGAAGAGCAGGGAGGGGCTGACGCGGGTGACCAAGGGGACACAAGATGAGGCCAAGGAGGTAATGACCAAGGGGACACAAGATGCGGCCAAGGAGGTAATGTGGGGTTCTAGATCACATACGACACTGCGGGCTAGTGAAAGGACTCTGGCTTTTACTCGGAGGTGGGAGCCATTGGAGGGGCTTGGAGAAAAAGAGGGACATGATTTGACATACATTTTGGAAGGCACGTTCTCATTTTGCCGTGGGGCAAGACCAGAGCAGAAAGCAGCGTTAGGAAGCACTTGGCGTCGCCCAGGCAGGGATGCTGGTGCTCAGAACAGTGATAGCAGAAGTGGCGAAATGAGTCCCATTCTGATACCACTTGAAAGTTGAGTTATTAGATGTGGGGTATGAAAACGAGAAGAAGCATAAAGGACTCTTAAGAGTTTTGGCCTGAAAAATTGAAAGAGAAAGATGTGATCAGTTGAGCTGGGAGCCAAGGCGACACGGGTGGAAATTTGGGGAAGAAAATCGGTTGGAGGCATGTAGGGTGTGAACTGTAGATATAAGGGCTGAAATGTTGAGTAGAGAGTTTGACGAGTTTGGATTTTAGGCAGCGTATGGGGTGGAAATACACATTTGGGAACTGTTGGTCTATAAATGCTGGGAGACTGGATGGGGTCACTAAGGAGGTTGACAGGAACGGAGAGGAGGACCAAGAACTCTGAATTAAAAGTTCGCGGAGAAGAACAAGCAAATCGATCTGGAAGTTGGAGTCCTGAACACCGAGTACAGACGACTCGAGGGAGAGGAGATCAGCTGTGACCAGCCGGAAATCCGGGATGGGAGAGGCGACACCACACTTGTATGCTGAGGGCCGTGGGACAGTGGACAGCAGTAGTCGATGGAGGACAGTGAGAAGATTCTTGGGCATGTAAGAGGAGGGGGGCCCAGTGCACGAGTGGAGGGCCTGGCTTCGGCCCGAGGACAGGACCGTTACCTGTGGTAACTCACACGTGGAAGGCAGATACGTAGATGCACATGCCAGTGCGCGGGTAGGTTAAGTGGGTAGGTGAGGTGATGGGGATTCGGGGAAGTTCCTTTCTGATAGCTTCAGTTTTCCTGGGGAGCAGGAGGCAGAGAATCAGCTGAGTGATGAGACGGGACGAGGTGCTGGGGCCCGAGGCGCGAGAAGGCAGGAGATAGGGCCTTGGGGCAGTGAATGAACAGGCGAAGGTTCGTGGAACTGCTGAGCAGAATTAAAGGCTCACTTGAACGTGGTAGTCCTGACTTGAAAGCAGAGCGTGCGGGTGTGTGTGTGTGTGTGTGTGTGTGTGTGTTCCAGACCATGTACGCGAACACGGGTGCGAAGCCGAGGAGATGCAGAGCTGACTATCCTCAGGGTGGTGCGGCGGTACGGGAGACGAGTGTGTGCACGGGCGTCATTGTCGGGACGGACCGCGGCACTTTAGGCGGGTTTGGAGTGAACCGTGACGGGCTGCAGGGCAGGGAGCAGATCGCGGGTGGGAGGTGCCCGCGGTTAGAGGAGTGGAACTGGAGAGCAGCGAGCGGGGACAGGACTGTCACTTTGGGAGTGAGTAGCTGAGGCACAGTGAGGGCAACAGCGGAGAAATGAAGTCCAAGAAAGTAAGTGGGCTGGGTGGGCTGGGGTGTTGGAAGGATAACTTCTATCTTTGTGAAATCCCCAAGAACTAAGACAGGAACAGTCCTGGGGACAATGACAGGGAAGCAGGAGGTAAAATCATCAAGGAGCGAGGGGCCATGAACTAAGGATTGGTGGCTCGAAGGGACAGATGGGGACAGATGTGCTGTAGTCTGAGGCCATGAGGTCCAAAGCTAAGGGATTCGGGGCGGATGGAGGAAGACCGCGCTGAACGCAGAAGCCGGCGGGGAACGCCAGCCCCGCGGGCGCGGCAGGACCAGGGCTGCGGGGCGCACACTGCCGCCGGCTGGGACGCCTGCAGGGGCCGCGGGCCCCGAGAGGGATGCGGGTTAGGGTGAGAGCGGAAACCCGAAGGACAGACCGGACGGCAGGCGGAAGGTACTGGGGGTTCTGGTGATCGTGGGACGGAGATCACAGAGGCCGGGGGCACGGGGGGCAGGCGAGCAGCCCAGGATGGGCCCGTCCAGAGCCGCGGGGAGCGCGGAGCGCCGGGTGCAGGGGGCTCGCGGCCTGGGGGAACTTGGAGGACGGACGCAGGCTGGGGACAAGGGCTCATCACAAGTCCCAGCGGGATGGAGGCAGCCGGCGGGAGAGAATGCGAGTGTCGGTGGGCGGGGGGGACGCGCTGTCTGAGTGTGCAGGCTTTGTCCTCCCGAACGTGCTGCTGTTGCTTGCTAATGGGTTTAATGTCCTAATTCTATGGTACTAATCCTTGGAGTAATGCACTTTGTAGCAAGAGCCTTTCGGGGACAATGACACGAACTTCCTGAGAACTGCGCTGTCTTCCATCGCTGGGGCCGTGCCACTTGTAGTCTTCTAGAAAGTTTGATTCTGGGTAAAGGGACCGAAGCTATGATGAGAGCCAGAGTTTGGCCAAGGTCCTGTGGACAGTCGCTCCTGAGGAAGCGCTCTCCCCTGAGCAGGGGACGGCTCTGGACAGCTGGGGAGACCCGCTGGGCTGAGCGAGCTTAGACCACACTAATGCTCTGGGCTGCTTTGTTTATTCTTTCTCAGCTCACAGGTATGATGAGTGTGGGTCTGTTTACTAGGGAAACAATAGCAACCACTAACCCAGCCCAAACAGCTCATTCTCTTCCCAGATGTGAGTTACTGTGAGTAACAGGGGATCCCCGAGATGAGGGGGTCAGGAAGCTTCTGCTTCCCAGCTGCCCAGCATTTGCTCAGTGCTGGGGGCCTGGCATCACTGGAGGGTTGGTACTGCCTCACACCCCTCGGGTAACGCAGGGGCCCGAGGGCCAGAGGAAGGGGCTTAGAAAGGCGAATGGCCTTTTCTGCCACCATCTGGCCCCAATTGGCACCCGGGTGCAGACGACACTCCGGATCAGCTGGAGGTCTTGCGCCCTGCACAGGCTAGCCCTGCAGTGCCTTGACCATGTGCTGCTGGGACAATGGGACAGATTGATTCTGCTGATGCAGAGCTGGAGGGAAGCGGCGGTCCCCCCGGGCGCCGGTAAGAAGCTGGCTCTCGGCTGCCTCTGCTTTCCCAAGCCCGGCTGGCTCCCTGCTGCCTGCCCCGGGCCGGCCCTGTGGCCTTGTGCGGAGCCCAAGTAACACTTGGACGCTGCTCAGTGAGAATGCTGTGGGCCTCCCGCTCTTTTAAAATTGCAAAATAAACAGATGCTCAGGCCCTGGGCAGCTTTTGTGTGTGCAAGCTGCATTTCTGTCTTAAAAAACAAAAACAAAAACGAGAACGGCAACAGGCAGAAGGAGCTGTCTCCTTGGCTCTGACTTGCTCTCTGCCGCCTCTGAGCTGCTCCCTTGGAGACGAGAAGTGGGAGCAAAAGCTCCAGCCCAGCAGAGCCGTGAACGCTGGGCTTTCCAGAGCGTGAGATGAAGCTTCAGAGACATACTTTGCCGGCAGCTGTTCTGAGAGCCAGAGCCCGCGTCCGCGTCACCTCCATTCCCGTCACCCGGCGAGTCTGCCGAGGCTTGGTTTCCTCTGCCTGTCCGTGGCCCCCGTGCAGGAGGTCCGCTGAAGATGTGACCTGGGCCTGAAAATCAGGACCTGATAGAAAATACCGTGAGACTCAATTTGGGTAAAAGCCGTATGGGAGTCACAGATGAGTGTCGGGGTGTCCCACAGCCTTCGGTCTGATCAGATTCAAGAGGAACAGAAGAAAACGAACAACGGCGTGTGTTGTGGTGGTGGAGGCAGCCGGGCGTCCTGTCCACAGGGACACAGAGTAGTGCAGGGGCACAAGCTCCGTCTGATTTATGCAGACAGACTCTGTAGTGTTAGGAAGGGCTGCGGAACTTATTTTTCTTTTTCAGCAGTCTTCCTTTAGGTGAGGTTCGTGTTTTTGTTTTTTTAAGATTCTGTTTATTTGTTAGAGGGAGGGAGAGAAAGCACGAGAGGGGAGAAGGTCAGAGGGAGCAGCAGACTCCTCTTGGAGCTGGGAGCCCGATGCGGAACTCGATCCTGTGACTCCACGATCATGACCGGACCCGAAGGCAGTGGCCTAACCAACTGAGACACTCAGGTGCCCGCATTGACAGTTTAAAACAAAACAAAACAAAACAAAAAAACAAAAAAAAAACCCCCAGAAGCGTCTGGGTGGCTCAGTCGTTAAGCATCTGCTGTCAGCTCAGGTCTGAGCCCTGCATCGGGCTCCCTGATCTGCAGGAAGCCTGCTTCTCCCTTTCCCAGTTGCCCTGCTTGTGTTCCCTCTCTCGCTATGTCTGTCAAATAAATAAAATCTTAAAAAAAGTCATACTTAATGCTGAGCTATGAAACAGATACTATAATAATTTTCAAACTCTGGGATCCAGAGGATCGAAGGGTGTCCTGCGCCAAGCCGACTGGACATGTCCGTGACAGTAAAGGAATCCTAGGCCGTTTGTGGCAATTCCTGTCCGCGTGTATGCGGTCCCTGTTTGTTTACCAGCAAAGCTCCCTAAGGGAAGGGTTGGAAGTTTTCTCTACTTTTTCCTACCTTTAGTTCTCTTTTCTGCATCTCTTGCTTGCCCTGGATTCCTCCAGCTGGATACTGGGGAAGTGCCCTCGCTGCTTCGCGGGGCGGAGTGCTGCAGAGCGCCGCCTGATTCAGCCGCCTTCTGTTCGAGCCAAGGCAAAGTTCACGGACCACTCCAGCTTCAATTCCACGGTCTTTTCCTCAGCCAGTACTTTGTGACTTAGAGTCTGGCATTAGGCTATTCCATTAGAAATAATACATCTGGTTTCTGATTGGCTGAAATGAGCTCTGTCGTTCCTTTCATTGGCAGAGGTCAGAATCACGGTGTTCCGGAAGGTCAGCGTGCGTTGGGTCAGGTGGATAATTTGGGTTCTAGAACTTAAGTGTTTTCTTCAGCACTGAACTCAGTAACGGTTCTCTCTGGGGAAAGGACTCAAATTTTCTCTTGTCACAGCACCGTGCAGTAACTGCGTGCTGCTGTTCTGGAAGCTGCTTCTGCCCTGGTCCTTCTCTGGGTGCTCCCAGACCACATAATAGGACACGGTGTTTGGTGCACAGATAATGGGATGAGAAGGTATAAGAACCGGCATGTTTGCCGAAGGCGTGGTGGTTCCTCACGATGACCCGGTCCGGTCAGCTCTGAAGAATGGGGCTCTTGTCCGGCCTCGCAAATACTGAGGGCAGAGGTGGGGGCAGGGGAGTTGGGGGAAGAGTCCCTTATGAAATACAGAAACACGCCTGATGGGAAATAAATATGAACCAACCACAGCGTAGTTTAGTGATGCGCCGGCAGCTTCTCCCTCGGCCCAACTCATCCTTTCTTCCTTGCCGCCTCAGTGTGAGGAGGGGCCGGCGCTTTTGTGGAGCCGCGAAAGGTTGCTAGGAATCATTTCATACTTGTGCGGTTGGGGCTTTCTTTTCTCATTGTTCATCAGGTCAGTTTAAGCTTTAAACATCTCAACTGTGTGACACTGTATGAAATTAAGGTCATGTTTAAGACAAAGTGGAAAAGAACCGAACACCTAGAAAAGAGGAGTTGGTGAAAACCTTCCAGTGGACACCTTTTGTCTGGGGAGGTGGAGTGAAGTGATCCGGGAACCTTGTCTCCGCTGGGACGGCGATGCCATCAGACGGGGACACGTCCTGTCAGAGCGGGAGGTGAGGGAAGGACGCGTACCTCATGCTGTGCCTTACGTTGCATCAGCCCAGCTGCCCCAGGAATACGTGAGCCTCAGGGGATCCTCTGCGCTGGTGCCTTTGGGTTTTCTTCGTGACCAGGGGTTCTAAGAGCCACGGGACCTGAGATACAAGTAAAAATGGATGTCGTGTGCCGTGCGAACATTTTAGCCAGAGAAGGAAACTGGTTTGGCATTTTGGAGTGCAGAAGGTTGTGTGTGAGTGAGAGGCCTCCATTTCTTCACGGGAGGGTCTGCCCACCTCTGCCGCTTTGCCTTTCTTCATGAGGACTTGCCTCGGCCTAGAGAGGAGGCCCACGGCACCCTCATTCCGGACAATTTCTTTCTTTCCTCTTCTGTAGTTAGTTCTGTCTTCATATGGTAAAGCGAGCCATGCGGAGAAGGGCGCTCACCCGATACGAGATCATTTTAAATTGTACTTTAGGTCATGTAAACCTTTGAGAGAGAATTCTGAACTAAATCTCAAATCTTTTTTTTTAAATCTGAGATTGCAGATTTGGCAGATGTACTCCCTTAATAAGAAACATCTTATTTGGATAAGTGTTTGGGTTTCTTTCACTGGTAGCTTAAAATTTCAGTATCAGAGCTACCATTTGAGGATTAAGGTATTAAAAAAAATTCTCTGTTCCTCCAGACTCTCACAGATTCCATTCTTCCAGCGACTTACTGGCATGTCGAGGTACCTTTCTTCTCAAGGTGGTAACCTTTCCTTGCACTAGTATTCTGAGTGATGTATTTTCCCCTGAATTTGCTGAATAAGAATGTGTGAGGTTTATGTGTTTCAAACCTCCCATCCAAGTGCTAACCAGGCCCGGCCCTGCATAGCTTCAGAGATCAGACGAGATCGGGCACGTTCAGGGTGGTATGGCCGTAGACCTATAATATCTCCCATGATCTTAACATAATTTATCTCTTATAAGGAGTGTTTAAAAAGTAATAGAAACAGGAATAAATATTTTGGTGCAATAACAGTTATTAATGAGATCCTTGGGGGCTGGCTGAAATTACTCCGTCTTCTGTGTCTTTTCTCGATATCCAGAATTTTTGCTTCATCTTTTCTCACTTTTTAAAAAAAATTCCAGTATAATTAGCATACAACATTAGTTTGAGATGTACAATATAGTGATTCAACGTTTTTATACCTTTTTTTAAGATTTTATTTGACAGATCACAAGTAGAGTGACAGGCAGAGATATAAGGGGAAGCAGGCTCCCCACTGAGCAGAGAGCCCAACGTGGGGCTCGATTCCAGGACCCTGAGAACATGACCTGAGCCAAAGGCAGAGGCTTAACCCCCACTGAGCCACCCAGGCGCCCCTCAACCTTTCCATACCTTACTCAGCGCCTGTCACAACAAGCGCACTCCCTCGTCCCCATCACCTAGTTCACCCATCCCCACAGCCACCTCCCCTCTGGTGGCCGTCAGTTTGTTCTTTGTAGTTAACAGTTAGTTGCTCAGTTTGTCTTTTTTTCTTTGTCCATTTGTTTTGTTTCTTAAATTCCACATGAGTGAAATCATACGGTGTTTGTCTTTCTCTGATGTCTTTCACTTGGCATTATACCCTCTAGAGCCTTCTGTGTTGCTGCGAATGGCAAGATCTCATTCTTTTTTATGGCTGAGTAGTATTCCACTGTGTATAAATATATACACCAAATATATACACTGACAGACGATGTGGACATCGTCTGTGCGACTTGCATCGCACCTATAATTTAGCTACTGTAAGTAACACTTCAGTAAACGTGGGGTTCATTTATCTTTTCAAATTAGTGTTTTTGTATTCTTTGGGTAAATACCCAGTAGGGGAATTAGTGAATCATACAGTAGTTCTGTCTTTAACTTTTTGGGGCCCCTCCATACTGTTTTCCATGGCGGCAACACCAGCTTCCATTCTCACCTATAGTGCTGGAAGGTTCTTTTTTCTCCATGTCCTCACCAATACATGCTTCTGTCTTTCCATACTTTGATTGGGCAGACATTTCAGTTGAATATAGATTATTATCCTTCACCAAATATCATCTTAACTTACCTTTTTTCAAGTTAAGCTCTTTGTAAGATCAAATTACATATTTTTCCACTTACCTGGTTTTAGCTGAAAACTATTTTAATTTGGGTCTTTAGAAAAAGAAACAGAACATATTTTGTTTTTATATAGAATAAACTTTGTTTTTATTATAGATATGGATCAAAAATAAAAGTTTTTATGTACATATGACATGTAGTGCACACGAAAGGCTTTGAAATGCCACGGATAGACATGTTGTTGGAAACAAAAGGAGATGAGTCATGGGTGTTAGGATGGCCGTCCTGGAACTGCAGGAGGGGGTCGCCTAGTGAAAACAAAACAAAACAAAATAACAGAAAAACACAGATGCAGAGGAAGAAAACAATGTTTAAATTATAAGACACATCCAAATAAAAGCATGCAAAATGATTCCATGAGGGTCAAATTCAAATTAGACGAAAACATGCAGACATGCGGGGGAGCTGGGAGAGCCGCATGGCAAAGCAGGCATTTCCCAGGACTCTTCCTGGCGACAGGCGTGCGCTCGGTGGGAGCCACGCGAGCCCGCTCCAGAACCTTGTTTTGTACCCTGGGATGATAAATCCACGCAACCACATTCAGGAGACTCGGAAACAGCACCAGAGCCCAATACCTTTATGACCTTGAGTATTTGTTTCGGAGCCCTGATTTTGTGAGGTTCGGTTCTTCCCACAGATTCCAGGCAAAGTTAAATCTCCAGAGGGAGAGGGAGTGGAAAGAGAAGTCAGGACAGGTAAAAAACAATTTTCAAGATGAGGGACATTAGAAGGTGTCAGGAGAGCCAGTGAGCAGTGTGATGCCGTGAACAGTCACGCAGAAAATGTCAGGAGTTGAGCTTGAGAAAAGGATTTGCCCCACAGGAACTGCCCCACAGGACCCTCCCGACTGGATAACTGTCCAGGCCTGGGGAAGCCTGGGGGTCGGTCTCAGCCGCCTGCAACCGCAGTTCGGGTTTATTCGGAACAGGGTGCAGGGTGCGGGTGATCCGGTTTGCTGGATCTTTCTCCATCCCCCTCGCCCCGTTTGGGTCGCGTCGGGCGGTGTTTGTGCAATAAGGGACCAGAGCCGTGTTTCATTCCGACCTCGGCCTCTCCCGACGGTCTGCTGCTGGGGGAGTCAGAGCCGCGTTGCCGTGCCCGGCCGTGTAAGCGGGAAAGCGACAGGCCAGGTGACACTTTCCCACTGGCGTCCAGCAGACGTCTGGACTTTAATTTCCTCTTTCCTACCCCATCGGTAATGAACTCAAGGCTCCAGCGAGCCACGGAACGGGGGAGGTGAGCTTCGAACCCTGCTTCCCGGGGGGCTGCGTTCTGGCCATTCATGCGGGCTGCGACAGGCCAGCCTGCTCGCTCCCCTCTTGCTCTGGGAACCCCAGTGAGCAGAGCAAGGACGTCTGCCAAAACCAAAAAACCTTCGTTTTCATCCTCCCGAGACGTTACTGGAGCCGGACTGACGGGACTGTTTCTGCGCAACGGTGAAAACCTTCCCTTCCCGCAAGGCCGAGACCAGACCGGCTTCTCTCTGGTGCGGTTCCAGCCGGCTGTGCCGTGCAGGCCTCTCAGCCACTTAAGTGATGAAGCACTTGTTTCTGGTGACCTTTCAGCTGCGGGGGGTCTGCGGGCCTTTAGCGTTAGAGACCCAGGTAATGGGTATCCCTGGTGTGTGCGTGAAGAAAGCGTAATTAAATTCCCGTCAGGCTCAATGAGATTTATTACCTGCCCGGCAAGCAGAAACAATTTTTGAGCTCGGAAGGGGCTTTAGAACACTTTAATGACCTCAGCAGGGTGGGGAGGTGAGCCATTAACCCGGGCCGCGAGTCTGCAGGGCTGAGGAGACCGTCCGTCAGCAGATGCCACAGCACTTTCCCGTCTGAGCTCGTTTGGGTGCGCTCGTCCAGAAACAGGATCAGAAACTCTGGCCTGGAATAGGTTTCAGCTGACGGCTAGAATGTTTGCCACGAACCTCGGAGCTCCGCTGACTCCCCCAGGCGGTTCCTTTCTTTTCCTCTTCACTCTCCTGCACCAACTTTCCTCTCATGGGCAAAAAAGCACCGTCAAGGAGCTCACCACGCAGTGGCTCAGAGCTAGCGCTAGCGTGGGTTTTGGGGATTTGGGTTTTCACTGTTTCTTTTCCAGAACTTTCTGTATAACTTACACAATGCCAAAGTGCCTAAAGGCAAGTGCTGGAAACTGGGCTTTCCCCATGAAGAGCTATAAACGCACCTTCTCACGCTGTGGCTACCTCTAACTTGGAATACTGAGCTGAAATGCTGAGTAGGTTTTGCACATACATAAAATTTGCTAACAAATTTTAAAGTTCAGAATTCTACTGTTCACCACGCAAGCAAATGTGCCTAATCAGGATTCTGATTTCAGGTTATACCTTCTCAAATTTTCTGAAAAATAGCTTCAAAGAATCACTGGGCCAGAACAGGAAGGGAGGGAGTCAGGAGAGGCTGTATCTAGAACACGGGCATTGTTCACACACAGAAGACTCAATTTTCAATAGAATGATTAGTTACCCACACACTCTCAGATCTACCTCAATGCTTCAGTCTGTTCTTACGGTGAAATTCCTCTAGCAGCACCCCTGGGAAGGCTCTATGACAATCTCACAAAACATTCTCTGCTTGTTTGCTTTGCCCAGCATTTAGGGAACTCAGTATCTCAGATCAGCGGGTGAGCCTGAAGGCTTGGGAAAGTGAGACAGAAACGGCCATAAGGATAGGCGTTCCTTTCTGGTTTTGTTTGGTAATCTCTAAATTTTAAATCAGTCTGGATCCATTCCTTTACAGGAATATAACGGGGTAACGTAATTAATTTAAAGGAGCTTTTCTTAGAGAGAGAGAGAGAGAGGAAAGGTTGTATGGAAAATGATGTGCATCCTCCACAAGGCTTGCGTATATTTCGACTAATCTAGGTCTTTCCAAGACCTGTACTGCGTGTGTCCGCAGTCTGCTTTCATGCCTCTCCTCTGTGCTCTCGCTCACGGGGTCTAGTACACCACTGGGACACGGAGGGGTCGCCCAGGAAGATTGTCCCAAGTTGGGAGCGCTGGTTGCTCTTCCATTTGATTTTACCCCTGGCGTGGAGATCGTGACAGTCTGTACTGGACTAATCCTGCTCAAAGCCTTTTCTCTCTAACCTGACGCCACCGAAGCCACGTTCCCTCACACTAGACCTGTGAGGTGCTTTATGAACAAAGTATGGTGGTCAGATAAATCTGCGAAACATGAAGACACCGACCCTTCCTTAGAGAGTCACGAGCAGTGTGATACCAGAGTTTCTGTAAAGTATTCCAGGAAAGAGACGTTTAATTTTTAGTCATCATTTCCCAAGTGTATTTCATCAAGAAACCCTGGGTGTGCATATGTGCAAAACTGACTGAAATCTTGTGGAATAAACTTGGGGAAACTCTGGATGAAGGCTGTCATTTTAGCCGCCATCTCTTGCGTGTAGTCTCGTTATTAGGTGGCCACGGTGGGAAAGAGCACCAGCAAAGGGTCTGCATCGTGGCAATGCCAGGTGTGTGCTGAGGTATGAAGTGGTCGGGTCTGGGAACCATCTGACCCAAACTCCAGATAGATTTCTCAATCTGAAATTTAAAGATTCCAGCAGAAAAAACAAGAATCTTGACAACCGAGAAGATATTTATACTGATGCCAGAATTATTTTAAAAATACAAATGGTAATTTGCCACATAGTTACCAAATAAATAGTTCGCCAAATGTTGGTTTGGGTAATTTCCATTAGAAACCATTCTGGATGAGAATCATGCAGGAGAACTCCTACATATGCACTCACCCGCCCCCCCCCCCAACACAACACATGTGTACAGCAGGATTCTCCTCCTCTTTTGGTAAAAAGCTTCCTTTGGATGCATTAATGGCTTCAGTCATGGAAGATGTTGTGATATGAAGAAGAAATTACAACAGGAAAACAGGAGTTAATACAACAGCCTTTGCAATTCATCTCTTCCCAGTGAATGTATCCTGAACACAGGCAAAGTAAACCAGCGTTCTCTTCCCATTCGCTTCTCGGCTCCTGCTTGTGGATGGACGGCTCAGTCTGGGACTACATACATTGGTAAGGGACCTGTCATCAAAACTCTGTAATAGAGTCTTTCTCTGTGTTCTGGAAACTGAGGACAAGGATGTGTATAGCTACTGTGTAGCACTCTACTCTTCCATTTTCTTACTATTAGGGAAATAAAGGGGTAACTTCTCCCTTTGATGCCTAATGAGTGTATGAAGGCCAACAGTTGAGTCAAGAGCTCGACTGCTTTCTGTAAGAAATGCCTTCTGTGGACCTGACATGGGGGCAGAGTGTCCTTACTCCCTCTGCTTCCCAGGGTTTTTCATGAACACTTCCTCTTTCTTCGGTGGCAAAACAAGACGGGGCCTCTTGTCAGTTGTCACACTGTACCCTCCAACTGGCTAAGGCTTGTGCCCTTTTGAAACCTAGTCCAACACGGAGTTTGAATCAGAAATGAAATCTCTCCTCTCTCCTGTCTTTGATTTGTCCAATTTGTTCCCTTTAAAAATCTTATCCTCGGGTGCCTGGGTGGCTCAGTGCGTTAACGCCTCTGCCTTCGGCTCGGGTTGTGATTCCAGGGTCCTGGGATCGAGCCCCACATCCAGCTCTCTCCTCAGCAGGGAGCCTGTTTCTTCCTCTCTCTCTGCCCGCCTCTCTGCCTGTGATCTCTGTCGAATGAATAAATAAAATCTTAAAAAAAAAAAATCTTGTTCTCCCTCAAATTAATGACAGTAATGCCAAATGCTATTATTCCCCGTTTTGGTAATTCTGGGCCAATTTTATAAGTATTCAGAAGTCTCAGATCTTACTGATATGCGCAGGTATGACCCAAATATATTATACAAGAACGAAAAAGTGGGGGAGTCCTTCAAATGTTACCATTTATTTCAGGTTCAGAAATACAGCTTCACATTTTCACAATAGGTACATGTGACCTTCAAGAATGGTACAGGCTTAAGGAACTTTCTTCAAAAATTCCATTCACAGAGTCCATCCATATATCAGCATTAAGAAATCCTGAAAGTGCCAAGAAGACAGTGGAGAATATTCTGGCTCAAATTAATTAAAGAATCAACAGAGAAGGTAAGACTTTGCTTCTACACATGGCTTCTTCATAAAAAAGCAAAAGGGGAATTTGATTCAGAAAAGTGAGAAAAAAGAAACATAGATGAGCAAAGCAACACGGAGGCTGTGCACGGGAAATTAAACACAAGTCACGGTGAAATTTCTAGTTGAGAGGAATCTTTTTTTTTTTTTTTTAAATCAAACTGGCAGCAGACAGTGCAAGAGGTCAACAGAGTAAATTTTTTGTCATATTTTTTGAAAACATTACACAATGAGCAAAGTTTAAGGAATTCAGAGGGTAAAAAATTAAGAAGAAATGAATGCCTTGAGCTGAGCCATGTGTGAAACCCCAGACCAGAGAGGTGAGAAGTCTCACCGGTATACCAGTATGAACAGATCTTAAGACAAACAGGAGACTCTTCCTTGAGTTTCCTCTCTCGCTCTCAAACATACACACATTCTTACACATAAAATACACAACTAGCAATGCATATGCTACACATGCTTCAAAATACTCTGAAGGTTTCACAATACAGAGCACCACATGATTTTAAGCATACCAACTGGACGGGAGGACTTAAGATTATCTAGGAGACACATCGAAACTTCTAAGAAAGAAGTGAGTGATCTAGTGAACTAATCACGTATTTTTCTACAGTTGTCTAGCATTCTTCATGTTAAACTCTGAGCTCACAGCTAGCAGTCCTCTTGGTGAAGCGGATATAAAACTCAACCTGAGTCTTACATCTTCTCTCCTTCGACTGGATTCCACAGTACAGAGACCTCCTATTTAGGTCGGATTCTCAATGTTAAGGACATAACTGTCAATTTCAAATACTTATCTTGTTTGCCAAGTGAGAAATGTTTACCTGAAGGAGGGATGAATGACCTACCACTGAGGTATTAAGTGACAACTTCTCTGCATGTTTAGCAAATTTACTCAGAAGAGCCCGCTCTTTTTATTACATTTCAGTATCCCTCCACTTTATATTTTCACATTTACTGTGGAGGAAAAAAATGACTGTGTAGACCACTTTAAGCTTTTTAAGATTCAGCTCAGCAGTCCAGGAATCATTTATAATTCCAATCAGAGTTCTTAGAAATGGGTTTCCTGATCTTCTGCTATGTTTGTCAAAGGACATTTCTCCTTAGATAAGCAGTGCTGTGGACCTAGGTACAAATGTCTGTGGATGTTGTGGATGTTGTCATGGTAATTCTGGGCATTGTGCCTATCCTGGAAGAAATTTTGGAGACCTCACGTACGTTATCATGGTTCTATGAACCTCTGTTACGTATTATAGCAGACTCTCCAGAGTGAGCTCTTGAATTAACACAGTTTAAAAAATATATTCATACCCCCCCACACAAAGCACATGTATACATAAATATTTACACCCACACGTAGCATATATACACAATGCACGCACAATCACACATGCTTGTGGCATTTTAACAAGGGTTTTTAAACCTACCTATCCAAAGGGGCACCAAAAACACATGTACTTACAGAAATGCATTTCCCATGTATATACTGTATACACAGACACATGCGTTGCAAATATGTTTGTACACAGGAAACGTCAACATTTATCACATACTGGTATTAGGTCCCATTTCATATTTGAGAATTATGGCTACAGTCTATACTAAAAAATCATAAAATTAATCTATATGACTACATTTAAATTCTAAGTTTAGAAGGCTTACAGTTCTATCACAGGAACTGGTTTCATCACCATGTTTTGGAACAGAACGAGTTTGTTGCTGAACAAGTAGGCAATTGGCTAATAAACAGGCCCTACTGCTTTTCTGTGTTACAAAAGTCAGCTAAAAGCAACATTCAGAAGAGTAATCTTGGTAGATGACTTCTGGAAATGCAATATATCTGCTCTAAATTGATACTATTTCAAGAATCTGTCCACAGTTGAGTAAACAGTTATTCCAATTAGTCAATAAGCATGCAAGTGACAAGAAGTGACATACCTATCAAACAGGATACACAGTGAATTTTTCCAAATCCTAAAGATACCGTATGTTTTATTTAGCTAAACATCTGTCGTGTAGACGGCATCAGAGCGGTCGGTTAGGAGGAAGCTACTCAAAAGATGAGAGTTGGTACGGGAAACTCTTAGCTCCTGAAGCTACATTCCCACCTTAGGGCCTGGCGTGAACAACGCACTTTGCACACATCTTAGAGCTTCTGACTTCGTTCACCTGGACATCTCCTTTTAGCAGGATGCAAACCCTTTGCGAAATGGTGTTAAAACTAATCCTAGTACTGCGGCAAACAAAGTATTCTCCAACATGCTTCTGGAATTCCAGGGGAGCCTGGGTTCTGTTAGACATAACTGAGAAGAGGTAAGAGAACAAAAATGTGCCTACAAACAGAGACAAGCGGGACAGTGGAACTGCAGGCTTATAATCCAAGAGCAAAAGCCAGAGACGACAAATGCTATTGTTTACGACTACAGAAGATCAGTGGAAAGAAAGTTGGAAAAACATCTCCAATTTTCTTTGACATGGTTTGTGCTGATCTAAGAACACACCAGTGGTTATCCACAATATTTTCCTTTGACAGAAGGAAATTTTTGAAATACAGCAAAATGCAAAACCACGTTTAGCACAGAGCCAAACCCTGAAGTCTATAATCCTCTAGCTGCCTGTTTTAGAGAATTCAAAGGAAGAAGCAAAGGGATTCCGAAAGAGGGAGCTTTATGAAAAGATCTCGCAGGTCATCTTGTTTTACTGTGGACATTTACGTAACACGCTTCCGTTTTGCTGCAGCACCGTTTTTAAAAACACATTACGTACTTAGCACATCTGTTCCATTCACAAAGAGTTAAGAATTTTTTCAAATGAGGGGGAGAAAAAAGATAAGAGAAGATTCAGGCTGGTGACTTGGGGTGGTGGTCTTTACAGAATCACTTGTAAATTAAAAGTTGAAAAGTTCTTTTTGTAAATCTCGTAGTCTCTGATGGCTGCCTATTACAAGTGGGGTAGCTGTAGCCCCTTAGAATAACTTCGAAACAATGCCATTCCGCTTGGCAAGTTCTCTTTTTAATAACGGCTGAAGGTTTTTCCTTCATGCTTTATGGGTGTCTGCTTTGGGCATAAAGTACACAGGAAATTAAAGCTGAGTGAACATACAAATCACGTTTGCTGCTTTCAAAGGGAGACATTTCAGTTGGTGAAACCTGATTTACTTCTGTGGAATATGAAATAGTGTCCTGGGATGCCGCCGTTCAGTGAGGACTTGCTGTCTGGGAACAGTCAGCAGACAGCACTCCACTCGGCTTCTGGCTGTTTCCTACATGCTGATCACCTGGTCCTACTTCTCTACAGCTCAGCCTCGGGACTGAACTATTAACCCCCAGGCTAACCCGATTTTGTAAATTTTTGCAGTGTTAGCATTTGTGAGGTTGCTTTAGATCTCAGCGTCTTAGTTCCATCTTTTGGAACGACCTGTGCAGAGACTCTGAGGTACAGCTGTAGAGCGTGAGCTCCTGCACCTGAAGCACGGCGTCCCTCATGAAACGACTTTTAGTTTCATTCCAGAGCCCCCTTTAAAAACGGCCATCCCAGAGCAAGGCTCAAGGAAGCCTAGAATGGATGGAAAGTTCGTTAAACCGGCTTTAAAGGTAGGATGAACTCTTACACGAGGGAATTACAAATAGCTGGGAAAGAGAAAAACTTGCTCCAGCCACATAAATAAGTCCACTACAGTTTGTGTCACAGTGGAGATAGCCACGTCTACATCTCCATCGGCGTGGGATGTTAAATATTTCCCATGTCAGCCTTCACCGTAACCTACGGGGAGGTGAATATATGTGTGAATAAAGAAATTAGGTATTTCCAGACACTTTAGAGATGTGACATTTTGCTTCTTCCTTGAACTCTGAACCTAACTAGCCAAATCTTCTGACCGACTACCAGAAAATTAAGCTTTGATTCGCTGTTGAATATGCTTCGAGCATGAAGCAAAACACATCAGGATGAGGAGAAGCTCTCTAGAGCAAGCAATGCGTTAACTTTTCCTCTGCAAACTACCTGTGCTTCTGGAAAAGTCTATTCTTAAGGAATCCTAATTTAAAAAAAAAAATCACTTCCTAGCAGTCCTATGAAATAAAGAGAAAGGAAAGAGGATTTAAATAGGTCATTAGAGTAGGAGGGAACATTCATGATAGACAACATAATTTCTATCAGCCAAAACAGAATGTGGGAAAGTAAATACACGTATGGCTTAGGTCTAAGCCCACCGTCTCAAAGCTCTCAAGAATTACACTTAATGGGCTACCTGGTGGGTAACCTAGGAACTTGTCCAAAGCAAATTTCAAATATATGCCAGGGTAGGCAAACGGTCTTTCAAAATATAGGGCTGTTAGACAGACCTACCCTTGGTCAGTACAACATCTAAAGCCTCGAAGGGTCAGCAGTTTTCCAGAGTCAAACTCCGAAGGTCTGAGACACCGTGAGCGGCGACGAGGAGTGATGAATGCGTTAGTTAAACGGGCTACTTGCCTACTGATGTCCGCGCATGCGACTACTCATGATTTACTGATCAAGTGTGTTGCCTTCACATAATTCATTAGTAATTAATTGCCAGGCCAGACACTTCGTTTAGTCTAACAGGGAGGATTCTAGTGGACGGATTATAGTGGGACGAGTTGGTGATGGGGGTGGTCTCCGGCTAGAAAGAGAGAAAGAGAAAGGTAAAGAAACAAGTCGAATATCCAGCAGAAGGTCGCCCCAGAGACCCGGAGCGCCAGCACACACATGCCCATGCAGGGACAGGCCAGCAGTGGTGGTTGCCCTCGGCCCTGGTTCTGACACCGCCACCTGTCAGCTAGCGTTCGGAGACAAAAATGAAGGATTTTGTCAAATGCAAATCTTTCTCAAAATAGAAGCTGACCCTCCCAATACTAAAACAAACAAAAACCCCAAATCATTTGAAAGCCCATCTGAAGGTGGGCCCTGCCTTTCTCAGCCAACAGAGATGGGTACGGGGGAGCCGGGTCACGCGCCGGCCGCTCCAGGCACGTGCGAGGGATGGTAGGCCTCAGAGAATGATGCTCGTTGAGTTTTTAGTTCCCTTCATATAATATCCTTCCTCTTTTCTTCTTACTGTTACAGTGTTATCACTTCTCATTGCCTTCAGCAGTAGCTTCCTCCAGTTTGTTCTGTATTTTACTTCTAATTTGCAGGGCCCTGGAAGCCGGAGAATCCGGGTTTGGGAGTTCTCCGCGGGAAGTGAAACAAGGCTCCAGAGGAGTATTGCTTGCTTTCTGGTTGGTCACATTTCCGAGAGCCGAGGGGGCCGAATCCACAAACTCTGGTGTGAACTAGACGTGACATCACCGAGCAATGCTCTTTTTGTCCTGAACCCCTCCATTTACTTCCCAGTGTGTTAGGAACTTTGTGTGTGTGTATCTGCTTTCATAGGTAGTTCCTTGGGGAGTAATTTTTATAACCAACCAAATTCAACAAGTTGTACAAATCATAACAACCTTTCTTTTTGAAAAAACTCTCCCAGTGACTGTTTCAGAACAATCCCTTTTGGAAGTATAATCATGTTGGGGAATTTTTTTCTGTACCGTAAACACTAACATGATTAAATCAAATGTCCCTTCTCAGGTATGAAGAAATGAAGATAGAAAAATTAAAGAAAACAATTACAATATGTTAAAAAATATCACAAAGCCACAAAAACTAGACAGTCAAGGAAAAATCAATGAGAAAGAGACCTTGTTGATTAATAGTACAAGTATGGGCCACTTAGGTACAAACTCATAGATATTAGAGTTTCTTTTGGCCCCGCACCTGAAAGATATCCAAGAGGCTTTAGAGGAAAGGTTTCCTGGGGGTGGGGGTTAAATTCCAATTTAACCTCTTCTGCTACACTCGGTACTAGATGGGCACTTTAAGAAAGTCTAAGTGACTAAGTGACTTTAAGTGACTAGACATACTTTAGCGGCAGAGTAACCAAACTAAGCTATCAATACCGGTTATTAAATTTGAAAAGACAAATAAGTCCTCTTTTTGGAGCAAGTCTGCTGGCTGCTGTGACTACCTGAACTGTTTTGGCTGTTCCCTACCGGGAAGGATCCTCCCGAGTTCATTTTACTTGTGACCGTGCAGCAGCCCTGTCCTTCCGCTAGCTCCGGCTCATCTTCATTTAACGTGGCCACATTTATTTAGCTTATGTCCTGAGTCTTGTACCTGCATCATCTTCTTCTTTGTTGTGAAGTTTCTAGAAGCCGGAGGTCACACCCGCTGAACCTGTCTCCTACGTGCAGTTAGGTGCTCAGTGCTGTTTCATTCATCCGTGAGAAGTGCTCTCCCTCCTTTAAGACTCACGCCAGTGAAGTCTTCCCTTCCCCCATCTTGATGCGGCTGCTTCGGAAGCATCTCAGCATGTCTGTTACAAGCATCACGCTGAACCCTAGTTAGGGTTATAGGGTTATCTCCACTGATGAGGTATGGGCTGTGTCTTACTCATCGTCCTGTTCTTGCCGGGGGTGCTTATCGTTCGGCCTTGGAACAACCGAACACGGACAACTGAATAAAGTTACTCCTAGAAGCAGAAGCAACTGCTAAGCGCTTGTGGTACTCACTGATCTTGACATTACGTTCTAACTATTATGGCATCTTTAAAATATGCCCAGTTTCAGGTTAAAGTAACCCATACATGTACTCAGTCATTAAAAATCCTGAAAGATACCACCCCTTTTGGAAAAAATGAGCATCACTTCATTTTTAAGACAATAAAATGCTACTAGAAAGCACTTCAGGAAGAGCATTAAGTTGTTCGGTGTCATTTTCTTTTTTTTTTTTCTTTTTTTTTTTAAAGATTTTATTTATTTATTTGACAGAGAGAAATCACAAGTAGATGGAGAGGCAGGCAGAGAGAGAGAGGAGGAAGCAGGCTCCCCACTGAGCAGAGAGCCCGATGCGGGACTTGATCCCAGGACCCTGAGGTCATGACCTGAGCCGAAGGCAGCGGCTTAACCCACTGAGCCACCCAGGCGCCCTCGGTGTCATTTTCTTAACAAGCGGTGTTGTTTGCCAGCCTCGACACCAGAAGCACATTTAGTTTCCTGTTGGCGTTCATTTCATTGGTCTAGTTCCTGACCATTCGAAGAGTTTCCAAAGACATTCACCTCATAAGACAGTTTGTTTTGGGCAAAGCAAAGTTATTTGTTTGGTACCAAATTTTCCTCAGTTGCTTCGTTTAGGGATGGGCTGCACGAAGGAACCCGTTCCGGTGAAACGGAGCGTCTCGCATCACTCAGTGTTTCCTGAAACCCAGTGTGGCGCGGGGCAGTGCGCGGGGCAGTGCACGGCGACGGTGGCAGAGCCGCGTTTCTGCTTCCAAAGCGAAGGGGGAGCCGGTGCACGCGTCGCTGCAGGGACGGGGCTCTCATCGTGTTCTGGACAATGACAATTTTTGCGAGAATCCAAAGCTCACCCGGGTGGGTGGCGTTGAAGGCGAGAAATGGACTTTCCTGATAAGAGCGGGGAGCGCCTTACTTGCCTCCGTCTTTCAATCCTCTTTGAAGAACGGAAGAACTAAAATTTCATCTGTTCTAGAACGCTTTGGGTGAGCTGGTTCTGAGTATTCATGGTGTGAGGCCAATCTTAGGGGTTGAGAATATATTTAAATGTATATATATAGATAGATAGATAGATAGAGAGAGAGAGAGAAAACACACAGAGAATTCTGTAGGGCCAGTGGCTTGTGGGGTGCGCCAGCCGGGCGGGAGGTGGTGGGAACGACCATCGCTCTAGTCCCTGGCTGCCAGGCAGCACAACCCTGTTGAAAGGGCTTGCTCTTTCCACCTCTCTCTGCCCTTATTCCTTGTCAGGGTGGGAGGCGGGACTTATGAGCCTGGTAAACGTGTGAGCCACACTGGGTCTGTGTAGCGCAGTCTCCCTACTTTTCCCTGTTGACACCGAAATTTCCTGACTCCCGGTCCAGGACTCTTTCTGTTGGACAGTTACAGTAGCGTGTTCGAGGCAGCGGTTCTCAAATTGGATTGTGCAACAGAATTCCCTGCCGGGCTTGTTAAAACTCAGATTGCTGGGCACCACACGGAGTTTCTAATACGGTGAGACACTTCTAGCAAGTTCCCAGACACTGCTGATGCTGCGGGTCCTGGGACCAAGCTTTGAAAACCATTGTTCTAAGGCATAATAAGTGATTCTCATCTTGCTTTATTAGCAGCTCCATTCACTTGCCAGATACAGTACAAGCAGGAAGAGGAAGTACTGGAAAAAAAGTCTCAAGAAGAAGGAAGAAACGGTTGTAGAAGTACTTTGATACGTTTGGGAATTAGACTTAAGCATGGGTCAGATCAGTTTTAGGTTTATTTCGTAAAGACCAAGATACTGTAATATTCTTGTTAATCATCACCAGAAAAATAACTACTTGCTTAGGGAAGCTTGTACTTGCTTCTGAAAATGGCAGTCAAGTGTAGAAAGGAAGCATCTATACACACGATTCCAAATTCTCATCTCTGGAGAGGGTATGACTGAAGTCCAATCTAATTAGCTAGGTAAACCCCTCCCTCCCACATCCACAAAAAAGAAAAGAAAATCCTCCAAAAAGATAGAATAATTCTAGAGGAATGATATCTGCCTACCAGGGTAGCACTTGCACAAAAAAGGATATTCAATAGGCTTCTCTTGAACTGCAAGTTCTACTTATTAAATATGATCCAGGCTTTAAAATACATCTGTCTCAAAAATTCAATTTATGCATAATTATATGTTGCATGTAATTACATGTAGGATGATGGGAGAGTCCTGCATGCCAGGTTTCTAGAGGCCACAAGGGTCTGATAGTAACTGGCCCAACTTGTTCATCTTATTGATGAAACCGGTAAAAATAAAATTTTTCTCTTAAAGAAGGGTTTTGTGTACCGAAGCACAGGAAGTAAGGTTACAGCTGGCGAATTTCTTAGAAAAACAGAAAATAGAACTAAAACAAAAACTGCTTCTGAGTTTTCTCAAATCACGCAGAGCATCTGCGCCGTGGGCTGTGCTGGTCTTGTTTTTAAAGCAGCCCAGGCCAAGAGGGGCGCCGGCGGCATCGCTGAGCTGGGCTGGGGGGCTGCCCAGCGTACGTCCCTCTCGGGAACTGTAATACCTTGTTTCTCCCCATCCTCTTGAATTACTTAGTCCTCCTCTCCGTTTTCAAAGTTTAAGGCATGTAGGTGTAGTTTATCATCGGAGTGACATAAACTTCCTGTGAACCCAGATTATTCCTCCTCCTGCTTGTAATCTGCCATGGCACCTGCAGGGGGCACTGTGCCCCCCCCCCCCCCCCCCCCCCCCCGGGGCTCCGTGTGTAAGAAGGCGGACGCCCAAGCACAGGTCAGGGGCACACCTCCGGGTGAAAGGGAAGGGCCGCTGACGGACACCGGGCCTGTCCGTCGCAGGTGCCCGCACTGGCAGCCGTGCGGACCCAGCCTTCTGAATACAGTCGAGCTTGTGCCCGGCTGCTGCTTCTGAGCCTTTATTAATGAGACCGATTTTACTTATCTACAAGCTATGAGGCCAAGTTTTAAAAAACGCTACAGCGGTCAGGACATTGTCCACATGGAAGATAATAGTTCGTAATTTATTATTAAAACTACTATAGGCTGCCCTCCAGCATATTTTTGGCCTTTTCAGCTTTAGTAACAAAATGAGCCAATACTGTCCAAGAACAGTTTACAGTAGATGCTAGAAAGAACACAGAACTTGGAGTCCTTTAAGTGACTCTAGTCCATTCTCTAGTACGATTCGTGCTGGCTCTAGATACTAGAGCCAGCGTTTCTTTCCCCTGTGAAAATGAACCCGTGATTTTATAACGTATGTCACCGGGAAAGCATGAACCAGTTGATAGACTCTGAAGTCAGAACAGAAGGGGGGAAATGGTCCCCAACTGTTGTTCGATGAAACAAACATCTAATATCCTGTACGAATTAGTCCCTGAGCGGAATGGTAACATAATCCCCCTCGCCACATTTTCTTTACGTCATCTTAAATACCGGACTTGGATTTCACCCCGAGGGATGGGACAGATGTGCCCATTTCTGTGGCTGCAGCTACAAGGCAGCCTGAAGGAGGACTTGCCCACATTAACTCTGCTCAGTTGGTGATTTGTAAAAAAGAATTTTACAGTAGCATTCAGCCACGCAAGCTTCTCAGTAGACCAGAACGAGAAAGTGTCTGTGTTTAGATGGTTTCTCCAAATACACTAAATATTGGGCTAATTCCAAAATAAATTTTGATTAAGCACTGCACATCAACTCATTTTGTATTATTTCATTCCCTCAATAAGCCCCGTTCACGTGCTACGCACGGGATTAAGAGTCCGAGGTACAGAGACCAGATCCCTGCCCAGGAGTTTCTGCTGGCGATGGGGAAAGGACCAGTAAACCGTGCCGACCGCGCGGAAGATGGTGTAAGGGACGGTGTCTCAGCTTCGGGGGCCCCTGGAGGCTTAGCCTGGGTCGGGGGAAGGGTTAGGAGGACTTGGGGGGTTACAAGGACTGCCAGAATATAAGAGAAGTTGAGGGGACTGGCAGTCCAGAAACAGGAACTAGTACGTGTGAAGGAAAGCAAGCTAGAAAAAGTCCTGTCCCTTTGAGAAACGAGCCTCGTCTGGTTCTGTGTCGCACGTGTCACAGTGATCTGTTTTGCTCTGAGTCCTAATGCATAAACCGGGTAACTTACAGGCTTTGGAGTTAAGTTAAAATAGGATTCCTAAAAAGCACTGCTTTTGAGATTTTTAAAAAGGCCGTAGCCTCCGTACGACAGATCCCCACCAACAGATGCGCTGGCTGGAGGGGAAGTCGGAAGGACCGGCAAAGCAGCAGAGGGTGAAGAGAAATCCGAGGGGCGAAAACTGGAGAGCGAGAAAGGACGTGGCTTGAAGAGCGCTCTAGGTGCGCGTGGCCCCTGAGTGAATTTAGGCAGGGTCCCTTCCCGCGGCCCCCCCATTTCTCTCCCTTCCTCCCTCCCTGCTCTCTCTCCCTCTGTCTTCTGAGCAACCCCCAGAGAGAGCTCCAAGAACTTACATGATGCAGAGACCTAGTCCCGTTGGCGTTGCTGGGGCACAACTATTTCTAAGCCTCTTGGTCGTCTTCTGTCCTCTGCTGCCTGCCCCGCTCCTCATTCCCACCCCAGGCACCGGGGCAGGGGTCGGCCAGTGCCGCCATCTGCGGGAAGGAGAGCTCGGGAAGGAGGTGCTAAGAGCCAGACCCGGGAGAGGCAAACGTCTACTTCTGAGACGCACATTCTGTTGTCATCTCAAGTCAGTGAGGAGAGAAAGCAGCAAGGCTGGGGAGGAAGGAGGCAACACTTCGAATCTCTGTGGAGAACTGTAACACTCATTTCTGGTTTAGAGAGACAAAAGACTTTGTGCCCCCTCTGTTAGAGAGCAGGAACCTGGCAGGCAGGAGGATCTGACCGGGGGCCTCACCTCAGACAGGGCAAATAGGGAACTAGAAAAACTGATGGAGAAGTTAACTTTCTAATTCCTTTTATTTTAGTGACAGCGACAGAGCACGAGGAATTGGAAGACTCAGAGAAGAGTTATGTTGCACCGACGTTTCATATCACCTGACCGTGACACCTGGTCAGTTCAAAGGCCCATTTTTAAATGTCCCATGGGACACTTTTCTGGTCACTTCTGTCTGTCCAAGGGGCGGAAGTGGAGACAAAGAGCTAGCGGTTACCAATTACAACCCCAGGGATTAAAAAAGAAAAAATCCAGCAGGAGGAGCTCTAACCTGCCTTAGAGCTCAAATTTTTAAAATCACAACCGTTGAACTCAGAGGCAAACAGAGCAGTGGTTGTGCCTCGCAAGCGGCTGTGGCTGTGACCAAACACGTGACCGCGTCCCAGTAAAGGCTCCGCGCGCAGCCGGGGATGAGCTGCCGGGGCCGAAGGGCCAGCGAAGGGCCAGCATGTCCCCCTGCACGAGCCTCCTCGTCCTCACACAGCTAAGCTGGGACTGGCTCTGCGGTGCCTGCTCGCACCAAAGAGGGAGCAAAAGGCCGATTTCTAGGCAAGTCTAGAAGTAAGTCTTTTCCTCTCAAAGGGTCCTACTGTTTCTACACGAGACTTCGACACTGCATTTAAAAATGGAATTTTTATCCGTGGTGGACGGCACTGCAAACGCTCCCCAGTGTTCCATCGCCCTCACTCGGTGGCTTGATGGGCTTCTAAAATGAGGGAAATGCTGCATTCGTAAAAATTGGTGCTAAAAGGGCAAGGAATCGTATGTCCCCTGGGCCATGTAAAGAGTCTGCAGAAGGAATTACAGCTTTCTAACACACACACGTGCACACACACACACACACACACACACACCCAACTGGAGCACAAAGAATTCACTCAGGAAAACTGAGAAGTAGATGGATCCAACAGTTATGGGATTTGGGGGGTGAGCCTTTCCATTCTGGACAGTGTTGTGGGAGAGGGCATACGAGATGGTCAGAATTACTTAACCTGAAGGAAACTTTCAACCAATCCCCTTTAATCTTTTGCCAATGAGAAGTCAAACTTTTTGTTTTACACCTTAATGGTATGCCCACATTTTAAATTTTTATACAAGCTTCTACAGAAACTTTAACTAGACCAATTCAGACCAAAAGTCACTAAATAAAGCTAGTCTAGACGGAAAAATCTATGAAAACCATATGTCTTTTAGGCATCTGTCTTACAAAAACTGCCATCGTCCTGGAGAAATAGTTCACAAACTACGCTTTTAGGAAAACTGCTGTAATGACCATGGGGACTGTGCTTGAGAAGACAGCTTGCTTGGGGAAAGTCAAGCCAAAATGTTTACCAGTGAAAGGCTCACATTTCTACGTACGTCTGTCCGTAAACATCAATGAAGGGACAAATTTATATTTGCATCATTTATATTTCCATTATCTTAGAAGGGATCCACATGCCTACGGAATGCTAGACCAAGGGGTTTTAAAGCCATCCTGTTCTCACTCACAGAAGACTGTTCTGGATAATGTTGTACGTGGATGAGGCCAAAGAACCAGAACATTTTCTTCTGATTATTTCCCTGCTGGCCTGCCAGACACAGCAAGGAAGCCGGTATCCGACACAAGTAACTACGGGAAGACCCTCCTGGATGACTGGACGGAGGGCCCTGCTGGGAGACAAGGGCAATCAGGACTAGGGTCGAAAACGAGTGCAAGGCGAATGCAGCAGAGGCACGTTCTCAAACCTTGCTTTTCTGATTGAATCTTGCTCTCTGAACTGGAGACAGGGTCAGGGCTACCTTCATTATTCCGGCCACATATTTTTATATCCCAGAATGCACATTGAAGAAGTAGCATGAAATCCACAGGAAAAAGAATAGAAAAGCAAATGTTAATGATCAAAATCATAACATTTGCACTGAAAGCTGAGCAGCCTGTGGAGATTATGAGAGTATTTAGAAGTCGCAAAGACTCCTTGTGACCCTCGAGGATATTTTCTTCTTGCTCAACAGGGAAGGGGGCTTTGGAAGACCATAACAAAGGCTGTTGGCACGAGTGCCCCGATGTGTTATGCTGTCACCTGGAGGGCTGGGAAAGCACAACAGAGGTCGAATGGCTACATCTGGGGAAGAGGTCCTGGGTGGGAGGGGTCGAGTATAGTATAAAAGAAGGAAATTTGTACGACGTAGCCAGTCATACAGCAACGTTTTAAGCACAGGGAAAGACACTACTACAACATGTCCAGTCAAAGCTACAGTGCTTTAAGATGAGTTTTCAATATACTTATTTAATTTTCAAGTCCTAAGATGGTAATGAGGTAATTTAGTGTTTGAAATATTAAAGCAAATCAAGCCGTCACATCAGCATCCCTCATTACCGATTCCTAAACTGAACTATAGGGCATTTAAGTAACTCAGTCACAGTCCGCTGATGAGTCACGGGGCTTCTGTGGTCCATTAACTTCAGTCCTGCGTCTGCCAATACTACTATTGTCGAGCTGAACTGACAAGTTTGCTTTCTTTCAAATAATATGTGTTGCATGGATTTTATTTTGACTCTAGACCCAGATATGTGGAGGGAAATTACTGCAGTGGTTTCTCTAGTTAACACATTCACTAATGTTTCCTTAATTTTCCACCCCAAGAGGCAATAATTAAGGTAGACTTTGCCTCACATGAAGTTTTATTATTTTAGTTATTAAAATATTTTCCAACACTACGAAGAAGCAAAAAGAAATTCTAGTTGTTTTAAAAGTAAGTAGACATTTTCCTCAGGTTTTATAGCTTTTCCTCTCTGGATGGTGGTCGCAAGGTGGAGCAGGGTGTAGACTTTGTGGCAAAGTCCCTTGAGTGTGATACTGAGGGCAGAATTATTCGAGGGAAAAATTTCATTCACTCTTAAAACTGGCCTCAAGAAAAATCTTAATATAAACTTAAAAAAATCCACATGTACAGAATATATCATATATAAACATCTGCTTCACGGTGAAATCATTTCATTTTAGACTTTCTGAGCTGCAAAACACCTTTCTCATCTACCCTCCTAAGAGGTCTCATTCTGGGTCAATGTGATATAGATGGACCAAAATAAACGTAGATCCTGCTGCCTCGCAGAAACCAGAAACTAAAAACAGGTAATATTTACATGGCGGAGACAACTGGTGTATTTGATTGTAAAATAAAATCATTTCCCAGATGACTGGCAAAACCACCGAGGCCTCCTCATACCTCTCACTTCCTCTGGGTTCTCGAAACTGCCACAGAAGCCTGGGGTCTCCCGTGTGGCGCATCTAGTCTGTGCGTCTGTCTCTAGGCTCATGTGTCTCCCTCTCCACCAACTTCTCAGCCCTTCCACAAGAAAACCAGGCGTGGGATGGAGCCTGTGTCTAAATTTCATATTAACTTGCCCGTTTACTGGGTTCCAGTATTTACACGGCATCCTATTTTTCAGCTTTTAGGCTAATCCCAGTGGGGGAAAATGTCGACCGTGTGAAGATGTGGAACTCTCCTTGTGTCGGGGCAACCGAGGTCAAGAAGGCCCAGCCTTGCCACGGGCGGTGAGAGAAGGAGTTTTGCTATCTGCCATTTTGATGGACCATTTTTTCCTGATCCTTGGAGGGAACGTGTTCTTTCTACAGTTCACGTGAGCTGATGAGTTCGGCTGGAACCCAGGAATGGACATGTCCTAGTGTGTATGGGAATCATTAAAAAAATAATTCCAGAAATTAGAGCACTTGCTATTTGTGATTTTGCCTATCATGTGGCTCTGATGCCTGAAAAGCAGCCAAAAGGAAAGAAAGGATGATGCCACGATGCAGCTTCCTGAGTACCTTGTGGTTTCAGACTTTGCCCCAGGTCGGAATTCTAGTTTTGAGCAGAGTTGCCAAGTGACCTAAACTCTCACCCAAATGCAGGTGATGTGGCGTCAGGACACCTGCGGATTCTCTCCAACCAGGGCCCTGCCAGCACCGTGCCCTCTTCCCCCGCACTTAAAAATACCGGCCAGACCAGAAGTGTGATACTCTTTTGGCAACAGCATTAAGTCAGCCACATGGACTTCATTTGGCAACTAAAGGGTGTGAATACGTGTTCAGGTTCCGAGGCTCCCCCGGACAATGGTTACAATATGTTGGCTCAAGCAAGCTAATGGATTTCAGTGTCGGGCATTTAAAAATTCCGTGTTCAAGCAGCAATCACGGTATGACGAGCCGTCAGCTCGACCCTGCTCTCCTTCCTCGTGCGGCTGGAGGGAAGCACGCAGGGCACGTTCTGAGGGAAAGATGCAGCATTTGCAATTTCATGTCTAATTTCCTGGCTGTTTATCAGCCGAAGCAACCCCAGGAAGCTCAATTTCGCTTCTAATCTTTCAGAGGAGCTGATAAGTGAGAGGGAAAGAAGCGCCCCAGCTCCTCCGAGCTACGGATCTCCGAAGTCGCTGGAAAACCTGCCGGCCGACGAATCTCTCCGCCCGAGAAGCTTTCCCTGTAACACCCGCCTCCTCTCAAGCGAAGGAGACCAAGGGGCGGTGGCGAGAGAGGACTAGCTCGCCTGTGTCTGTCTGCTTACACTGGGCGGGCTTCCATTCTCCTTGCTTTTCCTTTCTTTTGGTTTCTTTTCCTTTTGAGCTGATATCAACTCGTATATAGGAACATTCAGCAGATTCCAACTGGTGACAGTTTGCTGCTGCCTGGCCACAGGGCGAAGAATCACCATTTACTGTATGTTTCTCACTGGTCAGTGGCTCTCGGGCCAGACTCCCACCTTGGCCGTCTTCCTGCATCAGTCGGGTGAGACCCGGGGCAGGGCTGGGTATCCTGAAGCTCAGAGAGCCTTTCCCTGCAATGGCTGAAGCTTTGCAGTTTAGAGCCCAGAGAGAACTGTGACAGAGCTATTTGCTCGCGTCTGTCACGGGACGTGGAGGCAGTTGGATCTGGTTAACTCAGTGCCAGCCAGCCCTGGGCTAACAGAGGCGTGTTGTTCGGGTTCCTGGGGCCCCGCCGCCCGTCTGCAGCTCTGATGCTCGTACCCTGTCTCCTCTAGATCTTCCTTATGTTCCTTTCCCTTCAATCCTCCTTCGGCCTCGGATATTTGGAAAAGGAAGATAAGGGACACACTGAAAACAGAAAGGCGATCTGAAGTCTGCCTTGACGCATGTGCAGAAGTGTGACCTCCCAAGTGTGACCTCCAGAACACTCGCAGTTCTGTCCCTGGGCCTCCCTGGAACAGACCGCCAGTCACTGCGAACTGCGGCAGGATGAAGATGTTTGTGTAAAGTGGACTCGAGTTCTCTAGACCCAAGGAGGAAACCACCGGACTAATTTTACCTTCACTTAAACCAGACTGAAACCAAGACTCAAGAATGAAAAACCTTGTCATTAACCATCCATTCACCTCAGTGAGATATTATGTTACAACCAGAATCGTTGTGGAATTCGAATGATTTTGATGGGATATTTAACCAGGGGCTTAAATTAAATTGAATATTTTCTCTAGTGAACAGTCTATGGTCAAATTTCTGTTTTCATTAAATTATATGAAGCGTCATATTCTCAACTCATGTTGAACCTGCAACACATCACTAATTACATCTGGGATTTCAGTAACAAATGTTGTGGCACAGCGGCCTCATGAAATGCCTAAAATGCTAAGAATCGGAACACCTCAAAGTTGTTTTCATTCTTGGCATTTAGACTTAAAAAAAAAAAAACAAAACTTTGCTTGACTTTTAAATCCAGTTGCTAAAAATAAAAACTGTTTCCCTGAAAAATCAGAATACCTAATCACAAATTTTTTTGTTTTTTAAAGGGGAAGGACAGCAAGGAAAAAAAAAAAACCCTCATGGCCGAAATCAGAAGTCACAAGATGCATTCATCATGTGCCCAAATGACACTCAGTTGCTACAGGAAGTCACATGCTTAGTGGGCTCTTGAGGGAGTAAGTCAGGACGTTTCCAGGACATGATTTCAGGAGAATCAGACACACAGGCTAGTCACAAAAGTCGCTTAGTTGTCCGTGTACCCTGAACCCATGACTTCAAGACTCAGCAGCTTCATGCTTCACGGCACCGACCCTTCATGTGAGGGACACAAAGACACACTTATAAGAATCGTGGGTTTGTCCTTACTCAAAATTTGGGGGACTGGCTGAAAAACAAAACAAAACAAGGAGACCTTATCCCTCAGTGAAAGGGATTCTGCGTTACTGTCAACTAGAGCAACATACAAAATATGACAGAGCACAGCAGTGTATCGGGGCAAACATCTCAAACAAGATCCCACTGTAAAGAGAACCAAATGGCTTTTACCTCCTTAAAGAGACCCCGAGTGCACCAGCCACCTCTCCCACAGAGGGATGTCTGAGCCTCTCGCCACGTCGGGTCCGCAGGAAACGGCTGGGAGCGTGGGGCTACGAGGAGACTCCCCGGTGCCACGGCACGTCGGGGGCAATGTACGGCTGGGGCGGGCATCCGTGGGAACCTGTGATAGTCTCCAGGATGCTCCGGGCTGCCCGTGCCGTGAGGAATGGAAGCTTCGCCACGGGGTCACCAGAGAGGCTTTCCGTGGAGCATTTCTTGGTTTCCATCTTGTGTTTCTGTCATGTGCGTGGCTGGAGTAAAGGCCAAATCCCAGCCTGTGATTCAGTTTTGCCATTTTTAGAAGACACCGTCAGACTTGGTGACAAGGGTGGTTAAAAAAAGTGCTTCAGGTTTTCAATATATATTTTTTTTAAATAGAGGACTGAGTGATGAGGTAAATGAAGTTTGCGTTTCCTTGGATAGAGACCCTTCCACCCTTATCCCCTCCTGACTGTTGCAAAATAGCTTAGTCCAAGGAAAGGGGAGAAGACAAATGAGTCAAATAATGTCAGAATCGGCTGTTGCCAGGAAAAACACGCTGATTCAGTTAATTTGTTCTGTTAATGTCAAAGGCTGTGATTCCCAATTAACTAATTTTAAGAAGCTGTAACCGAAAATAGCTACATCAGCCCTAAAGTTAATTTTTGATGAAGATTAGGATCTTCAAGTGAGACCGGGGCCCCCAGCAAGGTGGTGGTATCTGTTTAAGATCAGCTGGCCAGACGGGAACGCAGCCGGCGGGGGGCTTCACAACGGCCTTAGCCCTTCAGAGAGGGGGCGAGCCAAAGACTCTGGCAACAGAAAATGTTCCCCAAGCAGATTCGCGTACACTCCACACACTAACGACAGAAGCATCCCTATTGGGGAGTCTCTTCGGGATAGAGATGCTCCCTAGCTCAGGTGGAACCAATTAGAGCAGGCATGTCGTGGTCAGCATTTCCAGCTCCCTCGCTGGAAGGCTCCATGTGCAGAAACCAGCACGGCCTGAGCAGCTGAGAAAAGCTGGGCCAAAAGTGACTCTACCCGCCTCTCTCCTTCCTCTTCCTTTACATTGGAATGGAAAGATGTAATAATAATAATTACATTTAAAAAAAAAACCCAGAATGCTCCTGGTTTCCGTCCAGTTGCAAGTGTTTTCATTGTATTTGAATAGGGTTAAAGGGAAGGTATACATGCTCCGAAATGTCAAAATCATCACTTGCTAATGAAGTCGCAAATTATCCGGAAGAAAATTACGTACAGGCACATGCCAAACAGCAGAATATTTTGCCTCTAAAAGTTCAGTTATTGCCTTTGTAATATTAAAGCCCAACAGGGAGTCGGCGGGACAGGGCTTGTTCTGTCCTGTCACCTTATGAGTTTCTGGTTTCAGATAAAAGAGGAGAAAGGGCCCTTAAGAAAGTAAAGAGCTGGGGGAAAAAAAATCAAACTTCCTTCTCGGAAAGCTATGGGTTGTTTTCCTGGAGATGATGGATAATGGCATTTTGACTTTTTTTTTTTAGTTTTTAATAGAGAAAATGGAGGCAAATCACAGGGGGAAAAGAGAATATTTAAACAAACAGGACAAGGTGAAGTTTCAACAAGACCTTCCCTCCTTTTTTCTTTTTCCATCTTTGCTTCTCTTTTTCTTTCCTTCCTTCTCTTGCTTTTTCTTTTTTTTCCTTTCTTTCTTTCTTTTTTTTTTTTTTTTTGAAATCTTAAACCCCATTTCTGGCTTGCATTTGGTAGGATTCCTGCTCTGGCTTTTATTAAAAACAGACTTTATGTGGTCAGAATTCTTCATCTAAAGCTAAACTTTAATAGGCATAAGGATCCTGACAGCGTCTCTCTCGGCCTCTCTCAGGTGACGCCCCCCAGCCCCCCAGAGGGGTTTCCCTCCCATCGCGCTGAACTGGCACTGAAACTTGAAGGCTCAGCACAAAGACCAACTTCCCTCTTGTACTCTGAAGTCTCATTTCTGTTTTACATTTGAGACTCTTTGCAAGGCCACGGCAAGTTAGGTCTGGCTCCAAGTGGAGAATATTCTCGAAATTCTGAATCACGTAACCGGTGTCCAACACAGACGCATTAAGCCTGGCGGTTGCGCTTCTCTAGGGTGAGCCCCCGGTTCCCGGGGGCTGCCCGCTCGCCTCCAAGCGTGAGCTCGGAAATACCAAGGGCGACTCCATCCCGCTTACCCAACCAGCTTCGCATTCAGCGGTGGCTCCGGGGGTACAGACAAGCCAGCTTAACCCAAACCAAGAGGCGAAGCAGCCAAGCGAGCAAACACAGACATGCACGTCCATTCCCGCGGAGAAGCACCCCCAGGTTCCTCGGGTTCCTTCTCGTAGCGAAACAGACGGAGGAGCGGATCTCAAGGCTCCTGGGCGGGACCCCAGGCCGCCCACTCTCCTGCCCTCCCCCGTGGCCTCCAGACCCTCCGGGCACGACGGCAGGCTCGGTCCCAGCCAGCCTGAGGCTTCCCGAAGCGACAAGCTGATCGTGCTTGCGCCGAGGCTCGACACCGACGTCTTTCTCTCGTGGAAGGGAAGCTCTCCGCGGCGTCGTGGCGCAGCGGTTCCCAAGCGGAAGGAGGTTGCTCAGCCCGCGCCCCCCGGGCCCCACACTGGCGATGTCGGGACACCGTTGGTCGTCACGGCTGGGGGTGTGACTGGCTCCGGCGGCCACAGGCCCGGGCTGCTAAGCGCACTACAGCGCGAGGCCGGCTCCCCACGACAGAGCTGGCGGAGGGCCAGGGTTAGGAGCCTGGGACTGCGGTCGGGGCACCGGGGTCTGGGTGCGGGGGACTGAAGCCCAGCTCCGCTAGGGTCCGGCTGGGCAGCCTCGGGCGAGCGGTCTGCACCTCTGGGCCTCCCCCGTCAGATGCACGATCCCCGTCCTTCCGGGTCGTGGCCCAGGACGCGGCCGCGGCCGCACAGCACCCAGGCCGCCGCCTCGCGTGCCCCGAGGGCACCGGAGCAGCATCCCTTGCTCTGACCGTCACCCCTAGACATCTAGGTCCGCTTCAGGTAAACTGCAAGCGGAACCTTACTTTCCAGGGACAAAAACTCAGAACTGAGAGGACAGACGTCCGTTCTGGTCAGGACCGAAGTGACGACAGCCCTAGCAGCCCCGGGGCCGTGAGGCTGTCAGGCCCGGCCCAGGCGACGGGCCACCGTCCGGTCCCGTCACAGGCGGGAGCCCCGCGCGCCGAGTCGGACGAGCCTGGCAAGGTCCGTCTGCGGCGAACGGGGCCTCCCGCTCCTCCTGCCCTGCTCGCCCTCCGCCGCCGCCCTGCGGGGCCCGTCTCAGACGCCCCTTCCCTGCGGCGCCCGGACAGCCCGGAGCGCAGAGCGCAGGCCCCGGCGGCAGCGCGAGGGGACGCAGGGTTACGAGTGCGGGAGTCCCTCGTCCTCCGTGGTCCCCGCGCGGCGAGGTTTTCCTTCGTAAGCCCGATACTCGGATCGTCCGAGCGGGATTTTCCAAAAAACTTAAATTTCCGTACCAGCTAGTTTCCTTTCCTTTTAGAATTTCCGGTGCGGAGGACAAAACCTCCTAAGTCCGTCTATTCTCAAATCTCTAAGCGCGCATCGTCCGTCCCGGACTGGGGACGTCGGACGGTGCGGACGGCTTCGGCCGCGGTCTGCGTCCCGCCCTGCTCCGCCCCGAGTCCGCTTCCGCTTCCGCTTCCGCTTCCGGCTCGCACGTGCTGGGCGACCTGGCGGCGGGCGTGGCGCCTGCGGTGCACGGTCTGCACGCGGTCCACAACACGCCGCACACCGTCCGCCCTTTCTCTCACCGTGCGCCGTCGGCGTCCACACTGGCCGGAGCCTGACGGTTCGGAGCGCACGGCCGCTGTCCCCGCGGCAGGGGCTCTGGCCCCCGCGCAGGCGACGCCTCAGCCCGGGCCTCCCACCACTCGCTGCGCGGCCTGCGCCGACCCGCCCCGGCTCCCGGGGTCACGCGGGCGGCCGCGCAGACTCCGCACTCCCTGGCCCCGCTGACTTTGTGCCAGTTGACACAAGAGGGTCTGGACCACGTCCCGGTTTTTAATCGTGTCCCAGGCCCCGCGGTTTCCCACGACACGCGCCGCCTGGGCGACAACCGCAAAGGCGCGCGGTGGTGTCTCCGCGGGTTTCTTTCCCAGATAAGCTCCGTCTGTTTCGCTAGAGAGAGACCCCGAGAGACCCCACGCGGCGGCCGGCAGGACACTCACCTGGGGACGCTGGGCGGGGCCCTCGTGGGCCGGGAGGGCACCTGCGGGGGGGCTCCCCCGAACCAGTCGCCGCCGCCGCTGCCGGGGAAGGGGGGCAGCGGGCCGGGCCTGAAGGGCACCGGGGGCGCCCCCGAGTGGGGTCCGGGGGAGGGCACGGCGGGCGCGGGCCCCCGGCCGGATGCAGGCCGGGCGAGAGGAGCGCCGGGCGTCGGCCGCCTCTGGGTGGTGGGGCTCGGAGGGGGGGACCTGCGGACAGAGCAGAGCAGTGTCGGTCGAACGCGTCCGCAGACGGATGCTGCATGACTTCCGGGCTGCTCCGCACAAATCCTCCTGTTTTGGGGGCACTTGGGGTCCGTGTCAGGAACGTTGGAAAGTATAAGGGGGGCCGTGCCTGACTGGGCTCCTCACCTCCAGGCGGGGGGTTTGAGCCCCAGCGTGGGTTAGAGATTACTTAAATGAATTTTTTTTCATTTAAACCTTTCAAAAAGGTATAAAGGGTAAATGGTGAAAAGGAAGTTCCCCTCCCCCCAACCCTTCACTCTGTGGAGACAGCCTGTAGTAGTTTCGGGCGTGTCCTGTCCGCTGCGCTCTCTGACGCAGCACAGTGCGATATTCCGCTGGAGAATATGCTCTACAGCGTATACATTTTTTTTTTTTTTTTTGTACCTCTTACAATATAACGTTCTACAACTTACTCTTTTAAAGCCTCCCATTAACTCGACTCTTCCTTTCAGTATAGAGCGGGCTTCGCCGTTCCGAGGCCTGTGTCAGGCCACGGGAAGGACGTGTGGGGCTCGTTTCTGAAGGGACCGCCGGACCTTCCCTTTCGCTCCCGGACACAAATCCCTTTTCTCCTCTGTGCTCCTCAGGCTCGGGGTGGCTTAGGGAAGCGCACGCAGAAAACGGTACTGGACGAGCCCGGCAGGCCTCGGGGGGGCCGGGGCGTCTTCCTACCTGCGGGAATGCTGTATCCAGGAGTCATCCACGGGGGGCGGCGCGGGGGTGAACGTGGTGGCCGTGTTGATGTCGCCGATGATCACAAGGGCTTCCTTCAGGGCTTGGTACATGCGAAGCATCTCGTCCCGGCGCTGAGCCTGCTCCGCGGACTCCTCCATCAGCGTGTTCTGGTCCTCGGAGGAGTACAGCTGCGCCAGGAGCTCGGAGTTTATGAAATCTTTAACCTGCCGGGTCACCACAGAGAGTAAGACCGGGAACACAGGAGCGGTCCGATGGCATCAACCGGCTCCGGGCCTGCGGACCAGGTCCTCAGCGGACCCCTCGGGGAAAAGGTATGTGACATACAAGATGGACGCGGTGTCCGCGTCTGTTTACACTTATCTTCTCACTTCCTCCCTCCCCGTCCTCCGCACCAGCGCAGGAGCGCTCTTGCCCTGCCTCATGGTCGTGGACGGAAAGAAACCTTGATTAGCTGGAAGAGGACTAAACCCTGCCGTCCCCAGCACAGGGCCTGCTGGCTCTGCCGGCATTTCCTCATTTCTGAGGCTGCTTGGCCCGGAGATGAGGGCAGGTACCTGCACATGAGCAGCACTATTTTCAGCAGAAAACAAGGATTTAAAGAAACCTAGGTAATAGCCCCAGTTATCCAACCCTTGGTATTCCCAATTGTTTACCTCGCTTTTACCAAAATCACTGGAATACTATTAAGATCCTGGGTTTCAAGGTCAACTCAAAAGTGGAATGAGCACCCATAAGTGAATTTTTATTAAATACAGAAACTTAGATAATCATGCAAGTTGATTTACAACAGCGCCCCCAAAACAGGAGGGATATACTCTCAACTTTCTAGACGTTTACAATAGAACTACTTAACAGTAATGAGGACTCACAGGAGTTTCCAAAGTTAACAGATACATGAAAACAGACTGAAGTAGGAACAAGGTGTAGGAGTCTTCGGGGAGGGGCGGTCTGTAGCAGGATGAGGGAGAGGATTCACACACTGCACAGCACGGAGGGAGGAAGTCCCAGCCACCGTATCTCATCAAATCGAAGATACCAGGAATTTTAATCCGCACCATTTTATGAGCCACCAAACAAGAGAAAACAGCATGAATTAAACTGTGACAGAATGCCAAGATGCCATAGAGTGTGACAGGTATCTTCATGGCAGAACAAGTGAACGTGGGAATCAATGAAAGACGGTGTGTCCCACGCACATTCGCAAGTTATCAGACTGGATTCTCACCACGTCCGTATGCAATCTGTTACGATCCCGGTTTTACAGAGGAAGAAACTGAAGTTCAGAGTGTTCAGTAACTTGCCCAAAGTCACATAGCATTAAGGTGAACCTCAAGTCTTTGGGCTCAAGGTCTAGTGCTCCTTCCATTACCTCCTTACCCGACTTTGATTGAGCGCTCTGCAAAGACATGCTTGTGTCTGAGCATCATGACTGTGGAGTGGTATTCCAAGAATGCTGGTTAACTTAGCCTACAAAAATAAACCAACTTGGAATTTCAGTTTCTCTGTTAAATGAGACTCATACTTACCTAGAGCCACTGGCTCTTTTTAAGAAAGACCAAAGGCCAGCATATTTAATTGTCACAAATTCAGGCAGACAGCGGCACAGCTGTGAGAGGCTGGGTTGTAGTGAACTATGTAACCAAGAGATGACAAGACTCGAAAACACATAGCTTTATTATTTGTTAAAGGTATCCCACTAAGTGAATAATTCTACTGATCAGGAAATTCAGCTAAATCACAGCTTCACTGTGGTGTAATAAGTATTCTCTCCACATTGTGCAAACCAAGAGTGATTCAAATGTGGAAGTAATCTAGAAGATAAGACATATCTGGGCAACTGTCTAGTAGGGTAGAAGGTTTGTGTGTGATAGCTGCGGAAGGTAAGTTTGGCCAGGTAACCTGAGGCCAGATGTGAAAGCCTCGAATGCCAAGGAAAACTGTTTGAACTTCAGCCACTTGGCAGTGGGAAGCCATGGAAGACTTTTAAGGAAGTAAGTGAAACGATAAAAGAGAGTTTTAGGAAAAGTAATCTGTCTGTGATTGGAAAAGAATTTGCAGGGGTGGTAGCAGAGAGAAAGAAATCTGATGGAAGACCACTTGAGCTCATTTCTGAGTTGGTGGGGCCTTCATCTGGTGAGGCTGCAGTGGAACAGAGAAGAGGCGCACAGACCAGTTACCCTGGAGAGGAGACCCAGGTGGGCGCCAGGTGAGGTTTTGATGTGAAAACCAGGTGAGGTTTTGATGTGAAAAGGCAGGAGCAAAAGGAACAAGGACACTTCAGGCATGGAGGGCGGTGAGTCAGGGCCCAGAAAGTCAAGTCGGGAAGGAAAGTCAAAGACAGTAAATTTGGCTTAAGGATTATTTCACCTCCCCCGCACTCCCCCCCCCTTTTTTTTGAGATTTAGTCACTTTTAAAACACACTTGCAGGTATCCAAGGAGTCAGGGACATTCGCGCGAATCCTCCGCCACTGGGCGTGTGCCTGCACACAGATAGATGATGCAACGCGAAACTCCAAAACCAGACAGTTTTCCTGGCACTGAACAGCAGTTGGGCTAAGCTAGCTTGAAGCTTTACATTGAGCTGGAGTATCACTTAGAATCTATTAAACACAATTTTAAAAGAAGGCCCTCCAAGAATAGATTTAAAGCAGATCTGAATGAAGAAGCGACTGTCAAACCAAGCACGAAATATAATCATAAGGGCTTGTTTCAGCATTCTGATTAAAGTTCTGCCTTGAATCAACTCTTGCACATCAGCCCATGACACACTAGAACTCGCCTACCATCCCGAAGATTTGGAAACGTTCTGACTTCATAGGAGGATCGCTATTAGCGCGGGGGAAAGCGGCAGGACGGCACAGTGGGCAAGGGCGCTTGCTCTGCCATCAGACGGCTCTGCATCTGAGTCCAAGCGCCCGCACTTAACCGTTCTTGAGCGGGCAACCACCTCTTCCCGTCTCAGGCTCCTGATCTGTAAAATGGGACCAGCAGTAGCGGCTGTCTCGAGCCGCTGTGAGGATTGAGTGCTAGAATGATTATAAATTGCTTCACGCAAGGCCTAGCATCTCGTTAGCGCTCTGCAAGCCGAAGCTGTTCTTTCGAAAGCATGGGGATGAAACTGGCCTGAGCTGCTTCGAGGGAGAAGAACAAATAGAAAGCCATCGCAGTTGTACAGGCGTCGGGAGAGCAGTTCAATACAGAGCGGGGGTTAATGTTTTATTCAGACTCTTCTCCTTCTTACCTCGCCTTGGGGGGGAGTCAGGGAGTTTCCAGGCACTTCAGGGACTTTCTGGTGCAAATACGTAAATCAAGGATCCTGCAAGACCAACAGTCGAGGCCTTGGAGGTGATGGCGTTTAGAATATACCTCACAGGACACGACATAAACGAATTATACTTGGATGCGAGACTTGAAATAATATTTATGCTTTTAATTATAACACCTTATAACCTACACATCTTGGTGTGGTTCACGAAAAACTTCTCATACACAGAACCTCATTCCAGCTCAGACTCTACAGGCTGGATAAACAGGCATGACTGCACCATGTCGTGCTGCTCAGTGTAAAGGAATGTGAGGTCATTAAAAGCGTTCCGCATGTTTTCCTCTCTTTCTTACTTTAACCCTTCTCTAGCAACCTGCAGTGCTTCTGGATCTGAACCCTTCTTTGTCTTCATAATTAAGACCATTTTAAAGCCTTCACAAACAGAAGGGACATTCCTCGAATTTTCACACAATTCTGTTACTAAGGAGACCGATGCCTTAAAATGGCTGTTTCTAGACGGGAGGGAGTCTGCAACACTGGGCTCGCTTGCACTCACGTGAACACATGTATACAAAAATGTGGCTGAGCAGTTTAAATTGGCCTCGTTTGGGAAAGGGGCTTGGTTAGAAGCTTGTGATTCTCTGAGATTCACAATTCTTTCATGTCTGCTCTTGCGTCCTGTCCACTTCTCGGGGACTTGTTTCTGCTATAGGACGGTGACATTTCCCTTCTTGAAAAAGTGATATCCTTTGCCTCACACACTTAATATCAAACCAGAGAAGTTAGACATCAAACAGCACCCACCATATGACTGCAGAGTTCAAGATCAGTCGGAGCTGACACAAGCTGTGCTGCAAGAAACCAGAAGGGGTTCCCTTGCTGGGGACTGACGGGCGTGGGGAGGCCGAGGGGCGGGGAAGGGGGAGGGTGGCAGGCTTCTGGATCCTGGTCCCGATCTGTTTCTTGAGCAGATGCTGAATTCTTGACCCGAGGAAACAAATCAGTGCCCTGGTATTTAAGCCGCACTTTCCCCTCAAATAATGAACATTTGAAATAACCCTCGACTTCAAACACATGAAAGTTACAGTGAGTTTTGAAACTAGGGCACATGTTACTAATTTTCCAGCAGAGTACCACCAGCCAAGGAGAGTCAACGTGGAGCTCCGAGGGTCCGGGGGTGCAGGGGTCCAGGGGTGGAGGGGTCCAGCAGCAGCGTGCACTCCAAGTGTGAAACGCCTCCGGGCTTCATATTAGGATTCTTAGAAATTTCATAAAAACTTTACGTTCTATTTTGTATTACCTGGACTTGTTTGAATTACTAGTTAAGATTTAAAACCTTGTTTCTCATATTCAAACAAACCCTAATTAAATCTTTGCCTAAATGAGCCTTCTGGGAAGACACATAGGCCCGTGCTCTGGGCAGAGCAGCCCCGAGTCTGAGGGGGCCGCACTCACCCACCGTGCCCCATGCACCACCTGACCCAGGATGACAAGATCTGGGGTTTCCTCTGGACTCTGCTAGCCCTGGCCGTGTGACGCTGGGCAAGTCACCTAACCTCTCTGAGCCTCCGTTCCTTCATTTAGAATCTGGGCGAAGGCATGTGTGCCTTGGGGATGGCTGTCCCGGGCGCGCCACCACGGACCCCTGAGCTGCTGTGCCCTGCAGACGTGCACAGTAAAGCTGGGGTCCCTCTCCCGATCTCGCACAGAGAATCTTCTGGGGTGGGGGGAATGGGGGGCTACAGACTGTGCTCACCCTGGGGGCAAGGCCTGTGTGAACGTGCAAGTCCTGGACAGAGCCCCGCCGCGTCGACGAGAGCATGCCCGAGGGACTGGCTGTCACAAACGTGCCATCTCTGTGGCCACAAACGTGCCGTCCCTCTGTGCCGCTGCTCCCCGCGAGCTTAAGCGCTCCAGCAGCTGCGGCGCTTCGGCAGACAAAGGCTTACAGTACGTCTGAGTGAGGCATTTACTGCTGGCCTTAAACTTCTTAAATAATTCCATATGGAGGCCTGCGTGGCAGAACGTTTCACGTAAACTTTCAAAGGAAACTGCCCCCCAAATTCTGAACTTTACCAAAGTTGGCTGAAACAGACTCTTTTTCAGAAGGCAGGGGCAGCCAGGCCCATTTCCAAGAGGAAAGGCCCCGGGGCGGCCTTCGACGGTGACTTGTCCACCGACTGAGGACCGACGAGGACCCCGTGCCAGGCGCTCGGTTGTGCCGGACACCAGCGCCCGCCCAGAGCCGTCGCGGGAGCAGCAGGTTCCGGGCTGGGATTCTGAGCGAGGAGCCGCGCTTGTTCCGTTCGTGACTCTGCGATGAATTCTCCACCTTGAAGATCTTAACATCGAACATGCCATCGACATGTTTGCAAGACACGGGGCTGGGGGTTCCCGCGCGGCGGGTCCTTGTGCTCCACGCGGCCCTCCTGGAGCAGACACGAGGGCTCAGACGTTCTGTCCAATAAGGTGCCCTGAGCATGCGGCCTTTAGGGGAGCAGGTGGTACTTCTACGTGCATGTCATTGTCGCATCTTTACGTGTCCATGTCTCGTAAAAGAAAGCAGACAAAACGATACTCCGTGGAACATGGTCATCTGAGACATGTGTAAGTTTTTTCTGACAGATACAGAAAGTTTCATTTCAAAACAACGATAACCATCACTTGGTGGGAATCCAGCATTACGTGATGGCTCTGTTTTCCCCATTCCTATGAGTCCTGACGTCGAGGTCTTCTTTCTCATTCTCGTGCCAAGGTCTCTCTCAAGACAGCCTCCAGAGCCCCACGGCCACGGAGAGTCCCCGGCGGTGGGGGCTCAGCCTCTCGCTTCAAGCCAACGCACACACTGGCGGGGCGGGGGAGAGGCCCTTACCCCCAGATCTCTCTGGGTAGGTGTGTGTGCGGGTTTCTTGAGAAGGTGAAAGTATGATGGAGGGTCTTTTTTTCTTTTTCCTTTTAACTAATTAGTGTCAGGTGACTCCTCCCACGACAGACAGTAAGTGCTGGTTTGGGCTGATGATTTACTGTGGTGCAGAGCAGTGCCGTGTTGAACGGGTGGCCGCAATAACAACTGGCGATAAAACAGCGAGAAGATGAATGATGCTTAATCAGGAAAATGTCTAAATAAGGAAGTGCCTGGATATACCACAGCAAAACAACCGGAACCCATTTAAGCAAAATTAGGAGGGTAATTTTAAAAATACACAGACTATTTGTTTAGTCCTCTGTATTTTTCAAAATGGCACAGAGCCACATTTATTCCGTGCTCTGACCATTCAGCGAGGCAGTGCAGTGTTCTGTTCTGATCATAAGAACATGACTGACTTCCACTCAGAGGGGCCAGATAATTTGTTTCAGGTCACACAGCAGGCCGTGGACTAAGCTGAAGAACAGAATTCGTGGTTTCCGAACTTCCAGTAGATTGCTTCCTTACTGCTGATACCTCAAAGCATCCCGACAACCTTGTTTGATTATGTAAAAACGTGCAATCCCGTGCAGGGATTAAAAACCACGGGATTAAAATCCTTGCAGGATTAAAAACCACGGTGCTTAGAGCTTCAAGAAGGGTTTTCTTCAAGGGTTTCTTCCCGGAAAACTTTCCTCAAGGAATGAACACCCCTTGAACCGCAAACACAATGTCAAGTTTACAAACACAGTTTGTAAATATGAGTAAAGGTTCTTTCCTGTTCGGAAATGTTTCCTGAAATATGAGTAAAGGTTCTTTCCAGTTCGGAAATAGGCAGGCAGCCACATTGGTTTCTTACCCGTATATTCTTCATAGAAATCCTGTATATACCACCTTCTGAAATAAATCCCTAAGTCAGGTACCTTTTCCATGATTCGTATTTTACTTATGGAGGAAACAGAGGCAAAGAAGTGAACGGATTTGTCCTGAGGTCAACAGACTCTAGAGCAGAACCAGGCGAATGCAGAGGTCTCTCCCGGATTCCGGCGTGTCCAGGACGTTTGTGCGCTCATCTGTGTGTGCTACAAGCAAGTGCTCATAATGTATCATTGACGTAAATAAAAAGGCGTCCCGAGACGACAGCTAGACCAAAAATGTTGCTGTCTCCTTTTCAAGAGTCAGAAGAGCCAGTTATATAACGTCGCATTATGGCCTCTTATCTAAAAGACAGTTTCTCAAATAACTTGATATTATTTGCACTTTAATACAGTAGCTGCCAAAAGACCCCAACCAGATCCTGTAACTTAAGAATCCTGTCCTGACTACTGTAAAGGAACCACGAGGACGGCGGGATTCCACATGCTCCCGATCCACTGAGGGCTCATCTAACTGAGGCCTGAAGATGTGCGGCATCACACCCCAACCGCAGACAAGAGGAGTGGTCTGACTCTGGATCCAAGGGGAGAGGGCAAAAAGCCGTTTCACAGGTTAAAATAGCATTCCATGGCTTTTAGAAGGTGAAAATAATCAAATCAACATATTTTCTATGTGTTTGTGTGTAGGAAAGAATAAATATTTTTGGCTTTGAATCTCAAAGTCTAGGAGCCAGGCATCTGATTTTATTGCCGGCTTTGCAATGAACTCGCACCGTGACCACAGCTCAGCATTTCTACTCCACTTCCCTGGGAGCAAAGGCGACAGGGAACCCCACAGAGCAGACAGGCAACAGGGAACTCCACAGTTCTGTGCCTATAAGCCCCATGTTGGGTTTCCAAAATTCTCTTTCCCTGGTCAGTCACTGACCACTAGTAATAGAAAATGAGGAACCTGGGCCGCGGGTATTTCAGCCACCCAGACGATACCACAAAGAAACTGACGGGAATATGAGCACTTTCCGCACTGAGACGGGTCAGAGGTTCAAGTGAGACAGCGGATTGTCACTTACATTATTGATCATAAGGTGCATGATTGTTTTTGGAATTAGGTCTCGGATGCATTTGTTGATGATGGACATGTAGGAGTCCACGAGGTTGCGGATGGTCTCCACCTGTCTCTCCAACTGCGGGTCCATGGAGAAGTTCTCTGCTTGGCCGTTCTCATCACTTTCAGTCTAATGGAAAGGAAAGGACACACGTGTTATTTCACGTTCCTTCCGAAGAACAAAATACCGTATGTTACCAGGTGATCACCTCCTGATCACTCTACTTGGGAGTTCTATTACTAGATGGTGACCAACTTTATCTTCAACACACCCGGTAATTCTGAAAAGAGAGCAGAACCACGCAGTTACTCCTCCACGTTTAGAGACCCACACCCTAGGAAAAGCATCCCCTCTGCGTGAATGCTGAGGTGACCAGCCAGATAAACCGTGCACCGAACAACCGACTTCTAGAGAACAATGGAATCCTCAGCCATTTGTGAATTGGCCAAAGAACTGAATCCAAGTGAGTGATGCAGATGCAAACCTCTGGGGGTCTACAGATTAGAAATGACCTTGGTGTTGTTCTGGAACCCCTAGGTCTGTTCTGGAATGGATCAGCATTTGGATGAGCCCAGGTTTTAAAACTAAATCTCCTAGGTCTGGCCTGGAGCCAAAATAAGAGATAAAGGGAATAATTCATCTCTCCATGCACTTGCTGGAATTTGCTCTGTAAATTCATGCTTCTGTCATCACTACTAAAGGCTGGCTCCATTGTGGGAAACTTACAATTTTAACTTCCAACTTGTTATTCTTTGAATAAAACAGAACACATCTATACACAAAGAATTTATTTGTGCAACATGAGAGAAGCATCTGTTTTCTATACTTTGGGACTTGAGTTAATTAATTTTGGCTTATCCACCAGAGGCTGGGCTGGAATGGCATCTTCGTCATTAAGGGCTGACCTATTGGCTTGGCATTGAAATCAATTTAGAACAAATGGTCTCCATTTCAAGTCAGGTTGAACCATCTAAGCCCCAGAACATGATACAAATATTGTTAGTGGTCTGGCTACTTTCTAACATTTGGAAAGATTTAATTACAAATGCAAAAAAAAAGGGGGGGGATAATTTATTGCTTCCATTGTAGACATGAAGTACTTTTCCTTGGAAATGTACATACTTTGATCTGCCAGGTTTTCAATCATCCTATCAGTTTTAGGCAAAGCTCTGTGTTTAAACGGATCTATAAATGGCAAACTTTTCCTTTGAATCAATACGCATGTGTGAAAGGCATATTTGTAGGCCTCCAAAGTCAACGATAACAAGGAGAGAAATAGGTCCTAATCATTTATATAGGTTTCTCTTGCTCAGGAATATCCAATAATTTTTAAAAATATTAAAATAGGGGCGCCTGTCAGTCATTAAGCATCTGCCTTCGGCTCAGGTCACGATCCTGGGGTCCTGGAATTGAGCCCCACATCAGGCTTCTGCTTGGTAGGAACTGCTTCTCCCTCTCCCACACCTCTTGCTTGTGTTCCTGCTCTCACTGTCTCTTTCTCTGTCAAATAAATAAATAAGAGCTTTAAAGAATATGAAAATAATGTGCTCACTCTAAAACACAACACTCATTCCTCCAGCCCTGAGAGTATGACCGCAGGATTCAGAGTGAGAGCTTCAAGGCCATTACGGAGGCCTCTTACTGCTTCTCCCACAAGGTAGAGGGAGTTTCAAAAATGACAGTGGTTTGAAATGGTCTTTGGTCACTGAGAGAGAGGGAACTGAATCGAGTCGATTCAGTTATTTATTTTTATTATTCATCGGTGATACACAAGCACAGTGCGATCTAGGACGAATGGGTAAAACGCCGAGGCCATAAAGCGGCAGGTAGAGAGAAGGTAAAGCCAGAGCAGTGAAGAAACAATCATGTTTCCCAACTTCTCCCTGGGGTATAGGAACCACTGCAAATGTGCTCCATGCTGAGCCCACGTTGTAAGTCAGTGGTACCTGCAAAGTCATTTTAAGGATAATGTATTTGAAAGTGGAAACTTCAGGTTCAAATTCAGGCTCTGTTGTGTATTGGCTGGGTGGCCACGTTTCAGTCACTTGATGTAATTTAAACTCAGCTTCCCTATCTTTAAAATGGGGATATGCGTCCCTCATAAACTTGCAGACGCTAAAGGAGATAACACACAGGAGATGACCTAGCCAGGGGCCTCAATAAATGTTAGCTGCTTTCCTTCCTTTCTGAACATTCATGTAGTAAGAGTTAGCTGCCACTCAACACACACTATGAAAATTTAAGATAAAAAATTTGAGCAGGAAACATTTTTAATTCAAGCAATATAAAAATGGCAAGGGTATTTTTTTAAAACACCTTCATGTTTTCTGCAAGCTAGTCCCCTTTGCCTGGACCCCCTCCCCCCCACCGTGAAGGTCTTTCATCTTTCAGAGCCTTGCTTCGTCATCGCCTCTGGACAAAGCTCCTGCTGGCCCCTAGACCCCTCGTGCCTTCCTCTGCATGTCCTCTGTGTCTTTCATTCACTTCTATGATTTAATACCAGCCTCATTTTATGCTCTTCTCCTGTTAGATTCTGGGGTCTTGTTTATCTCTCCCTTCTCAGCACCCGGCACAGAGCTCCATGCACGGGAGGAGGAGTTAACAACTGCACAAGGGGTTTACCTAAATCCAGGAAGCAGCTCTGGTGCCTTCCAGGGGCTCCCAGTGTGCCTGCCTACGTGCCAGAGACACTGGAGAGCAGAGAAACCCCAGGGTGATGAGTTCGGACCCATGACTACTTGATAACACTGAGAATGATACAGTGATTATGAAATTATGTATATAAAAGAGAAAAGGTGACTGATGGCTCCGGGAGGAAAACAGCTTTTATGCCAAGCGACATACACCTCCGCAATGGGTAAAATACAATTCAGTTTGCCTCTCTGATCTGAAATACACTGAGGTTTTGCTAAGGTGTTTAACAGTCGGGAGGGATGACATTTCAGCATCAACATCCCGCCTGTCCCAGGAACACTGAGCACTTGCCGCGTTCTGGGTACTGTGCGAAGCACTTTGCCGGGAGGGTCCACACCACAACCTTGTTACTGGCCACCCACCCTCGGACGAGCGCGCTGAGCCTCTGAGAGCTGAAATCGGTTCAGGGAGTGTAAGAGGCATACGACTTTAACAAATTTCTTTTTCTTCCGTAAGTATAAAAAAATCAAGAAGTATTAGGAGACACTGAAACATCCATAATACGTCAAGTCAGTTCATAGATAAAATAATAAATGTGAAAAGAGTTTCCAGGAAAGAGAGGTCATGGAAATATTGCTACTTGTTTTAAAAAAATGACTGAAACAGAAAAGCAAAGTAAATAGTATTTTTAAAAGAACCTCCAGAAATATAAAACACCAAGAAATTATATCATAGTCCGCATGTTTACACAGAAACACTGAATTTTCCCACTTCACACTACTTTTAACATTTAGCCTTACTTTACTTTCTGCCTATCAAAACACACAAAAGACGTTCACTTTCACTTTTTAAAACCAGATGCAAATAATAAGGAAAGTGTTGAGTGAATGGAGAACACTGGACGGATTCTCAACACATACACACACGCAAGCGTGTGCGCACACCCCTCCCCCCAAGAAGTATTCCAGAATAACTCATAAAACAACTCGAAGTTCTCTTTAGCTTTTGGAAATAATATGTGGTCACATGTAAACTTTAATTACTCAGACAATACCATGGACGGGACGGGGAGTCACAGAATTCAGAATGCAAGTTGAGTTTCTTCTCGGATTTTAGAAAGAAAAAAAGGAGCGCTTGCCCTTTCTAATATATCTAAGATAAATGGGAGAAATGTGCAGAGATGGACTTTTTCTTTCAACTGAGTAATGTCAGAGAGCCAATGTTCCCTTTCCTCTGACCCAGTTGTAACCAAATTCTCTGTCGTGCTTGTCCCTGCGTGTGTACACTGTGTACAACTGTGTATTTCTCCTTTGTTTACATTACAGGATGGCAGCGGGATCCTCTGCAGCCGAAGCACCCAAGTGACAGCTGTTTATCATTATCCTCATCAAGGGAATGTAAAATAAAAATAGTAATTTGTCTCTGATCTTTGAGGCAAAGAAGAACGGTCTGCAAACATTTAACCTTTTATGTGCAGGTTCATTGATGCTGTTTACAAAATGGGAATAATATTGTGAAAACCAGCTTTCTTCTGAAAAATACAATGGACCGGCCTTCCTATTGCCAATTTTGTTCTAAACAGCTTTTGTGAGATCTAAAGCCACTTAAACAATGAAAAATAACAACTCAGCGCTGTAACTTGTTTATAAACAATATTGTCATTTTCCTTCTTGTGAAGCTATTTGCACGGTACTCAAGAAACAGTCTGCTTTACATTTTAATTTAAAAGCTTTCTCCTAGAGAGTAACACTTTGACAGGTGAGAGGACAAAAGAGTCGCACCGGAAATAATGCCCACCGTACCTTAGAGCAACCATTACAAGAGAGGTGGGTTGGATGGGGGATGTCTATGCTTCGTGTGTTTTGTTTTCACCTCTTTTCTTTCCTTAAATTTCTTATTCAATTATGTCATAGGCTCCTTGGAGGATCACTGAAACCACCTCTATAAAGTTATTTTCTTAAGGTGACTGCAACTCTTTCAAAGTGGAATGACAGAAATGCAAAGTGCCCGGCAAATACATGTGCATAAACTTCCTAATTAATGGGGTCGGGGGTTTGCTGTGTCTCTTCTCACCAGTGGAGAGCATCGCACCATAACCTCCAGATCTACACAAGCTGTTTTTCCAGATAAGCAATGCTTGCCCCTTTCTAAGCATCTTCTTATTGTCATACAATTTCTCCCCCACCTTAAACAGTAGAAAAATATCACTTAACTTTTTCTTAGTGAATCAGGTCATCATTACGAAAAATAGTGTCACCACGCTAACGCAGCTTTGCATTTTCCAGCCCCATATTATGAAGAATGTCTCCCTGAAACCTTTCCCCACATATGTCTTCTAATTTGCGGAGGCAAGTTCGAGGCTAATTTGCAGAGTCAGGCCACAAAACTTGTAAAAACCCAAAAAACCAAACTCAAAAGCTATGGAAAACACATGCCCTAGAAAGCCTTTGAGAGGAGGCCAGACTGTAGTCTGCTGCCCTGTGACAGGAATGTCATTAGTTATCTAAACAAAACTACCGGTTCGGTGTCTCAGCTGAGCCGAGAGGGGTACGAAGGAAGTCGAAAATGGGGCTCGCTGGTGAGCCTCCCCTCGGGCAGGGAGCGCGCAGGTGAGAAGGGTCCGCGGGTTCGAGGCCGAGCTCCAGCACCCGGGCTTCGAGGGCAGCCCCTGAGGACGGCCACACGAGAGAAAGAGCTCACGGGCTGGGTGACATTTCAGACACTGGGCACGCGCTCACTCTTCTGTCCTTAGGACTAAAGTCTATGCCCGATGTGTAGCCTTGAACTTCAGAAATGCGGGGAGTCTCTGAAGACAAAGGCCCAGGCCATCTCCCGAGGGACTGGGTGTCTGTTTCGGATGGGACCTAATAGACTGGGGCGCAGGCAGGGGAGCCGCATGGCACATGGGAGGGATGGCTCGGCTGGTTCGACGGAGCTCTGCCCGCACAGCTCCTGGTCTGGGCGGGCCCAGTCCCGTCTGCATCCCCACGGACGCCAGCGACGGAAAGACGCGGGTGACTCTGTCTACGGATATCTGCAGCTCGGAGGCGCGACTGTAGTCCAGTGCGGCACTGACCTCCACCGCCTCCAGTCTGCCAGGAGCATCCCGAGGACAGGACGAGACACTAAATCTCACCTGATCCTGGGAGCGGTGCTTCACGGGACAGAGCAGGCGGGACCGACTCCGCGCCTGTCATTGTCATCACTGTCCTTCCTTCCCTGCTACTGTCTCTTCCTTCTCCCTACGCGCTTGCTCTCTTTCCAGCTCTACAAGGCATCGTGATAAACATGATAAAACTATGTGATTAATGTGAAATTAAACAGCCACTAAAAAAACCACATAGGATTGGAAAGATATGTGCTTGACTAAAAACAACAAACCTATGTCAATGGGTGGCTCTTTTTTTTCAAACTTTCAGCCCAATAGCCGCTAACAGTCTCTTTCTGAGTGGGGCCAATGAAGGCCTACGTCTCTGATAAGCAATTTGACGACCACGATGAATAAGGATGATCTGGAGGGATAGGGGAAGGATTTCCCTCCTATAACTGACAAGTCCCTGCATGTGCATTTAAGATGCCTTGAGGGGCGCCTGGGTGGTCCAGCGGGCCGCTGCCTTGGGCTCAGGTCATGATCTCGGGATCCTGGGATTGAGTCCCGCGTTGGGCTCTCTGCTCAACGGGGAGCCTGCTTCCCTCTCTCTCTGCCTACTTGTGATCTCTGTCTGTCAAGTAAATAGATAGAATCTTAAAAAAAAAAAAAAAAGATGCCTTGAAACAATAGCTTTTATCCACAAATGCAGAGACAAATGTGGATATGAGGATTCTTAGAGAAGTCTGAGAACCTGCCCTGAGGTCCTCCCAGAAGGTATAATTCCTTTAAAAAAAGATTATTTATTTGAGAGAGAGACAGAAAGAGACAGAGACAGTGACAGAGATAATGAGAGAGAGCACGTGCGGGGAGGAGAGGGAGAAGCAGGGTCCCCGGAGCAGGAGCCTGACTCAGGGCTTGATCCCAGGACCCTGGGATCATGACCTGAGCCGAAGGCAGATGCTCAACTGACTGAGCCACCCAGGTGCTCCAAAGTCACAGTCATTTCGATCTAGTTTTTAATCTGTAATCTATCTAAAGTCCTATATTGCTTTGTATTAACAGGCAAGTTTATGAATATGAAATACTCATATATTTTAAACACATTATCGACTACTGCTATTTAAACAATCTTGAGAATTTTCTCTAAACTTGTGAATATTTATTTTTGGAAAAGTTTTATCTTTATATACTCAGTTTGCTTACCACAGCACAATAATCTTTTGTCTAAACAATAAATGATCTTAGCAGAACAGATTTAACAGTTTCTTTAAAAATAACCACTGGCCTCACCACCTTTTTTGGTTTCAGATACTATTAGTCATTTTAAAAGGGTCAAAACTATTTTTTCAAGTATTTACTTTTGGCAAAAATATGTTTAAAATTTAACTTTGTTAAAAAGAAAACCCTATTTCTACGGAGAACTAGAATTAGAATCAACTGACACAAATTCCCTTTTTATTGGGGAAAAAAAAAATCCACAACATTTCTTTGGCGTAGTAAAGCAGGAAACAGTATTTCCAAAGAAAAATTTCCAGAAAATAGGATCAAATACAATAGGGTAAACATAAAAACAATTTTTGATGGTTAATTTTGTGTGTCAACTTGAATTGGTATCCAGATATGTGGTGCAAACCTTATTCTCAGTATTTCTGTAAGAGTATTTTTGAATGAGATTCATATTGAAACTGGTAGACTCTGAGTAAGAGCAGATTGTTCTCCATAATGTAGGTGGGCCTTATGCAATCAGTTGAAGGATTGAATAGGACAAAAAGACTGGCCCTCTCCAGCGAAAGGGAATTCTCCTGCCTACTGCCTTCAGACTGCATCTGCAACATGGCTCTTTCTTGTTCTACAGAAGACTACTTTTGGGCTTGAACCTGAACAATGGCTCTCCTGGGACTACAACCTGCCAACCCACCCTTCCCATTCTGGACTTGCCAGCCAGAATCACAGAAATTATGTGAGCCAATTCCATATAAACAATCATTTATCGGACACCTGGGTGGCTCAGTTGGTTGGACGACTGCCTTCGGCTCAGATCATGATCCTGGAGTCCGGGGATCGAGTTCCGCATCGGGTTCCCAGCTCCACGGGGAGTCTGCTTCTCCCTCTGACCTTCTCCTTGCTCATGCTCTCTCTCACTGTCTCTCTCTCAAATAAATAAATATATATATATATATATATATATATATATATATTTTTTTTTTTTTTTTTTAAAGAATCATTTATCTATCTGTGGATCTATCTTGACACGCATGTATGCACACACACACATATCCTGTTGATTGTTTCTCTAACAATCAAGAGGATATTGATTGTTAGACTAACAATCAGTTCATATACCCTAACATAGTAACAGTCTCACTATAGATCACAAAACAGTATGTGATTCAACGTTACGTTGCTTAGTGGAGCTCCCACGTGCTTCAAGAGTTCAGAGAAGCGAGAATCAGGAAGGGCTGTGATGGGGAGTAACCCTGGTCCTGCTCTACTAGTTCACCTTTACTTCTCTAAAGAAGAGAGAGAGTCAAAAATCATCCATCTTTAGTCTCTCCAATCGAGCACAAGGTCTTGCTCTGCCTCCGTTGTGGGCAGACTAAAGATCGAGTTGGAGAGCCTCCCCGCCCCCGCCTCAGCCGTGTGGGCTGGAGCTGACGGGCTGCAGAGGTCAGGTGGGGCCACTCTCTCCACCCACCCGGCCTAACCCCCGTGATGGCAGAGATGGCGCGTCACTGCGCAAAAGCCAATCAGGGCACATTCGTCAGATCTCTTAACAAGGAGAAGCTTCCTTCCATCTAGGACGGACAGCTTTCTAAGAAGTCAGCCCGAAGGCAGGTGTGCCTCAGAGTGGAGAGGAGTCAAACCTGCTGCCAGTGGCGCCAGCAGAGAGGGCATAGTTGAGAGATGGCGACAGGCAGGTGTCTCCAGACATCATGCGAGGGTGTGCATCTGGCTGTGACAGCCGTGTCTCCGCTTGTGCGGTTACGCCAGCCAGTAAACTGCTTTCTGTTATTTTTTAGAAGTTGGGTTGGCTTGACGTGAAGTTCTCTTGCCCCTGTCCGGAAGAGCTGGGATGAATAAATCACTCACTCGGGATGTTCTCTCCACCTGAGGCTCTTCCTTCCAAGTCCACCTGCCCCCCTCGTGGTTTAGCACTTCTGCGGTGTCTCTGAGGGGGGCCTCTGAAGTACAGCTCCGCCCCTCCCGCCCCTCCCTGCATCTGAACATCTAGCCTAGACCGCTCAGCCCCGTCCTGTATCTCAGGTGCACACACGTCCCTTCCCCAGCCCAACTGAAAGCTTCTTGACGTACATAATCCTTCAGAGTACAGTGCAAATACGATACCCCTTGCTTTACATTCAAGAACGTCTTAGTAAATAAGAAAAGAATGCCACGGATTAAAAACACACGAGGGTCAAACTGTGCGTAGAATCATGACTTGTTGCAGGAGTAGAGAAACAAAACGACCAAGCTTTTAAAGAAGTCATTAGAGTCAAGGGTTTTACATTTCTTCAGGCTCCCCTGACCACTGTCCTGGATAAAGTCGTCGTCTGGAGTCAACTGGAGAATTTCCCCAAAGCCTCAAGACAACTGTCTCAGCCATCCCCACATGTGAATTAGTGCGTACCCCTCTGTCAGGCATTCCAGGGCCCAATGGCCTTACCAGATGATCCAGATAAAGAATCTATAAACTGTTCTAGAAAATTTAGGTCCGTTTCTGTTAATAGGAGAGATTAAAGTAAAATCAGAACCAATCTGCCGAGTTGAGCTGTCATAAATCCCTTGTTCCCAGTCTTCAAAGAGAGAACATTTCTGGAGGTAACAATGTCCGGGCCACCAGACAGACAGCATGCATGGACGTGCCCCAGAACTGGAAAGGTACTTCCAAAGCTGCCCCAAATAGAACTTCCATCTCTGTAAATACTCATTCCCAATTAAGAGAGAGACTAAAATGTAGAGGGCTTTGTCTCAAAATAGGCAAATCTCCAGTGTACAGAAAATAAAAATTCATGAAGATGATATGAATACAATATACTGGAAATGCTAAAAATTCTGATATCGAAAAATCGATTGATTCCACAGAGATCTATATGCTGGAAGTAATAGCCATTTTGTCTATAGTTTATTGTTTTGCTACTTCTCTCTATCCCTTTCCTGAAATTGCGTGTATTGCCTGAGTCACAATATGGCAGAAATAATGTACAGATAACAAAACTTTCTTTGCTTCACCTTGATTGTGACGTTTGCTTCAAGTTCTGCCTACTCCTCACAGAGCGGCAAAACCTAACAAAGGCAAGATTGCTTTAAAATCAGCAACTAAGGGAGGGCAGCATTTATAACAAAAAATAAAACTACTCTAAGGTAAATTGGATGGGGGCGATTATTAGGAGAAAGCGTGTAGTATTTTAAAATTTATATACAAGAGATTGCACTGAGGGCTGTGTTAATAAGATTGGTAAAGATGGCTTGAGGTATAAGAGAAAAAGTGGAGGTGGTTTCTTAAAACTTTCTTTCCCTAGACTGTTTTTAAAGTACGTTAGGAGCAGAAATCAGACTATAACCACTAATAAACACTGATGAAATTACAATTTCAAATAATGCTTTTTATGACCAGAACAAGATGTTCCTTTATAGAATAACAAGGTAACTTTAGATTGGATATGGAAATATTGCTAAGAAAACACATTACTGCTTGCATTCACCATTTCCCCCCAATTTCTTCTTTCCTAACTATGGCTTCAAAATTCTTAGAAATGTTATTATTAGTGAGTACTATAATATCCCCCCTGCCAATTGCTTATGTCTACTCAATTCATATAAATACTTTCAACTTAAAATAGGTATAATGATTTCTGAATTAAAGAGTAAAACCTCTGAAATTATCATCACCAAGTTTCATTCTACACTGGTGGCCAAAGGCACTGAAAAAGAAATGTGACAACATTATCCATCTAATTCAATACAATTTCTAACAACATTCCACAGTCATTTATAAAATACCTGGGAATACACAAAAAATGGAAATGGCAAGATACCAATGGCTTAAGGAAGCATATTTTATGCAATACCAAGATGGTATGTGTGATTAAAATTTAAAAAGCATTAAATAAATCAATGAAATAATTCTGGATGGCAATTCCTACCATTTCAACAGAACCCGTGTCTCACTTAACGATATCTTCCATACTCCTATAAGTAACACACTCCACTAGGTCTGTAGGAGAACCCCCAAATCAAAGAAACTGTAAGGAAAATACTTGGACTAAACACACATTTCTAACATTCTTCAAATATAATTAAAAAAAATTCTACCTGACTCTAGATTACCCCACGCTCCCAAACCACTCTGGTTTGAGCAGCGATTTAGAACAGTAACTAAGGCTATGAACTATGGAATCAGATGAACTATATTCATGTCTTGTTTCTGTCACTAATTCTTTTTGTGACTTCAGTGAAATTAAAGCGAAGAAGTCCACCAGCCTCCCTAGGCCTTAATCTCTGCGCTGTAAGAGGGGGCAAGGCTGACATCCAACACACGTTATAGGCGCGGGCAGGAGTAGAGATGAAATACAGAGTCACTGACGAGGCGCACCAGCACAGCGCCTGACAGAGCGAGAGCTCGACAGAAGTTAGCTGTTTGTATTACTTGAGATAATTGATATAAATGACTTAAATGGGTTTGCAAAATTCATAAATATGAGCTTGGTTAAAAAATATTCAAAAGGTCCCCTGCAAAGCCTTTGAGACTGTTTTCTGCAACAGAGAAAGAAACGGGGCTACCATCTCACCAATCAATACTTGTGGGTTTATTGTGCTAAAGGCATCAGGCCCTTCACTGCCTGCCTGAGCACGAGAGGCACCGACTCAACGTCCAGAGGCCCTTCCAGCTCTGACATTCAATGACCAGAAGAAAAAGAAGTGCGTCCCAGCTTCATATAAGCCATGAGAGCCATTCAGAAATATGACCTAACTGGGGAGCACCCAGTTACTACAAGAACTCCAGCAAAATCTTCTGGGCATGCTGGGAAAAACTAGAGCTCCAAGGAGCAAGAGAGTGAGCTACAACTGGTGACTTTCTAAGAATCCTTCCAAAGACTGTGTGGTTCAATCATGGATCAAAAACACGGACACAGTCCCTTCCTTTAGCTCTAAAATCACCAGGCCGAGGAAGACAGGTGGAGCTGCCAGTCAAAAGAGAAAAACACTAGCTTTATCTGGAATATTTCTAGGAAAAGACAAAAGAGTGCATGTTAAACGCATTCACATACAGTATCTCAGTTTGTCCTGCGACAGTCTTGGGGGACAGAAGCACATGGGGAACAAAGGGTGAGGCAGAGTGAGACCACTTGGTTCCAACCCTGGGAACTTGGGGGGCGTTCACTGATCTCTGATACTTCAGTTTTCTGTCCAACAGAGTAACAACATTATATTTATATTATTTTTATTTTTATTATATAATTATATTATATATGTTATATTTATTAACTTTTTATATTTATATAATAATTTAATAATTTAAATAATTAATATAAGATTTAATGATTTATATGTTATATAATATATATTATAATTATTACCTTTCAAGGGTTGTGCAGATTAAGTAAACAGCTGGTGTAGACGTTCAGAAGAGAGCCTGACCCATAATAAACACTCAGTAAATGTCAGCCATTCCCGTTTTTCCTCTCTAGGAGGAGGGAATGGAAGCTCAGGGAGGGGAAGGGAAGGGCCTGAAAATCACTGAATCAGACCCTGACCCAGCTTGCCTCGCGTACGTTTCCCGCTCTTAATACACCCTTCCCACTGCGTTCACTCACTCACCGCACCTCGGTAGAACTGGGTACTAAAAGTGATATTAAATGGAAAGTGACAAGTTTTAAAAAATTAGACCTTTTTCTTGGTCCTCGGACAGGTGATGCTCCAGAGTTCTAACATTCTGAAGAAATCAAATACAGCGTTGTCCAGTAGAAATAAAACGTAAGCCACATTTCTGCAGTCATGCCAAATAAAGCCAGTGAAATGCACGTTAATAATGTTT